>NC_064616.1:174956912-176206912 GCF_023898315.1 Schistocerca nitens | reverse complement strand
TTAACCTAACTTAAACTAACTTAATCTAAGGACAACGCACAGACACCCATGCCCAATGGAGGACTCAAACCTCCGACGGGGGGACCCGTGTGAACCGTGACAAGGCGCCTGACACCACGCGGCTACCCTGCACGACGTGGAAACAGAGAACTGTTTTTCACAACAGAGAATGGGCATTTGTATTCAGAGAACACACCGAAAACTATGGACGACATCGCAAATTTGTAACCAGTCAGTGACTTTTCAACTAGATACTGGAGCTTTGTGATGTCGCTTAATCTAGATAGATACGAAAAAATTGGCCAAGCATCTTTGCAAACAACAATTCTGCATCTCACCGCCTGCAATGGCGACAGCATTTCAATGCTTGGAACACGCCACTTAACTGCAAACTACAAAAACACGTCTAAGGAAGTACCTTTCACTATAGTTCGCTCACCCATGAGTCCAAATATTTTTGGCATGGACGGGTTTGATTACTTCGGGTAAGACATACAGGACAATGTGCGAGTAATCGACAGAAAAGTTTCCCATGCTGGAGTTCAACAGCTCTGTGACAAGTGTCAACATTTGTTCGACGGTACTCTGGAAAGTGCAAAAGATTTTCACGCCCACATTATGCTGAAAGCTAATGGGCAACCCAAATTTTGCCACACATGCCCTGTGCCGCATGCATTACGCTACGATGCTGCTAGAAATTCAGAGACTAAAATCCGTTGGTGTCTTGAGACCTATTTCAGCAAGTCAGTGGGCATCACCTTTTATCGTCGTTCGTAAACCAAATGGGAACATTCGTTTTTGTGCGGATTTCAAACGCACTGTAAATTCACAGACAGTTATTGATTTCTACCCGCTCCCACATCTTGAAGAAATGTTGGGTCGCTTAGCAGGAGGACAGTTCTCAAATTCCAATCTTGCAGATGCCTGTCTCCAGTTACCAATGGCTGAAGAGACAAAGAACATTTTTGTTGTGAATCATTTCGGCTTGTTTGAATATCAACGTCTACCTTTTGAGAGTGCTTCCGCAACTGCATTGTTTCAAAAATTTCTCGAACAACTAATGGCCAACGTTCCTTTTCGTTTTAATTAACTTAAAGGCATAATCGTCTCTGGACAAATCGAAACAAAATCATAAAAATTTGGACCGTGTTTTTCAAGTTCTCAGCCGGCCGGTGTGGCCAAGCGGTTCTAGGCGCTTCAGTCTGGAGCCGCGTGACCACTACGGTCGCAGGTTCGAATCCTGCCTCGGGCATGGATGTGTGTGATGTCCTTAGGTTAGTTAGGTTTAAGTAGTTCTAAGTTCTAGGGGACTGATGACCTCAGATGTTAAGTCCCATAGTGCTCAGAGCCATTTGAACCATTTTTTTTTTCAAGTTCTCACTAAGGCAGATCTCAAATGTATTTGCGGAAATGTTCTTTTTTCTACACAGCGATTGACATATCATCGACGTCAGTGGCGCTCCAAAGAATTTAGGTGAAATGCAAGCTGTACTTGGAAAATTGACTTTAAAGTTCATTCCTAATGCGGTGCAAATTGCTGCAACTCTGGACCGCCTCAGACGTTACAATGTTCAATTCCATTGGACAAAAGACTGTGATCAAGCTTTTCAAAGACTGAAAAATGCATTGCTTCGTCAACTTTGCTTTATGCACTACGATCCGCTCAAACCACTTGTGCTTGCTGTAAATTCCTTGCCCCAAGGCACAAACCACAAAACTGCTAAACAGAACGCCCTATCGCATTTGCTTCGAAAACTTTGAACAGTTCTCATGTTAACTGTAGTCAGCTGGAGAAGGAAGTCCTGGCTACAGAATGTCGTAACAAATTTTTCCTGGTCACAGATCATTAGCCATTGACTGCACTGTTTCATCCGTCAAAACAAGACCCTGACCGCTGCGCAAAAGCTTCAATGTTGGTTGCTATTGTTGTCAAGTTACCAGTGAGAAATTCTGTATTGCCTGGCGGTGCAACACGCGATCGCCGACACACTGTCTCGTTTATCGATGGGGCCACATGCAGCATTCTATGCATATGAAGCTTCTTGTTTACATACTGTTTCTTCTAATTTGCAAGCACTGGATTCTTTTCCTACTGATTCGCGGTGGATCACAAAAGTCACGGAGCATGACCGATCACAAAGGCTGCTAAAGAGTTACATTTCTAGAGGTAGGTCGCACTCTCGGTAATGTATTCATGGTCCCTTAGTATGAAGATATTTTGTGTACCGTAACAGTATATCTCTTCTGAATGATGTGATTCTGCTCCACACGCGTAATGAAAGGATAAGTGTGTTAATCGCTATCTCATTGTAACAGCAGGTGTTAAGTCTTCTACACAGAGGTCAAGAGGTCATTGGGGAACAGTTCGCACTAAGCAGCTGGTGCACCAACATTGTACGTGGCTTGGTTTGGATAAGCAAACAGAACATGTGATGGCACACTGTTGTGCGTGGGCGGACAATCAGGCCGCTCCACGCCAAAAATTTGTCTCCTGGCCACATTCAGATACTCCATGGCAACGCCTCCATATAACCTTTCGTTGATTTTCGTCGATGTTGTTATACTGATTAAAATTCTTCTGGGTATTATGCCGCATCATTGCTAAAAACTAACAATAATAATAAACTAAAACCGACGTTTCGGCCGAATTGCAACGGCCTTCCTCAGGGCACGACTGGTTTTGCATGGGGATAGGTGCTTCTATTTATTACAGACTATTGATGTCTGACGTCACTGCTGTAAAACTATTAATTGCCCCTCTAATATGATTGGCTAGTCATGACGTAAGGGAAGATGGAAAGAAAGAGGCTATTCGTGGATGTCCATGTCATCAACGATTGGTAGCTGTCCGCCAATCAGCGTTCGGCTTCTAGCCAATAATATTAGAGGGCCAATTAATAGTTTTACAAGTGACGTCAGACATCGATAGTCTGTAATAAATAGAAGCACCTATCCCCATGCAAAACCAGTCGTGCCCTGAGGAAGGCCGTTGCAATTCGACCAAAACGTCGGTTTTAGTTTAATATTATTGTTAGTTTTTAGCAATGACGCGACATAATACCAAGAAGAATTTTAATCACTGTGACACCGGCCGCGGAAGCCTACGTTCAAATATGTTGTTATTCTGATGCATTCGACGAATGCTGCCAACACTATCAAGGTACTCGCTTCTATATTTTACCACAAACACTTGTTTGTGACAATGGACCTCCTTTTTCTTCAAAGTATTTTGCACAATTTTGCAAAGAGAATATACACACATCAAAAAAAGTGTTGCATCACCCCAGTTTCCAGAACTGCCGAAGACAGACGTTGACTGTGGATATTGTATCACACACACAGTCCCTTTGACTGTTCACAGATGTCATTAAACCCGCCCAAAGATGTAAACAACCATGCGTAAGCTGCGCCTATTAGACGGAGGGCTCCGACAACTAATCAGTTCCAGTCATTCCACCAAGAATGAGATACATGGTACATGTTGTCTGTAGTTCAACCATGCCTAGACGGTCAATACCGCGGTTCCATCGCGTTCGCATTGTTACTTTGTGCCTAGAAGGGCTCTCAACAAGGGGAGTGTCCACACGTTTCGGAGTGAACCAAGCGATGTTGTTCGGACATGGAAGAGGTACAGAGAGATAGGAACTGTCGATGACATGCCTCGCTCAGGCGGCCCAAAGGCTACTACTGCAGTTGATAATCACTACCTACGGATTATGGCTCGGAGGAACCCTGGCAGCAATGGCATCGTGTTGAATAATGCTTTTCGTGCAGCCACAGGACGTCGTGTTACGACTCAAACTGTGCAAAATAGGCTGCATGATGCGCAACTTCACTCCCTTCGTCCATGTCAAGGTCCATCTTTGCAACCACGTCACCATGTAGCGCTGTACAGATGGTCCCAACAACATGCCAAATGGACCACTCAGGTTTGGCATCACCTTGTCCTCACCGATGAACACTGCATATGCCTTCAACCAGACAATCGTCGGAGACGTGTCTGGAGGCAACCCAGTCGGGCTGAACGCCTTAGACACACTGCCCAGCGAGTGCAGCAAGGTGGAGGTTCCCTGCTGTTCTGGGGTGGCATAATGTGGGGCTGACGTACGCCGCTGGTGGTCACGGAAGGCGCTGTAACGGCTATATGATTCATGAATGCCATCCTCCGACCAATAGTGCAGCTACATCGGCAGCATACTGGTGAGGCATTCGTCAGTAGAAGGATAGTGGCGACCTCGGTGCAATTTTTATATCAAATTGATATGAAAATTAATTAAATTGATCAATTAATCACCCCCACCCCTGCTCTCAACCACGTCCACCCCCACCACCGCCCTATCCACATCCATCCCCACCCCCTGGATGATATGACGTGTTTTCCCAGCTGCACATGTGTCCCAGTTTCCTCATCCCCCTCTCCCTCTCCCCCTCCCCCCCCCCCCCACCGCCAACCTACCCTATTGGCGGGAATTTCGAATTTTCGCGGGAATTTCCAATTTTGGCAGGATTTCTTTGTCCCACGGTTGTGCTGACATCACACCCCCCACCCCCATCTGGGAATTGGCGGGAAAGGACTCTGCCTGTGCTGGATAGGATGGACATATGTCTTTATTTAAACAGTCTTTATTTCAACAAATTGAGGCAGTGCCTCCATCTGGTGTGTTCACCACGAGGTAAGGAGGCCAACTGACCTAGTACACAATACTGCTACCAGAGGGCACTGTCACCCCTCTTGTGAAGTAACCCAAGATGGCGGGCTGGAGGGGAAAAATGGTGGGATAAAGGACTCAGCCTGTTCTGGGCTGCTGGAGAGAGGAAGGAGTGTACTTTATTTATTTTTGGAACAATCTATTTAGGGGCTGATTTCACATAGTTTATTTATCACGCTGATACAAAACACCCTGACGTGATTGAGGTTGCAGTAAATAATCTACAGACCTGCAAAATTCTCGTAAGTAGTGCCGTACACTGATGTCCAGAGACGCAAACAACTCGTAAATTGCCGAAATAATGCAGTATGCAGCGTACAGACATGCATACTACTGGTAAATCACCGAAATAATGCATATGTAACACTATGCTAACACACTCCCAATGCTTAAACACCCAAAAATAATGCTGTGCACAAGCACTCAGTGTACGTAAAAAACGCAATGTATCAGCGACTCTAACCCTGGTCCTCCTGGATGGAAAGCCGAAGTGCACCTCCTGACACATGGAAACTGTCCAGATGCGGGAGAGGAAGGTTAGGTTAGTGTTCTTTATTTATTTTGGTCGGGAAACTGACACAGATTCCGATCCTAATTACGTAATTAATCACAAAGGTCGGTACTAATTACACAACTATATGCACAGAGCTGCATAAGGGTGGCATAAAATCACAATACAGCGCAAAAACTGACGATACCATACAACTGGTGTTATCCCGCTGGGAAAAAATTTTGCAACACCACTCGAAACCAGACAGAAACACTCAAACTCTACCCTACATCTACAAGCTGGAGGGAAAAAGGCTGGGGTGCAAGGTACTATCTTTATTCTTTTTGGTGGGAAATAGGTTCAACTGACAAGATGCTGGTGTTGGACAGAGAGGAATTTAAAAAGTATATTACCTGTAAGCATACAGCATCTATTGCTGTTTGACATCGGAGTTCACTACAGATGCCTACTAAAAATCACCCTACAGCTCAGCTAATCGAAGCCAATACACGCAATCACAGGTGATGGAAAAAATGCGTCACAGTTCTAATTACATTTCGAAATTGTCACGAAAAAACCAGCACTTGTAATGGACGGGTCATGTTCAAAATCTTCAAATGTGTGTGAAATCTTATAGGACTTAACTGCTAAGGTCATCAGTCCCTAAGCTTACACACTACTTAACCTAAATTATCCTAAGGACAAACACACACACCCAAGCCCGAGGGAGGACTCGAACCTCCGCCGGGACCAGCTGCACAGTCCATTACTGCAGCGCCTTAGACCGCTCGGCTAATCGAATGGGTCACAATGCAGCACATTTACTGGGGGGAAAATCGTTGCCCTAAAAGACCGCAAAGGGGGTGGTAGTAGAACGTGCGTTCTGCCCCATGTACAATCACAAACTGACGAAAATCAAGGCCCTCTCCCCTCCCTCCCTCCACCCTCCAACCACCTATGGGATGGATGGATTGGGGGAGGGGGGTGCTGCTGCTCTGCTGACAACCTCACAGCACGTGATGGCCGCTGTCCACCTTGAAGTATGGTCCTTTGCCAAAACAAAAGCAGGTATAGTTAACTAAACGGTAGGAGATAAAAGAACGGCTGTCCCGAATGCATCTTTGTCGTCTGAAGTACAGTCACACAGCCACCCCGTAATGGTTAAGGGGCGAACCTGCGTCGACGAGCTGTCACAGTCTAGAAAGGTTACCAATGCCTCCAATAGGCCTCTCGTTCTGTGATGAAAAACACTTTTGTTTAGCGTCACGTAGGACGCTCAAGAATCCTTGGCGGAGGTTCGAGTCCTCCCTCGGGCATGGGTGTGTGTGTTTGTCCTTAGGATAATTTCGGTTAAGTAGTGTGTAAGCTTAGGGACTGATGACCTTAGCAGTTAGGTCCCATAAGATTTCACACACATTTGAACATTTTTTTGATGCTCAAGATTGGACCAAGGGAGAGTCGCGGTCTCATAGGAAAGTCTCCCGCCATGCTGCGCTCGACTTCTATAATAAAGCAACTATTAAAAAAAGGAAAAACATTCATGACGATAATAAATGTCCTATTTCCACGAAATTAAACAAAGTCAATTTTCATTTAGTTTTATGAGCAAAATCGGTATAGCTTTTTATGTTCAGCTGCACTCGTATCTCATTATTTGTCATGTACAGCGAAGTGTACCGCCACCGATCACAAATGATCAGCAGAGACATACCCACCCTGCGTAAAATCAGGAAAAAAAACTTCGACTATTTTGATGCAAAAACTACCGATCACCACAGAATGTCCTCGTTATTTCGAAATTAAACTGATCATGAGAGTCACTTTGCATGGCGAGTAATTTTTGTTTTTGTTCTGTAGTCGGATTACAATCACCAAGTAGGTCAAATGGGATACCGTTCTCTGCCTCGTGACGACTGGGTGTTGTGTGATGTCCTTAGGTTAGTTAGGTTTAAGTAGTTCTAAGTTCTAGAGGACTGATGACCATAGATGTTAAGTCCCATAGTGCTCAGAGCCATTTGGGAGACCGTGGATGAAACACGATGTTCTTTTCGAGGAACACTATTGAAAAATGACACTGAAGCTGACCACAGTGGGATTCTACAGCTCACAACATGCATTTCGCGTAAGGACCATGCTATTAAAAACACGATCATCACGACTACGTTACCGTCACCCTGCATAAAAAGTGGTCTTGAGTCTATAGGCACACACACGAGCCTCTGATAGTGTAACGCTTCCTGGTAGAAATGCTGTCTGCGATATGGAGTCAAGTCTATCCATTCAACTGCTTACTTGCATTGGATCCTGTAGAGACATCTTTTAATGATTACAGCCACTAGTGAATCATATCTCGAAATAAGTCACCTTTTTGTCTCTCAGGATGCATTCACGTCTATCACCCAAACATATATGGCGATCCTATTAAATATATAGGTATTGGTCATTGGAGCATCGAAGTCGCTTCCACAGACTGGTGTAAAGTTTCATCACCTGTACTGTAGGATGACCATATCCAACAGACTATAAATCACACGAGAAGGTTCCTGTATTGCTCCTTCATAAGCAGTTTAACACATTGCTTTTTTTTCGATTGTAACACATCCAATCAGTGTAAATCACCAAACACGTTGGTTTTTCTACCATGACTTAGAGACCCGTGTCAGCTGCTGTTAAACCGGCATTAACATGGTTCAATCCTCTGGGTCTCACAGAAAACTTAACATTCCATGGTAAAAACTGTGCAGCTATCACACCACAGCCACGTCACCATGTAGCACTGTACAGATGGTCCCAACAACATGCCAAATGGACCACTCAGGATTGGCATCACCTTGTCCTCACCGATGAACACTGCATATGCCTTCAACCAGACAATCGTCGGAGACGTGTCTGGAGGCAACCCAGTCGGGCTGAACGCCTTAAACACACTGCCCAGCGAGTGCAGCAAGGTGGAGGTTCCCTGCTGTTCTGGGGTGGCATAATGTGGGGCTGACGTACGCCGCTGGTGGTCACGGAAGGCGCTGTAACGGCTATATGATACATGAATGCCATCCTCCGACCAATAGTGCAGCTACATCGGCAGCATACTGGTGAGGCATTCGTCAGTAGTAGGATAGTGGCAACCTCGGTGCAATTTTTATATCAAATTGATATGAAAATTAATTAAATTGATCAATTAATCACCCCCACCCCTGCTCTCAACCACATCCAGCCCCACCTCCGCCCCATCCACATCCATCCCCACCCCCTGGATGATATGACGTGTTTTCCCAGCTGCACATGTGTCCCAGTTTCCTCATCCCCCTCTCCTGAGGATGTTTCTCATTGACAAAAATATGGAAGACATCGCAACATATGGAAACTGGAAGAGTTTGCGGTATTGTAGAGTGCTTCCAACAACTATTCGAAGGTCATTACCTGTATAGTTAATCTCATCATTCCATCGAAAGGGTAGCGGATGTCTGGGTGTTCCATGTCGAAAAGCATTGTTCCTTCATTTGGCAGTCATGTACATGATTACTGTTCCGAGGTGACCATCGCCGGAAGGTAGCACTTATAAAAAGAGGTACTGTTATGTTACTGGTGAAAAAAAATAAAAATAAAAACATGTGTACGTTAGCACAGCATACGTAAATAAGACGAGTCTGTAGCAACGAGGAACGCTTCCAAACAACTGTATTAAGGTGAATACATCAACATTTAATCCCATGTTGCACAGCCACATATAGCAGGTATCCGGTGTTCCGTCATGGTTCCCTCCATCTCAACGGAGTGGTGTCAGTCAATCATTAAGTGGTAATCAAGAGCATACCCAGTGGACGGTCAGGATTGGCAAGGCGCCATTGATATGGAGCGATGTACTGTAATACACACCACGGTTGATAGCGAGATCAATTTAGCAATTTTACCCAGAAGTCGGAGAGAGCAATATCCACCACATTCTGCAGCCTGTTTAGGAACAGACTGAGCTGAGTTAATGCTATAGGAGTGTGCTTTGACCACTCGGTGGAAGTGGGAACATGTTCTCGTAGATCCACCACCCTTGTACGATGTGTACGGTCAGCGTCGAATGAAGCCTGCTCCTGCAACACGACAACAGTACGAACAGTTATGGTGGTGTTTCTTGCTGGGAAAATTAGGAAGACTCAACATCGAAGCGGATCCACGTCGCTCAGGATCCATTCATGTCTATCACCCAAACACTCCTATCATCGTTATTCTGTATCATCCAGCAGAGCAAAATTACGGACTATCTGCATGCAGGCATCCAGTATATGTAACGATCCTATCAAATATAAAAGTATTGATGCATTGCGCAGACCAGTGTAAAGTTGCATCGACTGTACTGTAGGAGGATGACCTATCCCACAACTATACAATAAGTCGCAAGAGACGCTCCCTGTGACCCTGTGTCGTAGTTTGAAACATTGCTTTTGTGCTGTAACACGCTTTGTACACTGCCAAACATTTTGTTTTTCCGCCACAACTTCGAGGTCCGTGTCGGGTTCTAAACTGACATAACATGTTCTGATCCATTGCTTCTCGCAGAAAACTAGACACTGCGCGGTGTAGCCGGCCGGTGTGGCCGAGGGGTTCTAGGCGCTTCAGTCTGGAACCTCGCTACCGCTACGGTCGCAGGTTCGAATCCTGCCTCGGGCATGGCTGTGTGTGATGTCCTTAGGTTAGTTAGGTTTAAGTAGTTCTAAGTTGTAGGGGACTGATGACCTCAGATGTTAAGCCCCATAGTCCTCAGAGCCATTTTAGCCATTTTGCGCGGTGTAAATATGTTGCTACTGCTGTTGTCATAACACACCACACGCACTGGGTGATTTTAAATAAAAGACAGTTACAACATAAGGAAACTGGAAGAGTTTTGCGGCGTTGTGGTGAGTTTCCAAACTGCTGTCCAAAGGTGACTGACGACCTCTACATTTAAACTCATCTGTCACAGTGACGGAATAGCTGATGGCTCTGCATTCCACTTCGACTGATTCCTCATATTGCAATCATGTACGCGATCACTGTTACGGTGCTAGCCTTAGCCAGAAGGTGTTACCCCTCCACCAAAACTCTTTCTCCATCTCAAACAAGCGATGTCAGTCAATCATTGTGTGGTAACCAACAGCATACTAATGGACAGATGAGGTGGAAAGGACACCGTCAATGTACTGTAATAATAAGCGTCACAGTTGCTAGTGCGAACAATTTTAGCAATTTTACAGTAACTTCAAACCGACCTATGATGTAGCAGCATGTTTCCCAATTTCCGTATAATCGCTTAACTGTCCCTTCTCCACTTTGCGAGTATCATTGCAAAAGTAAATAGATGACTGTGCAGTACGTTCATTCATTGTTAATTCTCGAACATACACATCATCAAAGTATACCAGATAGCACTTTACATATTCCTAGCACCTAGAGCATAGTGCATAATTTACGATCTATCTCTACGTGCATGGGAGTCACTGAGCATTGTCACAGTCTTAGGGTAAAATTAGAGACTGGAAGACTTCCTCGCACTGTTTTGAACCAATCAACCCTGTAGTACCGTTATCAATTTAATCTGCAGCTGAGCAGAAGTAGACTGCTACATTCCACGTCTTGTGAATGAATGGAGCTTGCTGGGTCCTCCCCATTCCAAGTGCACAAGATTTCGCCAGACGCGCCCATGTCGAGGAGGTTATCACCCCCTATCGGTGTATACCAGTAGATTTGCAAGTGCTGTGATGTAATAGCAGACGGTTAAGAAGAAAAAGAAATGGGTAGTATTTATGCATGATGGAGCTCCAGACGGATGGAGTTCGAAGAATTTTACGTAAATCAACTACTCTATCAATTTTAAGGTATTGTTATAGTGTCTAGGATCAGTACCAGGATGGTATTTGTAAGAGGGAACATAAACACACGCAGCCTTAAGGCTACACGATTCAGCACTTAAAGCAGGCTATAATGTTACATTGCTTCAGTTTCCGACCTATCAGTCATGTGGAATGCAGCGCTGTAATCATTCCAATGTAAGAAATATATTTCCAGTGCATGACATACGTCCTTCCTGCAGGTTTCTCTACGATAAGCTGTGGTAGCAAACTGTAAAATGAAAAAACACTTCCATGAAATATCGATTCTGTGTGGTACGTACACAATGTAGCCTTCCAGAGATGTATAGCGTCCAGCGAGTGCAGCAAGGTGGAGGTTCCCTGCTGTTTTGGGGTGGCATTATGTGGGGCCGACGCATGTCGCTGGTGGTCATGGAAGGCGTCATAATGGCTGTGCGATACCTGAATTCCATCCTCCAACTGATAGTGCAACCATATTGGCAGCATATTGGTGAGGCATTCATCGCCAAGGACGCAACCACATCATGCACATCTTGTGAATGACTTTCCTCAGGATAACGACATCGCTCCACTAGAGTGGCCAGCATGTTCTGCAGACATGGATCCTTTCGAACATGCCTGGGATAGATTGGAAAGGGCTGTTTATGGACGACGCGACCCACCAACCACTCTTAAGGAGCTATGCTGAATTTCCGTTGAGGAGTAGGACAATCTGGACACACAGTGCCTTGATGGACTTGTGGATAGTATGCCACGACGAATACAGACATGCATCAGTGCAAGAGGAGGTGTTACTGGGTATTAGAGGTGTCGGTGTGTACAGCAATCTGGATCACCACCTCTGAACGTCTCGCTGTATGGTGGTACAACATGCAATGTGTGGTTTTCATGAGCAATAAAAAGGACGGACATGATGTTTTCCAATTTTCTGTACAGGTTCCGGAGCTCTCGGAACTGAGGTGACGCAAAACTTTTTTGATGTGCATAGTTGCCACGATTAGATGTTGGACCTCTCGGAAAACTACTGTAGGTCACAGGCCACCGCCGTGCATTAACCATGCTCACAGCTGCGTGCACATCCCACTGCATCCACTTGTCGGTCCTACTGAATGCTCTGAGGTCGAAGAGACTGTCACCAAGCAATCAACCGATCAATGTAAATTGGGGGGGGGGGGGGCAATAATCGTCCAGTGCAGACACCCATCATATTGAATCCTCTCATGCAACACACATGTCCACTTCTATCGTCACTCACCCAGCATACTGGTTACTTACTTCGCTCATCAGTCATTTAGAGAGCACTGCCGCTGGGACATGTCCCTGCGGCTGTTGGCAAGAGGCGACAGGTTGGGGCATTCTTTGTAACTAACCTGCAGCTTCCAGTCGACTGAAGCCTCATGCCCACTTGTGCCGCCGGCCGCGACCTCCTGCGAGACAAGCAAGCATGGCTTGGAAGTATAGCTGTAATTGCACTTCCATCCTGACATAGACTCTCCCCAGTTTCCGAGACAGGGATGTTGTTGACCATACACCTACAATTTCTCACGCGCAATGTAGATTTATCCATTTGTTTCAAGTTACACTACTGGCCATTAAAATTGCTACACCAAGAAGAAATGCAAATGATAAACGGGTATTCAGTGGACAAATATATTATACTAGAACTGACATGTGATTACATTTTCACTCAATTTGGGTGCATAGATCCTGAGAAATCAGTACCCAGAACAACCACCTCTAGTCGTAATAACGGCCTTGATACGCCTGGGCATTGAGTCAAGCAGAGCTTGGATGGCGTGTACAGGTACAGCTGCCCATGCAGCTTCAACAGGATACCACAGTTCATCTAGAGTAGTGACTGGCGTATTGTGATGAGCCATTTGCTCGGCCACCATTGACCAGACGTTTTCAATTAGTGAGAGATCTGGAGAATGTGCTGGCCAGGGCAGCAGTCGAACATTTTCTGTATCCAGAAAGGCCCATACAGGACGTGAAACATGCGGTCGTGCATTGTCATGCTGAAATGTAGGGTTTCGCAGAGATCGAATGAAGGGTAGAGCCACGGGTTGTAACACATCTTAAATGTAACGTCCACTGTTCAAAGTGCCGTCAATGCGAACAAGAGGTGACCGAGACGTGTAACCAATGGCAGCCCATACCATCACGCCGGGTGATACGCCAGTATGGCGATGACGAATACATGCTTCCAATGTGCGTTCACCGCGATGTCGCCAAACACGGATTCGACCATCATGATGCTGTAAACAGAACCTGGATTCATCCGAAAAAATGACGTTTTGCCATTCGTGCACCCAGGTTCGTCGTCGAGTACACCATCGCAGGCGCTCCTGTCTGTGATGCAGCGTCAAGGGTAACCGCAGCCGTGGTCTCCGAGCTGATAGTCCATGCTGCTGCAAACGTCGTCGAACTGTTCGTGCAGATGGTTGTTGTCCTGCAAACGTCCTCATCTGTTGACTCAGGGATCGAGACGTGGCTGCACGATCCGTTACAGCCATGCGGATAAGATGCGTGTCATCTCTACTGCTAGTGATGCGAGGCCATTGGGATCCAGCACGGCGTTCCGTATTACCCTCCTGAACCCACCGATTCCATATTCTGCGAACAGTCATTGGATCTCGACCGGCGCGAGCAGCAAAGTCGTGATACGATAAACCGCAATCGCGATAGGCTACAATCCTTCCTTTATCAAAGTCGGAAACGTGATGGTACGCATTTCTCCTCCTTACACGAGGCATCACAACAACGTTTCATCAGGCAACGCCGGTCAACTGCTGTTTGTGTATGAGAAATCGCTTGGAAACTTTCATGTCAGCACGTTGTAGGTGTCGCCACCGGCGCCAACCTCGTGTGAATGCTCTGAAAAGCTAATTGTTTGCATATCACAGCATCTTCTTCCTGTCGGTTAAATTTCGCGTCTGTAGCACGTCATCTTCTTGGTGTAGCAATTTTAATGGCCAGTAGTGTATTTTCGAAGACAGAAGAAATCGGGCGCACACGCGTTTTCACATCGCTAAAGTATTTACTTGTGAAAATCCTATAACAGTATTGCATAGGCGATATTTCCTCTAAGTATTCTTTCATCAGGTAAAAAAGTGTGCTCTAATTAGCATAATATCTGTTATGTCCTGCATCACAGGACTAAAGTATTAAACGCATTTTAGGCTCGTGATGGAGTGCTAATAGCATGCTCCACGTGTGTCACATGATGCTACCTCACTTTCAAACTCTCTTAAAGTAATCAAATGCTTCATCACATATGAAGCACAGAGAAGTTATAAATGTCAGGGTTGTACTACGTATCACTTTATAAATTCGATAATACAGCTGATTTCATTACGATGGTCATATGTCTCTATGTAGGTGGGAGATAGAAATTTCGTGAAAAGATCTCATCGCAACGAAAAATCACCTTATTACCGCTCCAGTCCCAAAATCATAAACCGAGCGAGGTGGCGCAGTGGTTAGACACTGGACTCGCATTCGGGAGGACGACGGTTCAATCCCGCGTCCGACCATCCTGATTTAGGTTTTCCGTGATTTCCCTAAATCACTCCAGGCAAATGCCGGGATGGTTCCCCTGAAAGGGCACGGCCGACTTCCTTCCCCATCCTTCCCTAATCCGATGAGACCGATGACCACACTGTCTGGTCTCCTTCCCCAAAACCAACCAACCAACCAACCCAAATCATATCCGTGGTGCTCTTCCATCTGCCCGGCAGCACGTCACTGATATCAAACTGATAGGCTAATTAATTAAAGTTATGATGAGAGCCACTTTGCAAGGCGAGTAACTTTTTTCCAGCAGTCGAATTACAGTCAGCAGGTAGCTCAAATGGGAATCCCTGGAGGGAAGACGATGTTCTTTTCGAGGAACACTTTTGAGAACAGATTGCAGAAGGATTGTACCACCATCAACATTCAGTCTGCATAAGGACTGCAAAAATAAGATACTGGAAATTAGCGCTTATAAGGAGGCGTATAGGCAGTCTTCCTCCCTCGCTCTATTTGCGAAGGAATAAGAAAGGGACTGACTAGTGGCACAGGGTACCCATCACCACATACCGTACAATGGCTTGTGAAGTAAGCAGATAGGTGTAAATGTTAATTTAGTGTATCTATTAAGATGTCACTGCATCCATTTATAGGCACACGAAACTCACAGAAGAAAGTTGTCTCTTACATATCGAGAAAACAAAAGACGTAACTTCTGCCTCTCGGTAAAAATCTTTGTATTAGCCCCTGATTTTCATACTGCAGCCTCTTCGCGAGACGGTATGTGAGAGGTTTTAATATGTTTGCCCACAACGTTTGGAACTTAATGTGGTGCATTACTAGCCCAGCGGCTAGTCGGGAGAGCCGATTTGATCAGGCGTTCCCTTAGCCGTCCGCACCGCGGCTTTATATATAAGAACGCTGCGCGAGGAAGCAAGGCCCCAGTTCTCTCCAGACGCTGAATAGCACACCATCTGTGTCGGGAGTCGCGTCGCGTCGGTATCATTGCTATAAACAGCCTCGGATGCCGTATTAAGTTACTCGGGATACGCGTAACCATGAAATCATTTTCGAGTGAAGTGTTAATTCTGGGATGATTTTAATTATCTATCTTCAGTTTGCGTATGTCGTATTTTCACGTGCCACCACGGGACAGACATTCTACCATTATTTAGCGTGGCGTTTGATGAACATTATCATCAAATTATGGCGAGGATTCACTTAAACATTTAATTTGGACAGTTATGGTTGAATCAGCACATTAGACTCTGAACTGCTCTGTTAGTCAGATTGTGTGGATTCTTCTTTTTTTTCATCTGTGACTTTCAGAATATACTGAACTATTTTTTGAAAATCGTTTTTGATTATGAATCCCAGACAATCTCCTGATTTCTCAGGGCTATAAGCTGCAGCTATAAGTGTGTTTCTCAGATGAAGTGGGCACTAGGAATTCTAATTACAGGCTTCACGTTTTGCTAATCACTTTCTGGTTGCCAATATTGTAGTTAGAGAGCCAGTGTTGAGAACGGCAAAAGACAGCATAAATAACAGGAAAGTGTTTCTACATTCAAAAATTTTATACCACCATATATTATTCAACCAGCCGCCCTACATATGGTTAAAACGGCAATGAATGCACCTTTTCCACATTCAAACATTATATTAAATAAAATAATTCCACCAGCCGCCCCACATATGGTGCATCGGCCGGGAAATGAAGTGTTTCTACATTCTACAAAATTTTATACCACCTTAAAATTCCAACCGCCGCCCCACAAAGTCCCCAGGCAAGTAACAGACCCCTGCTAATGCTCTCTAAATCCCATGACGTTCCGACAGCACTGTTCCATTAGAAGGCTGTCTAGTCCCCCTCCTGTCACTGACTAGGTAGAGAGCTACCACAAAGAAAAATAGAACACTAACGTACAGAGGAGACTCACAACCATATAGAGCAGGGCTACCCAACGTGTGGTCCGCGGACCCCTTGGCTTAGGGGTCCGCCGGCTCTTTCTAGGGGGTCCGCGGCCACCCTTCACCAAATCGTGTAAAATAATGAGTAAAATTATTGAATAAAAATGTGAAAATCAAATTCATCACTATTTTTTTCGTGTGAAAAGCATTTGTACTTTTACTTCAGGTCGTATTCCCAAGCAGCCTTTGCGGTTCCTAAGTGAGAACGCATACATAGTTTAGTGCCGGAGAATGCGGCTTCTCTGATCGACTGTTTCGCAACAATATGGGGGTCATTTGTGCGCCAGCTCATGGCGGTAGATGCGCTGAAACCTTTTATGCATGCGCGGAGCGAGGTTTGTCCACCATTCACAGCGTTCGCTGGCACGTATGCGGCCCCAGGCATCATCAAATGTTAAACGTGACACTTCGGGGGGGGGGGGGGGGGGGGTGTACTGGGAACATGGAACGCTTTAAAAAGCCTTCAGTTCCCATGGGTTTCGCTCTGAAATTTAAAGTTACTGTGCTCTTGACTGACTAGGGGTCCGTCATCGATTTTCGACTGAAGAAGGTGTCCACCACCTGAAAAGATCGGGAAGCCCTGATACAGAGTATACGCGGGCTGCTCGAAGAAATTGAGAAGCATAACACCTACAATTTATCGATATCGAATAATGGTCTATAAATATCACCCTGTACATGTCCTGACCTCATTATCGTATTCCTAGGATTACTATGTTAGATATACGACAGTGTAATGGTGTCAGAGACCTCGCTGACAGCACGGCCCGGGTTCGATTCCCGGCTGGGTCGGAGATTTTCTCCGCTCAGGGACTGGGTGTTGTGTTGTCCTAATCATCATCATTTCATCCCCATCGACGCGCAAGTCGCCGCAGTGGCGTCAATTCGAAAGACTTGCCCCAGGCGGGCGGTCTACCCGACGGGAGGCCCTCGTCACACGACATCATCATCATCTCTCTCCCCTCCCTCTCTCTCCTTGTTATTTTTATAACATCCAACGGAGTAAAACTACTAACTATAAAAAACTGGTAAAATCACGAAAATTGACGGAAAATAAGTAAAATTGAGGTAAATACGACAAAAATGTAGATGACTGAGGGTCATGCTCGTCTGGGTGTCTGAAAATCATTCCAATCCTCCACTAATGCGACTGACAACTGATGGTCCATTAATTCTTGCAGGTTCCCCCAATCTGAAACTTATGCAACCATAAACACATAGGAAAAAAATAGCGCAGCTGCTCTAGGTGTTGCCGGCCGAAGTGGCCGTGCGGTTAAAGGCGCTGCAGTCTGGAACCGCAAGACCGCTACGGTCGCAGGTTCGAATCCTGCCTCGGGCATGGATGTTTGTGATGTCCTTAGGTTAGTTAGGTTTAACTAGTTCTAAGTTCTAGGGGACTAATGACCTCAGCAGTTGAGTCCCATAGTGCTCAGAGCCATTTGAACCATTTTGCTCTAGGTGTTGACCACTGCACCACATTTACAAGCAATTTTTGCAAAACGTTACGAGAAGTGATTTCATGATCCATGACCAGAAGTGACACAAAATCGGAAAAATTACGAAAATTGTCGGAAAATACGTATAATCGAGAAAAATGCGCCAAAATGCGGGGAAATTGAGGGAGAACTTACTTCTCTGCTTTGTGCAGGATAAGTCTTGCACATGGGAACGAGTATGGTTGGTTGGTTGGTTGTTTTGGGGAAGGAGACCAGACTGCGAAGTCATCGGTCTCATCGGGTTAGAGAAGGACGGGGAAGGAAGTCGGCCGTGCCCTTTGAAAGGAACCATCCCGGCATTTGCCTGGAGCGATTTAGGGAAATCACGGAAAACCTAAATCAGGATGGCCGGACGCGGGATTGAACCGTCGTCCTCCCGAATGCGAGTGCAGTGTCTAACCACTGCGCCACCTCGCTCGGTAACGAGTATGTGACAGCAAGAGGAATACGAGGAAAAGTTGACATGGAAGCACCGGGAACCAAGGAAACAGTCATTTTTCGCGGACAGCGATAGGACGGCTGGAATAGCTTGTTTGACGTGAATGACTACCAAATGTAGAGTAATAAATTTATATATGTCAGATCACAAGCGCAGGTGTGATCCGAAAGTTATTGGCGACCACCTTACAGAATTTTATAGAATGTCCTTTGCTAAAGAGCTGGGGGGACTGCAATATACAACTACCGAATGGATCGCATGTTTGATCCTGTCCAAGACTTTTTGTGTGTTTCAAACTCTTACAAACAGTATTTACAATGAGCTTCTCTGTACTCTCTACCAATCACAACCATGTGGTGTCAGCTACCAAATTCTTTACAGAACAGTTGCTGCATGGCTTTTAGCAATATTCCGCTGTATGTCTATTGAGGGGATAGGGATACATGAAAGTGGACTGCTGTTTTTGATGCTTTCCTCGAAAAGAGAACCATCTGCCTCTAAGTTGACATGGATCTGCGTTAAGGGGTGACAGAATGTAGATGGAGTGATCAGTTGAGAGAGGTTCTAACGAGACATAATTTAATGGTAGACTGATGATACACACTAGAGAGAGGGAAATGTTGTGGCAGGTCATTTATCACACATTTCACTATTTTTTAAATTTGTTCTCCAGGTTGTGTGGTATAACATGCGTTTGACTTGTATATAGTTGCGTGTTCTGTGTGTGACTTAGAGCGGTAGAGGGATAGAAAACTTGCAGGGTGAATGTATGTCAAGTGTTGGAAATACATTTCGTGCATTGGATTATTAACATTTTTTCATTTCACGCGACTAATATATCGCAAATCAAACTACTTTAACACGGTAGCATGTTTAAGTGCTGAGTCGTGTAGCCTTAAGAGTGTATGTTATGTTCTGCAATCATTGCCCTTTTCTGCAGTACCTTCTTGGTATGGAATCCAAACACTACAACAACACTACAGAATTGAGAGCACAAGTGATTTACGTACAACGTTTCAAACTCCTTCCGCCTGAGCTCCCACTTAGTAATCATCTGTTATATCACTACAACACACTCAAATGTATCAGGATCGTATCTACTATACACTAATAAGGAGTGCTGACCTCTTCAGCATGCATGCATCTAGGGAGATCGTGTGTAATTGGATGGATGCCGTGAGTAAGATTGGTACAGAACAGTATTCGCAGGACTGTAGTTATGGTAATAAAATGTGAATACCAGTCTATACCGGTTGTGGAAGTTTGGAAGACGTATTATACTCTTTCCAAAAGTAAAATATCGAAGTGTATTGATTATGTGGAACTCAGCTCGTTCTGTTCCTTAACAAGATGTCGAATGTAGCGGGTATAGTGCGCTCCTACTTCTGGGCAGTTCCAAACTAAATCAGAGACAGTGTTGCAGGGCGGGTTGGTTAAAGAGAGAAGTACAGTTAGAAAAAGCTTAGAGAGAATACCTAGAGTTTTGGTCATGATCCACGAATGTGGGAATACTTTGTGACTGTCATCCATATAGAGAGAGATGGCCAATCGTAATAAAACCGTACCGAATTTATAAAGTGTTTCAGGTAAGGAACGTAGTTTTTGCACTACCTCTCTGCTGATGGCTATTTCCTACACTAAGAAACGGTATTTGCGTTATGTTTAATAGGCGGTGTAGTAGGTTCAAATGGTTCAAATGGCTCTGAGCACTATGGGACTCAACTGCTGTGGTTATCAGTCCCCTAGAACTTAGAACTACTTAAACCTAACTAACCTAAGGACATCACACACACCCATGCCCGAGGCAGGATTCGAACCTGCGACCGTAGCAGCAGCGCGGCTCCGGACTGGAGCGCCTAGAACCGCACGGCCACCGGGCGTAGCAGGGTTTGCGTTAAGTCCACAGGTATATAGCCTTAGCAAAGCTATGGAGGGGGGGGGGGGGTGGTTCAGAATCATGCTGCACTATCATTGGCTGACAGCATCACGAGATCAAGGCGAGGGGACGTTTTGTTGACGTGACGAATTGTCCAGAGTGGTGGTCTGGACTCGAGTAATTGGGTAAAATGCGCTGAAATTACAGATAACCCGGTAAAATTAGGAAAACTAATGGAAAATACACACAACTAAGGCAAATACGAGAAAAATGTGGATGAATGAGGGTACTTATATGCTCGCCTGGGTGTATGAAAATCAATGATTTTCTCCACCAGTATGACTTACAAATGATGGTCCATACTCTCTGCACTGTAGGGCTGAAGTCCTCCAGAATACCCGCTTGTTCCACATGGGGTTTTGCATTGTAAGCCATAAAAATGAAAGACTCAGTGTCCAAAGATTTGGCGGTCATCTCATCATTACCGCCATCTAGGGCACCAAAACAGTCGTCACATACCTGGATGTGAATGCCCCCCCCCCCCCCAATAAGAGGTATCCATGCTCTTGTTCTCTTTCAAGGGGAACAATGAGACATCTGCTACCCCTTCACTGTGGAACATGATTTTAAGTGTAGAGGTCATCACCTTTGGACAGCTCTTTGGAAATGCTCCACAATGCTGCAAACTCTTTCAGTTTCCGTATATTGCAATGTCTTCCACAATTTTGTCAATAAGAAACACTACCTCTATCTTCCATTTCAACCATACTGTGTGTTGATGGAATAGCAAAGTCTACACCATGTGATGTCCAGCTTTCTGTGAGAGCCAATGGATCGAAACGTGTTAATGGCGGTTTAGCACTTGACCTAGATCTCAAAGTCCTGGTGGAAAAACAAAATGTATGGCAGTGTACAAAGCTGTAGTTCTACATTACTTGGATGTATTACAGCAGAAAAATAATGTATCAAATGTTTTCTTATGAAAGAGCAACACAGGAACCCTCTCTTGTGATTGATAGTCTGTGGGATATTATCCTCCTACAGTACAAGTGACAAAAATTTGCGCAAGTGACTTCGATCACTGCCCACCTGCTCCAATGGACCAATACATGTTTGTTTAATAGGATCATCAAAGCAATGTGGCAACGGCAGTGTCAGCACATTTTGTTAGAGCAGGCTGCATGTATTCAAGGGCAAGCAAAGATTAGTGACAAACTTGATTGATTTATGAGCTCCTCCAACTCCTCTTAACCTGTTGTTCTGTTCATTGATTTATGACCCCCTGAGGCTTGAGTTATGACCCCATGGGGATAATATATCCTTCTGAGAAACCATCCACCCCCTCCCCCTCCACCTCTCCCATTTCTCTCGGAAATCCCCTCACTGATACAAGCACACTTTTGATATATATTGTCTAATTAATTAAATTAGATCGAGCAATTAATTAATCCCTCCTCCTCTGGGAAATCCCCTAGCCCTCCCCTCCTATCTCCCACTTACCCACCCCTTACCTATTTGGAAGATGGCAGGAAAAGGAGAGGAAGGACTCATGATATGAAACTCAAATCACAGTCAGTTACATAGCACAGGATATACGGTTTATAAAATTCATTTTTCAAGGGTTGGACCTCTCTTTCATTTGGTAGTAAAAGCTCATCATTCTCTGCTGTTTTGAAAGATGCAGTTATTGTAAAATACATCAAAAAGAAGTAATGAAATGGATCGCTTTTTTTCTGATCATGCCAGGAATACCGTCACGAAGTTGACGTCAACATAGCTCACCACAAGTAATTACACTGTAAAAAATCTTTTGATAGCATATTTAAACCCACCGCAGGCAGAAGTGCCAGCAGGAACATTACGTGCCCACACGCCGGCTGCTTTGACAGGCTGCACCACACACCAGTGTCCAACAGCCCACACTATACCTGCTCGGGTCCCACGACCATTGTCGGCCGCCACACTGGCAGCCATCTCGCAATATTAGCACACCCCGAGTGGCTACTTCCTGTTGTATGCTACTGCCTGAGAGAATTCCGACCAACCTGCCCAAAGCAGCAGACCACAGTGTCTCAAAATACAGTGCTCCTTTGCTTGTGACCATCTGGCACCCAGGTCAAACCCATAGCCATGGTCCCCTTTGTATGTGGTGGAGTCCTTTACCACCTCAGTTGCAGCATCTGCACAATCTGCTCCCAAAAACACACCTTCCTTACCAGGTCAGTAGAAGCAGCTAGTCTATGTGCTCGCCCTGCTGTGCAGATACTGACCGAGTCAGTTCACCATGCCACCGGCAGAGGACGCTGGGAGAAGCAACCGTCCCACCCATTCTCCCTCCAATTTCCTCCTCTCCTCCCCCTCAGGTTATTTCCAGTGAGACAAAGCACCAGGTGGCAGCAACTCTTTGGTATTGATAGCTGGGAAATTCCTCTTAAAACATATGCTCTTTTGCTCTCCCTCTCTTGCAGATGGCTACTTCCTCTCCAGCGAGCACATGTCATGTGCTACACTAACTGAACAAAGTAGCGGATACCTGGTAAATCCCCAGCTGTGGATGTCTTGGAAATATTCCGCCACTCTGTCAGATGGGTTGACTAATTAATTAATTAAATTTATACCCTTTGTGTGCAGGCTGTTTTTCCTTGCATCCTATTGGTTGATAATAGGACTGGTATATGTGGCGGGACTCAATCCTGCAACTTCCTGGTTTCCAAACCCTTCTGGACGTTTACCCCCTTGCCTCCTATTGAAGGATATTGTCACAGTTATATTATCTGGTTGGAAGTCGAATACGTTGAAGATCGCTGAGAATTTCAAATTTCAGCTCAGTTGCATTCTATGCCCTTAAACAATCTGTGGAGGGTTGGACTGATTTGTGCGTTTGCAGTATCACTATTGGAAGCAATAAATTGACCAATCGGGAATTTGACGTCTTGATCGGAAAGGATGCTGGATTAAAATGATAGTTGGATTTTAAAATTTAGGTATGAATTTATACGTCATGGTTGTGGAATTCCCGACCGTTACAGATCTGCTAAGTGTATTTTACAAAGCACTATATAATTTAATTTTGTCCATCTTTTACAGTTTTACTTCTGTGACTGTATTACTTTCATAATAATAAAGAACAACCGCCTTCAGTCACAAATCGTGATTTTATTGAAATACAAAAGATGGACTTGGAGCCCTGGGGGCTCATCTTCAGGTGCTTTGACAGTCTACATCAACTTTACATTTCGTTTAATTCTGGGCCTGGCAAGATCACACTGTTATACGTATTATAAAATGCCCCATTAGGAAATATAAGTTTCAAAAACTATGATAAATCTAAAAGTAACTTACTGTTTCTAGTAGTAGGTGTATGGTTGTAGTGAATGTTTAAGTACAAATGCTCACTTCCTGTTGAACATCACGTTTGCGGAAATGTTTTGACACAGCACAGTTTCGGGCACAATTCAAAGCAAGTCAAGGAACTTCGATTGTGCAGATGCCGCATTTGCACAAATCAATATTAGTGTATTTGAGAAGGCAAGTATGGAAGTTCCCTCATAGCTCCACATTTCTTGTCGTATTTTCATCAGTTTTCGTAATTTTACCAGGTTTTCTATAATTTCAATGCATTTCACTCAGTTACTCGAGGTCCAAACCACCACTCTCGATAAGTTGTCACGTTAACGAAATGTCTCATCATGTCGATCTTTTGATGCTATCAGCAAATGACATTGCAGCATGGTTGATGGTTGCCAATTTCTGTATCGTCGCTAATCCAACCCCCCCCCCCCAAAGTTACTTTGCTAGGGTCATATACATGTGAAAATGTCATGAACCCTGTTACACTGCCTGCACCACATGATACAAACAGTGGCGTAGCGTGAGGGGAGACTTTGAGACTTAGTCTCCCCTGTATTCGTGCTTAAAAAAGATGCAATAGTAATTCATAATAAAACTATAAACAACTTTCTACTAAGAGCACTAAATGTGCGAAGACATCAGTTTTGTAGCCCGCGCCGCAGCACCCTGAGTGTTGGTGTGTCTGCCTGCTTGAGACTGGACTGCTCTCAGTCTCTGCCTCCCTTCCCTTACCTGCCTGTGTGCGCCTGAGCGTTAGGGCCCTGCCGCACTGGGATGCCACGGCATCTCTGCTGGCAGAGACGGCCGATACAATACACTGGGCTTAATGGAGCCTCCCGCACCTGGCATCCACCTGACGCTGGCAGCGCTGCCAGCAGACCCGCCGCTCCAAGCCTCTGCTTGAAACACAAGGCGGCTTATGGGAGCTCCCGCACCCGGTCGGCAGCAGACCAGTGTGGCGAAATAAATAAAAAACATTTTATATTTTAAATTCCACGTCATTGTTGATTTAATCAGAGTTCTCGCCTTAGACGTAGAATTAGTCCTTCTGCCACAATATTAATTCATTAGTCGCCATCGATGTTCTTCTCTTTGTTGACCGTGTGTACCATCATGAGTCGGCATCGGTTCACTTCACGAAGACGGTGGAAACCAAGGAATACAATGCTACGTCGCTATAAATAATTTTCGTAACACTTCGATACTTTTCACTATTTTTTATTCACAACACAATAAGACTTGCTGTGCTCGTCGCACAAACCATAATTACTAACTATATGGCTGCCTTTCCGCACAGTCCAAAAATCACGTCCATCCTCCACAAGGCAACAATCGAAAGTGTCCCTTAGCTCCTTGGAGTATGAAACAAAAGAGAATCCAATGTGAACTTTACAAAGATTATAATATACATGCCTCTCAATTTATCTTTGGCGCAGCTTTTAAGATATTGTATGTCTCTGCATAGGAATGTGTCATTACAACTGCCCCCCTACTGTATACTGTCACTAGTAAATTTTATTTGATTGACAGGATACAGTAGTCGACCTTGCAATTGATAGGTTTGGGGGTCTTTTATTTACAAACTTCATTTTTATTGTCTCATTTTCATGGCACTGTGAATTCTTTGGTATTTCTGAGTGTGTGTCAGTTTTTTGGTATACTTATGCTAATATTTACAAACCTTAATCCTAATATACAAAGTTCTGGTTAATACTGAGAAAATGACATCATGTAGTAAAGTTTGTACAATAAAATATACAATGTTACATACAAATGTTTCCTTCCTCATCAGAGGTGAAAATTAAGTCCTTGTATTGCTTTCTGTATTTATTCTGGGGCGACGAGCTTTGTTCGCTAGCCCGTGTTGAATATGGGCGGGTGATACGCGCGCCTGATTGTTTGGTCGTCCGTTAGCGGGCGACGTTGGTTGAATGCGCGCGCCAGTGCACTGAATATACACCGACGTGCGGGTACCGTCGAGACTTCCGAACCTCAGTATGCGTGTGCTTTTTGTAGTTCCTTCCAGTACTTAGACTGGATACGACGAGGTACATTGGAATATGTGCCCCGAAGAACACACCACACTATGTGCGAGGCGGAGGACGATCCCGTCGATGCAGCTCCTGGTAAGAAGCGTACCATGTCAAACTTGTTTGGCATTGTCCTTTCCTATTGTGACGCCATGGGTCGTTTGATGATACAAGCTTCAATTTTCGATGTCACTTGTTTAGGCTCGCTGACACTTGCAATGTAGCACTACTTTGCACAATTTTAATTTCTACACACACCACTTTAACCGCGAGTATTGCGATCGAAACTTCCTTTTCACTACACTTTTTTTTCTTCGCATTAACCCCTTTTACCTATTGTACTGAGATTCATTCCCCTCAATACTTCTGGTCAATGTACATAATTTGTAAGTCACGGGACTTGGCATGAAATACAAAATACATCACATACAATGGAATAACATATAATACATACAATACATTGTTTACATTAACTACAGGAAAAAACTATCGACTAAAATTGAAAAAATTTTTGACCACTCATAGTGGCTTCTTCGTCTTGGATTTTACTGACACACACACTCGCCTTTTTCCATTAATCTGTTAGAAGGAACAAGTCCTTTGTTTTCCTTCTTGAACTCGAGTATAAGTTAAGGTTTACCTCCGTTACGTATTCTTCATACGCAACGACATGCATCAGCATGCAGAGAATACGCCATAGCCGCTACACTGAAGCTTGGGAAGGGAATTTTCTACCTTCTACTTAGGGTAGTGGCAACGACTACGTGTATGCTACGGTTTTTTGCGTATAAAATCTGAAAATGCACGAAATAATCATTTATATGTAGCATAAACCTAATATGTACAGTGTTTTGTGCTTAAGCACGTTCTGGTGTGCTTGTAAATCATTACCTCTAATAAAATTTCCTACATTAACATGGACATATAAACATAAAATTATGAAGTTCAGGGTGTAACTACTATTACTATGTACAGTGTTTCATAATAGCGGCACGCCCTTGTGTGCGTGTATCATCTTCAATTAAAGTGCGCTTATAGGCGTCTTGTGTTATCATGGGAGAAAAAATACAGACATTTTAATGCATCGGTTGTCATGAAAATCTATGTACACGAATAATCAGACTTTCATAGCTTCAGTGCAGCATGAAATTCTGTATGACGTTTTTGTTCATAATTCATTTTATAGACGATTCCTTTGCTTACAGGTCGTCGATCACGCTACTTACCTGTTTCTCGTATAGCGGCGATATCATTTTCATTCTTTGTGACTGTAAATCGTTATATGTGTGAAATAATTTTGACATGATTTTTCCTTTCATGTTTCAAGTGGGTAAAGTAATTCCTACCTTCCTTCTGCATACATGAGTGAGGTATCGCTAATGTTGCACTTTGTATCAGGTTTTTCGCATTTTCTCGTAAACTCGTAGAGTCTTACGGTTTTAATTAAGTTGTTTCTTGACGTTAGGTATACCTGTTTATACGAGGTTGTCTTACAGTTTAATTTTCCTTATACACTTCTATGTTGTTTAGGTTCCGTACATGTACAGAGCTTCTTTCGCCTTCCACACATTCATACATACGTTTATACACACAAAAAACATCTACCACTACAATATACACTTTGCTGGGCCCTTTTTCGGTACCCTGCACCATTCCCTCAATATTCCAAAATAATTCAGGGTGTGCTGAGCATCGTCCCTTATACTAATAATACTTACAACTAAATATTTCTTCTTACATACGTAACTGCCTTACAGTCCATTAATGCGCAACATTCCCTATTTTCCTCCTTTACACTTTAGCTTTCGTAGCTTTCGTACATGTACCCTCGTGTATAGCTTATATATTCTACAAAGTTGTTTGCTGAGTGCTTCAGGTGTTTCCTAACGTTAATGTGTGTCTCTCTCTCTATAAACCCTAGGTATTTGTTTTGAGAGCGATTCATTTCATTACTCACGCTGCATAGATCTGTTTATTATTATCCTATTTTAAAGCTTGTGTCACTCTTTTCCTTAGTCACAAAAATTCCCGCGTTTACCTTGTTGTTCATTCTGAAAATCGCTAGCTACTGTGTAATGTAAATGTATGCGTTATCTCTTTGATTTCCTCTTTGCTGCTTTTTCCCTATATGTAATTGTGTGCTGTTCTCGTGTACATAGCCTTTCTTCCGGTTATATATCTGCATTATTTATTTATTTATTTATTTTCTATTTCCTTTCTCCTTCCGTACAAGCTAAGATTTTACTCAGTATAATATAATATTACAATACCGTCCATGACCAGTATGTACTTGTATGTTCACTTTTATTACGTAATACCAGCTTATAATTAAATTTTCTAAGTTACTATTTACAAGACTTGTGTACCCTTTCCTTTCTTGTTTTTGAATGACTTTCGTCTCTGTGTCTCATAATAAGAGTGGTCTCAAAACTTTTAAACGTTCCGCGCATGCGCGCTTACGTACCACGACTGGACTGTAGGCGCGGGGCAAACTCTGCATTGTTGGTGAACATTATTCGTGATAGCCACCATCGTGTAATAGTCACGTGACGCCTGGACTCGACCGCGCATGCGCCTTCGCGCTTTGTATACGCTCAGCTGATCGGACATGGAAGGGGGGAAGATTTCTCCCCGGCTCGCTGCCTACAGCGCGGCCAATGACCTCGTCTTGACATGCAGCTATCACGTGCTCATGAGCTGAGCGTTGGATTGCAACTTCGACGTGTGGTTTGTTGCTCGTCTCAAGCGAACAAGCTCTGACCTTCGCGCTAATTTGTCTTTGTTCCTCTCTCTTAAATAACTGAGTTAGACTACAAAAGAACCGTATGGTTTATTTTATAGTGTTAAGACTCACAGTAACACATGTTTCATTAGGTTTGGTTAAATATGCGTTTTTAAGCTGGCATATGCCCCCAGTTGTTCGCAAGTTTCTTAGGTTAATGACAGCAATTTTACTATGTGATCCAAGGTTGTACAATTTCAATTTTGCTAAAATAACATATAACCTTTAATGAAAAAAATTCCTTGATGTCCTTGTGGTGGTATAACCCTTTCACCTTGCCCGTTCGTGTGTTACCTAACAGATAACATCCTGGGTGAGGTTTGTCTATTATAATGAAAGGGCCATCATACAACAACTGCCACTTTTTGTTTAATGCCTTAATTTTAGAGGATTTTGGGTGGGTACGTAATAGTACTTCCTGTCCAATGTTAAATACTGTAACGTTTCCTATCTTTTTGTTGTTATTACAGCCTGCACGAGGTCACTTACCTTGTCCGGTGCTTTCATCTCTTCTTCACATAGATCATCTTCTACGGTAGCATCCTGATCATATCTTAAAAATAATTGTTCAAGATGTAATGTGTGCTTGTTTGTGCCCCCTGTTGTCAAATCGGTCGGCCGGTGGGGGCTCATTGCGACCAATTGTTGTTTACCGGGGGAGACAACGGCGTTGCTTCAGTACTGTCCGTTACCTCTACGAAGTGTACTGAGTGGTTATTCTGTCGCCAATTTGTTTCCGGACCGCTGCGTGCAACATTTTCTTGCGGCAGGCCGTCGCTATTCCTCCTTGGTCTGTCATTTCTATTACTGTAACTATTGTAATTTTCATTTGTGTGCCGCCTTTCATCACGCGGGCCTGACCAATTATTCACGTGATTTCTATCATTTCCATACCGGCGTGGACCGTAATCTGTACTATACCTTCGGTCTTCACGTCTCTGTGGCGCCGAATTCCTCCGATTTCCGTAATTCCAGGTTCCATTATTTGGCCTTGTCGCATACGGATGCCAACTGTGTGGGTTTTGTCCACTGCCATTAAAATGATATCCGTTACCGTTGTTTTGATTGGTTCCGGAATATTCATTCCGATTACTTGTGCTCGGCTCTTCTTCGTATATTAGATCAATTGAGTCAAGCACTGAAAGAAAGTATTCAAGGTCGTTCTCCGGTATGGTTACCAATTTCTCGCGTAAGTTCGCGGGTAGTCTGTTTTTCAGAATTTTGAGAACATCTACGTGCGGTATTGGATTGTTCCAATAGCGCGTCTTATTCAAATACTTTTCGAAATACTTTCTCAACCCGCCGTTTTTTAGGTTGAACGGTTGTGGGTTGAATACCTCACGTCGCAGTCTTTCTTGGACCCCAGCAGACCAATATTTCTCCAAGAAAGCTCGTTCAAATTGTTCGTAGATGACGCACTGTTCAGCCATGTCTGTGGCCCACAAAAGTGCGTCGCCTTGTGTGAAGCCTACTACATATCTAATCTTCTGTGCCTCAGTCCAGTTTCTTGGTAAGACATTTTTAAATGCTCTTACGAATACGACTGGATGAGTTTTTCTGGATTCTGTGGAGAAAACTGGAAACTGTCTATGTTTCAACAGGCTCTCATCGACTAGAATCGTCGAGATGCAAGGCGACACGCCTACTGCCTGTTGCAGCACCGCGTTTGGCGAATAGCCATTGTTTGCCTGTGCCGGTGCGTGCACATACGCCGGACTGGGCGCGTGATGTTCTGCGTTATTGACATCGTAATCTGGCACGGGCGAATAAGTGTCGCGCTGCCTGTTGCTTGACGTAGGCAAGTCATTTGAAACATTCAGTCTACCCGCGATTTCCTTACGTATTCCGTCCTCGGCTACTTTGATTTCATTACCTAATTTTTCAAAAAGTTTTGTTTCCCGGTCAGTTATTGATTCATTTACATTACCGTTTTCTAAAGTTTCATTTATTTTGATAATGTCCGCGTTGATACGTCGAGTCTCCTGTTTCAGAAAACCGACTTCTTCGTTAATTTTATTAACTTGGTCAGGTATTTCTTCACATGCGGACTGTACTCTTGTTAAGTTTAATTGAATAGCCTGTACGTTTTCATGTATTTCTTTTTGTACCGTTTGTGTTTGATTGTGTGTTTCTACTATTTCTGACAGTTCCTGTTCCTGTTTGTTTGTAAGATCTGACAATTTCTTTTCTAAGTCATTTGCCAATACATTGTATACACTGTTGACTGTTTTGATGACTTTGTCATCGATCTTTTGATCGATTTCATTGGTGAGTTTATTTAAGCGTTGATCGAAATGTCTGTGCATGTTTTCAAATTGCGTGTTTACACTTGAAAACTGCTGTTGGAACCCAATTTCCATGTTTGACAATTTTGTGTTTGTCATGTTGTGGCTGATTTCTTGATTCGCCAGTTTTGTGTTCGTTGTGTTGTGACTGATCTTTAAATCAGATAATTGCTCGCTCATGTTTGACATCAGACCATATAATGCCTCAAGCGTAACTGACGAAGCTTGTGTGTTTGTATTTATGCCATTCTTTGTTGCCATTGTTTCTCTGCCACGGTCTAATTGAATCGAAACCGGGCTAGGTTCACTGATTTCACGTGAAATATTTTCATCTGATCTGGTAATCGATGCTTCATCGACTGTGTACAAGGTTTCATTTGCAAGTGGTTCGTTATTGTTAATCCCTGTGGAGTGCAATTGAATTGTATTTACTTCTACATTATGTTGTGCTGAAAAACTAATTGCGTCATCATTTACGTCACTATTGTCAGAATCGGTGACGTGTCCATGAACATTTGTCAAATTAAAGTTCTCCGATTCCATTGTGAAGATATTATTTTTGTCTGTACTTTACTGTTAATCTAATTCTTTAAATTCTCTCGCAGTTGAATTAGTAAAAATATCTCGCAATTGTTATTTGTTGCGCGTCGGAAATTTACAAGATGGCGCACTACGTCTTCTAATTCTGCAATTGTTGAACATAAAAAAGTAATTATCAAAGTGTAATTGTGTGTTGCCACAAACACTACCAGGATTTTAATATGGAAAGGAAAAGGTTCTGCTTTAAGTGGAGCTAAGCCAAGGTGCAGCCGCTGCATGCGTTTGCGCTTTCCTACCTTAATTACGGCTGAGCTGCGTCACTCACGATTACGTTAGGTTTGTAAATCCTTGTCCTTGTTCCTTCTGGTTATTGTGCCATCCGTTTGTACAGTTAATATTGTTTCACTTTATTCGTCATTTTCCATGTGCGTCATGTAACAGAGAAACAGTAATTAGTACAAGTACATTTGTAGTACAACAATGAAGTACTTACTCTTTGTTCCACCAGCACTGTCCCTGTCAGCGGTCGCCAGTGTGGCGAAATAAATAAAAAACATTTTATGTTTTAAATTCCACGTCATTGTTGATTTAATCAGAGTTCTCACCTTAGACGTAGAATTAGTCCTTCTGCCACAATATTAATTCATTAGTCGCCATCGATGTTCTTCTCTTTGTTGACCGTGTGTACCATCATGAGTCGGCATCGGTTCACTTCACGAAGACGGTGGAAACCAAGGAATACAATGCTACGTCGCTATAAATAATTTTCGTAACACTTCGATACTTTTCACTATTTTTTATTCACAACACAATAAGACTTGCTGTGCTCGTCGCACAAACCATAATTACTAACTATATGGCTGCCTTTCCGCACAGTCCAAAAATCACGTCCATCCTCCACAAGGCAACAATCGAAAGTGTCCCTTAGCTCCTTGGAGTATGAAACAAAAGAGAATCCAATGTGAACTTTACAAAGATTATAATATACATGCCTCTCAATTTATCTTTGGCGCAGCTTTTAAGATATTGTATGTCTCTGCATAGGAATGTGTCATTACACCAGCCACACGCTACCTGCCGCTCACCTGTGCTCAGTTTTGCGTGTGTGCCACCATGGATAGTTTCGATACGGAAGCTTTTATATGTGAAATTCAGGCGAGACCAGCAATTTGGGACACATCATCCGTGGATTATTCGTACCGCGAACTGAAAAAAACGTGTTGGGAACAAGTTGTTGATATTTTCGGAGGAAAAGAATCGCCTTTGGAAGTGAAGAAAGAACTCGGTAAGTGCTTCAAAAATATTTTATTTTTCATTACTAAAGTTTACTGAACGTAAGTACTTTGCCACTTGAAGGGATCACGATTAACAATATACTCAAAAAATTTGTCTCTCACTGCAAGTGCAGATCGACCGCTTCTGCCTGAATGGCCTGCACATTCATTATTCTCAAAACCAATTACTTCAAGTGAGTCTTCATAGACGAATCCATCTCTTGCACGTACAAAATTATGCAAAGCACAACAAGCTTTAACTATATCTTGCACAAAATCAATGCCCACATTTAGTGGACGATGAAAGATTCTCCACTTGTTGGAGAGGATACCAAAGGCACATTCCACGTAACGCCTAGCCCTGGATAATCTGAAATTGAAGATGATGATCTCGTAACTAAGATTATTTCCACCGTATGGACGCATCAAATTTTCACTCGTGCCAAAAGCCTCATCTCCTACCAACACATAAGGAAAAACAGCTGAATGTTTTTCTGTCAGTGGTGAAGCTTTAGGTATCTTCAGGGAATTGTTCATTAGTTTCTTGTAAAACAAACTGTCTTTGAAAATTGCCGAATCATTACTTTTTCCATAAGCTCCGACGTCTACGAAACTAAAGTTACAGTTAGTATCGCACACAGCGAGCAAAACAATGGAAAAGTAATTTTTATAGCTGTAGTACAAGGAACCTGGGTGAGCGGGCTTAATCACTCGTACATGTTTGCCAACTGCTCCAATGCAGTGAGGAAAGTTGGCATTCTTTTCGAAGGTATTTGCTATTTTTAACCATTCTTCTGTTGTCGGCGTAGCTTTACTTGCATACAGTTTCTGCCATAACAGGATACACACTTCTCGAACAATTTCTGTGATTGTTGTGTGCCCGAGACGGTATCCATAATGCAGTTCCATGAAAGAACAGCCAGCCGCCAGATACCTGTAATAAATTGGCAACAATGAGTACGACAAGCGATTCGCATGACCAGTTTTCTTTTTATATAAGGTAAAATGCCACATGAAAGTAAACGACTTTTCTGTGAAATATTAAAAGCTGTGCTATAATGGACGCAAAAAGCAACAATACAAAGCCTCTTGCAAAAGTTAATTTTTCTGTATTCATCACTTTTCGATGTTTACTCGCGTCTACATTATCAAGTTTGCATGCATCAAAATTGAATAGGTATTCATCTTAGTGTCGCTTATCGTAGAACAGTACCTACTGTACATCGTACTTATCGACTAACTCAAGACCAGTTTCTCCCCCTTTTTTAATGAATTATTAGTAATGTTTATGTTTAAGCGATAACGCCATTCTCTTGCGCTTTCGCGTATTTAAGAACTAACGCTACATGGCGCCGCGATTGCCAACTGTCTAATCAAACAATAATCAAAAGCATGGGACAGGGATCTTACTAATCTCAGACGCATAGTACCAGCGCGACATGACCGTTACAATTCGGATAATGACGAATACGTATCACTGAGGTCCGTATAATGCAGTCTCCACCGTACATTTGAATTTTTTTTAAAAATGATGGGACTATTTCTGACAAATAACACGGATCGTGACAAAACGTGCATATATTTTGTTGCAGGCTTGGCATTGCAGAAGAGGTGGAAGAATCTCAGAGGCTCTTTTGCGCGTGAGCTGCAACGCAGGAAATCCTTAAAGTCAGGATCGGGTGCCACAAGGAAGAGCCAATACATTTACTTTAACCAACTGTCGTTCCTTCAGACCGGTGTCAATATAAGGGAATCTGAACAAGCTGGCCGGCCGCGGTGGTCTAGCGGTTCTAGGCGCGCAGTCCGGAACCGCGCGACTGCTACGGTCGCAGGTTCGAATCCTGCCTCGGGCATGGACGTGTGTGATGTCCTTAGGTTAGTTAGGTTTAGGTAGTTCTAAGTTCTAGGGGACTGATGACCACAGATGTTAAGTCCCATAGTGCTCAGAGCCATTTGAACCAATCTGAACAAGCTGAGGATCCGCACGAAAATGAAGAAGAAGAAGCTGCATCTCGTGCAGGTTACGTCTCCAGCTGCAGCAAGTGATGTTAATGGGTCAGAGTCGTCAGACGTTGTTGATTTGTTTTAAGTTTTTTTTGTAATATTGCTTTGTCTCATTTGTAGTATTGCTTTAAGTTTAATTGTAATATTGTTTCAAGTTTTATTTGTAATATTGAATTTTATTTTGTAATAAAGTACTTTTCGGATTAAAACTGATAAAACGCTTCTATGTATATGTTACAGTTACTACTCAAATTGCAAGTATCACTGCATAAAACTGAGTACTGAGTAGACAGGTAGTTAGTTACCTTAATGTCATGAAAATCTTTTCTTCTGGTGAGATGGCTTCCCTTAAAACATTGTGCTTTTTCTTCAGTTCATCTCGGCAGATCTCCACTAATTCGTCGAATGAACGTACTGACATTCTCACGTAATTAAAGAATTTATCACTGTAATTTCTTAAATCATTGTATAGTGTATGGGATAATCCGTTTACATCACGATCAGCAACGAAGGGGTGTACCCAGAAATTCTTCTTTCTCTGCATTCTCTTTCTGTGTCGACGACGCACACAAAGCACAGCTACTAGCTCCTCTACGTCCATTTCGACACTGAGCGCAGACTGAAGGAGTCCCCCCTGTGGCGTCCCTGCTCGCAGCCGCACGGGCAGACCGCGTGCTGCCAGCAGAGATGCCAGCAGAGATGCCGTGGCATCCCAGTGCGACAGGGCCCTTAAGGCCGGTTCCCACTAGGGCTGCCGCGCGTCAAAACCGCGCGTCAGCGGCGTGGTTGCCATGGAAACGGCGTCAGCGGCAAGGCGCGGCGGGCTCTGCGTCGCGGTTTGCCCATGTCGAACCGCTTCCGCTGCCGCGTGACGCGCCCCAGGTGCGCGCCGCCAATCACAGAACGCGCTGAGCGTGACGTCAGGTACGCAACCCCGGGTCACAAGAACTTTCGCCGAACCGCTGGCGCGGACGCGGCGGCAGCTATGAAATACTTATCATCCGATTCCAAGGAAACTATTCGGTAGAAAAATTTGATTCTTGGGCATGTTACAGCCTGATATCTTCTCTCGATAAAGGGCCGAATTTCTTTTCGATATTCGTCGTGGTTACGTGCTGTATCGCATTTACGTAAACCTTTACACGAAATTTTAATGAGTGTGCAGAGGTAAAAACTCATTGCGTGGACTTTGCGTACAGTTCATTTTAGGTAATACATTATTGCGTATGAAATTTAGTCAACATATCGAAATTGCTTTTAAAGCTGAGAGCAGAACGATAGCTATCACCGTTCTCGAGATATTGAATGATATGTCGGCGGATGGGCTGTGCGGTGACGTGCGCGGGTCGCTTGCGACGCGACCGATACTTCGTCCTGCTCGTCGTAAACCATGTGGTTGTATCAACTGCAAATTTCGTAAACGGTTCAAGAAATCTAAAAGCGTTTTCTTGCAAACGATAACTTGTAAAAAGTCATGTATTTCGTCGCATGATAAATATCCAAAATCTGTTTATCTACCGAGATATGAAAGAAACTACAGTTTTTCAGAAGGGATAGATGATTTTTTTTTTAAACAGCATTTAATAGCGTGTGGAATGAGAAGTTAAACAGAAACTAATTTGCTGGTATGTCATAAGATGTAATTTGCTAAGTATCTACAGCTATTGATTATTTCCTTTGGTAAGTAACAAACGTTTTTTTTCTTTATCGAGTGTACTTTATTGGTTCAAGGCGCGTTTCGCCTTTTACTTTAAGGCATTTTCGGTGGAATCTAGAATGATTCAGTTTTGTTTTAAATGCATAACTGATTACTTACAGTGAATCGAGTTTTTGGCGGACATATACGTTTCCCCTCACCTGGTCACATGCTGGAGGTTGAACTAAAACTTAGATTATGGAACATAAGCACATTTTCATGTTCGCTCTTTTTTCTTCTGTCACTAGCTGTAGACATTTTACCGAAAACACTGATTTGAAGTCGTAACTACAGTGTGTTGACCTCATGCCCCTTCCTGTTTGGTTTGTTTATGTACATGTTGCCAACCTAAAGAATTATATGCTGAAATTGTTTGTTTATTTCTGTTCTCCTTATATCTGTATATGTGTGGGGCTAGCCAGTGATAGTTATAGAAAGTTGGAAGTGAATGCAGTAGTTGTCAGACAGTGGTTGAAAGGTTTGGTGTTCAGCTGATTTCAGTTTTGGTTTAAATGTTTTGTGGAGGAGTGCATGGAAGACTAAATTCACTGCTTACATTAACAGATAAAATAGTAGAATAGCATTTGAACAAATGATTATTATCAGAATACTATCACCCAACCCCTTTGTCCTCACTCTTTGATGCCTCATAATATGTCCTGTCAACTTACCCCTCTTGTAGTCAAAGTTGTGCCGTAATTTCCTCTTCCTCCTCTATTTAATTCCGTACCTCTTCTTTAGTTACACGATCCTCATGTCTAATCTTCAGCATTCTTATTGATCACCACGTTTTGAAAGCGTCCATTGTCTTCTCGACAGAACTGTTCATCGCCCACGTTTCACTTACAAGGCTGCACTCCACACAAATACCTTCGTAAAATAGTACCCAATCATTAGAATTTATATTCCATGTGAACAAATTTTCTTTTTCAGAACGCTTTTCTTGCTATTCACAGTCTTCATTTTATATCCTCTCTACTTCTGCCTCCTCAATTACTGCTTCCCTTTCAAGTCATTGAAGTCTTAGAAATGCAGTTTGGTTTCTGTACAAGTTGTAGATAATCTTGTGTCCCTGTGTTTTATCGATGACATCTCTAGAGCTTCAAAGAATGTTTTAATTAAGATTGTCAAAACCTTTCTCTAAACATGCAAATGCTATAAACACAGTTTCGCTGTTCTTCAGTGTGTCTACTTAGTTAAGTGGTAGGATCAGTATTGCCTTGCGTGTTCAGACATCTCACAGGAATCTAACATTGTACTTATGTTAGTTTGTACAACCCCTCCCCCTCTCCTGTCTACATATTCCTTCCACTATCTAGCCTTCTCTTATTTGCTTAGTTCTGGCTTGCCAAATGAGTTCTTGACAGCTGCTTCTCCTTTGAGCAAAGTTTTCTTTGTTCTTTCTCATTTTCATTCCCTTATGTTTTCCAAGTGCAAAATCACGTTGCAATTTTGGACTTTCTGTCAACGCCATGTTTAGACATTTCTATTTCCAATGGCCTACTGCATTTTTGTATTTTCCCCTCTTGTCAGATTTAATATTTCACATTTTATCTAACGATTTCTACTGTACCTTCTTCCCGTTCTCATACTCTGCTGCATTCACCACTTCTTTTCTCAAAGATATCCATTCGTATTCTAGCGGATTCCTTCCTCTGTTTCAGTCAGTCGTTGCATTACGCTAACTTTAAGATTATCGAAAAACTGTGGGTCTTGACTAATTCAAGTTCCATTTCCTTAATTTGTTACCGTTTACTGTCTCTTTAGTTGTAAACTGCAGCTCGTAACTAATAAAGTATTGTAGGTTTGCGTCTGCACCGGTAAATGTCTTATAATTTAAAATCTGGTTTCGAAAACTTTGTTCCAAATATGTATTATTCTTTCATGATTCTTAAGCAATGTGCTAGATAGTGAACAATGATGAACGGTAGTCATGAAATCTGTTTATGGTGAAATGAGAAAACATGCATAATAGAATATGTGAAAGAGTACATTGTACAGAAAATGAAAAATTGGTATGTCTTCACCCAACTTCGTCTTTCCTCCATGTAGGTGTAAGATATAGTTTTTCAAACGCACCGGGAGTTTCAGTGGGTCCCGCCCCGTACCTCAGTGGCAGTCCGTCATTGGCTACCGCTAGCGTCTGCCGCTTCCAGGTGGGAACGCCAATTCCGCGAGCCGCCGCGTCAAAGCGGAAAACGCTTGCCGCTGCCGTTGCCGCACGACGCGCTGCCGCGCTCTAGTGGGAACCGGCCTTTAGTGGCATCTCGGCTCCCCTCCACTTCCTCTCTTCCACGAAGGCCGGTGCGCTGCACTTGCTAGCAGGTATCGAGACTAGTCTCTGCCGCTTCTATGCTGGCTTTTAACACGCAAGTGAACAGTCACGCGGTTTGTGTTCATAGTCATTCTTGCGTGATTTTAGTGCATATTTTCGTTGTGTCGCCAGCATGAGTGAGCCAGCAACTGAACACCTTATAGAATTTTTGTTAACTACTTCTTTTTCTACATTAACGAACGAAAAAAGATGGAATTGAAGGACAAGCGACCTACTCCTATACTCAGTGTAGTTTTAAGTGAAACCAAACAAAAACGCACTTTTCAGACAGCCTGGTACGATAAGTATGCTTGGCTGACTGCGAATGCAGTCAATAACTTATTATATTGTTATATATGTCTTCTGTTTGATGGTGAAACGGAATGGTGCAATGAGGGCATTTGTACAATAAAGAACTTTGACAGGAAAGCACAAAAGCATCATATATCAAAACGTCAACTGCAGAACAAAGAATCATTTCAGTTATTGGGCAAATCTGAATTGAGCAAGCCCTTTCTGAAGCCGCTCGTCTGACAGCAATATAATACAACAAACAAGTTGCATCCAGGTGGAGAGTATTGGCTCGTCTTATTCAGGCAATTGTATTTCTTTGTAAAGAAGAACTAGCCTTTCGTGGCCATCGAGAAGACGAATCCTCCAGCAACAAAGGTAACTATCTGGAATTGTTGGATTTACTAGCTCAAGGAGAGCAGTTAATCCGAGACCATCTGTCATCATCCTCAACCTTTAAAGGAACTTCTCCAGATATACAGAATAATGTAATAGAAATGATAACTCTGGCAGTTAATGAGAAAATAAAATCTGAAATTCAGAACTGAAATTTCATTTCGATTCAGGCTGATGAAACATTAGACGTATCATGCAAGAGTCAAATGAGTATAATATTTAGGTACTGTATTGCAGACAAAATTGAGGAAAGATTCGTTGGATTTTACATTTCTGGAGATAAAACTGCTGAAGGTTTGTCAAATATTATTCATGCAGTATTGGAAGAATGGAATGTGGAAGGAAAAGTGGTTACTCAAACATATGAAGGGAAAGAGGACTACAACAATTGGTGAAGAAGTTCTGTCCCTATGCGCCGTTTATTCATTGTTACGCACACCAACTGAATTTGGTACTGTTACATGCCTCCAAAATCATACAAGTACGCATGTTAGTAAGTGATCTTACTGCATTCCATTCGTTTTTTATCAAATCATCAAAACGAACTGTATTGCTGACTGAGAAAGGATTTAAACTGCCACATGCAAGCAACACTCGCTGGTACTTTCGTTCCAGGGCAGTTTCAAAAACATCTAGTCGTTTCTCAGGGCTATATAGTGTTTTTAATTATATATTTCATGATACAGACTCTCAGTGGGATCCAGAATCTGTGAGCTGTGCTGTGGGAATGAAACGACGGATGGATGATCCTACGTTCGTCTACTTCCTTTGCTTCTACCGAGGGTGCTTTGTTTATGTTGATCATCTCTTTACTGTTCTTCAGTCAAAATCTGCCAGTATACCTGCTTGCCACGACGAAATAAGAAATGTTTTGAGAAACTTACAACAGTTAAGAACGGAAACATTCGTTGATGAATGCATTAAATGCAGCTTGTGTTTGAATGGCAACTTATCATTCTGTGACAGTCAAAAGACATCTCTCAAGGCCGGCCGCGGTGGTCTAGCGGTTCTAGGCGCTCAGTCCGGAACCGCACGACTGCTACGGTTGCAGGTTCGAATCCTGACTCGGGCATGGATGTGTGTGATGTCCTTAGGTTAGTTAGGTTTAAGTAGTTCTAAGTTCTAGGGGACTGATGACCACAGATGTTAAGTCCCATAGTGCTCAGAGCCATTTGAACCATTTGAACATCTCTCAGGGCATTAACTTACGAGATACTGGATTTGCAAATTGTTCAGATGAAAAGAAGATTTCAAGACTTTTCTCAGATTCAGTTTGTTGCACCTTTGAACGAAAAGTATTTCCCGAACCAGCAAATAGAATTCCCAAAGTTGAAACTACTTCAATTATTAGAACAGTACCCTTTTTTCAAACAAGAACAACTTGAAAATGAACTGTGTAACATAAACGCTGATGATAAAAAACACTTATCTCCAAGAATCCTCTTAAAGTACATTGTCAATAATGATTTACACTCCGTTTATGAAGAAACAACGAAGTTCATGCGTTTGGTTTTGACCCTACCCACAACTACAGCAAGCAGTGAACGATACATGAGTGAGTGCTCTTGAATGAGTGAAGAATTATTTAAGGAATTCTTTGCCCAACATCCGGCTGTCGTGTTTGAGCACGTTAGCAACAGAAAAGACACTACTTGGAGAGCTATCCAGTGATCAGATATTTGTAGACCGAGTTATAGACTTATTCGTGGAAAGAAAAGACAGGCGCATTGCACTTTTGTAAAAGAAAATATAAGAGCTTCTTCTCTTGCTGCTGGAGTTCTACAAATTTGTCATCGTTTCTTGAACAAGTTAGTTATTATTATTATTAGTGGCGGTGGTAGTGGTAATGGTGGTAGTTGTAGTAGTAGTAGTAGTAGTAGTAGTAGTAGCTGTTGTTGTTTTATTTGATGCATTTTGTTTCATTTGTTTAAATTATTGTTTATTGTACTATTTTTTCTCCCTATTATAACTACAGAGTCTCCCCAACCTTTACAACCACGCTACGCCACTGGATACAATTAGTGTTTTTTAGTGTAGGAAATAGCCATCAGCAGAGGGGAGGTTCAAAAACTACGTTCCTTACCTGAAACACTTCATAAGTTTGGTAAGATTTTATAGCGATTTGCTATCTCCCCCTTTGTGGGTGGGAGTCACAAAATATTCTCGCATTTGTGGGATAAAGTCAGAGAGTCAAAGCTCTAGCACTCAGCCCTCTATTTCGAAACGAGATATCCCTTTATTGAACCTATAGGGAAAGGATTCTGAGCAAAACTCTATGTGGCCTCTCTCTATGCATCTCTTCCTCTGCCTTTAACCAACCCTCCGTGCAACACTGTCTCCAATTTAATTTGAAACTGGCCAGAAGTAGAAGTAGATATCCACTACATTCGAGATCTCGTGAAGGAACAGAAGGAGCTGAGTTCCACATAATCAATACACTTCGATATTTTGATTTTGCAATGAGCATTGCGTGTGTTCCAAACTTGTACTGACTGGCGCTACTGATATAGGCCGATTTTATCATTCCAATATTGTAAGTGCCGTTCTGCGAAGACTGTTCTGTACCAGTCTTACTCACGTCACACATCCAATTACACGCGATCTCTCTAGATGCTTGCTTGCTGAGGAGTTTAGCGCTCCTTATTGATGTATAGTAGAGACAAGCCGGCCACTGTGATCGAGCGGTTCTAGGCGCTTCAGTCCGGAACCGCGCTGCTGCTACGGCCGCAGGTTCGAATCCTGCCTCGGGCATGGATGTGTGTGATGTCCTTAGGTTAGTTAGGTTTAATTAGTTCTAAGTCTAGGGGACTGATGACATCAGATGTTAAGTCCCATGGTCCTTAGAGCCATTCGAACAATTAGTAGATACAAGTCTGATACATTTGAGAGTGTTGTGGTGATATAACAGACGATTAAGAAGAAGAAGAAGAAGAAGAAGAAGAAGAAGAAACGTTTGAGTTGTGTGTGATGAAGCTCCAGATGGAAAGAGTTTAAAACATTTTACATAAATCACTTGCGCTATTAATTCCATAGCATTGTTTTAGTGTCTGGATTCCATACCAAGAAGATGCTGGGAAGAGAGAAATGATCGTAAAACATAAACACATATGCATAGCAGTGGTGTTTGATATGTGAAATTACACACCATGCTGCACTAACTCTGTGAACAGAAGACACCCTCTCCCACGCACACATTTCTCAATCAGACGTATACACAGGGATTACAGTATCTCACAAACCCCTTTCACTAGCTTAGAATCACTGCAGTTACGAAGATAACACTCGTTTTACGTCCAAGATGTGGCAGAGAAATGGAGTACTTCGCACACATCTCTGTTTATCTAGGGGAGAGTGCTGAAATAGGTTTTCCATTGATCGACATGATTCATCACACATGCTTTGGAATTCCTCTCCTGACTGTGGTATAGAGAGTTCCACTGTTAATGATCGCATGTAGATAACACTCTAAGTCACAAAAAGAACACACAATTGTATACAGGTCGATTGCAAGTTATACCACAACCGATGCAGCCCGAGAGAACAAAAAAAAAAAACAAAAAAAACAAAAAAAATCGTTGAATGCTTGATAAATGACGTGCAGCAATATCTCTCTCTCTCTCTGGAATGTATCATTAGTCTACGATTAAATCATACCTCATTACAACTCCTATCATCCTTTAACGCAGATCCATGTCAATTGAGAGTCAGATGGTTCCGTTTTCAAGGAAAGCATCAAAGACAGCAGTCAACTTGCATAGCCCTATCACCTTAATAGACATACAGTGGAATATTGCTAAAAACCATGCAGCAACTGTTCTGTAAGGTATTTATTTGTTAGCTGACACCACATGGTTATGGTTGGTAGAGAGTACAGAGAAGCACGTTGTAAATCCTGTTTGTTACAGTTTAAAACACGCAAACAGTCTTGGACAGGATGAAACACACGATCCATTCTATAGTTGTATATTGCCGTCCCCCACCTGGTAATACAATGCTCTTTACTTAAGGACACTTTATAAACGTCTATAATGTGGGTGTTAATAAGTTTGGGGTTACACTTGGGCTTGCGACCCGGCATATATAAATTTATTAGTCTACATTTGGTAGTCATTCACGTTATACAACCTGTTCCAGCCGTCTTATCGCTGTCCACGAAAAATGACTGTTTCCCTGGTTCCTAGTGCTTCCTTGTCAACTTTTCCTCGTATTCCTCTTGCCGTCGCATACTCGTTCACATGTACAAGAATTTTCCTACATCAAGTAAAAGGCATGAGAGTACTACCTCGTTTCGTTCACCCTCATTTCGTTCAAGTTCCCCGCATTTCGGCGTATTTTCCCTCGATTTATACGTATTTTCCGACAATTTTCGTAATTTTATCTATTTTATGTCACATATTCTAAAACTGCTTGTAAATGTAGCACAGTTGTCAACATCTAGCGTAAATATACTATTTTTCCGTACGTGTCTGCGCCTGTATGGGTTCCATGTGTTCCTTGAAAAGAACATCGTCTTTTCTCCAGGGATTCCCATTTGAGCTACCTGCCGGGTATAACCCGACTGCTGGAAAAAAATTACTCGTCTTGCAAAGTGACTCTCATCATCAATTTGATTAATTAGCCTATCAATTTGATATCAATGAAGTGCCGCTGGGCGGGTGGAAGTGAGATCTAGAGTACCACTGATATGATTTGTTGCTTGGAGCGGTAATCAGGCGTTTTTTCGTTGTGGTGAGATCTTTTAACGGAATTTCAGTCGCCCACCTACACAGGGACAGATGAGCACCATAATAAAATCGGCTATGTTACCGAATTTATTGGGTGATTCGTAGTACAATACTGATATTTATAACTTCTCTGTGCTGTTACCTTAAGAGGCTTTGTATGTCACGAAGTTTTTGGTTACTTTAAGAGAGTCTGACGAGGAACCATCCTGTGACAGAGGTAGAACTCTCTTAGAACTCCCATCACAAGTCTAAAATCAGTTTAATATTCTAGTCCTGTGATGCAGGACACAACAGATATTATACTGGTGAGAGCACACTTTTTTGCCTGATGAGAGAATACTTAGAGGAAATATCGCCTATGGCACACTGTTATAGGATTTTCACAACAAGTAAATATATTAGCGATGTAAAAACTTGTGTATGCCCCGATTTCTTCGATCTTCGAAAATAACTCGCATAAAATGGGGAAATTTACATTTTTTGTGCCGGCCGCGGTGGTCTAGCGGTTCTAGGCGCTCAGTCCGGAACCGCGCGACTGCTACGGTCGCAGGTTCGAATCCTGCCTCGGGCATGGATGTGTGTGATGTCCTTAGGTTAGTTAGGTTTAAGTAGTTCTAAGTTCTAGGGGACTGATGACCACAGATGTTAAGTCCCATAGTGCTCAGAGCCATTTTTTTGAACATTTTTAGTGAGAAATTTGAGGTGTATGGTCAACAACATCCCTGTCTCGGATTGGACAGTCTGGGGAAAGTCTATGTCAGGTTGGAATTGCAATTAGAACTATGCAGCCAAGTCACGCTTGCTTGTCTTGCAGTCTGTCGCGGGTGGCGGCAGGAGTGGGCATAAGGCTTCGGCCGACTGGGAGCTGCGGATTAGTTAGAAAGAATGACCCAGCCTGTCGGCTCTTGCCCACAGCTGCAGGAACAGGTCCCAGCGGCAGTGCTCTCTAGATGACCGATGAGTGAAGGAAGTAACCAGAATGCTGAGTGAGCAGCGTGAGAAGCGGGACGTGTGTGTTGCGTAAGAAGATTCAATATGGTTGGTGCTTGCAATGGACGATTATTGCCCCCCATGTAAACTGATCATTTGACTGCTTGGTGACAGTCTCTACAACCTATCAGTGTTTGGTAAGATCAGTGTGTAGATGCAGTGGGATATACATGTAGCTGCCAGTGTGGCCAATACATGACAGTGCGTATGGAAGTTTCCACGATCTCCAACATCTAAAGGTGACTTCTACAGAATGGATCATGGTTTAAGTGTATGTGTTTACAAAGTGCCCTGCCCATGTGCGGACAGCTGCTGTGTGTGGTGTTGAGTGCTCCTCAACACACCCCAGTGGACTTTGTCTTGCAGTGGAAAGGTGGAGTGGTATTTGTTAAACTAAATGTGGATTTATTGTTGTTACTATCCTATCAAGCTGTGGGCCCTTTCCCCTCCTTCTTCTACATCTACATCTACATTTATACTCCGCAAGCCACCCAACGGTGTGTGGCGGAGGGCACTTTATGTGCCACTGTCATTACCTCCCTTTCCTGTTCCACTCACGTACGGTTCGCGGGAAGAACGACTGCCGGAAAGCCTCCGTGCGCAGTCGAATCTCTCTAATTTTACATTCGTGATCTCCTCGGGAGGTATAAGTAGGGGGAAGCAATATATTCGATACCTCATCCAGAAATGCACCCTCCTGAAACCTGGACAGCAAGCTACACCACGATGCAGAGCACCTCTCTTGAAGAGTCTGCCACTTGAGTTTGCTAAACATCTCTGTAACGCTATCACGCTTACCATATAAGCCTGTGACGAAACGCGCCCCTCTTTTTTGGATCTTCTCTATCTCCTCTGTCAACCCAACCTGGTACGGATCCCACACTGATGAGCAATACTCAAGTATAGGCCGAACGAGTGTTTTATAAACCACCTCCTTTGTTGATGGACTACATTTTCTAAGGACTCTCCCAATGAATCTCAACCTGGCACCAGCCTTACCAACAATTAATTTTATATGATCATTCCACTTCAAATCGTTCCGTACGCATACTCTCAGATATTTTACAAAAGTAACTGCTACCAGTGTTTGTTCCGCTATCATATAATCATACAATAAAGGATCCTTCTTTCTATGTATTCGCAATACATTACATTTGTCTATGTTTTTGAGAACTGCATTCAATGATTATATAAAGTACAATCACCCACAATGCGACAATCTTCCAATGAAGAAGGACCACTAGCCTTCACCCACAAGTGAACGCTGCAATCAGACTTTATCTTACAACATCTACGACAAGACAAAGACAAACTCCCGTGCGGAAATAGGTAGGAACCCTCACTAGCAATTATAATCTCAGAAACAGACAGAACCAACTTGGTAATTCTATAGTGCTTTAAAAAACTGCAGTCAGCAGACCTGCAGGTGGTTGAGAATTACACAACTATGGAGGCGCCAAAATTTGAAAATACAACTATTATTTTACACAGCACCGCTTCCAATCACGATGTGAAATTCCTCATTGATCAGTTTATTGTTTTCGGTAGTGGTATAGTGAGAAACTTCCAGCCACATCCTTGCCCTATCTCCTGCAAATTGTTTAAGGACATAGCACAACGGAACTGAAATTTGATATTCTCACTATCGTTTCAGCTACCTCCAAAGTAATAGATTTCCTGCCAAACCACCTACATGTGCCAGTATCCACCAACAGAATGCAAAGAAAAAATCCAGAAATCCAGAAGGGGGAAGAATAGGTTTTGGAAACCAGGTAGTTGTGGGGGTGAGGGATTGAATCCAACATTCACAGCCCAGCATTTTAGAGAGGGCTGGTAATTTACCAGGTATCCACTAGCATGTTTAGGACAAACGAGGAGTTTGTGCAGTGCATGACAGTGTTCACTGGACAGGAAATAGCCACTTAAGAGAGAGAGAGAGAGAGAGAGAGAGAGAGAGAGGAGGGGATTTGCATGTGTGTGTGTGTGTGTGTGTGTGTGTGTGTGTGTGTGTGTGTGTGTGTGTGTTTTAGAGAGAGAGGGGGGGGGGGAGGGGAGAGAGGGGGAGAGAGAGAGAGAGAGAGAGAGAGAGAGAGAGAGAGAGAGCACATGTTTCAACCAGAATTTCTCAGGTATCAATATCAATGAGTTGCCATCACCTGATGATTTGTCTGACAGGAAGTAACTGAAGTAATTGGAGGGGTGAAGGAAGGAGAGGAGGTGACAGGAGGGAGGAGGAGTGGTGGAGAGGTTGCTGCTCTCAGCGACCTTTGCTGGTAGTATTGTGAACTAACCCTGCCAGTATCTGCACAGCAGAGCTGCCTCCACTGACCTGGTGTGGAGGGTGTATGTTTGGGAGCGGATTGTGCAGGTACTGTGACCAGAAGTAGCCACTTGATGTGGGGATTGCCCAACAAAGAATGCTGCCTGAACAAGGGGACCATGGCTGCACAGTGACTTGCCTGCCGGACAGCACAAACAACGTAGCTTGCGTCCACTGTCTGGGTGCTCAGTATGCATTTTGTAATCTGAGTATTGATTGACAGTCTCTGTATGATGATCATGCTAATACTGGGAGATGTGCATTTAATGGTAGATGGCAGGAGCCTCTGGTGGTGCGGTGCAGTGTCACTGACCCAGGCACATCACAGATTCCAGAGGATGGCGTGTGCGTGCCTATCATCCAGCTCAGACACTGGCACACGGTGCAGCCTGGCGATGTGGCTAATGCGTAGTTGTGCAGTGTCCTGGCATGTCTGTGCTTCAATCAGTGTGAAGACGCGATCATAAGATTTTTAACAGTGTAATTATGCATGGTGAGTTATGTTGATGTCAGTTTAGTGATGGTATTCCTTATGCAATCAGGAAAAAAGCGACCTATTTAATTAATTCATTTTGATGTATTTTACAACATCTGCATCTTCCAAAACTGCAGAGAATGTTGAGATTTTCCTACCAAATAAAAGAGAGGATCAACGCCAGCAAACCAAAATTATAGATAAACAATTTATTATTATACACTCTGCAATGCAGTTCAGTTTCATGTCGTGGGATCCTTCCAGTCCAGGGCAGATTGAGTATTTTTCACGTCATTGCCAGGTGGGAGAGGGGAGGGGGATTTCCTAGAGGTGGAGGGATTAATTAATTTCTCGTTTTAATTAATTAGTCAATTAATTTGATATCAAAGGTGTGCTTCTATTGGTGAGCGGTTTCCCTAGAGGTATTGGAGAGTTGGAGGGCGAGGTTGTGAAGTGAGGGGTTTCTCAGAAGAATGGATTACGCCAGGGGGTCGTAAATCAGTTAAAGAACAGTTGGTTAAGGGGAGGGGGTCATAGAACAGGGTGATTTGTCCCTGAATGTATGCTTGCTTCTGAATGTACGCAACCCACGCTAACAAAATGTGCCAGAATGAAGGTTGCCCTACTACTGTTGGTCTATAATTAGAAAGGATTGGTAGCCATTCTAGCAGATGAATTAAGCAGGGTGCCATTTACTTACGTCACATGAATAAATGCTGCTTTAAAATACCAGCACATTGAAGATCTCCCGAGAACATGACAGTATTGCTACAATTTGCTGTAGCAAAGTGAAGAAAAGCCATATATTGGAGGTTAAAGGTGTAGTTTAATTGAAGATGTTGTAAATTTTCTTTTGTATGGTAATGTATTTTAAAGATAGCTGAGAGTGAATTATCTCTTAATTTTTGCAAATGTTTCACTCCTTTCTACACTTTTTATTTGTGGTGTGTTGGATGTGATTGGATTTTGCCTCTATCGTGCACAAAACCAAATTATGGTGCCCAGCAGTGTGAAGAACCCAGCCAAGTTATCATGCAGATTAATTGAAAACAAGGATACTGTCATGCAACGGAAAGCGAATGGTAATGGGGGGGGGGGCATTAAGCATGAAACAAATGAGTTCCACACCTCTCGCATAGATGTATTAATGGGAGGAGAGATCTTCTGACTGTGAATGGGAACAAGTGGACACTATAACAAATCGATTTATTGATTTTGAACATGGAAGTTGCTTGCTGGCATCTTAAAAAGGACCAGAATATCAATAATATTGGTATGAAGTAGTCTCTGCCTTGCATGGTATCATAGCTTTCTGAGTATATAAGTAAATATAGATAATTTTATGTATTTATTCTGTTTTGCACCATAGACTGCATTTGTGACATCCACATAATGTGTTTTGCAGCTATCAATGAGACCAGGAGATTAGGAGCTGTCTTATATTAGTATTGTATATCAACATTATCATTGAAATGTGTTGCATATTTTTCTACATTTGTGTAGAAATTCCAACTTGTGCAACTCTCCACCCTATTTCTTCCTTTACAGACCAACAACTATTTGAACTGTATGAAAAGGAGAAGTCACTTGAAATAAATAAAAAAAATCACAAATACACACAATGGGTGGCCTTCATTTATCTGTAGAAGTCGGGATTCGAGTACTGCTAACAGAAACATTTAAAGGTCCAAAAATGAATCTCAGATTTTGGAACTATTAACTCAGTCCTCAGGGTGAAAAGAGGGATGGATTGAAAAGGTCTGAAAAAAGAGGCAGATCACTCAAATCCGAAGATAAAGGGTCAGTTCATGAACAGCCCTCGTGCTCAATAAATACCTTAGCTGTTTGCACATCATTACTATAAATGCTTTGTGGATCCTTGCTTATATTGTAAATTCATCATCACCTACTAACACATTTGTACATCTTTATACGCCTCAGAAGCAACTATTTTAGAGTGTCACTTATTCTGGAGATAGATGCTAAAGGCATACCATCTTGCAAAAACCATATGTTGAATAATTTCTAATTTAAACTGGTCATAGCAATAAATTTTTGTATGCCTAGAGCTACTGTTTTAATTAATATAGATCTGTCCTCAACTTGAATGTTGGTTTAAACACCACAGTGCTAAACTAGATGTGATCCTTTTGGGGGTGGTATGCATTAATTCTGATCTTTGAGTTGACTTTCAAAATGTATTGTTTTTTATGGGATGTATTCATTAATAAATTAAATAGACTTTACATGAGGAATTCTTTAATACTGATATGAAAAAAATGTAAAACACAGCAGTCTAAATGAGTGAGCAGATATAAGCATGAGAGTATATTTTTATTTGCACCATGTATGCATACATATATGTATATATATATATAGTTTTCATATTGTGTGCATAGTCACTGATTACAGTATATAACTTAGACAAAAAATATGCTGCTTAAAAAATTACTTTTATCTCAACAAATTTTTGTGTTACCATAATACGAATGCCTTAATAGCATAAAAAATACATCACATATTTCAATAAGCACAATTTTGATTCCATTTGTATCAACTATATGCAAAAAAAAATGCACTTCCTGGTCCATGAAAGTACAGATTTAAATGCTGTAGGATGCATTCATTATAGTAGTATTGACATTTCATATATAACATTTGACTATAACATTCACCTCCACATTGCAAGATCGATTCTTTTCAAATACCTGTAAATATAACACAGTATCACATGTATTTAAAACTACCCAGTGACACAAAACACAAAAGAAAAGCCATACGTATTAAAAGCCATTGCAAAATATTACGAATGCAGTTACAAAATTTTGTTGCATCTGATAAATGAGGTTCCAGCACAAGTGTGAGTTACTGCATTTGAAAGTATGTACCACTATGTAGTTTCTAGTCAGGAAATACCTCTCTTATACTGGGTGACTCTCCTAAGAGTCCTCAGGCACATTTTCTCTGGTATTTTGCCCAATATTTTCATTTTATTTCTTGTAAAGTGTAGGGGGAGACAGCCCAAACTAATACTGATCACCACAATTTTATGTGAAAGATAGAGTCAAATGGAACATGTCAGTCTGTTCCCACAACAGAATAGGTTTTGGTGTGTAATTTAATATGCTCATTTGATAGAATGGCCCCAAATTAATCTAGCATGATATTTGGTCTAACTATACTAACAGGGACACCAGTACTCCATCAGCAACTGAGTAGTGCTGCTGCATGGTGATAGAAGACAAACAGCACAGTGTGGGGAGGAGGCACACAAGATGGGGAAAATGGGCAAGGAAGATGTGGAAAAGAAATGTCTAGCAATATGATGAGTGCTAGAGGATATATTATTAAAGTGAGTGTTGCACTGTACCAATTTTGGACAGCTCTGTGGAATACACAAACAAATTCCTACTTTAAAATTTTTTGTTTCTAACAAGAAACTAATCATAAATTTCCATGGATACTATGAGTCACATGAAAACATGGCATGAGCATTAATTACTGACCTTACTCTGTTGACACACTGAGAAACAAAATTGTAGACATCTGCCAAAACAACAGAGAAAATTCACCTGGTAACCCTTAGGAGAGGTACTCATCAAGACCACTGGTTTTCCACACAAGAGAGTATATCTTGGAGCATGGAAATCAAGTGTAAGTGGAGTAGCTCATGTGTCAGTAAAAACATGATATGCCAAGGACATAGTAATGTCAAAGTCTAAAGTAAGATGAACACTACATGACCTGGAGGGCTCTAATAAATGTGTTATAGCTGCATCCATTATTTAGGTGTTCTCTTAGTAAGTGATAATGAGACAATTTATTACAGAAGGGATAGAAGTAAGGAACAGAAGCTATTATGCAAAGAGGATTCAAGAATCCGCTAATTACAAGAACAACCAAGTTAAGTTATTCTCTCGCGTGAGCAGTTGTTACATATGGACCAGAAATGCAGATGATGACAGAAATGAATACAAGCAACCTAAGGGCATTTGAATGGAAAATCCTGCAAAAAATTTACAGATCCGCGAAAGAGCCAAATGGCTGGAGAGTAAGGTACAGCCACAAAATACAAGAGAATATACAGAAGAAAAATATAGCAAAATTTATTAAATCACAAAGAATATGCTGGTTAGGACATATGCAGAGGATGAGAGATGACAGGATGCCCAAATGAATAATGGAAGGCAGACTGTATTTCACTGGAAGGAATGGCTGACCAAGAGCTAGATGGCTGGACAATGTGTCAGCTGACCTTACTGAGATGGAAATCTGAGGATGGAAGAGAATAGTGCAGAACAGAGAGGTATGGAGGAAGACTGTTGAGGAGCCTGTAGTGGCGGAGAAGAAGAAGAAGAAGAAGAAGAACAACAACAAAAACAACTCTTGGGAGAGACACCCAGTATATTTAGCTATAAATAAAATTATGCTACAGGAGAAGTAAGTAATTTAAAATTTATTTTTTGAAAATACAGCCATACATAAATATAAATGTACTGAATATTATAGGTATTAATTTTAAAAAATCAATAACAAAATAAATTCTCTAAATGCAATGAGAAGACAGGCATGTTAACATATCCAGGAAACATTCTACAATGTATAGCACAATGTTTTTAGATACTGGAAAACAATATTGTGCTAGAGTTTTACTGAAGTTTCTTAAGAATAAATTATTCTGTTTACAACTTGTGCATTTTTTTTTCATATGCAAAATGAACTTTAGACTTTGAAGAAATGGTTGTGAAATATATAAACAATATGAGTATATTATGTATTAAAACATTCAAGTTTATATCAAATAAAATAATGAAAGAACATTTCTATTTGTAATGGCATTGCAGCCACTGTCCATCATTAGCTGCACAGATTTGATTATGCGAAGGATGTAAAGTGAATAGTTTGTGCCCTTAATTTGAAAATTTCTTCATTCTTTTCAGCAATGAACACTGTCTGTTAAGGGAAGGAAGACAGTAAAAAATTCCTAAATTTTTTACTTATTAGGTAATAGCCTACAGAAGAAAATTATTTTATAGAAACAGTGGTCATTTTCAATGTGCGAAAGTCAGTACTGAGACGGGTACAGTTTACAACAGGTATCATTCCAGTTGGATAAGTCAAAAGACTGACAAGTGAGATATGTAGTTACAGTATTAGAAAATTACATAGTTTCTCACAAACTGCTACATAGCAGAACCAGAAATAAATCTCAATGGATTTTTAACACAACATGGACCATCATGCACTGCAGAATAGTAATACAGCATCAAAATCTGTTCTGTAAGCTGTTTTACTTTATTTATGTCAAAGGAAATTTAGATGTCAATAATTAATTTTACACTTGTAACTGTACTATGTTGATGTTTTGTATCAGAGCCAAGATATAAAATTATATCAGGTATTTCGTTAGTGTAACCAGCTTTAATCAGAACTTAACAGCTTCACTGTTGGACATACTGATACAGAATTACACAACTCCCTTACCTTAACCATAAATTTATATGAATTTCGATTGCATTCCTACTAAACAATTCATGAGTATTTAATGGACCACCAGAAAGTAAAACAGCAAACTTCATTTGAAGGCAAAGTTATCAGTTTATAAACCATAAAACTAACCATTTTGAATAACATATGGATGAATACTATTCTTACTACATACATCAAATTGTGACCTACTACAAACGACTTACATATATTTTAACACCAATATGATGACACATCAAAGGGATTAATTGTTAATATGCCTACACAATACTGCTGAAGTTCCAGTTAATTTACACAATAGAACTTCTCTACAAACACAGAATTAGGTCTATAATTGATTGACTTTTTGAGAAACATCAAATATGACATACACCTACTTTGCTTGGCTTAGTGTTATACTAAAGATGAAACACAAACTATGCTGTCATTATTTTAGACAATCACACAAAAGACATGGAATTTTTTGTAAGCACAGAAACAGAAAAACTTTAATGAAGATTACACAGTTACTTGATACCAAAGATGTATTTCGATTTTCATTAGTGTAAATGAAAAATAGTCTGAATGGACTAATTAGTTAAATATTTGGAATAAAAACTTTGACAAACACAACTGTCATCATATAGGCAAGCCAAATGTACTGAACACTAAATGTTATTTGTAAAATAATCATTTCAGGATTACAAGCCATCGAAAGTCTGATCAGGATACAGACATAGCAGACCAGTAAAAATAATTGTTGTTGTATGTGAGCTAAGTAAGTGGGAGAAAATATTTTAGTCATGTAAGACAGTGACTTATATTCATGGAGATAAAGATTTGTTTTCTAGTTGAGTGGTTTTTCATACCAAATATTTTTTAATTAATGTTAATTACAATTAATAATTAGTAAATTAAAGACATGGAGTGAACATGCTAACCTAAGGCAGGTATTGTTATTGTACTGTGATACTTCAGGTCACAATGCTGTCTTTGTAGCTGTGTAATTATTAAATATAATGGCCTGTGAATGTCTCAGTGTGCATGTCTGAAACATTCTTCTGTTGCTATTGTGTTTGTATTCAACAGAAGTCCTTGCTTCAGTGCTTTGATTTTAGTTTATTTATTGAAACATTGTTTCATTACACATCACTGGAAATGGTTACACACAACCTTCATGTTTCATTCTTTTTATCAGAAAAACTTTCACTTAACACTAAAACAATATGCAACAATTATTGCATGTCATTCATAATATCAATATCTGTAACATATCCAACCTCAGTTTTTTTTTCCATACAGCCACAATGTAACACTTCTATCTCAAGATGAAAATAGTATTCATGACTTAGTTATCTGCTCAATACATCAACAAACTTTCATATATAAAAATACTTGCTTATAAATATGGCAACTAAACATATGTCTAATAGAAAGTATTGTTTCACAGCAAACAAAAGCACTCATAATAATACTTTATTTATCCTGTACTTTAAGGATTACTCTAATTTATCTCAAAATATTTATAATGGGCTTGCTAGTTATATGTAACTGTTTCTCATGAGATGTTTGAATACTTAATGGGAAGAGCTGATATTTGATTGAGAAACAGTCAGAACTGTGGTAATCATATCTACAAAAAATAGCCATGTTTGCACATGAAGAACCTGAAATTCTGAAGTACTTTTTTTGTTTTTCTATTAACAGTCTTTCACTGATACATTTTGCATTTATGGAAAATGAACTACACTTACTGTTTGAAAGTATTGCTTGAAATGGACAACTTCATGTAATTTTTGTACTCATAGAAATAATGGACCAATATGCCAATCAATGGAATTGGCTTTCCTGACAGAGAGAAAAATGTAATGTGCTCAAAAGCAACATATTTAAAATATCTGGGAAATACATAAGGTGAACTTTTATCTTAATGCTTGCATTACATAATTTAAATTATACCACATATATTAAAATTTGCAGGGATGCTGGTAATGAAACAGGGCGGTGAAGAAAGCATGAAACATTTCTGAAAGTGTCACTTTTTGTTTTTGCAGATGAAGCAACAAGTGGTGCATGGAAGTATTCTGGTATGAAAGTCTTAAATTTTAGCAACTGCAACTAATTCACAACTGAAAATTAAGTATATTTGTGCTGTGACAGATTTTAATGAACATATATTTATTTATCACGTTATTTTAATTTCGTTTGAAGTTTACCATTTCTTACAGAATATATAATACTGGTTAGAAATACATGACAGTATTTGCATCTACAGTCACACATTTATAACATGTGGAACAGAGAAGTGTTACAATAGACTGCAACAATACAATCACATTAAAATGTAGATACTCACTAATGTGTAGTGATTCATCAAAAGTGATGTATCTCATGTTTTGCTATTCATGTATTGCAAGTTGCACTTCTGTCATGTTTCTACAGAGAACTGTAAATCTATCCACACATAGAGTTCAATTTTTCTCATGGTGATTAGCCAATGGACAGATGTTACTGCTTTTCATGACACAGTGAACATAATCTTTTCATAATATTGTATAGAAATGCATTACAAATGTCATGAAATAAAAAAAAGGAACTTTGAGAATAAAGGTACCAATGTATAAGAAACATAAAAAGTTTTACAGAAAAATCAATCGGAGAAACCTTTTTAATTTCACATGCTGGTTGTTTCTCTTCTGACTCACTTCTATTTTTGAGGATATTCGTCAATAGCACACATGAACACTGAGAAAAAAATATTGATTTAGGTACATTGTATTGGCCACAAAATATTTTTATCTTCCTTAAGTGAACATAACATAATGTATTTTTGATAGGAATGTTTTATTGACCTGCAATAAATTTGTATTTCATCTACTTGGCTGCAAATGCTCAAAGACATATAGTCACTAATGTCATTATGGACAATAAATACATCAACACACAATAAATAATTACAACATCAAACATCAAGAACATGCAAAATACACAGTGTATTATTATTTGCTGAAATTAGTTGTGAGGATATATAATAGCTTTAACATACATATTTACTCTGAACATGCATTTAACATACAATAAATGTTATATCAACACCACATATATCATGCAGAATTTGAAGATCATCTTCATGTTTATTAATTGAATAATATGCTCTGTGTAACATATACTGTAAACATTTATCTGTGAACAAACAGAATTGATGACAATTTTGCTAATACTACTTGAAGTGCTTGCATAAATAATGTAGAAATATTTTAACCATGCAATCAATATTTTGAATACAGTCACAGTAACTGTACTAATTTATGTTCGCAATTTTTTGCAGTTTGCTTAATGTGTCATTGACATGTGATTTATCACATCAGATTTCATTTCCATCAATATAGTACAACCAGGCCACACAATTCACCCTTACAACTTCAGCTATGTGTTCCAATGCAATTACATAGTATGAGCAAGAGATTACATGAAGACATACAGCATTCCAGTTAGAAGGAGTATGTTTCTTTCATTTTTCATATACACTCTTATTATCAGGAGGAGATGTGAAATAGAAATAATCACAGTTGTATATTTTTGTTCTTGGTATGACTTGAAAAGAAAATTGCAGTCATTAGGACTCCACTTCGCTATATGTAATTTGAAAGTTTTCCCGAGCTATTAGAACAGCATATCAACTACTAAATTTCAAATTCATTTCAGCAAATAAATTTAAGAACAACTGACAAAAATATATTTTTTTTTGTATAAAACAGGTATCTTAAACTCAAGTGTTACCTGAGTATTCTTTTCTCACAAACAAATATTACTTCCTTTAAAACATTAGAACACAGTATTCACATTTGAGTAAAGCTGTGATAGCAGCAGAGTAAGCATCCAGACAACTGTTTCACAGTAATTACTGCAATAATTAACCTTACTCTATGTGTCGGATAAGAAATATATTGATGACAGAACTACAGTATAAACAGTAATATGAATAGTTTACCCTGGATAAAATACTGGAGAAGTACAAATATTACTATAAATACTTTTGAGTACACACGTTAAGAGTAGATTAACTGCTCCCACTTTTATTTAGAATACAATTTGTTAACATAGTTTCCAAGTCTGGAATATTTTTTGACAGCTTGTTACTCCAAATTTATAAGTTCAATAAAGTTAGGCATCTTTTGGATTAGAAATATAGTGTACACCTGCCACAACAAGTAGCAGGGTGTGAAAGACTGGTATAATACAATTTTGCATTTAAAAATGCCCTGGAAGATGATATAGGCAATAAATATTGATTTAATTGCCATTAATGGTATTTTGCTTGACATTGACAAAAATTATATGATCAGGAAGTTATAAAATACATTTAAAATTTTAAAATGTGGATCTTTCACAAGTAAATTGACATGTATTGGACTGATCTTATGTTTCTTTCATGGGTAAAACTTTGTGGAGAAACTGTGTTTTAGTGAGAAGTCATCGGTTGCATGTACGGCAGGTTTCCTTTTTGGAAATGAGTAGAGTGAGAAAATATGAAGAAATTGAGTACCTGGTTGACTCTTTGACAGCTAGGGCTTTTATTTTAACATTCCTCACTTTGGTGGTGCAAGGAAGGATGGCTGGTGTGGTGTGGGCGAGGATGAGCAGCTGCGGCTCAAGCCACGAGCATGCTCATTTTGCAGTGGCTGTCTCTGTGCAGAGCTCCCTTCAGCACCAGGAACTACAAGACCCTGGGCTCCAGAACTGGAAGCTGAAGAACTTCCTGGATCACATGGTGTTGGACAACGTCGCCCACAGGGTGGAATTGCTCCACTCAGTGTCTGCATTGGTATGCGGAAAAGGCGAAATGGTGTAGCAGTTGGTGATGTAGCTGCAACAGATAGATATAGTTTCCAGTTTCATCTCACTACATGCTAAATTTTATTTCATTGCATCATCTACCTTGTTGTGGGAAAACATCACAGATTAATCTAAGGGAAGTCTTTAGTTATCCAGAAGAGCAATATAAATTCATACTAAACCAATTACAACTGTAGCACTAAAGTATTAAATAAAGTTGTAATACTAAAAAATACAGGGCGATTCAGTTGCCCCTGCTGCTGGGTTTTATGCAGCCTGAAATGCTTTCAAATACCATGTGCAAGATTTTCATATTCTCTCCCTCAGTACACGAAAACTACACACATCAAAATAAGTTTTGCATCACCTCAGTTCCGAGAGTTCCTGAACCTGTACAGAAAATTGGAATAGAGATCAACTAAACATCATTTCTGCCCTTTTTATTGCTCGTGAAAGCCACACATTGCATGTTGTACCACCATACAGTGAGATCTTCAGAGGTGGTGGTAAAGATTGCTGTACACACCGGTACCTGTAATATCCACATGGAATGATGCATGCCTGTACTCGTCGTGGCATACTATCCACAAGTTCATCAAGGCACTGTGGGTCCAGATTGACCCACTCCTCAATGGTGATTCAGCATATATCCCTCAGAGTGATTGGTGGGTCATCACCATAAACAGCCCTTTTCAATCTATACCAGGCATGTTCAATAGGGTTCATGACTGGAGAACATGCTGGCCACTTCTAGTCAAGCGATGTTGTTATCCTGAAGGAAGTCATTCACAAGATGTGCACAATGCCAGTGTGAATTGTCATCCATGAAGACGAATGTCTCGCCAATATACTGCCGATATGGTTGCACTATTGGTCAGAGGATGGCATTCACGTATAGTGCACCCATTACGGCACCTTCCATGACCACCAGCGGCATACGTCGGCCTCACATAATGCCACCCCAAAACAGCAGGGAATCTCCACCTTGGTGCACTTGCTGGACAGTGTGTCTAAGGCGTTCAACCCGACCAGGTAGCCTCCAAACATGTCTCCAATGATTGTCTGGCTGAAGGAATATGTAACACTCGTCGGTGAGGAGAACATGATGCCAATCCTGAGTGGTTCATTCGGCTTGTTGGGCCAATCTGTACCATGGTGGATGGTGTCATGTCTGCAAAGATGGACCTCACCATTGACGTTGGGAGTGAAGTTGCGCATCATGCAACCTATTGTGCACAGTTGTAACATGATGTCCTTTGGCTGCACAAAAAGCATTATTCAACATGGCGGCATTGCTGTCAGGGTTCCTCCAAGCCATAATCCACAGATAGTGATCATCCAGTGCAGTAGTGGCCCTTTTGCGGCCTGAGCAAGGAATATCATCGACAGTTCCTGTCTCTCTGTATCTCCTCCATGTCTGAACAACATCGCTTTGGTTCACTCTGAGATGCCTGGACACTTCCCTTGTTGAGAGCCCTTCCTGGCACAAAGTAACAATGTGGACAGGATCACACCATGGTATTGACTATCTAGGCATGGTTGAACTACAGACAACACGAGCCTTGTACCTCCTTTCTGGTGGAATGACTGGAACTGATTGGCTGTCGGACCCCCTCCATCTAATAGGTGCTGTTCATTCATGGTTGTTTACATCTTTGGGCAGGTTTAGGGCATCTCTGAACAGTCAAAGGGCCTCTGTCTGTGATACAATATCCACAGTCAACATCTATCTTCAGGAATTCTGGGAAATGGGGTGATGCTAAACTTTTTTTTATGCGTGTATTAGTCCTACAGAGAAAATGAACCGGATCTTTTTCTAGGAAATTTAATGTAGTTAAAATTTTGTACTGGGATATGTTTTCACTGGAGGCCATGGTTTTTGTCTTATTCAAGGAAAATGCATTTGAAGGTCACCTTCATTCATTTTTCTTGAATAGTTTGTAAACTGTGACCTCAAGCAAAAACACACCCCAGTACAAAATTTAACTGCATTCAATGTACTTCAAAAAGTCCTGTTCATTTTTTTCTGTAGGGCTAATAGTCAGCATGCACCAAATGAGAGAATATGAAAATCTTCCATATAGTATTTGAAGCCATTGTGGGTTGCATGCATGCACCAAATGAGAGAATATGAAAATCTTCCATATAGTATTTAAAGCCATTGTGGGTTGCATAAAACCCAGCAGTAGAGGTAGCCAAATCACCCAGGATATGGGGATAATGAGGAAAATCTGAAGAAATGTGACAGCCTATGTTAATCATTTTGAATATTATTGCATCTGAATTAATCTACACAGAGACTACAGCTTAAATTAAATTTTACAGGATCAGGCTTGTCCACAATTTCCAGGAATACTTTTGTGTCATATGTCAACAGTTTCTGGAGACTGTGAAAAATAGCAGTGAAACATATAGTGTGTTGATTAGCTGTGTGTGTGTGTGTGTGTGTGTGTGTGTGTGTGTGTGTGTGTGTCCACAGGGCCTGTTTAAGGTCCAAAGAACATAAGCTGCTGCCTGATGGTACCAAACTGAGAGTGGTGCCACAGGTGCAACAGGTGTAAGAGTTCTATACAGAACATGTCACAATTAATAATGGCCTCTTGGGGCGCCAAGCTGAAAGGGGCACAGGGGTGCACAGGTGAAAGACTTGTATACAGTGGTATCACAATTAGTAGTGAAAACTGACACCACAAGTGTAAGTGTAAGAGGAAAAGGAGGGGGGGGGGGGAGGGGAGGGGGAGTGCATTAGTGTTCTTTTTTTCACTAATGAACAAAATGTGAGGAACAAATTCAAACTGTCCAAAAGCTATAGTTGATAGGGAAACTAAGATAATAAAATACTGTGTACTCGTACTTTGAGGTGATGATGGAGGTGTAGCTGTTGATTCCTTTCCATCTTTGCCATCTTTTGTTTCTTTCCCATCCTTCACTTCTTTGCCATCCTTCACTTCTTTGCCATCCTTCACTTCTTTACCATCCTTCATCTTTCACTGCTTTTCCAGCCTTCGGTTCTTTAGTATCTTTTACATCTTTACCATCCTTCTCAGTCTTCACATCCCTTACATCTGTCAGATCTGTTCCATTATTGGTTTTCTTACCATCCTTTGCTTCTTTTGATTCTTCCCCATCCTTTACATCTGTTGTCTCTGTTTCCTCTTGTTCTGGATCATCTACTTTAACTTCGGCATCTTTGTTATGAAAGAACTCAGGTGCAGTTGTTGCAAAGTATATGTCATTCTGAAACAAAGGATATGTGAAGTTATGTTAGTCACATAGTGAGACGGTATAGACAAGGAAAATTAACAGAATGAGCTTACCAGTTCAAGAGACAAAATGTTGAATAAATAGATCAAAATGTATTTCTGTTATGTTCCACTGCAAGTCAGTTCATATAATTTTAAAGAACTGGTCATATGACATTCACCTAACTATAAGAGATGTAAATTCACTTGATATTTTGGTATAATGTTTACAGTTCATAAATATTAATGGAAAAGTGTTGAAAATGAAACATATTTATTGGCAGTTAGTATTCCATGCCAGATAAGTTCAACAATGTTAGGTTAACACTACACTTGAATATTATTTTCAATACGTACACACAAATATGGGAAATTCTCCATTGTATTCATCCAGCAATTATGCTCCATGTATCATATTATTGGGGTGATGGGGGCAGAGGGGTGGTGGGAAGGTGGCTGTGGGATGTGGATAGGTGACGCTTGATGGGAATGTGGATTGGCTGTAATGTCCAAATGCAGCTGACAGCAGTAATCCCCTTTGTTTCCATTCTTTTCTCCTCTTCTGCACATTCAATTTACATATAATTATATCATTAGTCACATGATCATGAAGTTTCATGCTCATTCATTTGGTTTTCCATTACAACAAGTCATTGCTCTGCTTCTTTAGTGTGGGACAACATTCTTCTTTCTATGAGGTAGCTGCATGGATTGCAAGCAGTGTATTTTTGACATGAGTTGGTATGGGATATTTTTATCACCAGGCACAACACTCTTAATAGTGTCTATATTATTTACATTGAGAGGGAAGTGGCATTGGGGATGGACTGGTGGGCAAAATTTCATTAATTACGTGGTAGATTCCAGGTCTCTGGTATGCTTTATGATATGAACTTATATTTGTATGACACAGTACAGTAGGCCGCATGAAAGTAATTATTTCATTATAATGAGTAACAAAAAAAAAGTGCAAAATTTTAAGCATTTTCTTTAAAATGATTTGAAATAATATTTATTATTCAAGTACTGTTATCAGGAAGGGCATCTGGCATGCAGCTGTCACTAACATTGCCGAAACTTGGATAACAGTGCTGACACTGTAGAGAAACAGGAACAGACAGGGAAGAAGAAGAAGAAGAAGAAGAAGGTGAAGAAGAAGAGATGAAGTTAAAGATTTAGGTACTGGTTATCTGTTTGAAAAAATGTGATTAGTTTAATCAAAAACACATTATTAAAGGGAACTAATAAAAATTATTAAGTAAAGAAACTTGGAATAATGAAAAATTTCTACAGAGACATCAGTTGTTTGAATTATTTTTTACATACCTTAATTTGTTATCTTAATTTAGAAAAACTATTAAAGGAAGAAAATTGAAAATTCTATCGACTTTTTGAATAGGAATTTTAAATTAATTTAAACAATAATAATATCTATTAGTGATGATAAAATAATAGATTCTAAATTGCATACATTGTGTGCAAATCATGTTTTAGTTAGTAAACAGTTTTAATTAAAAATATATTTTTAGAGATCATTCTGGTGTGGGCAGAGAGGTTATAAATAGATGCAAAATGGACCACTTGCATTCAGAGCTTCTGTTGTTATGCCGATGCATTCAGATGTTATCCAGTCATTCTCCTGTTATGATGAGCTTTATAAAAAAGTGTTTTTCTGATGTGCATCTTGCTTCTATGAAGTATTTTGGAAAAAAATAACTGTTAAGAACTGTACTGTCAAAAGCATTTTAATCAATATTATCACAAACCCATCCCTTTAAAGAACAAAGTCAGAGATTATCTACAAGAAATGAGAAAAGACAAGAAATGAGAAAAGATAATTACATTATTAAGTATTTATAATTATTTCTTCCCAATCTGGACATCTATTAGTGGACATTAATATTGTATATGTTCTCCCTTCGCATTTATGGTAGCCAATTTCTCCTCATAAGCCAAAACAAGAGAAGGTAGTGATGTTGGACATTGAGGTCTGGAGTGAAGTTGATGTTCTGCCTCATTCTTCCACTGTATGGTATCCCAGCCCAATGAGTTTGAAAGCCCACCAGAAAGTGTGGACCTAGATGACAGCTACTAGGTGGCACTCCTAATATTTGTGAGTGCTGCTGTTGCTGTCTCATTGCTAGGCATAGCCCACTTCCCATGCACCAACCTATCAGCAACTTTGGCCAAGCTTATAAAACTTGCAGCACAGGGGCCTGAACCTCAGTCATGTTCTGACTGCCCTATCTTATTTTTCATTGGACTTTGTTTCAGATATTGCTACATCATGGTTTACACTCTTGACTCGTCATTCTGTCACTTTGCCTTGTCATTTGTCCACTGCTGTTGTTGTCTTTCATGGTTTTTGGTACTTCACCATCAATGGCCTCAGCTGGTTGGCCAGCGTCTCCTGGCTGGGTCCAATTCTAGTTACTATAATTGGTGATAAGGAAAAAGGTTAATAGTGTCTTGTGAATGCAAAACTAGTGCAACCTGTGTAACAGTGACAGCAATATCTGCTAGTGCAGCAACAATTGCAACAGCAATTACAATAGCAGTTGCAACAGCAAACCAACTTGCTACATCAGGAAATTCAGTTTTTGTCAGAATGCTTGCAGGTGCAGTGTTTGCAACACATCTAGGCTGCAGTCACTTCCCAGGCTGTGTCCTGCCCACCCTCATTTCTGCCATTTAACAGCGCCAAAGAAGATTGGGATACCTCTTTGCAGTGGCTGAAACAGCAGTTTGCCACTTTTTGAGATTCTAATGGCATCTATAATGGTTGCTCTTCATTTTTTGGTTCCCCAGAGACATGTTTCTTACTAAAGAAGCTGGCTGTCCTCTCAAATCTGGTTGTACTCCCATTCAAGGAGATGTGCTCATTGCTGTTGAACTATTATTTGCAACAATTCCATGTGGTCATGTTACACATTGAGGTCCATCAATACCACAAGTGACCTGGTCAGTCATATCACCTGTGGGTGACGGATTTGCAAGGGATGAGTCAGCATTGTGATTTCACTTGTGCAGATCCATCTTGCAAAACTTCATAAGCAGATTCCTTGAATCGAGACATGGTGGTCCAACTGGCCCCTGATCTTGAAGTATGCATGGCAGCCCTCAAGCTGAACATTCCTTCCTTGGACAATATTTTGAAAATTGTGCACACTTTTGAGATCATGCAGACAGCAAATGAACACCTTATGGCTCATCCCCATGTAGCAGTGGTTCAACCACCACCAATGAGTCAAAATTCTCTGAAGTCCTTTTTACCAATTCATCAGATTCAGATGTGTCAATGGCCTCTGAGGAGCCAGTTACACCATGTCACTGTAAGCAGTGGTGTTTCCCATCTTGTCCTGACTGTTTCATGACAAACCAGTGTGCAGGCTGTCCAGATCACTGGGTGCATTACACTCATTGTGGAAAGGATGGGCATCTCTGAAAACTGAACCCCACCCCAGGCCATTGTTCCCCTAGGACAATCCTTCTGCTACAGAGTTGTTTATTGATCTCACCATTACACAAAATTCACTTCAAAGTAGACACAGGAGTGATGGTTTCCCTGGTGAACCTCCCCATGAATGCTCGTCTAGGATGCCCGGTGTTGGTGTTACCCTCCCACAAGATGGTTACATATGGTGACAGCTCAGTTCCCCTTGGAAATCAGTTCACAACTACAGCAGCATACAATAAGGTTACATGGCTGATAATACTGTTTGTTGTCAATAGTCTCTTGGCAGGCAACATTTTAAGCATGGATGCCTTCTTGCTGTTTGGGTTTCTCATCATGTATGAAGTTCTGGTTGCCCCAACATGGTTCCCTTCCAGGAACTTTTTGGCTTCTGTATCTCTTTAGCATCTTTGTTCAAAGCTGGCCTGCGGTGCACCACCAATTTCAAGGCACGTATTTCTCTACATCCAGATGTACTGCCCCATTTCTGTCAGGCCCATTTGCTTTCAGTCTCCCTACAGATGGCAGCTGAGATCAAACTCAATTGCCTTCATCAAGCTGGGCTAATTGAACCTGTCAAAACCAGCATTTGAGCCACATTCCTCATAGTGGTTAAGAAACCAAATGACTCCCTCTGGAGATTTTGGGTCAACAATCAATGTGTACCCCATGCCATGTCTGGAGGATCTCCTTACAAAGCTTCTCAGTAGTAAATATTTTTCTAAGATAGACCTTGCTGGCGCTTATTTACAGCTCCTGATGGATGAGGAATTGCAATGCATTATGGTCATCAGTACACCCTTTGGCACATACAAATGCAATCACTTGCCCTTTATAATTTCTTCCACTCTGGCAATCTTCCAGAGATACATGGAACAGTTAACTATATCCATTACCACTTGTATCAATTACCTAGAAAACTTAATAGCTATGGGTGCCCAATGCACAACCTTTGCACCCTCTTTACTATGTTGTGTGATGCAGGGCTCAAGTGCTGACTACACATATACCAGTTTCTTCAGGAGCAAGTGGAATATCTTGGGCATTTGATCAGCAAAGATTGGAGTCAACCCACTGACCACAACATTTCACTGTTGACTCTCTTCCATGTCCCCAAAAGCTATAAAAGCTACAGGCTCTTTTGTGTAAAGTAAATTATTATTCTAAGCTCCTCCCACAAGCAGCACACATTATGCACCCAATCAACCAGTTACAGAAGAAGAGCACATTCAGTTCCAGTGGTTGGCTGCCTGTGAGCATGCTTTCAGCCAGCTGCAGCACATGTTATGCTCACCACCCCACCTTATGTCCTTTTCTCCATCAAGTCCTCTTGTTAGGGCTGCTGACACTTCCTCCTATGACATTGATGCAGTGCTGGCGCACCATAACAATGATGGTACTGTGCAAACCAAAGCCTATGCATCAAAGACAGTGACACATGCTCAACAAAGCTGCTCACAAATCAAGAAAGAGACTTTTGTGATCATTTTTGTCTTGAAGAAATTCTGTGTGTATGTCTTTGGGGATAAATTTACCCCCATTACTGACCACAAATCATTGGTAGCACTCTTTGGACCACACTCGTGGCTTCCAGAGTGGACAGTTCAAAGGCTCCAGCATCGAGCTCATTTCCTTAGTTCTTACAGTTACACCATTTACAAGCCTACCTCACAACACCCAAATGCAGATGTGCTCTCTCATCTATCCTCAGGACCAGACCCAGCATTTGACCAAAATGAGGTCTCCTTGATGATTAAATCTTCTTTGGTTATCAGCCAAGTCAAGGCATTGTTTGAACAAACAATGCTGCTGCACAGGGTGAACGGGTTCTGTGATTTGATCTTTAAAGAGGCTGTGGAGACAAAAATTGAGAAGAGCACTCTAATGCAAAACCAGAGAAGGCAACAGATGGAATCGACAAGCCACACCAGGACATGATGCTCACACCCACCAACATGCAGGGAGCCCTCCCCACCACCAGCCTTGACTCCCCCCCCCCCCCCCCCCCCCATGGGCCGCAACACCCCATCCAGATCCAGAGGTGAACGATTGGTGGTGCCGATGCAGATGAGGCAGAGTAGGGTGCAGTTCAGTGGCTGTAAAGAACTGGACAGTACATGAACCTGACACTTCACCTGAAGATGACAAGTAGGAAACTTGTTGAAATGTTGCTGCAGAACGACATCTTGACTCAGCTGATAACCCAAGAAGACTTCATCATTGAAATTCACCAAGAAAGTTGAAATTCACATATAGGAGATCTCCTCTTTCAACATTGACATAGAATGTCTACACCCCTTGAATGGGTTTCCCCTTCCTCCCATTCACATTTCCACAGACGGGATCCATGACCCTAACTTACAGAATGTCACACACTATGTGCTTCATGGGTAGCCCACTTATTTTTCCAAATCTGCTGATCCAGATCTCTGGGCCTGGGCTCACCTTTCTCATAATTTGTCTGTTGTTTCTGATATTCTTCTGCTGGATGCAGAGGTGGATACCTACCATGTTGTCTTTCTGATTACCTTATGCCCTCATATCTTGAAAGTTCTCCATTGTGAGCATTGGGGTGTGTCAGACATGAAAGCCTTTGCCAAACGACATGACTATTGGCCAGGACTGAGCAAAGACATGGAGGCCATGGTGTGCATCTGTTCCTCATGTACCCAGCATCAGGCTGCTGCTCCTCAGTCTTTCAACCCTGGGTCCACTCATCATCGTCCCTGGTACCACATTCATCTGGTCTTTGCTGGTCCCCTTCTGGGCTTATGTGGCTCATTGTCAACGATGCTTACTCCAACTACCCCCGGTGGTTAGAATGGTGACCACCGCTATGACTGCCACATTCAATTCACTTACCAAGATTCTAGCCATCAAAGGGCTTCCTCACATCCTCCTGTTTGACAATGTGCCCCAATTCATGACAATTACCTTTGAACAGTCCTGTTATGACAATGATTTAAACACCTATTTAGCCCACCTTTTAACCCATCCTCTAGTAGTGAAGTGGAGTGGTTGGTGTGTACGTTTAAACAACCAACACTGAAAGCAGTGGGAACATCTGCCACTGCAGTGGCACTTACAATGTTCCTGAGCATCTACATGAACACTCCTGTCCATGATCACAACCTGGCAGAGCTCCTCCAAAGATGACAGCCATGTACTCTCTTCCAACTCCTGGCACTGCAGCCCTCAGAACCCTGGATCTTATATGCTGGACAGTACCCCCAGGCTCAGCAGTCTGGGCCCATTCCTATGGAGCTAAACTTTCATGGATGCCAGTTACAGTAGTGGCCACCCATACGTGGTGCATTATGATGGTTGCTAATCTGCGAGGTTTGGAGCATCGGCACACCAACCAATGCTGTTCCCACCTACTAACTGCGTGACCATCGGTGGGTCACTCGGAGTTCGAGTGCCAGCCCTTGCAACCCCTTCAACCATATGAGTACAATTTTTCACAGCAGGGCACCATCAGCAGTTGCAGGGGATACAGGTTTACCTCACCACATAGCATCCATCAAATCAACAGTTGTCTCCCATATCACTGATCCCCAGAGTGCACTGCCCGACATCCCGCTTTCCTTCTTCCACCTGGCAGGCTCCCCCACCAGGACAAAAACCATGCCACCAGCCAGTTCACCTTATGAAACATCACCAAGGCACTTCAGGCGCAATGAGCCCATTTTGGGAGGGGAGGGACCTGGTATCCCAGCCCAACAAATTCAAAACTGCACTGGAATGCATAGACCTAGATGGCAGCCGCTAGGTGGTGCTCCTAATATTTGTGAGCACTGTTGTCATGTGGGCCACTCCCCACCTGCCAGCCTATAGGCACCTGCAGCTGTGCTATAAAGCTCACAGTTCAGTGGCCCAGACCTCAGCCATTTTCTGACAGCCCTCTCATATGGTTCATTGTACACAGGGTTGTTTGGTTCCAGATATTGCTACATTTGATTTACTCTCTGGACTTGTGATTGTGTCATATTGTCTTGTTGTTCATCTACTGCTGTTATTGACTTTTGTGGCTTTCGGCAAGTCACCATTGATGTCCTTGGCCAGTTGGCCACTGTCTCCTGGTCATGTCCAATTCCAGTTACTATACGTTGGGTTCAGGTCGAGACTCTGGATAGGCCAGTCCATTACAGGTATGTTATTTCCATGAACCATTGTCTCAGAGATGTTGCTTCATGACAGGATGGATTGTCATGCTGATACAAACAATTATTATCATTGAAGTCATTGAGCTTTCATGACCAACACATCTGTTACTACTTCTCTTCCGGTAACACAATACTTCCTGGCTCTTGCAACATCTAGTGGTCAACTCAATACTAAACAGGGGTTTTTGGACACGTATGATCACACTGTGTGTATTGTAATGTCAGTTTGTAGATACACTAAAAATACGATTCATGTTCAATGTTATGGTAAATACTATAAGGGGCGTTCAAAAAGAAATGAGCCAGAGGCATAATTACAGAAACCAGTACCTTTATGTTAGAAATATTGACTTTGGCTGTTGAGACACTTTTCCCACTGTGACACAGGGCTGGGGCAGCGATGTTAACCAGTTCCACATGTACATCTGGACATTGTCCGAGGTGAATCGTTTGCTCCTCAGATCCTTTTTAAGGGGATCAAAAGTGGTGTAATCACAGGGAGAGAGGTCCAGACTGTATGGAGGGTGGCCAAGAACCTCCCATTTGAATTTCTGCAGGAGTGCCATGACTAGTTGACCATATGAGGCTTTGCATTGTCGTGGAGCAGAATGACTCCACGCGTGAGATTGCCTGGTCAATTTGATTTGATTGTTTGGAGAAGGGTGGTCAAGGTTTGCAAATAATGCTGGGCATTCACTGTTGTACCATGCTGCAGGAAGTGAATTAGATGGAGGCATTCTTGGTCAAAGAAGAACGTCAGCATAGGGGTGAACAAGTCACCTCGGACGACGACATCCAGCTGTAAGTGCAGAACTGGTTAACATCACAGCCCCAGGAATTTTATGAGACAGCATTCACCACCTTGTGTCACAGTGGGACAAGTGTCTCAACAGCCAGGGTCAATACTTCTAACATACAGGTACTGGTTTCTTTAATTATGCACCTTTCTCGTTTCTTTTTAAACACCCTTTATATTTGGATACTTGAAAACATGCAGACATTGTGCTGGATGAAATATGATGATTTATATAGCTAATCATAGAAGAATAGTTCCAATTTTGGTTTTTTGTCTGGGATTATTTTGACTTGTGCATATAACTGTGAAAGAAGTACATTACAAGAGGAAGATGATAACTCTTCTCAGTGCATCAGGCTAGCCACCTAACACTTTAAGGCTCTTAGAACATGAGTAGCTGCATCATCAGGACTGTATGTGCATCCTACAGTACACAAGGAGGGCATTCATCTAAGATCCATGGTTAGTAATATTAGAGTGCTTGAATATCAGTGAGCAAAATATACTGAAGCATCAAAGAAACTGGTATAGGCATGCATATTCAAATACAAAGATATGTCAATGGGCAATGCCTATATAAAACAACAAGTGTCTGGTGCAATTGTTAGATTGGTTACTGCTGCTACAATGGCAGGTTATCAAGATTTAAGTGAGTTTGAACGTGGTGTTATAGTTGGGTGCACGAGCAATGGGACACAGCATCTCAGAGGTAGCGATTTTCCCATATGACCACTTCATGAGTGTTCTGTAAGTATCAAGAATCTGGTAAAACATCAAATCTCCAACATCACTGCAGCTGTAAAAAGATCCTGCAAGAATGGGAACAACTGCGACTGAGGAGAATTCTTGAACATGACAGAAGTGCAACCCTTCTGCAAATTGCTGCAGATCTCAATGCTAGGCCATCAAAAAGTGTCAGTGCATGAACCATTCAATGAAACATCATTGATATGGACTTTCAGAGCTGAAGACCCACTCATTTACCCTTGATAACTGCATACACAAAGCTTTATGCCTCACCTGGGCTCTGTAATGGTGTAGGGCATGTGCGGTTGGAGTGTTATGGGACCCCTGATATGTTGAGGTATGACTCTGACAGGTGAGATGTATGTAAGCACCCTGTCTGATCACCTGCATCCATTCATGTCCATTGTGCATTCTGACGGACTTGGGCAATTCCAGCAGGACAATGCAACACACCACACATTCAGAATTACTACAGGGTGTCTCCAGGAACACTCTTCTGTGTTTAAACATTTCCACTAGCCTCCAAACACCCCAAAAATGAACATTATTGAGCATATCTGAGATGCCTTGCAACGTGCTGTTCAGAAGAGATTTCCACCCCTTGTACTCTTATGGATTTATGGACAGCCCTGCAAGATTCATTGTGTCAATTCCTTCCAGCACTACTTCAGACATTAATTGACTTCATGCCATGTCATGTTGGAGCACTTCTGCGTGCTTGCAGGGGTCCTACACGAAATTATGCAGGTGTACCAGTCTCTTTGGCTCTTCAGTGTACATGAAACACATTCTCAGTGACTATGAAGGGGAGTGCAAACACTACACTTGCAACTAAAGTCACTTTGTACACTGCCTCAGTCAATTCCAGCTCTGGTAAATGAATATGTCCATTTTGATGCCGTTTCATATCTTACCAGTGTCCCACTTTCTGACTTCTTGTAACTAGGTACTGAAAAATTCGATTATTGTTTCCCTGAAATGTTTAGGCACGGTTTCACATCAACGTATTTCATGTTTTTGGAAAATATTACAAATGAATCAATGGCATGGTATGGGTAGTACCGTATCATCTGTTATGGTAATCTTATGCACGTAACACTTTGAAGGACATTGTGCTTCTATTGATGTGTGGATGATAGGCTTGTGGTGTGAGCACATGAAATGAAAAACAACTTATAGAGTTTCTTAAATACTGAAACTCTACTAACACTAACATAAAATTCTTGATGTAACATTATAAAAAGTGTCAGCTTCCTTTCCCCTGTGTGTTAGTTCATGGTTACAGTGTATATAGAAAACTCAAGCAAAAATACTTCTGTGTCAATGTCTCAAGCCATTATCATCATCTACAAAGAAATTCCATGTCAGAGACTCTAGTGCATAGAGAGTGAACACTGTCAGACAGCAAAAGCCTTGCTGAAGAATTACAACATCTGTAAATAGTGTTCTGAAGGAATGGGTAGTCAGATTGAAGACAACTGAGCAGGCATTGCTGTCAAAACAAACAACACCAGAAGAAAGGAAAGAGACTGAAAAAGAAAATTAAAACCAAAAATCACTTATATACTTTACTATGGTCCATCCTCTGGAAAGATTGGTATATTTATATTGAAACATGATAGCCAATGTGTGTCAATCTCTTCAACAAATATAAAAAAATCTTCTTTCTAATGTTAAGGGCAATTAAAAATTTTCGATCTGAAACCTGTACAGGCCAGAATTGGTATGCCAATTAGACAAAATCTCCTAGAGCACAGAGGCAATAGTCCCGCTGATTAATCAGACTGAAGATACCTGCTTGGTAAAACACCATGTCCTGCTATGTGGAGAAGTTTTTTAACTGCATGCTGCATACTCTTATCTGACAGGAATCATTGGCACTTTGAAGCATTTTTTAAGGGATCAAAGGCATGATGATCACATGGGGGAGAAATCTGGACTATAGGTGGGTGCTCAAGTGTCTCCCACCTGAGTTTATATAACTTCTGCATTACCATGTTTACGATATAGGGACGCACGTCATCATGAGCTTGGCACACCATTCCACAATGGCAGTTTTCAACAGATATGCTACCACGTGAAATTCTTCATTCTCCACTGGATGTCTACCAGTGTTTGTACTTTGGCAGCCAGGAAAATAGTAACAGCATGTTGGTCCTATCTAGAGGTGTTTGGCAATAACGTAGCCATAGTTCATGTTTTGACACTTACTGCATGCACGCCGGAAAGAAACGAATATCACAATAATCCCTTGCCTACATGTCAGTTCTTATATACACACATTGGAGTCATGCTATGTTGCACATATGCTGCAGCAATGCCCTCAAATGAAAACTTTTTGAATGCCCCTTATAAAAATCCGAAAGCTGGGTGTGTACCACATTTCAAGCGAATGTAACATGAACAGTGGAAGAGAGGTGCAAGGAATGTCATGACATACCTAACTAAAACAGCCAAGAAAATCAGCTGTCACTAAGTGCTCAAATGTGTATAATCACGAAATGAAATACAAGACCAGTATCATGGTGCAAATATCAGATTTGTAGGACAGTGTAGTTAAGTAGTCTAGAAAAATAAATATGTCAAAAAATCGAATAAACTGGCATGAAAGCTTCTATTTAATTAAGGGTTTAGATATGGCAAACAACTTTTTAAGATCCCAGCATCCAACTCGTCCATCAGAGCTGGAAAATGCAGGGAGAATGTGCATTTCATGGAACAACAGGGGCAGTTTCCAAAAAAACAAATGTCCATGAAAAGGTACCAGGAGTCAAACAGCAGCATGACATAAACAATATTTCACAGTCTTGTTGGAGTCCAACCAGTGAATATCAATAATACACCTTGTAGCACCTAGAGGTGGCTGGGTTGGTTGTCAAAATATTATGCAGTAAAACAGAAACAACAACTTGGCTGAACACCTGGAAGCACTCCATAAGCAATCACGCTAAGAAATCCTGAGAGAACACATTAACCACTCCTTTTATTACTGATTCACAAAAAGTTTATATTTATTTCAAAGCCAAAACTAGAATGCAGTGCTTTAGGTATAACAACAAAGCAACTTTAGGAGTTTCTGCTTACCATTGAAATACGATTTTATGCATTTATTGCAAACTGTTACTCAGTAATTAATCTGTAGTAGCTGACATTTAAATTAAAAAAACTATTGATTATCTAGTGAGCCCCAATGAAGAGAAATGACTGACAAAACTCCATTTAATGTTGCTTTGAAGCTTTATGGATCCCTACACACCACTACTATAATGAAAACAGCTATCCAAAGAGTTCCTTCAGCATTTGGGTTTCGTGAAAGATAGTCTGAAAAAAGGCTACTGAAAAAACTATAAGTAAACTGATCTGTAAAAAATAAAATAAACAAACAACATTGTTTAGGGCCTAGCACAGACTTTTTCCTGCATATGTGGCTATCTATTAATAAAATGGCATCACTGGAGGAGATTTTAATCAAACAACAATTAATAGGATATTTACAGTTTTGTATGTGGTCAGCTTAACAAGATATCCTGCAAAATGTTATTAAATGTGTTCCAGAAGAAATACCAAGAAAAGATTGTTTGGAAGCCCATTCATAATGGAAATATGTTTGATCTAATATAAACTTGACCTCTTTGTGGAAATCTTCATAGCATCTGGTTTCAGAGACCATGAGGCAGTTGTAGCAACAATGGTTATCAAAGTACAGAGGGCAACTACAACAAGTAGGAGGTTTTATATGTTGAACAAAAAATGAGGAGGCAGTGGTATCATATCTCAATAAGGAATTTGAAACTCTTTGCTCTGAAAAGGCGCTAATGATGGGAGGGATCTCCATGGTATACAGTCACAATAAAGAAACTTTTACAGAAACAGAGGCTACTACATAATAGGTGTAAAACAAAACATAAGGCTATAAATAGAGAGACACTGAATGAAATGCATTTTACCATCAAGAGGGCAATGCACAAAGCCTTTAATTAGTATGATAGCACAATATTATTGAAATATCTCTCTCAAAACCTAAAGAAATTCTGGTTATATGTAAGGGTTGTTAGTGGTAATAAGGTTAATGCCAAGATACGTATGGATGAGACAGAGACTGACAGCAAAAGCAGACATGGTTAACTCCATTTTCCAACCATTCCTTTACAAATGAAATTCTGGGGTATTGCCTTCACTTAATTCTCATATCAGGGCAGAGACGAGTGATTTGGATATCAGTGTCAGTATTTATTTATTTAATCGTATGGTGATTTTATACAATATACAGTTGATATAAGGCAAATGATTTTATACAATATACATATGATATTAGACAAGATTGAACCTTAAAGTCCGTGTTTTTCAACCAGTTAATTAAGCTGGGTGTGAGAGTGAACAAGTCATAGAGAATTCCAGGGTACGAATGAAGTGGACAGCGTTGGACTAAATGTTTAATTGTCTGCTCTTCTTGATTACATTCACACATTGGTGAACTGATCCAGCCCCATTTGTACTTGAAGTACCTACAACAACCATGTCAAGTCCTTAACCTGTTGAGGCAGCACCAAAGGTTCCTCGGTAGGTCAAAACCGTTTGGCTTCTTTGTGGGATCAAGGTGATGGGCTCTTGTTCCCAATGTTTTTGTTGACCATTCATGCTTCCAGCTTTCATTTAGATCAAAACCATCCGCGATAAGTTGTCCTGCAGTAACACTTGCTGGTCTTCTTGATCGCAATAATTACTGTGGTGGATGACAGAATTCCTGGTGCAGTGGTAGAGAGGGTGATGCAGAGTTACTCACTACAGGTAACCAGTGGCATAGGGTTGATTTGATGGAACCAGTAATTTGGCGCATTGTGTCATTAAGTTTTGTGTCTACCTTCTTCACATGTACACTTTCCAACCAGACAGGTGCACAGTACTTGGCAGCAGAGTACACAAGACTGATGCCAGTTAAATGCAGACAGTCAGCAGGGGTTCCCCATTTGCTACCACTGAACTTATGTAGTATGTTGTTCCTTGCAGTAACTTTATGAGAAAGCTGGGTGATGTGTTCCTTGTAGCTCAGGGTTATATCTAGAGTGATTCCAAGATTTTTTTGGGAAATTATTGTACCTAAACGTTTTCCCATTGAGCAGAACTCTTGGTTTGTAGTTCGCAGCACAATTTGCTAGATGGAAACAAGAGACTTCAGTTTTTGATGTGCTTGGGATCAATCTCCAGGTCTTAAAGAAAGTTGACATCTTCTCCAGATCCTCTGTAAGAATTCGTTCACCATCTTCAAAATTACTGCTTTGTGCTACCAGTGCGATTTCATCAGCATAGATGGTGACAGGGATTGATCTACAAGCTACTGCAAGTTGTACCATTCGAGAAACTGTGGATCTAATATCCAGCATGCTTAGTGAAAGGCAATTTCAATTGTTTCTAGGCACCTCTAAAAGCCACAAACGGAAACTAAATAATGGACTACCACAGGGATCTGTTTTAACCCCATCACTATTCAATTTATACATTAGTGATTTACCAACCACAATCAGTGTCAGTGATACTGAGAAATAATTGCAATTGCTAAAATTTAATGAAACTCCTGGACCTGACGGAATCCCTATCATATTTTATGCCAAATTTACCACTGTGTTAGCCATTATTTTAACCATTATCTACCAAGGACCCCATCAAACAAAACACTTTACCCAAAAGTTGGAATAAAGCACAGGTCATATATGTCTACAAGAAGGGTGGTCAGATCTTGATAAGATTTTAAAGTGGTATACAGGTTGGCAACTTGCTTTAAATACACTGGAACATAAAACTGTGCACTTCACAAAAAGGAATGCAGTATCCTCTGCCTACAATATCAGTTATACACAACTGGAATACTTGACTGTAAGACTTTGATGAGAGATCACATAGGCTCGGCTGTAGATAAAGCTGGTGACAGACTTTGCATAATTGGTAGAATGCTAGGAAAATGCAATCAGACTGCAAAGATGACTAGTTGCAAACCATTTTTTGTGGCGTATCCTAGAATACTGCTCAAATACATAAGTTCCACACTTAATAGGCTAACAGGGAATACTGAATGTGTACAGATAAGGGAAGCGTGTATGGTCACAGATTCATTTGATCTGTGAGAGAGTGTAACAGAAATGTTGCGGAAAGTGAATTGCCACACACTTGAAGACAGATACAAAGTATCCCAAGAAAGCCAATTACAAACATCCAAGAACCAACTTCGTCTAAGAAACTACTATAACTCACCTGTGTATCACTCTCACAGGAACCATGAGGACAATATTATCTTAATTATAGTGTGCACAGAGGCATTTAAACAGTCATAATCTATACACGGAAGGAAAGAAGCCCTAGTACATCTACATCTACATTTATACCCCGCAAGCCACCCAATGGTGTGTGGCGGAGGGCACTTTACGTGCCACTGTAATTACCTCCCTTTTCTGTTCCAGGTGTGTATGGTTCGTGGGAAGAATGACTGTCTGAAAGCCTCCGTGCGCACTCAAATCTCTCTAATTTTACATTTGTGATCTCCTCGGGAGGTATAAGTAGGGGGAAGCAATATATTCGATACCTCATCCAGAAACGCACCCTCTCGAAACCTGGCGAGCAAGCTACACCACGATGCAGAGTGCCTCTCTTGCGGAGTCTGCCACTTGAGTTTGCTAAACATCTCCATAACGCTATCACGGTTACCAAATAACCCTGTGACGAAACACGCCGCTCTTCTTTGGATCTTCTCTATCTCCTCCGTCAATCCGATCTGGTACGGATCCCACACTGATGAGCAATACTGAAGTATAGGTCGAACAAGTGTTTTGTAAGCCACCTCCTTTGTTGATGGACTACATTTTCTAAGGACTCTCACAATGAATCTCAACCTGGCACTCGCCTTACCAACAGTTAATTTTATATGATCATTCCACTTCAAATCGTTCCGCACGCATACTCCCAGATATTTTACAGAAGTAACTGCTACCAGTGTTTGTTCCACTATCATACGAGGTGCGGCTAGAAAAAAACCGGACTGATGCTGGAAAAAACATTTATTTACAATTATTTACGATTTCATGTTATCTCCTTCAATGTACTCTCCTCCTCGGTCTCTACACCGCTCCATACGAATTTTCCACTGTTCATAGCAATGCTGCAGATCATTTTCGGTAAGTCCATACATTACTTCCGTCGCTTTTTCTTTTACTGTTTCAACAGTCTCAAATCTAGTTCCTTTCAAAGCTGACTTGACTTTAGGGAAAAGAAAAAAGTCACAGGGGGCCAAATCAGGTGAATAGGGTGGATGATCTAAGATGGGAATGTTGTGTTTTTTGCCAAAAACGTCTTCACTGACAACGCACTGTGAGCTGGGGCATTGTCTTGGTGAAGGATCCATGACTTTTTTCTCCACAAATCATTCCGTTTTCTCCGTACTCGCTCACGTAGGGTAGCCAGGACGCTAATGTAGTAATGCTGATTCACTGTTTGTCCCTCTGGTACCCAATCAATGTGCACAATCCCTTTGATGTCAAAAAAAAAAAAAACAATCATCATTGCCTTGAATTTCGATTTTGACATTCGTGATTTTTTTTGTCGTGGAGAACCAGGAGTTTTCCAATGCATCGATTGGCGTTTAGTTTCGGGATCGTAAGTAAAAAACCACGATTCATCGCAAGTAATAACATTTTGTAAGAAGGTGGGATCACTTTCAATGTTTTCCAGGATGTCAGAACAAATCATTCTTCGGCGTTCCTTCTGTTCAATTGTGAGACACTTTGGAACCATTTTTGAACACACTTTGTTCATGTTGAAACTTTCATGAAGAATCTGCCTAACACTTTCCTTGTCAACTCCTGTTAACTCAGACACTGCTCTGATTGTTAAACGGCGATCTTGTCGAACAAGTTTACCGATTTTTTCAATGTTTGCATCAGTTTTTGCTGACAATGGTCTGCCAGTGCGAGTGTCATCACTGGTGTCTTCGCGGCCATCTTTAAATCGTTTAAACCACTCAAACACTTGTGTTTGCGATAAACAATCATCGCCGTACACTTGTTGTAACATTACAAACGTTTGACTTGCAGATTTTCCTAGTTTGAAACAAAATTTGATGTTAACACGCTGTTCTTTCTGTACACTCAACATTTTCCGACGCACAGACAAAACGTCAACTACTTAAAACAGACGCCACGGGCAGACTGAGTGCAGGAGGCAGATGAAACTCGAGCAGTAGGCGGAGCGAGAGTCACGTGACAGGCCACGCGACTTTAAGCCTTATTGCATTCGTTTTATTGTTTCACCAGTACTAGTCCGGTTTTTTTCTAGCCACACCTCGTATAATCATACAATAAAGGATCCTTCTTTCTATGTATTCGCAATACATTACATTTGCCTATGTTAAGAGTCAGTTGCCACTCCCTGCACCAAGTGCCTATCCGCTGTAGATCTTCCTGCATTTCGCTACAATTTTCTAATGCTGCAACTTCTCTGTGTACTACAGCATCATCTGCGAAAATCCGCATGGAACTTCCGACACTATCTACTAGGTCTTTTATATATATTGTGAAAAGCAATGGTCCCATAACACTCCCCTGTGCCACGCCAGAGGTTACTTTAACGTCTGTAGACGTCTCACCATTGATAACAACATGCTGTGTTCTGTTTGCTAAAAACTCTTCAATCCAGCCACAGTGCGGAACTGTATCGAACGCCTTCCGGAAGTCAAGGAAAATAGCATCTACCTGGGAGCCTGTACCTAATATTTTCTGGGTCTCATGAACAAATAAAGCGAGTTGGGTCTCACACGATCGCTGTTTCCGGAATCCATGTTGATTCCTACAGAGTAGATTCTGGGTAAACAATTTCTGAGTTCCATTAATGAAAAAACATGATATTCGAAGTGCAGACAATACAAAAATGTGGAAAGAAAATACTAGTGTTGCAGGAAGCTGTTCAGACAGATCTACTAACAAAAAAGTGGCAGTGGAAGCTCATTATCATCACATAATATTAGACATAAAATTTCCATTAGTAAGTGAAGGAAAAAGAAAAATCAACTGGTTATGCCAAGAGACTAGCAGTGATCACGTCTGATATTGAGTCAGAGTAGAAAGCGACTGGAATCAAAAAGTTTGAAGCACCAATATAGGATATGCTGAAAAACAATTAAGTGCAGTAAAGAAAGGTGTAAAATGAGTCATAATTGAAACAGGAAATGATGTGCATAAAAGCAAAAGTAGCTTTGCATTAAGAACACTGAAACAATCACTAGCAAACGTTTCACAAGCAAAGGCTTTCACAAGCATCCCCCACAGACATGACTTATTTGAAAACTCTGGTGTACACAGATAACTCATGATAATAAACCAAAAATTCAAGAAGATTTGTAGCAGTTTTGTACATACAACTTTCACTGAATAAACCAATTCTGTCATAGAGCACTTTATTAGACATGGACTGCATGGAAACTGTTATATCCTAGCCAGTAATGCCAACCGAGCCCGCTGCCAAAAAGGTTGGCAGCATCAAAGTCCGGACGCCGTCCGCATGAGCAGCGCCAGCGATACAGGAAATCGCCGCAAGTCTGCGCGCGCCACCGCTGGCTTCTGGCTTCTTAAGCGCTGGAGTCGCGAGCGCTAGGACAGTTCTGGATTCGCCACTCAGTTGTATACTCGCCACAGAATTATGTACCTGCTAGTCAGTTGTGTGTTCATCGCAGCAGAGTTGTTGTTTGTCGTCAGCCGACGCTGACCTAGCTGCTCCGACTCGAACTAGACAGATTTCTGTAGACCATCTTCACCACTGTGTTCTGTATCATCGTTAATAAAGATAAGTACCGACTTTCATTTAATCCGAGTGTTTGGGTTTTCATCTTTCTGTTCACTGTTCCAGCGGACCGGTCGGCCCGCTATTAAAAGTGTGGCGGTGACTTCGTAGGCCGTTTCTACAGCAAAGTGTTGTCGCTACGAAGGCCGTCACAAAAGAAACCACCTAGATGAGAAAGTGCTGGCCAAAGAAATTCTCCGGGTTTTAAAAACTGCAGGAGTGGACACCCACATAAAAAATACACTACATGCAACAGGTTTGCTGCCATTTCCAAAAGAACAAAACAATGCACCAGCAAGATATGAGACAGAAGCACCTCTAACTCCACCTTATGAGGAAGAAGTTATATCAGCATCAGAATGTAAAGAACCACTGTCACCAGCTGGTCATTGATAGCACCAAAAGCAGTAGTGTAAAATGAAGAAACATCAGAACACCCATTGGTATCAGAAACAGCAGAGCAAACAGTAGATCTTCTGACAACTGCTAGGGCATGATCTAGATCCATAGAAAGTAGCATCAGAAACAGGAAGTCCACTGAAAAGGACCTTTTTTTGTGTGTATCCAGAGTCAAGAGCAATACAGGAGGTAAAACTGCAACTGCAACTGCAACAGCAATGATAGAAACAGATAAGTGCCAACAGAAGAAGAAGAAGAAGAAACACCTGCAATTGAAATGTGCAATGTAACAAACAGGTGATAAACAATGCCTCCATATTATCTGAAGACTATTTTAATCTCTGACATGAAGAAGAGGAAGCCACCACAATAAGTAGAACCAAATGTTTAACAGTTTTTCACCCAAATATTCAATCTCTAAACAACAAAGCTTATCATGTCGATCTCCTGGTGGGAATATAGGCATCTTTACCTCAAAACTGAGTCTGGGCAAGGTATCTAGTCCAAAAATTAATACATTTCTTTGTGGTGATTTACATATCAGTACAATGAAGTCAAATATTGTCAGTAATACCTAATTGAATACACTGTTCAATTATGGTATATCTTCACTCAAAAACTGTGCAACTACACTAACTAAACACCCTTCTGCAATGATAGACCATATAGCAAGAGATATTGACAGAAAAAATGCCACATATTTGTTCTAAATCTAGGTCTGTCAGGTCATCTCTATCAGTTACTAGAATAGGATATTTACCTAGAGAAGCCAGCAAAGCTAAATGCATACAAAACGATTTCCTCAGAATCAAACCTGTATGAATTTGCAGGTCAGTTATAATATGAAATTGGGGGCCAGTGTATGCAGAAACAAAGGTTAGCAAAATGTTTAATAAATTCATGGCACTATTTAAATTAAAATTTGAAGAATCATCCCTGAAAAAACTATATTGCATTGGAACTTCAGGTAGAAAAATATGGGAGACAAAAGGTATAAAAAATCTGATGAAACTATTAGGTATTTGACAGCCATCAGATACAGACAAAATGAGCCAGATTTTTTGGAATTTTACAAAAAAACAGGGAAATTTACGGAAAAGTACTCCTAGCTATGAAAAATCTTGCAAACAACACATTATTATTGAAAGCAGACTAAAGCAAAGGAGCCTGGTACATTATCAAGTGGGAGACAAAAAGTTTCGAGATGCTGTTGCTTTATCCATCAGGGACTAGCCAGCAAAGTTAATGGTGCTCTTGTCAACAACTGAGATAGAGGTTACACATGTAGCATGCCAAATAAAAAATTTAAAAAAATTGGCAGGTTTAGATGACATTCCAGTCACTGTTCTTAAATAATGCAGACATGACATAAAAGAACTATTAACAGAAATAATTAATTTATTACTCAAATCTGGCTGCTTTCCAAAGTAGTTGAAACAAGCTAAGTTGCTCCTATACTAAAGAAAGACGAGGCAGAAAATATATAAAACTAAAGACCAATATCAGTACTGTCTTCCATTTCTAAAATAATAGTAATGAAAAATAGATTACTGCACTACCTGAATAAAGTTAACATTCTTTGCAATGAACAATTTGGTTTTTCGCCCAAAAGAGGTACAGAGTCTGTTACAGCATAGTTTACAAAAACAGTTCTTGAAACTCTGGACAAAGGTGACCATGTAACAGACATCTTCTGAGATCTGTCAAAAGCTTTTGACACTGTTAACCACAGAATTCTATTATATAAACTAGAAATATTGTGAATAAACAGGGTGCCATATAAGTGGTTTGACTCCTATACATAAAACAGAGTGCAATGAGTTAAAATTTATATACTTCAAGAAGATTCACTAGAAAAACACATATCAGACTCAAAATATGTTAATATAAGAGTACCTCAAGGAAATGTATTGGGCCCTATACTGTTTCTAATGTGCATCAATGATTTCCCAGACTGTGTCAAATCTGGAGAAAAAATACTGTTTGCAGATAACAGCACCATACTGATCTCAGATGAAATACTGACACAGCTGACAAACAGAAGGCAATTATGCTCTCAAAGACATTCAAAAATGGTCATTAAACAATAAAGTAACACTAAATGCAAAGAAGACAAACTGTAAAAATTTTGGAGAGAATGAAAAACACAATGGTGCTAGATTAATAGTCAACAATGCTGTATCACTATGTACCTATGCAATTTGATAAAACTGAAATTCAACCCACTTCTCCTACTGAAATTAGGAAAATAATAAATTCACTCAAAAGTAAAAGCACACATAGAATAGATGGCATTTCCAACAGAGTACAAAAACCTTGTTCCCAACAAATAAGTAGGATTCACAGCCACATATGTAGTAGCTCACTGAAACAGGGCATTTTTCCAGATGGACCAAAATATGCTATGTTAAACCATTGCATAAAAAAGGGGATAGATCTGATGCTAACAGCTACCGCCCATTCTCACTTCTGACAGCCTTTATCCAAATTCTTGTAAAAGTAATGTATTTAAGAGAAGCTTCACATATTTGTAACAATGAAGTACTAAAAAAATGTCGATTTGGTTTTCAGAAAGGCTTTTTAACAGAAAATGCTATATATGCTTTCACTGATCAAATATTAAATGCTTTGAATAACCAAATATCACCCATTGGGATATTTTGTGATCTCTCAAAGGCTTTTGATTGCATGAATCATGAAATTCGTATGGTTAAGCATAAGTATTGTGGTATGAGTGGGACAGTGCACAAATGGTTTAATTCATACTTAACTGGAAGAATGCAGAAGATTGAAATTAACAGTACAGATAGTCTGCAAAAACCAGCAGAGTCCTCTAACTGGGGAGGTATCAAGAATGGTGTCCCACAGGGTTCAGTCTTGGGTAGCTTATTGTTCTTAATATATATTAACGACTTGCCACTCTATATTCATGAATATGCAAAGCTAGTTTCTTTTGCCGATGAACCAGTATAGTTATCACATCCAAGAAGCAAGAATTGCCTGAGGAAATTGCAAATAAAGTCTTTTAGAAAATTATTAAGTGGTTGTCTGCAAATGGACTCTCACTAAATTTTGAGAAAACACAGTTTATACAATTCTGTACAGTAAATGGCATAACACCATTGATAAATATATACTATGAATGGAAGTCTGTTGCTACGACAGAATACTCAAAATTTCTGGGTGTGTGCACTGATGAGAAATTGAACTGGAAGAAACACATCGATCATCTGCTGAAACGGTTAGGTTCAGCTACTTATGCTATTACGGTTATTGCAAATTTTGGTGATAAACATATCAGTAAATTAGCCTACTATGATTATTTCCTTCACTGTTTTCATATGGCATCATATTTTGGGGCAATTCATCATTAAGAGAGAAAGTATTAATTGCACAAAAGCGGTGTAAGCAGAATAATAGCTGGAGCCCACCCAAGATCATCTTGCAGACATTTATTTAAGGAACTGAGGATATTCACAGTACCTTTTCAATACAAATTTGTTGTTAATAACACATCCCAATTCAAAAATAACAGTGAAGTGCACAGCAACAACACTAGAAGAAAGGTTGATATTCACTGTTCTGGACTAAATCTCACTTTGGCACAGAAAGGGGTGAATTATGTTGATATTCAGTGTTCTGGACTAAATCTCACTTTGGTACAGAAAGGGGTGAATTATGCCAAAAAAATCTTTACTCATTTGTCAAATAGTATTAAAAGTCTGACAGATGACCAGCCAACATTTAAAAGCAAATTAAAAGAATTTCTGAATGACAACTCCTTCTACTCAATTGATGAATTCTTAGATATGAAGTAGTAACGGGTAGTAATATAACAGACTGTGTTTGAGGTACAGAAAAGGGCTGCACAAATAACTGTGTGTTGAATTATTTTAAAGGATAGAAATTCTGACTGTCCCATGTGAATATATATTTCAGAATATAATATACACTAGAAAAAATATTCATCTGTGTGCCACAAGCAACTCAGTACACAAGCATGGAATCAGAGTGAGTAATTATTTACATCTTAACACTAAAAAATTCTAAAACATAAAACAGTGTATTACATAATGGACTAAAGCTGTGCAATGACTTGCCACAGGAAACTGAAGATGTAAATGACACCAGCACCTTTAGCCAAAGGCTTAAAAATCTGTTTGATATCAGTTATTAAACTGTAAATGAATATTTCAAATAGCCATCAATAGCCTCAACAGTAATACCTAACTTTATTTCCGTAAGAATGTTAGTATATAACAATATGTAGGTTTGAACTTAAATAGTGGCAACACTGCTGTGGAGACACTATACAATGAGATCTACTATTGTCGCTGATAGCATACATTGCTGACATACCTACCTTACCTCCGAGCAAATGGACTCGCCCATCCCACGTCACCAACATGCACGCAATCGAGGGAAACACAGTCACTTGTGAGCGAGTGGTCCAACGTAACTGTGTCACTATGTTTTCAAAACAGGAACACTGGAGTTGGATCAAAATTGAATGTGCCAGAGCTCATACAGTATGACAGTGTCATCAAGGTCTTCAAGAGGCGTGCGGAGAATCTGCAGTGCTGTGGCACACTGGGTACATGCATTCAATGTAGGTTGGCAAACTGTGGCAGACATGCATCCGGACAAGTCATCCTAGCGTCTCTGAAGAAGAAGTGCATGGTGTTGCCACGTTAGTGGACAGTGATCGATGCCATACGATTCGTGAGCTCGCCCACGAAACTGGATTAGCGCATACAACTGCGCTTCGCATCCTGAAGGAATGCCTGGGCATGTGTAAAACTGCATCACAATGGGTTCCGCATGACTTGACGGAAATGCAGAAATGGATGCATTATGACACTGCTCAGACGCACTTGGAGCACTATGAGCATGAGGGAGAGGCTTTCTTATGCTGTATCATAACACTGGATGAGACATGGGCCACATTGTATGAGCCAAAACTGAAACGCCAGTCCAATGAATGGTGTCATTATGGGTGGCCATGAAAAGTGAAAGTGCATCACCGCCCCAGTATGGTGAAAGTTTTGGGGATTCTCGTGTACGACTGTGATGGTGTTATCCTAATGCATTATGTTCCTCCATGGCAGACCATCAATGCACAGTACTACTATTCATTTTTGGAGCATCACCTGCGACCAGCTTTGTGAAAGAAGCAGCGACACTTTATGTGCAACCCACCCATCATTTTGCACGACAATGCGTGGGTGCATACAGTGCAAGCTGTGGCTGCTCTGTTGATGGGGCTGGGAAGGACTGTACCATCCACCATACTCCCCGGACTTAAGTCCTTGTGACTTTAATTTAATTCCGGAGATGAAGGAACCACTTCATGGCATTTGCTTCAGAGCTGTTCCAGAGATTCGACAGGCAGTAGACTGCTCCATGCACACCATCAACATAACAGGCTCTGCCAATAGTATACTATGCCTTCCACATCACTGGCAATGTCAGTAAAACTCTTAGGTATTCACATTGACTCAAAACTATATTGGGAGGAACATGTCAATCATGTATGTGAAAAAATATCTCGGGTGGCATATCTTCTCTTGAAACTAAGGGAGGTAGTGAGCTTGGAGTACCTCAGGGTACTCAGAATTTATTGCCAGAAAGGAAATACACGAACACAACACCAGGGTGAACGGTAATTTAGACATACCGCGCCACAGATTAGCGAGAACAGGAAATTCCCACAAAGTTAACCCACTCAAAATGTTCAATAAACTGCCAATTCATGTTCAGTCTATGGATACAAATTCTTTTAAAATTAAGTGGTACAGCTGGCTGTCAGATCATCCATTCTATGACATTAAAGAATTCTTTGAGATGCCTGAGGAGTATATAAGCATTTAAAAGTTGTCTGTAGTTAAACATATTATTTTGTGCTGTGGTTAATAGTGTGTAATTACAAAGTTTATACTATAAACAATAAAATACCTTATTATATTAGATTATAAGATAGCTTGTTGCGTTAGCTTTTAAAAGCTATCCTTTGTAATTTGGTACACTGCCATGCTTCAAATGTATTTATAATGTATTGACAGAAGTTTATTTTGTTATTCTGTATGTACTAGTACATCTTGTATGACGAAGCCAATATCATTGTAAAATGATCTATGGTGAATAAAATTCTTGAAATTCTTGAAATTCTTGAATGAGTTCTACACAACGCTGGTGACTACTTTGAAGGACAGTAACAGGTGCAAACATGTAACTCTTTTGTATTGGTTGGGAATAAATAGTTGCCACTATTTAAGTTCCAGTCCTAGTATATGCCATAACTAGGAAGGCTATTGGATTAAAAAAAAAATTAAAGTAATTCTGTATGTTACTGAATAAAAACCTTTGTAGCAATCACTAATGATATTTATACAAAGGTACACTCTACTGGGAAAGAATAAATAAATAAATAAATCAGCAAATATGCCATATGTTTTGAGAGTGTCTGTACCCATTTTCTGCTTTTGTATTAATTACCTTTGGCATTATACTAATGAACTAATATAATTCTCTTCATGAAAAGTAAAAGCATCATAGTCAAGTTGAGACAAGAAGTGTATTACCAGAAAGGAACATCAATGAAGTATTTGCTAATATTACTGACAGTCTTTTGTGAATGGACTGTCATTTAATTTAATAAACACAGTTTGTACAGTTCTTCAAAAATAGGATCCAACATTTTCAGGTGGAAGATGAGGAAAAGAAATATATAAAACATAGTGTTAAAAATGCTGGGTATTCATACTGGTAAGTACTTGAATTAGAAATTACATCTGAGAGAAAACTTTAAGAGCTTTATTTTGGGACCAGTTACTGTGTTTGTGTTGCTGACTTTGATGATGAAAGTGGCAGAACATTAGTTATATTAGCATACTTCCATGTATTATCATCATATGGATCAATATTCTGGAATATCTTTAGGTCTACAGCTTCCATCTTGCAGTAAACTGTGGAAGTAACTAGTCATACAATGACAGCTTCAAAATACATTTACAACCTTAAGGAATTTGTAGTTAATAGATTTGTCACAATTTCAAAACAACAGTGACATACATGAATATACGTGAAGGTTCTGGCAAAAAAATATAAATTAAAATCATGCATAGAGGAAGCACTCATGACATAGAGTATGTGTTGGGCAGTGGATAGACACTTTTTTCAGAGTGCACTGTTATGATGCAGTTTGTCAGTCAATTATTTATGTGTTTATGGATGATATTTGTGACATCATGATGTAAAAAATGTCAATAGGTTTACAAATAAGATACATTTACTTTGTGAAAATATATTCACATGCTGTTTATTTGCACAGCTGGATTTTTATTGTAATTTCAACTATAATAAACATTATTAAATTCAACACAATTGCCCATAGATATTATTTTTTCAGAAATTAATCTATGAGTTCTCAAGAAAAATGATTTTCCTTTGGTTTTAAGCTGCTTTCATTGTCTGCCATCCCCTTTAATTCACAAGAAAGATGGTCAAAGATACTTATGGCTGAATACTGTGTTATTTTCTGTGCAATATTAAGATCAAGCTGTGGAGAGTGGAGTCTGTTTTGTTACTAATGTTATATTTTTGAATGCTGCTATTCTTTGGTTGTTTAAAAACTTCATAACAGAGTAAGCATGTTGTGGGACTGCTGTTATACTGTCTAGTTTTTTTAAACTGTTGTCTACATGAGGTTGAAGGATGAATACCAGATATCATCCTTTCAACATACTTTGTGTCTTGTTTGCAATCATTCCAGAAAATTGCTGCTTAAGACATTTATCAACAGAAGTATGATATTCCATACAAACATAAAAGATAAAAACATTACTCATGTAAATGGTCATAGTGTAGGAACAAGAATAAACTCACGAAGAAAAGTATCATTAGTGTTAATATGCTGGCATGTTGCACATCATAGCATGATATCATGAATATTATTTAGATTTACTAACAAACATACTGAAATATTTTGTGTGAATGTCAGAGCATATAAGTGGCTAATAAAAGGATCTTGATTAAAATATATTAAGCTGTATCCATGAATATAAAGGTAGGTACCTACCTTGGCACAAATAAAATGGAGTTTTGGCATAACAGTTGTTTGCACCAAATTTCCATTGATGATCAGCCGGATTTCCATTGCATCAGTAGTAAAGGCAAAGATGTAAGGAAAAGCACAGACTGAAAAAGACAAAGATACAGGAAGATTAATGGATTATTTTTTTGCTTGATTTCACAAAAACCTAATTGTAAACTGAACAATACATTCCTAAATTTTGTGATTCTTGTGTAAGGTAACACAACATCAAGTACTTATCGGTATATTAACTTCCCTTAACTGGAATCAGGCATTTTATAGTTCTAATTGCAACAGGTTTTGATACTGGTCCTTCAGTTTATTTCCTGCTTCCTGACTTTAGCATACATTATGTTGACAATGTCTGTTAACAAGCACTATAAATGGTTACAATTAGGAACTAGCGCACTGTGGTATGTAATACAGTACTGACTTCCATTCTTATTTATTGAAATGTTTAAACAGAAGTAACCCAATAACTATAAGCAGACGAGTAACTGTAGAAAATATGAGGGTATACATACTTAGTTTGGGTTAACAGAAGTGAAATGTCATTTACGGTGCACTCACATGGCATTTGTTTCCGTCAGTATCAATCATTGTATCTTAATCTGAATGACTGAGTGGTGCAATACTTATCAAAATTTGTAACAAACTATCAATTAAAGGGTGGTAATCAGTGTGAAACAAACAAAACATTAAAAATCACCTGAAAAAACTGAACTAGATCAGGTTATCATGTAAATATTCAAGTTACAGCATGCTCTGTACACAGCAACATTTCAAGAGTTAATAACATGACAAAGAGAAGAAAGGAGAAATGGCTCTTAAAATTGTTTTTCTTGAAAACGCCTGCTGGATTGAAACTGGTCAATATTACTGAATAAAGCATTTTATTCAACTAACAGACAGCATCAATGGAACCATGACTTCACTTAACTACTCTCAAAGTGTAACTCACCATTATTTTTTAATCCTTTTTTATGCATTGTTGACAGTTATTGGTGGATAATGCTTTAAACTGACCTTGAAAACTTTATGTAATTTGTTTGTTGTACTTCCTGACTCTTCACAGAGTGTCAAGGAAAAATATTGTGATTTAGTGTTCCACTGATGACAATGTCATTAGAGGTAGTGTGTAAGCTTTGATTGTTCATTTTGAAGGTGTCATCCTGCCATTTGCCTTTAGCAACTTAGGGAAGCCATGAAAAACCTAACTCTGGGTAGTAAAATCTTCTCAAGTGATCAGACAAGTGGTAGCAGCATCTTGTCACAATGTTTTGATGAGTTTTGTACCCACCACCTTCAGGAAAAGTGTCAGGATGCTGTGCTCTGTATATCTATATAGACCCACGACTGCTGACCTCTTCTGTGTATGTACCATTCTTCCAGAAGAGGATGCCACACCAGTGGTCCTGGCATGTGGCAAGCCCTGATGCAGAAGTTGAGTCCTGTCTGCCCATTCTGTCTGCAGATGCCACCACCTTAAGCCAGAGCATTCCTATTGTGCTTTTGCAGCTGGACAATCCCATGCTGTGCTGAGTTGAAATCCACTATACTAGTCTGTTAGGTTGTTGTACAGACATATTTCCACTGCCTCTTTGACAGTCGAGTCCCAGGACCTGTTGGCACTGCATATCTTCTTCATTTGTTCAAAATCGAAGGTGGATGGTTGGATGGGGTTTGAACTGCTGTTTATCTAAATGTAAGTACAGTAATTTACTACTGTGTCACCTTGCTCAGTTGAGAGAGTCAAAACGTAATGATAAAACTGCCAAATAAATTTTTCTTGATACTTTGTAATATATCCATTCATTTTGTTGTTCTGTGAAAAGACACATACTTTAATTTTTGTTGGCGTTCCTGTTACACAGAAAATCATTGATTACACTAACATATGTGAAAATTTGCATCTACCAAAAGCTACATCTGACTTAAATGAAATTTATACCCATGATTTAATGTATGACAGTACGTCAATCATCTGGGTTACAGACCAGTACATGATCAATGACTATAAGAATTTTGTGTGGTGTAAAGTTCCCACATGGCATAATCAGAATCTCTAAATGGCACTGCAGGATAATCAAGGAGGGACTGCATATGTTTCTCAGAAAAATTGCGCCATACACTTTGCAAACAAATCTACACAACTTCAAAAGAGACTGGTACAAGACTCTGATCAACAGGTTTCTGATCAACTTTATCTAAAATAATGTCAGATGAGCCATGTGAAGCAAAGTGGAAGCCAAAAGAGAAGTGGGGTCTATTATTCTTTGCAGAATACCTGAACATTTCTTGCCACATGTTGATGGGCACTGCCATGCAGAAGTATGGCAAGTGAAGTTGACTGAAGAAAGGACTGTACTTCAGACTCTAAAACCTCCATGATGTAGGAACTGCTGTTCATATCACCATTAGTACATTGTAGTCACCATTACATGTTGTATCCAATAGCACCATAGGTCAACAAACTTGTTCTTTCTCCATTACACTACTTAATAACACAAGGTGGCAAATGCAGATTATTATAGTAATGTTTAACACAAATGTGGTCATCACTAAAGGATTGTTGAAGTAGGAGACATTTGGAAAACAGTATATTTTGGTACATAGTATTCCACCAGCAGCTTTCATATGCCCATAGTGTCACACGTAGTTTCTTGGAAATGTAATCTATCAAAGTGATATTGCAGATGGAGCTGTAAAGTACTTTAAATTATGTAGACAAGATGGTGGTCACACCATGCTGTGGTCATACTGCATATTCTTGTAATCCCTCACAGGTACATAGAAATGTCTTTTAATCACTAGTTTTATACATAATGGGCATAACAAAAGATATGGCCAAACTTTCAAGAAACATTCCTCACATGTAGAGGAAGAAAATGTGTTACGTGGATGTTGGAGCTCATTTTCTACTTCTCTTCATCATCATGTTTATCATGGGGAACACACAGAAACAGAATGTACAAGCAGTACGTGAAATATTTTCTACATGAAATATTCAACATAGCCACTTTGTTACAGTATGAAACACTTTGCTAAAGGAAATGTACATACCCACTGTTTGTAAGGGTACATGCATCAGCATGCTTTTGCACTGAATCCCTTGTGTGCTTGTGTATCTCTGAAGAGTCACACCATCAACAAAGGTTTACTGTCAACATTTGGGTGGGCATTGTTGGTGACTGTTTGTTAGGGCCTCATATTCTTGAACACAGAGTCAATGGAGAAATGTACCACTCTTTTTAGAGAACATGTCACCTGTTCTGCTAGAACATGTGCCCTTATGAGTGCATCAAAATGTACTTCATGCATGATGGGGCTCCTTCTCATTTCAGTGTAAACATTTATAGTCTTCTAAATACAGATTCAGTGACAGATGACCAGGTAGACGTGGGCCAATTTCTTGGCATCCCTGCTCTCCAGACCTGAAGTCACAAGACTTTTATTTGTGGAGGAATTTGAAAGCTCTTGTGTGTGGAACCCTGGTACAAGATGTATAGACTTTTCACACCTGTGTCGTGAAAGGCTGTGAAACAATACACAAATCTCTAGGGGTAAATGAGTGGATCAGGGATTCAATATGACTTCACGTTGAACATGTATCCTTGCTAACAGAGGGCCTTATGAGCATTTCCTTTAGGAAAGTGTTTCATATCATAACCAAGAAGGTATGTTGCATATATCATCAAAGAAAATGCTTGATGAAATGCTGATAAGTGCTGTTTCTGTAGGTTTCTCATAAACAATGTGTTTATGAAGAGAAGAGGAAAATGAGCTCGGACATGGAAATAAAACATTTCTTGACAAATGTCGAGAAATGTGGACATATTAACCAGCATCAGATAAGGAAAGTAGATGGGTAACAAAGGTATTAGAATATCCTGTCAAACACTTAAATGTCTCAGTTCTTTGCAAAAGAATTACACTAATCCACAGTTCCTAAATTACTATCATAGATACAAAAGAATATACAAGAGGGTACTGCTTCCTGCAAAAAATCATTCAATGACAAAAATATACAATACAGAAAATAAAAGCAAAGTAGTATAGGAAGACGTAAAACATGAAACTGGAAAAGGCAAATACAAGCACTGTGATAAATGAAACAGAGATGAGAGTAGAGTAGCAAAAAATTCAGAGGACTTGGCAGATTTTGTAAATGGCTGTTTCTCGAGTGTTGCAGAGAACTTGCAACAAATTAGTTCTAAAACACATTTAGCACCAGCAACAAACTACATTGCAAGCACAGCGATGTTGTTTTGCACAACAGAATTTGAAATCAAAGATAATAACTGTGTCCTTTAGTTTAGGTATTTTTTCCAGAATACATGAAGCACACATGTGTTGTGCCCTTACTGAAGAAAATCATACTGGAAGTATAGAAAGCTACAAGCCAGTTTCGCTACTGACAGCATTCTCAAAAATAACTGAATCAATCATGAAAGATGGAATAATGAGTTACATGGATACATATAACCTTTTCAATGAAGCACAGTTTAGTTTCTGAAGTGGGAGAAGTACAATATCAGCTGTAACAGGATTCACAAATGTTGTACTTGAAGCTCTTGACAAGGGTGACTGTGTTACAGGCAAATTCTTAGACTTATTCAAGGATTTTGACACTGTTGACCATAAAATACTATTAAGCAAACCAGGAACATTATGTGTAACAGGAATAACAAATGAGTGGTTCCTGTCTTATGTGGAAAATAGGATGTAAAATGTAGTGACAGTTCATCCATGTGATGAGGACAAATGTTTAGTAAAACAATTGTCATAAAATAAACGTGAATATAAAATTGTGCCTCAGGGTAATGTACTGGGCCAAATATACATCACATGACTAAAAAATGAAGCATCCAGAAGAGAAGGAGGAAACAAAATTAGAATTCAGGGACTGAGAAGGTATGTGATGTTATTTCGGTGATTACAGAGTCAAGTTAAATTTACAAAGAGTTTGGAGTATAAGCACACATATCAGTGGGATGTTGCACCCCTCTGGCCTAAATGCAAGTCCTATTTCAGTTTGGAAGGGTGTCATAAAGCTGATTTATCTTCTCTTGAGCTGAGCTGACCCACAACTGCTACGACAGTTCCTCGATGTCCTGGATACTGGGATGGGATGGAGTTGACGTCCTAACTGGTCATAAATGTGTTCTGTTCAGACCAAATCTGGGGATCTTGTTAGCTATGGTAGTACCTCAACATCATACAGACAGTTTTTAGAGACACATGCCATGAGTGGATGAGCATTGTCTTGTTGAAAAATGGCACCACGATACTGTCGCATGAGAAGTAACACGTGAGGACACAGGATGTCCAAGGCGTAATGTTGTGCTACCAGGGATCCCTCAGTGATTACCAACCATGACTTGTAGTCATACGCAATAGATCCCCACATCATTATCCCAGAGGTAACACTGCCATGCCTCTCCAAAATATTGGAAGAATGGGACCCCTCCACAGATTACCACCATACAATGGCCATCCAGAACAATGCAGAACCGGGATTCATCACTGAACATGACATGATGCCATTTAATCAGTAGTCCATGCTTCCCCATTCATGGTACCACTCAAAACATAGCCATTTGTATAGTGGTGTCAATGGCATCCTATGCACGGGCAGTAATTCCCTAGTCCAGGTGCTGCTAGTCTCCAAGCAATGGTGCAGGATGACACACAATGTTGCAGAGAGTTCATTAGTTGTTCTTGGATAACATGCACAGATGTGAAGGTGTTATGATGTACTTGGTGCACAGTACAGTGATCATCCCTTGTCTGCCCTCCCATTCCCACCTGGTCCAACACATGCCTGCTGTAACATACAAATGCCCTCAAATCTCGGTATTTCATGATTTGAACACATTCCCAAAGACCTCTTTCAAACAATGTCATGTGTTGATAATGGTGTCTCACACCAGTACATGGCATCTCTATGTGCTTCAAAGGGATCACTCAACATCTGACACTGTTCACACCCATCGTATATCCTGCTAGGCCTGGCAAAAACATGAATATGGACAACACTAACACCCTCTGATAGTCATTCTACCTACTGCAATGAACTGAAACACTAACCATTTACATGCCTGCTGGCGGTGTTTTAATATTTTTTGTGGGATCTAAAATTTAAAAACCTCTCTCACACCGGCCTGATTTAGCTTCACTGATCAGGATAGTAAAACACATGCATATATTAAGGGAATTTTCATTCATAAAGCAGGCTTATCACATTCACACAGTTCAATACTGTTCTATCCTGATTAAATTGAGCTTAACGTAAATTCCATAAGGCAGTGAAGCAATTTCGAAGTCTCGGTGCGACGAAAATTGTCAGTCGATCTCCTAAAAACATTTGTAATAATTATTAACTTTCAGTGATCACATGGGGAAGACCGGAGATCTGCTGGTAAGACCGTGTTAGCCTATTTATTTGAAGTAATAAACTGGATATCTTGAGCATACAAAACGGCAGGTTCGTCCAGTGTAAATCTGACGTTCCCCACTGATCCCGTGCAACACAGCGTAGTAAGCAGACACTGTCAATAATAATGAGTTAAGTAATATGCGAACACACTTACTTTAGTTTAGTTCATGTATTAAATTCCTTCCCATACAGAATCTCATCAAGATGGCGACTAGCTCAACAATACATACATATACATCTTTGTTCTTTCACGGCTAATCGGCAAGCCTCCTTCATTCTTTCATAAGAGAAAACAGATAGCAGAGAAGCTATTCCATGGGATAAATGGATGCTCCAAGGAATAATAGGGCTTGAAACTACTTTGCACTGATAATCATCATATATTAAAGTTTAGGAATCGGTAAGATAAGAAGAGATATTTCGACATATGTACTGAGTTATATAATTTATAAAATTTCTGAAAATATCACGGAGAGACCGCTGCAAGAGACATTACAGTGTGTAAGTGTACAAAGTTACAGGGACACCTGACCATGTGTTTTTGGTGCTTCACTTTTTTTGTAAATCAGTCTATATTATTTATTTTCCAGGAAGACATGGAGAAAAGTTCTCTTTGGTGATGACAACTACATCTTACTCACTGATGAAACATCAGAACTCCTAATAGAGAAGGCAAATGAAAATCTCACAGATGTTTACAAGTGGGCAACAGGTGGAAAATTAACACTGAATGAAAAGAAAACAAATAGCCTGCATTTCACCACAAAGAGAGAAAATGACTCTGTCACATTGAGCATAGACAATAAACCTACAGATTGTGTAACAAATAAAAAGTTTTTAGGGATGAATATTGCTTGTCAATCAGCACAGAATGAACATGAAAAGATACTGGTAAAAATAATGTCATCAACATGTTATTATCCTCTTAGGGTTTTAGCAGCAGTTTGTAACAGCTGAAATAGCAATCTGTTATTAGTACCTAGTTCTTAGCAGTGGGTTTCTTTTCTGTGGCTCAGATGTGCAAAATAGATAAGTATTTAAATTGAAGAAAAGTGCCCTAAGAATAAGAACAAAAAGTAGCAGTCAGATTCATAGTAAAGAACTATTTAAAATACTGGATATCCTTACTGCACCAAGTGTGTACACATCTATCACTCTCTTGTGCATATCAAGAAAAACTTTAGTAAGTTTCACACACACACACACACACACACACACACACACACATATGAGAAACAATGAACTTGACATTATTACATGTTTTTCACAACTGAACTTAATTCTTCAATCCAGTGCACAGCCTCTGGTGCTGTTTGTAAGAAATCTTCCTCACTACCATGAAGTGCTTGAATCCAACAATCACTGACAATATGATGTATATTCTGGCCTGGAGCTCCACAATCATAATTTGGATTTACAGTCTGTTTTACTTGTGGAGTGTACCTTTGCACTGTCATGGCCTGGTTGGATTCAATTCAGGGCAGTTCAGGCCTGGCATGGTAGATGAGATCCGCTTGGGAGCTTAGCACCTGAGAAGGCATTATACAGGTGCACATCTGTTACAGCTTCCTGCTGACATGTCCATTCTTCAAGAGGTTTAAAACCTCTAGTTAACATGTCAGAAGCATCATGCAGAACATGTCATGATTCTATTCTAGCCTTTTAAGATTTAAAAGTGGCACGTATATATGCATCAGTAGATTAGGATTTCTGGGCATCTTGTTGTAGTCCGTGATAAGAATAGCAGACCTGCACATAACAGCTGGCATAATACCTGTCAACAGCAGAAACCAGTGAACTTAGGTAGATCTGATAGCTCCAGATATTATGCACATAGTAGTAGTCAGTTGGGTACCAACAAGCTTTTTATGATGGCTACCAATACATCATTGGTGCAGTCATAACACCAGCCAAAAAGTGTATACAAAGAGGATAATGAAAAGAATATATTCTGGGATGGAATGATGAAGGTACAATGCAGTATGAACACTTCCAGCAAAGTGGAGACCTTGAGGTATCAACTGAGCTTATGTCCATCTAGGACTTAACTTTGAGACAAAAATGGACAGAAACATTCAAAAATGGGGGTTTTACCCACTTGAGCAGGAAAGGAAGCAAAGTGGAAGGAAGTGGACCAGTATGTAGAAAACTTGCGAAATGACATTGGGATGTGATCTATCTGCAAATGATTACTCTGCCCTCAGAGCCTGATTGTAGGAAGTTTGATGAATAGCAGCAACACTGGTAGTACAGGAAAATTTTCAATATGTTCACTGCACAACTTTTAATTAGTGTGACTTTTCAAACTTTTGTTGTCACTATAAGCAGTATGTTGACCAATTCCAGTTTTCACATGACTTAGTTGTTTACAGGCAGACATTTCCACATTCATATGAAATAGTTTGACAGTGGCAGATACAATACACTTTATCATATGAAGTCTCAAATATGAATATCAGTGTTGGCTTTCATTTACACAGTCAATTAGTAGATGCAGTAAGTTCTACAATGGCTGACAATAATGCACAGTAATAAATATAGTTGACACTGAACAGTTAATACAATACAAGCAGACAGTAACTTTGAAGTATTGCATGACCGGTGTTTAAGAATGAACTGCACTTTGACCAAAGATGTTCATGAAGATATTATTACAAAATTACATGATGTTAAGATTTTGTTACTTAGGTGGCATACTGTCTTGGAGATATTAGGTGTGTGATTACTGACTGTGGACTTTATGACATTATTATTGATACCAACAGCGGTGTTACTCAATTACTAGCTTGTCTGGGACTTTCATATAGTAATCATTATCACTATCTGAGCCCATACTGATTACTTTGGGAGTGGGGCTGGTCTTATAATGACTGGCATACGAGAATGTTGTGATTTTGGAAATAACACAATGTTTTGATAAGCAGCTAGGTTAGATTTTGCTAATTCAGAGGGGCTATATGATACCACAGTCACTTGGTTTAAAAAGTATGCAGTAGTTAAGAAAAATGCAAAAGGCCATGAAACCATTTTATATATCTGCACTGGGAATAATCTATTTATGAGTACAGGCACCATTTTTAGATTTATTATCATCAATGCAATTTTATACTGATTCTTAATTAATGGCTTAATCAATTAGTGAAAGGTGTCATTTGATTTGGGAAAAAAAAAACCAACAAAAGTGTGCCAAGCAAGATCGTAAGAGATGGAAAAGAGCCACCGTGGTACAACAACCAAGTTAGAAAACTGCTGCGGAAGCAAAGGGAACTTCACAGCAAACATAAACATAGCCTAAGCCTAGCAGACAAACAAAAATTACACGAAGCGAAATGTAGTGTGAGGAGGGCTATGCTAGAGGCGTTCAATGAATTTGATAGTAAAGTTGTATGTACTGACTTGGCAGAAAATTCTAAGAAATTTTGGTCTTATGTCAAAGCGGTAGGTGGATCAAAACAAAATGTTCAGACACTCTGTGACCAAAATGGTACTGAAACAGAGGATGACAGACTAAAGGCCAAAATACTAAATGTCTTTTTCCAAAGCTGTTTCACAGAGAAAGACTGCACTGTAGTCCCTTCTCTACATTGTCGCACAGATGACAAAATGGTAGATATCCAAACAGATGACAGAGGGATAGAAAAACAATTAAATTTGCTCAAAAGAGGAAAGACCGCTGGACCTGATGGGATACCAGTTCGATTTTACACAGAGTACGTGAAGGAACTTGCCCCCCTTCTTGCAGCGGTCTACCGTAGGTTTCTAGAAGAGCGTAGCGTTCCAAAGGATTGTAAAAGGGCACAGGTCATCCCCATTTTCAAGAAGGGATGTCGAACAGATGTGCAGAACTATAATCCTATATCTCTAACATCGATCAGTTGTAGAAGTTTGGAACACATATTATGTTAGAGTATAATGACTTTTCTGGAGACTAGAAATCTACTCTGTAGGAATCAGCATGGGTTTCGAAAAAGACGATCATGTGAAACCCAGCTCGCACTATTCGTCCATGAGACTCAGAGGGCCATAGACATGGGTTCCCAGGTAGAGAGACGCTCAGTAGCTCGTTACGGGCTTTTGTTAAAGTTTCGAGAACATACCTTCACCGATGAGTCAAGCAGTATATTGCTCCCTCCTACATATATCTCGCGAAGAGACCATGAGGATAAAATCAGAGAGATTAGAGCCCACACAGAAGCATACCGACAATCCTTCTTTCCACGAACGATACGAGACTGGAATAGAAGGGAGAACTGATAGAGGTACTCAGGGTACCCTCCGCCACACACCATCAGGTGGCTTGCGGAGTATGGATGTAGATGTAGATGTAGATGTAGATGTAGATGCCGTGTTTCTTGACTTCCGCAAGTTGTTCGATACAGTTCCCCACAGTCGTTTAATGACCAAAGTAAGAGCATATGGACTATCAGACCAATTGTGTGATCGGATCGAAGAGTTCCTAGATAACAGAACGCAGCATGTCATTCTCAATGGAGAGAAGTCTTCTGAAGTAAGAGTGATTTCAGGTGTGCTGCAGGGGAGTGTCGTAGGACCATTTCTATACACAATACACATAAATGACCTTGTGGATGACATCGGAAGTTCACTGAGGCTTTTTGCAGATGATGCTGTGGTATATCGAGAGGTTGTAACAATGGAAAATTGTACTGAAATGCAGGAGGATCTGCAGCGAATTGACGCATGATGCAGGGAATGGCAATTGAATCTCAATGTAGACAAGTGTAATGTGCTGAGAATACATAGAAAGAAAGACCCCTTATCATTTAGCTACAATATAGCAGGTCAGCAACTGGAAGCAGTTAATTCCATAAATTATCTGGGAGTACATATTAGGAGTGATTTAAAATGGAATGCTCATATGAAGTTGATCGTTGGTAAAGCAGATGCCAGACTGAGATTCATTGGAAGAATCCTAAGGAAATGCAATCCGAAAACAAAGGAAGTAGGTTACAGTACACTTGTTTGCCCAATGCTTGAATAGTGCTCAGCAGTGTGGGATCTATACCAGATAGTGTTGATAGAAGAGATAGAGAAGATCTGACGGAGAGCAGTGTGCTTCGTTATAGGATCATTTAATAATCGCGAAAGCATTATGGAGATGATAGATAAACTCCAGTGGAAGACTCTGCAGGAGAGACACTCAGTAGATCGGTACGGGCTTTTGTTGAAGTTTCGAGAACATACCTTCAACGAGGAGTCAAGCAGTATATTGCTCCCTCCTACGTGTGTCTCGTGAAGAGACCATGAGGATAAAATCTGAGAGATTAGAGCCCACACAGAGGCATACCAACAATCCTTCTTTCCACGAACAATATGAGACTGGAATAGAAGGGAGAACCGATAGAGGTACCCAAGGTACCCTCCGCCACACACCGTCAGGTGCCTCGTGGAGTATGGATGTAGATGTAGATGTAGATGTAGTGGTAAAACTTGTAATCTAACAGGATCAATGGTACAAATGGCTAAAGTAGTTTTGGGTCTACTCAAACTTTGATTACAATTATTTCTTTATTTAATTAGTTTGAAATATGTTACTCCAAGGTCAGAATACCAGTCTTTCTATTTAGTAATGTCAACATGCTCTATTAGACTGATTAGTTCAGTCAAAGGTTGCTATCTCATATTGTAGTAATCATTTCAGTTGTTAAAAAACTTTTAATTAACATGGTTTTCTGAAATTAATTACATTAATAAAATTAGTATACTGAACAGGAAAGCCTGACTTAAGTGAAGCAAAGGCTGCTTAATAATTGAATGAAAAATTGAAAATGAATAGCAAGAAAAGAAATTATTAATATGGGTGCCATAATAGCGCATGGCAGGTTCCAGCTTGGTCTGTTTCAACAAAATATTCACAATCAATGATTGTACAAACCAATGTATCAATATCTATAGTGCATGATAGTAATGTCTTGCCATTTTTCTGAGCTCAATATCTCACTCATTAGGAGAGATGCTGACTCAGTATTCCAGACAGACTGAAGGGAGGACATAGGGTTGTGTAGGTTTGTGGTCCTAGACACATAAGTAGAATAAGAATCATAACGCTGCTCTATCATGATGCTGACGAGAAACTGTATGTGAAAGTGAAAAAGATTTACAGGTCTGAAATCAGAGCAACCAAGTGCAAAGTAAATGATACATATACAATGAACAGTAAGCAGACAGACAGCTTTCACGGACTTGTGTACTGAGAAGATGGTCAATGAATCAGTAGCTAAGCTCAGTAATTTTAGAGCAGAGGATTACCATGATATCTCAAATTATGTTATTAAATATATCAGAAATCAAATTTTAACCCCACTGACTAAAATAATCAACAAAATTTTAAATAAAGGTAATTACCCGGAATGTTTAAATATATCAGTAGTTAAACCAGTACATAATGAAGGAGATATAGCATTTCCAGATAACTATCGACCAATATCACTTATACCCATAATATCAAAAATAATAGAATACCACATGCCTAAACACATGAGTCAATGTTTTGAACATAGTGATATACTTACCTCCTCACAGTATTGTTTCAGATCCAGCCTTTCTACAGTCAAAGCACTTGGGAGTATGGTAGCAAAAATATACAATTGTTTTGAAAATAAAGATATTCTCTGTGGAACACTGCTGGAGACAAGGAAAGCTTTTGATATGGTCCCCACAATATTCTCATAAAAAAGGTCTACCACTACAGAGTGAGAGAGAATGCTCTATGCCTAATGGAGTCTTACTTGGACAATAGAAAACAGTTAGTTAAGGTAAATAATCAAATGTCAGAATGTCTCCCAGTTGAAAAGGGTGTACCTCAAGGATCTGTTCTTTGACCTTTCCTTTTCATTACTTATATAAATGAGTTACCTGCAGTTGTACCATATGATTCAGTGCTATATGCTGATGACACAACATTCATCACATGTGATACCAACCTCAAAAATATGTAACACAGCATGGCAGTGGGAATGGAGATGCACTACTTGGTTTGAGGCAAATGTATTGCAGAAGAATGATAGTAAAACTGAAGCTGTTGTATTCAATCTGAATGCTCCCAGTCATGATAACAGTAAAAGTATTAGTATTTCAAACAGTTCAAAACTGCAGCTGGGATACCCAGACAGGGAAGTTAAGTGGTAAATTGGCACATGTCATCTATCTGCTGTACAGGGTGAGGAGCAGTGTTTGTAAAGAACTTCTGTTATATGCATATTTTGCATTCTTCCATTTCCACCTGAGTTATGGAATACTATTATGGGGCAATTCCATAGGCTCAAAAGTAGTGTGTAATGGCAAAAGTAACCCATAAGGTTCAAGGCAGGACTTAGCCCATATGAATCATGTCAAGATTATTTTAAGAAACTAAATATAATGAGTACATGCTGTCATGTTTTCATGTCCATTGAAAGCTCTTTGGTAATTGAGCTTAGTGTAACACTGATCTTTTCAGTCACATGACACAGGACACTGAAGGATCTACATGCACAGCACCCTTCTGTAAGCTGAACCACTTACTGTTGGTAAACAGTTCTACACTTCCTATAACTGTGGATTCATCTAGGTTACTCTTTCTTTGTGTTGCAGTTTTAACAAATATTATTGTAAGTAAAGCTGTTCTAAACTTGAAAGTTTGTTTAAACACTGTAGTGTTTTATCAAGGATGGTCTTAATGGAGGCAAAATGCCCCCTTGATGTCTTCAAAGCAATCAAATGAATACACAGCCAATTATTGTGGAACTTACAGTTTAACATGGACTCCAACCACAGCACAACTTGGCATTTCTCACATTAACAAATCATTGCCAGAAGTGAAAGAAGTTATAACTGGGGGCAAAACCTGGAGCTTTGGATTTGTAGTCTGGCACTTATCCACTGAACCACACAACAGTGGTGAATAATGGAAATACCTTCACTTTTTGAAACAGAGTTTAAACTTCATCTGGATCCAGCTACTGCAAACCATATCATTTAATGCAGGGCTGGCCACAGCATGCCAAACTTCACACGCACAGCGCGTGCTGGTCAAGGGAGAGCCATGGCCTGGCCTGCCAGTCAGTTTTGCTTGGTCCTTCTTGGAAGTGCCCAGAATGGCATGACATTTCATTGAGTATTGTGGTGCAGCATTTTTTGGTCAGCACAATTCCCTCAGTGTGGCACAATCATGGTGTGAGTGGCGTTTACTCTTCACTGTTTGTTCATGATATGAAGGATGTTCACAGGTCCACTGGCTGTTTGCACAAAAAGAGGAAATCTAGTGATCTATCAAAACCTTTAATGAAAGGGAATGACAGATGTGAGGGACGAGAACTGTCAATTCACCTAAGTGATAGGTGCTGCATATCAGCTATGAAACAACATTACAATACCATGCAGAAGCATTTTAAAGATTTAGTTGACAATGAAAGAGCAAAAAAATTACAATGATCAACAGACAGGATTCATTTCTCTGAACACCAAAACACATTTTGTGCTCAGTTTGCAGGTGTGAAGCATCTGAAGAAAGTTGTGATACAACCAAAAAGTTTCTGAAGCTGCATGAATTATTCTAGTGCCAGTTGCAACAATTTTCAATGGAACTGGGTGAAGTGTAGGGTGACTTCACATATTACTGCAAAGTACATTGGTTGAGTCAAGGGGCATGCCTGAAATGATTTTTTTTATTTAAAACTCGCTATTTTTAAATTTATGAAGGAAAAAGAACATCTGAAATGGATTGCAGTCTCTGCATTGTAAGTGGAGTTGACTGCACACTGCTCACAGTAACACACTGAAATGTAACTTCTTTCTGATTTGATGGGGATGCATTTAAAAAGAAAATTGCTTTGTAGAAAGAACACATTCTGACCAAGACAGTCCAGTTCCCTGAGCTCACTGTCATTAAAGGAACTGTGTGGTTTGAAGAATTCATTCTGGTCTTAAAAGAATTACAAGGATAGTTTTATAAAGGGTTGGAGGACACTGTCAGCCTTAGATCTGTTTTTGAACTGTTTTTGAGACCATTTGCTGCTTCAGTTAAAAGCATCTTTGTGCATGTGCAGATGTAACTGACTGACCAGCAAGGTATTTCCAGTTATAATGACAAATATTTTTATGATAAAACTGTTCAGTATGCCTACATTGCTTTCCTCAGGTAGAGTTTCCAAGTCTCCATAATGAGGTTGCAAAAGTGTTACAATATTTTGATTACCATATTTGTGTGAAAGACCTTTTTTTCATTATGATCTCACAGCACACAGTTCCTGACAGCTGCCAACAACTCCCACATTCAGATGTGTGGCGAAAAATGTCTGGAATTGGACCTTGATTTGAACAAGTTGTTCTAATGCAATTCCATCATGGCAGATGTCACCAGGCCTCTTACAGGAGCTGATTTCCTACTCCATTTTCGCTTGGCTGTGGGCCTCTACAAGGGAATGTTTCTGTTCTATCAGAAGTCAACTCATTGCAAATTTTAAGCATGTCATTCAAGAGGTTCCAGAGACAGTGTCTCATCAGTAGTGCAAACATGACACGATGCACCAGATTCAGATCTCACTGGGCCCACCAGTCACTGCTAAACTAGGAAAACCCCAAAAATGTTTTGGTGATAAAGACAGAAATTGGGAGGAAAATACGAGAAGGTGTAGTAGCACCTTCCCCAGAAATATACTCCTTGATCATGGAGTCACTCGAGAACTGCAGCGTGAACATTCTGGTCATTGGAAAATCTCTTTCCTCCCAGTTGTTCTTTCAGCTTGATGAAAAGATGGAATTAACATGGTGCAAGATTGGGACTTACTGATCAGCATCATACACATCTGTGTAAGCTTCGTCAAATTGTGGAATATATTTCCAGTTGGCGTGCCATTTCACTCGCGCAATGTGATGCATTTATTACCCATACTTCAGCAGGTTTGTGCCTGCAGGAAACCCAGAACATATGCTCTGTTGTGACAATGCATCACACTTAATGTGCAATAGTCTTAGTGTGGGTCAGCATCTGTAACTTATTTTCTGAAGTCCTTACATAATTAATTCTGACTATGCTATTAGTCACTAGAACATATCACTCTGTTACTTACATCCAAGTAGATTTAAGTTATTTACCACCACTCTTAGTTGCCATCTGTTTAATTCAACTGTCCATTAATATTGCTGCTAAATGTGTATTTGTGTTATGGTTACACTCAAAAAATGTCAAAACATTTGTTGCATTTGCAATAATGTTATCAAAAAGAGAATCTCATTCAGTTTATTGTTTCTGTATAAATGCTAACTTTGGATTTAAGTCTGTAATAATGTCTTTGCTGTTACACGAAACCTATGAGACTTTATTCACTCCATGTCATATGACTTGTAATGGAGCCAATCCAAAATTAGATTTTTTAAAGCATGGATGTGTCTTGAAGCAAATTGTTTATGTAATTGGAAGAAGAGTTTTGGCAGGTGATATTGTTACTGTGTTTGTAAATTGGTATATCTAAAAAAAGAATAAGTAAATTTTGTATAATTATTGCATAATGGGTACACTTTTTGCTCTGTAAATAGCACAGAACTATACATAATTGTGATTATATTGCAAAAATAAAGTGTGTGAATATGCAGAAAAATCACTTTTACTGCATGGGATTGGTTTTTAAGGAATGAGTTTAAAATTGAATGATTATACTCTTCTTTAGAATCTGAGTAATAATTTGTACATTTATCAATTTTTTTATAACTTTGCCTTTCCTTAGTTCAGATTCCAAATTCACAATCATTATTGACTTGAAACTGGTAATTCTCATCCTTTGTAAGCAGTTTTGTGATTCAGTAGCTCAGTGGGTAAGTGGCAAACTATATTTCTAGAGATCTGGGTTTTGTCCAGTTCCCTATCACTTATTACTTATTTCACATCTGAAAATGATCTTTTAATATCAAAAATTCCAAGTTACATCATGGTTTGCAGCCCATATTAAGCTGTAGGTTCCACTGTAACTAGTAGGTAAATCAGTTTAGAGGCCAGGGGAATTCAAGGATATATCACCTCCGAAAGGGATCGTCCAGTGGAGCACTGTAGAGTTCAAACCAATCTTTGGATGGAGGTCAAACAATGTATAGCTACCAGTTCCACTGCAATTTTTGATGGATCTATGGCACTGACAGCAAATAATCATCACACACATAATTGTGATAAGCGACATTTGAGGATAAACTTTGGTACTACCAAATTCTGATAATCAGCTTGTTTTGGAGCATAAAGTAAAACTTATGTTATGGTCTATGAATATTAGATGTTGTCAGAATCATGGTCCATTGGAGAATAGATTCATTATATTAACATCTGACCATTTAGATGATAAAATTTACATGGGTACTTTTACTTGTATAACGATTCAGGATTAAAATATTCTTTACAACCTGCATTTAAAACTGTAACAGGATATTCTGAAGAATGCTTTCCCATTATTACTATGGTACAAACAAATTATTTGCAATGAATGTGACAAAAGGCTGCTACATTGGCATACACCAGCCACTCACATGCTAAGATAAATGGTTATGTTGTCATCCCGTCTGCAACAAAAGAATGGATGGAAGAGTAGGGTTTAGTACCTTATTATTTTTGAAGTCGTTAGAGGTAGAACACAAAACTGGAAAGGGCAACAATGTAGAAGGACACAGATCATGTCATTTCCCAAAGAATCATCCCAGAACACTTCTAAATGTGTTTAGGGAGGCCAAGGAAAACTTAAAATCGGAATGGCTGGGCAGTTATTGATGTATTTACAAAAAAATGAATAGGACTTTTGAGAAAATAAAATTATAACTGATTTGTTTTGGATTTGTGCTTATAAGCTCAATAGAGATGACGAAAAAGAAAACATCAAACATTTTCTGAGTGTACTGAGAGTAATTGGGTGAGGGAGGCAGAGGGGGACAGGATATATGAGGAAGTAAAAACAAAGGTAAAATGTGAGATATGATAAGAAGAGATTAGAGTAGCATATCTTGCATTTTAAAGGACCTAATGTGTCATAATGGATGTGGCACATAAATTTACAGTAGTAAATCAGTTTTGAGTTATTTTGTACATATGGATTTGCACAGTCATTAATCTCTGTAATTTTCCACAAATTCATTCCTAGTGTTCAGAACTTTTGTGTATGTAGTCACTCATTGATACACAGATCAAGTCTCTGTCACTCTGAGGAAGCCATATTCACTAATACATTTTATTAGAATTTCACTAGGTAATTAACTAAAACTGAAAATGACATAAGATTACTGTAAGAATGCGAACCTATTGCTGATGGTATTGCATTCCAGCGGAAATCATAGTCAGTTGTTGATTTTCCTGGTACAAGTTTCTGGAAATGACAAGTATCTGAAAAGAGGAAAAATAAAAAATTTTAGGTACCAGTAGTGTAATTAATTATTTTTTAAATATTTTTCACAGTCAAAAAATAATATGAAATTAGAAGTAAAAGCTTCAGATTCCAAGGTTGCTAATTATAATTTATTTTTGATGACAAGTTTCAGAAAATCTAAATTGTCATCATTGGATCGGTAAAGCATATAGATCACAAATTACAAACATAATCAGGTCAGATATAGAAAGGGGGGTACATATTTTCACAAGATGGATATATACAAATACCATATACAACTACACCTTAATACATCTCATGTTGCAAGGCTGCATGTTTCTATTTTGATTTTATGTCAGTTGAACACTAGTGCCCTACACTTTATTTGTGTACTTTACATTATTGCTATCCTTCCCTATGCTAATGGCTGTATATTTTACATCCAGACATTGAGCTACTATTATCTTATAGGGGTGTTTTTTAATGTCTGGACATAATTTAATCACATTTATCCTGACATTCTACTTATTTCAATATGTTAAAAAACTGTTTGCATATATATTCATTATCTGCTTGTATTAGATGCTTCTTATACCAAACTTAGACTTTGAGCACCATGTTATGTTAGTACGAACACCTTGTGTCAGACTGTATATTTTTTGTTACACTATTTTATTCTAGATTTATGTCGGCTGAACACTGTAATGCGATACATTTTATCAGTACACTTCACATTGCTGATGTCCCTCCTCATGGTTATGGCTCTATATACATTTTACACCTAGACCTCGAACCACCATAATCTTTTACGATTTTTTTGTAATATCTGTATATGATTTCAACACAGTTAGTTGGATATTGTACTTATATCACTATATTGGAAACTGTTTGTACACAATTATTCATTACTTAATTCCTAGTCGCATACTAGACTCTATTACACCAAGAGTTTGAGCACAATGATACATTTAGCACTTTGGCCTTGTGTTCTACTGATGTTCTTCTATAATATTGCAATTTGAATATGGTATTTTAAGAGTGCAATATTTTAGGTGTTCTCCTTTGTTACCTACAAAATTATGACATATACTTCATGCATTGTTTCTGTATTCGTATCACCTAGACTTCAGTGATCTTCTGTACCCTTACTCAATGGTGATATACTTTCCACATTGTATTTCCCTTATAACAATATTGGCTATGTAGGCAACAGGTGTACAATTGATATACACATATCAAAACAAGTTTAGCATCGCCCTGGTTCCTAGAACTCATGAAGATAGACATTGACTGTGGATATCGTATGATAGACACAGTCCCTTTACTGTTCAGAGGGGTCACTAAACCCACCCAAAGATGTAAAAAACCATGCATGAGCAGCACCTATTAGATGGAGGGGGTCTGACAGCCGACCAGTTCCAGTCATTCCACCAGGAAGGAGGTACATGGCTTGTGTTGTCTGCAGTACAACCACACCTAGAAGGTCAGTGGCGCAGTTCGATTGTGTCTGCATTGTTACTTTGTGCCAGGAAGGGCCCTCAACAAAGGCAGTGTCCAGGCATCACAGAATGAACCAAAGTGATGTTGTTTGGACATGAAGGAGATACAGAGAGACAGGAACTGCTGATGACATCCCCTGCTCAGGTCGCCCATGGGCTACTACTGCATTGGATGACCGCTACCTATGGATTATGGCTCAGAGGAACCCTATCAGCAACGCCACCATGTTGAACAATGCTTTTCGTGCAGCCACAGGATGTTGTGTGACGACTCAAACTGTGTGCAATAGACTCCATGATGCACAACTTCACTCCCGACGTCCATGGCTAGGTCCATCTTTGCAACCACAACACCATGCAGCATGGTACAGATGGGCCCAGCAACATACCGAGTGGACCACTCAGGACTGACATCACCTTCTCTTCACCGATGAGTGTTGCATATGCATTCAACCAGACAATTGTCAGAGACATGTTTGGAGGCAACCCAGTCAGGCTGAATGTCTTAGACACACTGTGCAGTGAGTGGAGCAAGGTGGAGGTTCCCTGCTGTTTTGGGGTGGCATTATGTGTGGCCAACATACATCGCTGCTGGTCTTGGAAGGTGCTATAATGGCTGTATGATACATGAACACCATCTTCCAACTGATAGTACATATTGGTGAGGCATTTGTCTTCATGGATGAGAATTCACGCCCCCAACATGCACAGCTTGTGAATGACTTCCTTCAGGATAACGACATCACGCAACTAGAGTGGCCAGCATGTTCTCCAGACATGAACTCTATCAAACATGCTTGGTATAGATTGAAAAGGGCTGTTTATGGATGATGTGACCCACCAACCCCTGTGATGGATCTACGCTAAATCGCCATTGAGGAGTGGGACAATCTGGACCATCTGTGCCTTGATGAACTTGTGGATAGTGTGCCAAGATGAACACAGGCATGCATCAATGCAAGAGGACGTGATACTGGGTATTAGAGGTACTGGTGTGTAAGCAATCTGGAACACCACCTCTGAGGGTCTCACTGTATGGTGGAAGTGAGTGAAATCTTAAAGACAGAAAGAAATATCACTCGCAGATAAGGCTCTCAAAATTCTAGCGATTAAAGCCTTCATTGATGACTGTAGTAGAATCTTATGAAAAGATCTTTCGCTAAACCAAAAGAAATGCTGGTCTCATGTAAAAGCTTTCATTTGCACTAAAGTTTGGTTCCAGACACTAACAGTTGAAACAGTAACTAAAGGTGAGGATGTCAAAGAAAAAGACGTGATGGATTCCATTTTCAAATGTTCCTTTACAAATAAAGATACAGGAGAATTACCTATTTCAATTTTTGTACAGCTGCAGACATGGGTGATATAGATATTAGTGTCAACAGTGTTAAGAAACAGCTAAGATCTCTAAAACTGAACAAGATCCCAGGACCCCACTGGATTTCCTATTAGATTCTACATAGAACTTATGACTCAGTTAGCCCCTCTGTAAACCATAATATATTGTAAATCCCTAGAGCAGTAAACTGTGTCCAATATTTGAAAAGAAGCACAGGTCAGACCTGTCTGCAAGAAGGGTAAGCAAAGTGCTGAACAAAATTATCATCCAATGTTACTGGCATCCATCTGATGTAGAATAGTTAATCATATTCTGAGCCCAAACATAATGAGGTATCTTGAACAGAATTATAACCTCTTTGCCAACCAGCATGGATTCTGAACCTGCATTTTACTTGTGTGACATCCTGAATGTCATCAATCAAGACAACTGAGGATATGAAGTATTGCTCAACTTACAAAGAAGTGCTCAACTCAGTACCTCAGAAATGCTTATTAATGAAGATACAATCATATGGGTGCCAAACTTGAGGTATGCCACAAGGAAGTGATCCTTTTGCATATTAATGTCCTGGCAGAAAATATAAATAGTAACCTCAAATTCTGTGCAGATGATGCAGCTCTCTACAATGAAGTACTGTCTGAAGATAGCTGCAGATTGCTATGCACATCTTGTTAAAATTTAAAAGTGGTGCAATTATTAGTAAGTCATTTTGTGTATTCAGAAATGTGACATTGCGCACTTCATGAAACACAAAAAGTGTAGTATCATGTGACTACAATATCAGCTAATTACAACTGCAATAAATCAACATGTACAAATATCTGTGCTGGTATTGTGGGTAAATGAAATAGAAGGATTGCATGGGCTCAGTTGTGGGCAAAGCAGGTAGTAGATTTAATTCATTGATAGGATGATTTTTACTCAAGTAAATACAAGAAGAACAGCACTCAACAATAGCTCACTACAGTCAATGGGTTTCGCTTAATTTTAAGCATTCCTAGTTAGCTATTTTTGATAGAATACAAAAAAAAGCATAGAGTAAAAATTAAGAGTTTTAATCTTGAGATATTAAAAGTACTTTTATTGATTTTCATTCCTAAGTGCTGCCTTAATTTATATCTCACAATCTGATCATTTCCTACAAGCACTTATTAATTCCTTCAAGCTTCATTAGTAGTTATATGATTATTACTGTTATTATTTTTGCCAGTGCAGCTGTTTGAGAGGCTGACAAATTGGGCAAATTCATGGATTCATTCCCAGATTCAAAAACCCACTTCACACCTTGCTATAAAGGATACAATCTCTACAAGAAATCATTATTACCTTAAATGTTGTACCAGCAAAATTCATTGCTCAAATTTTCTGTCAAAATTGGTGGGAAAGATGCAGAAATAAAATTATTTTGTGATTGCAATTGATCTTTCATACAGTAATCAAGTACTGGTCAATATTATTATTAGTGTTGTTGCTTGATTTAACATAATTTAAATATCTGTTAATTTGCTATTCTAATGTTTCTCTGTTTTAAAATTATTACTTGCAGTTTGTTACTAAACTCAATTTTAACTCACATGTTATACAATCTGAACACTGGGAAAATTTGTATGTATAAAGAAATATGTTGAACTGAATTTCTTTTTAAAGCTTTCTCTAAATGCTTCTATTGCTTTGCCATTAATCACACTCTATGAGTGTGACTGAACTGTTCTTGTAGGTATGTTATGTAATGTAATTAAATGGGCACCATGTGCTGCCAATCCATTTACAACAGAAAAATATCAATCTGGTTTGATTTTACTGGATGTAAATATGAATGAACAGATGAATTCTTAAATATCTCAGACATAGTATTATTGAAAGATATGTGAAATTAACAGACTTAAATTGAAATTTATGTTGTTTTTGTGATGCATACAATTTTACTATATAAGTGTTTTCTTTTGTTATTGATATTATAGGTAAAATTTGAAAGTTTCACTTACGATTGTAGCAGAGTAATAGTTCTGGCTCTTCATCTTCATAAAGATCAATAGCAGCAACAAGATGTGCCCGTGATGACTCCACTGTATGCAAGTGCTTGTACTCTCCTGAGTGTTCATTCACAAGATCAAACTGATGACGATATCCCAAGCATATATTTGTTTGAGTACTAGGTGTTAGGCCACCATCCACAAATGTCATCAGTGATGGATGTTCTGATAATGGTATCTCCTGTTAAGGGGATAAATGAAAATTGTGGATTAAAATCCATTAACTTACAGTAGAAAAACGAAAAATATGACACTGAAAATATACAGGGTGTTTCTGTAAGAGCATGCAAAATTGTAACAGTGCATAGAGAATGCTCCACTGAACAATTTGGGGTAAGGAATCTGGGGTTGGAGAAGCCAGCATAAGAATATATGGAAGTAAACTTGTCTATTGTTTTGTCTAGCATTACTGTTTTACAGCTTATTTAAAGCTAATATGTGTACAAGTTTACATGTACCATGCTCTTTATTTACATGTACATTCATTATTTCCTGCAAGGAAACAAGGACGATGAGTCTGATTACTAGGAAGCCATGACACAGGTTTTATTTACTTTACTTGTCCATAAGGTGGCTCTGTTTTATCGTATGTACATTCTCCCATGACACAATATGCACTGAATCAATAACAGACCCATTTGTTACTCAGTGCTGTTCAGAGACACACAGTACAATATGATGGAGCAATACTGGTACAGTTTCGCAGAACTCATTGACATGCATCTTTTGTGTGGGGGAGTACATTGCAATGCTCTCACTGTTGAAAGGCTGTACAAGGAATGATTTCCTAACAGGCATAATCCATCATGATAAGTGTTTATTTCTCTTGATTGGAGAATGCAGGACACTGGTTCATTGGGAAGAAGAAACAAGGGACCTGGCACCATGAGGACCAGTCCCACATGCTATTATGTCCTTAAACTGGCTTCTCCAACCTCAGGTTCACTACCTCAAACTGTTCAGTGAAACATCCTTGTCCTGTTAAATTTTTCCATACTCTTATGGAAACACATTAAGAGTTAAGAAAAAGAAAACATATATGTGAGAAAAACGAAAGATCAGCTTCTGCATTATACTAATGATATTTTTAAAGTATTTTATGTGATTCCTTTAACAATAAGTGTTCCAATAAACTAACTTATTTAACAGCTCCTTAAAATTCATTACAGTAAGAGCTGTTTGATAAAATGAGACAGTGCTTCAGCTTTAATACATTGCTTTTTATGAAAAGTGCAACACCAAGAAGGAATTATCTGAATAATGCCACACTTGGTGGAAGTGGCAACGGGTGTGCAAGCAATACATGATACATTTTGCAGTGAGATGGGGTACACGTAGCAGAGCCCTCTCATGTCGGTCCGACAGCGTCAGTGTTGCGTCTAGTGTAGTCGGTGCAGAGCTGTCACACAAGGTGGAAACAATACAGTGAGTGCCAGTATGCCTTGTTGACATCAAATGGAGCCATATCGGCATGTGAGCTTATTTGAATAAGGCAGAATGCTCGGTCTCTGGGCAACGGGGTTATCATACCATGACACTTTGGCTCACACAGGGCATACTGCTACTACAGTGATGCTTGTGTGGAAGCAGTGGATACAGGAAGGTCGTATGCAGCAACGAGTGAGAACTAGAGCACAGAATATGACCACAACTCAGGATGACTATCCTCTTGTCCGCATGACCATTATGGACCATAAAGTATCATCCACAGCTTTGACCCATTGCTGGAGCACTGCAACAGGTGTGAACTTGTCTGCATCGACGGTTCGTCGCCGTCTACTGCAGGTTGGACTGGCTGCATGCATGCCATTATGTCGGTTTCCATTGTCCAGAAATCACAAGCTCCTCCAACTGCAATAGGCATGTGAGCACTGTTGCTGGGGTGCTGAGTGGCAACATGTAATCTTTTTGGATGAGTCCCACTTCATTGTGTCCTATAGTGATGACCACATACGTGTCTGGTGGTACCGTGGTGAGTGCAACCTGGAGGGCTGCATTGTGGAGTGGCATAGCAGACAAACACTAGGTGTGATGGTTTGGGGCACCATTGATAACAACAACCAATCTCACCTCACATGCATTGTGGGCACTTTGAGCAACAGCCAGTACCTAACAGAGGTGTGGAGCTTAAGGTACTCCCCCTACTTCAGGCATCTCCACAGGCCACATTTCAACAGGACAATGCCCAGCCACATATTGTGAGGAATGCACAGGCCTTCTTCAAAGAGTGACAGGTACCATTGTTTCTCTGGACTGCACGTTCACCAGACATGTCGTCCATCGAAAATGTCTGGGATATTGTTCGTTGGCATCTGGTGCATCACGGTCCTCCAGTAACTGGTGTCACAGATTTGTGTACTCGGATACAAACTGCATGAAGGGAAGTCTCTCAGGAACATATTCAGAATCTTATTGATTCAATGCCATGCCATGTAGCAGCTCTAATTGCAAAGCATTGTGGCCATATGACATATTAAATAGTAGAGCTCGAAGGACATCAACTGATTTGAAAAGGTAATCATTTGTTACTTGTCACATATCTAACCTGTGGTATTAAATAAAATGAATTCACATGTTTCCTTCTCGGTGTTGCAATTTCCACAAATGGTAGTGTACATTTGGAAAGATTATAATAGCAATGGATTTCTTTTGAGAGAGATTAGAGTTTAACATCCCATCGATAGTGAGGTCATTAGAGGCTTTCTTTTGATGGTTACCTCTGTTTTGATGACCTCCCATACTACATTACATGTGTTGATGTACTAAGAAAGTATTCATTATTCACTTTGGATTTTGATGCTTTGTTTTCTGGCTCATAATACCTTTTCATTTTTGTGAAAATTCTCTTGTAAGCTTTAAAGTGATGTGACCTATCACAGCACAAGAGTGTCAGGATTATTACATCTTGTAGTTGTGTCGGTAAGCAATTGTGTAGCCTTTAGGTTTAGTGGAGGGTTCATGCTTGCAACATAAAGAAATCAAAATATGCATCTCAGACATTACAGAGTTGTATTTTGCAAACAATCTATAACAAATATAAAAAAATTGTTACTATCAATCTCTACACAGTTCAGAATAAGTATCCATTAACCCCACCTATTGAGTTAGTCACCAGACACCTGGAAAACGTAAGTGCAACAAAGTTTCTTAGACTATGGATTCAGGAGATGGGTTCAACATACAGAATATATAACCAATAAAATAGATATCATCTGTTACTGCATAAAAATTCTGTCAAGTTGCATGCCAAATGAAACAACAAAAAATATGTACTTTGGCAAAGCAGAATCTGTACTGCTGTATCGTATAATTTTCAGAGAAAACTAGAAAACTCAAGTGCTAGCTGAAGTTGTTTCATAGCACAATAGAGAATAGTATAAGCCACGGGAAGTGCAGCTCCCAGACTCTCATCCAAGCCTGTATTTCAAAAAACTTCAAGTCCTTCCAATGCCAATGTCAATAATTTTCACCAGGAAACCCTTAAATCTTAATGAGCATTTTCTAGTTAAAACCAGGGTATTCAGTCCCATAACACAAGAAGAAACTGGGATATCGCTGCCAAACACTCAAGTACACCACTAAAACAAAATTGACCATGCCAAGGAGGGAATTAGCTACAGCATACAAAAAACTATCGTGGGACATCAAAGTGATCAGAGATACTTCAGCATTTAAACCAGATAATGGTTCAACTACTATACCTATAAAAAAATGAAATTTATGTACAAGCTTACCCGGATATACTGAAAGCCTTCTACAGTATCTGTGTCACTAGCAGGGCACCAAGCAGTCCAGGCAGCTGAGTGTCTCCACTGCATTATCAACAGTTTCTTCTGGAGAGCTGCCACCTTTAATTGAAATTAGACAAGGGTCAATTAGGTAACACTGACTGATGTATAAATCACCCTTATTATTTTGCTTGTATGGTCAGGTAGACCTGTTAGTCCTATGGAAATAGCCAATTTCTGTGTGAGGGCAACCAGAGTCTTAATACGCAATATTTTCACAAAATAATTTGATGATGTCTGGTTCCTAAAGTCACACAAATCTTGGCTTAAATACATGTGTTAAGCTCTATGCTTAACATGTGTATTGTCATAAGCAATTATCACTCCAAGTTAGATATCATTGTTATTGATGTAACTAACATATTGAAAAGTATGTCCAGGAAATTGGTAACTGATGGGTCATGATGTGTTTTATATATATTCAAGTATTTGCAGGGACAAAAAGCATAATTTTTGATGTTTTTATTTCTGAAAAACAAGATATAGTTGTTGTGCATTCAAAATAACTGGAAATCACACCTCACAATTGTCACAGGCTAGTCCTTTTGAGTACTGACATATATTTTCCATAGCACTTTTTGCTTAAACATAAAACATTATATTTATTTGACTTAATTGTCAAGTTGGCTGATATATATTGATCTTTAAATGAGGTCATTTGATCATGAACATGTTCTGTAAGACATCTTGAAAATATAGTGAGTACTCATTAAGGCAGTAAACATTTTGGGTGCCATTTTGAAATCATTTCCATTGCAATACAGGAAAAATCACCTTCAGTTTTTGTGCACTATGTAATCTCAATTACTTGGCATGTCAAACTACAAAACATGGCAGTATCATAGTCATTGTCTCCACAAATCATAGCATTGTCACACAACATTGTCATATACCACATTATTATTTTTCATTACTTGATCCATAGTGAATTGATGTCAATAAGTAATAGAATGAGAAGATAGTGAGTCAAATTTCTGACAGTTGAACTGAAAAGAGATTATCTGAATAAGATGAGACTGAAAAGTTTTGTCATAGCAATGAGCAAATACCTATAGTGAGAATGGTTTTTTATTTGTAGTTACAAGGGAACCTCCCCATCGCACCCCCCTCAGATTTTGCTTATTTTTTTCATAGTTCCACACAACTTCTTCCTGTTTTCTCGACTGATCTGTGTTCAGTTTTTCAAGGCCTATCCACTGCGCCAACTTACAACTAAATCTGAGGGGGGTGCGATGAGGAGGTTCCCTTGTTAGCCATGTTGACCAGGTGGCTGAAACACTGGGTTCATTTTTGGGAGGAACGTGTTCAAATCACTGTCTGGTCATCATAAATCAGTTTCCTTTGATGTCCAAACTCATTTCATGCTAGGAAATTTTCTTAAATAAGGCCAGGATCAAAATTCCTTTTGTATCCTTATCTAGAAAAATCTGAGCTCTATCTAATGGAAACAATGGTAGGATGTTAAATATTACTAATCTTTGTTTCTAACTATTTCTGTTTGTCACACAATTAATTTTAGCTACCTCTGCAGCTAGGAAAGTGATCTGGATTTGTTGCATATCACTGACACTCAGTGATTGAGTCTGTGTATTTAGTTAGGAAGGTAAGGGTTTCCTTTCTCTGGTGTATATTCTAAAAATTACATTCTAATGTAGACTATTCAGTGGAAATAAACTCTGATGGCACATTTAAATCCAATGCAAATACCTGAGGTCTGCTGGAGTTTTCTGAACATCTCTGTAACAAACTCGCAGTTATTAGATGAGCTGTGATGAAATATGCCACAGTTCATTGAATGTTTCCTATTCCCTCTATTAATACTATAGCCTACAGGACCCAAACTGATGAGCAGTAATCAAGAATATGTCCTATTAGTACTCTGCACACCATTTCTTTCGTGGATGAACTGCATTTCCAGTGAATCTCAGTGTGGTAACTTCTTTTCCTGCAATTACTTTTATGCGGTCATTTTAGCTCCACTATGTTGCTCCTAGGTATTTTTGATTTGTAAGCAGTAGTGTAATTGAACAGTAATGAATCTCTTACTCAGTTTGCGTACAGTTTAGGGCTAGCACCAATCATCATACTCTGCAACTCTTCCTACATTTTGCTATAATATTCTGGTGTTGCAGCCTTGCTATAGACCACAGCATCGTTTGCAGACAGATTTATGGAGCTTCCAACATTATCCACTAGCTCATTTATATATACTGTAAACAGTAACAACCCTATAACAGTTTTTGAATGTTCTCCCAAAATCGTCCTTACATTTATCCATTTCATCATGGTAAGAACGAAGTGTTGGTTTCTACCTGAATATAGTAAAATATTTTGCCTGACTCTCAGTAAGCTTGTATTTTTTGCACTAAGTGATGGTAGAGAACTGTATCAGATGCCACATGGAGGTAAGGAACATGGTCTCAATAAGACAGTCTTTGTCATTAGTGTTCTGTATTTGATGAATGAGCAGAGTTAGTCGAGTTTTACATGATATCTGTTTACAGAATCCATGATGATTTTTGTAGAAGAGATACACTATGTGATCAAAAGTATCCAGACACCCCTAAAAATATACGTTTTTCATATTAAGTACGTTGTGCTGCCACTTACTGCCAGGTACTCCATATCAGCGACCTCATTAGACATTAGACATCGTGAGAGAGCAGAATGGGGCGCTCCTTGGAACTGACGGACTTAGATCGTGGTCAGGTGATTGGGTGTCATTTGTGTCATATATTTTTATGCGAGATTTCCACACTCCTAAACACCCCTAGGTCCACTGTTTCCAATGTGATAGTGAAGTGGAAATCTGAAGGGACACATACAGCACAAAAGCGTACAGACCGAACTCGTCTGTTGAGTGACAGAGACCACTCACAGTTGAAGAGGGCCGTAACGTGTAATAGGCAGACATCTATCCAGGCCATCACATAGGAATTCCAAACTGCGTAAGGGATCCACTGTAAGTACTATGACAATTAGGCGGGAGGTGACAAAACTTGGATTTCATGGTCGAGCGGCTGCTCATAAGCCACACATCACACCAGTGAATGCCAAATGACGCCTCGCTCGGTGTAAGGAGCGTAAACATTGGACGATTGAACAGTGGAAAAACGTGTGCAGTGACAAATCACGGTACACAGTGTGGCGATCCGATGGCACAGTGTGGGTATGGTGAATGCTCGGTGAACGTCATCTGCCAGTGCGTGTTGTGCCAACAGTAAAATTTGGAGGCAGTTGTGTTATGGTGTGGTCGTGTTTTTCATGGAGGGGGCTTGCACCCCTGGTTGTTTTGCGTGGCACTATCACAGCACAGGCCTACATTGATGTTATAAGCACTTTCTTGCTACCCACTGTTGAAGAGCAATTCGGGGATGGCGATTGCATCTTTCAATATGATCGAGCACCTGTTCATAAAGTAGTACCTGTGGCGGAGTTGTTACACGACAACAGCATCCCTGTAATGGAGTGGCCTGCACAGAGTCCTGGCCAGAATCCTATAGAACACCTGTGGGGTGTCTCGGAACGCCGACTTCGTGCCAGGTCTCTCCGACCGACATCGGTACCTCTCCTCAGTGCACCACTCCGTGAAGAATTGGTTGCCGTTCCCCAAGAAACCTTCCAGCACCTGATGGAACGTTTGCCTGCGAGAATGGAAGTAGTTATCAAGGCTAAGGGTGGGCCAACACCAAACTGAATTCTAGCATAACCGATGGAGGGTGCCATGGACTTTTAAGCCATTTTCAGCCAGGTGTCCAGATACTTTTGGTCACACAGTGTACGTATATATGTATTTGAGTATGTTCGACAACTTCTCCTGAACCACTTGGCGAAACTAGTCACACATATTACTTACGGTCTGGAAATCACAGCTGTGGGGGTAAGATTCACCTACCTATCAAAGGGGTGCAACTGAGGGTGCAAAAGTGCGAATACCACCACTTTAGCAATCCAGAAGTTGAGAATGAAAGCACTTAGAGACATGCAACAAATTTTACCTCTCCTCAGTGCAGCACTCAGTGAATAATGGGCTACAATTCCCCAAGAAATCTTCGAGCACCTGATTGAACGTAAGCCTGCGAGAGTGGAAGCTGTCATCAAGGCTAGGGGTGGGCCAACACCGTACTGAATTCCAGCATTACCGATGCAGGGCGCCACGAACTTGAAAGTCATTTTCAGCTAGGTGTCCGGATACTTTTGATCACATAGTGTACGTGGTACTACCGAGAGGGAAGACCATTGTGTTGGCATATGGCTTTGGCGTACGTACTCCCTCTGCTACAGGAAACTGAGCGGCAGTTGACACCACAGTGACGCAACGAACTATTACAAAACGGTTATTTCAAGGGTGGCTCCGAAGCAGACGCCCTATAGTGTCTACTGACCCCAAACAACCACCATTTGCTGCTTCAGTGGTGTCAAGCGAGAGGTACCTAGATGTCAGGGCCGAGGTGTGTTGTGTTTCCTGACGAAAGCTGGTTGTGACTTGATGCCAGTGGTGGCCGTTTGTTGGTCGGGAGGCCAGTTGAGAGTCTGTATGCTAGACACACTGGACCTACACCTTGAGTTATGGTCTGGGGTGTGATTTCGTATGGCAGCAGGAGCACTCCCGTGGTTATCCCATGCACCCTGACTGCAAATTTATACGTCAGTCTGGCCATTCGACCTGTTGTACTGTCATTCTTGAACCGCATTTAAGGTGGTGTGTCCAACAGGATAACGCTCGCCCATATACTGCTGTTGAAGCCCAACATGCTCTACGGAGTTGCTTGGCCAGTTCGATCACTACACCTGTCTCCGATCCAACACCTATGTGACATCATCGGACGACAACTCCAGCGCCATACAAAAATAGCATTAACCGTTCCTGTACTGACTGATCAAGTGCAATGGGCATGACACTCCATCCCACAAACTGACATCCGGCACCTGTACAATACAATGCATGCACGTTTGCATGCTCGCATTCAACATACTGGTGCTTACACCAATTAATAATGTGATCTTCCAATGTTAATCACCTAAACATATTACCTAGACAAATATGTTGTTGTTGTTGTCTTCAGTCCTGAGACTGGTTTGATGCAGGTCTCCATGCTACTCTATCCTGTGCAAGCTTCTTCATCTCCCAGTACTTACTGCAACCTACATACTTCTGAATCTGCTTAGTGTATTCATCTCTTGGTCTCCCTGTACGATTTTTACCCTCCACGCTGGCCTCCAATGCTAAATTTGTGATCCCTTAATGCCTCAGAACATGTCCTACCAACCGGTCCCTCCTTCTTGTCAAGTTGTGCCACATAATCCTCTTCTCCCCAATTCTATTCAATACCTTCTCATTAGTTATGTGATCTACCCATCTAATCTTCAGCATTCTTCTGTAGTACCACATTTCGAAAGCTTCTATTCTCTTCTTGTCCAAACTATTTATCGTCCATGTTTCACTTCCATACATGGCTACACTCCATACAAATACTTTCAGAAACGAGTTCCTGAAACTTAAATCTATACTCGTTGTTAACAAATTTCTCTTCTTCAGAAACGCTTTCCTTGCCACTGCCACTCTACATTTTATATCCTCTCTACTTCGACCATCATCAATTATTTTGCTCCCCAAATAGCGAAACTCCTTTACTACTTTAAGTGTCTCATTTCCTAATCTAATTCCCTCAGCATCACCCGACTTAATTCGACTACATTCCATGATCCTCGTTTTGGTTTTGTTGATGTTCATCTTATATCCTCCTTTCAAGACATTGTCCATTCCGTTCAACTGCTCTTCCAAGTCCTTTGCTGTCTCTGACAGAATCACAATGTCATCGCCGAACCTCAAAGTTTTTATTTCTTCTCCATGGATTTTAATACCTACTCCGAATTTTTCTTTCGTTTCCTTAACTGGTTGTTCAATATACAGATTGAATAACATCGGGGACAGGCTACAACCCTGTCTCACTCCCTTCCCAACCACTGCTTCCCCTTCATGCCCGTCGACTCTTATAACTGCCATCTGGTTTCTGTACAAATTGTAAATAGCCTTTCGCTCCCTGTATTTTACCCCTGCCACCTTCAGAATTTGAAAGAGGGTATTCCAGTCAACACTGTCAGAAGCTTTCTTTAAGTCCACAAATTCTAGAAATGTATGTTTGCCTTTCCTAAATCTATTTTCTAAGATAAGTCGTAGGTTCAGTATTGCCTCACGTGTTCCAACATTTCTGCGGAATGCAAACTGATCTTCGCCGAGGTCGGCATCTACCAGTTTTTCCATTCGTCTGTAAAGAATTCGCGTTAGTATTTTGCAGCTGTGACTTATTAAACCGATAGTTCGGTAATTTTCACATCTGTCAACACCTGCTTTCTTTGGGATTGGGATTATTATATTCTTCTTGAAGTCTGAGGGAATTTCGCCTGTCTCATGCATCTTGCTCACCAGATGGTAGAGTTTTGTCAGGACTGGCTCTCCCAAGGCCGTCAGTAGTTCCAATGGAATGTTGTCTACTCCCGGGACCTTGTTTAGACTCAGGTCTTTCAGTGCTCTGTCAAACTCTTCACGTAGTATCGTATCTCCCATTTCATCTTCATCTACATCCTGTTCCATTTCCAAAATATTGTCCTCAAGTACATCGCCCTTGTATAGACCCTCTATATACTCCTTCCACCTTTCTGCTTTCCCTTCTTTGCTTAGAACTGGGTTTCCATCTGAGCTCTTGATATTCATACAAGTGGCTCTCTTTTCTCCAAAGGTCTCTTTAATTTTCCTGTAGGCAGTATCTATCTTACTCCTAGTGAGATAAGCCTCTACATCCTTAAATTTGTCCTCTAGCCATCCCTGCTTAGCCATTTTGCTCTTCCTGTCGATCTCATTTTTGAGACGTTTGTATTCCCTTTTGCCTGCTTCATTTACTGTGTTTTTATATTTTCTCCTTTCATCAATTAAATTCAATATTTCTTCTGTTACCCAGGGATTTCTATTAGCCCTCGTCTTTTTACCTACTTGATCCTCTGCTGCCTTCACTACTTCATCCCTCAAAGCTACCCATTCTTCTTCTACTGTATTTCTTTCCCCCATTCCTGTCAATTGTTCCCTTATGCTCTCCCTGAAACTCTGTACAACCTATGGTTTGGTCAGTTTATCCAGGTCCCATTCGAGAAATTTCTTGACTCCACATTAATTATTTTTTGGTATTGCGATTTTTTCCGTCAGAGTATGTAAAATGTGTTTTAATACTGTAGAATTATGACGATTATATTCAGACGTTCGAGAACAGTCCCCATTTGTCGACAATCATTTGTATTTAGAGTGATTTAAATATACTGGACTAAAAAGTATTATCATTCTCAATTCAGATTTGCTAATTTCTCTCTGAAAAAAATTGGCAATGCGGGTGCGGAATTCCTGAGAGCATTGGCCCCATACTGTCTTCTGCATATGCTGTATCGATTAATCGCATGTGACCTCTGCCATCGTAGAGCTGCATCGTTGACGCGGCGGTAGTATTGGCAAAGAGCGGTGAATGAATGAGAAATTATGGGAGATTTTCAGAGCATATTCTCTGCTCTGGCTGGGGGTTTTGCGTTTCACTAGGCGCTGCCTTTCGTAGCTGTGAGCGGAGCTTCTGGTCTGGTGTATTAGAGCCCGCTGTCAGCGCGTGTGAGATATTAGACAGCACGGGAGCGCCGAGCTCTCAACGCAGTGCGAAGACTCAGCTCCATTCCAGGAGGCCGGCGGTCAGCGTGGCTTTACTCGTATTACCTCACACAACTGCGATCACTGTTTAGCAAGTGGAGTCGTACCATTCGTCATGAACAGCAGTGAAAACACAGTCAAAAGGGAGATATTCATAACCAAACCCACCACCAGTATCGCCTGTCTGTTGGACAGTCGTACCAAACACGGCATCCGTATCCGACTGGTGAACTGTGATTTTAGAGACAATGTGAAGGAACTGCGATTTTAACTGACGCTTTTGACACTGCATCTGTCTATGTGAGACTGAAGGCTGTGCTGCTTCACCTACTCATCGAGTGAAGGAAAGAGGGTCGTTTGATATTCAGCGTCTAGACGACATCATCGTCTGAAGCTGTGAGATGGAGGAGACAATCGACGCCGATCCGGGAGGAGTGGGGTTCAAAACTCTGCCCGATCCTCTTCATTTCAGTTTTCCGTGGTTTCTCTAAATTACACCCTCTCTCATTTCTGGCTTCGTTTGCTCTATTCCTTTCTGCATCAAATTTCCAAAATGAATAATACCGTTTAAAGCAGCTAACGCCAGAAAGTTTATGTGAGGCGGCAATACAGTTTAGTTAATGCAAATGTTTTTACTGAATCTTTTTGCTATACCTGTATAAAAGTAGGTTGCATCCAACTGATAACGCCAACAACCGAGTTCTCTCTAAGGAGTAGTAATCCATCGAACTACAGACCTATATCATTGACGTCGGTTTGCAGTAGGGTTTTGGAGCATATACTGTATTCAAACATTATGAATCACCTAGAAGGGAACGACCTATTGATACGTAATCAGCATGGTTTCAGAAAACATCGTTCTTGTGCAACGCAGCTAGCTCTTTTTTCGCACGAAGTAATGGCCGCTATCGACAGGGGATCTCAAGTTGATTCCGTCTTTCTAGATTTCCGGAAAGCTTTTGACACCGTTCCTCACAAGCGACTTCTAATCAAGCTATGAGCCTATGGGGTATCGTCTCAGTTGTGCCACTGGATTCGTAATTTCCTGTCAGGAAGGTCGCAGTTCGTAGTAATAGACGGAAAATCGTCGAGTAAAGCTGAGGTGATATCGGGTGTTCTCCAAGGAAGCGTCCTGGGACCTCTGCTGTTCCTGATCTATATAAATGACCTGGGTGACAATCTGAGCAGTTCTCTTAGGTTGTTCGCAGATGATGCTGTAATTTACGGCCTAGTAAGGTCATCCGGAGACCAGTATCAGTTGCAAAGCGATTTAGAAAAGATTGCTGTATGGTGTGGCAGGTGGCAGTTGACGCTAAATAACGATAAGTGTGAGGTGATCCACATGAGTTCCAAAAGAAATCCGTTGAAATTCGATTACTCGATAAATAGTACAATTCTCAAGGTTGTCAATTCAACTAAGTACCTGGGTGTTAAAATTACGAACAACTTCAGTTGGGAAGACCACATAGATAATATTGTGGGGAAGGCGAGCCAAAGGTTGCGTTTCATTGGCAGGACACTTAGAAGATGCAACAAGTCCACTAAAGAGACAGCTTACACTACACTCGTTCGTCCTCTGTTAGAATATTGGTGCGCGGTGTGGGATCCTTACCAGGTGGGATTGACGGAGGACATCGAAAGGGTGCAAAAAAGGGCAGCTCGTTTTGTGTTATCGCGTAATAGGGGAGAGAGTGTGGCAGATATGATACGCGAATTGAGATGAAAGTCATTAAAGCAAAGACGTTTTTCGACGTGGCGAGATCTATTTACGAAATTTCAGTCACCAAATTTCTCTTCCGAATGAGAAAATATTTTGTTGAGCCCAACCTACATAGGTAGGAACGATCATCAAAATAAAATAAGAGAAATCAGAGCTTCAACAGAAAGGTTTAGGTGTTCGTTTTTCACGCGCGCCGTTCGGGAGTGGAATGGTAAAGAGATAGTATGATTGTGGTTCGATGAACCCTCTGCCAAGCACTTAAATGTGAATTGCAGAGTAATCATGTAGATGTAGATGTAGACGTAGAAGGAGCCATATGTTGGTACTCGGGGCACAGTTTGTGACGGTATCTCAAACTGCAGTATTGTAGGCCTACATAGAGTGGGTGACAATTTTTTTTTACTCAGAGGAAAGATAAAGAAAATATCACTGAGAAGTCTTCCTTTGCGCATTTAATTAACAAGTCAAAAATATGTCACGTCAGGTCGCTGCAGACTTCATGAAAAAAAAAACCCTCAGTTTTAGTGAACGCCACCACGTAGATAAGAGACATCTTCGGCTGAAGGATGCAAGTGAGTGAATGTTGTCAGAAATACAGATGACGGTAGCATCGCGTACACAAGGTATAAAGTGTACACAAGTGATTCATGTGAAAAGGTATCCAACGTGATTATGGCCGCAGACGGGAATTAACAGACGTCGAACGCGGAATGGTAGTTGGAGCAAGATACATGGGACATTTCATTTAGGAAACCGTTAGGGAATTCAATATCACGAGATCCACAGTGTCAAGAGTGTGCCTAGAATACGAAATTTCAGGCATTACTTGTCACCAAGAATAACGCAGTGGTCGACGGCGTTCACTTAACGACCGAGAGCAGCGGCGTTTGCTTGGAGTTTTCAGTGCTCACAACAAGCAACACTGCATCCAAGCTCTGTTTGACTCAATGCCCAGGCGTATCAAGGCCGTTATCACGGCCAATGGTTCTGGGTACTGATTTCTCAGGATCTATGCACCCAAATTGCGTGAAAATGTAATCACATGTCAGTTCTAGTATAATATACAGGGTGTTTCAAAAATGACCGGTATATTTGAAACGGCAATAAAAACTAAACGAGCAGCGATAGAAATACACCGTTTGTTGCAATATGCTTGGGACAACAGTACATTTTCAGGCAGACAAACTTTCGAAATTACAGTAGTTACAATTTTCAACAACAGGTGGCGCTGCGGTCTGGGAAACTCTATAGTACGATATTTTCCACATATCCACCATGCGTAGCAATAATATGGCGTAGTCTCTGAATGAAATTACCCGAAACCTTTGACAACGTGTCTGGCGGAATGGCTTCACATGCAGATGAGTGTACTGCTTCAGCTGTTCAATTGTTTCTGGATTCTGGCGGTACACCTGGTCTTTCAAGTGTCCCCACAGAAAGAAGTCACAGGGGTTCATGTCTGGCGAATAGGGAGGCCAATCCACGACGCCTCCTGTATGTTTCGGATAGCCCAAAGCAATCACACGATCATAGAAATATTCATTCAGGAAATTAAAAACGTCGGCCGTGCGATGTGGCCGGGCACCATCTTGCATAAACCACGAGGTGATCGCAGTTTCGTCTAAGGCAGTTTGTACCGCCACAAATTCACGAAGAATGTCCAGATAGCGTGATGCAGTAATCGTTTCGGATCTGAAAAATGGGCCAATGGTTCCTTTGGAAGAAATGGCGGCCCAGACCAGTACTTTTTGAGGATGCAGGGACGATGGGACTGCAACATGGGGCTTTTCGGTTCCCCATATGCGCCAGTTCTGTTTATTGACGAAGCCGTCCAGGTAAAAATAAGCTTCGTCAGTAAACCAAATGCTGCCCACATGCATATCGCCGTCATCAATCCTGTGCACTATATCGTTAGCGAATGTCTCTCGTGCAGCAATGGTAGCGGCGCTGAGGGGTTGCCGCATTTGTATTTTGTATGGATAGAGGTGTAAACTCTGGCGCATGAGACGATACGTGGACGTTGGCGTCATTTGGACCGCAGCTGCAACACGGCGAACGGAAACCCGAGGCCGCTGTTGGATCACCTGCTGCACTAGCTGCGCGTTGCCCTCTGTGGTTGCCGTACGCGGTCGCCCTACATTTCCAGCACGTTCATCCGTCACGTTCCCAGTCCGTTGAAATTTTTCAAACAGATCCTTTATTGTATCGCTTTTCGGTCCTTTGGTTACATTAAACCTCCGTTGAAAACTTCGTCTTGTTGCAACAACACTGTGTTCTAGGCGGTGGAATTCCAACACCAGAAAAATCCTCTGTTCTAAGGAATAAACCATGTTGTCTACAGCACACTTGCACGTTGTGAACAGCACACGCTTACAGCAGAAAGATGACGTACAGAATGGCGCACCCACAGACTGCGTTGTCTTCTATATCGTTCACATCACTTGCAGCGCCATCTGTTGTTGAAAATTGTAACTACTGTAATTTCGAAAGTTTGTCTGCCTGAAAATGTACTGTTGTCCCAAGCATATTGCAACAAACGGTGTATTTCTATCGCTGCTCGTTTAGTTTTTATTGCCGTTTTAAATATACCGGTCATTTTTGAAACACCCTGTATTTGTCCATTGAATACCCGTTTATCATCTGCATTTCTTCTTGGTGTAGCAGTTTTAATGACCAGTAGTGTATAATCGCAAAAATCATTGTGGGACATACGACGAATGTATTCGTTAGAACAGTGCGGCGAAATTTTATGTTAATGGACTATGGCAGCAGACGACTGACGCGCGTGCCTTAGCTAGTGACACATCGCCAGCAGCGCGTCTCCTGGGCTCGTGACCTTATCGGTTGGACCCTAGACGACCGGAAAACCGTGGCCTGGTCAGATGAGTTCCGATTTCAGTTGGTAACAGCTGATGAAGAGGTCTTCTACCAACAGGACAGGGGGCCACCACACTACCATCTAGCTGTATGAGCTTTCCTGGATGACAATTTTCTGGGGCACTGGATTGGACGAAGAGGGGTCACTGACTTCCCTCCACGGTTGCCAGATCTAACACCTATGGACTTTTACTTGTGGGGAACTGTCAAAGATAACGTCTATCGACGTAAGCCACGCATGCTGGAGGAACTTCGCCAGGGGATTACAGCGACATGTGGAGCGATCTCCACTGTAAAAGTGACTGACGTAGTTGCGGCGACCACTCGTCGTTCTGTTTACGTGTACAGCCGTCAACGGTGAGCATTTTGAACATTTAAAGTAACCACGTGCTAAACTGAAGGTTGTACAACATGTGTGATCAATTATTAAATGTAAAATGAACACATCAGTAATACTTTTCGTACCTTAAAGTGTGTATACATTTTTCTGGCGGACTCTGTGCAATGCGGAACGAATGATATGTCTACATGTTCTTCCGTGACACGAAGGAACATCTACGATGGAAATCAGGGTCACATTGACGGCCGCGCACTTACATTGTTCTTCGTGAGTTATTATGTAGCAAGCATCTACCGGGAATGTTTCGGGCGTATGAAAAAGGTGCTATGATTAAGATATGTATGTTGTAAGAAAATTCAGAGGAGGGGATGAGTAATATTTGTCTGGAAAGAACACTTCTGGAGTGGGAGAAGGAGGTGTTTTGCGTACCACACGGAGATGTGATCCTCCTGGTCTGCTTGTGGCGTACAGAGTGCAGCCCCTGGTGCGTTCCAGGCGGAAGTCCTTGAGATCATTGCGGTTCCGGGCCGGCAGAGGGGGGCCTTCTTCGGGATCGAAGTCTGACAGCCGAAACACGTGGATCTTGCATTCACGACCTGCAAATGAAAGGAATTATGGTGATATTTATTGTAGATGGCTCTGTTACTGAAAAAGTACTTTTTATTTTTCTCGTACTGTAAAGAGGATAATGGATGTGATACTGTTGGGGCCCATGTCATTCGAGTATGAGGAAAGCAGTACTGTATTATTTGATAAAAATATTTTATAGCAAAATATACTACTTTTTACAAGTTATGACATATTCAAGAAAAGGGTTTCAGCGGTCCAGGAAAATATTTGCTTTATTATAATTCCAGTCTCAGATCACAATGTTTGTTTGTAATCAAGTAATTAATTTTGGTCGGTAATGACCATCTTCAGACTTGAGTAGAAACGTGTTTCATTATACAGGAAATTTCTGTTACAAACTTCTAGGACTTGCAGAGGGAAGTGAGTACATAATATTTTGAATATGAACCCATGTCTGGAAACGTACCGTTTCCGTTCTACGACGGTTTCAAATCGAATGTTTAATTCATTCTCTTCTGCTCGCGGAATTAAATTAGGCGTGACACAGTACAGTTATTACGCAACGATTCGAAAGAAAACATAACGAAACATTCATTTATCACTTAAGCTCATTTGTGTTATTAACACTTAAACATTACGTTGTGTACGTGCAGTATGCTACGTTCTTTTTTTGCTTTTGGAATAATGTAAATACGTAATGTTTAAATGTTAATACAAACAAATGTGCTTAAGTAGTAAATGGATATTTAGTTATGTTCCATTTCAAAAATGGTTCAAATGGCTCTGAGCACTATGGGACTCAACTTCTGAGGTCATCAGTCCCCTAGATTTAGAATTACTTAAAGCTAACTAACCTAAGGACATCACACACATCCATGCCCGAGGCAGGATTCGAAGCTGCGACTGTAGCGGCTGCGCGGTTCTAGACTGTAGCGCCTAAAACCGCTCGGCCACTCCGGCCAGCCTATGTTCCCTTTCGAATAATTACTTAATAATTGCAGTGCGTCACGCCTAATCCAATTCCTCAAGCAGAAGTGGATGAGTTAAACATCTGAAATGAAACCGTCATAGAACGGAAACGGTACGTTACCGGACATGGGCTGCTATTCTAAATATTATGTACTCACTCCCCTCTACATGTCCCTGAAGTTTGTAATGGGAATTTCCGAACACCCTGTATATATCACGCCATTACATGTGATGGTACAGTCAAACCCATTAGCCATTTCGGCTTCGTCAAACAAATAAAACTGTGGCATGTAAGTCCACCATTGAAGCGAACATGCAGCATATGAAGCAGATATCATGTCCTGTGATCACAATACAAGGCCGGAAAAAAATGCAACATCCTCAAGAACTGGGTTCAGTGGCATGTCTGTGCACCCTCCGTTTTGACTCTGCAAGCAGTAACTGTGTCGAGTTTAGAGGCGAAAAGTGTTTACAACATTCATTCTACGGTACAACAATGCCCCACCGACTAGTACGTACTACCGTTGAACAGCTTCAGTCATTTAAATCGGGTCACACTGGGGACCTGCGGGAAACTGAATGGATCGCTCCAGAAACTGGGCTCAGTGCTTCAGTGGTATTATTATTAGACTTTCCTGGAGACAGTTGAGTTTCATATTTATCTACGATAGTGATGGAAACAGAAGAAAAGAACTAAAATTTTTGCCATACTAACGACTTGAACCAAGGCTGCTTTGCTTTTTTTTATTCGAATTATATATATATTTGCTGAGATCACATAGGACGCGAAAAACAACTGTGTGTAATTACCATGAATAACAAACAAAATATAAAGGGAATGATAGAAATTGAAGAAAACGCCCTCCTGGCAGAACAGACAAAATGGCATCCGTGTCCCGCCAACATGTCTGTAGACGCGCTCTGAATCCTAAGGCAGTCAGGCATGTTCCAGGCACGTCTTCACGAAGAATATTACATTTGCTGGTACGTGGGACTGAGTCCTAGTATTACACATTCTCACTGAAATCACCTTCTCATATTGGCACACCCCAGCTGAAGGGGGGGGGGGGGGGGGGGGGGATCGAAGAATGCACTACCCAAAAAGTTGGCATAGTTCTGACGGTATCGCGGATGGTGCATGAGAAACGTAATGCTATCTTGCAGGAACGTCCAAAAAACAAGAACACTCTTATCACCTTCATGGAACAAATAAGAGATCGGGAGGCCTTTTATCCAGATCACAGCATTGGTCTTCGTACGTGGGAAATATGTCTCATCCGGGAACAGAAGATATTTCGGTGTAATGGCATGGGGAGCTGTACGTAGAAGAAAGGCAAGCATCTTCTGAATCAGCTGCCACACCTCTGCAGAAGATCCACACATCAGTCGATGTTCGTCCGCATCAAGCGTGTGACAACGAGGACCCAGCGGCGAATCTGTCATTTTTATGGCGTGTAGACGAAGTTGTGTCATGTATTTTCCATTAACGTCCAGATATCAGGTCACACGAGCCTTCGTGTCGAGGAGTGAATGGTGCACATAACGCCAAACCAAGGGCCATGCGATCGTAGGATATCGGCTTTCCACAACATTCCGAGTATGATTTCTCATCATCAGGCGTTAAACATCACGTGCCGTAGGGTTTCTGGTACTAGGCAAGTTGGCATGGACATAACTGTATTCGGTGAAAAATGCCCTGACATATGAGAGAGAGGGAGAAATATGGTCTACTGCAACGGGTGCCACTCGAGAGGGAGGGGCCAGTTCGTCAATCAGACGTCCCGATAATCCTGTTCGGCGGCGGGTCCACGATTTAACCATCGTATTTACATAAGGGGCAGCTGCTCTCGCTTGTACGTTGACACGGCCGAGGCCGCCATCTCGAGGAGGAAGTGTCAGCGTGTCGTAGCGGACTTTGAGGACAAGACCCGCGCTTACGAAGTAGCCGAACGCCGCCTGAAGTCTGTGTGCCATTGCCTTTGGCATCGGTAAAATATGTGCTAAATGGGGCAGTCGCGAGACTAGATGAGTGTTAACAAAATCCACCCTTTGTAACATGTCCAGTGCTCTGAGGAGGTTGCCATGAACGTTCGTGCGGTTAGCTTGAAGCAGGTGTTTGTAGTTAAATCAGATCGTGCGCTGTGTATCATGCGTGAAGGCGATCCACAAACATTTGAGCTTGTCCACTAATGGCAATGGAGCCGCACTCTCTGCTGGAAGGCCTCTACCGACGGACATAGCTCTAGATTTCGTCAGGTGTACACGGCTGCAATTCGCAATTCTTATATTTTATTACCGTAACATTTACATCTTGATTGTACTTTTGACAAATAATAAAAATAAGTTCCACATTAGCTTCTATCACACAACCATGCGACAGAACAGAACAATAATTTAGACCTAGATCTTCCTTTCCTAGTGTTTAGGGTGGCGTGGTGTATTCTAATGCCAAGCTTTTTGTGACAGCTATTAGTAGACATAAAGTAAGAAATTAAGATCCTAGCAAATCTAAAACAAAATTAGCCATTCCTACTAATGATGTGATTATGTCTATTCAAGGACTTATATATCGTAACAAACAATATTCGTTGTAAGGAGCCCTTGTGTGATATTCCTGGCTGTGGCCACCAGTATTTTATATTTTATTTGCCTTGATGCAGCTTGATTCCCGTGAAGTAGCATATGGTACAAACGTGGCATGAGGTACAAGTGGTAGATGGTACAGTATGTACCAGTCCGATGGGAGAGTCCGCCAATTGTACTGAACTTGCTTCTGATTGGTCGGCACGTTCGGGTGCTGGGCGCCAAAACGCCTAATTTCTCTTATTATTTATATACTTTTCACTGTATTTATCCCTATTTCTAGTATGACAATCTATCTTGATTACCCTACGAGTCTATCGTTTGTTTTTTTAATCAAATTTCACTGGTTTTGAGAAACATAAGAGTAACGATATTGCAACCGAAGTGCTTCGGACACCTTCGGGTCGCTTTGGCGCGCCTTGGAGATGAAGTACTTCGGCTGCGCTACTCACTCTGTTTCGGGCGTCCTGGAGGGTCTGACATGTATCTTAGTATCGTGCGTTTCTTAGATGTGAATATGTAATAGTAACTCTGTTTCAGGTGTTCTTTAAAGCCGGACATGTACTCTATATCGGACGTAGCTTAGTTTTGAATATGTAATACTCACTCTGTCTAGTGTGTACCGGAAAGCCGGACATGTGTATCGTATTTCGGAAGTAGCATGGAAAAGTTACCCTACACGGCTGCCCGCAGCAGTCCCGTACTGGTTGATCCGTGCCAGTGCCTCTCGCACTTTATCCTCCGATAGAACCAAGAACATCACGTCATCTGCATAGGCGCAGCAGATGAGAGCATTCCCCATCATTGTCATCCCTGTGAGTCGGCTCCTCAAACCGTGTAACAGTGGCCCAAGGGCGATAGCGAAAAGCAGCATCGACAGCGGATATCCTTGACGGACCGACCGCATGACATTAATGGGGTCCTCCACACAGCTATTGACCAGCACTCGCGACGTGGCACCTTGGAGGAGCCGCAAGACGATGTGTATAAACCTGCGTGGAAAGGTCATCCGTCGGAGTACGTTTTCTAGAAAGTCATGACTCACTCTGTCAAAGGCGTGGTCGAAGTCCACTGTCACTAAGGCACCGCGACTGCGGCAGGTCGTGGCCAGGACTATGACGTCACGGTAATCGCCGAGTGCCGTCTGAATGTCACTGTCACTTCCAAAGCAAGTTTGATCCAGAGAGATGACTTGAGGGATGACGCGCCGAAGGCGAGCGGCAAGAATCCCGGTAAAAATCTTGAAGTCACAATTTAACATGGTCAACAGCCGATAATGTCCAACTTCCAGACCTCCCGATGGCTTGGGGACCGGGATAAGCAAGCCTTCTACGAATTCGGGTCGGAGGAGAAGGTCAGGGTTCATCAGTTTTTCATACACTGCACTCCAGCATGGGCCAATGATGTCATGAAATGTGCGGTAAGACTCTAGCGGGAACCCGTCTGGACCTGGGGCTTTGTTCACCGCATCCTTATGAAGAGCATCGGTGACGTCCTCAGCGGTAATTGTCGCCGTCAGAATCTCCGCAGCAGCCTCATCCAGGGTACCCGCCAAGGAACGGAGAACATCAGTCGTTACGGCCATGTTCTGGTCCTCTGCTGCATAGAACTGGTTGTAGTGATCCACATAGGCTTTTACGATATCATTCTGGGACGTCAATCGACGACCGTCTGGTATGTCGAGGGTGTTGACCAGCATTCCCCGACACTGCTGGTTCTCTCGGATAATATGATGCATGGATGGGGGCTCTCCTAGTACACAATCGAGACGTCTTGCGCGTACTATTGTGCCTTCAAGGCGGTGACGCATAATAGAAATTACCTTCGCCTTAATAAGCTGCCGGTGAACAGAAGGGACATGGTTTGAGAGTTCCCGGAGAATTGTGAAATAGTATTCCATGGTATGTCGTTGTCACCGCATTTTGTCGCGACCGTAATTTATCATCGAACGACGTAAAGCAGGCTTGGTGCAGTCGATCTACCACCGGAGTGTTGAAGGATACACTGGAAGGCGTCTCACACAGTTGTTCCACGTCGTTTCTACGACCTGCCTGCATTCCGGATCCTTGAGATGGGCGACATTCAGCTTCCACAGGCCTCGACAGCACCACACCTTCTGCCTCTGGAGCGAAACAGCGCAAATGTAGGCGATATGGTCGGAAAAGGCGGTAGGCCATAGCTCAGCGTCAAGCGTGGCAGTTACGATTCCTTGTGAAACGTAGACACGGTCAAGACGACTTGCTGAATGGCTGGTGACGTACGTATACCCAGGCTGATCACCATACACGTGGTCCCCAGTATCGGTGAGGTTCAGTTCATGAACGAGCAGCTTGAGTTCTTGGCATGTGGTGAAATGGGGATGTTGGTCCTTCTGGGATAACACACAATTGAAGTCGCCGCCAAGAATAATATGGTCGTAGCGACCATTCCCGTCGCTTGGCCGTGCCCGAGGAAGCGTAAACATTGATGACTCGGACACTGTGGAAAGTCACAGCAAGGCCCCTAGCCGATGGTAGGTAAATCACGTTGTCTACCTCAATGCCTTCCTTTAAAAGAATAGCTGTCCCACTGCCACCGTCAGCACACGGTGTGAGGTAGGAAACATAGCCACAGATATTAGGAAACGTCGCCGGCCGCGGTGGCCGAGCGGTTCTAGGCGCTTCAGTCCGGAACTGTGCGACTGCTACGGTCGCAGTTTCAAACCCTGCCTTGGGCATGGATGTCCTTAGGTTAGTCAGGCTTAAGTAGTTTTAAGTTCTAGGGGACTGATGACCTCCGATGTTAAGTCCCATAGTGCTCAGAGCCATTTGAACCATTTATTAGGAAACGTCGCCAGGCGAACTTCCTGCAAAAGGGAAACATCGAGGTCCGACGCCCTCAACATTTCACAGAGCAATTGTAGTTTGACGGGGGTGCCAATGGTGTTGACATTGATGGAGCCAATCCTGTAAGCTTTTCGTGGAATTGGGACTACTGGGACGCTCATGGAGGCACGAAGAGCAGCAGCGAACAGGAATGTTGTCCCAGTAGGGAGCACATTCCCATCCAGTAACCCTGTCAATTAGCAGTCGTGGGTTGGAGCAGCAGCATTCGCTGTTGTCTCAACGGTGGGTGTTTCGTGGTCGACATTGTCAGACCACGCAAAGGTGCGTGGATTGTGTGCGTTTAGTGGAGTACCTGTGGAGACCGAAGGCGGAGTCACATCGGCGGTGGATGAGTTGTGCTGGCTCAGCTGCTGTTCAACGTCCATAGGTACATCGACTGGTGCATGCAAAGATGGTTGTACCTCTGACGGGGTGCAGACTGGTGCTTCCACCACGGAATCGTCCATCGGGGGAACATCTTGATAGTTGTGATCCTCATCGTCTTGAGACGTGATCTTCAGTGTCCGAAGACGCCTGGGGATCCGGATGTTCAGGCACAAAAGCATCGGTAGGCGCAACCATGGAGTCAAGGGCCATCCTCTGTGCTTGAGATTGCTCACCACTGCAAATGTCGGGAGGAGGAGGCAAGGGCGTCGGTCCGTCCGCAACAGTCTGAGGCATTACCGGAGACGACGATGTGGCTGTAGTAGGGGCCTGTGGTGATCGCGGTCGGGGGTCGTCGGAGCGGTCGTGGCCGGTAGGTCCCCAGGCGGTAACTGTGTGATTCTGTGTTACAGACAGCTGGAATTGAGGTGTCCTTCTTTGCCACATCCCGAGCTTGTCTTCGGCTGGCCATCATAAATAATAATTTCACGGCAGCCACCAATATATAAGTAGGACGGCACATGTTTGGTTAGCTCTATGCGGATCTGTCGTACTTCATTGAGAACCGGGTATGTAGTGAAATGAACCCACTTTTCAGCTGTATTACTGACCACCTTTAAATATGGGATGAATGCAGATACCACTACCTCTGAAGGCACCTCGAAAGGGAGTTCAGATACACGTATCGTCCGCAGTCCAAGTTCCGCATGTTCCACGGTTAACGTCACCGATATTTCCATCAGAGTGACGGAACTTAAGACCACCTAGAGTTGCACTTAGAATTTTGTTCAAAATGGTTCAAATGGCTCTGAGCACTATGGGACTTACCTTCTGAGGTCATCAGTCCCCTAGAACTTAGAACTACTTAAACCTAACCAAACTAAGGACATCACACACATCCATGCCCGAGGCAGGATTCGAACCTGCGACCGTAGCGGCCGCGCGGTTCCAGACTGTAGCGCCTAGAACCGCTTGGTCACTCCGGCCGGCTAGAATTTTGTCACACATGTCTCCGTTAACCAATTTCACGTATACCACACTGCTCAGTATAGACAGGTGGATGCCAACAAGATCGTTGCAATCAATCTTGACTTCATCTCTGATAAACTGTTCGATTTCCAGTGCTTTTGATCGGACATACTCAGGTGCAAAGCTAATCTTCAGTGTCGATTTTCTGTGGGCATAAGCCATTCTCTGTCGAAAGAAATATAGCGCTCTAAGACGGCAGAATCACGTAAACAACTCCGCGAGCGAGCTGCGCCGCGAGGACGTAAACAAGACGTCCGTGCCGCTAGCGTGCCGTAAGGCGACTAACTGCTTAGTAGGCAGGATTGCTAGCCATTACACCACCACAGCACTTCAGCTAACGTAGCACTGTCAGCCATAGTACTGCGCAGGTGTAATGGTTAACATTCCTACTTAGTAAGCAACGAGATCTAGGTTGAGAATCCTAGCTGTGGCACAAGTTTTAATTTATTTGTTCAGCTTCCATCATTTCGATGTGGGTTGCCGTTTTTCAATAGTGGTGTGAGGAAAATTCCTGCACCGGTAGATCAGGTTCTCCATGTCTGCGTAGTACAGACATACGTCAAGATCGACGCGATATGCGAGCAACGGTGGCTGACCGAACATAATCCATGGTTGAAATCCAGTCACATGTTGCACTGGTGTGTCATCAGGCACCATTGGGAGACGTCTGTTTGCAGCAAGATTAAGATCAGGTGTGCCTCTGCCCATGCTACCACTGACAACACGACACGGAAAGAGCGTGGATACTTGGGTGTCGTGAAAGAGTTGACTGGAGGGTGGAATGGATCTATGTTGTCTTCAAAAATTGTTCAAATGGCTCTGAGCACTATGGGACTCAACTGCTGTGGTTATCAGTCCCCTAGAACTTAGAACCACTTAAACCTAACCAACCTAAGGACATCACACACATCCATGCCCGAGGCAGGATTCGAACCTGCGACCGTAGCAGTCGTGCGGTTCCGGACTGCGCGCCTATGTTGTCTTCAGTGATGAAAGTAGCTTTTGTCTGCATACGAGTTACGGACGCACACGTGGATACGGCGTGGTCCTGGTGAGCTGCCTATTCCAGAATGCATTCGCCCACAGTACACAGGTCCAGGCCCAGACTTTATGATATGGTGGCCATCAGAGCCCACTCGCTGTCAGATTTCGTATTTCTGCAGGCTAAAGTAGTCAGCGCCCGCTGCATTGCAGAGGCTTTCTTCCCTGTGCTACTGCCATTTCTTCCACAGGTTGGAGATGTGCTTTTTCAGCAGGGAAATGCACGTCCACATACTGCCGGTTCTCGGCGCTTCAGTCCGGAACCGCGCGAATGCTACGGTCGCAGGTTCGAATCCTGCCTCGGGCATGGATGTGTGTGATGTTTTTAGGTTAGTTAGGTTTAAGTAGTTCTAAGTTCTAGGGGACTGATAACCTCAGATGTTAAGTCCCATAGTGCTCAGAGCCATTTGAACCATTTGAACCACATACTGCTGCTGCGAAGTAATGTGGTCTTCATGATGTACAACAAGTGCCCGAGCCAGCTAGGTCACCAGATTTCTCGTCAACTGAACACGTATGGGACATGTTGAAGTGGGAACTTGCTCGTTCTCCTGGAGCTGCACGGACTATTGCCGAATCACAGCAAACTGCGCAAGGTGCGTGGGATAATCTATCACAGGATGCCATTCAGCTTCTTTATAATCATTTTCATGAGAGCATACACGTCTGCGTTGCTGCCAGAGGGGTTGCAATGTGTATTGATGCCACTCTTTGGACACACTTTACTGTGACGTCTGTTTCATTTGGTCTGAATTTGTTACCATATACTCCTGCAATGATGAATTACCTGTCACCTCACATATCAACAAAATGACCTTGTCCTTGAGGGTGTAACATTTTTTTCTGACAGTGTACAAACATAATTTTTCTCTAAGATAACACTGAAACTGAAATTTTATAAAATGTGGTGAACCAAAACTACCAACATAAAAGTGACCATACTAAAAACAGAAAATCAGTTGTATAAATTACATCCTTAGTTTTCCCCCCTCCAGCTCTTCCATATGCCCCATATGAAGAGAAAAAAAGCAATATTTTAATTTCCGTCTCTTTTACCATGTGACGACATATTTCGTAGCAATTTATGAGATTCAGAGTGCATAACTAAAAATTTTTAAACATCATGACGAAGCTGTTAGTGGCTTAATTATCACATCTGAAGATGGCAATGAAGTGTTAAAACCGCTAATTTGAATTTTGAAGTAATTTGGTGATCCTGACATTATAAATTATTATAGACAAATTTACAATGTTGCATGTTTCCGTTGGACAGTGTACAATTCTTAAAAAATTAAAGCTTGTTCTTAACATAAATACATCTAATTGATACGAAAATATTTCACGAATATTTTTTGCGGATTGAATCTGTTCTTTCTTATCAAACATTTTGTTTTGGTAACTGTGACAAAGTTCTGTCTCTCTCATCTTAGCACTTATAGAGTTAACTCCTAGATACCTCTCATATCCATCTCTTGACAGTTTACATTGTTCTAATGAGAAATATGGCGTCTGCCTTTGCTATTAAAACGTTAGCGAGCGCAAGCTTTTGCCTGCAGAGGAAAAGCGACTGTTAGAAACTAAAATTGTAGAGCCACCACAAGTCGCATATAACTTTTTCTTTATTTTTACATGTTTCTCTCGACCAGCGCGAGCATCTTCAGAAATTACGCAGCCGGGAACCGCAATATCGGGCCGTGTATAGAGCCGCCTTCATACACAAATATATGACGGCGGCGCTATACACAGCCCGGTATTCGTAAAGTGAGGGCCTCGGCTACGTAATTCCTGAAGATGCTCGCGTTGGTTTAGTGAAACATGTCAAAATAAAGAAAAAGTATCACGTGACTTATGGCGGCTCTACAGGTTTAATTAAAACGTTACATCAACAAAAAAGAAACGGCACACTGCGTGATGATTTATTGCCTGTTACTTTAGAATATTGTGGTTTCAGTGACAAACAGATTACAAGGATTTTTTACGTAGAACTAAAAGAATGTGAAAAAAATGCTCATGACTAACGATTCTCAAAAAAAGTAATCTTTCTCGATGGATTTTCAATGGAAAGCCGAGCTGAGAACATAGTTACGTCTAGCATTTTTCATGGTATTCTAAGACAAAACAAACCTTTTTCAGCTCTGAGAAGAAGTATGCCATGTGCTTCGATGACGCTAAGCTGTTTCACGGGAACTGTCTTGTCAAATATTAGTCGATGAGATGTGCTTTCTGCAAAAGAAGAATATATTAGTATGTGTATAATTTTGCAGGCAATAATAATTGTTCTAATACATTTGTCACATTACTTACGCGTTACGTTTCTATGTAGTAGACAGAAATTTGATAGCATACGAGAAATTATTGGTATATATTGTACATATTCTGTTATAAACTAAATGACTCCCGCATATACTGCAGACAATTTACTGTTACATTTAATTATTACCTCGAGGAAGTGTTGAAAATATTTGTACACTGAAACGGCAAAGAAACTGGTATAGGCATGCGTATTCAAATAGAGAGATATGTAAACAGACAGAATACCGCGGTGCGGTTGGCAACGCCTATATTTGTAGACAACAAGTATTTGGAGCAGTTGTTAGCTCGGTTTCTGCCGCTACAATGGCAGGTTATCAAGATTTAAGTGAGTTTGAACGTGGTGTTATAGTCGGCGCACGAGCGATGGGACACAGAATCTCCGAAGTAGCGATGAAGTGGGGAATTTTCCCCTACGATCATTTCACGAGTGTACCGTGAATATCAGGAATCCGGTAAAACATCAAATCTCCGACATCGCTACGACCGGAAAAAAATCCTGCAAGAACGGAATCAACGACGACTGAAGAAAATCGTTCAACGTGACAGATGTGCAGCCCTTCCGCAAATTGCTGCATGTTTCAGTGCTGGGCCATCAACAAATATCAAAGTACGAACCATTCAACGAAACATCATCGATATGGGCTTTCGGAGCCGAAGGCCCACTCGTGTACCCTTGATGACTGCACGGCACAAAGCAATTCGTAGCACTGGTTCTTAAGAATAATTCCTTTTAATAAAATGTAAATATATATTTTATCGCTGAATGCTTTCAGTTATAAAGTGGTATTCTGTAAGTCTTAAGGGTACTTTGAAGACAACTCTGAAGTAAAAAACCAGCACATCTTTGCAAGACCGATTGCTAGTACGTGGGGTAGTAATGAAGTTTTGATTATCACATTGAAAAAATTACGTAATTAGTTTTTTGTTTATTTGCAGGTATACGTCTGCGATCCTTGTACGAATCGAAAATCTGACAGCAAAGTAGCGTGGTACACTACTGGAGGAGACAAAGGAAAATAACAACTGTGGCGCACCGGGTCCAGCGGGTGCGAGAACTGCAAGTAACCGCAAAATTCGTTTGGTTGTAAAATGATCACACCAAGCTGCCAAAAGCTTTTGTTTTATTCTTTTGCAGCTAGTTTAGACATAATACTTATCATCTGTCAGAAATTTTAAATATTTTTTTTAATGATGTATACCACTTGTCTATAATCAAACTGAATCAGTGATTACTTGCCACTGTGTTAATATGTAGCCCTTGCCTATGACATGACATCATCAAGTTTGCGCAGTTCCAAATTTGACGGTCGTACCACTTGAAGGGCCACATATTCGCACAGCGATAAGCAGTCACGGAGTACAGTTTAAAGCTGCAGACATGTGGCCTGTAGGAGAAGACAGAGACTGAAATACATCGAACAAATAACTGAGTACGTACGTTGCAACTGCTACTCTGGGATGAAGAGGTTAGCTCAGGTGAATAATTCGTGGCGGGCCGCATCAAAGCAGGTAGAAGACTGATGACCCCAAAAAAAAGTGGCCTACCCCGTGAACAACTTTTAAAAATTATCTGCCAGACGATGACTGATGGGTACAACCAGTTGCAGAATAAGGAAACAAAGACTTTTGTACGCTTGGTGTGGTTATCTTACAACAAAATATCTTCGACACAAGCTGTGCCCAACTACTTTAAGATGATTTTATAAACGAAAAATTAATTACGTAAGAATCTGAATGAAATTGAGCCTTATGCTAGACATCGTTTGATTAGTTTTATTTTACCTAATCATGTTCCAGCACTTTCTATACTCTCTTCAGGGAGTTTTTATTTATTTTTATTCTGAAAATTGTTATTACATGTTAACATCTTGTGGAGGTTATATGAGTCTTTGGCTTAAAGTTCCTCACATGTACAAAGAAGCGATAATTAGATGTTTAATTTTATGTTAGTTTACATATACAGTTAGGGACACATGTCACAGAATATCTCGTACACTTACGCCATGCTGAAAAATTTAGGTCTAGGTCACTAACTTGGAAGTAATATAAACGGGGCGATTAAAAAGTGTCCGTTCGAAGGCCGTACAGTCTAGAATTGGTATGCCAATGAAGCAAAATTTTCTCGAGCATTGAGGCAGTCATCCCACCAATGCAACAGGTCGAAGATACCCGTGCGGTAAAACACCATGTCCTGCTGCGTGAAGAAATCCTTACCTGTCTACTGCACATGCTTTTCTGATGGAACACTATTCCTTAACGGTGGATTTCGACAGACATGCTCCCCCACACACATTCTTCTTCCTCCGATGGATGTCTACCGGTGTTTGTCCTCCGGCAGTAACAGCTCGTTGGTCCTGTTTGGATGTATTTGGTAATAACGTCACCATAGTTCCGCAATTACCGCACGCACGTCGGAAAGACACGAATGCTACACAAATCCTTTGCCTACACGTCGGTGCTTATATACCAGCATCGGGACGTCGCACAGACGTGCAGCAAGGCCCTCAAACGGAGGCTTTTTGATCGCCATTTACACATTTGCTCACATATCTCATATGACACTATTCGTTATGCGTGTCTGTAGTTTTACATCTAGCACGCATTCTACAGCTTGTCACCTGCAAGCAACGAAACTTTCATTGTTTTTCGTTCATTTAAAACTTAAAATCGCTGCTTTCTATCGCGTTATTTAGCGTGTTACTTATGTTTTCCCAGATTTTTTTTTATGCTGTGGTCTTTCTTCCCCTGTTTGTGACATGTGACTTTAACAGTATATGTAAACAAACGTAATATTTGTCGTCTAATTATTGCTTCTTTGTAAGTGTAAATAACTTAAAGCCAAAAAATCATATAACCACCACAAGAAGTTAATATGTAATAATAATTTTCAGAAAAAAATTAAAACCTATTATAAATAGCACAGAAAGCGCTGAAACATATTTGAGTAAAAGAAAACTAATCGAACGGCATAATACTGGTTGATTCTTGCAGAGAAGATAATAGCAACCAACCACTTTTTATAATGCTATTTATTCACATAAATAGCGCCGTTACCAATTTCGAAGCGATACGTTCATCATCAGACGGCTTGTTCATACAGTTTGTTGTAGTTTACATTAGTTTTCAGTTTTGATTCCCACATGTAGTGAAAATTTCTTGGGATAGTAATCCTGCAACCGCAACATGATCTGAGAAACTGTCTAATTTAACTGTGACTCATAACGATTTAAAACGATATAAATACGTGTACAAATATCATCATAAGAAGTGATTGGTTGCTGTAATCTTTTCTGAAAGAATAAACCTGTAGTTTGTGCATAGCCATGGTCTCAAAATATCAGTTTTCGCCAAAATAGCATTAAGCTTACTCCGCCAGGTACTGAGAAACGTTCATGCTTCTAAGAGCTCCAATAGGAACCTAACGAAGACTAACCTCAACATCAAGTACAGCAAAAAATGCATGTCAGTACAGGTAACACCAATCTACATAAAAGCGATGTACCAGGTGGCGCACACACGACGTCCTCCGTTGACGTTAGTTAATCCCGGATACCGCAGATGCCGAAAGGTTTGCCTAAGCAGAACAGTAAAGAGGACTCCACACCAACAGAGACGGAACCCTCTGAATGTAAGACTAGCGCTTGAAAACAACCACTTTACAGGTATAATTAGTCCTATAGTTCGATGCCAGAAAACTTGCTTACTGTAGGTGGGGTGCCGCGTTCGATTCCTGGTCTCGAGAAAGGTGTCTGTGTAGAAGAGTGATTGGCCCTGACCAAAACACTATGCTTAAGGGCCAAAGCCTATTAATTGTCTGTTTCAAGGCATATCAAGATATGATAGCTGATTTGTTAATAACACATAATGCACCAATTCGTGTTTCACAATTAGCAGCATTACATAAATGCTATCATATCACTGCAATAAAGAAAAATGAATATATAGAATGTCATAAATGATGTTCCTTTAAACCTATGTTATAGACTGATAGACCTTTATAATTGCATTATTCGCAATACAAATGATAAAATGCATGTCCGCCTTGTTGGATGCATTGATGTAAGCGCCTCTCGGTATTAGCATGGGCACCTCTTAACATTTCTGCAGATACTGAAGAGCAAGCATGACGTATTAGTTCTTTAAACACGTCTGGATTTTCCGGTTCCGTTTCGTAAATCATGGATTTAATATAACCCCATAAGAAAAAATCCAAGGATGTTAAATCAGGCGATCTCGATGACCATATAATGCAACCACCACGACCTATCCACTGTTCTGGGTATACGCTGTTGAGATATTCCCTAATCCCTCGACAATAATGGGTTGATGCACCGTCGTGCTGAAACCAGTGTCTCACAGCTAACTGAAGTGGGATGTATTCCAAAAGATGCCCAAGGTTCAGCTCATTCTGTAGGAACTGCAAATACAGCCGATCAGTTAGTCTTGGAGCCCAATAAACTAGTCCAATGACGTGTGTCCTAGAATGCCGCACCATACGTTTAACACACCAATGCGCTTGCTCAAAATGGTTCAAATGGCTCTGAGCACTATGGGACTTAACTTCTGAGGTCATCAGTCCCCTAGAACTTAGAACTACTTAAACCTAACTAACCTAAGGACATCACATACATCCATGCCCGAGGCAGGATTCGAACCTGCGACCGTAGCGATCGCTCGGTTCCAGACTGTAGCGCCTAGAACCGCTCGGCCACTTCGGCCGGTAGTGCGCTTGCATGTGATGTGGTCGTACCCAGTGAGGACTGGCAGGAGCCCAATAATGCAGATTGTGTCTATTGACAGTGGTGTCATTGGCGAAATACACTCCTGGAAATGGAAAAAAGAACACATTGACACCGGTGTGTCAGACCCACCATACTTGCTCCGGACACTGCGAGAGGGCTGTACAAGCAATGATCACACGCACGGCACAGCGGACACACCAGGACCCGCGGTGTTGGCCGTCGAATGGCGCTAGCTGCGCAGCATTTGTGCACCGCCGCCGTCAGTGTCAGCCAGTTTGCCGTGGCATACGGAGCTCCATCGCAGTCTTTAACACTGGTAGCATGCCGCGACAGCGTGGACGTGAACCGTATGTGCAGTTGACGGACTTTGAGCGAGGGCGTATAGTGGGCATGCGGGAGGCCGGGTGGACGTACCGCCGAATTGCTCAACACGTGGGGCGTGAGGTCTCCACAGTACATCGATGTTGTCGCCAGTGGTCGGCGGAAGGTGCACGTGCCTGTCGACCTGGGACCGTACCGCAGCGACGCACGGATGCACGCCAAGACCGTAGGATCCTACGCAGTGCCCTAGGGGACCGCACCGCCACTTCCCAGCAAATTAGGGACACTGTTGCTCCTGGGGTATCGGCGAGGACCATTCGCAACCGTCTCCATGAAGCTGGGCTACGGTCCCGCACACCGTTAGGCCGTCTTCCGCTCACGCCCCAACATCGTGCAGCCCGCCTCCAGTGGTGTCGCGACAGGCGTGAATGGAGGGACGAATGGAGACGTGTCGTCTTCAGCGATGAGAGTCGCTTCTGCCTTGGTGCCAATGATGGTCGTATGCGTGTTTGGCGCCGTGTAGGAGAGCGCCACAATCAGGACTGCATACGACCGAGGCACACAGGGCCAACACCCGGCATCATGGTGTGGGGAGCGATCTCCTACACTGGCCGTACACCACTGGTGATCGTAGAGGGGACACTGAATAGTGCACGGTACATCCAAACCTTCATCGAACCCATCGTTCTACCATTCCTAGACCGGCAAGGGAACTTGCTGTTCCAACAGGACAATGCACGTCCGCATGTATCCCGTGCCACCCAACGTGCTCTAGAAGGTGTAAGTCAACTACCCTGGCCAGCAAGATCTCTGGATCTGTCCCCCATTGAGCATGTTTGGGACTGGATGAAGCGTCGTCTCACGCGGTCTGCACGTCCAGCACGAACGCTGGTCCAACTGAGGCGCCAGGTGGAAATGGCATGGCAAGCCGTTCCACAGGACTACATCCATCTTCTCTACGATCGTCTCCATGGGAGAATAGCAGCCTGGATTGCTGCGAAAGGTGGATATACACTGTACTAGTGCCGACATTGTGCATGCTCTGTTGCCTGTGTCTATGTGCCTGTGGTTCTGTCAGTGTGATCATGTGATGTATCTGACCCCAGGAATGTGTCAATAAAGTTTCCCCTTCCTGGGACAATGAATTCACGGTGTTCTTATTTCAATTTCCAGGAGTGTATATCGAAATATCTGAGAGAGAAATTCTTTGGTACTGTTATGGTTGCGATATCGCCGTCTTTGTATAAATCCTTCAATGTTGCAAAATTTTTTGATATGTGTATTAGTGGTGCTTTAAACCACAAATAAAAAAGTGCTTAATATTGTCTTTGCTACTCCATGAACACAAGCAGTGAGCATTGCAACGTAATGGTGCGGAGTTTCACACGTAAGTAACTAAAATATTTTCACGTTAATAATTTGTTTACATCTACGTCCTTTGAAACTGTTATGAGGCCGAATTACAGTTAAATTAGACAGTTTCTCACATCATGTTTTGGTTGTCAGGCGCTACCAGCTCAAGGAATTTTCATCACATGGGAAAAAAAGTGAAAACTAATGTAATACAAGGCCCGGGAGTAGACAACATTCCATTAGAACTACAGGCAGCCTTGAGAGAGGCAGCCTTGAGAGAGGCAGTCCTGACAAAAGTCTACCATTGGTGAGCAAAATGTATGAGACACGCGAAATACCCCCCGACTTCAAGAAGAATATAAGAATTCCAATCCCAAAGAAAGCAGGTGTTGACGGATGTGAAAATTACTGAACTATCAGTTTAATAAGTCACGGCTGCAAAATACTAACGCGAATTATTTACAGACGAATGGAAAAACTGGTAGAAGCCGACCTCGGGGAAGATCCGTTTGGATTCCGTAGAAATGTTGGAATACGTGAGGCAATACTGACCCTACGGCTTATCTTAGAAGCTAGATTAAGGAAAGGCAAACCTACGTTTCTAGCATTTGTAGACTTAGAGAAAGATTTTGACAGTGTTGACTGGAATACTCTCTTTCAAATTCTGAAGGTGGCAGGGGTAAAATACAGGGAGCGAAAGGCTATTTACAATTTGTACAGAAACCAGATGGCAGTTATAAGAGTCGAGGGACATGAAAGGGAAGCAGTGGTTGGGAAGGGAGTGAGACAGGGTTGTAGCCTCTCCTCGATGTTATTCAATCTGTATATTGAGCAAGCAGTAAAGGAAACAAAAGAAAAATTCGGAGTAGGCATTGAAATCCATGTAGAAGAAATAAAAACTTTGAGGTTAGCCGATGACATTGTAATTCTGTCAGAGACAGCAAAGGACTTGGAAGAGCAGTTGAACGGAATGGACAGTGTCATGAAAGGAGGACATAAGACGAACATCAACAAAACCAAAATGAGGATCATGGAATGTAGTCGAATTAAGTCGGGTGATGCTGACGGAATTAGATTAGGAAATGAGACACTTAAAGTAGTAAAGGAGTTTCGCTATTTGGGGAGCAAAATAACTGATGATGGTCGAAGTAGAGAGGATATAAAATGTAGACTGGCAATGGTAAGGAAAGTGTTTCTGAAGAAGAGAAATTTGTTAACATCGAGTATAGATTTAAGTGTCAGGAAGTCGTTTCTGAAAGTATTTGTATGGAGTGTAGCCATGTATGGAAGTGAAACATGGGCGATAAATAGTTTGGACAAGAAGAGAATAGAAGCTTTCGAAATGTGGTGCTACAGAAGAATGCTGAAGATTAGATGGGTAGATCGCATGAGGAGGCATTGAATAGGATTGGGGAGAAGAGGATTTTGTGGCACAACTTGACTAGAAGAAGGGATCGGTTGGTAGGACATGTTGTGAGGCATAAAGGGATCACCAATTTAGTATTGGAGGCCAGCATGGAGGGTAAAAATCGTAGAGGGCGACCAAGTGATGAATACACTAAGCAGATTCAGAAGGATGTAGGCTGCAGTATGTACTGGGAGATGAAGCAGCTTGCACAGGATAGAGTAGCATGGAGAGCTGCATCAAACCAGTCTCAGGACTGAAGACCACAACAACAACAATGTAAGTACAACAAAAATGTATCTTAACGTGAACAAGCCGTCTGATGATGAACCCGTCGGTTCGAAACCGGTAACGGCGCTATTTATCTGAGTAAATAACGTTATAAAAAAGTGGTTGGTCGCTGTTATCTTCTTTGCAAGAATAAATCTGTATTTTGCATATAGCCACGGTCTAAAAATATCAGTTTTACACAAAACAGCATTAATCAAAGGGCGTTTAGCATATAGCGGAATTTCTGTCAAATTTGTATTGGATTGTAAGATGAGCTATAACATCCAAAAGATGATACTTAAGTTTTCTTTTTGGAAGTGATAGTTATAACTTTATGACAAACCTTCGTCTCTATTAGGTTACGGCATTTCTCTCATTCCTTTCTGGCAGTGATGAAGCGAAATGTCCTTATCTGTAGGCGCCATAGTTGGCAAGAAGTGAGCGTCTCGTACCTTCAATGACGAAGACTCCAGCCTCGGTTGCGGCAATGAGCTTGTTGTCTCCCCAGGAATCGCCGCAGAAGGTCTCGTGCGGGAAGTCCGGGTAGAAGCATTCGGGCTCCCATGGCGGACGTTTGAACATGGAGGATGAGGCGAGGCTGGTAGGAGCGTCGCCACGCAAGATGGTGTCCAGCTTGAGCGCCTGCCCTGCGCGCACGAATTCCACCTGGCGCGCCTCCTCCTTGCGCCGTGAACCTCTCGGTGGGTCGGGTAGCACGTCGCTGAAAGCCCTCCTGTTCAGCATTGTCTACGGCGCACCGACAAACATCACTTCGATTAGTAACTATTGTTTTCAGTTCTCGGCAAATCATACACAACCAGTTAAGGAACCTCAACGGATATGTACGGTGCTGAAGTAATCGATTTTAAAATCTGTTCTTAATTTTCGTGAGATTTTTGGGGAAATACGGAAAATGAAATAATTTTGTGCTTTGATCTGATGGAACCAAATTTTCTTTGAGACATATGAATCTCAACCTTATTTTCGATAGTGACAGGAGCTGAAGGAATGGATTAAATTTGGGCTATGACCAGGACCTGCACCCAGATCTCCTGCTTACTAGGTGGATGTGGAAGCCATTACACCAAACGCAGCTGTGCGGACTGATCTGGTACAGAGCTGAGATGCTATTTCAATATCGGAGAGCCTCGGCATTTCTAAAGATATAAGAAGGGGAAAATATGTTGAACGAGTGAAGTGAAATTTGTGTTAGGGAGGACATTGGACGAGGCTAGGAAGTGCAGTTGTGTTAGCCATGTTGGTAATGGCTAGCGCATCTGGCTAGTTAGCAGGAGACGCGGGTTCAAGCCCCAGCCGTAGCACGAATTTTAATTCATTTCTTCAGCCTTTGTTACTATTGAAGATAAAGTTGAGAATTTTAGGCATATTCTGCATTGTACTTCCACAAATTTTAATTTTCTTCTTTTTCCTGACCTTCCTCCCATGCCGTCACGTTAATCTGGATATTTTTTTAATCGTATGGCTAGGGGCCCCTGCGGACAGACCGTTCGCCGGGTGCCGGTCTTTCAATTTGACGCCACTTCGGCGACCTGCAGTCGATGAGGATGATGAGATGATGATGAGGACAGCACAGCACCCAGTCCCTGGGCGGAGAAAATTCCCCGACCCAGCCGGGAATCGAACCGGGGCCCAGAGAACTGACAATCCGTCACGCTGACCATTCAGCTACCGGGGGCGGACGTTAATCTGGATGTAACAATATTAATGGTAGAGGGTGGCCGGATGCCCTTCCTGTCGCCTGAGGATTGGAAAAACCGATACTGGTATTTAAGTTCCGAATAACCGGAGAAATGAAATGATCATATACCACTGACAGCTGGCAGTCCTCACCTAGGGAAGTTTGGCAGCCGAGTTGCAAGTCTTTCCGTTGATGCCACATAGGACGACTTGCATATCCATGATGATGGTGATGAAATAATGAGGAGGACAAAATAACACCCAGTCCCCAAGCGGAGGAAATCTCCGACCTGGCCAGGAATCGAATCCAGGCCTGCTGAATGGCAGTCAGACGCGGTGGCCAGTCAACTAAGGAGGCAGACCGACCGAATAACCAGTAACTTCTCGGTTTTTGTTTGGTCTCGGTTATAACAGGTAGTTTTCATTTTTTACTAATAACCCCGCAGAAAGCCGGCATATCACTTTGCCGTAGCAGCAGCGCTAAATTTTTGGTTTTCAAACAAAGCTTTTTCTTCAGAAGCGAGTAATGTTTATTCGTGAAAGTTTCGTTGATGTGAAATATTGTGTTATTGTAGAAGTTGGGAGAAGCGATCGGCGCTATTTTCATAACAACGCCTACCGTATGTAACCAGGAACAAACATATGCCATGAGAATCAGTGAAGCATTGCTGAGACTTGTCTCCATCTGGTCTACATTCCACCTCACAAGGGAATCTCCCCATAGCACCCTCCTCGGATTTAGTGGTAAAATGGCCCAGTCGATATCATTTCAAAAACTGAACACAGATCAAGCATAAAAACAGGAAAAAGGTAAACTGAATTGTGAAAAGAAAAGCAAAATAGGAACAGTGAACGGTCCAAGTTCAAGATCTGTAATATCGAAACGCCGCAGTGTCGTGTTTATGTGGTTACGGTGTTGGACTACAGCGCTGGAGATTCGTGTTTAAATCTCCCTCGTCCCCATTTTTTGTTCTCTTCACAAATTTGTGAACTTCCCGTCCGGTCGTTGATGTATCTGTTCTGCGTCTGTAGTCTTGGCAGGTCTCATACCATACACTGGTTATGGAATGTGAATCATGTGGTAAGAATATATTACCCTGGCAAGTAAATGTGATGAATAGTGAGAGCAAGCGACATGCCGCATAGACCTATTACAGAATGAGAAATTAAAACAACAAATAAACGGGCGTGAACTATGTTACAACAGAGGAATTCAAGAGTCAAAACTTCCAAAACAGAACGCAAGAGTCGTAGCATGTGGTGCTCGTGTAGAACAAATACGATGGAGATATGTCTGGAGGTCACTTCCTTACGCCTCGCGATTGCAGACGGACGTTACACGACGACACAGACACAAATCTGAATACAGCGAACAGACACGTCAGTGAGCGGAGGGACAGTTCATAATTTTGTGACAAAAATGGCCACAAGAGAATTTTGAACACTGATCTTGTTGGCAGTCCAACCCCGTGACCACATAACCACGACACCGGACGTAATCAAATCTGCTCGATGTTGCATGTCTTGAGCTTGAACCGTTCACTATTTCTATTTTGGTGCTTTTTTCACAGTTCAGGACACACTCTTTCTGTTTTCATGCTTGACTGTGTTCAGTTTTTGACGGACTGTCCAGTGGGTCATTTTAGGGGGGTGCGATGGGGCGTTTCCCTTGTCAGTCGCTGAGTGGTCAGCGCAGTAGAATGCCATACGAGGGGTCCCGGTCGATCCCCGGCCGGGTCGGTGATGTTCTCCGTTCGGGGACTGGATGCTGTGTTGGCTTCATCATCAATTCATCCTCATCGACAAGCAAGTAGCCGAAGTGGCGTGAGCTAAAAATACTTGCACCAGGTGAAAGGTCTACCCTACGGGAGGCACTAGCCACACTTGGTCTACACGGTAGTTTCTCGCTGTCGTCCTCAGACGTGAGCTGTATTGCAGAATGATACCATCCCTAGTTTGGAAGTATTTTACGATGTGGGTAGTAGAGTGCTCCATTTGCTTTAAAAGATTAAAAACGGAAGGAGTCACAACTAACTAGCGACACCGTGTAAGCAGAAAACATCCACAATGTTCGTTGGAAGAGAAGGTAACTTTGGTTGACATACCTATAATTTTGTAGACGTGCAATATACTTGGGACAATAACTGAAGCATTCATTTTTCGATTGCTTCAGGGTGAAAAATTGATACCATCCAAAAGCAACGATGCAGGACAATCATCGGCTTGTGACTTTTCGCTCTCGCTGTCGCCGCACCCGTCTCTTTCACCTTCGCCATCTCTGCTGGAGACAAAGACATCGATTTGTGCCACAGCCTTCACCCCATGTCGAATGTGGTCTCCTATTTCTTCACATTTATTATAATTTTTCAACCTTTGTTCGAATTCTACGTTTATTACTGGAGGTAACAGCGATCAAAAACCGAAAATCGGTTATTTCAGAAGCCTGTTATTGTGAGCAGTTTTAATAGTCAGCTTGAACTGGTAACGGGAAGAAGTAGTGTACTGTCGCTACTCCTTCCTGCCGGGACGGAATTTGCGTAGAACATCTGTCTGTGTCTAGTGCTATCTCATGTGAAAATGTGAGAACATTTTCGAAATGTTTGCAAATCATGTAACGGAGGCGGGACGTGGGTACCAGCCCATCCGGAACATTTATTTATTTATTTACTTCATTGCTTCCTTTAGACTTACTCTCTATGTTTATACAGGGTGTTTTCGTAAGAGCGTGCAAAAATGTAACAGGACATAGAGAATGCTCCACTGAACAATTTGAGATAGGGAACCCGGAGAAGCCAGCTTAGGCAGATACGGAAGTAAACTTGTCTACCGCTTTGTCTAGCATTACTGTTTGCCAGCTTATTTGCAGCTGACATGAATACAAGTTTACACGTATTGTGCTGTTTATTTACATGTACGAGGGCAGTTCAATAAGTAATGCAACACTTTTTTTTCTGAAACAGGGGTTGTTTTATTCAGTATTGAAATACACCAGGTTATTCCCCAATCCTTTAGCTACACAACACTATTTTTCAACGTAATCTCCATTCAATGCTACGGCCTTACGCCACCTTGAAATGAGGGCCTGTATGCCTGCACGGTACCATTCCACTGGTCGATGTCGGAGCCAACGTCGTACTGCATCAATAACTTCTTCATCATCCGCGAAGTGCGTCCCACGGATTGCGTCCTTCATTGGGCCAAACATATGGAAATCCGACGGTGCGAGATCGGGGCTGTAGGGTGCATGAGGAAGAACAGTCCACTGAAGTTTTGTGAGCTCCTCTCGGGTGCGAAGACTTGTGTGAGGTTTTGCGTTGTCATGAAGAAGGAGAAGTTCGTTCTGATTTTTGTGCCTACGAACACGCTGAAGTCGTTTCTTCAATTTCTGAAGAGTAGCACAATACACTTCAGAGTTGATCGTTTGACCATGGGGAAGGACATCAAACAGAATAACCCCTTCAGCGTCCCAGAAGACTGTAACCGTGACTTTACCGGCTGAGGGTATGGCTTTAAACTTTTTCTTGGTAGGGGAGTGGGTGTGGCGCCACTCCATTGATTGCCGTTTTGTTTCAGGTTCGAAGTGATGAACCCATGTTTCATCGCCTGTAACAATCTTTGACAAGAAATTGTCACCCTCAGCCACATGACGAGCAAGCAATTCCGCACAGATGGTTCTCCTTTGCTCTTTATGGTGTTCGGTTAGACAACGAGGGACCCAGCGGGAACAAACCTTTGAATATCCCAACTGGTGAACAATTGTGACAGCACTACCAACAGAGATGTCAAGTTGAGCACTGAGTTGTTTGATGGTGATCCGTCGATCATCTCGAACGAGTGTGTTCGCACGCTCCGCCATTGCAGGAGTCACAGCTGTGCACGGCCGGCCCGCACGCGGGAGATCAGTCTTGCTTGACCTTGCGGCGATGATGACACACGCTTTGCCCAACGACTCACCGTGCTTTTGTCCACTGCCAGAACACCGTAGACATTCTGCAAGCGCCTATGAATATCTGAGATGCTCTGGTTTTCCGCCAAAAGAAACTCGATCACTGCCCGTTGTTTGCAACGCACATCCGTTACAGACGCCATTTTAACAGCTCCGTGCAGCGCTGCCACCTGTCGGAAGTCAATGAAACTATACGAGACGAAGCGGGAATGTTTGAAAATATTCCACAAGAAATTTCCGGTTTTTTCAACCAAAATTGGCCGAGAAAAAAAATGTGTTGCATTACTTATTGAACTGCCCTCGTACATTCTTCGTTTCCTGCAAGCAAACAAGGTGGATGAGTCTGATTACCAGGAAGTTATGATGCACGTTTTGTTTACTTTACTTGTCCATAAGATGGCTCTGTTTTAACGTATTTACATCGTTACATGACAGACTGTGCTATGAATCAACGACAGATCCATTCCTTACTCAGCACTATTCAGAGACGTGTAGCAGTACCGGTACAGTATCTCCTGGTCGATGGATTGGAAGGGTCGTATTCAGTGGCCTGCGAGTCATCTGACCTGAATCCCCTTTTTTATTTCCTATGTAGATAGCTAAAGTCACTTGTGTATGAGACCCCAGTGGATATGGAGATGGAATTAGTTGCCAGAATTTTAGCTGCCTGTGATCTGATTCGAAACACATAAAGGACATTTGTCAGGGTGCGTCAGAAACTTGTTCGCCCAAGTCATGCTTGCATCGAGGTCGATGGCCGTCAGTTTCAGCACATTTTGTAAGATACAGTACAAATGGTATGCTCATTGTGTCAGTGATGGTATTTGCAGTTAACTGTAACTAATGTAAATAAAAAAGTACACAGTAACGTGATTTTATTCCTATTATCTCCTTAAGCTGGCTTCTCCGACCCCAGGTTGCCTACCTACAAATTGTTCAGTGGAGCATCATCTATGTCCTGTTTAATTTTTGCACGCTATTACGGACACACCCTGTATAATAGGTCGTACGGCACTAACACTGCCGAAACCGAAATACCACTGCCGACCCCATAGTGAAACGGGAAGAAGTGAAGAGGACCTTGTAGTGATACGAATATACTGATTCGTCACCACAAAGCTGGACTTGTGGTATTGAGGCAATGTTAGGTGTTTGTGAATATATTTTTCAAAACTGTCAATGACATGAGCGAGGGAGATAACATTTGACTACCACGTGGCTCTTGGTCTCGCACTGGGAGGAATTTTGTACAATTTCCGCTTATTGGGAGACGAAGTGAAAGCGGGGCCGTTAATTTAAACAAAGCAGAAAAGACATAGATATTGTCAGTCTCAGGCCTCGTGCAAGGTCGACCTTCCCAGGAAGTTTAACGGAGACAAATTTTTATGTTTTTCCTGTTGCAGGAGCGTGCCTACGAAGCCGCTGGGTTCGCAACACGGGAAGACTAAGTGCACGTAGTTCTGTGAAATGAAACACCGAAGACAGGCCAGGGGTTTCCGAGACGGCACGAGAGATCACTCGTAGACGGGCAGTATTACAGGAGACGTGTGTTGAAAACGCCTCCATGATGGCCGAACTTCTATTTCCGACGCGGGTCCGTTCAGCAATGAGATCAGTGCACGTTGCAGTATGAAGGCAAACTCTACATACTTAGCGAAACCATGGGGCTCGTTTTTCTCCCGCGTTCATCGGATTTCTGTCCGTTTTTATCACTACAGCTTGTGCATTGAAAAGCATTAACATATAGTTTTACCAGACTCCCTGTGTTTTTTAATTCACTTTTACACCCAACCAAAATTATGTTATGTTAACCGAGGACCTAGAAACGACGGAGAGACTCCGTCCCCGCCACAGCCGCAGTGGTCCGCAGCCCCACGACTACTACCGCAGTCCACTTCACCCCTCCGCCGCCCCACACCGAACCCAGGGTTATTCTGCGGTTTGGCCCCCGGTGGACCCCCCCCCCTCCCCCCCCCCCCCCCCAGGGAACGTCTCACACCAGACGAGTGTAACACCTATGTTTGCGTGGTAGAGTAATGGTGGTGTACGCGTACGTGGAGAACTTGTTTGCGCAGCAGTCGCTGACATAGTGTAGCTGAGGCGGAATAAGGGGGACCAGCCCGCATTCGCAGAGGCAGATGGAAAACCGTCTAAAAACCATCCACAGACTGGCCGGCTCACCGGACCTCGACACAAATCCGCCGGGCGGATTCGTGCGTTAGACCGCACGGCCAACCGGGCGACAGCCAAAATAATAGATTGCCTGTTGCTATACCCATCCATGTTGCAGCCCACGAATCGAGCCCCGGTCACATTATTTCAGTCCAACCCTGCAAATAGGATCGAATCGATGCTCTTTGATCCAGAGCATTTCTCTTGCGATGAATGTGTATGTTTAGTCTTGCAGAGGAATCGCTCAGTTACATTAATATGGTGAACATATTTTATTCTGTTATTTCACGTAGCTATACAGACGCATTCGGTGCCATGAGTTATTAAGTGAGCTCAGGTGGAGGCCGAAAAGCAGTACTTCGTTAGGCTTTTGACGTAAAATTATACGAAATAATTCGCAAGCTGTTTATGAAACATCCAGTAATGCTTGCCACTGTGTACCCACAGAAGAACAGAATGAGACTGTATTCGATTGCTGTGTGTGGCTTCGGTTGATGCTTGAGCAGATAAACAAGTAACATATAAAAAAGTTACATATAGTTACATACATGTGACGAAAAGACTTAAGTTACATACTACTTATTAACATTATGGTCAAATAAATGAAATGGCTTTCCTGAACCTTTCTTCCTCTGAAAATCCCCTGTGACTCCTCAGATTGTGCCCATCGTGGTCTGTTGCCGAACAAAATTCGTAATATCAACATTTTGATAATAGCTCACGAAAGTTAAAAAGGAAAACTTCAGTCGGAGAGCTATCGCAAAATTTTTTAAAAAAGTGATTACTTTGTAACCATATTTATCCGTCAAGGTTCCGTAAAGCCTGCCGTATAGGTCTAAATCACTTAAAATATTAGTACAAAGGAACTATAGATATAAACTGCTTGCATGGTTCTGTCATGTATAATTAAATAGAGATTGGTATTTTTAATAATATTAATTTCTGTTGCTTAATCAGTGATTATTAGAGTTATTCAAAAGCAGAGATTTAACCGATAATCGTGCAAGCAAATACAATAGACTTGTCTACAAAAATGTTTAAAGCAAAAACAAAGAATAAATGCAACTACACGATTGAAAGCTTTGATTAATTTAACAGTATGAGTGTAATGAGACTACTGGAATGATGAACGTACAAACCGCAATGAATGAAACATCACTCATTAAATAATTTATTATGGTTCACGCCTTACTGAAAATTAGAACAGAAAGGAGACAGATGAGTTTTGATAAGAGTGGGCAGGTTATTGCAAAAGAAATCCATTAAGGCGAGAGTACAGCAAGGTATTCAATTCACATTTATATAGATAAATGATGCAAATGCAAAATATTACACATAATGCGCCATCAAAACTTGAATTGACCGTAGCATGATTCGAATAATGCTTACAGCAGTACTGCTGTATGCTGTATTTTTGGAAATCATTTCATGTATCATTTTAGCGCTCTGATATGCTCATAGATCATATACATTGCGTTTTATGTATCTTTCAGTTCTCTTTTCCAATGTTCACTATCTTTTCTAAAATGAGTTACATTTTACTGAAAATCGCCGTTCTTCCTCTGGAAGCCTTTTTTGGTAAAAAGATCTAGATCTCATATTTGTGAGTCTCCGTTACGATTGTCGGTAACGTTAAGAAAAAATTAAAATGAATCATTTTTCAGTCCAACAAGAAAGTGACTGGTGTATATTTTTTTCTCTCAGTAGCCTGTTTCAAATTACTTATTTCCCTTTAGGATCCTACTTATGTTGTCCGGTCTCGCTTAGCATCAGAAATGAGATATTTTACCGCATTCACTAACATCTGAGACAGCATTTGATTTATTCCAAACAATTCCTCACAATTAAAAGTTAAGGCAGACTAAGTCTTTCAGTCTCCGTTGTCGTACAACTTGCTGCTACTTTAACGTATGTTGCTCAATCTGTGATTATTGCAATTCTTTAGTTTACTGTTTTCCATGAATTTCATTTCGTTTGCGTTTTTTTAAAATTTCTGTCTTTTGAAATTACGCATCATTGTCTTCGACAGAAAAGCAACTGGCAGTAACATAAATAATGGGAATCCACAGACAGTAACGCTGCTATATTTTGCTTTTTTCAGTATTACTGATTAAGCGAAGGTAAAATTATTTTTGATTTTCCCATCACACGTCTGTGCACACATACATGGGTAGCCTTCCGTAGGAAATACGGCTATCGGCATAATTAGTACCTCTAAATATTTGAAGCATTGCATCCTCACGTGGAGCATACGCACTGGCGTAAGGTTGTCTTCGTCGAACGTACAGTCAATGTATCTGATAATAGTGGGCAGAGAATAACACCAGACAAACTGCAAAAGTTTTCGACAAAAAGCTTTTTCGGTTTACTGTTCTCTATGAATTTCTTTCCCATTAGCTTTTGTTAAAGTTCCGATCTTTTGAAATTACGCACCATTGTTTTTGACAGAGAAGCAACTGACAGTGACATAAATAATGGGAATCCATAGACAGTAAAGCTAAGGATTGACCCAGAAATCCGATATTACATCGTCGCTTGTTTTTATTTGAAGACATAGCATGGTTTTTCGCATCACAATGTAAGATAACAGCGCTTGAAGCACGTTGGATGGCCATCTTGATGTCGAAATGGAGCACGTGACTACTATGTTCAGAACAAAAATGGCTGTCGAGGACCTCCCTTCAATCAATTTGTGTTATGTGGAGGAATATCCTGTAAAATAAGGCGAACCTTAAACAGGAGAGTGATTATATCGGTGTGAAACTACTTAAGAGAAAGAAAAAACTATTGGACTCTGTGATGGATAGTCATGTTCTCAGAGTGCCAAGTATTTATAATAAACCGCTTGCGTGTGGCAGTGATTACGCGATGAAGAAAATCTGCAGTGCCTAAATACAGCCTCATAAGCAAGCTAAAGATCTTGATTAAGCAGATGCGGAAACTGATACATACTTTAAATTAACGTGACTCTGTCACTAAAGAGACAGTGGAAATTTGATCTTTGCAGACTGTGTGAATTTCCAAGCATCCATGCTATGGTAATTTCTGCTATCAGGTTGACACTCAGAATGCATTAATATGACAGTCCTGTAATCATGCTGCAGATGGCGACACTATTATCAGGCTATTTTGAATAAGTCTTGTCATTCATGTTTCTATTTCTTCGCTTAACATTATTTATCTTCATTTACTATATCGTCCTTTTGAATGTTCTCAAAACCCCCATCACCAACTGATACTTCACTCTACTATTATTATAAAAAATATTAACCCTGTGCGTACATTGGATATACAGGACTAGTTACAAATGCCATCTGTACTGAAACTTTTTATGTGACGTTGTATTAATCCGACCTACTTAATACTCCTTATTAAATAAAAAACTGGATATACGAAATTACCTCTGTCAGGAGCTACGTAATGTTGTGGAAAAATAAGTTTAACATCTGCTGCTTCCTCACTATAGTTGTGTGGAAATAAGTTTATATCAGGAATGCTGGTAGTATGGGACGAATAGAAATGGCTACGGTATACTGTCGTTTGTACCAACGACTCTCCTTTGACAATGCGAATAATCTTCTGAGCCTGTGCAGTTTCGAAGTTATTCAGACTTCGTATATACAGAAACTTAGCGAATTAATATTTGAAGATGGCTGTTAATCAGTCGTTTCAAATCTAAACTGTCTTAGCGTTGGTATTAAACCTTACCGTTTTACAATTTTAGACTTTTGTCTCAGGGAGATCTTGTATTAGTGTTAAAACTTATTTTCAGCCTGTCTTCTTGAAGTCAAAATTATATAAATGTGTGCTATTTTAGATAAGTGCTTCGTAATTTGCTAATTCTTCATTCTTTGTCTTCATTGATTTCATAACTGTGTTAACGTTTTTATACGGCAGTTTGTTTCACATATTAATTCCCATTAATATTTCTTTATCATTGAGACAACAGAAGTTTAATGTGTATTTATACGGCAGTTTGTTTCACATATTAATTCCCATTAATATTTCTTTATCATTGAGACAACAGAAGTTTAATGTGTATTTATGCGTATCGCTATTAATACAAACAGAGAGGCTCTACTAATCTCGTCTTTTGGAGACCCATGACTCGTTTGTTGAGAAGTTTCTTCTTTCTTTATGGTTTCAGATTTCTCTCAGATAAGTTCCAGTTACTTTTATCTATATCATATACATTTCCATTTTCCTGGACGAAGGCGATCTGAACGTTGCTGAACATAAGGTTTTTGAACATAATGTTTCGTTGCTTGCTCATTTGAGACATTCAAAATGGTTCAAATGGCTCTGAGCACTATGGGACTCAACTGCTGTGGTCATAAGTCCCCTAGAACTTAGAACTACTTAAACCTAACTAACCTAAGGACATCACACACATCCATGCCCGAGGCAGGATTCGAACCTGCGACCATAGCAGTCGCACGGTTCCGGACTGCGCGCCTAGAACCGCGAGACCATGAGACATTCAGTTAAGGAAAGCAAATACTACTGTTCTTGGTACTCTCTTTCCACCGTCATTCCTAGTGTTTACTTACAGTCAAATACGTGGAATTCTTCTTCTATAAATGGAATTGTTGAAGGATTTTCCACAAGAGTCTTTATTTACAAATTATTTGTGAAACTGATGAGATATATTTAATGGTTACGTCCACAAGAAATGTTGTCTGATGTTTTGTGCTGGCTTCTTATTTCTTTCTATCGTCACATTGAAACGTCTGAGAACATTCGATATATCTGAGAACACAAAATTGTAATAAGCGTGTTCCTTGAATCTTATTTAGACGGCACGATGCATGTATGCAAGACATAGAATACATTAATATATTTTCTTTCGTATGTTTTAATAACGTATTTAGTTGATCCTGAAGTAATCCATTTAACTATTGATTATGAATCATTTAGCAAAGACATCTCTTTGTCACACTTGGTCTAACAATAATCTTTATTGTTCGGTCATTCTACAGTGGAAGAGTATTGTATAACCTACTCCATAGCGTGGAAGTTAACAGAGAGATGGGTTTTCAGTGGTATTTTAAATGTCGGGCCTTATATATATCACACGAATAATAATTTTCTATCACGATTATAACGTCATTAAATGATCATGACAGAACACCTCTCATTACGAATGGTTACAGAAACAGGATAACACAGAATGAAATAAAGGAGGAAAGAGCAGTAAGTTTCGAACTTCTACCCTGGATGTTACTGCCACACGATTCGCGTTAGAATTTCAAGTCATGGAAGCATTTATGTTGAAATACATCGGAGAAACTGATAATTTATTGTTAATGCCAAAAATATTGTGCCTGCACATAAAATATTAACCAGATTTGACATCAAAACTCTACAATACCATGGTTATAGCGAATGATAGAATATGAATTTTGTGATCTATTGAAAAGCGCATGAATGAAGTAGTAACAGGAATTTTGATTAATGATTATGTGATGTAGCCTTTCTATGTTATGTTTTTAGAGACTCGTTTGGCAAATTAACTGTATATAGACTGAACTGGAGACCACGAAGAGATCTTCTGTATGTGACAATAAATGCTACAGGGGTAGACTTGAGCGCTCACCCCTCTTCCTTCGCTCATGTGTTCCGAGTAGAGGTCCTTGATGAGCATATCCAGTGTGCGTTCACGTTTCTTTGCAAATGTTGGCGTGTTGAAAGCTGCTTTTTCACCGTTGATCACTGCAACACACATGCAACTCCCCTCAACTCCATGCTGCAGTTTTGCTGTGGAAAAATAGTGCTGACGAATTTGTACATTATCCAGGAGTATCATAGGTAGTAATTTCCGGTTCAGTTGTCATTGAGTATGGTGTTTAGGTGAAATAATCATTGCATATTCCAAAACAACTGGAAACGAAATTAAAGCAATAATATATAGTGTCTGGTCGAAAATGTCAGCTTACTTTTCTGATTATATGTTGTTTTCCTCGAGGAGGAATAATGATCTGCGCTAGCGTCAATCGCCTTCCTGCAGTTTTATGAGAACGTAGCATTGCAGCCAATAACATACTTTAATTTTTAGCTAATGATGAGAGCTTGCTGCAATAGTATAGCTAATATAGATAATTCCGTTGAAAGGAGTAGCTTTTCTTCCTTTTTTCTTACTTCTGATATAATAATCAAATACATAAAAATATAGAGCCTTTCTTGTTAATCTTTGTCATCGACGTTTGATGTTGCGCCGTAGACTGTAATTATCCTGACTGATACAAATTATGCGACGCCGAACATGGAAAAGTCACACATATTAGACGTGCCGGCTTAAATTATGGGATTTTTAACAACAGCGTAACAGAAACCTTATTGCTTCACAGGTATGACTCCAATGGACTTATGACGAGAAATATCTGTTGAAGATACGCAAGACATTATCCTAAAAACGTTATACATTTTATGAGTAACTGTCTAATAAATGACGGCTAAAATCCAGAAGATTTCTGCGCTCTACTGAATGTCTATCGGACTCGCAATAGCTTGTGGAAACAGAGATGTATCCTCTTGCTCGTTAGTTGCACCCATTCTCAAATCTACCAGATGACAAGGAGAAATGAGGGACGATAAGGTTTCTTAGAACCATACGAGCCAAAGTTACTTGCTCATGGAACGCGTCAATACGTAGTGCACAGAATGCTGATTAGAAAATTTATAAACAAAGCATTGAAGAACTAATAAAACAAAAAAATACGAATCAATAATACATTACAGAGAAAAGTTTTCAACTACTGCAAGGAACTCCTGTACAGAACAGAACTTCGACTTGAATACTTGTGGTGTATCACTCAATCTTTTTTCAATTCTGCTGGAAGTGTACTGAAAAGGAAACCTGGTGAATAGTGCACACCTTTTTGTACAGTGACTAAGGAAGTGTTATCTAAGTGTATGTCGTTTACCTGTGTGGTGTTCACTGAATGAACGGTGCGGTCTCTTCTGAATGAACCAGTACTGTCAACATCAAATGTCGGGACGAAATATTAGTCCAGGAACGGTAGATGGTTCAAATGGCTCTGAGCACTATGGGACTCAACTGCTGAGGTCATTAGTCCCCTAGAACTTAGAACTAGTTAAACCGAACTAACCTAAGGACATCACACACATCCATGCCCGAGGCAGGATTCAAACCTGCGACCGTAGCGGTCTCGCGGTTCCAGACTGCAGCGCCAGAACCGCGCGGCCACTTCGACCGGCCGGGACGGTAGAATTAGACTTCCCAGACACAATATCAATGGCCTACCTAGTGATTGCGTCAGTCTGACTGCCTGTTTCTGGGCGAAGATAGTGAGAGCCCAAAGTGGCCCAAAATATTATACACTGAGGTAACAAAAGTCATGGGCTAGCTATACGCAAATATACAGAGGGAGACAGCATCGCGTGCACGAGTTATAAAAGGGCACAGCATTGGCGGAGTTGTCATTTGCACTCGTGTGATACATGTGAAAAGGTTTTCCATGTGATTATGGCCGCACAACAGGAATCGACAGACTCTGAACGCGGATTTGTAGTAGGAGCTACACGCAAGGGATATTCTATTTCGAAGATTGTTAGGGATTTCAATATTCCGATATCCAAGAGTGTATCGAGAATACCAAATTTCAGACATTATGTTGTGGACTGCCAAGACAGCCAATCCACAATGGACGGGAGACCGAAAGGCACGCGTTTAAGCTCACGCAGACTGGCGTGAGGTCTGGAACAGGTAGAGTAATTATACTATCAAGGAAAGTAAGTAGCTGCTGGAATACTTAACTTTAATCCATAATTGGTGAACATCGCTCTGACGGTACATGCATCACAAGATAAATAGGAATTGACAATGGCGCCTTGCTAGGTCGTAGCAAATGACGTAGCTGAAGGCTATGCTAACTATCGTCTCGGCAAATGAGAGCGTAATTTGTCAGTGAACCATCGCTAGCAAAGTCGGCTGTACAACTGGGGCGAGTGCTAGGAAGTCTCTCTAGACCTGCCGTGTGGTGGCGCTCGGTCTGCAATCACTGACAGTGGCGACACGCGGGTCCGACGTATACTAACGGACCGCGGCCGATTTAAAGGCTACCACCTAGCAAGTGTGGTGTCTGGCGGTGACACCACACATTATCTCTCCCCACTGGCGACGCAGTGATCCACGGCCTTCACTTAACGGGCGAGAGCAGCGGCGTATGCGTAGAGTTGTCAGCGCTTAAAGACAAGCAAAATTGCACGAAATAATCGCAGAAACCAGTGTGACGTACAACGAACGTATCCATTAGGACAGTGTGACGAAATTTGGCGTTAACGGCCTATGGCAGCAGACGACCGACGCGAGTGCCTTTGCTAACAGCACGACATCGCCTGCAGCGCCTCTCCTGGGCTCGTGGCCATGTCGGCTGGACCCTAGACGACTGGAAAACCGTGGCTTGGTTAGATGAGTCCCGCTTTCAGTTGATAAGAGCTGATGGTAGGGTTCGAGTGTAACGCAAGCCCCACGAAGCCATGGACCCAAGTTGTCAACAAGGGACTGTGCAGGCTGGCGGTAGCTCCATAATGGTGTGGGCTGTTTACATGGAATGGACTGGGTCCTATGGTCAAACTGAACCGATAATTCACTGTAAATTGTTATGTTTCGCTACTTTGAGACCTTTTGCAGCTATTCATGGACTTCATGGTCCAACACAACTACGGATTGTTTATAGTTGACAGTGCACCATGTCACCGGGCCACAGTTGATCACAATTGGTTCGAAGAACATTCTGGACAATTCGAGTAGAGTGAATGGTTGGGCCATCCAGATCACCAGACATGAGTTCCATCGAAGATTTGTGGGACATAATCGAGAGATCAGTTCGTGAATAAAACCCTACACCAACACTTTCACAATTATGGACGGCTATAGAGGCAGCATGGCTCAATATTTCTGCAGGGGACTTTGAATGACTCGATGAGTCCATGCCACGCAGCGTCGCTGTAATACACCGGGCAATAGGAGGTCGGACACGAAGTTAGAGGTATTTCATGACTTTTGACCCCTTAGTGTGGACTGGAAGTAGGCAAAGTAAACAAACATTCGTGTTGCAGTGTTACAGATAGTGGAGATTATTTTATAGGGAGGATAGCACTGGCTCTTGAACTGACTGACTACATTCAGACAACAAGTTTTTACTTTTACAGAGTTCCGTTTCAGAAACTGTGGAACGTGTGGAACATGGCACCCTCTTTTGAAATGTCCTGAATGTTCCTTTCCTTGTATCATGGATGACTTGATAAGGGCGTCGCCAAATAATCTCGATATATGCAAGTAGTGGTCAGTACGTGTACCGAGTGGCTGTAATTAAAGTGCAGCGACTCACATGGGCCCTGTGTGGGCTGTAGTTATCGTATGGAAGTGAAACTTGGTAGATATTCTAATGCGATAATGCAGAACCGATTTACGCTCGAAAAAATTAGTTCCAATTTTGCCCAGCAGGTGCGAATCTGATGCTGTGAATGCAACAAAGACGTTGCTAGACAATAATTATAGTCCACACTGGAGTACATGCACTTAATTATTCCACGAGTATTGCGGGGATGTTTTAAGAAATATGTAAATTCGTTAGTAGTGCGTTAAAATGGTATTTTCGGAAGACTTCGAGAACAGTTTACTGAGTACTGCGGCGAGATTTAGCCAATGGATGAAGTTTGGTGACGGAACTTTTAGTGGATGAAGATGTTTCGAAAAAAGATTGTGTCAGTCAGAAGGAAATTTAAAAATTGAATTGGCTGCAGTTACCCAGAACTCTAGAAACACTGTAGACGTAGTTCACCAAATTTTCTATTTTGCAATCCGAAAACAAAGGAAGTAGGTTCCAGTACGCTTGTTCGCCCACTGCTTGAATACTACTCAACAGTGTGGGATCCGTACCAGATAGGGTTGATAGAAGAGATAGAGAAGATCCAACGGAGAGCAGCACGCTTCGTTACAGGATCATTTAGTAATGGCGAAAGCGTTACGGAGATGACAGACAAACTCGAGTGGAAGACTCTGCAGGAGAGACGCTCAGTAGCTCGGTACGGGCTTTTGTTGAAGTTTCGAGAACATGTCTTCACCGAGGAGTCAAGCAGTATATTGCTCCCTCCTACGTATATCTCGCGAAGAGACCATGAGGATAAAATCAGAGAGATTAGAGTCCACACACAGGCATACCGACAATCCTTATTTCCACGTACAATACGAGACTGGAACAGAAGGGAGAACCGATAGAGGTACTCAAGGTACCCTCCGCCACACACCGTCAGGTGGCTTGCGGAGTATGGATGTAGATGTAGATGAAATGTTTCTATATGTAATGGATTAGGAACTGGAAATGAACAGAGAAGGTCAAACAAGTGAGAAAGGCATAATGTTGCTTTTATTATTAACTACTATTTACACAATTTGTTCTATATGAGAAGCGGAGACGTCGAAGAGAAGCTGTACATAGCCAGACTTTCATCTGGTGGCCATAAATTGGAAATAAATTTTTTCTTGTGTAAATCGGTATCGCATTAACGCATTAGCATATGTTGCCAGACAATAATTATAGACCAAACTGGAGTACCTGCACTTAATTATTACACGAGTATTGCAGGGATGTTTTAAGAAACATGTAAATTCGTTAGTAGTGCGTTAAAATGGTATTTTCGGAAGACTTCGAGAACAGATTACTGAGTACTGCGGCGAGATTTAGCCAATGGATGAAGCTTAGTGATGGAACTTTTAGTGGATGAAGATATTGTGAAAAAAGATTGTGTCAGTCAGAAGGAAATTTAAAAATTGAATTGGCTGCAGTTACTCAGAACTCTAGAAACACTGTAGACGTAGTTCACCAAATTTTCTATTTTGGTGTTTCGATGATCACAAACATCGTGGAGTAACATTGTACGATGGAGTATAGTTAACAGAACAAAAACAACTCTCATCTACATCTGCAAATTAGCTACTCTCAGTTATAAAACTGCATTATTTGTAGCGGAAGCGCAAATTCAGGCCTTGAAGTGGGAATGGTAACTTATTTACTTCATTTGTTGACTTCTCACAGTGGAAATACCGATGTCTGCAGTTGATCACAACATTCGAATACATAGGAACTGAAGTACGGCAGCCTAAAAACAAAAAATGAGAACTTGTAATGTGACGACTTAGGCGGATAGTTTTGCGAGAGAATTATAGACAAGACGCTAGGCAGTTTGAAACGTAAGTAGAGGATCATTCAAACTAATGAAACAAATCAATTTCTTGCAGTAAATCACAATAATGGTGGTAGACTCAAACATGAGAAGCAGCCAGTCAGCAATGACACAAGACTTGGAGCGAGAGTTGCTGAGAGGTAACGGACCAGCACGCTGGCCAGCAGAACATAGCTCACTGTCAGAGACTTGAGAAATGACTACGCCGATACGTATGCCCACTCGCCACTGTTTCTCTCAGAAGACTAATATCCTACATTTTTCAAAAAGATCGATTGACTGTTTTCCGTTCCAAATCTTCCGCATACTTCCATTATATAGGAATTCCGGTGCTGCCGGAACGTCCTGCATAACATTAATGCCTTCTTTCAACAGATTTGCGTTTCTAGTACATCAGTTCAAATAATTTAGTGGGATTCTGGTACAGAAGTGCAGCTGTCATTGTGATCCATTACTGATCGAGTGCACAGACGTATTAGTGGAGGATTACATTTGAACAAGTGCGTGAACGCTTTAGTAACAATGTAATTTGGCTTTAATGACAACAATTATTTTGTTTTCCTTCTGTAGCTTTCTGTCCACATTGTTGTCAAATGGCAACATAGGGTTTACCTCATAGATCAAAATAATTTTCTACTAAGCAATAAACATAAATTAGTAAGAAAAATGAAGTTTCTAGTTTCAAAACAATTACGTCCACTTCAGGGAATATTTGTGGAATAAAGCAAAAAATACATTTCCAGAAAAGATAATAAACCAATAACGAGGGTAGCAAATTCGAGCAACAACAGCAGAGAAATGGAGCAGTGATGTATGGTGTGCTGCTAAAACCAGCAGAGAATTGCTTCATTTCGAGATTCCTTGCCTTTAGACGGTTACTGTTGGGTGCTCATGGTGCAAAAACCTAAGGATAGATCCAGTAGCTGAATGTGTAGGTAAGGAAAGCATTGGTAACTCTATTAGGAAATGTGTAGTGAAAAATCTAATGTAAACAATAGCACACGCTAATATACTGAATTAAATACAGGTTTAGCTACAAAACCTTTCAACATTAATTAATATTAAAGCCAAAATTATGACTGCGAAAGAGTTCATTGCAGTAACTTTGTAGCCTGCGCTGCTAACTTGTCACTGTTTGTTGAAATGAACTAGCTGGCAATGTCCGTACTTGCTTCAGACAATCAAGGGAAATGCATGTAGTCTTTGTTATTTTATGGCGCTAATGGTACAAGGGCAAGGTGAAAATTCTTGACCTTGTGCAGAGATGGCACTGACAACGATTAAATAATTGTTTTTGTTACGTTGGTAAATGTTGCATAGTAATATAAACAAAGTCTCAACGTGATTTTCGAAATAAGTTAATTCGTGTGGCTTTCTGAAATATTTGTAATGATGTGTGTTTCGTTCCAGTGTTATCCACTGTAATGCCGTATCGTTATAAAATACTTTATTTCGGACGGTTCATCGCCAAAGGAAATTCACTCAAGGTTTCTAAGAAGTATGCACCTTCATTTTCAACAGTCAATAAATGAATGGTTAAATTAAAATGTAACTGTACTTCTCTTGAAGGTGAGCCAGGTGAAGGATGACCAGAAACTGCAACAAGCGATGAGAAAATGGAGAAAGTGCACAATGTGGCACTGGAAGATCTTCAGTTAATGGTGTAGGAGTAGCTGATGGTACAAGTATATCGAACTAAATGGTATGGTATATTTTAATAGAAGAATTAACTGTGAGGAAAGTTTTTACAGAATGGATGCCCTATGTCTTGAGTGACAACCATAAGAAAATGCGAAAACGGATAGTTGGGGCTCCATGAAGAGAAACGAATCGACATGTTGTGCCAATTTGTGTCCGTGGACATGTCACGATTTAACCATTTCACGAAACAGCAACAGACCATGGCTCAATAAAAGCGGTCTGGAAAAAAAAAAAAAAAAAAAAAAAAAAAAAAAAAAAAAAAAAAAAAGTGTAGCTCGTTTCATGTATCGCAGGATTATGGCGAGTGCTTTCAAGGACGAAAAGACTCGTTGCCATTTATGACCTTGACAATACTACGCAAATTTGCTGGTGCACCTGACTGGAATGAACGATAACGCCTGGATTGCAAAAAAAAATTGTTCAAGACCATGCACCTGTTCACAAAGGTATTTTGAAGTGGGAAAACTGAGGGTTTCGAAACACGAATGTTTGAAACATTCACTCCGTTTAAAAGATTTGGCGTCCTCTGCCGTGCACCTGTTCCAGCATCTAAAGGGACTGATGCTTCGGAAACGTTTGGAGTCTCATAAAAAGTTATGACAGTATATTCTGCATACCTTTAAAAATCACACTTCAGAGGTAGAATCTACTCACTCAAGAGGTTGGATAATCAGCACTGACTTAAAAAAGAAAAAATAATGGCCAGGTGCGAGTAGGATTCACGCTCCGGGGGTTCCATACAAACTTAATTATGTATTATGACAGTTCATCCGCCCTGGGAGTCGATAATCTCGATGATTTATACCTATTGTAGGCATTGATACTGGCACGAAATCTGTCCCGGGAATTCCAAGACTTTCGAGAATGTTTTAATTTTAATTTTGAAGTTGGATAACAAATGACAAACGAAATATTTTTCGTGTGAAGTAATTAAAAATTAACAATTTCTTGATATTTTCTTTTACTTTCCCTGTAAACTCTTGCTCCTTGCCAACTTTCATGACTATAAGTCAACGGGAGGTTTAATCAGTGAGTTTGCGAGTGTCAAAATATGCGACACAAAATGTCCAACCTTTTGATTTCATTGACTTAGAAGCTTAGCGTTTTTACACCATGAAGGGATCATAGACCTTAGTACCTGGTTGCTACATGAATTTCAACTTTATACGTCTACCCGTGACTAAGAAAAAGGCATCTTAACAGACGGACGGTCGGGCAGAGAGACAGTTGGATAACAAATGACTTTTTTTCGTGTGATGTAACTAAAAATTAACAATCTCGTTTTTTCCCTTTAGTTATACTGTAAAGCCTTTCTTACCGCCAAGTTTCATGATTCTAGGTTCACGGGAAGTACCCTATAGGTTTTGATGAGTGAGTTTTCGAGTGTCAAAATACGTGACATAAATGGTCGTATCTTTTGACAGCATTGACTTAGAATATTCAATCCTTTACATCGCCAAGGGGCCGTAGACCTTAGTATGTGACATAAAGTTCAACTTGATACGTCTAACGTTCCTGAGAGAATTGGTTTATAACAGTCGGACAGACAGACAGACAGACAACGAAGTGATGCCCTAAGGGTTCCGTTTTTACCGATTGAGGCACGGAACTCAATGTTTCAATTATGCCTCATGTATATGAAACTATCTCTGATAAACTGGAAAATTTTGAAATGTTTAACCGACAACAGCAACGTGTGTGTGTAAAATGCTGTTCTATATTCTGTGAAATGGTAAGAGACAAGTTCTCACAATAACAATAATAATATAATGCCAACGATTCAACATGTCTTTCTTGACCCCTGCTTGGATCAGACATAACTACTGAAATATCATTTGCGGATCGAGAGCGGCCGAAAATCGATTAATGATGATAGAAAACGGCAGGAAGGACCAACCCGATCATGGAGATCAACGAGGTAGTGCTCTCCACTATGTGATCTTTCCGTTGTTGATTGTAGAACGTTACAATTGTATCTCCAAGGTTGCATCTCGTTTACCCTTTGACTGTCAGTTTGATGTGACAGGCACATGTTCACACGGCAGTGAAGTGCTGACGCATGTTGTTGGGGTTGTTTGTGGGAGGAGACCAGACAGCGAGGTTCTAAATTGGTTCAAATGGCTCTGAGCTCTATGGGACTTAACATCTGTGGTCATCAGTCCCCTAGAACTTAGAACTACTTAAACCTAACTAACCTAAGGACATCACACACATCCATGCCCGAGGCAGGATTCGAACCTGCGACCGTAGCGGTCACGCGGTTCCAGACTGAAGCGCCTAGAACCGCACGACCACACTGGTTGGCAGACAGCGAGGTCATCGGTCTCATCGGATGAGGGAAGGACGGGGAAGGAAGTCGGCCGTGCCCTTTCAAAGGAACCATCCCGGCATTTGCCCGGAGCGATTTAGGGAAATCAAGGAAAACCTGAATCAGGATGGCCGGACGCGGGATTGAACTGTCGTCCTTCCGAATGCGAGTCCAGCTGACGCATGTAGTAGAATAGTCAATTTTTAATAATAGTGACATGAAAACGGTTTCAAGGCACCCATAATATCAGAGAGGACAAAATCCTTTGATGTTGATTACAGGAGATGGTATGCAGTGTGATGGATCATTAACGATCCATGTGCGCAGATCCATGGACGCAGGAAGGGGTGCAAATGTCTGTTTATTTGATAGGCAGTGAAACACGTAGAGCGTGACTTATTAATGCTTAAGTGGCTGAGGTAAGAAACAGATGTTTGGGACAGGATTTAATGTTAAGAAGCGTGATTTCCCCAGTGGTTTCGCTGGCCCTCCAGAGTGGAGGATGAGGTGCTTGATGGCCGAGAGAGGATGTGTCCTATATTGCAAAAATGGCGAAAGGCACGCATACGGCCACATAAATATGATGATTACTAAATCTACTACTGGCGATTGCCGGTCCAGAGAATGCGAATATCGGAAGAAAAAGAGACTGTGGGTGTGACTGCATCGAAGCAAACGGAGGAGGTATATGGAAGGAAGAAAGATGGAAATCACCGAACGTGGAATGTAGTCCGAAGACTGTTGTGGTTTCCTCTGGACTAACGATCAGGGTCTTCCGTACGGTGATGAATTTTTTTTTGTATTGTACACTTATCTGAATGGATTCTTGTGTTTGATAATAGATGGTATCATTGTTCAGGGGTATTACTTGATCAATAATGAGTCTCTTTGGCCAGTAGATAGTTTAGATGCAAATGGAAGGTATAGACTCATTCAGAGCAAAAGAGGTGGGACTGAAATGTGAAAGAGCATGAGGACAATCTGCGTCAGGGCCGGGAATATTAAAACCTGTGAATGTCAGAAATAAATTAGCTACAGAACTTGGTCATGAACTAGCGAGATATTAAAACAATTCTGTAACTTAAAAAAAAAAGAGCAGGGCAACCGTTCGAGTTTGTTCTTTGTTCGTGGAAATAGAACTGTAGAAGTTTTTGATATCGTAAGTGGAGAAATGAAATACGTGTGTAGTCATAAAATCTACCACAGTGTACGAGCATGAAATTATCTTAGGCAGTCAGAGTGATATGGTTAAGATTCGTATTGGAAAACTTGTTAACCTTGTCTCGTGGGTAATAGGAAGGTTGATGACGCTATATAATTATTGAAAGTGATAGTATAGAACAAGGCCACGGATCGAAGTTTGCTCCTGATATATACTTTCGGCTGGTGTCTCATCACCACGTAGTCACGGCTTTGCGTGTTGTGGTAGCAGTATCATAGTTCCGACGTAGTAGGCTGCGCAGCGTTCAGCATCGAAGAAGAAAGAAAATCACAGTACAAGCATATTCCACACAAGTTGGTATCGGCTTAACGTGCAGTAAAAACGAATTTTATCTAGTGTACACTAAAGACGTAGTGAACAACTGCTGAATACGAAGACGCGTACAATACCAAAATGCTGCTACAGAACAACGCCGAGGAGAAGCTCCTGTACCTGGGTACGGAATATGTGTAAAAAGTGTAGTTGACAGGAGCGCATTTCGTCACTTTTCCGACACCTGGTTGATACACGAAACACAGTGACCGTTGATGACTCACATTAAGCGAAGAAATACTACCAAGATATGTAGTCCATGTCTCTAATTGTCATCCAACAAAGAAACGTTTTCATTGCAACTGTGATCCTATGAAGTGAAACAAAATTTTTCCAACAGGATGTTACCCTAACAAGGTCGTCAATTTTTATACATGAGCTGCCATTACAGCTGGTGGCTGTGGTGTAACGGGGTTGCAATGACTGAATGGCACACGCTCAACAGTGCTTAACAAGGAAAAGTATGCGTCGTTACTAATGGGCATTCTTTGGTTAGTGGAATAATACCCAGGTTTCCACCGAGATTAACTCCAACGAGAGAAGAATCACCTCCCAACAAAGTCATACTTTTGAGCCTCTGAAACACGACTGCACTAACTTATGACCAGGGACCGTACACAGCAATCTGTTTTGCATTACAGTGTTTATAGTTCTTTCTGTCATCACAATACGAATCGATTAATTCCGCGTCATCAAGGAGGGTAGTATTTGAAACAGTCTGATAAAAAATTTCATAAAATGCTCTCTGCGATGTAGTTCTTACACCGTGGTTGAGATGAAGATAGCTTACGCCTTTATGTACGAGAATGTGTGAGGGCTGCGGCACAAGACAAAAGAAGGTAGGTTTAATATATGAAAACATCTGTGGACTACTTATTAATGAAGTTCTGTACTTGGGAAGTTATATATAAAGCATTGAGATTTACAGCAATATTTGTTGGAGAATAAAAAATGACGAATAGATGTACCTGAGCTATTCTGTTGTTGCGTCATATCATTACAGTAGAAAAACTGCAGGAAGGCGAGCAGACTGTTGCCATATACAATCTAAGTGGCTCAGACCATCTCACGGCCGATTCATAAATAGACACAGCAGGCGCATGTCTGCTTATGTAGGAACGTTAGTTTTCGTTATGAATCTGTTGCTAACATCTTAGTTCGGACTGCACAGCTATGTATTTCTTTAAGCAATAAAATATAATTTACTGTATAATTGATAAAAGCAATCAGTTTTAATAATTCGTCATGAATTCACTATTCAGTTATTAAAGCTGTTACACATTTGATGTTTGTTTTATGTTGCGACGTAAAGTAATGATAATCGCAACATTATCTGCTGGCTATTTCCTGTTCTACTGTAGATCCTTTAACGCAAATTATGTAACACGAAGGAAACTTAAATAAAAGGAGTCATTCCTACTCTAAAGGAGATAAATATTAGTGTACATGCTGTACCACGTGTGAACTGGCCGCCTCAGGACGTGCGTTTTTCACTCTCATTCCGCCGAATTACTGTAACTTAAGGCCTCCTTTAGTTTTGTTTCCTTCTTTGAGACGGTTTTGTTACTGCTCACTCGGATTTTGCTGGCCAAGTATCTTACCATCGTTATAAACGTTCACTCACTTTGCTTCTTTAGCTTTGCTTGTTCGTTTACTGTGTCTAACAGTGTACTACGCTTGGATAAAAAGTAATGAAAACACTGTTATAATTCATGCCAGACTTTATTGACAGACGTTCACCGTGTTACATGCCCTCAATATAACAATCTCGCATCTTTATAACCTTCCCTCACACAGGTGGAGGGCGCCATACACTCTCAGCGCGTCCATCTCTGTCGATGTCTCGCAAGGACCGCACCGTGGCGCGGATGATGTCTCCCCTTGTGCTATAGCACGTGTCACGAAGAGATTCCTCCATTTTGCTGAACAGGTCGTAATCGCACGGATTCATATCGTGTGAATACGGTTGAGGTGCCAGTATCTCCAACTACAAGGTAAACAGGAGCTCCTGCACGGGGTTCGCAGTGCGCATTGTCATTAAGGATGATAATATGCAGTACCAGATGGTGCCGTCGCTTTCCTCTCAGTGGGGGACGATTGTGATGTAATCCTTGTTATATCCACCAATTAACACCCGTGTGCGAACAAAAATTTTTTATTAGGTGGAGCAAGGCCACCGCTCAATTTTACAAAAAGATAAACTTTCTTCGAAAACAAAAGGCTTCTTCTCCTACCAAAATTTTATAACGAGCCAAAGAATATGCCACCTTATTGAATTGAAATATTAGCAACTGGAATGAATTTACGTTCCTTTGTCGGGTTTTCTCTCGACGCTTTCCGGCGGATGCCGAGGAAGTAGACGGGCGCAGAGTCAAGGGGTCGATGGCCGGCGTAGCGAAGACGTGGTACCTGGACGTTCCGGCTGCGTCGAAGTATCTTCCGGGCGGCAGTCCGATGCGGGTCGAAAGACGCCTGTTCCCCTTTCTTCCGGCTATTTAACACGGCGGCTCCAGTCTTCCTCCGCTGATTCCGGAGTGATGATTGGCGGCCGTTGGCGATCCCTGACTGGTGGATAGTGATATCATAGTGTGACCATCCGCGGCGGAAAAACGCTCGTGCGCGTGCGTAGTTCGCGGCTGATTGAATGTTTGGCGGGAACGCCTCTAGCGCCGGCTAGTGGAACGCGCCGGCACTAAGTTGCAGGCGCCGCTTAACTCTGCCACGGTAGCCGACCGTTGCGTTTGTGTGGCTGTACGCGCCACGGCAATCCTCACTTTGGTGGGACGAGTAGAACCCGGGTGTTTCCAATCACTGGATTGTCTTTTTAATCGTGGTTCGCACAACCAAACGCAGATTTCGTCCATCGTGGCGATCGTTCCAAGGGAGACTTCCCTTCCCTGTTGCACCCACTGAGCAATTCCTCTACAAGTGCATAAAGATACCATTGTCACACCTCGTTCATTGCATGCGGTAGCCGATTCGACAGAAGATATACGTGCCAGAGGGCGGTCCTTGCGAGACATCGACAGAGACAGACGCCTTCCATCTGTGTCGAGGAAAGTGACCGAGATGCGGGGCGATTATATTGAGGATATGTAACACTGTAAGCGTCTGTCAATAAAGTCTGGTATGAATTATAACAGCATTGCCACTACTTTTCATTTAACACACGTTAACGCAGAATATCATGAAAATTTTCGTCGTCATGGAAAGGAAGTAAGAACTGGATCGAAATAATGAGAGAAGGAACTGTGGAAAGGAGGGGGAAACTGAGGGAGGGAAGGAAGAAGATCAGAGTTTAATGTTCAGTCGACGGTAAAGTCATTAGAGATGGAGCACTTGCTTCATTGGACAACAATGGCGAAGAAAATCGGCTGTAATTTATTCCAGCATTCACCCTAAGTCCTACAGGGAACCAACAGAAAAACTAAAACTGGGCTCACGGGCAGGGATTTGTTCAAAAAATGGTGCAAATGGCTCTGAGCACTATGGGACTTAACTTTTGAGGTCATCAGTCCCCTAGAACTTAGAACTACTTAAACCTAACTAACCTAAGGACGTCACACACATCCATTCCAGAGGCAGGATTCGAACCTGCGACCGTAGCGGTCGCGCGGTTCCAGACTGTAGCGCCTAGAACCGCTCGGCCACCCCGGCCGGCAGGGATTTGTATCCTGCTCCTGCCGAAGAATACGAGTTCACTGTCTTACGTCCTACATCGTCTCGCTCTGTGGTTTGAAATGGAGGATTAAAACATAGGGTTTGATGTCTCTCAGACGCAGATGAAATTGGGTACTGAGCACAAAATCGATTGTGTGAAGATGGGGAAGGGAATTTGCACTGGCCCTTTTGAAGGAATCATCCCGATATTTGCTTGAAGGGAATTACGGATTTCATACAACACTTAAATCAGAACCGTGGGAGCGACATTTGTATCTTACAGGTCTCGGATAAGAGTCTGCATCTCAATGATTACGCCACGTCGGGTGGTAATTCGATAGAGTGGTCTGCGTTGAGTCTAGCTTTATTAATTCCAATTCTTTATTTGACCGGTCGTTTCTTGTGCATTGACTGCCAGCATCTGTTTATCGGTTAGAGTAGAAAAATATTGCACAGGTGTCGTTCCCAGGATGGTACGTTTTTGTTTTTTTTTTCTTTTAGCTAAACATTCTTCTTAAGGGTTTATCGTAATTTTGACATTGCACAACAAATTTAAACGATCACTTTTTCGAAACCCAGTAATTGTCTCTCATTTCGACGCATTAGATTGAAATTTGGCTCGAAGATGCCTACAACCTTTCTCTGTAATGGCGCAATAGAGTGGCGCACTTCGAAGTCACGCTCGAGCTCGCCGACGCTTCAAACACCAGGGTGTCCACATACGGAAAAAAAACGGGTCTGACATTTATGTGAACTGTATGGAGCTTAATGATGTCACACTGGTACCAAATTTCACTACAATTCTGCCCAACTCCACCGTGCACGTATCACACCATGGGAAGGTCGTCATACGCCCTCTTAGCCACAATTCACCCCTTCTTTTGACGGTTTTGACAACTAGCTTTGAAATCACACGGTTTTCTTATGGGTGGCCGAGGAAAACAAATCGGATACTCCGCAGCTCAGTATCGACACGGAAACTTCTCACAAGGGAACCTCCCCATCGCACCCCCCTCAAATTTAGTTATAAGTTGGCACAGTGGATAGGCCTTGAAAAACTGAACACAGATCAATCGAGAAAACAGGAAGAAGTTGTGTGGAACTATGAAGAAAATAAGCAAAATATACAAACTGAGTAGTCCACGCGTAAGATATGCAACATCAAGGTTATTGTGAACTCAGAAGCGCCGTGGTCCCGTGGTTAGCGTGAGCAGCTGCGGAACGAGAGGTCCTCGGCGCAAGTCTTACCGTTCGTGAAAGTTTAATTTTTTATTTTCAGGTTATGTGAGAAACTCTTATGTATTCATCACTTTTTTGGGAGTGATTATCACATCCACAAGAAAACCTAAATCGGGCAAGGTAGAAGAATCTTTTTACCCACTTGCCAAGTGTACAAGTTAGGTGGGTCGACAACATATTCCTGTCATGTGACGCACATGCCGTCACCAGCGTCGTATAGAATATATCAGACGTGTTTTCCTGTGGAGGAATCGGTTGACCTATGACTGCGATCAAATGTTTTCGGTTCCCATTGGAGAGGCACGTCCTTTCGTCTACTAATCGCATGGTTTTGCGGTGCGGTCGCTAAACACAGACACTACACGTATTACATTGCGAAAATAAAGAAGGTAAACTTTTCACTCGAGGGAAGACTTGAACCAAGGACCTCTAGTTCCGCAGCTCCTCACGCTAACCACGGGACCACGGCGCTCCTGAGCTCCCACGATCCTTGATGTTGCCTATCTTGCGCATGGACTACTCAGTTTGTATATTTTGCTTATTTTTTTCATAGTTCCACACAACTTCTTCCTGTTTTCTCGATTGATCTATGTTCAGTTTTTCAAGGCCTATCCACTGTGCCAACTTATAACTAAATCTGAGGGGGCTGCGATGGGGAGGTTCCCTTGTCATAGCGTGGCATGAAGAGCGTGAATCAAACCTCCCCTTAGTTCCCGGCGTTGAGTTCCGAAAGTTTTTCACTCGAAAACGACACTTCGTAGTGCGATGAGCAACAGGACGCCGTCTTGACAGCTGTTGACACTGCTAAAATCCCCCGGACGATTCAATCTTTCTCTAAGGACGTCGTAGGCCTGTAACTCCACTGAACGTGATCTGACCCCTCTGGAGTGTAGTGGGACCGCAATTTTTGCCCTTTGGAATCCCCAGGGACTATTAACAACAATTTCACGAAATATGAACGTGATTCAAAGCAGCAGAAGGTCGATATGCTTTTTCATTGCTCCTTTTTCGCACCCTCGTATGGCGTGATAACGCGGGGTGAACCTTAAGTTGTGCGTGAAAGAAACGGCAAAGGGTCTTTCTAAGACTCGCAGTTTGGCAACATCCTCCGTGTCACACTGGCACCTTGGTTGAGCACGTTGCAAATGTACCTGTCAGAAATTTCGGCACAAATTCTGCCTCGTGGTCGCTCTCACGCCTGAGGGTTAGGCAACCCTATCGACAACTCTCAGAGGAGTATGCCTGCCTTCAGGCGTTACAGCAGTAGCAAGGCAGAATGTGTGTCGAAGTTTCTGACAGGTACATATGTAACGTGCTCAACCAAGGTGCCTGGGTGGCACCGAGGGTGTTGCCAAACTGGGGGGGATTCTTAGAGGGACCCTTTTCCGTTTTATTCGTGCAAATCTTAATGTTGCATCCCCCATGATCATGCTACACTCCTGGAAATTGAAATAAGAACACCGTGAATTCATTGTCCCAGGAAGGGGAAACTTTATTGACACATTCCTGGGGTCAGATACATCACATGATCACACTGACAGAACCACAGGCACATAGACACAGGCAACAGAGCATGCACAATGTCGGCACTAGTACAGTGTATATCCACCTTTCGCAGCAATGCAGGCTGCTATTCTCCCATGGAGACGATCGTAGAGATGCTGGATGTAGTCCTGTGGAACGGCTTGCCATGCCATTTCCACCTGGCGCCTCAGTTGGACCAGCGTTCGTGCTGGACGTGCAGACCGCGTGAGACGACGCTTCATCCAGTCCCAAACATGCTCAATGGGGGACACATCCGGAGATCTTGCTGGCCAGGGTAGTTGACTTACACCTTCTAGAGCACGTTGGGTGGCACGGGATACATGCGGACGTGCATTGTCCTGTTGGAACAGCAAGTTCCCTTGCCGGTCTAGGAATGGTAGAACGATGGGTTCGATGACGGTTTGGATGTACCGTGCACTATTCAGTGTCCCCTCGACGATCACCAGTGGTGTACGGCCAGTGTAGGAGATCACTCCCCACACCATGATGCCGGGTGTTGGCCCTGTGTGCCTCGGTCGTATGCAGTCCTGATTGTGGCGCTCACCTGCACGGCGCCAAACACGCATACGACCATCATTGGCACCAAGGCAGAAGCGACTCTCATCGCTGAAGACGACACGTCTCCATTCGTCCCTCCATTCACGCCTGTCGCGACACCACTGGAGGCGGGCTGCACGATGTTGGGGCGTGAGCGGAAGACGGCCTAACGGTGTGCGGGACCGTAGCCCAGCTTCATGGAGACGGTTGCGAATGTTCCTCGCCGATACCCCAGGAGCAACAGTGTCCCTAATTTGCTGGGAAGTGGCGGTGCGGTCCCCTACGGCACTGCGTAGGATCCTACGGTCTTGGCGTGCATCCGTGCGTCGCTGCGGTCCGGTCCCAGGTCGACGGGCACGTGCACCTTCCGCCGACCACTGGCGACAACATCGATGTACTGTGGAGACCTCACGCCCCACGTGTTGAGCAATTCGGCGGTACGTCCACCCGGCCTCCCGCATGCCCACTATACGCCCTCGCTCAAAGTCCGTCAACTGCACATACGGTACACGTCCACGCTGTCGCGGCATGCTACCAGTGTTAAAGACTGCGATGGAGCTCCGTATGCCACGGCAAACTGGCTGACACTGACGGCGGCGGTGCACAAATGCTGCGCAGCTAGCGCCATTCGACGGCCAACACCGCGGTTCCTGGTGTGTCCGCTGTGCCGTGCGTGTGATCATCGCTTGTACAGCCCTCTCGCAGTGTCCGGAGCAAGTATGGTGGGTCTGACACACCGGTGTCAATGTGTTCTTTTTTCCATTTCCAGGAGTGTATAATAGGGCGTGATAAAGGAGGAATGAAAAAGTGTATGAACTCCTTGCTCCTTCGGATCACGTTCAGACCTCGTCCAATGGTTTTTACCAGTCCCTAGTGATTCCAAGCTGTACAGCTGAGCAAAAATTGCGGTCGCACTACACTCCAAAGGGGTCAGATCACGTCCAATGGGGTTGCAGCCCCACGATGCCCTAAAAGTAGGGTTGAAACGGCCATGAGGCGGCAACAAGGTCGAACTTTGTCAAGAACATCATCCTGTTGCTTATCGCACTGAGAACTGTCGTTATAGAGGGTGAAACGTGTGGGAATCAACGCCCCAAGCGAAGGGGTGGTTTTTCTAACGCCCTTTATGCCGTCTCCTGAGGCCTTAACGTGTCAACTCCGAGCAGCGATAAGTCTGAAATGTTTTTCTCGACCACCCATAAGGAAACCGCAAGATTTCAACGAGGTTCTGACCTCTATCGCTGAGGCATCAAAAGAAGAGTGAAATGTGGGTAAGAGGAGGTGTGACGACCGTCCCATCGTGTGATACGTGCTTGGTGGGGTTGGGCAGAATTGTGGTGAAATTTGGTGTCAATGTGACATCATTAAGCTCCTCATGGTTCACATGAACTCCCTAGTGGCCTATTTTCGTTTCTGCATATGGTGACACGTTACTATTTAATTTTGTTTTGCAGTGTATATTCACGGGTTTAGTACGCAAACCATCAAGTTTATACGGCGTGAAGGACGTTCCATTCTCTGTAGAGCTTCACAACATCAAAATCATTATGTGATACCACTAATACAACAATGACTGTTTTTTTACTGTGTTACAAATCCTTCGTTCCACATTTCAGGTTTTGGTGTATATTTCACTTTCATTCTGAAGGGCGTTTCTCTTTTTTGATTTGTTTCGGCAAATAATTTTCATCCATGGCCTGTCTAATTGAACTTGGGTTAACTCAGTTTTGAACGTCAAATTCTTTCACAAATTTTCCTGGCACCATTGTAAAATCTCTCTGGGTATGTACTTTTGAGTAGGAGCTTCGAACGGTTTGCTATTTTGTTTCTGAATACTTAATGTGGTATCAAATTTTACATATGTTTGATAGACATTATGTACATATTAGTTTATCGAACGCCCTTGAGACTTTCAGTTTACTGTAGTGAGTAATTTTCAAAGATCGCACAATCATCACCTGTATCAAGAGAGTTGTGTTTATTGGGGATTTGAACTTTATTAAAAGGTCACCATTTACGTGTAATGCCATTCAGAATTCATAAAAATTCGATACATTTCCTCTGCTACTTCTGAGACCCCTTTTTGGTACCTTCATAATGGGTGTTGATGCTTATTTGTATATAGGTCGCGTAACTATCATTTTTCCAAGTGATTGCTGAAGTACAATTTTTTCTAAAGAAATCTTATGAGCAATTGTCTCTAGGATTTCTTTATCTGGGAAACATTCATGTGGATATAATCTTCAATGTGTCTTAGTAATCACATTGGTGTTTGATTTGTGTAAATATTCTTCACGAGTAAAAGGTAATCTTATTCATTTCTGAATTACCTGTATTCCTACATATAGTTTCAGACAGTTTTCGTTTCCAAGTATATCATAAATTTGAGTCGTTGATAAGTGCTTAGAGGTGTCTTTGTGCTTCAAATATCGTGAAATTCTTCCTCTTGATAGCTTTGTAACTAGAAGGCTCAGACGGAACTGGATACTGTCCAAGACTTTTGTCATAGTGCTTCTCTCCTTTCTCAGACACATCTTTTTGGTAATGCTGGTACTCTCATAGAGCGAAATCAGATGAGTCGGTGATACTGCTTGAAAGGTAACTGACTTAGAACATACTGTTTTACTATACATTTAGTTGTTGGAAGGATTTGTTTTCTCAAGCAAGCGAGATTCATACAGTGACGTCGAAACCTCCCTTCCCATATGCAATATTCGCTGATGGGAGGGTTTTTCTCCTTGCATAGTTCATCAAGAATCTTCCCCAATTATTTCATACTCTGCATGTTACTGAGACATAAAATTTAGTCTTACTGTTTAGGGCTATGGTCTGATTTAGCTCTCAACCTATTTCCTCTGTCTCGAGTGATACTAAAACGTTCCAGACCTATTGAAAATGTATGTCCTTTCCTCGGTTTCATTTTAATGGAGCCAAATGTCACGCGGAAAATGCTCGAGTTTCCCATGTCCTCGCGCTTTACATTGCGCATATTTTTAGTGTCTCACATTCTCATCGTAGTAAACTAAGGATTTTTTCTTTATTTTTCAATATTATTTTGAAACTTTAATTGCTCGGGAAATTTACTTCTCATACCCGTGAAGAGTTAGTCTTAACATATTTCTTCATGGAATGTTTCCCATTCAATCCTCTCTTATGACAGAGTTAGACAGATTTTTCTGAGGGAAGGAGAATTTATAGATATTAAAGTGATCACTTCCTGATCCAGGAATCACCTGTCAGAGAGAAAACCACCTTGATGGGGGCTAAGTAGAGCAGACTGGACACTTAACAGCAGCCTTGCTGAGTTTGAACATTGTGTCATCGTCTAGGAATGTGTGGATCATATTACCCAAATGATCCACCACTTCACTTCACTGAAACATCCATTCTGCAGTTTTCTGGACAAATGAAAAGGCCCCCTGTCCCTCGATGGAGTGACGACTAACGCTCTGCAGTGAGGACCAGGAGGGTGGCTCAAGTTCTGACAAGCTGCAGAGAACTTCGATACCCTTTGGGTGGCAAGGGCTAAATTTCACGATATTATAAGGGGGAGCCAGAAGAGATCGTGGGAACAGTTCTTGTCCCTCATTAACCATTCCACAAAGAGGACCATTGTGTGGGAGACCATCAGGAGGATTTCTGGGATAGGACGGAGGTGCGCAGTGACTGCTGTACTGGGGAATGGCACTCTCCAAACCAGCCTGTGAGACATTGGCCAGACTATGGAGGCCTATTATGCCACTGTAACTGACTCCTGTAGTCGGCATCCAGCTTTCTGGTGCCACAGAGTGGCTGCTGAGATGGTCAGCTGGGACTTCTAGTCCACCATTCCTGAAGAGTACAACTACCCCTTCTCCATGTGGGAGCTGGATTCTATATTCTCTGCAGCTCATGACACATCCCCTGGTCACGATAGCATCCATTATACACAGTCCAGTCATATAAATGTGACATCATGTCAAAAGTCTGAATAACCACCTTTTGCAGTGCGGACATGCAGGAAGTGTGTCAGTGAGGTTCGGAAAGGTGCCGACAGGGATGTGGAGCTATGCCCACTCCAGTGCAGTGGCCAGTTGCGCTAGGTTTACAGTTGAGAATCCAAGGCGCGAACAGTCCAATCGAAGGTGGTCCCACAGATTCTAGGTTGGGTTTAAATCTGGAGGGTTTGTTGGCCAGGGGAGTATAGTCAGTTCATCCTGGTGCTCTTCGAATCACGCATGTACACTGCTAGCTGTGTGACATGTTGGTTCTGCTGGTAGATGCTATCATGTTGCAGAGAAACAAGCTGCCTGTAGGGTTGGAAGTGGTCCCCAAGGATAAAGCCTACATGCGTTGATCCATTATGCCTTCCAGAACGACGAATGCCTCAAAAACATTCCTCATATTATAACGCTTCCTCCTCTGGCCTGGACATTTCCAACAATTGTTGCAGGGCTGTACACGCCAAAGGCCATCTGTCCAATGGAGCATAAATAATAATTCGTTAGGAGAGGCCATCTGTCGGCATTCAGTGGACAGCCAGTTTCAACTGAGTACATTCTCTATCGTGATGAGAGGGTGGACGCGAATTTCTGTGGGGATCTGCCCTCCATTTTAGCTGATGACGAGGTGAGTGTGGTCAAAGTGTGAAGGTTTTGCGATGAGTCTGGACTATGGTCTCGGCTTTTAGGATCGAGATATTAGTATGTTGCAGAGTGGGTGGCTCATTCTTTTTCTTCCTGCGCTCACCCAGCCACGGCCGTCTGCTATACTGTTTTAAAGACTTCTACCATTTTTTCCTGGTTTAGTCTAAGTTTTAATCTTGACATGATATCTTCCCTTCGCGCATCAATGTGGGTACACACACTGTTTGCCGCAATTTCGTTACTTTTAACTTGCGTTGCTGTTTTCTACAAATGTGTGTTGGAAATGTTTCTTGTGCTGCTGAAGTATAAGCATCTGTAGTTTAGATTTTACGTTTGATCTCTGTTTTGGTTGATGATTCTTTACTTTCTTACACATTAGGATGCAGTATTAACGTGTTTGGTATGTCACTGCGCTAGAAAACGGGCAAATAACTGGAAATGTAGATTGTGTGGGAGTAAAAGTTTTATAGAACCCAGGCTGTAGAAAAGTGAGAGTTTGTGTAATTATTACACATCCGGTATCTATGACGAAATGATTGTATTAATGCAGTTAACTTTGACGTATTTGGCTCTTCCTGTGCTGTTAAATCTAAGAAAGAAAGAAACAGTTTCACAATGTCAGTGCTCAGATAGCAGTGATTCTGAGGATTCTAACTCTGACGAAGTATAACTGAAGGAGATGTTTATTATCTCTCTCAGACCTATCCTTCAGGTGCTATCAATAAGAAAAACAGGCCAAAACACTATAGGCTGTTTCTTTGGTAAACGAAAACAGGAGAAGACTATGACGCTGTTTGCTGGGCACAGGAGAAGTAGCTATCCAGACAGCAGGCGACAAGGTTAATAAGGTTCACACCGTACGTTTGATGTGTGCTCGTTGCCGGCGGCGGGGTTTGCCGTCTAGCAGAAGATAAATGAAAATCTGAAGGTACGAAGAGTAAGCTACGACCACTGAATTCGTCCAAACGGTGAAGATGAACGCACTTCTGGCTAAAATGAAAATATGAAACCTGTTTGCGCTTATTTACCACTACCGTTGGGCCTATTTCTTATTCTAATCTTAACTCAGTACCAGCCTCGTTTGTGGACAAACATTTAACTGCGCCAAAGTTGCAATACACCTGCCTGATTCATGATGGGTAAGCAGTTTTCACGTAAATGCCCTCCACAACCTAAGGCTAGTTTCCATTTGTCCTCTCATTTACATATGGGCGGCTTTAGGACAAGTGAAATATTTCTACGTCTCATCGATGTTCGTCCTCCTACAGACAGGACATATGCAAGACATGTCCCAGATAGAGGGATTGGGCAACATAATGCGAATTGCCTTGTGTAATCTCTGGTGCTGGACAGCATAATTGGAACATCTGTGTATGAACAGATTTTCAGAGCTGTTTTTTTTTCTTACTTATAACGCACTGACGTTGTAATTTGTTTTCTCCTTGAAGTTCAGCATCTCGAGCTGTTTTCAAAACCATTCATAGGCTTACGATCGTCATGGTGCTGAGCTAGTCTACCAGGCTTTCAATGAGGGAAAATTGTAGGGGTCTATTAAATGGAGCATCTGTGCCAACACTCGCAAATTTACTGCTGTTGTATGCAGATTTTTTATCTACTGTCAGCATACAGGGCTCATGGAGAGCCTACGTCTGCTAGGCACAATTTTTGAAAAGAAAAAAAAAGGACGAAACTTATTGATAACGGCAAGAGAGCATAACATGAGTGTTACGTCTTATATACACGATCACTGGGCACCCACAGAGTTAAGTGAGATGAAATGATATGTTATAGCAAGCAAATTTAAAGTCTCCGGTATTTTCAGTGCTGATGAATCTAATAAAAAAATATACTCTTGGCCTCAGTAGCGTCAATAAAGTTCACTGGAAGCGCGTATGTAAGACATTAATGACAAAGCTGATCTTGCCGTAACTCTTGTAAATAACGTGAATGCGAGCAAGGGGTTTCAGTGGGGCAAAGGGCTCAAAAGTTGGAAACATGTGACGTGGTCCGACGATTCTGCTAGTACACTGTCTCTTACCACAGCTGTGTTTACGTAGAGTACATCATGCCAACGGAACAATAAATACTGCCTTCTTCCAACAATGAAACATGAAGGACGTTCTGAAGTGATTTTGTTTTATTGCAGTTTCCAGCTGGTTTTATTGTCATACTGAAAAGAAGAGTACGTGATGAGGTATGTGAAACCATTTTAGGCACTCATCTTCATTCAACGGCTTAGGTGTTATTCACAGTAGGGATTGCATCTTCCAAGATGTTTATACCTTCAACCATACAGCTTGAAATGTGCAAGATGGATTCGTATGCATGGGAAAGAAATAACACCTTTTTTTATCTTCACGAGCATCAGATTTGAATGTCACTGAGACATTTTGGTATTAATTTGGAAAACAATTACGGGGTCATTATCCTCATGCAGCATCTCTAAAACAAATTGGAACAGTTTCTTTGTAGCGAATATCACAATATCCTTTTGACAGCTATGTGCATCTTTATCCAGGAGGATGAAGGTTACTTCGAGTGCAAAAGTGGCCATACATTTCAGTAGGTGGGTGACCACATTATTTTGTCCACCGTATGAACGTCGCTATCAATATTTACTACTGTCTCAGGAATAGCTTTTCGCCGATAAAAGCTTGAGATTCGCCACCGAGTTGATGTACACTCATACCCATAAGCGAAACGATTTTCGAAATCCACGAAAAAATGTTTTTCGTCTTGGTGACTCTGTTTTCACCAAACCTTAGCGATGCGACGCGAACGTATTTGACACGACAGTAGTAGACGGCTTAGTATGACTGCAGCAATCCATGTGGGCAGAGATTTTGGATGCTGTGGTTCTGAGAGCGTGTTGTGAGAGTTTGGCACAGAGTACTCGAATGGCAGAGAAACTCAATGGCACAGTGACCACACCATCATTTCATAGCTTTGTACAAGATTTCAGGGGGGAGGAAACATTCAATGATGGTAGGTGCCAGGTCGACCATGTACTGCACCCCATCGGCATCATAGTTGCCGTGCGGTAAGTGTCCAAAGAAGTCCAACTAATACAGTACCTCCAATGACTAATGATCTTCTGCAGCCTCTGGGCCACTCATCTTTCGCCAAACCTCACAACCTACGATCGGTACAGATGACACACTGAAATGGTATGTGGACGTTTTTGGTGCTACGTATGGACTTTGGTTCCATCTGATGAATGACAATGCTTCACCATACAGGGCCGAGGACTTCGAGGACGTGTACATGTGAATATGATTACTTGTATAGAGGGGCCAGGCAGTTTGCTTGACAAATTCGACTGAATGTGTAAAGAACGCTGAAGACTGAAGTGTTAAAGCCCGAATAATGCCATCACGAACCGCTTGTTTAGAAATGTGCGTTGTCACAGCGTAAGCTGGATGGCCTTATTCACAGTAAGGGGAGCCGTTTTTCATCTTCTATTGTCAGTTGCGAATAGGTGGCTACTAGATGGGGGGTGGGTGGGGGGGGAGAGGGAGAGTGTAGACACCTCTCGTACTGACGTTCTATATACGAGGGGCGTTCAGAAAGTAAGCTCCGATCGGTCGCGAAATGGAAACGACTATGAAAATCCGATAAAGCTTTGCACAGATGTGTTGGGTAGTGTCTCTAGTATAACCCCAGTTAGCATCACGTCGCTCTTCTCATTTCTGAGCTCGCAGTGAGTGCGTAAAGATGTCTAGAAAATAGTGTCTGCCGCCAAGTACGAGGGCCTGGTGAGAAATTTCGCCTGAAGCTATGCAGCTAACATTACATAACTGTCGTGCTGTTTCTTCTTCAAGACAATTCTCAGCCGCATTCTGCTGGGGCAATGAAGATGCTCCTGCATCGTTTTCAAATGGAAATGTTAGATTACCCACAATACAGTCCGCAATTGTCTCCCCCCTGAGTTTCATCTCTGGTCACATGAACCGCTGTCTTTGAAGACAACATTTTGACACAGACAACGAGGTGTAGGCCAGCGTGGAGAATTGGCGGAAAGCACTGGCGGCTGCCTTCTATGATGAGGCTATTGAAAAGTTGGTACAACGCTATGACAAAAGTCTAAGTCAGAACGGCGACTACGTAGAGAAGTAGCTGAAAGGTGTAGCTAATTGTCACAAGTAAAACATTTCTGATGTTCACTGTGGTTTCAATTTGGCAATCAATCGGAGCTTACTTTCTGAACAGGCCTCGTACCATTAGCCGACAGTCACCACACACGTTAAATGTTATCCACAGCCGCAGCTGATTTTGGGGTGTACTTCGTAGTTACATCAAATGTATGAAGGCGTGGAGAGCACTTGTAGTTCATACTTTATCGTCACACCTTACGTTATATCGTGGATCTCAAACATACCTAAACTTAAGAATATGAGTGTAAATTAAAGTGTCCTCACTATAATCACTCACGCCACTATTACCGCCATGACGTTTCTCAAACAATCTTTACAGAGACAGCCCATCAGTTTTTTTAAACTCGTAACATGAAAAAACTCTTAACATGAAAAAACTGACACTAGTTAGTCATTAAAACTCCACAGAGCGGCAACTTTGATAATGATAAGTTGACGCAAATTTGAAAACGCTCTTCTCCCTGTGTCTGTATCCTAGCTCGTCATCTGTTTGCCTTAATAAACTTAATGATACGTATCTTAAATTTATTTTTTCATCATTTTCATCTCTGCCTTTTTTTATCTTTCTTGATGTGTATCTGTAGATTTTTAACAGATATACAATTATAAGTGAAATTTTTTTAGTGTGTAGTCGTCACTCATTTCAGTCATCGATCAACGAAGACTTCTGATATTATCGTGTATCTGGAGCTGTCTCATTCCGAGATGGATTTTAACATGCAACGATGTAGGACTGAATAATCCCTACTGAACTGGAGTTAGGGCCTCCGTTCTGCTTGCATGTAAGAGCAGCATCTCGTTGGTATGAGCACTAGAACTACATGAAAACTTTTAAAGATATTAGAATATGAGGTACTAATCAGGAGGAGAGAAGAACTGTGAAGATACAACCATCTACTTTAACGTTAACTATGACGTTTATAGGAAAGTGAAAACAAAAAGCTGGAAAATGTGTAAAAGGCGTTTTATCAGACACACTAAGAATAGAAGTGCCCAGTGATTTAGATTTGCTGAAGATTCCCAAAAGAAAGTGCGGATCGTTCCTTGAAGAGGACGCGCTTTATTATTTTCCGAGTCTTCAGTTATGTGAGTAAATATTGCTATCGTTGCCCATATCACCGAACGACGTGACGCAGTGGTCAACATAACGAAGCCGAAGCCTCTGGCTGGAGCTTCAGTCCGCCTACTCGGACTTAGGCTGCCCGTAGTGTCTTAAAACGACGTTAGGCGAATGCTGGAAAAATTCACTCTCCAAGGCCGCTGCCGATTTCCTGTCCAGTTCTCGACCAGGTTAACTAATACTCCGTCTCTAATGACAGTCGTATAGACTATTGACAAAGTGTTAAATCTCTGAAGGTAAATGTATAAAGGAAGTAGCTAACTGCACTTCTCCAGTAGACGTTTCGAGACAAAGTGAGGTATTTAAAACAGGGAAAAAGATAAGTTACCGAGGAAGTGTTAAATAAGTGACAATAATAAGATTGATACTTAATCCACCACAAAAAGAGTATGTAATTTTGTATTTACTGTAATGGACAACTGTCGTTGACGACAGTCCTTATTTGAAACTATGAGCAAAACAAAACAAAGAAGTAGCGACCGTTTAACAGTATAATTTTGGAACTACTACCGTAACAGGTGACCGAGAGAGAAAGCGTCAAAGCAGAAGTGCATAGGGGAAATTAAGTCCTCAGTAGGTCCAAGGATTTTCTCTCTCATCAACCCCTTCTCATCTTCTACAATTATTTATACATGTGTAAAATGTTAAACTGCACCGTGATTTGAGGCCCACGATAACACTGAGTTCCCCCTATAACTGGTAAAATAACTTGATTCCAGGGTCTGAGCCAGGAAAGGGCAAAATATCTTCATCAGGACTGTGTCTATTAAAGTATTGCGGTATTCAAATCAATCTTCAGGTTCAGGACAACCTTTATGTTATCCGAATTGAAAATTAGTGAGAAAACTAAAAGTATCAGTACTGGTTTTCAACACTAAAATGACCGTGTGAAGTGACACTGCCATTACGTATAGTCGAAATGAATGGGGTTCAAATCCCAATTTGATCATTCACATTTAGATTCCCCATGCTTCTCCTTAATTAGTTTTATGGTAGTTTCTTCAGTAGGGTTCCTGCTAATTTCCTTATTGCCTTTCCCGTTCGAGTCCATTAGTAGTTTGCTTCTGAGGTTGAAACATCGTTTAAATGTCTGGAGTAATACTACGAAGCAATATGAAATGGAACGAAGGCATGAAATCAGTGTTAGGGACGGTGAATGGAGGACTTACATTTTCTTGGGAGAATTCTGGCAAAATGAGAATATCAGTTAAATCAGTTGAGGAAACCACGCAGGAGACGGTAATGTGACCTATTGTACAGTACTCGAATATTTGACTGAGTGAGGTGGCGTTGTGGTGAAGATACTGGAATGAAATGGTGGGGGGGGAGTTGACTATATTGAGAAATAAATATGTAGACATGGAGAATAAAAATAGAGTGTTAATAAGTGTTGTTTTATTTAAAAACTTTTAATAGTTTTCACATAAAAAAATTTAGAGGCATTACTTTTCAGCACGCCCTCGAACTTCTATCCCGAGTTAGATTTTTCGTCGTTTTACGCAATAACTTCAGGTGAAGACTGGAGACAATTTATTCAGTGAGACCAGACTGCTGGAAATTTACACAACTGGAGGTAAGAGATTATCAGACTTTGTAGAAAAAATTTAAGATATTCAGTTTATCGAACAAAAACCGAGAAATTATATAACGTAAAATGTACACGCACTAGGAACTGGCAACTGAAAATAGTAAATTGAATCATATATAAAAATCGTTTAAAGAAGATGGAAACGTCAAAAAATTCATGAAGTAAGTTTTATAACCCTAGGGAAATCTGCGTTATTCTGCAGAAGACAGGAAAAGAAGGAAATATTACATTTGTGCGAATAAAGCTCGTCACAGAAATATTTTGAGAAGATGTAATAGAGTGGATTACACATAGCTGTCATAAAGTCTTTAGCTGCGTACGGTGTACCAGAGGTATATCTGCAGAAATGCAAATCTTGAAATAATAAAGAAGGAATCGGAAGATCGTAAACAAATAATGATATGAGAAGATTTATGTTAGTGAAGGTTGGGAAAAATCGAGACAACCTTCAAATGCCGCGTACGAATGGAAATAAATTACAAAGTGATCACTAATATTTTAATGTATTTTTCAGAAAGTAACACAAACTGAATAACTAACTGGCCTTCAGTGGTCGCATGCTCTGTGACGCTGCTTCAAGACGTAAGCGATGCACCTGAAACATTGCGTAATAAAAATTACGATTTTTTGAAACAGTTGTTAAACTAAAGAGGTAACCCGAGGAAATCTTTTCGATGGAAAACACAATGGTATGTGTCACACAGTCTTAGCATTAATAATCTGATATTCACAGCTCAACTTCGATTCAGATACGTTGTCGTTGAAGTGAGGTAACCATGCATCCAGCTTTTAGCAAACCTGAAAAATAATTTTTACTGCATTGAGTGCTGATTATTTTCCATGCAATATCTTCAGATTCGCCGGTTACTGATCGCTGATCACCTTTGCTCATGTCCGTGAGTTGATTCTGCAGCTCAAGACTCAGTTGGAAAATCAGACCGACAGTTCTGAAGTTTGTCATGTATAATACAATTTAGAATTCATGTCGTAAACTTCTGGAAATCATTGTGCATGGGTTAATACATGAGATATCAACGTAAGAGCTGGCCATATTACGTTTTTTTCTGCAGGACAGCAGACTTTCAGACATTACTAATGTATTGGTAATTCATAATTTATATTTATTACACTTATTGATACTGTTCCACAACTTAGTGTCCGTAATGACTGACTGTGGAATAACAGTTTATTTGGTATTTTCCATATTTAGTTATGCGGTCCGTAAACAATAGATGAATAGTCTCCTTACAACGCCTTTCAACAAACTCATATGTGGAACGAGAGAAACAGTACAATTTTTAAATAAATTTTCATAGACATGTGCTTCTTACATATTACATTTTATTTGTCGCACACAAATCGGTGATAGAAGGCGATATGATTTTCCGACTCTAGCTTCTTTCCGTTGTCTCGATGTTCTTCCGTTACTGATATCCACGTCGGTATGCTTGCTTACGTCATATCCATTTTCTTCGTTTTATCAGTCTTTCTTCATTCACATTACAGTCACAGTCAATAATGAATTACTTTTATGAAGTAACTGCACAAAATCTATCGTATTTTATCTAAGAAATTGCCACGTATCAGTTATAACGTATATTTCGTCCAAGCATGAACACCTTTTGTAGATTTCCACTTGAACAGTCCGTGAATTGTTTTGCTTGCGAGATTTCTTAATTAGTTTGAGTTTTAGTGTTCAGCCTGTTGATTGTTCCAAAGTGTTTTAACTTCAAAATCCGATGGACAAGTGCGATATATTTCGTCTGATGGAAGACGACTATGTTAGCTTCACTGCCTGTCTTGCGCCCAGCACATGTTCTGTATCATCGGGCTATTCACTTCTATATTAAGGCGTCGCTGTTCTTCAGACTATTGCGATAAAATGTTGCAATAGGTATCAGTGTCTGGCCGATACTTCTTGGAGGGGAAAATAATAATGCCGTTTGAAGTTAGAGATTTTATTTTAAGTATACTTAGGGCATAAATATTTCATATTGTTAGGAAGCAATGACAATGACTTTTAATTGAAATCTGTATGCTCATAAATTACCATTTCTTTCACCATTTAATGATTTACTACATAATGCAAAATCTTGTTTGCACATATATTTTTCTTTTTGTTGGCATTAATGGAAGAGCAAAAATTCAGAACGAACTTCACTGATGTTACATATTGCAAAATAACATTGTGTTGCGTTTGTTCAGATTACATAGTTTCTTGAGCTTCTTCTTGTTGTTCATTGTTTGAAGCACTCGTAACCTTTCACTATTTACAGTTATTACATTTCAGTTATATCATGTGCTTCTTGGTCCATTTTCATTAGAGTTGAAAAGTTACTCTGCTATAATCTTGTTCTGATATATCAGTCGCATGCTCCGCACCTCTTTCAGTCTTGCTACAGTTTCAACGTAACACAAAAGCATGTTGAGAAGAATATGTTGTTCGGACTTAACCGAATAGTGTAATATCTAATATCTCATCTCTCCATTTCGAAACACGTTGAAAACTGTTAGACTAAAGGGGCAGGGACACTTTCGGAAAGAATGGCAGTAGTTATAAACAGCTCATCTTCACCGGTCTCACGCTCAGAATAATTCAAACCAGTCTTTTATGTGTTTGTTTGACAATGAGGAACAATCGATGAATAGCCTACAGCGGGACGAAAATTAATCTCATCTCTATCCTTAAATAATTAATCAAGCTCGTTTAAATTAATGATGGTGGTTCCTCTGTGTGTAGTAATCTTGACGTCGCTCCAGGCCTTTCTCGCGAGCATACAATTTCTGTCATTGTAATAACTCACGCTGTTACCGTTTTATTTGATGTGCTCCATACAATTTTGTGAAACTGGAATACAAGCTTTTTGCATTTTGTACTTTTTATCATGTACGTGCTAGAATTGATGATGATTATTAATTTATTTCTCGTGTAGCCACAAGCAACAGCTCTTCAAATTGACGGAAGAATATTCTTTGCGTGAAGCGTCCATTGGTTTGGTGAAAACACCTTCTGGAAGGGTAGCTTATTCGGTTATAGCTTTCTGTCTGGATTAGGTCATCCATACAAGTTGTTCTCCATTTTTTTTTTTAAACAGGCAACTGCTATTAAAAATACGTAATTCCTTTTAGTACCTTGGAGCAATAAATAGGATTATATTTCAGATTCTCCATATTAAATAATATTCTTGTTGACTTGTATTTCAGTGTTATATACACAAACAACACCAATTTCAGTGTTCTCTTTCGTTTTTCATTGAAGGAACTGAAATAATTAATTGATTTGTTACGTTATTCTTCGTAATATCACCACTTTTTCACCAAGGGTCGACCAACGAATAGTGATGCTTGCGCAACTACACTATTGAACGTTTTTGTTCTAATGCCATCTTCTGAATAACTTTCGTCGAACAGACATAGAGTTTCTACGAGTACATCATCTATAGCCTTGTAGTACATATACGTTATCTTGCACTTCATTAAATGAAAGCTATACTGCTGCAATGCTGTCTCAACATGCAAATTGTAGGCGTCTGACTCTCACCTCATAATTAATTTGTCCATCGTCTCACAGTGAAGATAACAGCTTTGTTTGGAACGCTTTGGTTATATACCTAAAGTAAAGCAGCTGACTGAATGAATACCTGTGGGGAGCGTTACTTCGCTTTAACCTTAAAAGTTGTGTAAGGTACCTGAAATGCAGCAAAATAGTCAAATTTTTTTCATTTCATTTGCTCAACATGATACCACACTCCAAACTTTCATTTCAGGCTGAAAGATTTAAGTGAAACATAAAAAGTCGAGGTCAACATTCGATAGCTGACAATCCTTGCTTCATCAGATGAGTGTTTCCAGACAACGATAAGGTTTATCCAAGGTGTTGACTACATCCTTATACGTAAATGCCCGTGTAGCCTGAGAACACTTTATAATAATTAGGAACATTATTGTTATGTACGCGACATCCTTGTGTCACGTCTTTTCTCAGCTTGCAGTAAAGAACAACGATAAAGTTTCTGGGTGCGTAAATAAGTGAATATGGTCCTTGATGGTAATAATGATGTTGGTAATTTGGTATTAAGTCCGAAGGCTGCTCCGATGCAGCTGTCCACGCTAGTATATCCTGTGGAACCGTCTTCATCCACAAACAGCTATTGCGACCTACATCCGTTTGATCTTGCTTACCGACCCTTTCTTCAAATCAAGTTGTGCCATAAATTTCTTATTTTCCCAATTCGATTCAGTAACTCCTGCCTAGTAAATCTATTTACCCGTCTAATCTTCAGCGTTCTTCTGTAGCACCACATTTTAAAAACATCTATGCTCTCCTTGTCTGTAGCGCTTATGTTCCACATTTCACTTCAGTAAGTGGTCCATGTCAAGGAAAATATTTCTAAAACATCATATATTGTCTTCAGTGCCTCCAGCTGGCTGAGAGTTTTGATATGAAAAGGCGGTATACAACTTAAGGGCTAATTTGACATTAGCTGGCTGTGATTGATCTCCTATTAGCAGATGTGATTGGAATAGAACTTCAGATCTTGCTCTGCCGATAATACGTCCCAGTAGATGTTGCTTAGATTATCGTGATGCTTACTGTAAACTATATCACACGGAGCCGAATCCACAGGATGGGAAATATATGTTATAAAACTTACTGCGATGTACGCTATTCTTATTTTACATGCAATAATTTTGATTGTTTTTGGGCATGTAGCAAACAAGACTTAAGATTATCTGTCATGTTTAAATGATTTTCATTCGACGGTGAAAGAAAATTCCTTTTCAGAAATGCATGTATTAATTTATCGACTGAGTAGCAGAAATAATTCACAAACTGTTAAAGTTTATCAGATCTCTTCGTCCCTGACTGTCCTCTTGTTCTAAGCCATATTTCATAGTGTACAATTATTTTTCACTTGTTCAATATAGAGAATGCTCATAATTTACCGAGAAATCTCCACAGTTTTGTGAAGTTATAAAATTCGTCTCCCAGACGTATTGTTAACCTTGTCTTGGGAAACCCTAAGGTAGTATGCTATGGTAATATGACATATATTTCTACGTACGTCAGAATGACAAGTAAATCTCAAGTATATATATATATATATATATATATATATATATATATATATATATATATATATATATATAAATCACATGAAACAGAGTAGCAAATCGTTGTCAACTCAGATCTAGTAAAAGAACATATCTCTCTCTTAGTTCAGAAATTTAAAAATTTTTCGTCTGACAAATTATTAAACTGACTGCTTTTACAACTCTTAATATAACTAAAAATAATCGGTCTTCTGACATGTGTTATTTGATCAGAAACACTACATGCACCGTCAAAACAAAACAAACTATTAAGCTCTTTATCTGCTGAAATACTTGCTGCTGGTGGTCATCCCATTTTAACATTCGTTAATCTGCAGGGTCGAAAAGATGGTCCCGGTGCAGACTGCTGGAATATAAGACACTGCAATTGCAAGATTTAGAAAAAGTTCAAAAATCAACGAATCATTAATTTTAATACTGGAGTGAAGAGGGGATTTATTTAAATTTATTATAAATAGTACGAATCAACAGAAAGAGAAAAGTACTCTTTGTTTTTTCCGAAAAACAATGCCAAGAAATTTTTAAAAATGCTGTTGATTTGACTTTTATGTACTAAACGATAGCATGAAGACAATGATTAGAACTTGAATATTATGTAGTATTAGCACATACGTGTTACAAATACTCACATTTGACCAGGAGAAACTCTCTGAATTCCTCATGGTCGTAGAACACCGGCGGGCACGGCAGAGATGGACCGAACAGCGGCACGGATTCTTCAGAATAGATGGCTAGACGGTAACTGTCTTCCAGTGAATTGTATGTCACTAGAGCAAATACGTCTGCAAGTGTTAAGGATGTTAAATAATTACAAAATAAAACACACACTGAAAGACCATCTAATCTTGTAAATTTTTGTGTGTGCTGAACAATTCAAGTAACTGACAAAAATACAATGAATTTGAAAATAACAAATCGAAAACGGAAATTGAAGGTCGATCATTGATTCCAAGTCTTCATGCAATGAATGGATCCCCATCAGCAATGGCACACTTATTCACCTCGCAGAAACTGCACAGGCATATAGAGCTTCAGGTACAACACTGACGCATTAATTGTTATTTACGAACTATGCTCCTTCATCTGTTCTTGCGTCGTTGACTTACATCATTCATCAAACAAGTTCCAACATACTACTTCCAGGACGAGCTTTTCTTGTCGTCTATTAGCAACATAGGCAGAGAAAGTGAGACGTTTACGGAACATTTTACGATAGCAAAGGTTCGCATTAATTTTACACATACAGTGACTGAAGTATCCCCGGAAGATATGAAGGCAAATATATGTGCGAGAAATTTCATCCGTAACTTATTTCGGACCAAAAATGGCCACAAGGGACTCTCTGACGACTACACAGACAAAGATAACCCGTAGCGGACTAGTTTCGTCAAAACTTGTGTGTTGACAATGTGAATAGTGTGTTTGGTTGTGAATTTACTGACGAACTTTGCTATAGAGATAAATATATTCTGTTCCGTTCTTGCAGAATAATAAATAAATGATTAAAGAAGGGCCAATTTAATACAAAATACAGTTAGTTGTTGCTAATTAACCAAACGTGTTTCGGTATTATTGTACTGTGCTCAGTCTATGTTTGCTCGAGGACCCAAGACTCATTGCAGTGTATTTACGATTTGATGAAGTATGTTTCTGCAGAAAGTAGAATGCTTCATTCGCACAAGTTCTGTTTAGTCCTAAAACGAATACGACTATAACACGATACTGTCACAACGCAAAAAGGGCATTTAAAAACCACCGTACACGTTATCTTAAACCAGTTACTTGGACGATACAAAAAGCTGCTAATTACATTACTTATGCCGAAGACCGACATAAATAAACAGACTTTGCATGTTTATGCTCAAGACTAAGGTAAAATATTTCACTTTTCATAGGAACTATGTTCAGAAAGTAATCAGAAAATGTACAGCGTAAGGAGTAAGGACCAAGGATTAGTGAAGAAAGTAAAAAAAAAAAAAAGGAAAAAGCTGTTATCCCTGTTAATTATTCGTCTACTAGTTATCCTTTTATTCTTTAGTATTTTCATTGTACTTATGCCATTGCACTGATTTAAATACTAGGGGAGGTTAGGATATTGGGCATACATATCTTTTCCCTGTCTAGTTTTCTTACGGGATTATGAGGCTGAAGTAACTAAATATACAGGGTTATTACAAATGATTGAAGCGATTTTACAGCTCTACAATAACTTTATTATATGAGATATTTTCACAATGCTTTGCATACAAATACAAAAACTCAAAAAGTTTTTTTAGGCATTCACAATTGTTCGATATGTGCCCCTTTAGTGATTCGGCAGACATCAAGCCGATAATAAAGTTCCTCCCACACTCGGCGCAGCATGTCCCCATCAATGAGTTCGAAAGCATTGTTGATGCGAGCTCGCAGTTCTGGCACGTTTCTTGGTAGAGGAGGTTTAAACACTGAATCTTTCACATAACCCCACAGAAAGAAATCGCATGGGGTTAAGTCGGGAGAGCGTGGAGGCCATGACATGAACTGCTGATCATGATCTCCACCACGACCGATCCATCGGTTTTCCAATCTCCTGTTTAAGAAATGCCGAACATCATGATGGAAGTGCGGTGGAGCACCATCCTGTTGAAAGATGAAGTCGGCGCTGTCGGTTTCCAGTTGTGGCATGAGTCAATTTTCCAGCATGTCAAGATACACGTGTTCTGTAACCTTTTTTTCGCAGAAGAAAAAGGGGCTGTAAACTTTAAACCGTGAGATTGCACAAAACACGTTAACTTTTGGTGAATTGCGAATTTGCTGCACGAATGCGTGAGGACTCTCTACCACCCAGATTCGCACATTGTGTCTGTTCACTTCACCATTAAGAAAAAATGTTGCTTCATCACTAAAAACAAGTTTCGCACTGAACACATCCTCTTCCATGAGCTGTTGCAACCGCGCCGAAAATTCAAAGCGTTTGACTTTGTCATCGGGTGTCAGGGCTTGTAGCAAATGTAAACAGTAAGGCTTCTGCTTTAGCCTTTTCCGTAAGATTTTCCAAACCGTCGGCTGTGGTACGTTTAGCTCCCTGCTTGCTTTATTCGTCGACTTCCGCGGGCTACGCGTGAAACTTGCCCGCACGCGTTCAACCGTTTCTTCGCTCACTGCAGGCCGACCCGTTGATTTCCGCTTACAGAGGCATCCAGAAGCTTTAAACTGCGCATACCATCGCCGAATGGAGTTAGCAGTTGGTGGATCTTTGTTGAACTTCGTCCTGAAGTGTCGTTGCACTGTTATGACTGACTGATGTGAGTGCATTTCAAGCACGACATACGCTTTCTCGGCTCTTGTCGCCATTTTGTCTCACTGCGCTCTCGAGCGCTCTGGCGGTAGATACCTGAAGTGCGGCTTCAGCTGAACAAAACTTTATAAGTTTTTCTACGTATCTGTAGTGTACCGTGACCATATGTGAATGAATGGAGCTACAGTGAATTTATGAAATCGCTTCAATCATTTGTAATAGCCCCGTATATCCATAAAATCAGTCCAATCAATCCTCTTTGAGAGCCTTCTTTATATAACTTGCAATTCTTATATTTTACTGCCGTAACATTTACATAATGATTGTACTTTTGACAAATAATAAAAATAAGTTCCACATTAGCTGCGACAGAACAGAACAACAATTTAGACCTAGATCTTCCTTTCCTAGTGTTTAGGATGGCGTGGTGTATTCTAATGCCAAGCTTTTTGTGACAGCTATTAGTAGACATAAAGTAAGAAATTAAGATCCTAGCAAATCTAAAACAAAATTAGCCATTCCTACTAACGATGTGATTATGTCTATTCAAGTACTATAAATATCGTAATAAACAATATTAGTTGTAAGTACCCCTTGTGTGATATTCCTGGCTGTGGCCACCAGTATTTTATTTGCCTTGATGCAGCTTGATACCCGTGAAGTAGCATATGGTACAAATTTGGCGTGAGGTACAAGCGGTAGATGGTACAGTATATACCAGTCCCATGGGAGAGTCCGCCAATTGTACTGAACTTGCTTCTGATTGGTCGGCACGTTCGGGTGCCTGGCTCCAAAACGCCTAATTTCTCTTATTAATTATTTATATACTTTTCACTGTATTTAGCCCTATTTCTAGTATGACAATCTACACTCGTGGAAATGGAAAAAAGAACACATTGACACCGGTGTGTCAGACCCACCATACTTGCTCCGGACACTGCGAGAGGGCTGTACAAGCAATGATCACACGCACGGCACAGCGGACACACCAGGAACCGCGGTATTGGCCGTCGAATGGCGCTAGCTGCGCAGCATTTGTGCACCGCCGCCGTCAGTGTCAGCCAGTTTGCCGTGGCATACGGAGCTCCATCGCAGTCTTTAACACTGGTAGCATGCCGCGACAGCGTGGACGTGAACCGTATGTGCAGTTGACGGACTTTGAGCGAGGGCGTATAGTGGGCATGCGGGAGGCCGGGTGGACGTACCGCCGAATTGCCCAACACGTGGGGCGTGAGGTCTCCACAGTACATCGATGTTGTCGCCAGTGGTCGGCGGAAGGTGCACGTGCCCGTCGACCTGGGATCGGACCGCAGCGACGCACGGATGCACGCCAAGACCGTAGGATCCTACGCAATGCCGTAGGGGACCGCACCGCCACTTCCCAAATTAGGGACACTGTTGCTCCTGGGGTATCGGCGAGGACCATTCGCAACCGTCTCCATGAAGCTGGGCTACGGTCCCGCACACCGTTAGGCCGTCTTCCGCTCACGCCCCAACATCGTGCAGCCCGCCTCCAGTGGTGTCGCGACAGGCGTGAATGGAGAGACGAATGGAGACGTGTCGTCTTCAGCGATGAGAGTCGCTTCTGCCTTGGTGCCAATGATGGTCGTATGCGTGTTTGGCGCCGTGCAGGTGAGCGCCACAATCAGGACTGCATACGACCGAGGCACACAGGGCCAACACTCGGCATCATGGTGTGGGGAGCGATCTCCTACACTGGCCGTACACCACTGGTGATCGTCGAGGGGACACTGAATAGTGCACGGTACATCCAAACCGTCATCGAACCCATCGTTCTACCATTCCTAGACCGGCAAGGGAACTTGCTGTTCCAACAGGACAATGCACGTCCGCATGTATCCCGTGCCACCCAACGTGCTCTAGAAGGTGTAAGTCAACTACCCTGGCCAGCAAGATCTCCGGATCTGTCCTCCATTGAGCATGTTTGGGACTGGATGAAGCGTCGTCTCACGCGGTCTGCACGTCCAGCACGAACGCTGGTCCAACTGAGGCGCCAGGTGGAAATGGCATGGCAAGCCGTTCCACAGGACTACATCCAGCATCTCTACGATCGTCTCCATGGGAGAATAGCAGCCTGCATTGCTGCGAAAGGTGGATATACACTGTACTAGTGCCGACATTGTGCATGCTCTGTTGCCTGTGTCTATGTGCCTGTGGTTCTGTCAGTGTGATCATGTGATGTATCTGACCCCAGGAATGTGTCAATAAAGTTTCCCCTTCCTGGGGCAATGAATTCACGGTGTTCTTATTTCAATTTCCAGGAGTGTATCTTGATTACCCTACGAGTCTATCGTTTTTTCTTTTTATTAAATTTCACTGGTTTTGAGAAACATAAGAGTAACGAAATTGCAACCGAAGTGCTTCGGACACCTTCGGGTCGCTTTGGCGCGCCTTGGAGATGAAGTACTTCGGCTGCGCTACTCACTCTGTTTCGGGCGTCCTGGAGGGTCTGACATGTATCTTTGTATCGTGCGCTTCTTAGATGTGAATATGTAATAGTCACTCTGTTTCAGGTGTTCTTCAAAGCCGGACATGTACTCTATATCGGGCGTAGCTTAGTTTTGAATATGTAATACTCACTCTGTCTAGTGTGTACCGGAAAGCCGGACATGTGTATCGTATTTCGGAAGTTGCATGGAAAAGTTACCCTACAATTAAGAAAGATATGTCGAGTGCTCTAAAAGACAGTGTAAATGCGTGAATATTTGGATAATAACCAAACAGGATACATCAATCAGAAGTGTCGCCTACCATCATTGTCAGTACTACAGATCTTGTCCTCTGTAGATACAGAGACTAACCTGGGCAAGTGGCATCCCACAGAAAGCACAGTCACAGGTTCGAATTGACAGTGAAGCAGCCTGCGCCGAAGAAGTTTCCACTATCGACGAGCTGTCTTCTGCGTTGGGGACACAGCTTTAGAAGACGACAGGTTGGCGGACAGAACGGTCAGAGACTCTTATTCAACCTCTCCAACTTCCAGATCTGACTTCGAAGGGGACACATAATTTATACTTTTTCTTACAGTCTTAATTTTCATATTATTATTTTTTGACATTTATGATTATACTCATGTAAATTTTAAGCTTTAAATGGTAAATAATCCGCATCCATTTGCTTGCATTTGGAAACGACCAGTTTTTTTTGTAGTAGCAACTTTCCTACTTATTTCAATGTGTTTCTTAATACCTTTGTATCCACATGTAAAACATAACAGTTTAATGGTAGGTAGTGGTTAATAAAATAATCATAATTACTTTACAACAGCCATTTCTCTCTTTAATGTATACATTGAGTCATTAAACACCTCTGACGTTTTTCCTTTATGATGAAATCTACGAGAAATGGTGGATAAACATACGGATGAATGAAAAAATGAGTGAATCATGCATCCTTATTTCTTTTTATCCTTACCATACGGTGAAACAGTAAACAAAGACATTTCCTACAAACAGCTTCCATTCTTTATAGTGAACTAGAAGTTGCTATTTAGTAAAAATGACAATAATAGTAATAATAACAATAATCTGAGGTATTCACTGAGATGTCCGGTGTGACACTTACCTCCTATATTACAGTTTCATCCACTGCTCCACATACCAATGGCAGCGTGGTTTCCACAACTCGAGTTTTGCTTTCTTGTGATCCACGACTTGTAGGCAGCAGCAGGACCGCGATAAACGAATTGTATTACTTCTAGACAGGTACTTCTCTCTCTGCCCTCTCTATCTAAGCACCTACGGAACTCCTCTGTGGTTGGCAAGGATGTCTGCTGGTTAATCATTACAGTCCCTTGTAGAATGAGGTCTGTTATAGCGATTATTGCGGTTTCTTGCTTCCCTGACATTCTCACTCCATAATGAAATCTTTATCAATGGGTCTTGGTGCACGTAAATCAAGTGCAGTGTCCAACAACAAATCCAAATTCTGGACCTTTACAATTATGCCACTCAATACTCGTCTTTGAATCGCCGTTTAAAAACGGTCTCTGATGTTGAAAAATTGTGACTGCACTCTCTCCTGAATTGTAAGATATCACAGAAAGCCCGTTCAGTCAGGTGTTCCGAGTGTTTGACCACATATTATACACATCCGCCTGTCAGTTTTGTGATATCGTGCAAAGAAAGAAGGATTTAGCATCGTCTGAGCGAGTGAGGACAATTGGCAGTACGACGCCAGCGCCTCAGAATCTTACAGCATTTTACTTACAACGCAGGCGACGATACAGTTAGATGCTTAACGTTGAATCATTGTTCTATGGGATGGGTCTCTTTGAATTTAGTTCAGATATTCACATCAACATTTAAGATCACAGAGGAAAAGGATACAGTTCGTTACTAGCTAGGAGGCGCTGTATATTGCAAACACCAAACACTCCCCACCTTGCTTGTCGAACCTACTTACCATATCCAACACGAATTCTTGACTATTTCGTCAGATTACTTCCTCGCCTAAATTGAGCACATATTTCATAAGTTCTGTAATACATACATCTACAACATTATCGATCCCCCCGCCCCCTTCACATATTATTTCCGTTTCTATTGAGCTAGAATGCCTATACCCTGAACCTCACACCTACATACTCCACCCATCCTATCCTATCCTAGGTCATAGTTCCTCCTCCTCCCTCCCCTTCCTTTATTTTTCTCTCCATAACCGTAATCTGACCTCTATCCACTTACAACTGACCCCAATTCCAATATCGTCGTAACACGAACCCACTGGAATTTCATCCGACTCCACATCCCAGTCCATCTGCTTTATTGAGATCCCACACCCTATACCACCATAAGACAACTCATTCCTCCCTGTCTCAAACTATCTTCCCTTGTGTATGCCCATTACGCTCAGCACAGCACCACGTTTTGCTCTCTTCACAGTTCTATCAGAATCGTTTAAAAAACAATAGTGGCCTCGTGCAATTTCTAATGCCTTCAACGTTCCGTCACCATTTCAACAATTTTATACACATTCAAAAAGTTTATTCTTTTTTATAATTTTAATTCCCTCCTGATTAGAGTCACTATTACCAGAAAAGAAATTAACAAGGGATTGAAATAAAAGCAATAATTAGTAAACATCCATAATTATGGGTTTCGATGCTATCAGTTATGGCTTCTAATGAACTATGTGATTTAATCTGCGTATTTTATATACTCAAAATAGAATAACTCTCACAAGTATGACGTGGCTGTCAGTAACGGTTTAGTTGTTGTTGTTGTTGTTGTGGTCTTCAGTCCTGAGACTGGTTTGATGCAGCTCTCCATGCTACCCTATCCTGTGCAAGCTTCTTCATCTCCCAGTACTTACTGCAACCTACATCCTTCTGAATCTGCTTTGTGTATTCATCTCTTGGTCTCCCTCTACGATTTTTACCCTCCACGCTGCACTCCAATGCTAAATTTGTGATCCCTTGATGCCTCAGAACATGTCCTACTAAGCGGTCCCTTCTTCTAGTCAAGTTGTGCCACAAAATCCTCTTCTCCCCAATTCTATTCAATACCTCCTCATTAGTTATGCGATCTACCCATCTAATCTTCAGCATTCTTCTGTAGCACCACATTTCGAAAGCTTCTATTCTCTTCTTGTCCAAACTACTGTATTTATCGTCCATGTTTCACTTCCATACATGGCTACACTCCATACAAATACTTTCAGAAACGACTTCCTGACACTTAAATCTGTACTCGATGTTGATAAATTTCTCTTCTTCAGAAACTCTTTCCTTACCATTGCCAGTCTACATCTTATATCCTCTCTACTTCGACCGTCATCAGTTATTTTGCTCCCCAAATAGCAAAACTCCTTTACTACTTTAAGTGTTTCATTTCCTAATCTAATTCCCTCAGCATCACTCGACTTAATTCGACTACATTCCATTATCCTCGTTTTGCTTTTATTGATGTTGATCTTATATCCTCCTTTCAAGACACTGTCCATTCCGTTCAACTGCTCTTCCAAGTCCTTTGCTGTTTCTGACAGAATTACAATGTCATCGGCGAACCTTAAAGTTTTTATTTCTTCTCCATGGATTTTAATACATACTCCGAATTTTTCTTTTGTTTCCTTTACTGCTTGCTCAATATACAGATTGAATAACATCGGGGAGAGGCTACAACCCTGTCTCAATCCCTTCCCAACCACTGCTTCCCTTTCATGCCCCTCGACTCTAATAACTGCCTTCTGGTTTAGTACAGTTTCAAATTCTGAAAAATGGCGTCAACATTCCACATCTGGCAGTTTAATGTCCAGGGGTTAACTTTATTTGCTGTTAAGTTTCTTTATGCAAATTTAACTTGTTATCTCTAATTGCGACGCGACGGATGTTGAATTAAGAGGTGGAAGATTCTACACATTAACTAATGGCAATGAAAAAGAATAGCAATGCCGTACTCAGCCCCGCAACTTGAGCAGCTGTGTGTGATGTGGCAGCGATAACACTGTAGAGGTTTATGTGGTGTCACCGCGAGACACCACACTTGCTAGGTGGTAGCTTTTAAATCGGCCGCGGTCCGTTAGTATACGTCGGACCCGCGTGTCGCCACTGTCAGTAATTGCAGACCGAGCGCCGCCACATGGCAGGTCTAGTCTGGAGAGACTCCCTAGCACTTTCCCCTGTTGTACAGCCGACTTTCCTAGCTATGGTTCACTGTCTACATACGCTCTCATTTGCAGAGACGATAGTTTAGCACAGCAAGGCGCCATATTCAGTTACTATAATCTGAACAGATAATATTGTGAATCATGTACCGTCAAGAGCGACGTTCATCATTAATGGATTAAAGTTAAGTATCAAACTAATTATGTCCGCTTTCTGAATTCTAATTCCTTGTCATGTTCCAGACCTCACGTCTGTATAGTTTTTCCCTCCTCACGTCAGCCTGAGTGAGCTAAAACGCGTGCATTTCGGCCTCCTCTAGTAACACGGTGTTGGCTCTTCTGCCAACCCAACAGTTTATCTCTCACATCACAGCAGGTTGTGGCAGGAAAATAAATTAAGACGTTAATGGCTGATTATTAATTCACAAAAGAGCTACTTCAGTAAAGTGTGCCAGACCGGAATTACAACCTGGTCCCCTACATTCCATGGGCAATCAAGTGACACAGCCGGGTCCGACTGAAGGCGCAATGCTTCTGCCCTATCTTCAAAACTTCTTACAAGCTCGGCATATCTTGCTGGATTAGTACTCCTGGGATAATTGATAAGGCTGAGAAATGCCATTGCTATATCCTGGGGCTTGTCCCCAGAACTTATCTTGCACTCTGCAACGGAAAAATTAAAACGAAATTGAGCCTGAAGAGCCCGCAGAAGCAAAGGATTGGAGTCTGGTCCCAGTCTGTTAAAATATCGAGAACTTCTACAACAGCGGACACACTCAAGTATACAAGTCTGTCTCTTTGGCAGTATACACTGAAGCGGCAATTCACCAGTAAGCGAAAACGAACTGGCAGCCTCTAATTAGGGATCGATGAGTGCCCATTGTCATATGAGAGGGTTTGCCTCAATGGCTGAATGCAGGAAAATCGCAGTTCTGACAGTGTTATTGTACACTGCAGGAACGTGCGAAATTCGTGTTGTACGCACATGGATATCGGTCACTCGCACTGTCTATGTGCAGACTAAATTATTTGCGACCCACGATATTATCACGAATTTATTAATCACTTGAAATGAGCTACAAGTGAAGAATCGCTGTGTTCTCGGACATACGTGTCCGGCAATATGCAGAAAACATTTTCATTGAGGGACTAGAGAGTGTTTAACTTGCTGCATATATAGAAATCATGAATTTAATAGAAGGTTACTCACAGTAAGTTCCGAATGAAATGGTAAGTTCTTCCTCCAGATTCTCCGCCATAAATGAAACTGAAGGAGCTTGCCGTACACCGCTTCAGTAACCCAAAAGTGTCCGTGTTTCTATCCAGCGGACGGGTCAGTGTCAACAGCGTCGGATGGTCTCACGCCGTGACGCACTGCGAGGAGTTTTGGATTCAATGCAGCAAAATAAAGTGATTGATAACGAAGCACTTCCACCTCTTCTGCCTTAGTTGACCAAATGCTAGTTATTGATATCTTTTCCACTACTAGGGTCCTAAATGACTACCACTACAATAATTTTCTCCTCTACGGCAGAGATTAGTAAGCATTGTCCTGCAAAGGAGTCTACCTAAAAGCTTTTTATTCCTAATTTAATGTTTGGTGCCATTACATGCTTTTAATCGCTGGTGAAATTATATTCTGTGATTTCACCATATTGCCCAAATTTGCCATTATATATAACTGTTGACAACGAGTATAAAATCATGTCGAATGGTTATTTCTCTGGGAGGTGCAACAGTTCCTTCACTAGGTGTTAGACGAGTGTTTATACGTGCCGTAGATGGAATTCGCAAATACAGCACTGTAACATGATATTCTATTACGTTTTAATTACTAGTTTGTATACTGTCCGCAATATGTCTACTGGGAAAGATAAGCACAGCTCGAAAGTAGGAGATGGCAATAATAGAGAAACGAATTACATTATTTTCGCTATTGCCATTTCAGCTTACTGAAACATTTACATCTAACATTCCTAAATGAAAATCCACCCATATGGGATGAATGAGTAAACAATAAACGCCACGAAACAAAGTTGTTACGGTGACTGACGCATATCCCTGCGTGCATGTCAAGCATTGTCTTTGTCGTTCGTATCAGGTAAACGAAATTATTTTTCGCAGTGGTAATCTCGTCTTTAGTGATAAAGATTTTGCTTAATCACATGATAATCGTTGGTTTCTTGTTACTTAAAACGGAAGTATCCCAGTTAGAACGACTAAATCTGAATGAAAATGATTTGAAAATAGAGAGATAGGTTTGGTCTACTAACCCATCAATGTTATTTATCTGTAAAGCTCTGCATTTATGTACAAAAGATGACTGAAGGGCAACTAATATGAGTACAGTATTACAGAAGCACAAGCAGCAGAACAAACAGCCTTGTAGCACAGAGCTATGATCATCGGATTCACAAACGTCATAAATGAGATATTATTTGACAAAAAGTCAAACTAATAAAATATTCTCTGGTTTTCAACCGCTTCCGGTGGTTAAAGTGACGTCATAGCCAGAGCGCGGCCATGTAACGGCGAGGCCGCTGCTACGCGACAGTCAATTACCACTTGACAATGGCCGAGGAGAGTTCGGCCGAAAGCTCGTGGGATTTTAACCACCTGGCGCGGCTGGAAGCTCAAGAAGATTTTATTAATTCATATGGCCGGGAGACCTTGCATTTATACATAATGCTAAAAATTTGGTTGAAACAATATGTGTGCAGTACTTACGACGTCAATTACCCAAACTAGAGTATCCTGTGTTGTTGTACGTTCAGCCCTTAATGTAATGATTCAATGAAGTGATTAAAACAGAGGACAAGTGGACGCACCACATCGTTTTCAGTGTATCTGCACTACAGAAGCCCCATATCAAATGCCACAGTGAGATCGCATTATACAGATATTTGTCATCAACTTTTCCATTCGGCTGTCTTTTAATCGCTTCGCTGAAACTCCACTGCTGGTCGTAATGATTGTCTGTTACGCACTACTGTTTCTTCACTAACCTATATTCAAATAATTTTTATTCGCTTTTAGCCGTTCGAGTTCGGGTACCTCTCTTGTTAGTCACAGATACTGTGCACCCAGAATAAATACTTCAGTTCCGCCACCTTTGAAGAAATCATAGAAATCACAGAAATCTTGATCAAGGTACAAATCATATTTTTGTGCAGAAAATGTTAACAAACAGTGATTTTAAAAGGATACGAGTAAATTGTGATTTGATGTAAGATGGGTTGAAATGACACATATGTCCGCTTCCTCCGTCCAGAAAAACGATGTTAACTATATCATTTCCAATGTGTCTCTTCCTTTCGACCTGTGCACAGAAAAGGAAAAGCCTTATAAGTAAAAGTCACATAAGATATATAAATATATTTATAGGTATATAATTGTAGACGTAGCATCAGTGGAAATACAGTGACTACTTAACCAAAACTGATTTTAAAAGTTTCCCCAGTTTCACTGCTAACACCAGAACACCTAAGGGGGAAAAACGTTACATTGTTACTAAACTGTCGTAAATTTTACAGCACGGTATTTTATTCAAAGTCGCAATTTACAGGTATGCACCAGATAATTACAATTGTAAAGTTTTCAGTGGTACGTCACATACAAAATAAGTACATAATTTCCTATTTTACACCCTATACTGACAATACTAAATCGACGGGAACCGCGAATTGGTACCAACAGCAATCGCAAATTTTACGAAGGTTAAGTAATCCAGGGTTAAAAAACCAACATAAAATCATGTCAGAAGCTCATTTCTCCGGATGCTCAATCACTTTCGTTATTTTATACTTGGTTACCAGTTTCAATTGAACAGCCATGTACACACCAACTATCGGAGAGAGGAAACAAATGGGTCATGAAAATGTGTATAATTACAACATAATGAGGAATGAAAATGCCGAATGTATGATGGTAATGTTGGCAGAATTGATGAAATAATATCTTTTATGAGGCACCAGTAAATTAAGTTAAGTAATAAAATTCTGACTGACAAGCGAAACTATGGGGTGTTACGTACAGTAAATCTTTGTCCACTTTACTTCACGTCGAGTATAAACAGATCAAAGAACACTCTTCCAGTATAGGAGAAAGACGGGAAACGTTTACAACTTCAAAATATAAAAAATATTAGTAAATAAATTTTTTATTTAATAATACATTCAGAGAAAAATTAGTATGGAAAGCCACCATATACAGCGCTTGTTTACGTGGCATAAGCAAAGATGTGTGCCGTATGTTATTTGCCGAATGATATGGCGGAAGGATGGTGGTTCATATACATTGGGCTATGCAGAATTAGGTCTCCTGTGGTTTCCCCTAAATCTTTTACGGGAAATTCCGGTATGGTTCATTCGAAATCGACGCAGATGATTTCCTTTCCTTCCTTAATTCAGACTTGTTTTCCGACTCTAATGACCTCATCCTCGATGTGACGCTGAACCCTTATCTTCGTTACTTCACGGTGTAACAGGTGTAAGCGCAGATATTTTTATTGGTGACCGAGGACTGTGCACTGAACAAGATTACATCAGTACTTACGTCATTTACAGACTAATAATTATAAGCATTACAATTCGCATCTTGCAAGAGCAAATCATTAATGCTTATTTTCCCTGGCCAGCAGGTCGGGTGTTGGATACGTGGACACAAAACGGTTAGTCTATACTGACAGGCGTAGTCCACTTCGTGGTGCAGTACACGATGTGTTCCGTGACATCTGCACGTTATCGAAAGATCCTTGTACAGCATGTGATTACTGCTGTGGGAGCGCGCAACATTGTAGAAACCACTGTTTTCATGCGAGATGGGACAACACCTCATGTTGCTCGCCCAGTGAAAGATTTGCTTAATACAACCTTTCCGAAAGTGTTATCTTCAGATGTTTTCCAGATACATGGCCTGCTAGATCACTTGATCTCAATCCATGTGACTTTTGGCTGTAGGGAAATCTAAAAGAACCAGTTTATGAGGGACACGTTTGGTCTCTATCTGATCTGAAGGCCAGTGCACAGGGACACGCAACTCAGATTCCACCGGAACTGCTGCGAGCAACTGTTGATCACGTCGTTTTACGGATCAAACATCTCGTCGACGTCTCCGGTTCTCACATTGAACAAATCGTGTAAGCGGCGGTTAATAATAAAATCAAAATTATGCCGATTCCACTTGTCTGACCCTTTCTGCTCATGACCCTTTTCTAATCCATTACATATGGAAACATTTCTATACGTCTTTCTCTCATTCACAGCGCCAGATTTGCAGCTGATGGCCAACATTAGAACAATTTTTTTCTAGGGTAAATCGGTTCCGCATTAACGCATTAGAATATCTGACAAGTTTCGCTGTAATACGACAATCACAGACCACATCTGTAAGTAGCTACATTTTAATTATAACTTCCTGGTACCATACAAGCAACGCAGTCCGTAGATTAGTATTCTTATTTCCTCAGTCATAGCGCCCGTACACAGAATTCCAGTGACTCCTTCCGGTGTAGTAACGCTAAAAGTGTTAAGAGGAATGCTAGAACTCGTGTTTTGTGGTCTCTTTCCCGGGCTTGACAAAAAGCTGAACACGGGTACGAGGATGGAATCTGTGCGGTGATAAAGCGGTTGTTTCAGGGCACAACAGTAGTTTCGGCTCTAACTTCTGCAGCAGAATGGAAAGCCCGCGGCTCAAGGTGACTCGCTATACAAACTCGAGTTCCGAGTAAACAACTAGCAAACAATGGCTAGGCTGCAGTCCGCGCGGCAGAGCCAAAACACTCTCTATTTAGCGATGTAGTCATCTCAGCGCTTGACATTGATCGATGTCGCCAAGTCCCTATCCGGAGGACATGTATAGAAACTGCGGTCGACTCACTGTATAGTAGGTGCGAGATGAAATCATAACCTGTTGCGTAATTAAAACTGAAATAAAATACCTGTAACACTGTTCTGAGAGTAGAAATAATGGCAGTTTAGTTTTTACATCTGAAAGAGTCCCTATGCAGTCTCTCATAATTTTTTACGTATTTGTGAGGACCTCTGAAAGCTCCTCCTATCATTCTTCTCTTTCTCCTTTTCATCACGTTCCATGACCTTGGAGATTAGCTCCTCAATTTGGTCCTACGGAACTAGACGCGTAAATAAATAAATAATCATTTACTGTCATAATTCTTGTTCAGTCACTATAGTTGTAATACATCATCATTTGTGAAAAATGCAACATTGAAAAGTATATATGATTCTGAATTCATCTTTAAATCACAGAAAAGGCACGAGAAAATACACAAATATTAAATATTACAAAGGGGTAAATTATCTCTGATTTTCAAGAGTCAGCATGATGTGAAGCCCCAACGTGCTACCATCAGAGTTTCTAAATGACATGGCGTGGCATCAAAGTGGGTGAGTGTATGTTTCTAGGAGTTTCCCTTAAAGCTGTTGAGACGGTGGACTCACATTCCGGAGAGGTGAAGCTCAAATCTCCGCACGGTCATCCGGACAATAGTTCACGATGTTTATCCCACATCTGTTATAGTTACATTGGACACGGCCAATTTCCTTTCCCATTATTGTCCATTTCGAACTTGTTCTCCATTCCTAATGATCTCGGTCTTCGTCATGGACGTGAAATTGAACCCTAATTTTCCTTCCTAATCATTTGTAAGCGAATCCTCAGCAGTGCCTTCTTGTGGGCCGTAACGAACAGGAGGCAGCCAACTGTACCCCTGATATATCTGATGCGCCACACATCAGACAAGCGTGGAGGTCAGGGAAACAGAGGTACTCGTCGTTTTACGAATAAAGCTTGCACCACTCCACTCCACCTAGATGTGGATCGGCATTCTGTTGCTGAAATGTGATGTGTACAGTTTTAACTGAAGGAGGTGTATTATGTCCGACTCTGAAAGCTACCTGAGATAACTGTAGCTGTTCGTGTTCTCAAGAAGCAAGAGTCGAGATCGCATGATAATTGCAATAGTATCCTTAACCTACGCCCTTGAAGCATCTCCGATACTCCGCTTAACAATGATTGCCAGTCTGAGTCGCTACAGCAGGGTTAACACGTATGCGGCCACCACTGAAGTATGGTTCGTTGCACTATTACATGAAACAATTTACGTTTACGTTGTAAAATATGAAGTGTGTGCTCCGATGTAGGACAGGCCTGGAGGCTCTAATCTGGCCAGTGCCAGTGACCGACTAATTAATAAATGAAATAGAGGGCGTCCGGGAAGTGGGGAGGAATATTAAAGTGCTATAGAACATACAAAATTTACTGAAAATGTAATGTTTTTTTCCAGGCATATTAAGTAACTTCTCCTAATTATGTATGAAAAATTATATTCTCCATATGCCCACCCAAGGCCGCTCGGCAATGAGCACCACTTCACCCATTCTCCATTCCTAATGATCTCGGTCTTCGTCATGGACGTGAAATTGAAACATAATTTTCCTTCCTAATCATTTGCAAGCGAATCCTCAGCAGTGGCTTCTTGTGGGCCGTAACGAACAGGAGGCGACCAACTGTTGCAGATAACATCCGTGAAAAAACCACGGCAGCCAACCGTCATATAACAAAATAACGCAAAATGCAAATTCGTTCTTACTTCCCGGACACCCGTTGCTATAATTGCTTCTTATCTCTCAACACAAGCCCACTGAAGTTCTCAATGATGCTTTCACAAACATCTGGTGCGATGCCGTTAATAACCCTTTTAATTACACCCTTCAGTTGGTGTACTGCTTGGGGTTTCCTCACGTACACTTTTGATTTCACAAATCCCCACAAAAAAAGTCACAAGACGTAAGATCGCATTATCTGACAGACCATTCCTGGCTGCTCAGCTAAAAGATAATTTCTTGAGGAAACTTTTCATTCAGCAGAACAATCGTTTCACGGGAGGTGTGACATGTCGCACCATGTTGTTGAAACAAAAAATTGTCATTTTCATCAATAAGAGGGAAAAACCAATCCGTTTCGTTAACGGTCGCCGTTCACAGTAACGGCAGCTCCCTCATCATTTTCGAAAAAAGTATGGGCCGATCACTCCTCCTACCCAGAAGCAATTATAGTAACTGGTGTCCGGGAAGTAAGAACGAGTTTGCATTTTGCGCCATTTTGTTATATGACGGTTGGCAGCAGTGGTTTTTTCATGTTTGTTATCTGCGATCCTTCCTATTAGTAGCTTGATAGCTTTTGTGTGGTGAGCATGGTTGTTTCATCTTTATTTTCGTCATGGAGCAGATGACAACTGAGCGACGTATCCAAGTGATGCGGATGCGTCTCATCTTCCACAGCCACTCTCGGTTTTTCATAACCCGAAGTTCTTCAGTTCTGCGTATTGACGTACGTACTGAGGTGGAAGTGCGCCTCATCTGAGAAAATTATTCTTTTTATGTAGTTCTCGTTCTCCGCTTGTCGAGCCAAGACCCAATGAGCAAAACGAGGTCTCTTTCCACGATCTGCAGTATTCATCTCTTGTGTACGTTGAATCTTGTACGGATGCATTTTCAGATCTTTTATAAGAATTTTATGCAGTGAACTTGGTGATAATTCAATTGCTGAACTCGTCGGCGAACCGATTTTCTGGGGCTCACGCTCACATTGTCACGCACGACAGCAATGTTTTCTTCCGTTCGAACGGAACATGACCGTCCTATTTTCTTAACGTTTGAAACAGAGCCCGTGGTCTCAAACTTTCGAACTGATGATTCGATTGGAGCAGCATTACGTCCGAGTGTCACTCGCAGTTCACGAGCGGTTGACGTGGGACTTTCACCATTTTTGTAATAACTTTTTATCACTTGGATAGGTCGCTCAGTTGTCATCTGCTCCATGACGAAAATAAAGATGACACAACAATGCTCACCACACAAAAGCTAACAAGCTACTAATGGGAAGGATCGCAGATAACAAACATGATAAATCCACGGCTGCCAACCGTCATATAACAAAATGGCGCAAAATGCAAATTCGTTCTTACTTCACGGACACCCGTTACTATAATTGCTTCTGATCCCTCAACACAATAGTAAAATATACTGTCTGACAAAGGAAAGGGAAGCACCCAGAAGACACGGTCGTACATAAATGTGAGTTTGTTCACGTATTGGCAGGTACATAAATGACTAGATTTGCAATTCTCCGTGACAAGTAGGACGGCCACCAGCGTGAATTAGTGTTATTCGCGTTTAGTGTTGTTACCAAGCCTGGTAGGTTATACCAGTAAACCTCCATTATTCAAAGATTCGGACTCCCATGTATACAATATCCTCAAACGTCTGATTACAAATGAGTTTAATTTGTTAAATATTTGCCTCTAGCAGTTTAGGAAAGGTTTGTAATTATGCTTAAAGTTGTTTTGGGAGTCGTTAAGCGCTCTCATTATGAAACAGTGGATGAATATGTGCTGGGTAATTTGAGCTCCATTTTAAGCCAACGCTAGTTTTTCACGTATCGCAGTGTTTACGACGTCATATCTCCTGAGCTATGAGTCGTACAGTGATATAATTTTCCAGAAACATTAAGTGATATATGTAGATACTGTATGCAAAGTGTGTTGCGAACTGAGTTGTTAGTAAATAAATAATGCATTAAAACGTCATGTTCGATGTTGAAGTTTTACTGCGCCCCATTTTAAGCAAAAGCTAGTTTTCCAAACATCTAAATAAATATAAAGTCATCTCTGCCGAACTAAGTATTGCGCAATGATATAAATTTGCGTGTACATTCAGTAAGATAAATAGATGATGCGTGAAAAGTGTGTTTTGAATAGAACTAGCAGTAAAGAAGTAATAAATTACAATGTCATGACTGAAGTTAAAGTTTTACTACGCGCCATTTTAAGCAAAAGGTAGTTTTCCACGTATCTAAATGATAATGATGTCATATCCGCTCAACTGTGTGTCGCACAATGATATAGTTTTGCAGATACATTCAGTGGTATACGTGGATATTGTCTGCAAACTGTGTTGCACGTAGAGTTACTAGTAAACCAGTACTAAATTAAAACGTCATGCCTGAGGTTGAACTCTGACTGCACGAACAGTGAAAATGTAATAAGCGTTAAAATTTTTACCTATTACCATTTTATGTGCAGTGCCAGCTAGAAAAGGTTTCGTGAAAGTGTTAAATTACGTGTCAACTTCATCGGACGTCACTAAGTGGTTTCATTCTCAAATATTTGCGCGCAATCAGTTACGCTGCCTCGAGACAAACACACAATTTCTAACTGTAGTATTTCTCTTATTGTGTTAAACTTTGAAAGGAGTATACTGGGGCACATTTGTATGTGACACCCGAATATGATTTTATAAACGATGTTCGGTTTTGACAGGCTTTATATCGCAGACGCCGAGGTATTGCTAGTGTTGGAGTAAGAGAGCTCTCGGCGCACAGTTGTCTGAGGGAAAGACGATCACTTAGGCAGTTTTTGTGGTGTGCTGTGTGAAGCCACCAAGTGTTAGATTAACTTATGTATGTCAATATTTTTGAACTTGGAAGCAGAAGTCTTCATGTAAGCAAGGTAAATATGTTAAATAATTATGGTTTCTGTTTTTGCCAGCGCGCTAGTATAGATGAGTTGGGTGATAATTTGTAATTGTTGAGTAACCCCAGAATGTACGTAAACCGTTTTGATAAAAAGGCTAGTTAGATATTTCGCTTTGTAATGTTTCTAAGATTTGTTAACAGAGCTTTGTTTAATTTGATGATTTGCATGTATGTTGGATTAATGAAGTTAGATAATACTTGCTGTTTAAATTTCATTGTTTGTGAATCAATTGTGAGTAATGTAACTTCAATTGTCAGGTGTTTTTTGAAAAGCCAAACTTAACTTGCAATATAATTTTGCTAAACAAAGAAAAGTGCGAGATCATCCACATGGGTACTAAAAGAAATCCGATAAATTTTGGGTATACGATAAACCGCAGAAATCCAAGGGCTGTCAATTCGACTAAATACCTAAAGTTACAATTACGAGCAACTTAAATTGGAAAGACCACATAGATAATATTGTGGGGAAGGAGAAACGAAGACTGCACTTTGTTGGCAGAACACTTAGAAGATGCTTCAAACCCACTAAAGAGACAGCCTACATGGCACTTGTCCGTCCTCTGCTGGAATATTGCTGCACGGTGTGGGATCCTTACCAGGTAGGATTGACGGAGGACATCGAAAAAGTGCAAAGAAGGGCAGCTCGTTTCGTGTTATCGCGCAATAGGGGTGAGAGTGTCACTGATATGATACGCGAGTTGAGGTGGCAGTCACTGAAACAAAGGCGGCTTTCCTTGCGGCGAGATCTATTTACGAAATTTCAATCACCAACTTTCTCTTTCGAATGAGAAAATATTTTGTTGACACCCACCTACGTAGGAAGAAATGATCATCATAATAAAATAAGAGAAATCAGAGCTCGAACGGAAAGATTTAAGTTTTCCTTTTTCCCACGCACCATTCGAGAGTGGAATGATAGAGAAGTAGTATGAAAATGGTTCGATGTACCCTCTGCCAGGCACTTAAGTGTGAATTGCAGAGTAACCATGTAAGTGTAGATGTAGAAAAAAACTCAATGTTAGTAATTCACCAAAATCAGTACCGCCTCCCTGTCCAGGTCATATATATTTTAAAGAAGTTGGATTTTCTTAAATTTTCTCGTTTATCAGCCAAATGAATTTCATGTGCATTTCAAGTATTATGGCCAGCATTGCACACTGCTGAGCCTGTAGATAGCATATTTATATTTTTTTATGAGAGACCAGAATATATCGCGTTACTCCGTTGCTGCTCTAGAGGTAAAACAGTTTAATTTATTTGTTATGTGCACAGGGACCAAAGTTATTAGTTTTGAACAGGGCCTTAGGATTCACTGCTTAAGGGGCTGAAGATATTTTGCAGTGACTTTATTTCTTTACTGGTATTGGGAGTTGCATTACCCAAAGAATTCGTGTAAGGTTTTTCTAACAATAATACAGAGTGAGCACACCACTCGCACTTAGAACACGCAACACGATAATTCGAGTTTATTACCCATTTCATAATTTAGACATTCATTCTACGTAACCGTAAAGTTTTACAAATTAAAAGAACATTACACTTGAACGTTACGACTTTCAACATAAAATTGTACCTCTTAATGAGTAGATTATAACAGCATTTTAAATTTTTAAATTCGGCAAATAAGTACGTGATATATTGAAAATTGAATTTTTGTTGCCGCTACCATGCAACTGGTACCTGGTTCCGGGATAGCGTTTTAGGGACGTGAAGAGCGCTAGATGTTGAGTGATCGCTGTGAAGGAAACGGGGATGTCAAATACTCGTGTGGGACTGTGTTACGAGCATCTGACAGAGTCTGAAAGGAGCGTCGTGGCTCTGCATTTGGCCGGTTGTTCGAATGCTGCAATATTCAGGTTTTGGGGGCATTCGGATGTGATAATGGCCGGATGTTGGACTGCACGTGAACGTCAAGAAGGCACACCCAAGGTTCCGGTTGACTGCGTCTGAACACCAGAAGAGAGGATCACCATGTTGTGCACCGAGCACATCGTAACCCCGTTCAAATCTGCGCCTGCCATCCGTGAAGAAGTCATGGACTCCCCGCAATATTCTGTCATTCCGCGCCGTTTTTAGGAGACTAGGAGCAGCCGGACTAGGGAACTACCGTTCTATTCCTAGGCTGCCGTTAGCACCACAACACCAGCGGCTACTTTTGGTGTGGTGCCGTGACCGGGAAGCATGGACTGTCGGTTAATAACGTCGTATGATGCTCACCGACGAATCGCGGTTGTGCGGCGACCTTCTTCCAATGTTTTAGAGCGGCAATGCGGTGTTATTCGTGGCGTCATGATGTGGTATTTTGTCGGGTACCACTTCGGGTCACGGCTGGTAGTGACTGAGGGAACTCTGACAGCACAAAGATATGTTACGGGCGTCCTGGATCCTCATGTGTTACCTCTAGTGCCACGTTATCATGGTGTGGTTTCTCAACAAGACAATGATCGTCCACATCTGACACGTGTCTCTATGAACTGTCTGTGTGACGTTGATATTGTATTGTATTGTATGTTAATCGGGGACCTAGAAACGACGGAGATGCTCCGTCCCCGCCGCAGCCGCAGTGGTCCGCAACCCCACGACGGCTATCGCAGTCCACTTCAACTCTCCGCCGCCCCACACCGAAACACTCTTTCGGGGTTATTGTGCGGTTCGGCCCCCTCAGAACGAGGAGAACCCATACGTGTCATAAAATGGATGTACATTATGTGATCAAACGTATTCGGACACCCCCAAAAACATACGTTTTTCATATTTGGAACATTGTGCTGCCACTTGCTGCCAGGTACTCCATATCAGCGATCTCAGTAGTCATTAGACATCGCGGGAGAGCAGGATGGGGCGCTCCTCGGCACTCGGAACTTCGAATGTGTCAGGTGATTGGGTGTCACTTGTGTCATACGTCTGTACGCGAGATTTACTCACTCCTAATCATCCCTAGATCAACTGTTTCCGATGTGACAATGAAGTAAAAAAGTGTAGGGGCACGTACTGCACAAAAGCGTACAGGACGACCTCATCTGTTGACTGACAAGAGACCGCAGATTGTTGAAGAGAGTCGTTACGTGTAATAGGCAGACAAGACATATATCCAGACCATTACACAGGAATTCCAAACTGCATCAGGATCCACTGCATTTACTACGACAGTTAGGCAGGAGGTGAGAAAACTTGGATTTCATGGTCGAGCGGCTGCTCATAAGCCACACATCACACCGCTGAATGCCAAACGACGCAACAATTGGTGTAAGGAGCGTAAACATTGGACGATTGAACAGTGCAAAAACATTGTGTGCAGTGACGAATCACGGTACAGAATGTGGCTATCCGATGGCACGGTGTGGGTATGGCGAATGCTCGGTGATTGTCATCTGCCAGCGTGTATAGTGCCAACAGTAAAATTCGGAGGCGGTTGTGTAATGGTATGGTCGTGATTTCCATGGAGGGAGCTTGCATCCCTGGTTGATTTGCATGGCACTATCACAGCACAGGCCTACATTGATGTTTTAAGCACCTTCTTGCTTCCCACTGTTGAAGAGCAATTCGGGGATGGCGATTCCATCTTCCAGTACGATGGAGCACCTGTTCATAATGCACGGCTTGCATCGGAGTGGTTACACGACAGTAACATCCCTGTAATTGGCTGGCGTGCACAAAGTCCTGACCTGAATCCTATAGAACACCTTTGAGATGTTTTGGAACGTAGACTGCGTGCCTGGCCTCACCGACCGACATCGATACCTCTCCTCTGTGCACCACTCCGTGAAGAACGGGTTGCCATTCCCCGAGAATCCTTCCAGCACCTGATTGAACGTTTGTCTGCGAGAATGGTAGCTGTTATCAAGGCAAAGGTTGGGCCAACACCATACTGAATTCCAGCATTACCGATGGAGGGCGCCACGGACTTTTAAGCCATTTTCAGCCAGGCGTCCAGATACTTTTGGTCATATAGTGTACGTATATATGTATTTGAGTATGTTCCACATCTCCTCCTGAACCACTTGACGAAACTTGTCACACATATTACTTACGGTCTGGAAATCAGAACTGTGGGGTTAAGGTGGACCTACCTATCAAAGGGGTGCAACTGAGGGGGCAAAAGTGCAAATACCTGCACTTTAGCAATCCAGAAGTTGAGAATGAGAGCATTTAGAGACATACAACAAATTTAACAGAAAATTTCAAACCTTTACGGAACGTTTTCTTAATGATGACCCCAATAAAGTGATGAAAGGAAAAACATTTATTGCTTACTGCATTTTCGCTGTTCTTGCAGTAGATATGCTGCATGACACATGACGTTTTAATTTATTATTTCCTTACTACAACCTCTGTTCACAACATAAATTGTAGACAGCAGCTACATATATCTCTGGACATACCTGCAAAATTGTATTATTACTCAGCACATAGTTTCGGAGGTATGGCGTCATAAACATATAGCTGTGTGAATATGAAACTGCACGGCGAAATTCGGTAGAGATACAGGTGAAATGTATGTACAAATATATGTGAAATACATTAAATTTATGTGAAATATATTTGACATGTGCGCACGTGGGCGAAGCCACGGGTAATCTGCTCATCGTAAACCCTGTAACGATTTCAAGCAAATTTAGTACACATATTAGTTACAATTTGGAAAGAAATATTGGGGAAGACCAACAGCTTCCTATTGAGGAGAGCGTGATAACGTGCAGAGAGAAGGGGTAGGCGGAGATGGACGGACAGCGAGAGGAATGAGGAGATTGGCACAGCAGGAATAGACAGAGCGAGGGGAGAGGGACATGAACGGAGAGGAGAGGAAGAGATGGACAGAGAAACGAAAGAGGAGAAGATGGACTGGGACAGGGGGAGGAAGAGATAGGCAGAGAGATGAGGGACGAGGAGATGAACAGACAGAGGGCGAGGAGGAAGTGGACAGAGAAAGGTGAGAGGAGGAGAGATTGAGAGAGTGTGGAGGGGGGGGGGGGCGAGATGGACAGAGAGAGGAGGAGCAGATTGACAAAGAGAGGTGGAGGAGGAGATGAACAGAGAGAGGGGACGGAGGAGATTAACAGAGAGAGGATGAAGGAGGAGACATACGGAGAGAGGGGGAAGGAGGAGATGGACTAATAGAAGATTAGAGTAAATACATACTTGGCCAACACAAGGTACTCAGCTAGTAAGTTAGTACACAGTTATGAATTCCATGTACAGACTACAGATATTGATGGGACACTGAATAAAAGAAAAGCGGCGTACGTACCTGTTGTCTGTTTTCCTTAGAGTATGGCAGCATTGTTGAAATGTGGAACATTATTTCGTGACCTTCATACATTGTGTAGATTGAGTACTTGCCAGTCATGTCTCCTGTAAACGTAGAAAAGCAGAGTAAATCATGAAGCCACAACGGAAATTTTGGTTATAGTTTCTGGGATGAAGAGAGATGGAGGTAGGAGAGAGAGAGAGAGAGAGAGAGAGAGAGAGAGAGAGAGCTTGTCGCCTCGACGAGTGGAATAGTTCGGCGTGTAACGTGACAATATTGTTGACAGCTGTTCTCGATGTAGCCAACGTGACATGGGGGCGGGGGTTCAGGGTGGTCAAGACGCGTGATTTCAGCGAGTTTCATCTCGACTAGATATTGCGTGCCCGACACGTGGCACACTTCATCTCCTAGGTCGTCACGTCAATTATCTTCCACCTGTCAAGCGTGAACCGTGATGGCCTTCTATACAGGGGACACAGCCACCATACGGATCGTTTCGTATGGGGAATCACGTGTTAATGTCAGGGCTTCCTGCAGAATATCGCTGATTGTAACAAAGGATGCACTAGCTACAATTCAGCACTCGACACGCCAGTATTAGATAACAACTACTGAGCAGCCAGCCCATTCAGAAGTACCTTTTTAAGTATAAGAAATCACTAGCCCACACACGTATTTTTGCTTACTGAACTTCTCGGAGCACTGACAACATGCATCCTGGAACACCTTTATTGATTATTCTAATTATGGGAAAAGGTCGACTAGAATTATGAGTTGTTCTAAATGTTGGTTCACGCCAAAGGCAGGAAAGGAGTATGTCAAAACGCACATACAGCAGTGGAAATCAGTATAAAGGCATGGTCATTTGCAGGAAAATTAACGGTGTGTATTGGAATAGTTGTGCACAGTGTACATGCAACAGCATGATATTCAGTATACCGACAAATGCAGTCAAATGGTATCGCATTTGATGTCAGTAGCACAGTACATAAAGACATCAACGATTTAGGTGGTAGAGGGTGGAACTCGATTAAAGGCAGTCGGCTCTTGCGGCGTTAATGTGTACTACATGTCTATACTGCACATACGAAACGGGCACCATTGGTGCCAGTGTGTGCTGAGTACATAAACCACGGTAGTGACAATGCAGCGCGGGAAAAGAGTTACCAAGTAATAAAAAAGTAAAAATCAGTGTGTACCAGGACATGGGTCTCTCTAATCGTCAAATCGCCAAGAAGTTGTTTCGTTCAAGTACAGTGATTGATTGGGTGCACAATGTGTAGAGAACGTAAAATATTCTCAAAGTGGAAAATTATCTGAAGCATCGCAACGGTTACTTTTGCACAAAGAAAGGGCCACAGACCGTCAGTCTTATTAACCTGTGGCTAATTTATAGTTGCCAGTAGCTGCCAAACGTCTCAGACAAATAGTGTCAAATGACAAACCTCTTGGATTCAAGAAACGACTGCAGAAACCTGCTCTATCACCCAAACATAAACAGAATAGACTGGAGTTTCCTGGAAAGCATACATCATGGACTCCAGAATGTGATAAAGTGATCTTCAGTGATGAGAAGAAGTTTAATTTAGATGGGCCAAATGGATTTCAATGTTATTGTCATTATCTGAGTACAGAGCAGCAGGTAAGAATAAGCAGAAATTTCGGTGGTGGAAGTGTTATGATTTGGTTAACTTCTGCGCTAAAGGTAAATTACACATTCCTTGGCTGAGCACTAAAAAGAACTCTAACATGTACCCTGAGTTCCTAGAGACAGAACTGGTCAAAATTTATAACAACTTAGAGGACGAAGGTCTAATGTCTCAACAAGATAATGCTTCTGTGTATGTTTCTGCTAATACCTTTTGGCTGCACTTAGCCTGGATTTGAACCCCGTGGAATATATTTGTGAAATATTTACAAGGCATGTTTGCTGAAACCGAAGGCAATTTGAAGCCGTATATGAGCTGAAAAGAGCAATACAAGATGAGTGAGCGACAATTTCACCGCAAGAACTACAAACCTTAACAAAATCAATGCCACAGAGAATTTTTGAGGTAGTGGGAAAGAACGGAAGATGGACAAAGTACTAACAATGCAATAACACAATAGGACAGTTTGTGCCTGTATACAAATTTCCAGCTGGGAAATGCAAACGCATTATTTTGTTACTCATTTTGTGAAGGAAACTACGTAATTCGATGATGACTGTTATGTCTTATATGGATCTACTACTTTCATAATAAATTCGCTGCAAGTATGTTTTGGAAATTTTACTTTTACTTTCGTAGGCACCCTGCCTTTATACTGATTTCCACTGCTGTAAATGACATTCGCCAACAGGACGCTCCTCAAGCAGTTACTGGAGATATTTTCATGTGGGGGATGTTTACATGTGATGGTATGGCGGTCCCTTAATATGTTTGACATCTTCTCTCACCAGCGAACGGTATTCGAACAAAGTGCTCGATCATGTGTGTCCTCCTTTCACACACAACAATCCGCGGGACACCGGTATCTTCAAAAAGAAAGTGTACAAACTATTGCTCTCGAATTTTATCAGTGTGTTTTGAGTTTTGCTACACGAAAATGAGGTTTCTTGTGTAGCTTCCAAGGCCACATGGCCTTAGTCATGTTGAACTCATTTGGGGTACGCTTGAGTGAGATGTGTACGCCTTGGTTAAAGGTACAACTATTTTCCATAAGAAGTCGGTGGTCGTTGAGCGGTCATGCATGGGTCCCCAACGATTTTGGTGTGTCGTGGTGACCATGCTGCCAACTTCATCTGAGAGAAAGGGTACTAAGTAGGTCTTCTTTTTCATGGCTCTTACCCTTATCTTCAAGGTGTTGGCATGTTAATTATTGGATTTGGCAAGGTTACTGGTGGAGGGTGGCCTGGTGCACTCCTTGTAGCGATGCCTTAAGGCCGGTTCCCACTAGGGCTGCCGCGCGTCATAACGGCGCGGCAGTGGCGTGGTTGTCATGGAAACGCCGTCAGCGGCGCGGCACAGCAGTGTCTGCGTCGCTGTTTGCACATGTCGAACCGCTGCCGCTGCCGCTGCCGCGTGCCGCGCTGCGGGTCCGCGCCGCCAATCACAGAACTCGCTGAGCCTGACTTTAGGTATGGAACCCCGGGCCACACGAACTTTCGCCAAACCGCTGGCGCGGACGCGGCGGCAGCTATGAAATACTTATCATCCGATTTCAAGGAAACTATTCGGTAGAATAATTTGATTCTTGTGCATGTTACAGCCTGATATCTTCTCTCAATGAACGACCGAATTTCTTTTCGTTATTCGTCGTGGTTACTTGCTATATCACATTTACGTAAACAATTACACGAAATTTTAATGAGTGCGTGGACTTTGCGTGCAGTTCATTTTTGGTAATACATTATTGCGTATGAAATTTAGTCAACATATCGAAATTGTTTTTAAAGTTGAGAGCAGAACGATAGCTATGACCATTCTCGAGATACTGAATGATATGTCGGCGGACGGGCTGTGCGGTGACCGCGTGCGGGTCGCTATCGATGCGACCGATACTTCGTCCTGCTCGTCGTAAACCATGTGGTTATATCAATGCAAGTTTCGTAAACGGTTCAAAAAATCGAAACGTGTTTTTTTGCAAACGATAACTTGTAAAAAGTCATCTATTTCGACTCATGATAAATATCCTAAATCTATTTATTTACCGAGATACGAAAGTAACTACAATTAAAAAGACTGGATAGATAAATTTTTTTAAACGGCATTTAATGGCATGTGGAATGTGAAGTTAAACCGAAACTAATTTGCTGGTATGTCTTAAGATGTAATTTGCTAAGTATCTACAGCAATTGATTATTTCCTTTGGTAAGTAACAAACGTTTTTCTCTTGATCCAGTGTACTTTATTTGTTTACGACGCGTTTCGCCTTTTACTTTAAGGCATCTTCGGTGGAGTATAGAATGATTCAGTTTTGTTTTGATATGTGATACTTGCAGATTATAAAACAGTTCACATCTTTTTTACGTGAATAACTGATTACTTACAGTGAATCGAGTTTTTGGCGGACATCTGCGTTTCCCCTCACCTGGTCACATGCTGGAGGTTGAACTAAAACTTAGCTTATGGAACATAAGCACATTTTCATGGTCGCTCTTTTTTCTTCTGTCACTAGCTGTAGACATTTTACCAAAAACTCTGATTTAAAGTCGTAACTACAGTGTGTTCACCTCATGTCCCTTCCTGTTTGCTTTGTTTATGTACATGTTGCCAACCTAAAGAATTATAAGCCGAAATCCTGTGTCCCTGTGTTTTATCGATGGCATCTCCAGAGCTTCAAAGAATGTTTAAATTAAGATTGTCAAAGCCTTTCTCTAAACATGCGAATGCTGTAAATACAGTTTCGCAGTTCTTCAGTCTGTCTACTTAGCTAAGTGGTAGGATCAGTATTGCTTGCGTGTTCAGATATTTCACTGGAATCTAACATTGTGCTTATGATAGTTTGTATAACCCCTCCCCCTCTCCTCTCTACATATTTCTTCCACTTTCTAGCCTTCTCTTATTTGCTTAGTTCTGGCTTGCCAAATGAGTTCTTGACAGTTGCTTCTCCTTTGAGCAAAATTTTCTTTCTTCTTTCTCATTTTCATTCTCCTATGTTTTCTAAGTGCAAAATCCGGAGTTACTGCAAAAATACTTCTTCGTAGTACAGATAATTTTATACAGTTATACATTTAACTATTTAGGTTTGAAGATGCTAATAAAGGCCAATGACGAATTTTCTCTCTGTCAGTTAACTGTTATTTTTATCATTTCAACTTATGAGAACTGCATGAAATTTTGGAGGCACCTTTTTTTAGTTGCAGTTGATCACTAAGACTGCTGTCAGGCTTATTGTAAAATGTGGTTGTTTATTTCTAATTCCTCTAACGAATTCATTTGTAATCCCTTTTTGGTAAAATGTAATACCTCTAAGTTTTCTTCGATGCTTATCTCCGTGTTGAGCTAAGTGAGTAGCGAAAGTTGACTTATTTAGGTCTGACATTTATAAACTAAATTGTTGTGTGTGCCTCAAATTTTACGCTGGATAAGCTGGCGGAAGTTTCAACGTACAATACCGTGAACACATGGATAATCTCAGACTAAAAACCTAGGTAAGTCAACTTTCGCTGCTCTCTTACTCCAGCACGTAAACAGCTTCAAAATTTCATGCAGTTCCCCGTAAGTTGAAATTGTAAAAATAACAATTAACTGACAGAGAGAAAATTCGCCATTGGCCGTTACCAGCACCTTGAAATCTAAATAGTTAAATGTATAACTGTATAAAATTACATGTTTGATGCCAATCGGTATACATATCACTTTCTTCGATACATCAAATCAGCAGCCGATGTAAACAAATGTGTCCGCCATCTTGTGTTTAGTTCTGTCCAATGGTCAGCATGGATCGTAAAAGAAAATCAAACCTCTGTCTTGTGATATGTAAAGGATGGCTTTTAGTGAAGTAAGCACAATGTATAGAGCACATGTAAGTGTAAAATTATGAAATCACGAAATTTGCGTCCTAAAATATAACAAAGAAATCAACGCTATCATCTGACGATGGGCCCAGGCCCGAAACTAGTAATGGTACAATAAAATCATTTAAAATTTTTTTAAAAATCTTGTGCCTGGTTGCAGTATTTACCACAGTGCAATAATTATCTTTCAGCTTTCAAAAGTATTACTTTAAAATTAATTTTATTAGTTTATTGAGTTGAACAGCAGTTGGTATTAATTTCTTCATGTCTGTTATATTCAGCAGCGTTATAAGGTTAGCAGTGTTTAAACTTTGAGCGTTTCTTCCTTTTGCGCAATTGTGTTATTTGCAACAGAGTGCTTGTCGCGGCTAGATGTATGTGGAAATAACAGCAACGTGTAATGCCTATAGGATTTCAGAAATTGTTTTATGTAACAAGATATCAACAGTGCCGATAGCACGTGACTCTCTCGTCCATCTAAGTCGTAAAATCTAAAATATGAATTATCATAATGGCAATTGTGTGCTGTAAGGCTCTCTAAGTGAAATGTTCGGAAGAACTTTTTGAATAATGTACAATGCTTACTGACAAGATATCAGTGTTAAATTCAGACTATGCTACAATTGTAACGCTATCATTTGTTGTGTGACTGATATGGACGATGTGAATGATATGACAGCGAACTGCAACAATCACCAACAATTTTATCAAATGGCAGGCTAGCAAACTTAAGAATAACTCTTCTATACAAATTTTCATGTAGTATTAAGTTAGATAACGAACGTATTGGAGACAGAATTTATTAACAGGAAGGATGGTTTCGTCACAGTATAGCGTTATTTATGGAAAGGTCGATAATCCATTTCCGTGGCAACGTTTATCTTTATTTTTGGGTTTTTTATTGTCACTGTTGTAATCCAAAATATTTTACTACTTACGTTTGGCATTTTTGCACATACATGTATGTTCATGAGGAAATATGTATATTCGCTAGTGTGAAAATTAGCAATCTCCTGTTTGACTCAGTTTAACAATTGAACTTTTATGTACAGGTTCTCAAGAAGTATTGCATTGACTATACGTAACAGGAAGTTCTCTGTGGACGTTCACTTGCTTCTTTTCTCGTCCAGCATCGGCCCAATCGGTATATTTTACTTCGAGCAGTTGCACGTCCATCATGCCTTGTGAATATAGTTGTATAATTGGACCCACTTCATCACACAGTGGTAGATCTTTCACTAGATAATATTTTCATGCCGTTAAAGGACTGCTGTTTCTCTCAATTTCTACTATTTCTTCGTTGTTTGGATCTCGATGATTATCTGGCTATGTCTGCTGTAGAGTGTGTGTAAACTCATTGGTATAATATACAACGGTTATTAGAATCAGCCTAATCTCATTGGTACGTGATAATTTCTGTTTTACCTAGAATACATTCTAAATACTGAGTTAGAAAGTTATACAATTCCTTTACTCTGATTAACAAACTCCTACTAATGTCTACGAGAATTACAGCGGCTTTTTCTGAAGTCTATTCTCTAGTTGTCTGCTTGATTTATTGAGTCACTTCTCAGAGCCAGTAGTGTTGTCCTCTTAGATGAACATGAACAAGTGCAGCAGTCAAGTGAAAGATCTAAGCTGCCTTACCGGCATAAATGCAGCTTGAAAGTAATTATAGATTGTACCATTTGAACGAGTGACAACTAAAAAAAATGGTTCAAATGGCTCTGAGCACTATGAGACTTAACATCTGAGGTCATCAGTCCCCTAGAACTTAGAACTACTTAAACCTAACTAACCTAAGGACATCACATACATCTATACCCGAGGCAGGATTCGAACCTGCGACCGTAGCAGTCACGCGGTTCCTGACTGAAGTGCATAGAACCGCTCGGCCGTCGCGGCCGGCGACAACCAAACGTTTATTACTAATTTTCTTGAAAATCACAGCTGTTTGAGTTATTCTACAAAGTAATGTTAATTTTAAAACACACCTTTAACATCCAGGCCACCACGATATCTGTCCCATCCACGGAGGCGAACCTGGTCTCCGAGAAGATTTATGAATCTGTTGAAATCGTCGCTTCCAAATTCTGGAACAGGAGAAAGTCATGAATAAATACATGTTTCCTGCAGGGACTTCGCTTGTATGAAAGGCAGTAAGCAACGTAAAATATGTATAATTTTAGACAATTATTATTGTGCCAAACACAAAATTTCCTTTTACATAATTCCAAAGTCTTAATTCTCTAGTGAACATTAAACAGATTTAATTACCAATATTTCTCCACAATGTTAGGTACTTGCGTCAGAAAACTTATTTCCTGATTTCGAGCCCAGCCCCACTTTTAGGCAGCAGTGAACAATATCTTAAATTGGACCGTGGAGGAAAGAATAGGCTAATTGAGACTTGGAGAATACGTAGACTTTATACTTGTTTCTAACAAGATTTTCAGCTGAAGCATTTTAAGTTAATCACAAGGTAGTGGTTTAAGCTACTCGCATTCTCTTATGAAGCATTTTCAATCAACTTCCGTCGATCTGACAAAGTAATTAATTGCATTGAGCAAAAGTGAGATTCAGAATTTGGCTACTTGAGGCGGCTGCTTTGGACCTACAACGATGACCGTAAACTAGGAAGGTAGCACGTACAGTGAAGCACTTGTTTCTATAAATTAATACAAATAAGCTTAAAAATATGTCACCTGGTATGAATATATTTGTGAAGTAAAATATAATAATTTACGTATTTCGGCTCAATCCTTGTATCCACACGCCGTAAACAGCCAATAGTATTTTAAATATTGCTAAACAACGAATGGAGTGTGCGAACTGTACATGTGGTAGAATATAATCGTTTTTAAGGAAATTTTCGATTTAACGTGAATTGGTTTCACTATGTTGAGGAATTACGTTTAGATACATCCATGAAAAGTGAAGTGACCAACTAGCTTGCGACTGAGCCAGATCAAGGAAACAATATCTTACAGTAAATGTTATCGTCTTATTTGAGGTAAAAAGCAGGAAAGAAAATATACAGCTACAGTAATATTTAAGATTAGAAACGGAGAAACTGAAATCTGAAAAGTTAAAGGAATGTGTTTATAATATTAATGGAATTTTCCATCCATATTTGGCAGAACACGATAATACTCACAAAGATCATCAGACTTTTCTTTATTTTCTCACAAAGTCATTTACATCTTCTCAGACCATCCTCATGTGAGAACAGTTACATCTTCACATAACCAAAGCATACAATTCATGTAAGTGGCAGTTAAATGAAGACGAGACACACGGAAAAATAAGTAAACTGTTTATTATTTTAAAAGTAATTACCGGAACTGTGAATAAATTTATCCCACTGTGAGACAAGACGATCACGGAACGATTTTGGGGTTGACTACGGAAGCACGATCCTACCCAAGTGTGCACCTCTTCGTCCGAAGCAAATCGACGGGTACCAGTGTCTTCCTTCATGGATCCAAAAATATGGAAATCATATGGAGAGAGATCGTGACTGTACGGAGGATGTATAACGGCTTCAAGGCGAAACATCTGCAGCGTATTAAAAACATCGCTGACAAAATTTGGACAGGCATTATCCCGCAACAGAATTATTTCACTGACGAAGCGCCACTCAACTCAGAGGTGTCGAAATAACTGCCTGTTACTCCGGTGCCTAGCAGTAATGACTCTCTACAGGTACATTTTTAAAGTGCTCGACGAAGGTGCATGGATGGCACCAAGGGTGTTGTCGTACTGGTGAGTCTTACAGGGACCTTAGAGGGACGCTGAAAAAGCGTAAACACCCTTTACTGCTTCGGGTCACGTTCAGTTGTCAAATGGTTCAAATGGATCTGAGCACTATGGGACTTAACATCTGAGGTCATCAGTCCCCTAGAACTTAGAACTACTTAAAGCTAACTAACCTAAGGACATCACACACATCCATGCCCGAGGCAGGATGCAAACCTGCGACCGTAGCAGTCACGCGGTTCCGGACTTAAGCGCCTAGTATCGCTCGGCCACAGCGGCCGGCCGTTCAGTTGTAATCGTATGGATTTGAACGGTCCCTCACATAAACTTCTGAGCTCTGGTCGTCTTTTCGCATGTGTCGACATCTTGCTGTCTGCAGCGTCACCGAGGCTGGGGCTGACATCATTAGACGCATCATTAGAGAGAAAGGTTGTCGACACCTTTGAGTCGAAATTCGAATTTCTGCGTCGCAATGGGAGACAACTGCGGGATTTTGCAAAAGTGACCCTTCAATTACGTTGCGCAGTGTACATTGATACTCTACGATTCACACTTAAGTGCTTGGCAGAGATTTCATGGAAACACTTTCAGACTACTTCTCGACCTTTTTATTCTCGGATACCACGTGGGAAAATAAACACCTAAATCTTTCCGTGCGAGTTTTCATTTCTCTTATTTTATTATCATAGCCATTTATCCATACGTAGGTGGAAGTCAACAAAATATTTTCGCATTCTGAGACGAAAACTGGTGATTGAAATTTCGTGAAAAGATCTATCCTCAATGAAAAAGTTTTTGTTTTAATGTTTGCAGTCAGACTCACTTTTCACAGCCATGGCACACTTTCCACTACCCACGATAATAGAAAACGAGCAGCCGTCCTTTGAAATTTTTCGATGTCCTCCGTCAATCCTATCTCGTAAGGATCCCATACCGTGCAGTAAAGCTTCAGAAGAGGACGGACAAGCGTAGTGAATGCAATCTGTTTAGTAGATCTGTTGCATCTTCGAAGTGTTTATCCAATAAAACGCAGTCTTTTGTTCGTCTTCCCACATTTTTCAGTGTAATGGTTCTAATTTAAGTTGTCCGTAACTATTGTCCTTAGGTATTTAGTTGAAATTCACCATTTAATTTTTTCGTGATTTATCGTCTAATCGAAATTTAACGGATTTTTTTTTAGTACTCATGTGGATGATCTCACACTGTTTATTGTTAAGGATCAAGTGCCACTTTTGGCACCAAACGAACTGCAATGGTCAGTAGAGAAATGTGGAACACTAAATTTGATAGGGAATTACTGACTGAAAAGAAAACTTCCACTACAATTTGTCTGAAAATATTTAGTTGTGCCGTGGCCTCGTCTTAGCAGGTAATTAAGTAAATGAAGATGAAAAGACACCTCGCCCCTTGTGGTCCGTTTGTAATGCACTCGTTCCTGACATTACTATAAAAGACAAACGATGTTAAAAAATTACTTTAGCGTACAAATATATGAGGAAAGTTACAAATATTGATGCTAATACTATGTACTAAGTGCATAAACGTCACCATATTATTAGAGAATTGAGAACAAAAACGTTGAAAGTTTCCACGTTAACGCATTACGAAACAAGGTGATTGTTTAATACAACGAATCGTTACTAACGGATGCTTTCAATGCAATATTAATGCACCGTATGGTGCGATATAGCTGTTGAATGAAGTACTCACAACAACATCTTCAGAATCTGTTTTTTTTTTTTTTTGAAAGTCATATAGCGACTGGTCTATAACTCCTTAAGTATTGGACTGCGAATAAACTTTGCTGATATTTGCAGCGATTTAGTGATTCTGCTGTTAAAATGTTCTATTAGCCCAACATTTCTGTCTTATCGTATCACACCTATACTTACAATATAAATACAATTACACTTTGGTGTACGTATGTTGTATGTTAACCGGGGACCTAGAAACGACGGAGAGGCTCCGTCCCCGCCGCAGCCGCAGTGGTCCACAACCCCACCACGACTACCGCAGTCCACTTCACTCCTCCGCCACCCCACACCGAACCCAGGGTTATTGTGCGGTTCGGCCCCCGGTGGACCCCCCAGGGAACGTCTCATACCAGACGAGTGTAACCCCTATGTTTGCGTGGTAGAGTAATGGTGGTGTACGCGTACGTGGAGGACTTGTTTGCGCAGCAATCGCCGACATAGTGTAACTGAGGCGGAATAAGGGGAACCAGCCCGCATTCGCCGAGGCACATGGAAAACCGCCTAAAAACCATCCACAGACTGGCCGGTTCACCGGACCTCGACACAAATCCGCCGGGCGGATTCGTGCCGGGGGACTAGGCGCTCCTTCCCGCCCGGAAAGCCGTGCGTTAGACTGCACGGCCAACCGGGCGGGCTACACTTTGATGTAATCATATATACATGGATGTTATTTTGTACCGCTACATAAAAGAACTTAGCTTCTATGAAGAATATGCACGCTTCAACATATGTTTACTAACACTGAACCATAGTGTGCTTTATTTTGAAGTACAGTTCGTGAAGAGTGAGACGTTCTCAGTACGCAACAAAAAATGTAAAGGAGTTTAATACCAGATGGATTAAAATTCATAAACTATTTGTTGTCTGTCGGTAATGATTTTATGAGAGTACAGTAACGTTAAAGATAGTTATAGGAGGTGGATAAAGGAAAACCGGCCGAAGTGGCCGTGCGGTTAAAGGCGCTGCAGTCTGGAACCGCAAGACCGCTACGGTCGCAGGTTCGAATCCTGCCTCGGGCATGGATGTTTGTGATGTCCTTAGGTTAGTTAGGTTTAACTAGTTCTAAGTTCTGGGGGACTAATGACCTCAGCAGTTGAGTCCCATAGTGCTCAGAGCCATTTGAACCATTTTTTTGATAAAGGAAACACCAAAAACACAACACATTACCATGGCTAATATGGTGTAGGACAATATTCGGCGTTCAAAACAGCTTCCAGTCGTCCAGGAATGGATAAACACAGGTCCCGAATGGTTTTCAAGGAGGGAATCTTATACCACTCTTCGTGCAAAATAGTGACAAGTCCATATAACGATGATGGAGCTGGATAGCGATCACGTATCCTACAGTCCAACGTAGGCCACAAACGTTCAATGATATTGAGACCTGGTTACTGGTGATCAGGGGATATGAGATAGTTCACCTTCGTGCTCACAAAACCACTGCTGGACGATGCGAGCTGTGAGAAAAGGGGCCCTATCGTCTTGGTACACAGTATCGGCAGTGGAGAACAAACGTTGTACAACGGGATGGATCTGATCGACCAAAATGGACACACAATCTTCGGCAGTAATGCGACCTTGGACAGTAACCATGGGGCCCATGGAATACCACAATATGGCTGCCCAAATCATAACCGACCCACCCATATTTCACTCTTGGGACGTAAACTCGGCCAGAAGCTGAAAACAGTGTGCAACAAAACTCATTCGACCAACTGATTTCCTTCCACTGCTGCACAGTTCAAGTTTTATGGCTTCGGCATCACATTTTCCTGTTACGGCCATTTGTATCAATGATAAGTGATTTCGGAATTCCAGCTCGCTATGCAGTTCACACCTAATGGAGCTCCCTTCGTGTTGTTTTGGTGCTGACAGGGTTCGCGACTGCGATACTCAGTTCTGCAGTGACTTTTGAAGTTGTCGTCCCTTATTTTTCGCCACTATCCTCTTCAAAGACCGTCCGCCACGATCACTCAACACTCACTTTCGTCCACGTTGGGACGTAGCGGATGATGTTTTTCCGCTTGCTCTGTATGCGACAAAAATCTTCGACATAGTTCCTCTTAAAACATAAAACACTTCGGCTACCTTGGTAACAGAAGCTCCCAGCATACGAACACCAATAATGTGGCCACGTTCGAATTCAGGAACCTCTGACACAATGCATTCACAACTACGCAGAAAACCGTTATAACAACTACTGAAACTTGCGGCATATTGAGGACATTGTACAGGTATCGCTTGTGGTCAAATGCAACAGCGCAACCTGCAGGCTCGGTTAGCATCTGCATTTATTTTCCAGTCAGCATTTCTCGCGGTCTTTCCATATTTTTGTCCACCCTCTGTATAAGTAAAACACCCAATATAAACAGTTTTGATAGTAAATAACGGCAACGGCCTTGCCGCAGTGGTTACACCGGTTCCCGTGAGATCACCGAAGTTAAACGCTGTCGGGCGTGGTCGGCACTTGGATGGGTGACCATCTAGGCCGCCCTGCGCTGTTGCCATTTTTCGGGGTGCACTCAGCCTCATGATGCCAATTGAGGAGCTACTCGACCGAATATTAGCGGCTTCGGTCAAGAACACCATCTTACGACCTGGAGAGCGGTGTGCTGACCCCACGCCCCTCCTATACGCATCCTCCACCGAGGATGACACGACGGTCGGATGGTCCCGGTTGGCCACTCGTGGCCTGAAGACGGAGTGCCTTTTTTGGTAGTAAATAACAGATGCATAAGACACAATGTTTTACGGTACTGAGCACAGGGACCCATTGGTATTTCACTTTCTTATGAAAGATTTCGTCAGTACTGAATTCATTATGCAAGAAATGGTGAGGAAATTATCACGGGAAAAGAGGCAAATATCGCTGTTTGAAATTAAATGTTACGCTGTTGCGGTGACTGATACTGGTAACAGAAAAGAAATCTGAAGTATTCATCCAATATTTCGTTTGGGAACCGTACACTAATTTTCAAGTTACAACTGTACTTTTACCTCTGACTTTTAATGTCTTGTGTATTAAATATCTGTTTGTTCTTTTGATTTTCAGCAGTCCTGGTGGGACTGTGTTAATATATGCCATATAGGTGTGACATGACGTGATACGTATTAACTTTTATGCTGAAATTATGGTTATTAATCGAAACTGGTAGTGGTAATAAAGGACAGATGGACAATTTACATAGAGGTTCACATACTTATGTCAAGGCGCAATTCGCGCTTGCTTATGTTTGAAAGGTGAAACACACAGTAAATATGGAATCAGGCAACAGTTAGTTAGATAATTATCTGCTCCATCTCAGACAATGATCAGTGGGGTAAAGGAATAAAAGTAAAATCTTGTGTTTAATTCCTAACGTGTTCCAGTACAACTTAAAATTTCTGTTAATTGGTAGTGATACAAGTGGTCACACCCAAAACAAAATTACGAATTTAACATCTCGTCAGTTGCGTGGCTAATCTGGAGCCATTTAATGTGAGAAGCTAGTAGTAGCTCGTACCCAACGTGAAGCAGCGGGCCATTGTACAGCCGGCTTGCGTAGTCAGAGGGCCCCTGGTTACTTCTGCGAAAGGGTAAACAGCCGTAAAGCGTGCAACCACAATGAGTCGTTGCTGGACGGACGCCGGTTGGTCGATACCTGCGTGGGGCTGCATAGCATAACGCCACCGCGGTAGCTCGTTGGCCGAAACTCGTAATCCTGGCTCCACACGGCGCGTTACCTCTTTGTAGCTGACAGCCGTTCCGTTATGTACAGGCTTACCGATCACTACTGCCTGTTGTTCCACAAACTGCATTCAGCACCTGGGAAGTTCTTTCATTTGCCCATGGCCATTTTGCCTTCAGGCTACTGCCTTAGCAAGTTTATCATTGATTCGTCTTTTGTGTATTTACCACTATCGCAATGTTGCCTCTACAGGGTGTAAATTTTAAGTTGACAAACCAGAATATCTCGAAAAATAAGCTTCACACGAAAAAATGTGTTGAATCCAATGATGATTATTTTCGAGGGGGACATCTGCTGGAGCTAAAATTAGCCCGCCCTGGGGGTGGGGCGGGAGGCAACTTTAAAATTTCAAATGGGAACCCCCATTTTTATTGGAGAATCAGATTCTACATAAAAAAACTACGTACATTTTGTCTTCTGGGTCGCTTGTTCGATGTAATTAGCTCAAGTTAACCTTATCTCAACGTTTGGATACCTCATCAAGCGACATGCTTGTACAGCGTGAGCTGGCCCACATCCAGATACAATCGAGGCGGCGGATTTACGAGCAGGGGCTGTTGCACTGGCCGACCTGTGTGCATTTTTTAAGCGGTTTCCCATGTTCGTTTACGCAAAGGCTGCGGTGGAATCCATCATCCACCTCAGAGAATGTGATACAGTCTGTTTAAATACAATGCCGTATGGAGCAAAGTTTACAAGATTCACAGACAGTCGGTGCAAACGACTTCTCTCCCTTAGGTTACTTTGACGAAAATGGCGTCACGAAGAGCATCTGGCCACAAAGTTAAATTCATGAAATAATATTTCCCAAAACCCAAAAAAAGCGGACATCGCACCAGACAGGAAACACGAAAGGGAAAAGAAAGAAGTCCTTGACAACTGGCATCGAACGAATTCAGAGGCAGGCTGCTAGGATCGTAATATGCCTGTATAGTCCATATGAAAATGCAACAGATTCCTTGGAAAACTTAAATGGGGATCTTCGACGAAAAGCGATAAAGTTCTCACAAAATCCTGCTAGGTAAACTTTGAGAACCATTTTTCCGCGCCGTATGCACATTCCAGTTACATTATTGTGTCCTATGTTCAGTGTCAACGTGCGATAATTACTCACAGATGTCAGGTGGCACCACTAGCAGTGTTGGGTGTATAACGCGTGTCGGTGAGACACGGAAAACAGTGCCGTCAATGTCGTAACGCGACCACCACCTATGTTCCACCGTCAAAGTGCAATAACCACTCCCAGACGGCAAGTGGCAGCATTAGCAGTGGTGGGTATATAAAGCGTGTCGCGGGGACACGGAAAACAGTGCTGTCGTAATCGTAATGCGGAAACGAAGCGATTTGTCTGACGTCTGTATTGGGCCAAACATGGAAGCATTTCCGAAACGGCTAAGTTTGTGAAATGTTCGCGTGCTGCTGTGGTTAAAATATACGATGGCTGCCCAGAAGATAATGCACCGAATTTTTTTCAACAGTTCTTTATTGAACATAATGAGAATTGCAGACACGAGAGAATGGCCTTTCTCCAACGCGAAACAAGGGCGTGTGTGTCCTGTCAGTGCCAATCCTTGTCCTGGTGGCGGAGCCAGTGTTTCACTGCGTGAATCACCTCCTCATCGTCCTCAAAATGCCTTCCACGAATGACATCCTTTAACGGCCCAAATTCGCGAATAACAACATCAGCTCGGTGCAACATGTCAGTTGTGACAGCCGTGGATGTTCTCCTCGACCGCTGCAAATAATGGAGCTCCGCCGAACCGCCTTCTGAAGACCTCACCTTCCGTGCCCAGAGACTAACTGTACTTCTGTCGACAACAGATGCTCCATAGACTTTGCGCAAACGTTTGTGAATATTCCTCCACTTTCTTTCTCTGCAGTTCCCAGAGGAAGTGTTATAGGCCCTCTATTGTTCCTGATCTACACTGCTGGCCACCGTAAATGCAACACCAAGAAAGACAAGAGGTAGCACAACAAAATTTATTTTGTAGATAACATGTTGACCAAGTATCAAATGATTACGTTTACAGACGTCTGTGACATGTGGTTCCTGCCAGAATCAGTAGCCAGAGTAGCCGCCATTGTTGGAGATCACCGCTGCCACACGTCTCGGCATTGAGTCAAAGAGACGTTGGATGTGTTCCTGGGGTACAGCAGCCCAAGCAGCTTCCACACGTTGCCAAAGATCATCTGGTGTGGCAGCTGGGGATGTAATCTGGGTCACTCGTTGAGCAACCATGGACCACATGTTTTCTATAGGCGAAAGATCCGGAGAGCGAGCCGGCCAGGGAAGCAATTCAATATGGTTATTGACGAAGAACCTTTGGACAATGCGTGCCACGTGTGGTCGCGCATTATCCTGTTGAAATATGGCTGTGGCCGAGCCCTGAAGGTAAGGAAGGACAACTGGCTCCAGCACCTCGGATATGTAGCGCCGGCTATTTAAAGTACCGGCAATGCGTACTAGAGGTGTGCGAGAGTAATATCCAATACCGCCCCATACCATAATACCCGGTGCAAGACGAGTGTGGCGGTGCATAATGCAGCTGTCCAGCATCCTCTCTCCACGGTGTCTCCACACTCGAATCCGACCATCGTGGTGCTGCAGACAGAAGCGTGCCTCGTCAGTAAAGACAACGTCATTCCATTCTGCAGTCCACATCCGTCTGTCATCACACCATTGGCGACGGAGACGTCTGTGGTTCTGCGTCAATGGTAGACGAAGCAATGGACGTCTTGCGGACAGACCACTCTGCTGTAAACGGCGTCGAATGGTACGCGCAGACGCTGGATGATGCGTTACAGACGCAATGTGCTATGCTATGGTTCGGGATGTTACTGAGCGATCCGTCACTGCCATGCGCACAATTTGCCTATCAGCACGTGCAGTGGTGCACCGAGGTGAATGCGATCGACCACGTCGGTCCGTCGTACCCTCCTGCATCCAACGGTCACATATCCGCATTACAATTTGGTTTCGTCCAACACGACTAGCGATTTCTCTGTATGATAATCCACAATCTCGGTAAGCCACTATCCTTCCTCTGTCGAACTCGGATACTTGATCAAAAGATGTTCGCTGTTGTCTACGAGGCATAACTGATCGTCTTGTGAAACAACCACAAGGTAAACACACGTGCCGAACGTACACTCGTCGAAATCGCCAAGCCTTAAATGGCGATATGAGGTGGCGCCACAGGCGCGCGTGATGTGCGTCTGCGCTGAAATTCTAATCAGTTGCATATCTCATCGCTGCAAACTCATGGTGTAAATTTCACTTGATTCGGATGCTTCCTTCAGGGTGTTGCATTTACGGTGGCCAGCAGTGTATATTAACGACATAGGAGACAATCTGAGTAGCCGTCTTAGACTGTTTGCAGATGATGCTGTCATTTACCGTCTTGTGAAGTCATCAGATGATCAGAACGACTTGCAAAATGATTTAGATAAGATATCTGTATGGTGCGAAAAGTGGCAATTGACCCTGAATAAGGAAAAGTGTGAATTATTCACACGAGTACTAAAAGAAATCAGCTAAATTTCGATTACGCGATAAGTCACACAAATCTGAATGCTGTAAACTCAAGTACATACTTACGGATTAGAATTACAAATAACCTAAATTGGAACGATCACGTAGATAATGTTGTGGGTAGAGCAAACCAAAGACTGCGATTCATTGGTAGAACACTTAGAAGGTGCAACAGGTCTACTAAAGAGACTGCTTACACCACGCTTGTCCGCCCTATTCTGGAGTATTGCTGTGCAATGTGGGATCCGCATCAGGTGGGACTGACGGATGACATCGAGAAAGTACAAAGAAGGGCAGCTCGTTTTGTATTATCGCGAAATGGGGGAGATAGTGTCACAGACATGATACGTGAATTGGAGTGGCAATCATTAAAACAAAGGCGTTTTTCGTTGCGACGGGATCTTCTCAAGAAATTTCAATCACCAGTTTCTCCTCCGATTGCGAAAACATTCTGTTGGCGCCCACCTACATAGGGAGAAATGATCATGACGATAAAATAAGAGAAATCAGGGCTCGCACAGAAAAATTTAAGTGCTCGTTTTTCCCGTGTGCCGTTCGAGAGTGGAACGGTAGAGAGACAGCTTGAAGGTGGTTCATTGAATCCTCTGCCAGGCCCTTTATTGTGAACAGCAGAGTAATCACGTAGATGTAGAATTTCAATGACGGCACGTTGCTTGTAACGTACATCACCTACAGACGTCATTTTGAAACTGTCCTGCAGCTACGCTATCTGTCGGAAGTGACGGAAACTGCCGCACGGAGTGGCCACGCAGTTTAGGCACCTTGCCACGGATTGCGCGGCCCCTCGGGTATGGGTGTGTGTTGTCCTCAGCATAAGTTAGTTTAAGTAGTATGTAAGTCTAGGGACCGATGACCTCAGCAGTTTGGTCCCCTAGGAATTCACATAAATCCGAACATCTGACGGAAACTTGGCGCTCTCACTCAGGAGACTTCAAGTAATACACACGTAGTGTTTCGAATTCGTAGCATTGTTTGCGGCTGAGAAAAAAAATGCGGTGCATTTCTTTCTGGGTGACCCTCGTACCGTGAATGGAAAAACTGTGCCATCCAAAACCGGTGCCGAGGCAACTGCAGTGCACCTTGGGTCACAGATGACAGGGGTGGACGGCGGCTGAGGAGATGTCTAAGGCGAATAGACGTGCATTTCTTGAGCAACTGACCGCCGAGATGAACCAAGGGGATACCAATAGTGTCTCCTCAACGATTGTTCAGCAAACAGAGCTGCGTATGGACCTCCGCAGCAGGCACCTGTTTCGTGCAACCTTCCTGACTGCTGTTCATCGGTAACGAAGGCTGGAATTTGCACGTCAGTATCGTAACTGGATGTCCACAGAGTGGCGACAGGTGGGTTTTTCAGATGAGTCACTTTTTACACTCCATCGGACTGGTGGCCGTTGGCGTGTACGACGTGAGCTGTCTGAAAGCAAACACCCTGCGACAATCGTTGGAAGGGTCCAGACCATTGGAAGGAGTGTTAAGACATGGGGAAAGTGTTCGTCCTTCTGGAAGGCACAACAGATCAACACAACTAAACACCTACCATTGGGGAACGTGTGCACCCCCACATGCAGTTGTTTCAAAGCATCTACCAAGAGGACAATATAATATGACACACAGCTCGCAGTGTACTTGCGTGGTTCGACGAGCACCACGATGAGTTTGCCGTACCTACTGGCCACCAAACTCGCAAGATTTGAACCCAATGGAGGATCTGTGGCATCGCCTCGCTCGGACTGTTTGCGAGATGGATCCTCAACCAAGAAGCCTTGCGCAACTGGAGTCAGGATGGTTCCACATCTACATCTACATCTACATCCATACTCCGCAAGCCACTCGCGTGGCGGAGGGTAGCTTGAGTACCTCTATCGGTTCTCCCTTCTATTCCAGTCTCGTATTGTTCGTGGAAAGAAGGATTGTCGGTATGCCTCTGTGTGGGCTCTAATCTCTCTGATTTCATCCTCATGGTCTCTTCGCGAGATATACGTAGGAGGGAGCAATATACTGCTTGACTCCTCGGTGAAGACATGTTCTCGAAACTTCAACAAAAGCCCGTACCGAGCAACTAAGCGTCTCTCCTGCAGAGTCTTTCACTGGAGTTTATCTGTCATCTCCGTAACGCTTTCGCGATTACTAAATGATCCTGTAACGAAGCGCGCTGCTCTCCGTTGGATCTTCTCTATCTCTTCTATCAACCCTATCTGGTACGGATCCCACACCGCTGAGCAGTATTCAAGCAGTGGGCGAACAAGCGTACTATAACCTACTTCCTTTGTTTTCGGATTGCATTTCCTTAGGATTCTTCCGATGAATCTCAGTCTGGCATCTGCTTTACCGACAATCAACGTTATATGATCATTCCATTTTAAATCACTCCTAATGCGTACTCCCAGATAATTTATGAATTAACTGCTTCCATTTGCTGACCTGCTATATTGTAGCTAAATGATAAGGGATCTTTCTTTCTATCTATTCGCAGCACATTACACTTGTCTACATTGAGATTCAATTGCCATTCCCTGCACCATGCGTCAATTCGCTGCAGATCCTCCTGCATTTCAGTACAATTTTCCATTGTTACAACCTCTCGATACACCACAGCATCATCTGCAAAAAGCCTCAGTGAACTTCCTATGTCATCCACCAGGTCATTTATGTATATTGTGAATAGCAACGGTCCTATGACACTCCCCTGCGGCACACCTGAAATCACTCTTACTTCGGAAGACTTCTCTCCATTGAGAATGACATGCTGCGTTCTGTTATCTAGGAACTCTTCAATCCAATCACACAATTGGTCTGATAGTCCATGTGCTCTTACTTTGTTCTCTGTCGGTACCTTCTAGAACCACACTGACTCTCTTCCTACACGTCTCGCAGCGGTCCGCGCTGCAAAAGGTGGTTATTCAGGTTTTTGAAAGATGGTCACATTCATGTGTCTGCACAGTGTGTACGAATGAAACAGCTCAGATAAACGCTAATATGAAGACCATGTACCCTCCCCCATTCACAGTTCAGTGGCTTGCGGAGTGTATGTGCGTTTATACAGGGTGGTCCAGTGATAGTGACCGGGCCAAATATCTCACGAAATAAGCGTCAAACGAAAAAACTACAAAGAACGAAACTCGTCTAGCGTGAAGGGGGAAACCAGATGGCGCTATGGTTGGCCCGCTAGATGGCGCTGCCATAGGTCAAACGGATATCAACTGCGTCTTTTAAATAGGAACCCCCATTTTTTATTACATATTCGTGTAGTACGTAAATAAATATGAATCTTTTAGTTGGACCACTTTTTTAGCTTTGTGATAGATGGCGCTGTAATAGTCACAAACGTATAAGTACGTGGTATCACGTAAAACATTCCTCCAGTGCGGACGGTATTTGCTTCGTGATACATTACCCATGTTAAAATGGACCGTTTACCAATTGCGGAAAAGGTCGATATCGTGTTAATGTATGGTTATTCTGATCAAAATGTCCAACGGGCGTGTGCCATGTATGCCTGCGTGTGCCTGCTCGGTATCCTGGACGACGTCATCCAAGTGTCCGGACCGTTCGCCGAATAGTTACGTTATTTAAGGAAACAGCAAGTGTTCAGCCACATGTGAAACGTCAACCACGACCTGCAACAAATGATGATATCCAAATAGGTGTTTTAGCTGCTGTCGCGGCTAATCCGCATATCAGTAGCAGACAAATTGTGCGAGAACTGGGAATCTCAGAAACGTCGGTGTTGAGAATGCTACATCAAAATCGATTGCACCCGTACCATATTTCTTTCCACCAGGAATCGCATGGCGACAACTTTGAACGTCGTGTACAGTTCTGCCACTGGGCACAAGAGAAATTACGGAACGATGACAGATTTTTTGCACGCTTTCTATTTTTAGCGACGAAGCGTCATTCACCAACAGCGGTAACGTAAACCGGCATAATATGCACTATTGGGCAACGGAAAATCCATGATGGCTGCGACAAGTGGAACAACCTCGGCGGGTTAATGTATGGTGCGGAATATGGGAGGAAGGATAAAAGGCCCCCATTTTATCGATGGCAATCTAAATGGTGCAATGTATGCTGATTTCCTACGTAATATTCTACCGGTATTACTACAAGATGTTTCACTGCATGACAGAATGGCGATGTACTTCCAACGTGATGGATGTCCGGCACATAGCTCGCGTGCGGTTGAAGCGGTGATGAAAAGCATATTTCATGACAGGTGGATTGGTCGTCGAAGCACCGTACCATGGCCCGCACGTTCACCGGATCTGACGTCCCCGGATTTATTTCTGTGGGAAAAGTTGAAGGATATTTGCGATCGTGATCCACCGACAACGCCTGACAACATGCGCCAGTGCATTGTCAATGCATGTGCGAACATTACGGAAGGCGAACTACTCGCTGTTGAGAGTAATGTTGTTACACGTATTGCCAAATGCATTGAGGTTGACGGACATCATTTTGAGCATTTATTGCATTAATGTGGTATCTACAGGTAATCGTGCTGTAACAGCATGCGTTCTCAGAAATGAGACGTTCAGAAAGGTACATGTATCACATTGGAACAACCGAAATAAAATGTTCAAACGTACCTACGTTCTGTATTTTAATTTAAAAAACCTACCTGTTATCAACTGTTCGTCTAAAATTGTGAGCCATACGTTTGTGACTATTACAGCACCATCTATCACAAAGCGAAAAAAGTGGTCCAACTAAAACATTCATATTTCTTTACATACTACGCGAATATGTAATAAAAATGGGGGTTCCTATTTAAAAATACGCAGTTTATATCTGTTTAACCTATGGCAGCGCCATCTAGCGGGCCAACCATAGCGCCATCTGGTTTCCCCCTTCAAGCTAGACAAGTTTCGTTCTTTATAATTTTTTCGTTTGACGCTTATTTCGTGAGATATTTGGCCCGGTCACGATCAATGGACCACCCTGTATAAATATGTCTGTAGACATGTTTGAAACATACTTTCTTCAAGCAGTTACGTACTTTCCACGATGTATATTTATTTTCTGAATTATTCTGAAGAAACTTTGATATAATAGGATGTCAGTATACTGTAGTGTGACTCCATAGCTCACGAGTGAAAATTTCAACTTCTAAAAACTGCTTATGGTAATGGAAGTGAAGCTTAAAATGTAACCAGACTACGTTTCAGAAATGCCACGCAGTTACTGATTGTGACAAGTACTGGAATGGTTCCTGAGTGAGAGAAGCGACCTCGGAGGCTGCAGCTAAATGTGCAGGCGAGAAGCAACGTCTGTTGCGCCCTTGAATGTGGAGAGAGCAGTCCGTGCGCAGCGTGCCCTGCGGCAACTTGAGTGGCCGTGCGACAACAGGGCTGCGCCTCTCGGGGGAGTGCCAGAGCTCTCGAGGCAGCCAAAGCGGCCGCCTTACATCCCCGGCGACACTACAGATAAATCTCCCAAATGTTTCGGGCCGCCTACGAGGATAAAGACAAAATTTCTTGGCTCGCGTAGAGAATGCATTAATGTTGAAGATATTTTCTTTTGTTTATGTTGGTATATGTATACAATAACGTAAATTGTCACCTTGATCTAGGAAATACAGTAGTGGAAGTATTTATTGCATCACCATGAATTACTTCGTCTTTTTGTCTTTAGCAGCAGTTTGCTTCAGGTTATACCAGTCCCACTGTTGCTAGAGTTTGTTGACCTATTATTGCCTTAATAATCTGACTTCTTCACGCATGTTTTCCACCAATACACAGCTCTTTGTTGTTGTTTGGTTTTACAATGAAACCGATGTTTATACTACCATTTTGAGTTGAGACTTTGCAGTGAGAAATGGGCAGGTCAGTTGAATTAACGCCAGAAAAGAAAGCTGCTATATTTGCTTATTCATCTGTTGGTCTCAGCACCAGAGAGATAGCCTCTAAGACAGCATTTAATCAGTCTACGATTTCGAGGTTACTGGAAAAATACAGGGATAAAGGAAATGCTGGTCTTCAGAAAGGAAGAGGTCGGAAAAGGGCGACTACTGCCAAACAGGTCAGGGTATTGAAAGGGCTTTCGCTCAGCGATCGTCGCCTGTCATCAACTGAACTAAAGCGAGACTGGGAAGAAATGTGCAACATCTCAGTAACCAGTAGAACTGTAAGAAATAGACTACTGGAGGCTGGAGTCTCAGCCCGTCGTCCTAGAAAGAAGACTTTATTGACCAAGATAATGCGACAACAGCGACTACAATGGGCAAAGGCACATGCGAAATGGACACCAGAGATGTGGAACAAAGTAATCTTACCAGAGGAGTCGAAATTTGATCTGCATGGCTCACATGGAAAGGTGTTCGTGCGTCGAAGAATAGGTGAAGAATTTTTGCCATCATGAGTAACACATATAGTCAAACACCCACAAGGGCAGATGGTCTGGGGGTGCATTTCCAGTCACGGAGTAGGTCGACTGGACTTCCTCAATGGCACTGTCAACGCAGATGCCTACATTAGCATTCTTGAAAGGAAGCTTATGCCAACCATTAGAGACCAGTTTGGAGATGTTTCCAATTCTATTTTTCAGGATGACTCCGCTCCTTTCCGTAGAGCTTTGAAGGTGATTCCTATGACTAATATTTGCACCAAACACGAAGCGGATTACTTTCTTGGTTAATTATCAAGTACTCCTACATTTCGGGTAAAATCTTTTCTTCGACAAAATGCGGTTCGAGTATCAGAGTGGGATGGAAACAGCCCTGATCTCAGTTCTATTGAGAACCGTTGGAAGGTTATGGGAAATGCTATCACCAAAAAGAAGCCACGGAATAAACAGGAGCTGTTGGAGACCCTTGTGCGTGTGTGATTTCATGAACTGAGTGAGGAGTACATTAAAAAGTCGAGTCTTTCAATGCCTTCAAGATGCCAAACGGTCATTAAGGTGCGTGGTGGAACAACAAAGTATTAAATGCAACAGCGTGTTCATATGAGGCAATACAAACACTAAAATCCATCAGTGTTATGTTACAACATTAATATGCAGTGTTTCTTTCAATATTAGTATTCGTATTTCAGAATAGCTGACATATCCACTTACACTCATTTTTCAAGAGAGTTTTAAATTATAAAAAAGGAACATTTTTATAGATACAAAAATTAAGAATAAAAACAAATTGACAAAAATTGTTGTGTCTATCCACAAAAATAGAAATCAAGAGAAATCCGGCAAATTTAGCTCAGTTATTCAATGATTGTAACAAAAATAGCTAATTGTAAGAGGTGATGCAATAAATATTTCCACCACTGTATATTGCGATGACGAACGTCAAGGGATACCTTCTAATATCGTGTCGGACCTCTTTTTGCCTGGTGTAGTGCAACAACTCGACGTGGCATGGACTCAACAAGTTGTTGGAAATCCCCTGCAGAAATACTGAACCGCACTGCCTCTATAGTCGTCCATAACTGCGAAATTTGCCGGTGCACGGTTCTGTGCACGAACTGACCTCTCCATTATTTCCAATAAATGTTGGACGGGATACATGTTGGGCGATTTGGGTAGCCAAATCATTTGCTCGAATTTCCAGAATGTTCTCCAAACCAGTCGCGAACAATTGAGGCGCGGTGACATGTTTGGGAACATTAAGTCCATGAATGGCTGCAAATGGTCTCCAAGCAGACGAACGTAAATATTTCCTGACAATGACAGGCTCAGATTGACCAGAGGACCCCGTCCATCCCACGTAAACACAGCCCACAGCATTAAGGAGCCACTACCACCTTGCACAGTGCCTTTTATTGGCAACTTGGGCCTGTGGCTTCGTGGGGTCTGCGCCAAACTCTTACGAGCGATAGGTCGGCGGGTGATGTTTGAAGTGGTCACTGTAGCAAGTAGATATATACTAATACAAGTATTGCTGGCCCTGCTTCGATCACAAGAGAGGTAGATTATTCCTACATGTCGGTCAGAGGCCTGAAGATGGCGTAACATAGAGCCGAAACTGATTGCCTAATAAAATAAGGTTGAAAACTGATAGCTGAAAGGTGTTTAATTTGACATCCTCAAACGTGCACAGGGATGCTCGAAGACATCAACCCCACATATCCTCGTTTGAAAGGGCATTCATTCTAGCTGCTTCATTTTGTTGTATATGTAAGCATGGTTTCTTAGTCTGCTATTGGTTGTCTGAGAGGTTTTGTAACCTCCCGTTATCTGCAGAAAACAGTTTTAGGACAAAGAGGGTCAGCAGACTGGCACTTAGGCCTTACGGAGCCTGCACTCTTTCTGGCATTATGGGGCGCACACCCTGAAATTTCTTAGAACTTTGTAATTCTGGCCTTGGAGAATATTTACACGAGAAGTTAGTAAGAAGCATGCAAATCAGATAAAGAGGGTCGTCTTCGCAGTAAGCGATAATCCTCACTCTTAATTAAGAAATTACAGTCTATAGGTGATAACCAGATATACACTCCTGCAAATTGAAATAAGAACACCGTGAATTCATTGTCCCAGGAAGGGGAAACTTTATTGACACATTCCTGGGGTCAGATACATCACATGATCACACTGACAGAACCACAGGCACATAGACACAGGCAACAGAGCATGCACAATGTCGGCACTAGTACAGTGTATATCCACCTTTCGCAGCAATGCAGGCTGCTATTCTCCCATGGAGACGATCGTAGAGATGCTGGATGTAGTCCTGTGGAACGGCTTGCCATGCCATTTCCACCTGGCGCCTCAGTTGGACCAGCGTTCGTGCTGGACGTGCAGACCGCGTGAGACGACGCTTCATCCAGTCCCAAACATGCTCAATGGGGGACAGATCCGGAGATCTTGCTGGCCAGGGTAGTTGACTTACACCTTCTAGAGCACGTTGGGTGGCACGGGATACATGCGGACGTGCATTGTCCTGTTGGAACAGCAAGTTACCTTGCCGGTCTAGGAATGGTAGAACGATGGGTTCGATGACGGTTTGGATGAACCGTGCACTATTCAGTGTCCCCTCGACGATCACCAGTGGTGTACGGCCAGTGTAGGAGATCGCTCCCCACACCATGATGCCGGGTGTTGGCCCTGTGTGCCTCGGTCGTATGCAGTCCTGATTGTGGCGCTCACCTGCACGGCGCCAAACACGCATACGACCATCATTGGCACCAAGGCAGAAGCGACTCTCATCGCTGAAGACGACACGTCTCCATTCGTCCCTCCATTCACGCCTGTCGCGACACCACTGGAGGCGGGCTGCACGATGTTGGGGCGTGAGCGGAAGACGGCCTAACGGTGTGCGGGACCGTAGTCCAGCTTCATGGAGACGGTTGCGAATGGTCCTCGCCGATACCCCAGGAGCAACAGTGTCCCTAATTTGCTGGGAAGTGGCGGTGCGGTCCCCTACGGCACTGCGTAGGATCCTACGGTCTTGGCGTGCATCCGTGCGTCGCTGCGGTCCGGTCCCAGGTCGACGGGCACGTGCACCTTCCGCCGACCACTGGCGACAACATCGATGTACTGTGGAGACCTCACGCCCCACGTGTTGAGCAATTCGGCGGTACGTCCACCCGGCCTCCCGCATGCCCACTATAGGCCCTCGCTCAAAGTCCGTCAACTGCACATACGGTTCACGTCCACGCTGTCGCGGCATGCTACCAGTGTTAAAGACTGCGATGGAGCTCCGTATGCCACGGCAAACTGGCTGACACTGACGGCGGCGGTGCACAAATGCTGCGCAGCTAGCGCCATTCGACGGCCAACACCGCGGTTTCTGGTGTGTCCGCTGTGCCGTGCGTGTGATCATTGCTTGTACAGCCCTCTCGCAGTGTCCGGAGCAAGTATGGTGGGTCTGACACACCGGTGTCAATGTGTTCTTTTTTCCATTTCCAGTAGTGTATTATTATCTGGATATTAGTTACTGCATACGGTCTGACTGTGTGTCGTATGAACTGACATGTTCCTAATCTGGTAACTAATTGCTTGTTAAATAGTGGGAGTGTGTGGTGGAAAATTTAGACTAAGACCGGTTTATAATATTAATGTTTAAATTTTTTACATTTTCGAAAGCAACGAATTTATAGCTTCTTTCAAAAATGGTTCAAATGGCTCTGAGCACTATGGGACTTAACATCTGAGGTCATCAGTCCCCTAGAACTTGGAACTACTTAAACCTAACTAACCTAAGGACATCACACACATCCATGCCCCAGACAGGATTCGAGCCTGCGACCGTAGCAGTCGCGCGGTTCCGGACTGAAGCGCCTAGAACCGCTCGGCCACCGCGGCCGGCTATAGCTTCTTGATGTGCTCAAAGTGCGAGCTACTCATCTCCAAACATGCATGGAGACAACGCTGATATGATCAGAGCACATATTCCTCAGTAACAGGATTAGCTTCTATGTTACGGTGAGCATCCTGAGTACGTATCGCGATAGATGGGAATGCATACTTTCTCGTCGAATTTCGTTGATGAAATCTTCTCCGATCATCAGACGAGATGACGCAACGTTTCTGTGGGTTACCTGCTCGTGATCTTCAGACGAAGTAGTGGGTTTATGATGAATTCGTTCCTTTATATTCACTGGATCGCAAACTGCTCTGCCGAGGGCCGAACGGCTCGGCCAATCACGTGCCTCCGGAAGGGATACCGTGGACGGTGGTGGGGGCGAAGGAGTGTCCAGGGGTCGAGTCCTGGTGCTGCCTGTCTGTTCCGCCCGCTGCCTCCAACTGATTTCACATCAGAGCTTTCCCGAGGCATTTTTTCTAATGCCATATCCCACGTGGAGCTCAGTTGGAAGCCGCTGTCCCGGTTGACAAGATTGTTGTGTATTCTTATTTCCACTACCTCTCTTATGACCAAATTCCAGAGCCCTTTGGCACGGCACAATACCTGTGTACAATCAAAAACAAAAGCGTGTCCTTCGTTTATGGTGTGGTCTGCCACTGCAGGCTTGTAGGTTTGGCCGAGAGGAGTGCATCCCACAAGTTCTGAACAGCGCTGCCAGATGCATAATTACGCCAACTCGACGCCCCGCCTACCACACTCGCAATTGATGCTGTAGGTACCAGGTGCCTGTTGGTCTTCAAATGACCTAAGAATATTCTCCATTTTAACCGTTGAGCGGAAGATGGTACTATTATCCTGGCAATTTTGGTTGTAAGCGGCTCTGCGCACGAAAACACGCCAGACATTTAGTTTCTTCCTATGGATTGTCTTCTTCTTTCTTTCTTCTTCTTCTTCTTCATGGCTGGACAGTGCGTCTTATTCTTTTGTCTGAGTAGCCATTCTTGTGAAAGGTTTCAAGCAGATGCTGTAACTACACTCACGCTCACAAATTAAGGATAATGCATGATGAAACAACTTTCTGTTGGGCGGTTTGCGGGTTTAAATCACCTCGGGGTATGACCATGCGGTGCATCTGACCTGCGGGCGTCGCACGGTGGTGCTGGCAGCAGTCCACATACGCAGAGGTGTGTTGGTGCGTGTCAGAGTACGGTGCAGCGAGTAAGTGTGCAGACGTTTTCAGACATGCTAATGGTGACTGTGTGTTGAAAATGGCTCAAAGAACACATATTGGTAACGTTATGAGGGTTAGAATACTAGGGCGACTGGAGGCTGGTCAAACACAGTAGGTTGTAGCACGGGCTCTCCGTGTGCCACAAAGTGTGATCTCAAGATTATGGCAACGATTCTAGCTTGCTTGTGTTCATGCTTGCCAAACCCTACCTCGGCCTGCGAGGTCGCCAGATCTCTCCCCATGTGAGAACGTTTGGAGCATTATGGGCAAGAATTTTCAAACAACTCGGGATTTTGATAAACATCTACATCTACATTTATACTCCGCAAGCCACCCAACGGTGTGTGGCGGAGGGCACTTTACGTGCCACTGTCATTACCTCCCTTTCCTGTTACAGTCGCGTATGGTTCGCGGGATGAACGACTGCCGGAAAGCCTCCGTGCGCGCTCGAATCTCTATAATTTTACATTCGTGATCTTCTCGGGAGGTATAAGTAGGGGGAAGTAATATATTCGATACCTCATCCAGAAACGCACCCTCTCGAAACCTGGACAGCAAGCTACACCGCGATGCAGAGCGCCTCTCTTGCAGACTCTGCATCTTGAGTTTGCTAAATATTTCAGTAACGCTATCTCGCTTACCAAATAACCCTATGACGAAACGCGCCGCTCTTCTTTGGATCTTCTCTATCTCCTCTGTCAACCCGACCTGGAACGGCTCCCACACTGATGAGCAATAATCAAGTATAGGTCGAATGAGTGTTTTGTAAGCCACCTCCTTTGTTGATGGACTACATTTTCTAAGGACTCTCCCGACGAATCTCAACCTGACACCCGCCTTACCAACAATTAATTTTATATGATCATTCCATTTCAAATCGTTCCGTACGCATACTCCCAGATATTATACAGAAGTAACTGCTACCAGTGTTTGTTTCGCTATCATATAATCATACAATATAGGATCCTTCTTTCTATGTATTCGCAATACATTACATTTGTCTATGTTAAAGGTCAGTTGCCACTCCCTGCACCAAGTGTCTATCCGCTGTAGATCTTCCTGCATTTCACTGCAATTTTCTAATGCTGCAACGTCTCTATATACTACAGCAATGTAGTATGTTCCTCAAGTGATAGTGTTCTAAAAGTATCGAGAAACGTCCTTTTCTAATCATTTGAGAAAAGAATTGAAAAAATAATCCAGATTGTAGCTGATAACATAATGACAACATATGCAAAATTTGGTTTAATTTTCTCTCAAACAGTAATAGTTACATTAGCTTGTACACTGAGGTAACAAAAGTCATGGTATAGTGACATGCACGTATGCAGATGGCGATATTATCGCGAAGACACGGTATAAAGTGGCAGCACATTGGCGGAGAGGTTTGCGTTGTGATTATGGCCGCACGACGGGAAATAACAGGCTTTGAACGCGGAATGGTAGTTGGAGCAAGACGCATGGGACATTTCCTTTCGAAAATCGTTAGCGAATTCAATATTCTGAGATCCACAGTGTCAAGAGCGTGCCGGGAATACCAGATTTCAGGCATTACCTCTCACCACGGGCCGACGGCGTTTACTTAACGACCGAGAACTGCGACGTTTGCGTGGAGTTGTCAGTGCTAACATACAAGCAACACTGCGTGAAATAACCATAGAAATGTATGTGGGACGTACGATGAACGTATACATTAGGACAGTGCAGCGAAATGTTTGGTTAATAGGCTACGGCAGCAGACGACCGACGAGAGTGCATTTGCTAATAGCACGACATCGTCTGCAGCGCCTCTCCTGGGCTCGTGGCCATGTCGGTTGGGCCCTAAAAAACTGGAATACCGTGTCTTGGTCAGGTGACTCCCTATTTCAGCTGGTAACATCTGATGGTAGGGTTAGAGTGTGATGAAGACCCCACGAAGCCATGGACCCAAGTTTTTAACAAGGTACTATGTAAGTAATACACTCCTGGAAATGGAAAAAAGAACACATTCACACCGGAGTGTCAGACCCACCATACTTGCTCCGGACACTGCGAGAGGGCTGTACAAGCAATGATCACACGCACGGCACAGCGGACACACCAGGAACTGCGGTGTTGGCCGTCGAATGGCGCTAGCTGCGCAGCATTTGTGCACCGCCGCCGTCAGTGTCAGCCAATTTGCCGTGGCATACGGAGCTCCATCGCAGTCTTTAACACTGGTAGCATGCCGCGACAGCGTGGACGTGAACCGTATGTGCAGTTGACGGACTTTGAGCGAGGGCGTATAGTGGGCATGCGGGAGGCCGGGTGGACGTACCGCCGAATTGCTCAACACGTGGGGCGTGAGGTCTCCACAGTACATCGATGTTGTCGCCAGTGGTCGGCGGAATGTGCACGTGCCCGTCGACCTGGGACCGGAGCGCAGCGACGCACGGATGCACGCCAAGACCGTAGGATCCTACGCAGTGCCGTAGGGGACCGCACCGCCACTTCCCAGCAAATTAGGGACACTGTTGCTCCTGGGGTATCGGCGAGGACCATTCGCAACCGTCTCCATGAAGCTGGGCTAGGGTCCCGCACACCGTTAGGCCGTCTTCCGTTCACGCCCCAACATCGTGCAGCCCGCCTCCAGTGGTGTCGCGACAGGCGTGAATGGAGGGACGAATGGAGACGTGTCGTCTTCAGCGATGAGAGTCGCTTCTGCCTTGGTGCCAATGATGGTCGTATGCGTGTTTGGCGCCGTGCAGGTGAGCGCCACAATCAGGACTGCATACGACCGAGGCACACAGGGCCAACACCCGGCATCATGGTGTGGGGAGCGATCTCCTACACTGGCCGTACACCACTGGTGATCGTCGAGGGGACACTGAATAGTGCACGGTACATCCAAACCGTCATCGAACCCATCGTTCTACCATTCCTAGACCGGCAAGGGAACTTGCTGTTCCAACAGGACAATGCACGTCCGCATGTATCCCGTGCCACCCAACGTGCTCTAGAAGGTGTAAGTCAACTACCCTGGCCAGCAAGATCTCCGGATCTGTCCCCCATTGAGCATGTTTGGGACTGGATGAAGCGTCGTCTCACGCGGTCTGCACGTCCAGCACGAACGCTGGTCCAACTGAGGCGCCAGGTGGAAATGGCATGGCAAGCCGTTCCACAGGACTACATCCAGCATCTCTACGATCGTCTCCATGGGAGAATAGCAGCCTGCATTGCTGCGAAAGGTGGATATACACTGTACTAGTGCCGAAATTGTGCATGCTCTTTTGCCTGTGTCTATGTGCCTGTGGTTCTGTCAGTGTGATCATGTGATGTATCTGACCCCAGGAATGTGTCAATAAAGTTTCCCCTTCCTGGGACAATGGATTCACGGTGTTCTTATTTCCATTTCCAGGAGTGTATATTCAAAGCACGATACACAGGAACGCTGCGCCGCCAGCGACGACGGTAACCACGTCGCCGAGGCATTGCTGTGGCACGTTAATACAGGTAAACGTAGCAAGCCACCGCCCAGCGAGACACCCAGGGCTATGCGTCCGCACTCCTCGACGTTCGCAGAGCGAATGACGCTCCGTGCTGCGGCGCAGCTGCAGCCAGCGGTCCTTATCGTGACGTCAACGTCCGGTCCCTGCGCGCCAGTTCGGCGCCAGCGCGCCAATCAGAGTCTTGCGCAACAGACCGGAAGTTAATTTTCCAGCAACACGGGCCTAGTAATACTAGGAAATACTAGGAATACTAGGAAAATATTAGATACAGGCTCCCAGGTAGATGCTATTTTTCTTGACTTCCGGAAGGCGTTCGATACAGTTCCGCACTGTCGCCTGATAAACAAAGTAAGAGCCTACGGAATATCAGACCAGCTGTGTGGCTGGATTGAAGAGTTTTTAGCAAACAGAACACAGCATGTTGTTATCAATGGAGAGACGTCTACAGACGTTAAAGTAACCTCTGGCGTGCCACAGGGGAGTGTTATGGGACCATTGCTTTTCACAATATATATAAATGACCTAGTAGATAGTGTCGGAAGTTCCATGCGGCTTTTCGCGGATGATGCTGTAGTATACAGAGAACTTGCAGCATTAGAAAATTGTTGCGAAATGCAGGAAGATCTGCAGCGGATAGGCACTTGGTGCAGGGAGTGGCAACTGTCCCTTAACATAGACAAATGTAATGTATTGCGAATACATAGAAAGAAGGCTCCTTTATTGTATGATTATATGATGGCGGAACAAACACTGGTAGCAGTTACTTCCGTAAAATATCTGGGAGTATGCGTGCGGAACGATTTGAAGTGGAATGATCATATAAAATTAATTGTTGGTAAGGCGGGTACCAGGTTGAGATTCATTGGGAGAGTGCTTAGAAAATGTAGTCCATCAACAAAGGAGGTGGCTTACAAAACACTCGTTCGACCTATACTTAAGTATTGCTTATCAGTCTGGGATCCGTACCAGGTCGGGTTGACGGAGGAGGTAGAGAAGATCCAAAGAAGAGCGGCGCGTTTCGTCACAGGGTTATTTGATAACCGTGATAGCGTTACGGAGATGTTTAATAAACTCAAGTGGCAGACTCTGCAAGAGAGGCGCTCTGCATCGCGGTGTAGCTTGCTCGCCAGGTTTCGAGAGGGTGCGTTTCTGGATGAGGTATCGAATATATTGCTTCCCCCTACTTATACCTCCCGAGGAGATCACGAATGTAAAATTAGAGAGATTAGAGCGCGCACGGAGGCTTTCAGACAGTCGTTCTTCCCGCGAACCATACGCGACTGGAACAGGAAAGGTAGGTAATGACAGTGGCACGTGAAGTGCCCTCCGCCACACACCGTTGGGTGGCTTGCGGAGTATAAATGTAGATGTACATGTAGATGTAAGTTGATGGTGGCTCCATAATGGTGTGGGCTGTGTTTACATGGATTAGACTGGGTTCTCTGGTCCAACTGCACCGATAATAGTACATGGTTATGTTCGGCTACTTCGAGACCATTTGCAGCCATTCATGGATTTCATATTCTCAAACAACGATGAAATTTTTAAGGATGACAGTGCGCCATGCTACCGGGCCACAGTTGTTCGCGGTTTGTATGAAGATATTCTGGACAGTTCGAGCGAATGATTTGACCACCCAGATCGAGTGACAAGAGTATCGTCGAACATTTATGGGACATAATCGAGAGGTCGGGTCGTGTACAAAATCCTGCACCGGCAACACTTCCGCAGCTACGAACGGCTATAGACGGAGCATGTCTCGGTATTTCTGCAGGGGACTTTCGAGGACTTGTTGAGTCCATGTCACGTCGAGTTGTTGCAGTACGCAGGAAAAAGGAAATCTGACTCGATATTAGGAGGTGCCTCATAAATTTTGTTATATGTACCCATGTATTTTCTCGTACGTCACCCCTTAAACTTTTTTTATCATGAGTTTTGGAATACAAATACGAGGGTAATCCCAAAAGTAAGGTCTCATATTTTTTTATAAGTACATAGACCTGTTTATTTCTACAATGGTTTACATCAGTTTACAGTTTGACCATTTAGCTATTTTTCGACATAATCACCATTTCTGTCGATGCATTTTTGTAGACGCTGTGGCAGTTTTTGTATGCCCATGTCATACTAGCTCGCCGCTATGCTATTCAGAAAGTTATGAACCTCTTCTTTCACCTTACTTTTGGTATTACCCTCATAATAAACGATTTCATAGCGTGTGTGTGTGTTTTTTTTTTTTCGGAAGAATATTTGCGGATCTTTAACGTTTTTAGCCCTACCACTCATCTTTAAGTACACTCCTGGAAATTGAAATAAGAACACCGTGAATTCATTGTACCAGGAAGGGGAAACTTTATTGACACATTCCAGGGGTCAGATACATCACATGATCACACTGACAGAACCACAGGCGCATAGACACAGGCAACAGAGCATGCACAATGTCGGCACTAGTACAGTGTATATCCACCTTTCGCAGCAATGCAGGCTGCTATTCTCCCATGGAGACGATCGTAGAGATGCTGGATGTAGTCCTGTGGAACGGCTTGCCATGCCATTTCCACCTGGCGCCTCAGTTGGACCAGCGTTCGTGCTGGACGTGCAGACCGCGTGAGACGACGCTTCATCCAGTCCCAAACATGCTCAATGGGGGACAGATCCGGAGATCTTTCTGGCCAGGGTAGTTGACTTACACCTTCTAGAGCACGTTGGGTGGCACGGGATACATGGGGACGTGCATTGTCCTGTTGGAACATCAAGTTCCCTTGCCGGTCTAGGAATGGTAGAACGATGGGTTCGATGACGGTTTGGATGTACCGTGCACTATTCAGTGTCCCCTCGACGATCACCAGTGGTGTACGGCCAGTGTAGGAGATCGCTCCCCACACCATGATGCCGGGTGTTGGCCCTGTGTGCCTCGGTCGTATGCAGTCCTGATTGTGGCGCTCACCTGCACGGCGCCAAACACGCATACGACCATCATTGGCACCAAGGCAGAAGCGACTCTCATCGCTGAAGACGACACGTCTCCATTCGTCTCTCCATTCACGCCTGTCGCGACACCACTGGAGGCGGGCTGCACGATGTTGGGGCGTGAGCGGAAGACGGCCTAACGGTGTGCGGGACCGTAGCCCAGCTTCATGGAGACGGTTGCGAATGGTCCTCGCCGATACCCCAGGAGCAACAGTGTCCCTAATTTGCTGGGAAGTGGCGGTGCGGTCCCCTACGGCACTGCGTAGGATCCTACGGTCTTGGCGTGCATCCGTGCGTCGCTGCGGTCCGGTCCCAGGTCGACGGGCACGTGCACCTTCCGCCGACCACTGGCGACAACATCGATGTACTGTGGAGACCTCACGCCCCACGTGTTGAGCAATTCGGCGGTACGTCCACCCGGCCTCCCGCATGCCCACTATACGCCCTCGCTCAAAGTCCGTCAACTGCACATACGGTACACGTCCACGCTGTCGCGGCATGCTACCAGTGGTAAAGACTGCGATGGAGCTCCGTATGCCACGGCAAACTGGCTGACACTGACGGCGGCGGTGCACAAATGCTGCGCAGCTAGCGCCATTCGACGGCCAACACCGCGGTTCCTGGTATGTCCGCTGTGCCGTGCGTGTGATCATTGCTTGTACAGCCCTCTCGCAGTGTCCGGAGCAAGTATGGTGGGTCTGACACACCGGTGTCAATGTGTTCTTTTTTCCATTTCCAGGAGTGTATTTTAGTATACGTAGCAAATACGTCATACTGAACGCTCACGATCTTATTATGTTCTCTATCGGCAAATACCTCATTCTTCTTGAAAAGACACGAGGTATACACCAGATATAAAAGCACCATTGACTATAAAAGTATCTTCTACATTTATTTCTTAAGGTACAACACAGCGCTTTGGTGCTAATTACCTGATATTGAGACACAACTTACAACCAACAAATTTTGGGCCGTCACCTGCTACCTCCAAATGTTGGTGAGAAACTCCATTTATTTCATCAGGAGTAGAATGTTATCATTATGGGATGAGCACAAGTTGATCTCACTGATTTGACTGTTCGGTTGAGGTGACGAATTAATTGTTGAACTATATGCAGGTAAGACACAATTCGATTATTCGTATAATACTGTAAAGTGTAACACCAGTTGGTACTTTTTTGTATCACTGTGTCACTAAAATGTGTTATTTTTGTGAAATACTACTGCAGTTGTGAAAGAATTGTCTTTTCTTGTTATCGTAGACGTCGTTGTTGGCAGTGATTGGTAGAAGCAAGTTCATCAACATGAAACTGAATACTCACCATTACTAAGCATTTCGTCATCAGTTGACTGGCCAGGCTTAGTGTAAAGGACGCCAAATTTGAAGTTCACTGATCCCTCTTGCTCTTCCAACAGAAGCAGGTCCTGGAATGAAAACAACTGTAATGGAAGCAACGCACTCTACAAAGCGTTTCATGACACACACAAACACAGGTGGCGACGATGAATAGTGCTCTGTGCTTACGGAGCCATTGATAAAAAGTTAAAAGGGACGTGAATTGCAGCAAACATGTAACACAAACACGAAAAAATAATCTCCCATGAAAAATAAATACAATGGAGTAGAAATGAAAGTTGTAACTGCTGCCTGTTGAGTGTTTCTGTGGTAATTTCTGCACTCTATGCAACAATTGCGTGACTGTATTACACACTAAGACAATGCATTCCGTCATTCCAGGGAAAAATGTTCGAAATCTGAACTCCTAACGCCAGACAGTCATGATATAAGACCTGAGTTTCTCTCGGGGTGTACAATGTTCAATTAACTTACGGGAATGCAGCAGGGTGAAGTCGTCGGCAACTGCCGATATTTCGACAGGTGGCCGCCCTTTTCTTTTCAGGGTAAAACTGCATCAAGTAAGCGCTGTGCAAGTGAATTTAAAACATTGTTTTGCAAAGCAATTCTGGAAAGTTAATCCCCCCCCCCTCTCTCTCTCTCTCTCTCTCTCACTCTCTCTCTCTCTCTAAACACTAGGGTATCACACAACCAAAAATGAGCGGCGCTACAAGCTATCGATAGTGGAAATTACTAAACAAGGGGCGGGTTAGCTTAACTCTATCCCTCTGTGATAACTCGCATGGATAAAGCTTCTCGTGGCGCAGTTTTATTCGTAACAGGGAAAGGTTTTAAGTATGCACTGACGCCCAAGTGTTTGCTGGTTGCTGATTTTATTAGTTCTGTCGAACAGGCTGTTTTTAAACCTGCTGACGTTGCAGAGAAGGCTGGGAAGGAGGCATATCGTGTGCTGACTGGGGGACGTCCACCCAAGAGTAATATAACAGCAGTAGAGAGGGTTACTTTATGTTCACTTAGAGTTCATCCGGATATTGTTATCTTACACGCGGACAAGAGCAATACTACAGCTATTCTGGACAAGCAGGATTACGTTCAAAAGACGGAGTGTTTAGTATCTGATACAGCGTATCGCAGGATCGGTTCTGATCCCACAAAAAGGGTTGAGAGAAAGACTAAGAGCCTCCTGAAGAAAAGTTCTTCGTCACAGGAGACTGTCAAGAGTCTTAATTTTTATTGTGCTGTTCCTCTTAGATTATATGGCCTTCCTAAGGTCCACAAGGAAGGGGTTCCTCTTCGTAAGATTGTCAGATCAGTGCTCCGACACGTTGTGTGGCAAAACACTATCCTGCTCTGTTGAGCCCACTAGTTGACTGGGGTGATCGTCACATTAAGAACTTGGCTGATTTCTTACGTCGTTAGACGCAATGCGTTTACTCTAATAAGTTTTGATGTGGTCTCTCTCTTCACTAGTGTGACTCTGTCTGATTCGTTACTGTTCTATGAGCAGGGCGATGGAGTTGCGACTGGAGGTCCGTTGTCATATATCATTGCAAATCTGTTTGTGGAAGAACATGCCTTGGAGTAGGCGGCTTTGAAACCTGCGTATTTTTCAGATGTGTACACGATACTTTTGTTGTTAGGCCGCATGGGAGTGATAAATTGAACGATTTCTTAGAACACCTGAAATATTCATTTCACGACAGAGGTGGAAAAGGATGGCCGCCTTCCCTTCCTTGATGTGTTGGTCGGGAGGAAGGTTGATGATACGTTGGGACATGCTGTTTATAGGAAGCTTACTTACACTGACTTGTATCTACAGGCTGACAGTTGTCTCCATCAGGTTCAGTGTGAAGGGGTACCTCGTACCTAGGTTCACACGGCCCACTTCATTTTAGACCCTGAGTAAACCCATTTTGAGGTTGCCTTCCATCAGAATGGATACAGTGAAAGACAGATTAGACGTGCGTTGCGCTATCGATCAACCGTGCCCCGGGTGGGTGATGATGACACCCAGTTGGCACCAAGGTCTATGGCCTTCCTGCCTTTAGACCGGTATTATTTTGCAGAAGTATGATGTGAAATGTATCTTCCAATCTGTATCTAAGATCATGGTCCTTTTAGGTTCTGTCACGGATGATCCTGGTATTCGTAAGGCGCGTGTCTACTGTAGTCCTAGCATTTGTAGCATGTCATATATTGGTCAGACTAGCAGGACCGTGGAGGACCAATGTAATAAGTACAAGCGTCACATATGCCTACAACAGCTGAACAAATCGGCTATTGCACAACATCGTCCTGGTGCCGGTCATCCTATGGAATTTAACAACACGGTGATTTGGACACCCACTTCCAGCTATTGGGATAGTGTTATACAGGAAGTAGTAGACATTAACTTAGCAAGTAACCTCGTAAATAGAGCTGGAGGTTTTTGCTTAAATTCTGCGTGGACTCCTGCTCTCTATCTTGTCAACACCAGAGGGAAAGAATTAATGTTACCTCACCCGTTGTTTAGTAATTTTCGCTATCGATAACTTCTGGCATCGATTATCTTTGGTTGTATGGTGGCGCTAGTGTTTACAGCGCATGCTTGTGTGTGTGTGTGTGTGTGTGTGTGTGTGTTTCATCTTTCCGAACTGCTCTGAAAACTGAGGTTTTAAATTCACTTTCGCAACGCTTACTTGCTGCAGTCTGGCCTTGAAAATGACACGGTGGTCACCTGTCGAAATATAGGCGGTTGTCGACGAAGTCACCGGGCTGCATTCCCAAAAGTTATTTGAAAAGTCGTGATATACATTCTAAACTGGGAATTAAAAATGTTCTCAGACTTCAGAGACCTAAAAAGGCAGTGAATTATCCAGACCTTACTGTAAAGTACCACAGTATTCCTTCTTAAGGGATGAAAATGATTCTCTGTCTAATGCAGTTTCTTATTTTCGAGTGTCCAAGCGGTCTTAGGTCGAATATTATCACTCCACAGTAAATAGAGATTGGTTTCTTTAAAAACGTACTGCAATATGAGAAAATTGTGCATACAGTCGGCGAATCGAATGCATACATAATTTCCATACGTCATATGCGTGCCGAGGTTTATGAAACACAGAAACTTAAAAATTTAAAAACATTACGATACATACACAAATTATACTTTATGTGATTTCAGTTACCTTCTGCAAATCAGGTGTAAATATTTCCCTTGGTCCCTTGTCCAGTTTCTCCACACAAGGGAAGTTGCTGCATGCGATATGAAAACAGAAGATTAAACTTTCCACGTTGTTTTTAATATTAAAGCTCGACATATTTTGGACACAGCGTTACAAAATATGAATGACTTCAGTTCTTTCTTGTAAACAAAAATGTTTCCTTTAGTTAGCAACAGTTTATATCGTGGAAGAAATGACAGTTCAGGCCAGTGCCTGGAAGCTGTAACACATAACTCGTTTATACTGAGTGACACTTAGTGTTACGTTGTGAAAGAAAGAAAACGTAGTCGCATTGACCACATAGGCACCACTGTTTATTAAAATAAAATTTTGCAGTTAAAGTCATGTGCAAGATTATAATCAAAAGATATAATCTGAACAGCAGCAAAAGGAATAATAAACAATCTTCATTCACATTTTCGAAGCCTTTTAGAACATAAATACCGGACGTAGTATATTAACGCTAAATTTCACACAGAATTTACTGTTTAACATCTTACCAGAGAATTTGCTTGACTGTTGTTGGCTTGGTGGGTGAGTAAGCAAGAGAAATTTTCTGCGACCCCTGAAAAAATGAAACGATTTAATTTTGAAAGTTATCAGGAATAAGCATGATGTCTACCCACTAAAAGCCTAATGCGAAATTAAATAATATTTATATTTATATGTTCAAATATCCGGAATTATAACATAGCTTCCTATGATAATGTCTGATGCTCAAGTTTGTAGCTTCACTCATGTCAACTTATTTAGAGGAATATTAGGTTGGTTCCTCATTTACCTGTCAGATATATAGGACACTAGTAGCCAACAATGAGAAAATTTCCAAGTAATGTATAAATATTAATTACGAGAATAAATGTCTAAATTAAAGTCACGGGTTAAAGAGATGGGTCAAGTTCTTCTGCCGCGCAGGAACAAAATGAGTGGAGGCTGCGCTCGCTTTTGGAATTCTAAGGACTGGTATAATTGTTTTAACTGCAGGTCCATTATTCCAGACTTCAGAATGATTTTCTGACGTGAATAGAAAGCAGATAATATCCACACTGAATGGCGGTGTCTTGTTGGACCTGGATTGTCGACATTTTTTAGTATAAAGTGAATGAGCTCGCAAACGCGTGTTACCTATGTGGTGATTGTGATGCAGCCAAGAAAAATGTCACGCAGGACGTTTTATGGACACTTCGTGCCTTTAGTTTCTCTTTTCCATTCGCCCAAAATGGAATATATGATTTAAAACTAGGTTACTCAATGTAAATGGCTTTTAAAACGAATAATTCGCATTTCGTGTTTAAATTCAGTTCTTCGATGATATTGCAAGCATGTTGTGCGAACATTTAAAGTTCTACGTTCAGAAATATATTCTTTATTGCATGGGTTGTGATGCAACCTCCTGAGTACTTCCGCAGTGCAGTAATTCCAATCGTACAGGAAATGAAAAATTATGAATGTATACAACTTTTTATTTACGAAACGTCGTGTTCACCAATTTCCAGTTTTACATATTACAAACTCGACGTTAAATGTAGATAAAACGGCTTTAGTCCGACACAAATATTTACTAAAATATTTGCAGATAGTGTGAAATATAACTCCTGCGAGTTTATCTCTTTGAATCTGAAATTCACTGATTCTGCTGTCGTAATCATTTGTGACAAGTCAAAAAAGTGTGCCGGACCGGGATTCGAACCTAGGTACTTGTCCATCGCGGCGAACCAGTCACGTGGGTATGCATCACGTACCAGCTGAAAGTTTCAACTTGCCTCTGCATCCTCCCCATTTCTTTCTTGTAATAATTTTGTGATTTTTCCCTTTACCATTAAAGCATATCAGACCTTTCCAGACAGCAACTATTATTAGTTATATACTTACGGAAGGAAGTTAGGTCTCGTGCAACTTTCTGAGTGAATAGCTGAAAATATTAGTTTTTACCAGGACTTACTTGGAATGACATTCTTGTGGTTACAACTTCTTATAATGCACTCAGAAGTTAGCTGCTTACTTGCATTTGTTCCTGTTATGAGCAAATGAATTCAAACAACTGAAAATACATTACAAGTACATCTGATTCTTGATAGTGATTAGTAAAAGTACTATTTTAAATACATTAATGGGATAAATAGAAGGAAACACCTTTAATACAGAAAAAATGTCCCTTGCATTTGTATTGATATAATTATCCAGGTTAATAAGTTTTATATCCGTTGTGGAAGTAACGTCTTCACAAATAAATTTCATCTCCGGGTTGACGATTTAATAATGGGGGAAATTGCTTTAATAGAGATGGAAACCGCTTTCCCACTGTTTTCAGTATGGCGTGGGAGGCAATAATAAGTCTGTATTAAAGAAGTGCGGCATACCAAATTTTTCAGAAGACCCAAAATGTTTTGGGGTGGACGCTTGCCACCAACGAATCGACTGCTGTCGTTATCCTCAGAACTCAGCACTATCTTCCATCTACAGTTGCAACTAGTTTTATCACACAGTTACAATGTTTAAGTTCAGCATTGTGCCTGCAACACGAGATATGCTAGAACTACGAAAGAATTCCATTTCGTCGTAGCACACAGATTTATCTTTTTTTGGTCTCATTATATTCTTAATTTAAACAACTTTTTATTGTATGGCGTAACATTATGCACAGACTTATTTTTCTCGAATTTTAAGACAACTATAAACGCAATTTTTGGTACGAGCCTCCGAGACAGAAGCTCTAATTTAACAAGGTCTGCCAACGACGCGTTTCAATTAGTGAGAAGTGGTCCTTGGCGTATCCATAACTGTTTTCATAACGTACCAAAAATGCACGTGGGTTCTATCAGATTCTGTCGATTTCTCCAAACGGAAGGAGTCAGAGGGCAGAGTTATAAATTAGTGCCTACTCGTACAGTACATGCAAGGTCTGTTACACATTATGAGAGGTCGAGTGCACCGCTTTTAAACGTAACGTTAGGATGTCCACGTTAACCAGATTCCTGAAATAACCTTGACCTATTCAGTTTCTCATCCACACCTAACAAGGGAACCTACCCATCGCACCCCCCTTAGATTTAGTTATAAGTTGGCACAGTGGATAGGCGTTGAAAAACTTAACACAGATCGATCGAGAAAACAGGAAGAAGTTGTGTGGAACTATGAAAAAATAGGCAAAATATACGAACCGAGTAGTCCGTGTGCAACATAGGCAATATCAAGGACAGTCTGAGCTCAGGAGCGCCGTGGTCCCGTGGTTAGCGTGACCAGCTGCGGAACGAGAGGTCCTTGGTTCAAGTCTTCTCTCGAGTGAAAAGTTTAACATTTTATTTTCAGTTTATGTGACAAACTCTTATGTTTTCATCACTTTTTTGGGAGTGATTATCACATCCACAAGAAAACCTAAATCGGGCAAGGTAGAAGAATCTTTTTACCCATTCGCCAAGTGTACTAGTTAGGTGGGTCGACAACATATTCCTGTCATGTGACGCACATGCTGTCACCAGTGTCGTATAGAATATATCAGACGTGTTTTCGTGTGGAGGAATCGGTTGACCTATGACCTTGCGATCAAATGTTTTCGGTTCCCATTGGAGAGGCACGTCCTTTCGTCAACGAATCGCACGGTTTTGCGGCGCGGTTGCAAAACACAGACACTAAACTTATTACAGTGAACAGAGACGTCAATGAACGAACCGACAGATCATAACTTTGCGAAAATAAAGAAAGTAAAATTTTCCGTCGAGGGAAGATTTGAACCAAAGATCTCTCGTTCCGCAGCTGCTCACTCTAACCACGGGACCACGGCGCTCCTGACGTCCCATTCTCCTTGATATTGCCTATCTTGCGCATGGGCTACTCAGTTTGCATATTTTGTTTATTTTTTCATAGTTCCACACAACTTCTTCCTGTTTTCTCGATTGATCTGTGTTCAGTTTTTCAAGGCCTATCCACTGTGCCAACTTATAACTAAATCTGAGGTGGGTGCGATGGGGATGTTCGCTTGTAAGGGAGAATTGCAGTGAAACGCGCCCTGAACTCAACACCGTACTATATGTGATGGGAACTCCATTATTTGTCCACAGCTTTGTTAACAGAAGTAAAAGCACTGTAGTACTGACGACACCTAGGAGAGTTTCACGAATAAAATTTTCTTATTCCGTGTAGGGAAGTCATGCGCGTCATCTGTCTGCAAATCGTGAAAGTTTCGCGTGCTATCACGTTTTAACTGTTTGTGTATCACATTCTCCGAGACGGAATTTGGGGGCCAACTCGGCATTTTCCAACACGAGCGTGGGAAATCGCGTAAACACTGCGTTAAAGTTGGCCGGCGTATTAAGCACACGGTCGTTAATCCGCCGCGCGGATTCGAGCCGAGTCTGGCTAACTTCCCAGTCTTGCAAGCTAACGCACTGCGCTTTACGCTGTACGAGCTGGGGTGGATAATTAATTAAAGAGTTCGGTGTATTTCGTCATGTACGTCAGTCACACAAAATTCACGGAGTTCTGTTACATGTAGCTTCAAATTACAGTTTTATTACGTACTGATTTCCGTATAGCGAGAAAAGATCACAAAATTACCAAGTAGTCAAAAATGTTGTGCGCCGGTAGAGGTGAGCTACAGATGCAATATAGACAGCTTAACATAAAATAACATAAAAAGGCATAAAATCAAAGAGTCAGTTAAAGAATTTGTGTTCGAATTTAGAGAAGGTATCGTTGTCGTATCTGTACCACAGATACGAGGTACGGATTCGTTGTGTGGAACTATGGTGAGGAACTCCTCGGGGACTTTCTAAGACACCCGAAAAGTCTCCATACTAACATATAATTTATCATATTGGTAAAGAAGGACCAACAGTCACCCTTTGTAGATATGCTGGTTACGTGGGACAGTGAAAACTTGAGACAAAGCGCGTTTCGAAAACCGACACAAACTGACCAATACCTGCACAAACTGTGAAATCACCACGCGAGCCAGAAAAGAGGTATGATTAATATGCTGGTGACGAGAACAAGACGAATATATGAACCGCAGAGCCTCAGACGCGAGAAGCGACACCTAGAAAGAGTTCTGAGGAGCTATTGGTACTGCACCAGTTACATAAGGAGTGTCATAGAATCAAACACTCGTCGAAGTGACACATCGGAAAAAGAAATGTCGGGTAGGGGCTTTCTGCCATACTGTCACAGAGTAATGGAGGGAGCCTGCCGTATATTGCGCAAACTTGGCGTAAGGATTATTTATAAACCGACAAAGAAGTTAAAAGAGTGTCTCAGATCGGCAGAGGAGAAAAGGGACACACTTGCAAAGTCGGGAATATACAGCATACCATGTTCATTTGGAAAAGACTAATTTCATCTTAACTGCAGATCTGATGATGGCAATAGTTTAAATGTCATAATAAATGAAAATATATTAAGCGATCTACACGGCTTTATTGTCAGGAACCCAAAATGATCGCAGAATCTTTTAGGGAATTTATTTCCTTTGTTAATGAATCCCACAGTGTGCACTTACTTTATAATTTCGTCTGAGAGAGCAGTTTTGGGTATTCCTCAACGAGCTGCATTCTCAAAGGCAGTAAGGAAACGTTTGAATCCAGACTTCCATCTTTTATTTGCTTAAAGCGAAGAAGCAGGCTTCTTCTAACTCTTCATCAGCTTTGGTTGGAGTTCTGTTGCTAATAAACCATCCAAACCAAGGATTTTGTTACTATAATGTATTCCAATTTGTACCTTTGAATGAATTACACAAATCGCAAGAGTTTAAATAAAAATATTGCACATATCAATTTGATGCTTAACTTCCGTGCCATACATGACAAACGTAAAATTTCATGAACGTCATCTCTGTGCAGGGACTAGAACTTTTCCCCTTGTCGTAAAAATTTGTTTGCTCTGATTTATAGTCACTCTCGAGACGATATAAAATTGTCACCTACAGTAGCGACATAACGGCTTTCACATGCCTCAAAGATGTTGTACCCGTAGGCATGCCTGGCTTCAGCTCGATGTCGAAACACATGGAATTCGGTGCATCCGCTAATCAGATACTTGCTGGTGCTGATGATCCCCATTCTTGGATGTTTGATGGATGATAACGAGCTTCGTGTTGTCTCCAACGCAGTACACGTCTGCAAGTTAAACTGGTATTCTTTCATTTGTAGACAGACGTGTTGGCGTGTACCTCTCTGCAAAGGCTCCCTGATGTGAACGGTGAACTGTACGCTGTTCAGTAATTTTCATTTTCCGTCCATCAAATTTGTGACTACTAGCTGTGATTTAGAAAGTGTGTGTAGTTTTACAGATATTGTATATTTTCTTCCTGTATCCTCAGGCGTTGAATATGTCTTCTTGTTATATTCCTACGTTACACGCGATTTATTGTTTTTCTGGACTCTTAGCCTCTTTCTTGGTCTATCTCATGACACTTTCCCTATTAGTCTATAGGTCTATCGTTTTTAATTATTTTGGATGTGCTGTTTTCTTTCATCCCTTATTACTTGGACTCTGCATTATTTTTACAACATCAAGTCAGTTCGATACTACTTTTAACACTGCGTCATCGCCTGATTACCGTACCCTTTATTCTATGTGTAGGCAACAGGAAGGTACTCGTCTTCATTTCGAGCTGCTATTTTGCTTGCCTCACTGCCATATAATACGTATTTTACTGTCATTGCTGTATAGAACTTTATTTGAATTTGTTTCCTTATCTTTTTATCCAGAATTTTGTATGTGGTACCAATGATATAACGGAATCTTTCTATTTTCTTCATCATATCTCCTTTTGTGAAGACGTTGAACTTATAAAATCTATTTTATAATCATTTTACAATTTGACTTGGGACCAGATCTTAGCCTTTGGAAGCCAGACATTTTCTTTTCTCAGTGAATAAATGGCAACACGGCAATCATATGCATAACTGAAATTTTACTGCAATTTTCATCTACAATAAAATTTAACAAATACCACCCAAGCACACACAGAATTTATCTATCCTGTTAATCCTCTATGGTGTAGAAAGAGCTGTCAAGGAGAAGTAATGTAAATTTTTGTAAAAACTGTTTTCATTTTGTGCCAGGAAATTTCATTAAGAAGACAGGTGTTTAAATATTTTTCTGATTGCATGCTTCGCTCATTTTCATTAGTGTTAAGTTGTGAACAGTGGAAGCCTTTTTTCGTAGTGATATGTTTATCATTGTTACTGTTATTTTCAAATTGCGACTTGTTCTTGACTACTTTATAACACAGATACTAAGTATTGCAGTTTTGCTGGTGTGCATATGGCAGTTTTGTGCACCACTAACTTGATAACAATATATTCGACTTCAGTGTCAGCTGTTTTGTTTTTTCAATAAGTTACGGTTTTAATAAATTTTGTTCAATTTATACGTACCTAAGTGTTTCTTTTTTTACACATTATACCGCATAAAAAAAATCGTTACTTACTTACCAAGAAATTTCCTTCATTGTTAAGGAAATATCTAACCATCAGCAGTTGTCCTGATATGGATGCCTTCGAAACAAACGCAGTTTCTCTTAGTACCATAACTTCAAGTTCTCTCCATAAGGATAAATTTTATACCTACCCGTAACGAGGCCACATTGAAGTGTTAGCTCTAAAGAGTTTCCAGGAACGTTTTCCAATAGTTTCTAAGTATGGAGCATTTTGTTCTTATTCTCAGAGAAGAAAGGGAAGGAGAGAAAGAGTATCGATCAGTTAGTAAGCGAACGACACGTGGAATAGAATGTGCAGCAGGATAGTCACACCTGAACCAGTGTTCCTCTTAAAACTTGAAGTCGCAGAATATTCATCGAATGGATAACGAATAATTTGTGTGTTTTCGTGGCTTACCCAACGACTATGTTGCGCAGGCTGGAGTTCTACCAGATAATTTTTTAAAAGTATCTCATTGCTCACATTTAACAATGAACGCTACAATGTATTTTTTTCAAAGACACATAGCAGATGTGCCGATTGCTCCACAATTAAAACATTTATTACATTCTGACTGCAAGGACGGGACAGCTCAAATAATAATCGATTTCCTAGTACCATGTGTGATTCTTTGACCTAATGACTAGGCTGTCGACAGCGTCATTTTTTGTGGCGAAAAGGTTTGTATGGCAATGTACAATTATCGGAACATTATTATTAATAATAATTATTAATAATAATAAGAGACAGTCTTTTGTGTTACAGGCGTCATTGCTCCAGCCGTAATCGGTACACAACTTGGCTGTAATGATCGAGGTATCATCGGCATCGGCCTGCTTTTCTTCCTTTTGGGTCTTCGCACTTTTCGTACGCCACCTTCCCCTCCCTCTTTCCCCCACCCACCTTCCACACTCACCCTTCCGCCAAACGTAACACACCATCCTCGTGGCGGTAGTACCTTCCTGCTGGTGAAAGTTACTGGTCATGCCAATATTAGCAGTGGCTTGCTAAATGCTGCAAATATCAACACGTGGCATAGATATTCGAGTTACAGAAGAAGTAAATGCTGACGTCTGCAATCTCTTTACATGTGCAACACTTTGCACGTTAGTATGAAACTACAATTGTGTTCCTCTTCAAATTCAGAAGAAACATATGAATAGCAATTCAAGTGTGTAACCAAATGTAGCTGAAATGGCGAGTATTTAATACCACAGAAATTATTAGAAATAATGAAAGAGTAAGGTAACCACATGTTTGATTCACAAATACAGATACAGATTTTTTTGTTCTTTTACAGTTAGTAGGAAAACAGCGTTTACGTATGATACTTACCGTTTTACGCCACAATATTACTCTATACTGTGGGACACATTGGTTGTTTGCATCTGTAAGCACCACAGAGAGGAAGAACGGCACCTTCTCGCTGTCAGATCCCACGTAATTCTGATGAACTGCAGAGAAAATAAATACGAGGCACGTTCAGAAAGTAAGTTTACTGTGACTATAACGGGCTGTGGTTTTTGAGGGTTGGCAACACTGAGTGGAGGAGGGAGGGGGGAATCCCATGACCAGAGTGAGCATCGCATGAATACGGTAGTACGTAACCCCACGTTGTAGTTTCCAGTTACGTGAAAGGTGTCGGTAAGAAATTCCGCCAAGTGCAAACCACGTGATGTGATTCGCTTCCTACTCGCGGAAGGAATAACACCCGCCGAAATTTTTTCGCGAATAAAAACGGTTGTTTGGTTGATTTGCGGGAGGGGACCGAATAGCAAGATCATCGGTCCAATCGGATTAGGGAAGGAAGGGGAAGGAAGTCGGCCGTGCCCTTTCAAAGGAACCATCCCGGCATTTGCCTGAAGCGATTTACGGAAATCGCGGAAAACCTAAATCAGAATGGCTGGAAGCGGGTTTGAACTGTCATCCTCCCGAATGCGAGTCCAGTGTGCTAAGCAATGTGCCACCCCGCTCGGTCAAAACGGTTTACGGCGAAGGTGTTATGAACAGAACTAGGGTTTTTAAGTGATGTAAGGTTTTTAGTGGAGGCAGAACAAATGTTCATGACGAACTGGGCAGTGCGGCAAGACCTTCCATTTGGTCTGATGAGTTGGTACAAAAAATCGAGGAAAATATTCGTCAAGACCGCCGATTGACAGTGGATGAAATTTCTGCAATGTTCCCACATCTCTCATGAACTCTCTTACACGATACAGTCATAGAAGCGTCGGGATATCGGAAATTGTGCACATAACAGGTTCCAAAATGCATGATGGAGCAGCACAAGAAGAATCGAGCCAATAGCGCCGGCGATTTTCTTGAGCGACTTGAATTGGAAGGTGCGGTTTCTCTGAGCTCTATTGTGACTGGAGATGAAACGTGCGTGGGTCATGACACGCCAGAGACAAAAAGATGGTAGCCAGAGTGGCGTCACACCTATTCCCCATGTTCTAAAAAATTTAAAAGCACACTTTCGGGCAAAAACATCATGGCCCAGTGTTTTGGGACCTCAAAGGCATCATTTTTGTCAAATTTCTACCCCAGGCGAAGACTATCAACGCACAACGACATTACGAGGCCCTAAAAATCTCAAATGGAACATTCAAAAAGGACAATGCTGACGAGAGCGGTGTACTTGTACGACAATGGTCATCCACACACAGCCAAAAGGCGGTCTTGGACTGATTTCATTGGGGTGTTTTGAACCCGCCCTCCCGTATTTTCCTGACTTGGTGCCTTCAGATTATTTTCTTTTCGCTTTTCTGACTGTACAAATGAGTGGAATTAAATATCAACCGACGGGCAGGTGCAGAAGGGGGTTCTGAAGTGGGAGAAGGAGCTGGCGGGAGATTTCTTCGAGGAAGGCGTAAAGAAGCTTCTATCACGGCTCACTACATGCATTGAACAGGGTGATAATTATTTGGAAGAATAGTCAACAAGTGGAGCAACAATATCCCGTAATATATTTTCAAGTACGCTTCTTCTAAAAAAATATAAAAATCTAGTACTTTTACCTTCTGAACATGCCTCGTAACAGGAGAACATTAAACAAAACTGTGTGACGCAGATTGCATGGACTACTACATACGTAAATAATTACTAGACGAATAAGAAAACCCACAATTATATCAAGTGATCTTTCTTAGTTATTTTTATTATATCTATAGCAAGAGTTCCTTAGGTCTAATTTATACCTTGGAAAGATGAAAAAGGAATCATATTGAATTACACTGACAGTTTCGAAGTAAGGGTAGAAAGATAGATGAAGCACAAACGAGAATTAGTATTCTATTACGTGCTGCTTCTATTCGATTGGCCGTAGCGGCAAAGACAAAAAACGCAACAGTTCAGTCGACAGCTTACCGATACACGACGACAAAGCAATACTGCATGTTGGTGCCCTTAAAAGACGGTAACTGAGGAAATTGCAGTTCGCAACTTTAGATAGCTCCTCTTGTTATTTGTGAGAGTGAGCAGTGAGAATAGATCGTGCGCAGTTGGCTCCGTAGGTTTCCTGCAAATCTCTTAATAACGATTTTAAAACATTGTCAAAAACGTGGCAAAAAATGAACAGTGCCGTGTGTACAAACAGTTTTCATATGTTCTGAAAATATAGTGCTTTGAAATATTCCCGGTCACGCTTCATTGATATCGTTACATAACATACGTGCGTTAACGACAGCAAAACTCCAATACTACCCAGGCAACGTTGGTGTCCACACCAGGGACATGCTGTACGATATCATCCACACATGGACACATTAACTGCGGATACCCAGACCTATTACCCTTGGATGGTCCTATGAGGGTAATTCACAAAATAGCTTCCATTTGCATACAACACGAGGAAGAAAACACTTAGCCACATTTGCTATAGGAATATTGTAGGAGTACAGACCTAGTAATCCGAGAGTCAAGTTCGCTGTGACGTTGTGTTCTGGGTGACAAAGGTTTTTAATGGCCTCAGCAATCACAAATACGCCGACTATGACGTGCGCACAGTTATAAAAGCTATTCACTGTTAAATTTGTGCGCTTTATGGAGATAATATATAAATTATAGTGCTCTGAGACAACTGAAATTTCTAGAGCAAATGAACGACTCACAATTAAAAATCTGGCCACTTTATTTACGTTCTACTACTATATTTCTTCGACTTAGCAACTGAAAAACTGGGCAAATGGAAGAGGTTTACTTGTTGGTTGCCCAGATTTCTTTCTGATGATTATCATGCCCCCCCACCCCCTCCACAGAATAGGTTAGGCTCTCACGTCCCTGCTGGCGTGCACAGACGAAGGTGGTCTTCCCTTGATCAAATTGTTATGGGCCATGAGACGTGGCGTTCGTATGAGACTTATAAGACAATACATCAGTTACTCAATGAGCTAAAACTAGTTCATCACAAAAACTTGTAAAATACTGCCCTACATTTTCTTCGTAGAAAGCCATAGACACTCTCTTTTGGATCAGGAATGGTATACCGATGGCTCGGTTAATCGTATGAGACACACGCTCAAATTACCTACTGCTACAGTAGTTTCATTGCGAAACTACTGGTAAAAGCAGTAGTACAAACTCAAATTTTCGTTGTAATAACATTACATATGCTTACTTTCACTGTCAAAGATCTGCTCAACTCGGCCACGACAAAAAAAATTCGCATGCCGCAATCTGCTACAATCACATAGCACAATATCCGCGCTGACTGTTGCTTCGAACGCAATAAGTGACTGACACAGTGCGCTACATTCATACAAGAACTAGTGTACCACTAGATGTCTCTGTATTGCAAAAGCGTCGATGGTTTCATGGTAAAGGAACTGATACTTAAAAAACAATAATAATAATAATAAAGTGGTGGATTCAGGCAGAAAACAATAGTACTCGAAGGTTTAATACACTGTATATTGCAGTGTTTGCTTTTACAGTGTGACGTCATACCTAAAGCGAATAACAGCTAGGGTACAGAGAGTAGTATTGCTGTAGCAACGGAGTTATATGATGATAGACGTGTCGCTGTTACAAGCAGTCAGATAAACTAAATCGCTTTTTAGGGATTGTAAACATTATTATACACTCAAGCAGCTGCTTTTCACTCATAAAATATGTTTGCATTCAAACACACTGGATCTTTCATCTTATAATACAGTATATTTAGAAATTATGTCAACCTACACCTTTATTCTGTTACGAAATTGTGCTCATTGGGTCCATTTGAGGAACAGTACTCATACCAATGCCTGCACATGAAACGCTGAAATGATTGTCGTGAATACTTCCTTGGCATTAAATGTAAGCTCAACAACATAACGGAGCTGTGGAAATAAAATTTGGAACACACAATAATATTTTAATTACTAGCTGATATATGATGGCTAGGTTACATGTTCTCGGCCCGGTACGGACATGGTGTTGATACAAACTACTTTTTCTATATTTTTTCATGCTGGGTAATAAAGTAAATAATGTGGTAACTTGGTTTGCGTAATAGTTTTTGCAAAGCTTTGCGTTGGAGTCGTATTGTGTCTGTTTCGCTCAAATTGATACACTGGATGTGGAAGCACTTCTCTTGGAGATGAACTACGTTAAGAATGTCCAAAAGATGCAAGCACAGATGGAAACATCGACAGGGCTTACAATAATGTGCTGTTTTATCGCAGAATAAAGGTATATGAAATAACCATATTAAAGAGTGGAATATATTATGTCTGAAGAATTAACAGTGAGAATGATTTATGTGTGGCAGGTTGCACATTTACTGAATGTAGGCCAAAAAAGAACAAGTATACCAATGCTGGGAGGTATTCAAAAATAATTCACGTGATTTTGTGCGTGGATTTGTTACTGTGGATGAGAAGTTGGTCTGTCTCTTCTTGTCAGTGGACAAGAACTGAACAAAGTACTCTGCCTAGGAAGAGACTACGTGCGGTTTGACCTCAAAGTTCACTCATACACTGCCAGGCCGACATCATTTCACCTTGTCTCATAAAATTTGAGTTACATACACATATAATTTTAACAATAGGCGTTATGCCAGTTTCACAGTAATTTATACAGGGTATACCATAATGAATAGCGATAACTAGCACGGCTTAGAGTATGCCATAGTAAAACCAAAAACGTCCCAGTAAGCATGAGTACGCAAATGAGATAACTGGTACTGTGTGGTTATGAGTGGCCACTGACTAGAGTATAAAATATTGTTTTACTTAGTATTTGAAACATAAACTTTTCGATAACGTCCCCATGTTACTGAACTCAAATTTCACCCATGGGCCGATGGTTGGGGAGTGTGGTGCATGCTGACGTAAGACGACATACAACGCGCCAATGTATTCCAGGATGGATAACCTGTAATGGATTATTAGGATGATGCACCAGAGTAGCTGCTTAAAATAACTAGTCTTTATTCACGACAGACTGTTTCGGCATTTATCACCATTGTCAAGTATCTGCGGATACAATTTTGGTGTGAACGTGTATAAATATGAATGTCACTTATATTAAAGTGACTATATTATACTCATGTTTAGACTGATGTCACGTCCATATTACGTCGTTAGTAAACTGTCTTACATCTGTCCCTGTTTTGATAAGATGGTAAATGACGTAAATATATTGAAAATATTACGTTAATTACGGTTTGACAGTAGTTTGACAGTCCAAGTGTTATGGCGTAATATGTTTACAAAGATTATGCGCGTGAACAGGGACATTATTTTACTAACTAAGTTTTGTCACGATTATCTTTGGTTGTTGCATTATTTCCAATAATCGTGTCATTATCTGACATACGGGATATATTAAGCTGCTGGCCCTTACGAAGTCTGCAAAGGGCCTGTAACCTGCCCTCCAAGATTTTTTGACCTAAATCTCTATCTGGGTGAATCTCAAAAAGTGAAATGTACAGCACTCCGTCGGTACAGATGAAGAGCAGGCGAACTGAATTGTAGATTCTTGTCAAGATTACCGATCGAGGTGGCGCAGTGGTTAGCACTGTGGACTCCCATTCGGGAGGACGACGGTTCAAATCCGCGCCCGACCATCCAGACTAAGGTTTTCCGTGATTTTCCTATATCGCTACAGAAAATACCGGGATGGTTCCTTCCAAAGGGCACGGCCGATTTCGTTCACCATCCTTGAAACAACCCGTGTGCTCCGTCTCTAATAACCTCGTTGTCGACGGAACTTTGAATCCTAATCTTCCTTCCATCTTTGTCAAGATTTAATATGTGATTCGGGCATGTTTCAAAGAATTCGCAACTCACTGCAGAGACGTGTGTATTTGTAACAAATAGGACAACACAGTACAGTGATGTGGGTGCGGTTAGTTAGCATAGATTAGTAACTATCTCAGAAATTAATTGTCTGCGGACCCATGTTTACTGGCACGCTTTTGTTTCTATTAACGTATATCCCCCCACCCCCCGCCTCTCTCTCTCTCTCTCTCTCTCTCTCTCTCTCTCTCACACACACACACACACACACACTAAAAACGTTGCAGATGTGACGCTAAAGGGATGAAGAGCAATCATGCATTTTCTTCAACTCAGGTAATGTGTGCTAGAGAGGGTTGTTAGTAAAAATATTTAATCATACAGTGCATTTCCACATGACATGAACTGCGTGTAATTATTAGCGGGGGACACAAATGAAAAACTAAATACATTGAATGTATCTTTCGTTGATAAATGATTCATGGGTCATAAATTCCGCAGTTTTCATGCTTCTTTTCGCCGAGTAGTATGAGCACTCTTTTTCTTCAAATTGCCGTAGACTGTAATTATTGATGAAAGTTAAAATGTTTACTGGCGCGAGTCGCCACTAAAACGACAGAGCTCTTTCTATCCAGAGGTACTGTTAAACGTTTTCTCTTTGATCATATACCAGCAGAGTGCGAGGCGGTGGGAAGGACGGGAACAGATTTGTCTCCCTTTAACGTGACAACCACTGAATTAAACATGCAAGCGCCGCTAGAAATCTCTCCATCTTGGTACTCACGCTTGCCGAGAAAGTACTTGAAGTACCAGCGCGTCTGGTACTCTGGGTTCTCAAGGATCGGCGTGCTCGGTGAACCGAACATCTGTAAACACAAGAGACATGGTCATCAGCTATGACGCCCACGCCACACCTCGCTGCTGCGAGATACTTGGTCGCCGCAACTTTCCATCCTTCAGCTGCGCTGTAACTACAGGATGACAACTGTATGTGATTCAGGCCCTGTCGAATATTTGACACATTTTAACAGATTCGTAGTGAATGAAACCGGAAACAGACAAGTGAAACTAACCTTCTTTCGTACAATGCCGTAAATGGAAAGTGTTACATCATGAACGCTAGTAAACTGATAACCCTGTGTTTTCAATTATAGGGTGCTCGAATATATATATATATATATATATATATATATATATATATATATATATATATATATATATATAGTCCCCAATGCCAGTTTCTGACGGTAGGGACGATTTACGCACAAGGTAGTTTACCATACTTATTACAGCAGTAGCATTTACAAAAACCTGCTCGAATGTGCGACCATTGGACTGTATGCACGCAGTATATCGTCGAGCCATTGATTGTCGTGTCCGTTTGCAGTTTCCTAGCATGTCCGCAATGGTACCAGCAGCTACGGCATTTCGGCGAAGAGTTCTTCTACAACGGTTTCATACGACAGCTGCTTCATATGCCCCTAGCGGAAGGAATCCAGACACGTCAGGTCATGTGACCTAGCTGGCCAGCCCACAGGGCCACCACGGCCGAGCCATAGATTCAGCTCTCAGATGATTCCTCACAGCAATGCTGAAATGGACTGGCGCACCATCGTGTTTGATGCACATCGTTTGTCTAACATTCAGAGGTACATTCAACCAGTACAGTGGACCATCAGTACACAGAGCAGTTTTGTCTGTATACATTTCCAGTCAGCTACACCGTCATAACAGTACCGCTAGCAAAACGTTTAAATCAAACAAGTTGACTGTTACCAGTCACTGCTTATTTATCTCCACGACGCGTTTCAAAGTTTTAAACCTCCATCATTAGCTGGATCTACATTTGTTAGTATGACGCGCGCGCGTGTGTGTGTGTGTGTGTGTGTGTGTGTGTTACGATTTTTTGAGGAACTTGTAACACTGTCTAGTGGGAGAAACAAAACACTTTCTGAACATTGTTTTGGGTTTCTTTTGACAAAACAAATTAAACGTATATCTAATGGTAAACATAAAATAAGTAAATAGAGTACCTCTATTGGCGACAGATTCATTTCACTGCCGTAACACATCACATATAGCCTATACTGTCATATTTTGTAAACAAATATGGTGTCGGGAAACTACTAGGTGCAAGAATCATATAGCAGAAGAGAAACATTATCACAAAGCACAAAGAATATACATCGTTACATCGTAACAATATTATTACAGAATAAATTTTATAGGATCTTGGAGATCTTTGTTTTGAGGTGTTGAATACATGCGTTGGAATAAATATTTGAGGTGGTATATAAATCCGATTTTGTCAAGTTAATTTAGCTTAAACTCCTTACTCGTTTATATAATAACATCACATGTTGCAACTTTTCAGTACAATAATTATGTTGGCTACAGTGGTAAAATTATACAGCTCCTCAATAGCCCACATTTCTGTAGCAAAGCTAAACGACCCTTGAGATGGTACAAAGAGCAACGTCAATGGACAGTGAATGTGTGGGAGCGATTTATGTGGAGTCTTGAATCACGCCATACCCTGTGGCAGTCCGATGGAAGTGTTTAGGTTTGACGAGTGCCTGGAGCATGTTACCTGCCTCACGTGTAATGTCAGCAGTGAAGTGCGGATGAGGTGGTGTTATGGTATGGGGGTGTTGTTCGTGGTTAGTGTGTGTTCCCTTATGGTGGTTCAGAAAACCATAACTGCGGAAGGATATGAGCTCACTTTACACCATTGTGTACTGGGTACAGAACAGGAGCAGTTCGGAGATGCCGACTGTTTGCGTCAGCAAGACAGTGCACGCTGTCATAAGGCAACATCTGTGAAGCAATAGTTTGTGGACAATAACATTCCTGAAATGAACTGATGTGCCCAGAGCCCCGACCTGAACCCAATGAAACGTCTTTTGGTTGAGTTCGAAGGTCAACATCACTACCTTCTCTGTACTCTGATTTCACTGAAAGTGTGCCCAGCAGAGTAGAAGCGGTCACGAATGCGAAGGGTGGGTATACATCATATTAATATCCCCTAATATGTGGCTGGATACTTTTGATCAAATAGTGTATCTTAAATGACCCTCGGTCTACTGATTATTGTGTCTTGCTTGTCTTATAAGGTAAGATTAGTAAAAGATAGAGAATATAAAAAAGAAATACAGTATGTTTCATCACGGGTCCGTCTAATAATCTCCAATAATATACACTCCTGGAAATGGAAAAAAGAACACATTGACACCGGTGTGTCAGACCCACCATACTTGCTCCGGACACTGCGAGAGGGCTGTACAAGCAATGATCACACGCACGGCACAGCGGACACACCAGGAACCGCGGTGTTGGCCGTCGAATGGCGCTAGCTGCGCAGCATTTGTGCACCGCCGCCGTCAGTGTCAGCCAGTTTGCCGTGGCATACGGAGCTCCATCGCAGTCTTTAACACTGGTAGCATGCCGCGACAGCGTGGACGTGAACCGTATGTGCAGTTGACGGACTTTGAGCGAGGGCGTATAGTGGGCATGCGGGAGGCCGGGTGGACGTACCGCCGAATTGCTCAACACGTGGGGCGTGAGGTCTCCACAGTACATCGATGTTGTCGTCAGTGGTCGGCGGAAGGTGCACGTGCCCGTCGACCTGGGACCGGACCGCAGCGACGCACGGATGCACGCCAAGACCGTAGGATCCTACGCAGTGCCGTAGGGGACCGCACCGCCACTTCCCAGCAAATTAGGGACACTGTTGCTCCTGGGGTATCGGCGAGGACCATTCGCAACCGTCTCCATGAAGCGGGGTTACGGTCCCGCACACCGTTAGGCCGTCTTCCGCTCACGCCCCAACATCGTGCAGCCCGCCTCCAGTGGTGTCGCGACAGGCGTGAATGGAGGGACGAATGGAGACGTGTCGTCTTCAGCGATGAGAGTCGCTTCTGCCTTGGTGCCAATGATGGTCGTATGCGTGTTTGGCGCCGTGCAGGTGAGCGCCACAATCAGGACTGCATACGACCGAGGCACACAGGGCCAACACCCGGCATCATGGTGTGGGGAGCGATCTCCTACACTGGCCGTACACCACTGGTGATCGTCGAGGGGACACTGAATAGTGCACGGTACATCCAAACCGTCATCGAACCCATCGTTCTACCATTCCTAGACCGGCAAGGGAACTTGCTGTTCCAACAGGACAATGCACGTCCGCATGTATCCCGTGCCACCCAACGTGCTCTAGAAGGTGTAAGTCAACTACCCTGGCCAGCAAGATCTCCGGATCTGTCCCCCATTGAGCATGTTTGGGACTGGATGAAGCGTCGTCTCACGCGGTCTGCACGTCCAGCACGAACGCTGGTCCAACTGAGGCGCCAGGTGGAAATGGCATGGCAAGCCGTTCCACAGGACTACATCCAGCATCTCTACGATCGTCTCCATGGGAGAATAGCAGCCTGCATTGCTGCGAAAGGTGGATATACACTGTACTAGTGCCGACATTGTGCATGCTCTGTTGCCTGTGTCTATGTGCCTGTGGTTCTGTCAGTGTGATCATGTGATGTATCGGACCCCAGGAATGTGTCAATAAAGTTTCCCCTTCCTGGGACAATGAATTCACGGTGTTCTTATTTCAATTTCCAGGAGTGTATATACAAGGTTATTCATAAGCGACTCTGGGATTTCAGAAGACTACTACACATAATCTATAAGACATACAGACATATAAATAAACAAATTATTATGTGCTCATTTCTGTATAAGAATCCATTCACCTACTCCTCAATTAGGACTACGAGTATTTTACTTTAAATACTAAACGTAGTCAGAGGGAAAAGTCATATTATTTTGCATATCCAGTTCCATAGCTGATGCATTCATAAATGGCTTGGACCAAAAATTAATCAGTACCAAACAGTCTTGTACGAAGAAAGTTGAGTATTGCAGATGATACACTGTCGCTAATCAAAGGTGATGTCATAGACGCAACGAACATTCTAAACTGGTTTGTGAAACAATAAATGCATTATCTAGCGATACACAGTAAGCGCTTACACCCACACACACACACGCCGGCCGCGGTGGTCTCGCGGTTCTAGGCGCGCAGTCCGGAACCGTGCGACTGCTACGGTCGCAGGTTCGAATCCTGCCTCGGGCATGGATGTGTGTGATGACCTTAGGTTAGTTAGGTTTAAGTAGTTCTAAGTTATAGGGGACTGATAACCACAGCAGTTGAGTCCCATAGTGCTCAGAGCCATTTTGAACACACACACACACACACACACACACACACACACACACACACACACACACACCACACTACTGACTGTTTGCCCTGTGCCGCAACGAAACAATAAACACTCCCCCGCCCCCCGACTTATACATTTCTGAGAAAATTCAATGGTGCATAACAGTTTTAAATTTAAACTTACTCTTTCAGCAGCCTCTGCATTAGATGAATACGTATGAGTTTACTGAAACAAAACCGCTGATTTATGCAGTAATGTTCGGAACTAGTGGTTACCCCCTACATCTACACCTACATCTACGTCTGTACTCTGGAAACCACTGTGACGTGCATGGCAGAGGATACATCCCATTGTACAAGCGACTAGGGTTTCTTTCCGTCCCGTTCACTAACGTAACGTGGGACGACTGATTTTTTAAATGCCTCTGTTCGTGCTGCAATTAATCTAATCTTGTCTCCCCAATCCCTACGTGAGCGATACGTAGGGGTTGAAGTATATTCCTAGAGTCATCATTAAAAACTTATTTTTGAAACTTTTTAAGTAGGCTTTCTCGGGATAGTTTACGTCTATATTCAAGAGTCTGACAGTTCAGTTTCTTCAGCATCTCTATGACACGCTCCCACGGGTCAAACAAACCCGTAACCATTCGTGCTGCCCTTCTCTGTATACGTTCAATATCCCCTGTTTGTCCTATATGGTACGGCTCAAACATGCTTCAGCAGTATTCTAGAATGGGTCGTACGAGTGCTTTGTAAGCAATCTCCTTTGCCGAATAATTTCATTTTTCCAGTATTGTACCAATAAACGGAAGTTTACCACCTGCTTTACCCACAAATGAGCGTATATGATCATTCCATTTCATATCCCTACGAAGTGTTACATCAAGGTATTTGTATGAGTTGGCTGATTCCAACTGTGACTCACTGATATTTTTTTTGTTAACAGCACAGTTTTAAGTTTCTGGACATTTAAAGCGAGTTGCCAAACTTTGCACCACTTTGAAATCTTATCAAGATTTGACTGAATATTTGTGCAGCTTCTTTCAGACAGCACTTCATTATAGGTAACTACATCATCTGCAAATAGCCTGAGATTTCTATTAATATTGTCATTAATTCATAACATGAACAGCAAGGGTCCCAACACACTTCCCGGAGCATAACTGTAGTTACTTCTACACCTGACGACGACTCTCCATTAGTGATCACATACTGCGTCCTCCTCACTAAAAAATCATCAATCCAGTCACAAATTTCGCTTGATAACTGATATGATCGTACTTTTGACAATAAGCGAAGATGTGGTAGTGAGTCAAATGCCATTCGAAAATCAAGAAATATTGCATATACCTGACTGCCCTGATTCAAAGCTTTCATGTGAGATAAGTGGGAGCTGGGTTCGGTATGACCGTTTTTTTTCCGCAATCCTTGCTGGTTGGTATGGAGGAAGTCATCCTGTTTGACATATTTCATTATATTTGAGCTCAGAATAATGTTCTAAGATTCTACAACAGATTGATGTCAAGGGTATGGGAAGGTAGCTTTGTGGATAACTTCTACTTACCTTCTTGCAAACGGGAGTGGTTTTTTGTCTGAGGGACCTACGATAGATTGTAATTAGGAGAGAGTCTAGACTAGAACCGAGGGCAAAATCCGGTTGCGAAACCCCAAGTTGGTAAGGAGTGAAGTGGGGAGCATGTGGAGGAGATTTCACCTGTTCTGTGAATATTAGTAACACTTCAGCGTGTATCTGCCAAAGCCTCTGCTTTCCCTACAGCCGTTGACCCTCTCCAGAGAACGGTTTCGCTTCCTAGCCCGCTGTTCCGCCAATATGACTCACAAATAGGTTTTTAAACTCATTCATACCTAAATGCTAAAATCGTTTTTACGTCTATAGTAGGATGTCAGAATTTTTATACAGCAAAAAAGATGAAACTACTTTTTTTGAAAACATCGTTACACTTCTCAAATTACAGCTGCTGTTACATTTCCTACGTCTACGTCGTTGAAATGTGTATCGTCATATTTAAAACTATTTAGTGCTACGTGAGAACAGGGACCTGTTGACATACAAGAGTTGAAAATCTGTTTATATCGTCCTGAATACCACATACTGGATACAAGGACGCATTGTGTTGCACATCATAGAACTGAATTTTTGACAAATGATTTTCAAGCCCTTGCTTAAGGTACGTAATAGCACAACATGTCCTTTCACTTCTATAGACGTAAACATAGTCGTTAAAAAACGCGAAGCAGGCTACTCTCAAAGAACGTCCACAATGAAATTTTCACTCTGCAGCGGAGTGTGCGCTGATATGAAACTTCCTGGCAGATTAAAACTGTGTGCTGGACCGAGACTCGAACTCGGGACCTTTGCCTTAAACGGGCAAGTGCTCTACCATCAGAGCTACCCAAGCACGACTCATGCCCCGTCCTCACAGCTTTACTTCAGCCAGTACCTCGTCTCCTACTTTTCAAACTTCACAGAAGCTCACCCATATTACATCCAAGTTATTTGGGCAGCCGGATTCCTTAAAGACAACATCAGAGGGCCGCCACGACCACCAGACGGCGACCTACGAGCCAACAGAGGTCGCTGGTTCTACGGACTTCTTTACTACACTCCTGGAAATTGAAATAAGAACACCGTGAATTCATTGTCCCAGGAAGGGGAAACTTTATTGACACATTCCTGGGGTCAGATACATCACATGATCACACTGACAGAACCACAGGCACATAGACACAGGCAATAGAGCATGCACAATGTCGGCACTAGTACAGTGTATATCCACCTTTCGCAGCAATGCAGGCTGCTATTCTCCCATGGAGACGATCGTAGAGATGCTGGAAGTAGTCCTGTGGAACGGCTTGCCATGCCATTTCCACCTGGCGCCTCAGTTGGACCAGCGTTCGTGCTGGACGTGCAGACCGCGTGAGACGACGCTTCATCCAGTCCCAAACATGCTCAATGGGGGACAGATCCGGAGATCTTGCTGGCCAGGGTAGTTGACTTACACCTTCTAGAGCACGTTGGGTGGCACGGGATACATGCGGACGTGCATTGTCCTGTTGGAACAGCAAGTTCCCTTGCCGGTCTAGGAATGGTAGAACGATGGGTTCGATGACGGTTTGGATGTACCGTGCACTATTCAGTGTCCCCTCGACGATCACCAGTGGTGTACGGCCAGTGTAGGGGATCGCTCCCCACACCATGATGCCGGGTGTTGGCCCTGTGTGCCTCGGTCGTATGCAGTCCTGATTGTGGCGCTCACCTGCACGGCGCCAAACACGCATACGACCATCATTGGCACCAAGGCAGAAGCGACTCTCATCGCTGAAGACGACACGTCTCCATTCGTCCCTCCATTCACGCCTGTCGCGACACCACTGGAGGCGGGCTGCACGATGCTGGGGCGAGAGCGGAAGACGGCCTAACGGTGTGCGGGACCGTAGCCCAGCTTCATGGAGACGGTTGCGAATGGTCCTCGCCGATACCCCAGGAGCAACAGTGTCCCTAATTTGCTGGGAAGTGGCGGTGCGGTCCCCTACGGCACTGCGTAGGATCCTACGGTCTTGGCGTGCATCCGTGCGTCGCTGCGGTCCGGTCCCAGGTCGACGGGCACGTGCACCTTCCGCCGACCACTGGCGACAACATCGATGTACTGTGGAGACCTCACGCCCCACGTGTTGAGCAATTCGGCGGTACGTCCACCCGGCCTCCCGCATGCCCACTATACGCCCTCGCTCAAAGTCCGTCAACTGCACATACGGTTCACGTCCACGCTGTCGCGGCATGCTACCAGTGTTAAAGACTGCGATGGAGCTCCGTATGCCACGGCAAACTGGCTGACACTGACGGCGGCGGTGCACAAATGCTGCGCAGCTAGCGCCATTCGACGGCCAACACCGCGGTTCCTGGTGTGTCCGCTGTGCCGTGCGTGTGATCATTGCTTGTACAGCCCTCTCGCAGTGTCCGGAGCAAGTATGGTGGGTCTGACACACCGGTGTCAATGTGTTCTTTTTTCCATTTCCAGGAGTGTATGTCAGCCATACGACACGAAGTAAGACCCGACTGTGCCCTGATCGAGAGTTGTACTTAGGCCGGTGCATGGGCCCTCAAAGGCCAGTTCACTTCAGTTGGGCTTCCTGGGCCATGCGTCGAATGCATGTGCATTTCTTCAATCATGAGCTCGCTCCAGAGCTAGTGCGATTCTGTCACTGCCTTCTGAGCCAAGTGTCGCACCACAGAACCTGTCTTCCAGAAGAGGAAGTGTCGTTGATATGGTGACTGACTACTGGACTTTTAATATTTCGGTGTTTGTGATTATATCGGCTTCACTGGACTTAAATTTTTCATTGTGAACGTTAACTCTAACTAGTTTCTTCGAGACTTCATTTCAGAACTCTTTCTTTTCTCCGTTACCAGAACTTCTGCCTAAAGTACTGTGTTATTTTCAAGCTAGAAGAATTTATCTTGTTGACGATTGTTTCAAGACCTGATTGCAAGAAGGAAGATTGTGTTCTCTTAATTAAAATATATTTGATGTTTATTTTATACATGGGCCTTTAATTTTTGACCGCCTATTTTGGATACGTTAGTGTGTGTTCATGTTGAACAGTGATTGAAGAGGACTGTGACGAAAAATAAATGGACGACAGTTGCAAAAGTCACTGCAGACCAGAATGTCACACTCGTGAACCCTCCGAGCACCAAAACAACAAGAGGGTATCTCCAGACGCAGCGAACTGCAGGGCGAGCTGGAATGCGAACACCACTCTTCAGCACTGCAAATTCCCGTAACACGAAAACGTGATTCCAAAGCCATAAAACCTGGACTACAGACCAATTGAAGGATGTCATTTGGTCGAGTGGGACTTGTTTCACAGTGCTTCTGACTTCTACCCGAGTTACGTCTCAAGAGTGAAACATGGCAGGGGTTCAGTGATGATTTTGGCAGCGATATCGCGGTATTCCACGGGTCCCAAGGTTACTTTGCAAAGTCGCATTGCTACCAAGGTATTGTAAGTAGGCTGTTTAGGTTTTTATGTTGGTAACGCCACGTAATGCTCTATATGAAAATCACTGACTGTGCTGTGTGAGGTCTGTCGCTGGTTTGCATTGTTGGAATATTTGCTATTGTAGTGTTGGGCAGTTGGATGCGAACATGGCGTAGTGTTGCGCAGTTGGAGGTGAGCCGCCAGCAGTGGTGGATGTGGGAAGAGAGATGACGGAGTTTTGAGAGCGGATGATCTGGACGTGTGTCCACCAAAAAGAGTAACTATTAAGGTAATTACATTGTTTGTTCTCTATCAAAATCTTTCATTTGCTAACTATGCCTATCAGTCGTTAGTGCCTTCAGAAGTTAGAATCTTTTATTTAGCTGGCAGTATTAGCACTCGCTGTATTGCAGTAGTTCGAGTAACGAAGATTTTTGTGAGGTAAGTGATTCATGAAAGGTATAGGCTATTGTTAGTCAGGGCCATTCTTTTGTAGGGATTATTGAAAGTCAGACTGCGTTGCGCTAAACATATTGTGTGTCAGTTTAGTGTTGATCAGAATAAATAAAGAGCGAAATGTCTGAGTACGTTCAGTTTTGCTCAGCTTCAAAATGGTTCAAATGGCTCTGAGCAATATGGGACTTAACATCTGTGGTCATCAGTCCCCTAGAACTTAGGACTACTTAAACCAAACTAACCTAAGGACATCACACACATCCATGCCCGAGGCAGGATTCGAACCTGCGACCGTAGCGGCCAAGCGGTTCCAGACTGAAGCGCCTAGAACCGCAAGGCCACATCGGCCGGGTCGTTACCTGAACTTGGCACTATTTTGCAGGAAATGTATTTATCCAGCCCGAGACGACTGGAAGTTGTTTTGAACGCCAACATGTTTCCTTCACCGTATCAGTCATGGTAATGTGATGTGTTTTTAGTGATTCCATATTTTTGTCGAACTGTGTAAATTGAGATCAACGTCGTAGCCTTCTGTCGGAAAGTTTGACCTGTGAAAGGAATTAACGGAATGTACACCTGCCTGGGCTTTCTGTGTGCTGTAAAACCCCAGCAAGGGAAGCTGTATACAGATGTTTGCCGCGCGGAGTGGCCGCGCGGCTTGCGGCGCCATGTCACGGATTGCGCGGCCCCTCCCGCAGGAGGTTCGAGTCCTCCCTCGGGCATGGGTGTGTGTGTTATTCTGAGCATAAGTTAGTTTACGTAGCGTGTCAGTCTAGGGACTGATGACAGAAAAATGGTTCAAGTGGCTCTAAGCACTATGGGACTTAACATCTGAGGTCATCAGTCCCCTAGACTTAGAAACTACTTAAACCTAACTAACCTAAGGACATCACACACATCCATGTCCGAGGCAGGATTCGAACCTGCGACCGTATCAGACGCGCAGTTCCGGACTGAAGCGCCTAGAACCGCTCGGACACAGCGGCCGGCTAGGGACCGATGACCTCAGCAGTTTCGTTCCCTTAGGAATTCACACATTTGAACATACAGATGTTATTCAGCAGAATTTATTTGTGAATGTCCACCCGAGCTTTAAGGAATTTTGCATAATGAGTAAAGTAATCCGCCCGGTTAGCCGTCCGGTCTAACGCACTGCTCTCCGGGCGGGAAATCGTGCCGGTCCCCGGCACGAATCCGCCCGGCGGATAAGTGTTGAGGTCCGGTGTACCTGCCAGTCTGTGCATGGTTTTTAAGGCGGTTTACCATCTGCCTCGGCCTGTTTACGTTCTGGGTTCTGCGTGGTGGTGGTAGGGAGTTTTGGTGGGTGGGGTAAGTGTAGTAGAGCTCCATGTGCTCAAGCGTTTAGAAAAAATAGCATTTTTGGCGTTGGTCGAGTGAGGCACGAGCCACTTACGCAGCCAGGCAGAGGTTGGTGCACCGGAAGGAGTGCAGGATTGTAATACGAGGCCGGCCGGGGTGGCCAGGCGGTTCTAAGCGCTACAGTCTGGAACCGCGAGACCATTACGGTCTCAGGTTCTAATCCTGTCTCGGGCATGGATGTGTGTGATGTCCTTAGGTTAGTTAGGTTTAAGTAGTTCTAAGTTCTAGGGGCTGATGACCTTAGAAGTCAAGTCCCATAGTGCTCAGAGCCATTTGAACCATTTTTTAATACGAGGATCATGGGATCGAGTCGTTGAGCCGAAACTTTTAATTTTAAATTTTTGCGTTACCTTCACTGCAAATAAACCGAAATAATGCTCAGTATATTGTATTTATTATTATTTTCATAAAAGGTATGAAAGGAAAAGGAAAATTTGCGATGGAAAATTAATTCCCGGGAAGAGGTTTTACATATAGCGTCTACACAGATTCTACAGATAATTTTGCAGGGAGGAATTTTAATTAAAGGGTAGAGGAATTCGTATTCCATTAGTTTCAGATTGACCTTCGAGCAGCCCTGTTCTGTCTGTTTTTATCGTCAGGTAAAAATTTTGTCGAAAAAAAACTTCAAATCTGCTCTTATCTCATCGAGAGACAAAAGAGGTGACATCCCGAGAATAGAGGTCACACCCAGAGTAAACTGGCATCCCATTGTACATCACCAGCTATCCTTGCCAAAATTTGACGAAATGATGCATTATGCGCGGTTTACTGTCAAACTGTACGACGACAGGGAACCTTTTATGAATAGAATCCAAGTCAGTTTTTCTATAGAAACTTCATAGCAGCTACGTATTTGTAAAAATGCGGCGTTTGCAAAGTGTGAAGGATGCCTAGAAAATTATTGCCTCTCCTGTTTAAACGATGAATATCACCTCAGTACGCGTAAACCACCAACGGTACAATAATAAAATTATCTAATTTTACATACGAAGTATGTATAAGCAACACGTTTCAGTAGTCAATGTTATGCCACGTTTTAGGTGGTGTCAAGTACGACGACGCGACTGGACAGTGGATGACTGGAAACGAGTAATTTGCAGCGGTGAATCTCACTATAAGCCACTTAAATCTGACCAGAGGGTCTGAGCTTGGCGAATACCGGGAGAACGTCACCTGTCCAGTGCCAATAGTGAAGTGTGGAGGAGGTGATGTTACGATTCGGGGTATTTTTGTTGTTAGGAAATGATTACATTATTGTGATTAAGAAAACGCTAAATGTGGAAGGATATTTTATAGCATTGTTTACCGCATACAGTAAAAGAACAGTTCGGAGAAGATGACTGACTGTTTGTGTCAGGACGACGAAGAACACTATCATAAAGCACCACATGTGAGGCAATGACATTCCCGAAATGGAATAGGCTGCCCATAGTCCAGACCTGAACACAGCGGAACACCCTATGTTTGAGTTAGAACGACGGCTTCGGTACAGGCTCCAGCGTCCAACATTACCACCTTCTCTGTATTCTGTTCATGCGGAAGAATGGGCTGACATTCCTCCACAGACGTTCAGATACCTCATTGAAAGTGTCCCCTGAAGAGTTACATCGGTCATATTAATGTCCGCTAATAGGTGTCCTGATAGATTTGATGAAAAAACGTACATAAAACTATCTTGAGATTCCAAGCTACTAAGTGCGCGGTGGGAATTCCGCTCACTTACACAGAATAACATATGAAGACATACCACGGCGTGCAAAATTGGGAATCACATTACCTTTATCCAACATCCATTACATAGAAGTAACACACGTGCAGAATTCTGGGATAAGTCTCTAAGAATTGTTCCAAGTTAAGAAAATGATCAGTGGTAACATACATTCTTCTTAAGTAGTAATTTATCTCTGTAGCTTCTTGTGGTTTAATTTGCTATTTACGAAAAGACTAACTCAGCGGTGTTGAAAACTATTAGTTTAAAATTGCATACGAAATAACTGACTACTTATAAATTGTATAACATCAAATTAACCTGCATTTTAGCATGCTTTATTTAAGACGTAATTTATTTAAATCGACAAACAGGGTGGAAAATGATAAATTTTGTGTTGTGTTCAGATCCGTGGCTAGTGACGGCGCAGTTGAAACGGAGGCAGTAAAAGCAACAGCTAATGACAGGCTAGATAGCTGTGGTAGCGGTGAAACATACGGGGTGGAAGAGTCCGAGAGTAACTGTTTGAGCCGGAAAAAGGACACTTTGTCTTGGGAGGCAGTGGAGTGAACACTTCGGGCTGGGAGATGTTGGAGTGAGGACTTCTTCCGGAGACACAATACAGACAAGTTTGCCTTTCTTCGTCTCCGGGCGGTAGACAGCCGCATAGTCGAAAGTCACAAGATTTGCGAGGGAAGGCAGGGTGGAACTCAAATGTTTTGGGAAACATTTTGTGCTGTGAAGTCTACAATTTTTCTTCAGCAGTCGTGAAAAAAGGAGTAATAGGTGTGGGAAACAAACTTTGTTCTTCATTTAGTAGGATTTAGTGAAGCACTGCGTGCTCTTACAGCTGCTACCAGCTTGCGTTGCTATCTCAACAGTTTTTCGGCGCAAAGGGATCCGTGTTTAAATGCTTTTATTTGAAATTATAAACTATAATGTTGCCTAGTTTAATCAAATATAATGACTCCACCTACTTACATTCAGTTAATGCTTCAGTTAACAAGCTCTGCAAATAATATTTATAAACTTTAATTTAAAGAAGTGAGTAGTTTTACGCCGGTTCGCGATCGGTCCCTATGCAGTTATTTTCGAGCCAAAGACATTACTTCAAATCCGATCGTGAACTGAAGTTCCGTACCCAATATGCTGAATCACAACAAAGGGTGTTTAAAAGGTCGCAAATAAGAAAGAAAATTGATAGTGCTGGTACGATGTACCTTCCGCCATGAACTGTGCAGTAGTTTGCGGAGTATTTATGTAGATGTAGGCTGTAATACACAGACGTAAACATCTGAGGCTGAACGATCTCTTTCTTAATCCTGCGAAGTGCTCTCAATCGAAAAAGACTTGACATGCTGTATCTTAGATTTCAATAAATCCATCAGTAACAGATTCTTTGCTCGTAAGTAGAAAAGGATGGATTTCTCTCACTAGCAGTCAATGTATAGAATAGCATAAAGTGCAATTCTTTATTACGTAACTCATTTTTAATGACAGTATGTCAGTTATGTGCATCTCTGTAGGTCATCTTCCACTGAAATCTCTAGATGAAACTCCAAGAACCGCCTCTAGAACCTCCCCCCTCCCCCCCCCCCCGCCCCCACACACATACACGCATGCAAACAAACAGACTTGCAGATGGACTGCTGGCTTTTGTATATAGCCCTACATCTATGAAATAACGTTTCACGAATGTTCCTTATTCTGCACAGGAAAAGCTACCTAAATTGCTCATCATGCGCTCCGAACTCTTAAGTGTTTTCACATGAATCATAGATAAAGATCAGCAACAGTCACACGTACGCAACACAGGACACCAATTAGGAAACTATACTATACTGCTTCCCAACCAGGGACGGCACATATTTAGAAAATAACTAAAAAGTCTTTGTATTTGCCCACCAGATCTGAATAGGAGCGACACATAAGTCAAAACATGGTCCCCTAGATCCCTGTAAGAGGTCACGGCGTATCAACGATTCAGAAAATGACTCATGCTATAGAAAAATAACAAGTCTGAACATCAGCTACTCTGCTCAGTACCTATCGATCCTACATTAAATATGTAGAGCTTACACAATTATACATTCACAAAGCACAGCTGAAATAATTAACAGCACAAAATAAAAATTGCGGCAGTAGTAAAATTAGCTAACAGAACCGTGTGTCCTGAAATCAATATACGACACATTTTTTGCCCCGTAAAATATTTAATCAGACAACTGAACTATGCATTCATAGGCGTATCTGTAAATTTCTGTGAAATTGTATTGCACTTCACCATATAACAAAAATATTAAATCAGTACAGTTATATAAAGGAATAATATATGTGCAACAATACTAATTCTGAATTGTAATTCATTCACAGCGGCTAAAAAAGAAAAATTTTCATGAGGAATGTACTTAGATGAATCTTCCTCCGTTGCTACTCCGAAACGGCTATAACAACTAATTTAGACACTTTGTGCCTGGCCGTGTTAGGAACTATGCTTATCATACACAGAACCAACCTCACTTTTCTCGTATGATACATCGGACGTTTCAAATAACTTCTCATGTACCTCAGGTAAGCTAAAAACGTTTGTTCAGTGTTATGTTATCATAGTTAGGTTAAATAAAAGTCGATGTTCTACAGTCGGTGACTGAAGTATCGTGATATCTCGTCTTTGTCCGCAGCTCGTGGTCGTGCGGTAGCGTTCTCGCTTCCCGCGCCCGGGTTCGATTCCCGGCGGGTTCAGTGATTTTCTCTGCCTCGTGATGACTGGGTGTTGTGTGATGTCCTTAGGTTAGTTAGGTTTAAGTAGTTCTAAGTTCTAGGGGACTGATGACCATAGGTGTTAAGTCCCATAGTGCTCAGAGCCATTTGAACTATATCTCGTCTTTTTGTTACGCTGAACCGCAAAGCTCTACTGTCTATTATCGTTGCATAACATACAAGGAGACGCATTGCTTCCAACATTCTGTCGACTTAAAATGTGCCTCTACTGTACAGTACAGGAAACAAAAATAAGATGTCAAGTGGAGCCAAGTTAGGAGTCAACAAAAAACGAATTTTACACAAAATCCATTTCACAGAAAAGTCCGTTTTATTCTACCATAAAACGTGCTGGGAAAATAGTCCTTTAGGAGCATCACAGCCAGTAATATCGGCATTCTGCGTGATGAGTGTTTTTTTTTTTGTATGACACGATGTGGACGTCATGAACGGACTTATTAACTGATCCACACTCTTATTTTTCTCCACAGCTCTATAAGCTCTTCACGACTGCTTTTCTACATCTCATCGTAGTGTCAATGAATAGAGACAATACGACTTGTGATATTGCAGTTGAGATACATTACTTGACATTTCTTACAACGGGCAGCCAACTATCGACAGTAGCTAGTACTTCAAGTTTCTGTCACCTTGAGCACACCTGAATGAGGAGACGGACTTTAGGTGGATCCCAAAGGTGCTGACAATGAGAATTCTATAGAAGAAAGAAACAAAAGCCGTTACCCTGTTTCTTTATCAGTATTAACATGATTTTATGTCTACATGCGAACAATGTTGTGTCTACAGATAGTCCTCATAGCTATACTGAGTCAGGTACAGAGAGTTCCACAAGAAAGTACACGTCGTAATCTGTGTGAAATAAAAGACACTATTATAAATATATGTTTACATGAAAGTAGGTGTTGCTACTAATTGCACAATTGCCTAATAGTTGATGCAATCGCCACCATTATCGATTATAGTTTGGTACCTTAGGCCTCTCTCCGGTAAATCACCCACGTTTCCAACCTCTAAATACCGTCTGACGCACTTCACAACGAATGTCTTTGACTTTCTAAGAATTTTAGCAGCAGCTCCATATGAAACCTTTGATCCCTTTGGACGATTTACAAGGAACACTGCAAAATATGTGAAGCGTCACGAGGCACTCATTTTAAACTGCAACCTACAAACAAAACATTAAACTCTCACACTGTTTATCTACATACAGTGCAAAAGCGCAGTGATTACACATTCGAGACCACTACCGGAGATGTCGCTGCGGACGTTACATTTAAAATTATGGCGCACACTTTCTTGTGTAACTGACTGTAAATTTTCCCTGTTGTTCTTAATAGTCAAACATATATCAAAAGGAAAGCTTCTAATGGGGCGCACGAGGGTGATCTCGCTTTACACCCTGTGTAACAAATCAGTAAAGGCCATAGATTCCAACCAAATTTCGATCCGTCTGGAGGACACTTTTCTCGCATCGGCTTTATCAGGCGCTAGGACTGTGAGAACTGTTTCATAGTAATTCTCATCTCAACTAGGCTTTAACACTTACAGTAGACGTATAACTAAAATGTAAGAAAAATATGAGATAACTGTGATGTGATGTGATTGATGACAAATTTTTTTTGTAGATATGCTACTAACACAATAACATACCAGGCATCGTGGATCAATGTGGGAACATTAGATCTAACAGAACCCAAATAAAATTAAACCTTTGGGTCGCAGGTTACAGTGGTTATTAGTTTTATCAATAGTGCGTCAGATAACTAAGAAACGAATTTTCTAATTTCTTAAGTCAGAGTGGTAAACTACAGTCCACTAATTGTTATTAATTACCACAACTGAAAATGTTCACAACCGATTGTGGACCTTTACAGCAGCATATCACTGATTTTATTAAAATAATTTATGATAATGATACGATAGCATATTGGGACCAAACGCTAACACGTACGGTTATTTGTGTGGTGTTGTCCAGCACAGACACCACGCCGGCGTGTCAGTTCATAATTCATAGGCTGACACCAGACATTGCCGGCCGGAGTGGCCGAGCGGCTCTAGGCGCTACAGTCTGGAGCCGCGCGACCGCTACGGTCGCAGGTTAGAATCCTGCTTCGCCCGGGTTCGATTCCCGGCGGGGTCAGGGATTTTTTCTGCCTCGTGATGGCTGGGTGTTGTGTGCTGTCCTTAGGTTAGTTAGGTTTAAGTAGTTCTAAGTTCTAGGGGACTTATGACCACAGCAGTTGAGTCCCATAGTGCTCAGAGCCATTTGAACCATTTTTTAGAATCCTGATTCGGGCATAGATGTGTTTGATGTCCTTAGGTTAGTTAGGTTTAAATAGTTCTAAGTTCTAGGGGACTGATGACCTCAGAAGTTAAGTCCCATAGTGCTCAGAGCCATTTGAACCATTTTGAACACCAGACATTTACAGTACCGCCGCCAGAGGCTGCTACACAGCAACTGCGGCCTCCAACCGACATCCGCCCTACTGACTCGCACCTCTCAGCTGGCACAGACATTGCTGCTATGGAAATCGGTAATACGTCACTGCAGGCTACCTTCTCCCTCTCAGATATCGTGAATGACACCTGAGAGTACACAGTCTCTATCAGTGACTACAGTACACTGAGGTGACAAGTCACGGAAATTGGAAATTTGTGGTAACTTCCTATGGGACCAACCTGCTGAGGTCATCGGTCCCCAAGCTTACACACTACTTAATCTAACTTAAACTAAGTTACGCTAAGAACAACACACACACCCACGCCAGAGGGAGGACTCGAACCTCCAACGGGGGGAGTCGCGCGAACCGTGACAAGGCCCCTCTGACGACGCGGCTAACCCTTGCGGGGACAAGTCATGGGATAGCGACATGCACATATACGAAAGGGGGTAGTATCGTCGCGTACATAAGGCATAAAAAGGCGTATCATGTCGTTTCTGGAAACTCAGAATCTACTCTGTAGGAATCAACATGGATTCTGGAAACAGCGATCGTGTGAGACCCAACTCGCTTTATTTGTTCATGAGACCCAGAAAATATTAGATACAGGCTCCCAGGTAGATGCCATTTTCCTTGACTTCCGGAAGTCGTTCGGTACAGTTGCGCACTGTCGCCTGATAAACAAAGTAAGAACCTACGGAATATCAGACCAGCTGTTTGGCTGGATTGAAGAGTTTTCAGCAAACAGAACACAGCATGTTGTTATCAATGGAGAGACGTCTACAGATGTTAAAGTAACCTCTGGCGTGCCACAGGGGAGTGTTATGGGACCATTGCTTTTCACAATATATATAAATGACCTAGTAGATAGTGTCGGAAGTTCCATGCGGCTTTTCGCGGATGATGCTGTTGTATACAGAGAAGTTGCAGCATTAGAAAATTGCAGCGAAATGCAGGAAGGGTGTCCCGACATTTGCCACGGTTTTACCTGCTCCCTTGCCCCCCCCCCCCCCCCTCCGCCTCCTCCTCCTCACCCGGCCGCCCAGTTTGCTTTCGAAGTTCCGAACGTGACATCAGTATGGAAGATATTACAACAAACAAGGGCAGGCCTCCTGCTCATTACAAAGGTTACGCGTATCTTAAACAAAGGGAATCTAAAGAAGGTGTTGTTACATGGATGTGTTTACCCCGAAAAGCGGATCATTGCAAGGGAAAGCTGCTTTCGAGGAACGCAGAAGTGTTGAGCGTATTAGAACATCTCTGTGGACCACCTGACGATGCAGCTCTGAAAGTGAGAAAGCAAGTGGAAAGGACGGAGAGAAGGTCTCGAGAAGAAACTACACAGTTATCGGAGATATACGCGGATGAAATGGGAAATCTACATAATACAGTTTGTGACTTTGTTACAGTGATGCCTAATTCAGAATCTATGAAGAGAACTATGCGTCGTCGACGGAGTCAAGAGCGGGGTAACCAACAACAGCCTAAGAACTCTTATGAAATTGATCTTCATGAAGATCTATTAAAAATGGGAGACGGCAGTAGTTTTCTTCTGGAAGACGATCGATTAGAGGCGAGAATAATGATTTTTAATGGAAGCAAAGGAAAAGAAATTTTAAGAACATGTGCCCATTTTTTTATGGATGGAACATTTAAGGGATGCAGCAAGCAGTTTGTACAGACCTTCACCATACACGTAGACTTAGGAGGCCCGATTAAAGAAACAAACATTCTTCCTATTGTATTTGCACTGCTCCCTAATAAGAAGAAAGACACATATGTTCGTCTGTTTCGTCTGATAAAACAGGCAGTGTCTGAGTGGTGTCCTAAACAAGTAAAGGTGGACTTTGAGGCAGCTGCGATATCGACCATTCGTCAAGTTTTTCCCACAACTGAAATATATGGATTCTATTTCCATATGAAGAAGAGTTTATGGAGAAGAATTAAAGTTCTCGGTCTAACTGAGGAGTACCGCTAGAAGGAGGATTTAAGACTTCACGTCAGCGTGTGTGCAGCGCTGGCAGTTGTAAAACCGGAGGACGTAAGCAATGGATGGATTGAGATTCATACAGAAGCTCCTGATAACGGAAGGTTCTCTCATTTTCTTGACTACTTTGTGGATAACTGGCTAGAGAATGAGGATATCGCAATAGAAATGTGGTACTGTTACGGAAAAAGGCACCGAACGACGAATGCTGTTGAAGGGTGGCAAAACAAAATAAATAGTATTATTGGAAACCCTCACCCTAGAATCAACTATTTGGTGGAGTGCTTGAAAAAGGAAGCAGAGCTCACAAACTGCATGTACATGAAATTGGAAATGAATCTTGAAGGTAAGAAGAGGAAGAAGAAGTACTTGGAGCTGGACGACAGGATAGAGAGAATCGTAAAGAATTATGAAGAGACTGGCAGCATTAGGCCTTGCTTAAAAGCCATTGCCCATATTCTGAAACTGGACTAAAATACGTTAAAAATGTATTAAAAGCTATGAAGACCACTGAGTCCTCGCAGATTACTAAGATAAAATTATTAAAACATTGAAGCAGCATTATCGGAGCTAATATTAAGTTGTAATTGTAAATAGAGTGTACATTAGTTCAGCGCGTTTCGGCTGATTTTACACATGCCAGAATGGTAGATGGTCATTTATCATTTTCACGGTCCAAAGCCTGTGCAAAGTGTGATGCGAATCAGCCTTTAATGTAAAAATTAACAAGTGTTTCAAGCCTCATAAAAGTATCCCTATTGTTGTCACGTTAAGATACCTTTTTTCTACCTTCCAATATTATGGCCATACTATTAAATAATTGTGAGTTCTAAAATAATTTTCTGAAGCTTCAGAATCGCAACTATCACCTAAAATGTCATGGTTTGTTAAACTGATAGTATACGCTTTTCTGAAAGAAAATGGGAACTTAACCTTTGAATTGCACCTAAAATTGACATCCCAAAACTGATGTGATCCTAAGGTCGACAATTTTGGCACCTCAAATATTTTTTATTTAAGTTTAGCTGCAAACATTTATAGTATATGTAAATCTACTTAAGTACATTTAAATATAGTCCTTTAAAAATTAAAATTTCTTACTAAATTGTTGCTTATCTTTAAACAGGTCAGAAAAGCAAGGAGCTTGCTACTGAAAATTAATTGTTACTAAAGAACATCAGAATCAAATGTATTAGACCTACTTTTCTTTAGAGACTTTTTGAAAAGATATTTGATCATTTCCTCTGTCACTGACAGTGTGATTTCAGTTGCTTTGCAACACCAGGGATATCTACTCCTAAATTATGTTTCCAGCTGTTCTCATTTCGAATTCTGGAATATTTACTTCGTCTTCCTTGGTGAAGGAATTTCGGAAAATGCATTTACTAACTCCACTTTAGTGGCACTGTCTACAGTAACATTGCCATCGCTGTCGCGCAGTAAAGATACTTACTGAGCCTTTCCGCTGGTTTACTTAACATGGGACCAGTATCTCTTTGGATTTTCCGCCACATTTCTAGAGCGAGTTTCGTTGTGGAAGCTATTAAATGCATCTCGCATTGAAATCCGCACCAAATTTCGAGCCTCAGTAAAACTTCACCAATCTTGGAGATTTTGCGTTCGTCTAAATTATACGTGCCTTTTGCGATGCTCCTGCAACAGCTTTCTGTCGTGTTTTGTGTACCATGGGGGATCAGTTCCGTCTCTTATTAATTTATTTGGTATGAATATCTCTAGTGCTGTTGATACTATTTCTTTGAACTTAAGCCACATATGGTCTCAATGTACATAGTTTGGAAGGATTGGAGACTACCTCTTGGAAAGACGTCACCCGAATGTTTAGCTGCTTTTATAAATAGATATATTTCGCGTTTAGTTTTGGTGAATTTTTTTGTTACGGAAGTGAGCCTCGCTACGACTGCGTCTTCACTAATTCCTGTATCCGTCGTGATGCTCAGGATTATTTGTGGCTAAGAGTTCAAGTGTGTTTTCGTAACCATTTACAAATGGTTCAAATGGCTCTGAGCACTATGGGACTTAACATCTGTGGTCATCAGTCCCCTAGAACTTAGAACTACTTAAACCTAACTAACCTAAGGACATCACACACATCCATGCCCGAGGCAGGATTCGAACCTGCGACCGTAGCAGTCGCGCGGTTCCGGACTGAGCGCCTAGAACCGCGCGACCACCGCCGCCGGCGTAACCATTTATAATTTGAATGGCCTTGTCAACTAATTGTTAAAACTAATTAAAAAAAGCATTTAGAACATTTACGGAAGTTGTTTTCTATTTACAAGAGGGTATGAAAATGTATTTTTGTCGGTCCGCAGCTCGTGGTCGTGCGGTAGCGTTCTCGCTTCCCGCGCCCGGGTTCCCTGGTTCGATTCCCGGCGGGGTCAGGGATTTTCTCTGCCTCGTGATGACTGGGTGTTGTGTGATGTCCTTAGGTTAGTTAGGTTTAAGTAGTTCTAAGTTCTAGGGGACTGATGACCATAGATGTTAAGTCCCACAGTGCTCAGAGCCATTTTGTATTTTTGTCAACATGCGGAAGGTAGATTGAAGTAACTGTCAACTATAATTGTATGAGTAGGGTACCTATTTGTGATGAGACTCAAGTTTTCCTTTCTTTGAACTGTTCAGCAAGTGTTTCATGTGAGACAGTGGGTCGGTAAAAGGAGCCAGTTATTAATTTATTCCGGTTGTCGAATATAACCTCTGCCCATACTGAGTCACAGGAACTATCTGCTTCAAAATCGATTGTGAGCTTACATTATATTTCCTTAAGTTGTCCTTCTTGTTTCTGTTGTAGTGCAGATAATAACAATTACGGCTTTTCCCTCCAGAACCTAAGATGCTTTCTCTGTGACCCTGTGAATACCAGAGCTAAACAATGTAGAACAACAATATACGTTACAAGCGTTGCATTCTGTATTACTTCATTTCCTTATTTCTAACATTTTAAAATTGTAAGTCGACTTTAGATGACATGTCAATCATAGATGTTCTTATCTATATTTAGTGAACGTGTTTTCAGTTACGTTTTGAACATTGTCCCGCTACACTTCATTAACTAATTTTTTTAGAGAGTAAACTAATATGGAGTACGTCGTTCTTCTTTTCAAACATTCACAAACCCATTTATTCTTTCCCTATTGTCTTTTGGGTATGCAGTTGTACTAATTAAAGTAGGCAGAAATGCAGTGATCAAAAAGAAATCATTAGCGTACATTCGCATTCTCGTTTCATCGTGAAAGGAAGCTACCGTATAGACAGAGGAATCTATATTTATAGTTGGTAGAACTAATTACATACTGACATAATCGTCGGTATTGCTTTCGTTTCCCAAAAGTTATAAATATTTCGATTTCGGAAAAGATGCTCTGTATTTGGCCAAGATGTCGAAGAAGACGGTCCCTTACGCACTGGTTGTATCGAGTAAGAGGTGGAGACGGCGGTTTGAAAGCGGGCAGAGGTAGTGCGGGGAAGGGCGTCCCTTACCTGAGGGATCGCTACTCAAGCTACCTGGCGAAGGCAAGCTACCTGGCGAAGGGGCAAGTGTGGCAAATGTCCGGAGTGGCAAATGTCCGGTGTGGCAAATGTCCGGCATTCGCAGGAAGATCTGCAGCGGATAGGCACTTGGTGCAGGGAGTGGCAACTGACCCTTAACATAGACAAATGTAATGTATTGCGAATACATAGAAAGAAGGATCCTTTATTGTATGATTATATGATAGCGGAACAAACACTGGGAGCAGTTACTTCTGTAAAATATCTGGGACTATGCGTGCGGAACGATTTGAAGTGGAATGATCATATAAGATTAATTGTTTGTAAGGCGGGTGCCAGGTTGAGTTTCATTGGGAGAGTCCTCAGAAAATGTAGTCCATCAACAAAGGAGGTGGCTTACAAAACACTCGTTCGACCTATACTTGAGTATTGCTCATCAGTGTGGGATCCGTACCAGATCGGGTTGACGGAGGAGATAGAGAAGATCCAAAGAAGAGCGGCGCGTTTCGTCACAGGGTTATTTGGTAAGCGTGATAGCGTTACGGAGATGTTTAGCAAACTCAAGTGGCAGACTCTGCAAGAGAGGCGCTCTACATCGCGGTGTAGCTTGCTGTCCAGCTTTCGAGAGGGTGCGTTTCTGGATGAGGTATCGAATATATTGCTTCCCCCTACTTATACCTCCCGAGGAGATCACGAATGTAAAATTAGAGAGATTCGAGCGCGCACGGAGGCTTTCCGGCAGTCGTTCTTCCCGCGAACCATACGCGACTGTAACAGGAAAGGGAGGTAATGACAGTGGCACTTAAAGTACCCTCCGCCACACACCGTTGGGTGCCTTGCGGAGTATAAATGTAGATGTAGATATTGACGGAGCTGTCATTTGTATTGAGGTGATTCATATGAAAAGGTTTCCGACGTGATTGCCGGCCGCTGGTGGCCGAGCGGTTCCGGCGCTACAGTCTGGAACCGCCCGACCGCTACGGTCGCAGGTTCGAATCCTGCCTCGGGCATGGATATGTGTGTTGTCCTTAGGTTAGTTAGGTTTAAGTAATTCTAAGTTCTAGGGGACTTATGACCTCAGCAGTTGAGTCCCATAGTGCTCAGAGCCATTTGAACCATCCGACGTGATTATGGCCGCACGATCGGAATTAATAGGCTTTGAACGCGGCGTTGTAGTTGGAGCTAGACGCAGGGACATTTCCTTTCGGAAATGCTAGGGGATTCAATAGTCCCCGAGTTCCACATTGTCAAGAGTGTGCCGTGAATACCACTTCTCTGGCATTACCTCTCACTGCGGACAACGCAGTGGCCGGCGACCTTCACTTAACGACCGAGAGCAGCGGCCTCTACGCAGAGCTGTCAGTGCTAACAGACAAGTAACACTGCTTGAAATAAGCGCAGAAATCAATGTGGGACGTACGACGAACGTATCTGTTACGACAGGGCGGCACAACTTGCCGCTAATGGGCTATGGCAGCAGACAACCGATGCGAGTGCGCTGGCTAACGGCACGACATCGCCTGTAGCGTCTCACCTGGGCGACCATTTCGACTAGACCCTAGATGACTGGAACACCATGACCTGGTAGGTTAATCCAGATTTCAGTCGGTAAGGGCTGGTGGTAGGGTTCGAGTGTGCTGCAGACCCCACGAAGCCATGGAACCATGTTGCCATGAAGGCACTGTGCAAGCTGGTGGTGGCGCCATGAAGATGTGGGCTGTGTGTACATGGAATTGTTCAATTGGCTCTGAGCACTATGGGACTTAACTGCTGTGGTCATCAGTCCCTTAGAACTAAGAACTAATTAAACCTAAAAAACCTAAGGACATCACACACATCCATGCCCGAGGCAGGATTCGAACCTGCGACCATGGAGTTAGCGCGGTTCCAGGCTGAAGCGCCTAGAACCACTCGACCACAGTGGCCGGCTTACATGGAGTGGACAGGGTCCTCTGGTCCTGCTGAACTGATTATTGACTGGAATTGGTTATGTTCTGCTATTTGAAGACCATTTGCAACCATTCATGGATTTCATGTTCCCAAACAACGATGTCACGTCGCTGGGCCACAACCGCTCACGACTGGTTTGGAGAACATTCTGGACAATTTGAGCGAATGATTTGGCCACCCTGATCGTCCGACATGAATCCCATCGAACGTTTATGGGACATCGAGAGGTCATTCCGTACACAACAGTCTGCACCGGCAGTTATGGACGGCTATTTAGGCAGCATGGCTCCTTCTGCAGTGGACTTCCATCGACTTGTTGAGCCCATTCTACGTCTAGTTACTGCACCATGCCGGGGAAAAGAGGTCCGGCGCAACATTAGGAGGTATCCCACGACTTTTGTCATTTCAGTCTATAATGGACTCGATTACGGAACAGGACGCTCTGAACTGCACTTTAGACCCGACTGCATTTGTTCTCAAGGTCTCCTTGATTTAAGTCAACACTTTTGCCATAACTATTGTTGTGTTTCTCATTATCTGCTTTTAGCTTTTAGAACCCAAGCATCGCTACAGGATACAACATTGGCGCCGAGGCTGATCCTTCGTTTGGCGATTTCTTGTGGATTCGTATCTTGCTGGGACAGCAATACAACGGCAACGAATATAGTGTGTGCTTGTTGCAGATTCTTGGACATACTCCGTGCTTGCCCAACACATTGCTTCTATATTGACTTTCTGTGTTTCAAAATCATTTAGATCTGCAGATTTCTGGTTTTCGTTTCCGCTTGCGGATGTTTTTGCATGTTCTCGTATGTAAGTTCTAACTGAGACACTTTTTACAGCCCAGTGTTTATACTGTGTTTCTATTACTATCATTTGTGTATTGAATCGTGGCTATTATACCGTAGTGACCGTCCAGAAGTCAAGGAATTCAGTTTCAGGCCCTGAAAATCCAACAACTCGTAACAGGAATGACCCAATTACCGCAGTTCCAAACTACCCTCTCGGCGGCACTTGAGGCACCCCAAGCAGCGCCGCAACGAGCACCCCTGTCTGCTCACCACAGCTCCTGTCATTCGACACAACAGAATGACTATTTTGAATGAGCCCACTTCGCTGCACACCATATTCAAGGTACGGACAGAAAATCGCATTTTTTATCAGCAGTAGACATCGCAGTTTACAGGCTCACATGTAAATATTTTTTCCACCGCCAGCCCTATGAGATCTTGATCGCGGTATTAGTGAAATACTTTCATCAACAAATGGACGTGGCTGCTGCTCCTTAGAAGTTTTTCCGATTACGTAGGCAACCACATCAAACTTACAAAGGGTGATTTATAAGGCTTGGGCGGCCGGAGTGACCGAGCGGTTGTAGGCGCTACAGTCTGGAACCGCGCGACCGCTACGGTCGTAGGTTCAAATCCTGCCTCGGGCATGTGTGTGTACGATGTCCTTAGGTTAGTTAGTAGTTCTTAGTTCTAGGGGACTGATGACCTCAGAAGTTAAGTCCCATAGCGCTCAGAGCCATTTGAACCATTTATAAGGCCTGACCAGGCATTGCAAGTTTAAGCGTGAATGTGGTCGATATTTCAGTGACGCCATGATTCGAGACGCTAACACCCAGAATGTGTCTGACTCTAGAATCAGGAGCCAATTTTCTAGCTCACACACAGCGTCATTCCAAACCACGGCCAGGACAGTGCCACAAACAACAGGAGCGTGCTAGGCAGAAGGCACGCGGTGTTAAATCTTGCCCTGAGTGCTTCATGTCACAAAAGCGGCTAACGTCCCCCTGCCATGACGCAAAGTGCTTCCATTGCGGCAAGCAGCGTGTTTGCAAAAGCGAAAGTCCCACATGAAATCAAAATGACAGTCTATGAATGTCAGTGTCGTACTTTCAAAGCCATTTCGTGCTAATCATGTGGCCAAGTCAATGTCAAAAGAAGTATCAAGGTCAATATCGAATAAGTTTTTGTCACTTTGCAGATTGGTTCAAAAATGGTTCAAATGGCTCTGAGCACTATGGGACTTAACATCTGAGGTCATGAGTCCCCTAGAACTTAGCACTACTTAAACCTAACTAACCTAAGGACATCACACACATCCATGCCCGAGGCAGGATTCGAACCTGCGACCGTAGCGGTCGCGCGGTCCCATTGCAGATTGGTAACCGCAACGTACGAATATATTTATACACGGGAGCTTCAATGACAATTTTGAACAGACGTTTGTATGAAATGTTCGGACAGCTTAAATTGTACAAGTCACTCGTAATTCTCTCAGATTATAACGACCACAGCATCTCAGTTCTTGGTGTTAGTAGCCTGCCTGAGACTTTTTTAAATGTTTCAAAGACAGTTTCATTCACAGCGTTGTGTTCAAAGAACAGTCCAAGCATTTTTTGGAATTGATTCATTCTATCTTTTTGGGCTACAAGTTCATGAGGTAGTGCTCTCTATTATCGATGCCTCAGGACAATGTTTCCAAACTCTGTACAGACTTTAGTGAACTCTTGAGTCGGCCTAGGCAAAGCAACCAATTCTCAGGCTCATATTACAAAGAAGGAAGCTGCGCAACGTTGGTTTTTTATGGCACGGACCGTCCCAAATACAAAAAAATGGATCTGAGCAGTATGGGACTTAACATCTGTGGTCATCAGTCCCCTAGAACTTAGAACTACTTAAACCTAACTAACCTAAGGACATCACACACATCCATGCCCGAGGCAGGATTCGAACCTGCGACCGTAGCAGTCGCGCGGTTCCGGACTGCGCGCCTAGAACCGCTAGACCACCGCGGCCGGCCCCCAAATACAACTGGAGATAAGTGACACAACAACTGTGGAACTGGCAGGACGAAGATGTAATCACTCCATAGCAGCTAGTGAGTGGGCATCTTCTCTTGTCATCAGGAAACCGTCTGGCGAATTAAGATTGTTGCTTATTTTATGTTAACGGTGAATCCCCGAACAGTGATTGACTCATTTTCGTTACCATGACGTGATGAACTAATGGATAAGCTAGGAGCAGGTCGCTTCTTCTGTAAAATACTTACGGGATGCGTATTTGCAGTTTCCATTGGATGAGAAGTCTCAGAAATTTTTTCTGATTAGCACCCATAGAGGGTTATTCAAGGTTTTACCTTTGACATTCGGCAGTGCTTCAGCGTCTGCAGTTTTTCAGCACTATCTTGAATAGCTGACTGCTACAGTGCCTTCGTGCTCGATTTATTTGGATAATATTATGCTTATGGGTCGTATTCCCGAAGAACATCTCCATAGTCTGAGAAGATTATTTCAAGTTCAATTTGCTGCTGGTCTTAAGTGCAACAAAGACAAGTGTTAGGCTATGTAATCAACCCTCACTGCATCCACCCTTCGCAGTCTCATTTAACTGCAATCCGTGACCCCCCAGCACCTCGCAACGTAAGTGATCTTTAAGCAGTACTAGGAAAACTCATCAAATTCGTTTCATTCCGAATGCAGCGCAAATTTCGGCTCAATTGCACAGATTACGGAAGAAAAAATTTCCTTTTGTATTGTCTTGGGAGTGTCAAACTACTTTTCAGCAACTGAAAAAGGCTTTATTGAGTGATAGTTGTTTCATACATTTTGATCCCGCTAAGCCAGTAGTGCTACCTGTCAACGCTTCCTCATACAGGACTGGTGTAGTGCTTTAGCACAGATTTGGATCCATGGAGAGACCGACTGCTTTTGCATCCAAGCTCATGACCAAGGCTCAGTACAATTATTCTTAATTTGGAAAGGACTCTCTTGCTGTTATCTACGGTATGACAGAATTCCACCAGTATCTTCAGGGAAGGAAGTTTTACTTTCCGACGAACCACAAGCCACTGAGATAATTGTTGGACCCATCCATGCCAGTTGTTATGTATGAGGCGGAATTATGGGCCTCATGGAAAAAGGGTGACCCGGTTGAGTCACACAATTTGACTCTTAGTCTGATTACGAGGTGTGGCTATTAATTGCACTCGTTGATCACGTAGGCTGACGTGAGGATCAATGAACTATACTTGACGGGACGTATCTAGAACATCTTAGGTGATTAGAAAGTTAGTAGATAGGAATACAATTAAATACTTAGCTTTAATTCAGCATCAGCGGTGAACGTCGATCTTGACTTTGTACAATAATATTTACAAGTGCAGTTACAGACTGAACTGCGAATACTTCTTTACAATTCTGATTGCTTCACACATGTAGATCAATTGTCAATGCATAAACTGTATGTGGCGCCTGGCTAGGTCGTAGCTACTGACTTAGCTGAAGGCTATCCTAACTAGCGTCTCTGCAAATGAGATCTCTGAAGCTATAACAAGTGAACCATTCCTATTAAAGTCGGCTGTAGAAGTGGAGAGTGCGCTAGCTTGTCTCGTAAGACCAGCCGAGTGGCGGCGCTCGGTCTGCTAGCGTCGACATTGGCGAACGCGGGTCCGATGTGTGCTGACGGACCGCGGCCGATTTGAAGCCTATAGCCTAGCAAGTGTGGTGTCTTGCGATGACACCACACCAGTCCCGCCACGCACAGCGCAGAACCTGCAACGTTGCGCTTTAATTTTGGCAAATTACTGGTATGAAATCATGTACAAACATCCCAACGCAGGCTCCCTCTCTCGTTTACCTGCTGGAAACGTTACGGCGTTCGATGCTTCTGAAGACTCTTTGATCCCATATTGATGTGCAGGCCCGTGAAACTATGGTTTCCCCATCGATCATCGTCGGACTGCCCAGGCGACGACTGCGGATCCCAGTCAATAGTTTCTACTGGAGTACAGCCACACTGGTTAGCCACACAATGCCAAAGCTGTTAGAAATCTAGTGGGTCACATATTTTCGCTTCGGCATGGTTTGTCTCTACAGCAGGGTGCCATTCTGCTTCACTCAGTGATCAGTCGCGTGTTATAGTTCCACAGTCTCTCCAGAAGGAAATCCTTCTTTTGCAACATGTTGCGCAAACATCGGAAAAGAAGTGCACTACTGTACAGCTACACTATTGACGACAAACAGCTGGATACAGCGTATGCCGTAAAATATCTAGAGCGACCTAAAGTGGAATGACCATATAAAATAGATAGTGGGAAAAGCAGACACCAGACTCAGATTCAGAATCTTAAGGAAATGTAACTCATCCACGAAAGAAGTGGCTTATAAGCCGCTTGTTCGCCCGATCCTTGAGTATTCCTGCCCCATCAGGTAGGACAGATAGAGGAGATAGAAGAAGATCCAACGAAGAGCGGCGCGTTTCGTCATGGGATCGTCTAGCTGGCGAGAGATGCTAAACAAACTCCACTGGCAGACATTACAAGAGAGGCGTTGTGCATCACGGAGAGGTTTACTATTGAAATTTCGGAGAGCATTTTTCAGGAGGAGTCAGACAACATGTTACCTCCCCCACATACATCTCGCGTATTTACCACGAGCAGGAAATTCGAGAATTTAGAGCCACTGCAGAGGCTTACTAACAATCATTCTTCCCACGCACTATTCGCCAGTGGAACAGGGTTGGAGGGATCAGATAGTGGTGCCGAAAGTACCCTCCACCACACAGAATTAGGTGGCTCGCGGAGTACGATGTAGATGTAGGTGAAGGCCATTGGGGCATAGTGCATACAAAGCAACTCGCCTGACTCCACTGTAGATGGGAAGGGATGAACTCGCAGAGTGAACAATTGACCTCTCATTGTCAGGCATGTGCATGGCACCAGGTTGCTCCACTTCAAAGATTATTCGAATGGCCCACGTCCTGCACCCCTTGGCAGAAACTGCGTAATGATTTGTTTGGTCTGCAACACCAATTGACTAATTGTTGTGGACGCTTCTAGCAAATCTCCGTTTGTAGTCCCAGTGCAATCAACAAAGGCAAATAACACCAAAACTCGAAAGCCAGTTTTCTGCGTGGAAGGTTTCCCTGAAGTAATAGTCCCACATAATGGACCAAAGTTTACATCGGCCGTCTTAAAGCAATTTTGTAACCGAAAGCGTTCAACATGTAACAAGTGCACCATTCGGCCCGCAATTTAATGGCGAAGTTGAGCTCTTTGTGAGAAGATTTAAGTAAATGATCAAGTTACGTGCCTTCCACATACAGGAGGAAGTTCTGATCATTTTGCTGTCCTCATAACGTTCCCAGCCACGAGCCAGCAAGTTGCCTGCGGAATTGTTGCATAGACGTCAACATAGAACACTGCGGCATCCACGGTAGGGCACTAAATTTAATGTTGCTGATGTTCGTCCGGGCTGTGTGTGATTCTGCCGCAGATGTCTCTGTTTCAAAGACGGATGCTACAATCCCAGCCACCCATGCCTCCCTCGGGTCCCGCGCGGCCAGTACCGAGCTGGGATTCAATGGATGTCGATGTCATCGTAAAGTCGGCAGCCCCTTCCGAGGAGATTTGGTCCTCTCCACCTCGCCGCTTTTCAACACACCTCCGAGGACCCACCAGTTGCCACTGAGTCATCGTCAGTGCCATATGATCCTCCGTCCTTGGACGCGGGTATGTACCCTATGACCGGTTTCTCGACCGGAGATCCCAGTCATTCGCAAGGCGGCCACAGTTCCAGCTCCTGCCTCCTCAGTGTCACTTGCGTCCAGGCCTTCCCCCTGTCGTCGTTAACCAGCGAAGCCAATACACAACGTCGTGTCTACTCGTAATTCCTAGGTTGGCACCGGATATTTGTAGTACCGCCGGCAAAGACAGCTACACAACAACCGCGGCTGCCAACCGATGACCGCGCTACATACACGCCCCTATAGGTTGGCACAGGTAACGCCATTGTGGAAATGACCAAGAGGTCGCCGCAGGCTATCTTCATCCCCTTCGGTATCGTGAACGACATCTGTAAGTACACACCCTCTATCAATCAGTGACTGAGTGTAACGGAGTCGGCTACGGAACAAGATACACTGAACTGCGCTTTGGATCCGACAGTATGTGTGTTCATCGATTCGTCGATTTAAGTAAACGCTTTCCACATAGCTGTTTTTGTGTCTCTGATTTCTACCTCTACAACCCCTCTACAACCCACACATGTTTACAGGACACAAAAATTTGAAACAATTGAATGCACCGTGTTTCGCTTGAAAGATAAGCGTACTTATTGACTCTGACCAGCTGACGTAATGTTGGTCAACAGACACAAATTCCAATGGCTCGTGTCCTGTCTTTGTCACGTTTTTGTTGCATATCCATATGCTGCTCGCTATGATTTGCCTCTCACAGAGAGAAACGCACCTGTAATTTTGATAATGCTCATAGATTAAAATGTCCACAAGGAAATTATTGTGGTAATACTAGTAATAATTTGGTGTGGCTCAATGTCCTGGTGCAGATCTTTCAGTTGAACGCCATTTCTTCGACTTGCTTCTACCTCACCGACCACAGTTATCCAATCGCGGAAAGCGGACCTGCAGTTCAACGTGGAATTCGAATCACGTGTCGTTTCTGGCGACTGTTCATGTCGTTGAGAGGTGAAGGCTAGGACAAAACGAAGACTGAAAAATCCGTGGTCCGACCGAGATTCACTACCGTTATCTCTTGGTTTCCACGCACACGCTTTTCCGCTAGACCACCAGGCCCTACATGTTGTAGTCATTCACGGTATTGTTCTGTAGCCTTGAAAGAATCTGGATACTAAGAAAAGAAACAATTAACTTTCACAAAAAATATAATGATTTTTAAAATATCTTACGTTTCAATAATGCTAGAGAAACTAGATTTCATGTGTAATTTTCATTTTCTGTTATATCGGTGTCTGTAAAGGTCTAACCTAAACCGACATCAGCCCAGTTATTAACGGGAGACATCATATTTAAATGGGTTTCAGAACAACGATCGAACCCGGTGTTCTTCACTTGGCTTGTATTGTATCGTATCGTATTAAACCGGAGACCTAGAAACGACGGAGAGACTTCGCCCCGCCGTAGCCCTCAGTGGTTCACAACCCCACAATAGGCCACAGCAGTCCACCCCACCCCAAAGCCGCTCCATACCGAACCCAGGGTTATTGTGCGGTTCGGCCGCCTATTAGACGGAGGGGGTCCGACAGCCGATCAGTTCCAGTCATTCCACTAGGAAGGAGGTACACGCTCGTGTTGTCTGTGGTTCAACCATGCCTAGACAGTCAATACCGTGGTTCAGTTGCGTTCGCATTGTTACTTTGCGCCAGAAATGGCTCTCGACAAAGGAAGTGTCCAGGCGTCTCGGAGTGAACCAAAGCGATGTTGTTTAGACATGGAAGAGATACAGGGAGACAGGAATTATCAATTACATGCCTCGCTCAGGCCGTCCAAGGGCTACTACAGCAGTGGATGACCACTACCTATGAATTGTGGCTCGGAGGAACCCTGACACCAACGCCACCATGTTGAATGATGCTTTTCGTGGAGCCACAGGACGTCGTGTTACGACTCAAACTGTGCGCAATAGGCTGCGTGATGCGCAACTTCACTCCCGACGCTCATGGCGTGGTCTATATTTGCAACCACGACACCATGCAGCGCAGTACAGATAGGCCCAACAACATGCCGAATGGACCGCTCAGGATTGGCATCACGTTCTCTTCACTGATGAGTGTCGCATATGCCAACACCAGACAGTAGTCGGAAACGTGTTTGGAGGCAAACCTGTCAGGCAGAACGCCTTAGACACACTGTCCAGCGAGTGCAGCAAGGAGGTGGTTCTCTGCTGTTTTGGGGTGGCATTATGTGGGGCCGACGTACGCCGCTGGTGGTCATGGAAGGCGCGGTAACGGCTGTGCGATACGTGAATGCCATCCCCCGACCGATAGTGCAACCACATCGGCAGCATAGTGGCGAGGCGTTCGTCTTCATGGACTACAATTGGCGCCCCCATCGTGCACATCTTGTGAATGACTTCCTTCAGGATAACGACATCGCTCGACTAGAGTGGCCAGCATGTTCTCCAATCGTGAACCATATCTAACATGACTGGGATAGATTGAAAAGTGCTCTTTATGGACGACGTGACCCACTAACAGCTGTGAGGGATCTACGCCGAATCACCGTTGAGGAATGGAACAATCTGGACCAACAGTACCTTGATGAACTTTTGGATAGTACGCCACGACGAATACAGGCATATATCAATGCAAGAGGACGTGCTACTGGGTATTAGACGTTCCGGTGTGTACAGCAATCTGGACCATCACCTCTGAGCCGGCCGGTGTGGCCGTGCGGTTATAGGCGCTTCAGTCTGGAACCGCGTGACCGCTACGGTCGCAGGTTCGAATCCTGCCTCGGGCATGGATGTGTGTGATGTCCTTAGGTTACTTAGGTTTAAGTAGTTCTAAGTTCTAGGGGACTGACGACCACAGATGTTAAGTCCCATAGTGCTCCGAGCCATTTGAACCATTTGAACCACCACCTCTGAAGGTCTCGCTGTATGGTGGTACAACATGCAATCTGTGGTTTTCATGAGCAATAAAAACGGCGGAAATGATGTTTATGTTGGTCTCTATTCCAATTTTCTGTACAGGTTCCGGTACTGTCGGAACCTACGTGATACCAAAACTTTTTTTAATGTGTGTATTTAGCGCAGAAAGTCAAACGCCACAATAAATAATTTTATGCTTGTTAAGCCGAATGCTACAACGTGCTCTGTACATCAAAGGCGCAACCATCGCCTGGACGGATGCTGGCTGGCGTCAGCTAACTGTTGGCTGGTGGAAGTCGTCTGCTGCATCGAGAGGAGACTCTTGACCAGGAATTGTTCTGATCAAGACACGAATCTGCGAGGTCTTACGTGGAACTATTTTCGGAATGCTGTTTTCTATTAAGGTTAGCTTAGAAAAGGACGTAAATTATCTTCGTGTTTTCATCAGCCTGATACTTTTAGCAAAGCCAAGAGAACAACACTAGATTAGAGCGTTGTTCCGAGACCTATTTAAAGACAATGTTTCCCGCTAATAACTGGGCTGAAGACGGTTTATGGTGGACCATAACGGAGGCCGATGTCGTAGCAAATGAAAACTCCTACACGTCTTTGTGACCTTATTGTAACATAGGATATTTTAAAAATCATTGTGCGTTCGCGAATTCCTTTGGTGCTAAACGATTCGCTGCTTCTTTCCTCACTATCTACATTCTTTCATGATTACAGAACAGTACCCTGACAGATCACAATAGTATGCCGGATCTGATGGTCTAGAGGTGCAGCGCGTGCCTGGAAAGCGAGAGATCATGGGAGTGAATTTCGGTCGGATCACAGGCGTCAAGTCGCCGATGTGGTGTCCAATACAAAGACTTGCACCAGGGCAGTGACCTATACGAAATTATTACTATGATTACCACAGTCATTTCCTAGTAGACATTGTGATCCAAAAGCGTTATTAAAATTACGTATGCGTTTTTCTCTGTGACGGTGAAATACTAGTGAGCAACATATGGAAATGCAACGAAAACGTGATGAGGGCGGCACAAGAACCTCAGGAATTTGTGTCTGTTGTCCAATGTTACGTCAGATGGACAGGCTTAATATACAAGTTTATCTTTGTAATAAAACATTCTGTTTTCAATTGTCGCTTCAAATAATCGTGTGAGTTAGTATTTGTTCCTAATATGCTATCGGATTTTTATATTAATTATTTTAATAAAATGTCTCTTTTGGATCGATTAGCTGTCGCTGTAAAGGTCCACAATCGATTATCAACTTTTTAGTTGTATGGAATTAATAACAAGTGGCGGACTGTAGTTTGCAACCCTGATTTCAGTAATTAGAAAATTCGTTTCTCAGCGGCCTGTGCTTTCTGGAATCTCACAAAACGAAATATAGTGAGCATTAAAACATACGATCTAAATGAACTATCAAGAAATAATAGAAAAATTTCAGGGCTAAATTGATATAACAGTTAGCTAGCATTAGAATTTTATAAAATCACCAATCAACGCGGTAGCAAAGAAAACGATTGTGTCAGACAAGATTACGAAAACGATATAGCAGACGAAGTATGCGAACAATCATTAATAGAATAAGTATCTCTTGGAAAAGATTGAAATGCTCTTGAAAAAGAGAACACAATGACCAGTTTTAAACAACAAATAGGAGCAACGGCAAAAATACTAAGTAGAGTACAAAGATTACAAAAACATTCCAAGTGCCGCAATCGGTTTCAACCATCCAGTGGTCATCAGACTTCACTAGATAAGAAAGAGGAAACAAAGAATCATTACGGAATCTACAAAACCTCTCAAGTAATCATCTACTTAATGATTTCCTGACACATCGCGTCGAGATACAGCATCGTCTACTGCGTGCTGTACTCTCCGGTCCGGCATGCTACTAGGCTATGCTGCCCTTCAGCTACGCATCATGACAGAAATACTGCGCATCCTAGACGTCAGCGTGCATCTCATATTGTTACCAACGAACATAATATGCAATGAATAATTTGTCTTCCTTTACTACATTGCTTTAGTTTCTTCTTTATTTCTCCTATCCAGTTACAGCGCCATCTATCACAAAGCGAAAAAAGTGGTTCAACTAAAACATTCATATTTCTTTACGTACTACACGAATACGTAATAAAAAATGGGGGTTCCTATTTTTAAAAAACGCAGTTGATATCAGTTTGACCTATGGCAGCGCCATCTAGCGGACCAACCATAGCGCCATCTGGTTTCCCCCTTTAAGCTAGACAAGTTTCGTTCTTTGTAGTTTTTTCGTTTGATGCTTATTGTGGTGTCACCGCCAGACACCACACTTGCTAGGTGGTAGCCTTTAAATCGGCCGCGGTCCGTTAGTATACGTCGGACCCTCCTGTCGCCACTATCAGTGATTGCAGACCGAGCGCCGCCACACGGCAGGTCTAGAAAGACTTCCTAGCACTCGCCCCAGTTGTACAGAGACGATAGTTTAGCATAGCCTTCAGCTACGTCATTTGCTACGACCTAGCAAGACGCCATTATCAGTTACTATTGATATTGTGAATCATGTACCGCCAAGACCGACGTTCATCATTAATGGATTAAGTATTCCACCAGCTACGTCGGTTTTCTAAATTCTAATTTCCTTGTCCTGTTCCAGACCTCACGCCAGCCTGCGTGAGCTAAAACGCTTGCCTTTCGGCCTCCTCTAGTAACACGGTGTTGGCTCTCTTGCCAACCACAACATTGGCGATGAGGCAAAACCACGGTCTTATATATATTGCCCTGATTTAATTTTGTAATGGCTTCGCCACAATCTCCAAATGTGCTGTCCGAATTTTATCGCTTACAGAATCAGCAGACGCAGGCATTACTGGATGCCCTTGGACAGCTCGTCCAGGGTCAATGTGCAATGCAAAACGATGCGGCAGCCGCCGCTCCACTGCTAACGCAGCAACAACATGCAGTTGCACCAACTTTTCGACCTTTTGATGCTGCACCGGAAAGCTGGACAGAGTGGTCACGCCAATTTGGATTTCATCTCGCCGCCTACAGAAGTCAAGGTAATGAGCGGCAGCCTTTTTTGTTAGCATCAGTCGGGGTGAACACGTACCGTGTGATAGTCAAATTATTTCCCCGACGCGACGTAGCAACTCTGTCCTACGAAGAAATTTTTTCTGCATTAGATGCATATTTCAAAGAATCAGTCAATGTAGTTGCGAAACGGTATAGCTTCTTTCGTACAAAACGTACGGCAGGTCAGACTAATCGGGAGTGGGTTGCAACATTGCAAGGCCTTACTAGGGATTGTGCTTTTGAGTGTCAATGTGGACTCCCTTATTCAGATACTATGGTACGTGATGCAGTTGCACAGAACGTTTCTGATGTTCGTATAAGGGAACAGATTTTGAAACTAGTCAATCCCTCCCTTCAACAAGTGATGGACATATTGGATCGGCAGGACACACTTGACTTTGCTCAGGAATCATTTGAAACTTCGCCACCCGTGTGTCAGGTTAACCGGCTCGCCGGGCGAGCTGCACGGAACAGTAAACAGTCCTTGCGCCCGGACGCGCCGCTGCCGCCAGGTTCTCAGCCACGTGTGCCGCGTCGGCAAGCAAATGCAGTGCTAAAATCATGCACGCGGTGCGCTACTAGACATTCGCGTGAGAATTGCCCAACACGCCAAGCTATTTGCTTTTTCTGTAATAAAAAAGAACATGTTCAGAGTGTTTGCCAGAAAAAGCTCAGATCGGAAACTCACAACCATTCCATGCCCTTTGCTTCTCGCCGGATTCGAACCAAGGATACTCAGGTTCGTGAAACTTCGCCCATGGAAATTCATGTGGTTCATTCCACTCCGCTCAGTGCCACTCTCTCTAACAGTGACTGTGTTCGTCCCACAAATAGTGTGCATCGACATCGCCGGAAATCCCGTCAAGTAGCAAGTGATTATGTACCAGTGTCAGTTCACATTGTACAAGACAGTCACTCTTGTCGTCAGCAGGAAAATAAACTTTTTGTAGACTTGGACATTAACGGCAAAGTGATACCATTCCAGGTCGATACCGGAGCTGCAGTTCCACTGATCAATCAAGACACGTACAAACTGCTGGGAACACCTCCGTTGCGTGCCGCAGATGTTAAGTTAACTAGCTATTCAGGTCAAGACATCCCTGTGTTAGGACAGTACAGCCTTCTTGCAACATACAAAGGACAAACAAAACTTGTGTCATTGTACATCCTTCGTTCTTCTACTGCACTGAACTTGTTTGGTTTCGATTTATTTCAGTTGTTTAACTTGTCTATAGTAAATCAGGTCCTATCAGTGAACCAGACTGTGCCTTCAGACAGTGTTTCTCGTCTATGTGAAGAATTTGCAGACATTTTTGCACCGGGTCTCGGTTGCGCTAAGAACTATAAAGCACATTTGGAACTGAAAGTAAACGCGCAACCGAAATTTTTCAGAGCGCGCAATGTTCCCCACGCATTGCATGATGAGGTCGCAAAAACATTACACGATTTGGAATCACAAGGTGTAATTGAACGTGTGCAGGCTTCTCTCTGGGCATCACCCATAGTAATTTTGCCAAAACCTTTGGGAAAATTGAGACTTTGTGTGGACTTCAAGGCAACAGTGAATCCATAACTAGTGATTGCAACTTTTCCTTTACCCCGCCCGGAAGCTCTTTTTGACAAACTGTGCCCGGGTAAATATTTTTCGAAGTTGGACCTCGCAGATGGGTACTTGCAAATACCGGTGGTCGAAGAATCCCAGCGCGTTTTGGTGGTTAACACGCATCTTGGGTTGTATCAATTCAAACAACTGCAATTCAGGTGTGCATCCGCCCCTGCATTGTTTCAGCAATATCTACAAACTGTTTGTCCGTCGGTCCCTACTGCAGCAAACTATCTGGACGATATTGTGATCTCTGGAAAGACGGAAGAACATTTGGCCAATCTCAGAACATTATTTCAGGTGTTGCGACAAAATGGTTTTCGCTTGCGGAAGGACAAATGTGTGTTTTTTGCTCGTGATTTGCCATACCTGGGACATGTACTCAATGCCCAAGGCATACATCCCAGTCCCTCGCGCCTTCGTGCCATACAAGACTTGCCTTCGCCGCAGAATTTGAAGCAGCTACAGAGTGTGCTGGGAAAAATAAATTACTATAACAGATATGTGCCACATGCCTCTTCTATTTCAGCTCCGCTTCATCGCTTACACCGTAAAGGTGTTCCGTTCGTCTGGACGACGGAATGCGAACGCGCCTTTCGCCAGTTGAAATCGGCGTTGCTTTCCAATACTTGCCTTACGCCCTTCGATCCCCAGAAGCCCCTTTTGTTGATGGTGGATGCATCGGATTCGGGATCGGTGCTGTGCTTGCGCACAAAGATGGATCGCACGATCGCCCTATTGCCTTTGCGTCCAAACTGCTCTCGTCTGCGCAAAGAAATTATACACAGATCGAGAAAGAAGCATTGGCTCTCATATTTGGTGTTACAAAGTTTCATGATTTCTTGTATGGTCGTCACTTTACCATCATCACAGACCACAAACCTTTGACATCGCTTTTTCATCCGAACAAGCTTGTACCTCCACGTACAGCGCAGAAATTCATTCGCTGGTCTATTTTCCTCTCGCAGTACCGCTACGATATCTTGTATCGGTCCACTGCTAAGCACGGAAACGCCGATGCGTTGTCCCGTTTGACTGTTGCTGAGGATAGAGCATTCGATTCCTCCGAATTTGCTTGCATGTTCATTGATTCGGAAACCGATGACGTGTTCGAATTGTTTCCGATTGATTTTCGTACTGTAGCTACAGCTACAGCTGCCGACCCTGTCCTTGCTACCGTTCTGCGTTTTGTTGCTACGCAATGGCCCTTGTCGAAGTCACGGATCGGGGATCCGTTGGTTCGCCGATTTTTTGCTCACCAGGAGTGACTTTTTGTATGACGTGGTGTTTTGCTGTTGCGTTCTGGTAATGATCAGTCCAGGGTCATGGTACCACGTTCGTTACAGTCCTCTGTCTTACAGCTTCTCCACCAAGGACATTGGGGTATAGTGAGAACGAAACAACTTGCTCGTCAGCACTTTACTTGGTTTGGAATCGAAGCCGCGATTACGAATATGTGCTCTTCTTGCATGGTGTGTGCCGAACAACAATCAGCACCACCGCGGAAATTCTTTGCATGGCCAAAAGCCACTTCCCCTTGGCAACGCTTACACATCGATTTTGCTGGTCCATTCTGGAATGCTCGATGGTTGGTTGTGGTAGATTCATTCAGTAATTTTCCTTTTGTTGTCCGGATGTCTTCCACGACGTCATCTGCCACCATCCAAGCGTTATCTGCTATCTTTTGCATTGAAGGTCTTCCACAGACTATTGTTTCCGACAATGGCCCACAATTCATGTCCACAGAATTTCAGTCATTCTGCAAGGCCAATGGTATTCAACATCTGACATCCGCGCCGTTTTCGCTACAGTCAGACGGTGCCGCTGAACGATTGGTCAGAACTTTCAAGTCACAGATGTTGAAGTTGAAAGAGTCGCATTCTCGGGAGGACGGGTTATTGCTCTTTTTGTCCTCGTATCGCTCTCAGCCCCGAGATGGTCGCTCGCCGGCTGAGTTGCTCCACGGTCGTCATCATCGAACCTTGATGTCTTTGCTACATCCGCCGCATCAGGTTCCTGTGCAGCGGCAGACACCTGCTTTTGCTCCAGGCGACGTTGTCTACTATCGCCACTATCGAGGTTCACGGCGTTGGCTCGAAGGGCGCATTCTTCGCTGCCTCGGCCGCGCTATGTATCTGGTTTTGGGGGCCTCTGGTGAGGTGCGTCGGCATCTCAATCAGCTGCGCCTCTGTCGTCGCATGGGATCTGCCGCTCCCCGTCTGCTTTCAGCGACGGTGCCGTCCGGTCAGCGCCCTGGGGACCCAGCTACTGGCTCGCCTCAGCCCCAGGTGTTACCGACGCTGCCTTCCATTTTGCCCCATGGCGACGCGCCGCCGCCGCCGCCGCCGCCTGGTGACGCCAGCAGTGGACGCTTCGCTGCAGCCGCCGGGCGCCTCCCTGGGTCACGCGCCGCCGATCGCTTCCCGGGACCAGTTGTCCTCCGACATGGACCTCTTGCCCGCTCCGGACCATATGTCGTCTTCGCCCGTCAGGTGCCCCGGCCCGATGGAGGTCGACCCTTCGGCCCCTCCAGTCTCTCTACGGGCGCATACACCGCATGTTGGTGAGCACCCTGGAGCAGGTTTTCAGGCGTTTCCTAGCTCCCCGCGGTCCGAATGGCAGGGTGCGGGTGGCACAGCCTCGCCTGTTGTTAGGCTCCCCACCTCGTCGCATACGTTAACATGGGGTCCTCCCCAAGCCGGGAGAAAGCCTTATACCACAACCGTACGCCGATTTGCGGGGGAGGAATGTGGTGTCACCGCCAGACACCACACTTGCTAGGTGGTAGCCTTTAAATCGGCCGCGGTCCGTTAGTATACGTCGGATCCGCGTGTCGCCACTATCAGTGATTGCAGACCGAGCGCCGCCACACGGCAGGTCTAGAGACTTCCTAGCACTCGCCCCAGTTGTACAGCCGACTTTGCTAGCGATGGTTCACTGCCTACTTACGTTCTCATTGGCCGAGACGATAGTTTAGCATAGCCTTCAGCTACGTCATTTGCTACGACCTAGCAAGACGCCATTATCAGTTACTATTGATATTGTGAATCATGTACCGCCAAGACCGACGTTCATCATTAATGGATTAAGTATTCCACCAGCTACGTTCGTTTTTCTAAATTCTAATTTCCTTGTCCTGTTCCAGACCTCACGCTAGCCTGCATGAGCTAAAACGCGTGCCTTTCGGCCTCCTCTAGTAACACGGTGTTGGCTCTCTTGCCAACCACAACATTGACGACGAGGCAAAACCGCGTTGAGATATTTGGCCTGGTCACTATCAATGGACCACCCTGTATAGAAAGCGAAAAACATGATTAGGTAAATAAAATTGTATTTGACAATGGGAATTATTCCCGGTACGCGTCGTGTGGGAAATAATATTAAAGTTATCAAAATAATGACTGGCAACAGGAAACATTTTGATGTTGAAAACGAAACTACTGAAGATGGTCCATTTATTAGTAATATTACCGTGCAATGAATGTCATCCACCGTGTTGTCGGGGCTATAATTGCTGATTAGCGAGTTATGGGTTATAGGTTGGATTGATGCCTCCCGGTATTATTTAACAGTCGTGATTTCTGGAAGGTTCTGGACTTAGGTATTGACGCAATATTGGAATTCTTTGCATGTGTAAAGAGGAACCCTCTCTGGTATTGCGGGCAGTTCAGCTCATACAGTTTCATCTGTGTTCCACAAACGATCTAACAGTGTGAAGTGTTAGTTCTTGTTGATGACCCTCTTCTTGTAAGTAGTACTTATTCTGGAATCTACGTGAGGCAGTTCGATGGCGATGCTGGGTTCCTATTACACAGACGTTGCCGTGGCTGCAGTGGGGTGTAATACTTCGCTGCTGCAGGCTCAGAACTAAAGCGCTCCACTTACGCAACGCTTTTAACGTGGTGAGACTTCCGCAAAAGTCACAGAAGACGGACAGTTAGGGTTTACCTGAAATGTTTGCTTCTACCTTAAAGGGGTAACCCGTTTGAAGGCTGACTCGCAGCTGAGGGACGCTGCCGAGCATCGAGTATCTAAGATACCTGAGCGAATGAATAAAGCCTTTCCCGTGGCGGATGGTCTTATTGTTGGGTTGCAGCCTTCTCGACAGATAAGGAATGCAGAGGTGCACCTGTAGGAATTCTCAGCGATTTTCACAACAAAATTCTGCATGGTAAGCAGCTAGGGAAGCAGCGTCCAGTGGCGTGGAGTGCTGGAACTCGTAACATCGCGAGGACAATGCGGGAGTTCCCATGTTGTATTCTAGCCATCTCCCACAGCGCTTTCGAAACAGGATCAGCCTGTACGAAGATTGGCAGACATGGTTATCCAGTGTCGATCGTTCAGCGGGCGACACTGCAAACTGAGTCCGCCTATGGCAAAGAAGATACAATGGGAGAGCCCTGAAGGATAGAACGGGGGAAAATGAACAAAATTGTTGGGCAGGGGCAGCCTGGGGATTCAATCAGTCAGATCAATCAGCTGGAGGGTAGCTAAATTATTCAGTTGATGCTGGATCATTCAGTCGATCAGTATGGGAGTATGATGAGATCAGAGAAGATTCTGTCTTTCGGAAGTCTTTCAGAGATCACTCGGAGTTGACACTGCGAGACTATGATTCGGAGATGTTTGGGAGTTCATTCTGAGACGACTAAAGCGTTCAACAGAAGATCCTTTCAGAAGGTCAGCATGTGATATGGTAAGTGAATCACATCCTGTTTCGCATACAGCATTCTGCCTTCGCCTTACGGAAGCTTGTGAGCCTATTGTCGATTCAAAATGAGGATTATATTAATACCTACAGCTGCTAACTGGCATTGATATATATCAACGGAGACAGGTGACAATGTGTGCCCCGACCGGGACTCGAACCCGGGATCTCCTGCTTACATGGCAGACGCTCTATCCATCTTTGTTCGATACAGTTCGTTGCGTTTGGTCTGGGTGGACGTCACAAGACATTTGTTCAAGTTCATCGTTGATTCCTTGACTCAGTTTTTTTATTACAGAGAGCACACAGCCCTCTGACCGAACACTCTGAGCTACCGTGCCGGCGTCCATCTGAGCCACCGGGGGCACAGATGATAGTGCGACTGCAGGGACTATCTCCACACGCCTCCAGCGAGACCCACATTCTCACCTTGTATGTCCACACACTACATTCGTAGTGTCCCACCCCAGCACACTCATTACTCGTGGAAGACATTCTTACCAAGTCCCGTAAGAGTTGGGGGAATATGTGTGCATCCGCACAGAAGAAGGACGTCATGGCCGGTGTTTCCAGAACTATATACTTATATGGCTATGGTGTCTATTGTCGATTCAGTTTTCAGACTGAGTTGGATCACGGTATGTGTTCCTAAGTCTATTGTCACTTTCTGACATCCTCATTTTTCATTCCGTGTCACACGGTCTTCTTTGCGGTCCGATGCTTGAATCTTTAAACTTCTGACTGCATTTTCCACGTCTCATAGCCTCCAAATAGTGTAACATTGACACTGCCTCTACTGCATAATCAGTGCAGACAACAGATGGCGTGAGTGTATTGGAAGTCAGCGAGTGTCCGCGTACGGCGAAGGACAACATTGCGTTGTCCACTGGTCGGCGTTTTTGGCTTAAGAGCTCTTGGGCAGGATGCACGGGACGAGAAAAAAGTTAAGCTGCTCTGAACGCCGCATCAGAACCATGGGTACACAAAGATGAGCTCTGTTGCCTGCTAGACAACACCAAAAGAGGCCTCGTGTCAGATAAACACGGCACGCCAACATCACATCAGCTGGCCACACATGCACATACCGCTGACCCCGAGAAGAGGTGAGACAGCGGTTCTTGACCCCCCCCCCCCCCCCGCCATTACTGAGTCGCGTTTGGGTCCAGTGAAATCGGCGATAATTCTATTTCGTATTTATCTATTTTATATAGGTATTTTATTTTGTATTTATGTTTTGTGAAAGAAAGATAATAACATTTATGGGAATTGTGAATCTGCATTGTTGCCAAATACTTTTTGTTATTTATTTACTTATTTATTCCCCACACGAGTTTCAGCGACAAATATCGCCATCATCAGTGGGTCTCTAAATCTAAAACATTCAGAAAATAGCATGGTTATAAAACACTGAAACACATTATTACATTTGCACTGTTTGTTTTTTAAATATGGTTTCTGTGGATACTTCCATACTACCTTACTTATTGTACTTTAATGCATTGTTTTAAGAATTGTTGTCGCTGTTTGCTGCATATATTCTGTGATTTTTCTGTTGCCGTTTTTCTTGGTATGCATCATGTCATCTACAATGCACAAAACCATGGTTTAACGTAAAATAAATAAAGTAGTATGACAGTACCGACAGAAAACAATATTTAAAAAACACAGTACAAATTTAATAATGTGTTACAGTGTTTTATAGCTATGCTATTTTCTGCATGCTTTTTGAAGAGCCTAGTGATGATGGCGATATTTGTTGATGAAACTAATTTGTGGAGTAAATACGTAAATAAATAACAACAAGTGTTTTGCTTCAAGGCGGATTCACAATTCTCATATTTCTGTTTTTTTTTTTCTGTGCAAACACGGACCAAATGGAAGAGTTCAAAGATAAAGTTATAATAAAATATGTAGATGTTTCCATGTCTTTATTATGTTACTGCAGATTTCGCATCCAGAGTGGGGCCATGTCATTATCAATACAAGCAGTACATCAAGCTGGGGAAAACTGTCAGCAAACCGACTTATAGAAAAAGACATCGGCAGTGAGTCAGATGAAGACTGCATCCAGCCGTGTCTTCTGAATGTACTGGCGGTCTAAACGGCTCTGACAAATTTCAGATTGAAATTAACAAAATATTTTATAATTCCGCATATCCGAAGAAAAAGTGAAGCACATTGCTCGTAGCCAAGCAAACGCGACACAATCGTATACAAATATTGTTTTGGCACTGTACCATGCAGTGAATCCGAGTATGACGAATGCCTACAAAATTTAACAGCTAATGAAAGACGCTGCAGTGGAGGTCGATCAAGCTCTCCTTTTGAAGGCTATAACCACTACAGTGGAGTTCATCAAGCGCTGCCTACAAAGCAATAGAAGATCACGCTGAAAGACGTTTGACAGACTTTCGAATGTCGTAACAATGACAATCGTAGAAGACCATTAGGACCTCGCATTGCTAGTATGGCAGGTAGGTCTAGTAAGAGAAGCGATAGAAGGGCATGTGATGTCTATTAATTATGAACTCACACAGCTGGAAGCAGCAGCATTAAATGTCGATCTCACAAGGGAACCTTCCCATCGCACCCCCCTCAGATTTAGTTATAAGTTGGCACAGTGGATAGGCCTTGAAAAACTGAACACAGATCAATCGAGAAAACAGGAAGAAGTTGTGTGGAACTATGAAAAAAATAAGCAAAATATAGAAAATGAATAGTCCATGCACAATATAGGTAACATCAAGGAGATTATATGCTCAGGAGCGCCGTGGTCTCGTGGTTAGCGTGAGCAGCTGCAGCGCGAGAGGTCCTTGGTTCAAGTCGTCCCTCTAGTGAAAAGTTTAATTTTTTATATAATCAACTTCGCTCTCCAAAATTCCAGGACATGTTCAGATTTGCTTGGACATATGCAGGATTTGACGGTCTACGCACGGAAAAATTTGAAAACGTTAAAAACATATGTTTTGACAGAGCACAGGGAAAACTGTGCGACTGTGAAACTATTGCATTCATTTGTTGCAGTTTATGTGACAAACTCTTATGTTTTCATCACTTTTTTGGGAGTGATTATCACATCCACAAGAAAACCTAAATCGGGCAAGGTAGAAGAATCTTTTTACCCATTCGCCAAGTGTACCAGTTAGGTGGGTCGACAACATATTCCTGTCAAGTGACGCACATGCCGTCACCAGTGTCGTATAGAATATATCAGACGTGTTTTCCTGTGGAGGAATCGGTTGACCTATGACCTTGCGATCAAATGTTTTCGGTTCCCACTGGAAAGGCACGTCCTTTCGTCTACTAATTGCATGGTTTTGCGGTGCGGTCGCAAAACACAGACACTAAACTTATTACACTGAACAGGGACGTCAATAAACGAACGGACAGATCATAACTTTGCGAAAATAAAGAAAATAAACTTTTCACTCGAGGGAAGAATTGAACCACGGACGTCTCGTTTCGCAGTTGCTCACGCTAACCACGGGAACACGGTGCTCCAGAGCTTAGACTGTCCTTGATGTAGCCTATGTTGCGCATGGACTACTCAGTTTGTATATTTTCTTATTTTTTCATAGTTCCACACAACTTCTTCCTGTTTTCTCGATTTATCTGTGTTCAGTTTTTCATGGCCTATTCACTGTGCCACCTTCTAACTAAATCTGAGGGGGGTGCGATGGGGAGGTTCCCTTGTCAGCAACGTTGTACAGCATCGTTAATTGAAAAAGAGGTTCATCGATCGTTAGCATCAGTTTCAACAAAGCAGGGCAACATCGAGAAACGTTGTCTGTAACTCCAGAATTACGCCGGAACCGTCAGACAACATACAGGGTTCTGGGTGATACCGATATATTATTTAACAGTCTGCGTAAATTTCGGTTAATTGTGTGCTAGATCTGCAGCTTCCTCTTCAGGGTTTCGCAGAACTGTTTTACTTTTAAAATAATTTCATTTACTTGAAGCTCAATTGTGTCAATGTGATTCAACGGTTCGCTAGGTAGTCTACATATTTCGCAGGAAATTACCTATCAATAAGTGAAACGCTGCTAAATACTGGTTGCGTAGTGATAATGTCGGCTTTTATGTTGTTCACGAATTCAAAGACCACTAATTCTGATGTCTTTTGTAAGTGAGGTCTCAGTACTGTGTGATTGCACGATTGCGGAACAAGCACTAGAAGCATATACTTCCATAAAATATCTAGGAATATGCGTACCGAGTGGTTTACAGTGAAACATAAAACTAATCGCAGGAGAGGCAGATGCCAGACTGAGATTCACTGGAAGAATTCTCAGGAAATGTAGTCCGTCAAGAAAGGAGGGAGCTTACAAAACCCCCATTCGGCTAATAATTTAATATTGCTCGTCAGTATGGCATCCGTACCAGACAGGATTGACAGAGAAGTTCTCAAGAAGAACAACACGGTGTGGTTTTCTGTTAAAGCTCCGAGCGCGTACTTCCTAGAAGAGTCAACATATATACTGATTCCTTCTGCGTATATCTCGCAAAAGGCTCATGAAGATAACGTTAGAGATTCGAGCCCACGCGGAGGCTTATCGGCAATCGTTTCCGCGAACCATCCGCAACTGGAACAGGAAAAGGGGAGAGCGACAGTGTTACACGAAGTACCCTCCGCCACACACCGCAAGGTGGCCTGCGCAGTGTAGATGTAGTGCAGATACAAAACGAAAACAGAGCAAAGGAACTGCATTACGGACAAAACGTGAAGCAAAAATTCCAACAATTAAAGAGATATTTTGCAGCGTGTTACTTATGGGGTTACGCTTTGTTTTCGGTCTCTGTTAAATAAACGAAACATAAGCTGTCACATCCACCAGCAACGATTCAATTCATCCTAAAAGTATGACAGATCATTAAAAATTTTCAGGGCATTGTTCCACGGGTATGTTGATATCTACTTAGATAACAATACTTGCACATTAAACCAAACGTAAATATAGCTATAGCATAAAATATTTATCTGATGTTAACTAGAACATTATAACAAATATTTTTTTTAAAAAAATATCTAGAAACTGATTGCTTATAGGAAGTACTGAGTACTCATCACAGATTCAGAGAATAAGAATCACGAATTTACGAGACAGGTTTAGGGCATGTGTCACCCGAAAAAAAAAAGCTGTTCGGAAGCCTTATCGTAGCAGATTGACTTAATGGAAGTAAAAATGTAGGAAACGGTTCTCGCAGATAACGATTAAAAGCAATCGTTCCAGCACATAATGAATTTTAGTCACAGTTGTGGTTAACAAAGGTCTATGCGGGATCATAGTGTTGCGAATAGCCTCATTTGTAACGTGGTGGTGATTAGAGGAAAGCACGATAATAGGAAATTTGTTGTTTTATCATAACTGTATGCATTTAAATTTAATCTTGTTCGAAAAAGCTACGGATATTAGCGAAAAGCAGCGCTAGCACTCGAATGACAGAGCAGTGTCAGTGGTTTTAATTTCCGTTTGAGAACGTGCTGGCTCCTCAGTGTACAAACACACATGAAAAGGAGAAAACTGAATCTGTGGAGGAGTAAAAAGTATTTTAAAACAGTGGCATACGTAATTTATCCCAACAGCTGCACGTCTCGCGGATGGATGCCTGAATCACATGCATTCACGCCGCTCTTCGTTTCACTTCCACGACGTAGTTCGTTTTACGAATCCTCGCTTGTCCACCCATAGACATAGATCCGATGTTTTGTTTGCCACGCTGTTATCTTATAACTTACAGGCTTGTGACATCAAATGTAGGACCTTTCCCTTCACCTACACCTATACCTTGGCTCATATTACTGTGGCTTGCTTTTTTGTGTTGTATGTATTTTCTGTGATTTCAAAATTAACCTGTCTGATAATCTGTTGAAAGCGTTATCACACGATGGTATTGTAAAATGAAATTTGTTCATCTATTTTATATTATCCTCGAGCTGCGTAAGAGAGTGAACTGTCGGACTGTTTAAGACACGAAACTAACACTCTGGAGGTGTTTTCCGAGATTTGCATAAATCGTGTAAAGCGAATGCTGGGATAACTCTTTTGTAAATGACACGGCCAGTTTCCATCACTATCCGTAATCAATCTGAGGTTGTTCTCACTATCTAATGTCAAGCATGGGAACTCAAACCCTGATCTCGGAAATGTCTGGAACAAAACTAAAGCAAATTGTCTGTGAACTATAGTTTTCTTTACCATTATTAAAACTGTGTTTCTCCCTGTGAGTCGCCCCGCGTATTCATGATTTCCTTCATCCGGCGGTGCTGGTTTTCCTGATTCTCTCCATGAGGTGGTGGTCGTATTCAACCCCCACCCCCTACGCTACTGTTTCCACACTTTGACCTTTTATATTGAAAGTGGCATAAGTGTATTCTTTTAAAACAACGAGAGATCACATAAAATAATTTTACACCTAATGAATCGCAAATTATGTAATACCTAATCTGTTAAGACAGCTCTCTTGCCGGGTGGAGTTGCCGCGCGATTTGAGGCGCCATGTCACGGATTGAGCGGCTCTTCCCGCCGGAGGTTCGAGTCCTCCCTCGAGCATGGGTGTGTGTATTGTTCTTAGCATAAGTTAGTTTAAGTAGTGTGTAAGTCTAGGGACCGATAACCCCAGCAGTTTGGTCCCTTAGGAATTCACACATATTTTTTGAAAGCTCTCTCGTTGTAGGATGACACAGAAGCGTATTCACAGCCGTTCGTTGCTTCCGGATGTTGGTCTATACAACACAGACGAGTGTACTGCTTGTAGCATAATTGGTAGAGTCGAGCGCGAGGCAATGGTGGCTCACGCCTGCGTGAACATGTTAGTCAACTCAGGATGAGGAGAGGGAATGTAGTACAATTATAACAAAAATTATTTTAGACATTCACGGGAGTCAAAGTAACCAACTTAATGTGTTTATACACAGAGTTCAGCAAAATCGCACGTGAAAATTCTGGATTACTCTTAACTTGGAGTTCAAACACATCCCAACACCCGAAATATCTATAATGTTCATTCGAAACTTTGAGAGAATTTCTGATGAAGAAATTGGCCAGAACTTTTGTGAAGGATTCTATATGATAAGCGACTCGTGAGTCAGCGACATTCGAGACCTTCATGTTACAGCCAAAAACAAATGTATGATTAGCTGGAGAAGTTTACTGTTTGTCTCTTACTTGGACTGTGCCAGTTAAATAACTGAAACTGTTCCACGAACAAAAAATTCAGCAAATTGCTGGAAAACATGCCTAGGGTAAAAAAATTAACATGAAAAGGAAACCTGATTTTACGTTCTTATTGACCAAAGTAAGTCACTCAACAACATAAATGCCTATCCTTTCTAAGTTGATTCCTATTTTTTACAGACTTTCTTACTTTTCTTCCTTTGTTAATGTCTTCTTTCAGTTTTTCTTTCTTTCTTTCTTTCTTCCTTCCAAAATGTTCTTGATTTCTTATTTTTAGTTGTTCTCTAGACTTCCTATTTAGCCCTTAAGGGATATTAAATTAGTTTCAATCTTTGGTACAGTTTACTTCTAGTTCTGTCCTTATTTCTGTGATACACTTCACTGCTGATTTCTTACGGATATACGGGTAATTTTTTCGTTGGCTTTGTTAGTCTGCCCTCGTTCACTTGTAAGAGATGACCAAAAAGTAATACCGTTTGCTGTGTCATTACCTCCGGATTATTAAGTATTTTGTTTTATTTTACATTTCGCTCGTTATTTTCCTCCAGATGTCCCTTTCAAGTATCTATTTTCTATCCAGTTTACCCGTTTCCTGCCTGTTTTTTCTTTAGAACAGATGCCTCTAGGTTAAAATTAACGCTTCTATCATATGTTAGATGTCAATGGGAACATATCAGCTATGGAATTTTGAGGTAAGTAGCTCTCAAGATAGCGTCCAGGTATCGAAGCCGTAGAAAGTATATTCTGTCTAAATTTTCCTGCACCAATACCAGCTTTGCTATATCTATTTCTCTGTCTGCTAGTAAAAATTTTAAAACAATTTTTAAAAGCTGTTGACCATTATACGGAGAAGATCTCTGTCGCTTTTAAATGTCCATATCCACGCAAGCGGCGTGGGTGTGAATCTTTTGTAGCGCTGTGTTACAGATTACGGCAGTGTCGGAACGGACAGGGACACATTGCCGGCCCGCAACTGCAGGCGACATATTCCCACGCCGCTGCTGGCAACACAGTGGTGAAGTCTCATCACTGAAGTTTCGGAGATAGCGCTCAGAAAATAAAATGCTTAATTACATTTCATTTGTGTAGAACAGTACTGGAGTAGGTCTCCAACAGACAATGGAAATACACTAAATGGCCAAAGATCTCTGGACGTTCCACGGAATGCTACCTGTATGGAATGAGGTCAAAGGGAACATGATATAGGAAAAACATGTACGTACAAAGTGATAACCAACGTGGTCGAACAGTCATGAGTGTACTGAAAGAGAATCAAATTTAAAATCAGCAGCATAATTATAACCTTGTACTTCATGTAAGAACTACTAACAGCGCGAGTACAGTCTTATGTACATGTCAATATTCTCTAAATGATTTCAGGTATACAATTAAAGTAATATTATTTACTCACTTCTTCACGTTCACCCAGTGATTCTCCATTCTCAACTCGGAAGCGTCTTCCTTGTAGTTCATGGCCGTTTGCTTCAATCTGTGGTAGCTGAAAAAAAATTAAAAAGTGTAAGATAACGACATTTTTCGCTATCACTGTTTAGTACAATAAGTTTGTTTAGTACTATTTTTATTAAGAAAGGTTAAATATTTACCCACTAGAATCTAGAAATTGTACAACACTTTCACAGTTGAATGTTTTTTCAAGAACATCCGGTGGAAGTTTACACTCTAAGGACTTATATAATAATGAGCGTTCACGCGCGCGCGCGCACACACACACACACACACACACACACAAACACACACACACACACAAAAGATACAGCATGTAATAGCGTGTCTCTTACTACGACAACGAACGGCAGTGTTGTATTTTTCTGTCTGACATAATGAACCTTTTAGGCTACGTTTTACAAGAAACTGCGGAGTCGACTGATTCGAATGCATTCATAGATATCAAAATTATCTCAGTTCTTAATGTCCGCTCATATACTCGAACAATTTCGTTATTCTCTTTTCATTTAGTCCTTGGACCACATTAAAATTTTCCAGAGCCCGTTTAGTACTCATTGTTGTATGTCATACCTTATATGGTCTTTAGTCTGAATAATGTTAGATGCAGTATGCTATGCTAATCTGTCCTGTACGCATCTCTTTATCTCTGGTAAATACAGAAACCTATATGCGATATTAAGAAATTTCTCTTCTTCAGAAACGCTTTTCTTGCTATAGCCAGTCTGCATTTTATTATATACTTCTGCCACCATCAGTTACGTTGCTACCTAAAAAGCAGAACTCATCGACGACTTTTAGTGTCTTATTTCCTAATTTAAATCCTCCGCATCGCCTGATTTAACTCTAATATATTCCAGTACTGCTGTTTTACTTTTATTGATTCATATTATAACCTTTTTTCAAGACACCATAAATTCCGTTCAACTGATCTTCTAAGTCCTTTTCTGTCTCTGACAGAATAATAATGTGAACGGCAACTCTCAAAGATTTTGCTTCTCCTGCATGAACATCAGTTCCCCTTCCACATTTCTGTTTCATTTCTTTTACGGCCGGCTTGCTCAACATACAGACTGAATAACATGGGAGGTAGGCTTATCTGGAACCTTCCAGTGTATCTTTCCCGTAGTCATGCATGCGTCTTCAACCTTCAATATGTCCTTCAGCCATTCCTGCTGAGCAATTTTGCAATTTATGTCAATACCATTACTTAGACGAATGTATTCAATGTTGTCTACTTAATTTCCTGTATTTTTATATTTTCCCCTATTTTTGCTCTAGTTACACATACTTCTACGTTCTTGCGCTTTTCTGCTTTACCATTTTGCATTCACTGTCAGCCTAAGTTTGTAGACACTCTGTTGCCTGCTTAATTTGCTACGTTTTTATAAAAATGGTTCAAATGGCTCAGAGCACTATGGGACTTAACAGCTATGGTCATCAGTCCCCTAGAACTTAGAACTACTTAAACCTAACTAACCTAAGGACATCACACAACACCCAGTCATCTCGAGACAGAGAAAATCCCTGACCCCGCCGGGAATCGAACCCGGGAACCCGGGCGCGGGATACGTTTCTATACTTTCTCCTTTTGTCTATTAGATTAAATATCTCGTATGTTTGTCAAGGGGTTCCGTCTTGTCTTTTTGCCTTATTGATTCTCTTGTCTTTAATATTCCATCTCTAAAAATTACATATTTGTCTTCTATCGTATTCCATTCGTCTGTTTCAGTCAATCTTTTCCTAATGCTGCCTTTGAAACTCTCAACATAGCCGGCCGAAGTGGCCGTGCGGTTAAAGGCGCTGCAGTCTGGAACCGCAAGACCGCTACGGTCGCAGGTTCGAATCCTGCCTCGGGCATGGATGTTTGTGATGTCCTTAGGTTAGTTAGGTTTAACTAGTTCTAAGTTCTAGGGGACTAATGACCTCAGCAGTTGAGTCCCATAGTGCTCAGAGCCATTTTTGAAACTCTCAGCCCAATCTCACGTTGTTTCAGTTCATCCAGATTCCACATATTTAATTTAATACCTTCCTACAATATCCTTTGTGTTAATCTTCAATTAATAACCATTAAATTATGGTCAGAGTTCACACATTTCTCTGCAAATATTTTGTGGTTAAAAATCTGGTTTAGGAATCTCTGTCTTACGATTTCATAAACTATCTCGAGCCTTTCGGCGTCTCTACGTCTCTTCCACGTATACAAACTTTTTTCATGATTACAAATTCAAGCGTTATCTAATACTAAATTACGCCCTGTACAAAGTTCCGCCAGGTGGTTTCCCCTTTCATCCCTTTTCTGCAGTCCATGTTCCATTATTTTTCCATCTCTTCGCCTTTCCATCTCTTCCTTTTCCTACTATCGAATTTCAGTCTCTCGTCGTTACTAAATATTCTTCAGCCTTAAGTATCTGAATAATTTCTTTTAGCTTATTCGTACGTTGTGCAATATCTTCATTTGCGGAGCTACTAAGCATATAAACGTAAACCATTGTGGTAATTGTTCGCTTTGTGCCTGTCTGGGCTACGATAATGCGTTCACCGTGCTGTTTATAGTAGCTTACCCACATCCCTATTTTGTTATTCACTGTTAGCTTCCTCCTGCAGTACCCGAATTTGATTTTTTGTTGATGGTCCTGTAGTCACCTAACCAGAAATCTTGTTCTTCCTGCTACCTCACTTCACTGATCCCTACTATAATTTTAACCTATCTATTGTCCTTTTTAAATTCTCTAACATACCAACCCGATAAAGAGATCTAACGTTCCACGTTCCGACAGGTAGGAAACCAGTTTTTTTCCTTATGACGATATTCTTCTGAATAGTCCCCACACTGAAATCCAAATGGAAGACTATTTTACTTCCGGAAAATTTTAACCAAGACGACGCCATCATTACTAAGCCAACAGTAGGTGTGCACTCCTTTGGGAAACATAACGAATGTAACTTCATCTTACTCTGAGCAGTTCGCAGTACCAACATGGCAAGACCGTGTTGGCTGACGTTACAAGGACAGATCAGTCAACCACGCAGACTGTTGTACCTGCAACTTCTGAAACGTCTGGTGTATGTCGTAACCAGCGTAAATCCTATTCCGACATACGTTTCTCCAAGAAACCTATAATTCTTTTCCAGTCGACAACCAACTGGTCCTCCCCATCCATACTAGAATGTGAAATACTTGGAACCTGTGCTACACAGTGCTAATAAAGCGAATTTCAGGGTCTTCAATGTCATCGTGCGGTAAAAATGTTGCTAACCTTGACTGAGTCATTAATTATAAAATGTCGGTTCTTTTTCACAGATGGAGACATGAATATAAGTGTCGTAGCGGCCCCGTATCAGCTAGAGGGCCTGCATAACAGACAAGGAAAGTGGGCTGCTGACCTCCCTTCAAGTGCTCTGATCGAAACATCGTCAGTGGAAGTAAACAACAACAGACTTTCCACATAAACATGGAACTACTTCGTGAAAAGCCATATGACAGAGAGCCTACAGCTAGGACAGCTCCGCCGAATACCTACGCCGGCTCTAGCATAGTAGACACTCGCCGTAGCATACGGTAGAAAGTTGTATCTTTGAAATTGGGGAGAGTAGTATTTTGGTTATTATTTTCTCTTCATTGTCTTGTACTGTTATCTGGTTTTTGCCACCACAAGAATTGTTGTGCTTCTTGTTGTTCTTGCGTTTGGAAATTAGTGCACGCCAAGAAGGCGTTTTAGTCATAATAAAGTGTGTTCAAACTCGATCGTTCGTTCTTTCCTGCCGACTGCAGAGCACTACAATAAGAGTTGTAAATAAGATACTGTGTAGTATGTCCTTTTTCCCTCTAAAGATTCTAACTGGTTTTTGAAGGATGTCATCGAATTCCTGTGTGACGCAGTCAGAAATCACATAATGAACATCGGTTGGAGTCAGTTCTTTCCACCAATCCTCGCTTACTTTTCTTCTCTAGTTTAAATCTGAGTTGTTTCTAATATCAGAGGTAAACAATGCTGTATAAATCTATTGTTGATGCTTTTATTGCTCGACCAGTCTTTTAAGTGCTGTTCAGAGGACAGCGGCAGAAGCGCTTTCCGTCCAATATTCCCCGGTGCGTCCTTGTTCCCTATCCTTTTGCACGCCTTCGTCTCGGAGTAGAATTATACGAACTGTAAAAGTTAGTCCTCGCGTTTCAGCTTGCATTCGGCCTAACTGTACGAACTGGTCCATCAGTTTCCCCCTGGAACACACCACAACACAGTGCTGAACACATTGCTACGAACTTGCTTGGTTGGACTAGGGATTCGTTGTTCTGATTCTTTCCTATATCAGACCAAATTTTTAACGACTATTGGGGCATCGCCACTGTCAACGAATGCGGAGGTTGCGCATTTGAGTCTACCATGGGTATAGACTTCAAATGTATACCTTATGTTTAATAAGTACAGGGAGCGGCGCTGAAATCCATACAAATTAAACGTTTTCCTTGAAGCAAATTTATTAAAACAAAATACAAATGAAAATGAAAATACGCTTATATATAAGTAGTGGGATCTTTCAAGAGTAACATTATTCGATGTAACCTTCTTCGCCCGCAATGACTGCCTCCAATCTTGTGCTGATGCGATCGCACACACTCTTTAAAACAGCGCTGTCCATATTAGCGAATGCTACTCGATAGATATGGATAGAAATGCGACATTAGGGTGTCTCGTCTTATTGGTAACTCTTTCAACTACGCTCCAAACATAGTAGTTGAGGGGGTTCAAATCCAGGCTATTCGGGGGCCAGAACTCCTTCGCCCAGAAAACGTCAAACGTTATCCGAGAGCCAGTTTTGGACTAAATGGCTTGTAAGAGGTCCTCTACTGCCATCCGACGCATTGTTCGCTCTCTGGCACTCAATACTGACGCCAATTTCCTTAGCAATTGCCCCGGATCCTCCGATATCAGCGCCTCAACCTTTTCGATGATTGCCGCAGTTCGTGACACGTTTCCTCGAATGAAGTTTCCTCCCTGGGCTAGCGGAACCATCCCCAGACTTCCCCTTAGCATTATACTTCGCCACAATATCGTAAACAGTTGATCTCGGATACCCGAAGACTCTATTTCAGTGCGCGAATGCCCCGTGCGAAGACTTTCGATAATCGCGGCTCTTTCGTTGTTCTACGCACTTGTCAGTAGCATCTCGGCCATTTTGAGGTTCTGACTGTTTACTATATGCCTATGGCTTTCAAGAACGCCAACCTAAACTCTGGCGGAACTATGATATGGCGGGAAATTCGAATTGAAATTCTTCCGCATCTAAGCGAAAGATTTACGGATCTGGCCTAATAACGACGTATTTTTTCTTTTATTCTCAGTTCTGGAAGCCCATTAGTTGCGACAGCAGTAGAACACGAAAGGTCATATACTTTTATTCCGAAGTCGCAAAAATGTGCATATGAATGCACATTAGAATGTGACTGTAGCCATTATTTCCTTCCGAAAATTCGTTCACAGTTATTCTCATCCAAATATGTGCCAAATGCTGGCGTCCAATAGGTTAACGTTGTCTCCCGGATGTCGACATACTGTAGCTGCGAATGCTGAGCCCTGTTAGAGACACTTTTTAATTACTTTTTTTATATTTTTGTGAGCTATGTAGCTCTTAGACAAGTAGCACTAGTTTAGCAGACCCCAACTGTACGATGATTCGTCTGAGGCTTTGATAAGGAAAAAATTCCCTTGTTCATCAGCAGCGATTCACAGAAACCACGATAATTTGAGTTAGAATTGTCGGACTGAGAGTAAAATCTGCGTTGTCCAGCGTTATATTCTATTGACATTATGTTTGCTTCATTCTGTTTCTGCAGCCGCCAGCAACCACGAACACGAAGTTGAATGAATCTAGATTTTGCTCTGCTTAGAAGCAGTATTCTGTAAAATCTTTCTTTTTCTAGGTTTCAGTATCATATCAATCATTCCGAAAGCGAGTGTGAGCGTTGGCTTAGTTTAAGTACGAGGTGAGTGATTGTTGAAGAAATTATCTAGGGTATTTATTTGAAGTTATTTAGGGTCTGCCAATTGTTCTGAGTGAGTTAGAGAAATCTAGAAGAATCTAATCGGCTTCCAAAACCGAAATCGCCAAAAAATGCTGGCACTGTGTCTCTCGTTACAGAAGGAGTCGATTCTAATATTAGTGGCGAAATAAATTTTTGTTACCTGTATTTGACTGGAAAGGGTAACAGAAGTGGTTTCGTAACGTTTCTGATCACCAGACCTCGAGAATAAATCCCAAAACTGTTCACAGTGTCTCGTTCAACGAGGGTATGTAATTGTCGGTGATCCGTCCGACTGAAAGGGACGTTAAAATCGAGGCTTCGTTTGGTTCTCACTGAAAGGGGTAAACAGTGCCCCCACTGAATTACAGTAATCCCAATTCTTCCAGTCCACACCGGTCTAAAAACAAAACACACCCACACAAAGACACACACACACACACACACACACACACACACACACACACACACACACGCTGCAAATGCACGTGTCACAACTATTCATACGATACAGAAACACAGTTAACTACCTCCACAACTTTGATTCTACGCGCCTTTCGACTAAATTGAGAGTAACTTCCTGGCAAACGAAAACTGTGTGCCGGACCGAGACTCCAACTCGGGACCTTTGCCTTTCGCGGGCAATTGCTCTACCATCTGAGCTATCCAAGCACGACTCACGCCCCGTCCTCACAGCTTCACTTCCGCCAGAACCTCGTCAGTAAAGCCCTTGCCCGTGAAAGGCAAGGGTCCCGAGTTAGAGTCTAGGTCCGGCATACAGTTTTGATCTGTCAGGAAGTTTCATATCGGCGCACACTCCGCTGCAGAGTGAAAATCTCATTCTAAATTGAAAGTAATCTGTAGCAGACGGATGGGCTGCGATATGAAACCTTTCCCTTGAATGCAAAGCGAGTGTTTGACGCTTTCCTGTGTAATTTATCTGTGGCACTCGTAAGACCAGAGTCAGAGCTTTGTAGTTATCGGGGCTAGGGACGCCAGAGCAGTAGTCGATCGGCCTTCTGTGATTTGGAAGCCTTCCCCAGAGTACTGAAACAGGTGACCGCACAGGGGAAGCAGTGCTGCCGAAGGACGAGCGTCGTTCGCTAAGTGAGCACCAATCTACCCTACCACTTCCAGGAATTTGAGAATTTCCCTGGAGCCTACAAATGGCTGTTGCTACTCTAATGGAAACTGACTGTTGCCAAGGCCAGAGGAGCGGAAGAATCAATGACGGCTTTGCCGCCTTTCGCCGGACTACAGAGGATTTCTTACAACGTTTGATTGTTTATCAGGCTATATACAATATTTGCCGTTTAGAGACACGCTAATTTTAAAGCGAGCTACCAGACTTAATTACCGTTAAGAGTCCCTATCAAATATTCGAGTACCGATTACAATGGTAAAAAGATATTTTTTTCAGTTACACGAACAGTCTTTTCTGGATGATAATTCTGTACCAGTCTTAGTTTTATGTAATAACGTTTTTATAATGCTTGCGGTGGCCTATGTATTGCATGTATATGACAAAATGAACGCTTCTGCGACAAGGCTTCCACATACAAAGAGCAAACTAGTATGCCATAACATAGAGGAATCAAAGAAATGAGTAACATAAGAGTAAAGAAAATTAAAGAATAAGGCCTAAATATATTTACTTCCAGATTTGCTGCGATAATTTTCTACAGGAAAGGCTTTTCGTAAATACAGGCAATAGCCGCCTTGATGACGCTTTTCCAATTGAGAAATGTCCAAATGGAACTGTTCTACACGTAAATCTCTAACGGCGCTAATTTTGTTTCGGGAAAACGTCCGAACGATCAGTCAAGAAATCTGAGATGTTACAGCCCGTGCGCTGGTGGAATCTCTTGAGTACGGGGTTGCAAAAGGACAACGATGCAATGATGTTTACGGCTTTCGACGCCCCCACACGGGTGGGGGGGGGGGGGGGCGAGACTGGGAGAATCCAATGGTGAGCATAGCATAAGTCAACGGACCATAGTTGAATTGAGTAGCCGACGAGTAACTCACAACAGTGCTACAGGTGTTGATACAAAGCAGAGCAATTGCAACGACAAACGCTTTAAATACTGCATATTATCTACAACAGCTGCCGAAGTTGACATATCGTCAGTTAAGGAGACCAAGAAATTTCACAGAATTTTTCAGAGAAAGAAGTGGCAGATGAAATATTACCGTTTCTGCAAGATGAGTCAGTGGAATGTGTGCTGTCATATACGCTCGACTGTGCGGACAATGCATGTACATTCGACTGCACAAGAAGCGGGCCACCCCTGAACACCAATGTGTAGGCCGCACCTGACTGTATGCAACCAGCATAGCATAGCTGTGTCGCAGCTCCTTGAAACTCTCTGCAAAAATGGCTCTGAGCACTATGGGACTTAACTTCTGAGGTCTTAGGAATACTTAAACCTAACTAACCTAAGGACGGCACAGACATCCACGCCCGAGGCAGGATTCGAACCTGTGGCCGTAGCGGTCGCGCGGTTCCAGACTGTAGCGCCTAGAACCGCTCGGCCACACTGGCCGGCTAAACCCTCTGCAGTACAGTCGTTTGACTATACACAATGGGAACCACAAGAGACTACACAGAACACTGCTATTCATGGCAGTCAGTCAAGATGTAAAACCAATATCATTATACAACAAATATTAGAAAACACGTTACTGGAAATAAGACAGTCCTCGACGCTTGTAAGTTAAACTTCACTAAAATAAGTAACACCGCAGAAGTATTACCACACACATTAAATGACGTGACGAGTTGTTGTTCGTGATCCGAATTTGAACCCACTGTCAACCAAACAGGGCTTGCGTGCTGACAGACTCGACTAGGCATAAGGAGACGTAAAATATTTAAGTGCTCGCCAGTATAAGTATACTGGAAATAAATGACGATACGTTTAGCACTGCACCGGGAAGCCCATGAAGCTTGTATTGCTCCTGAGAAGTAACCACAAAAGATATGTAATAAAGTGCAGCGCACAAGTGTGAAATGCCATCAAATAAAGTTGTGGTGGTGGATGGAGAGTAGAACCCAGTACCTATATGAATTGTTAACTAAGCAAAATCAGATTTCAAGTATTAAATAGTTCACCAATAGCGTGATAGTCGTACTTGAAACGACGAAAAAATGATTTTTGACCGGCAGGGATTAGAACCCGGTACCTTTGGTTTTTTTATATAGATACGAATAGACATGAAATATTTACTGTTTCTTCATCGACAGCGACATGTGCACATGTTCGGCTGGAGGTAACTCGGTGAATAGTTCTTTGGTACCTGTGACTCCAACTCTATGCATATTGTCGTATGAAGAGGTGTCAACCATCAAATTCCCTTTTACTATTAGTTACGATCGCGCCGTTCGTAGCGACCTGGATGAGTTCGGCATCGTGAGGAAACAACGAAATGATGGGATATTGTCATCTTGAAGAGTTCAAATCAAGAGAAAAATTGGAATTGGAGCTCAAATCCCAGTCCAGTGCCAACATTTTCAAAATCTCAAGGTCACTTAAAATAAGAAATGAAGATCTTATGACCTTACATGACAACCGGTTCGTGAACTAAAATAACATTACTTGTCTAAGAAAGATTACTAGAGACAGAGTTTCTGCAAGCAGCGATTTCCGCTTCTGACAGCCAAAACTAATCCTACTTTGTTCCTGTCAGCAGCGAAAGGACATGTTTAATGTTGACTTGGAGCCAGGACACAGTCCTGAATTCTTTACTTGGTATTATTGGAGGTGAAGAGGCTACGTTTGTAGTTGTTAAGAAATGGAACCCCCACCGGGAATCGAACCCACATACCCATTACATGCTAACCACAGTCCAACCATCCACGAATTTTAACATGTGGTAGCATAGTGTTTTTGTCATAATGGGGTATGCAGCACAGGGTACAAGAAGTGTTGACTTCCACTTAAGCTGCTGTTGTGAATAACCCATTCGTGGTCTTAGTAGTCAAAGTGATGCAGTGCGAATGCAAAGCCGTGATATCAAACCCATCCTTTTCCTTTCTTTTTTAAGTGATATTCCGTCTGTCTGCCAAGAGCACCTGTCTGACAGAAGATCAGAGACAGTTTCATTCATTTTCTAACCAGCCAGTATTAATAAAGAAACTTGTGGAAATATGTTTGTGAAAGGGTTCATGGGTGCCTATCATGGTAAGACCAATTTGAGCGCCATCAGCCAACGGCCGCTTTATACAGACCGGCGTCCGCCGAAGTGATCGCGACGCATCGTGCATAGAGCCTATGATCTCTAGCGCACTTTCCTGCGCACGAATTAACGAGTATAGTATTAGGTGACGTTGCGTATGACATAATACTATATTTGAGCATACTCTGTGGCGATTTTGTATATCATGTTGCTATAAGCGTATTTCACTATGATCTTATTCTGTTCGAGTTTGTAGTTAGCTCGTGCAATGACAACTTCAATATTTTTCATTTTTGACGTTATGAGGAGCATCGTTTGTGCATTAGAAAACGGAGTCTAAAACGGACATTTGACATTGTGTTCTGTCTGTGTTTAATAAAAGGGCGTAAGCAGTTCGAACCACCTGTGCCCTGTTTGGTATGAGTGCTATCGAGAAAGTTAATTTGTGACGTTTCAAGTACTGTCGTTTCGAAATAAGTTAATCACACATTCAGGAAGAGAAACAGGCGTTGATGAAGGACATTTCTGCGACTTACTGCTATGGTCGATGACAGAGTATCCGATAACTGGCAAATATGATGACCAATTAACCTTCATGCGACTCTTGCCTTCAGAGGTCAATACTGAGGTTAAAAGAAAGGCAGGAGGATTACGGTACAACGTATTGTCGAAAACTAGATTAGATGTGAAGCAGAATCCCAAACTGGGTGGGATGGGGAAGAAAGTCGTCTGTTTCCTTCCAAAGGAATAATCCTGCCATTTGCCGTAACAGATTTAGGGTCACTGTAAACCTAAATCAGTTCGGCCTGATGGTGATTTGAAGTACCGTATGGAAACTTTATGAGGAGAAAATAGTGGGTAAGCTATAGCAAACATTATCTCAAACGATGGGCTGTATATGGTTCAAATGGTTCTGAGCACTACGGGACTGAACTGCTCAGGTCATCAGTCCCCTAGAACACATCCATGCCCGAGGCAGGATTTGAACCAGCGACCATAGCGTTCTTGCGGTTCCAAACTATAGCGCCTAGAACCGCTCGGCCACTCCGGCCGGCGATGGGCTCTACACTTCCACAAAATGTACTGTTATTGATATACATCTGGTGATACAAAGAAGGTGTTTTGTGTTAATGGTTCAAATGGCTCTGAGCACTATGGGACTTAACATCTGTGGTCATCAGTCCCCTAGAACTTAGAACCACTTAGACCTAACTAACCTAAGGACATCACAAACATCCATGCCCGAGGCAGGATTCGAACCTGCGACCGTAGCAGTCGCGCGGTTCCGGACTGAGCGCCCAGAACCGCTAGACCACCGCGGCCGGCTTTTGTGTTAATAACTGCTTCATAGGTATGTGTCTTCCGCAGTTGACATTAGTTGCCAACAAATGAAATCCCTTGCAGTCGCAGAGTAACAAATGTGACATGGAAGACAGCACCCGGCCGCTGTGGCCGAGCGGTTCTAGGCGCTTCAGTCCGGAACTGCGCGACGGCTACGGTCGCAGGATCGAATCCTGCCTCGGGCATGGATGTGTGTGATGTCCTTAGGTTAGTTAGGTTTAAGTAGTTCTAAGTTCTAGGGGACTGATGACCGCAGATGTTAAGTCCCATAGTACTCAAAGCCTTTTGAACCATTTTTTGAAGACAGCACCAAGGGGCAAACACACCTACCGCTTGTCTTCTAATTTGTCACCAGCAAGTGTTTACCTTTCTCGCCCCTTATTGATCAACCACCAAGAAAGTTTGTTCGTTTTTGTTTGTCTAGTTTTGGCGACTGCGCTTTAAACGTGGCGTAACTATGAATTAGCAAGTCGCTACATGCGTGGGATCAAAAAACTACCTGCGAATCATCAGACGGTTTTCCATAACGAGGCGGAGTATGTTGTTGACAATTTCTCTGATATTTGTGTCTATTTTGTTCAATAACCTAACGGGATACTCTATTAATATGCCCTACACTAATACAACTAATGTCTCATCATAATACCATGCAAAGAATGGCTGTCTTAAATTCATGTGTAGTCTTTTTTCATACTCAAGGAGCTTTCTCAGATCACAACACAAATACGATAATGTAGCTGTGAGACTAGTTGCTGAATGAAACACGGTTAGCGGAGTATTTAGTGATACGGTTTCATTAACAGATCTGTGTATTTTCAATAGCAGTTCCGCAGTATTTTATGTTCCTTACGTCTATGTCTTGACTGGAATAGTCTCTTTCAAATTTTGTAGGTGGCAGGCGTCAAATACAGGTAGCGAAAGGCTATTTAAAATTTGTTCAGAAGCCACATGGCAGTTATAAGAGTCGAGGGGCATGAAAGGGAAGCAGTGATTGGGAACGGAGTGAGACAGGGTTGTAGCCTATCCCCGATGTTATTCAATCTATACATCGAGCAAACAGTAAAGGAAACAAAATAAAAATGTGGAGTAGGAATTAAAATCCATGGAGAAGAAATAAAAACTTTGATGTTTGCCGATGACATTGTAATTCTGTCAGCAAAGGATCTGAAAGATCAGTTGAACGGAATGGACGTCTTGAAATGAGGCTATAAGATGAACATCAACAAAAGGAAAACGAGGATAATGGGATGTAGTCTACCTAAATCAGGTGATCCTGAGGGAATTAGATTAGGGAATGAGACACTTACAGTAGTAGATGAGTTTTGTTATTTGGGGAGCAAAATAACTGATGATGCTCGAAGTAGCGAGGATATAAAATGTAGACTGGCAATGGCAAGAAAAGCGTTTCTGAAGAAGAGAAATTTGTTACTATCGAGTATAAAGTGTCAGGAAGTCTTTACTCAAAGTATTTGTATGGAGTGTAGCCATGTATGGATGTCAAACGTGGACGATAAATAGTTTAGACAGGAAGAGAATAGAAGCTTTCGACATGTGTTGCTACAGAAGAATGTTGAAGATTAGATGGGTAGATCATGTAAGTAATGACGAGGTGCTGAATAGAATTGGAGAGAAGAGAAATTTGTGGCATAACTTGTCGAGATGAAGACATCAGTTGGTAGGACATGTTCTGGGGCATCAAGGGATCATCAATTTAGTACTGGAGGGCAGTGTGGAGGGTAAAAATCGTAGAGGGAGACCAAGAGATGAGTATATTAAGCAGATTCAGAAGGATGTAGGCTGCAGTAGGTACTGGGAGATGAAGAAGCTTGCACAGGATAGAGTAGCATGGAGAGCTGCATCGCCCGCATCTCGTGGTCGTGCGGTAGCGTTCTCGCTTCCCACGCCCGGGTTCCCGGGTTCGATTCCCGGCGGGGTCAGGGATTTTCTCTGGCTCGTGATGGCTGGGTGTTGTGTGCTGTCCTTAGGTTAGTTAGGTTTAAGTAGTTCTAAATTCTAGGGGACTGATGACCATAGATGTTAAGTCCCATAGTGCTCAGAGCCATTTGAACCAAGAGCTGCATCAAACCAGTCTCTGGACTGATGACCACAACAACAACAATACCTCTAGATCTACTGGTTACCGGACATAGCGAGACATCGTATGATGACAGTTTCTGAAGATGTCGTTGTGAGTTCGATATCGCTGTTTGTAACTCTGTCACAGAAGAGGTAAAATCTTGCTCTTGCGCCAGCTTGGAACTGAGAGCCACTACCTCTTATTCTTTACAGTTCATCGACATTTTCATGGAGCAAGCGACCGACTGGAGCGTTCATCGCCACCTCATTGATCTTGTGATGGCGGACACAGATAATTCGCAATGTAGACAACGAGATTAGTTGTAGCTGCTGCGTGAAAGCACTCTCCCCTCTCTGTAAACATGTATTTGGTAAGTCGAAGACACACCAAAGTAGCGTAATTGCTGCAGAATCTTTGATTGGTATACCCAAATTATGACGTACCCCCTACATATATTACCTATCGATATCAAACTAGCTTCAATTTGGAAAGCATCACTCTTGTGAGACACGGCTGGCACTTTATTCGCACAATGTACGAGTGAGGTAGACCTTCTGCTATTTCTAATATATATATATATATATATATATACTATTTAGCAGACAACCAGAACATGTGCAAAGGAACTTTGCATCGTATTTAAATTAACACAGGCACTACAATATCATATTTATCCGCTGACACCGGGCAAGTGAGTTTCAAGTAAAATGTCTCACCTGAACGGAAAATATACATAGTAGATGTACGATTACAGGTTGTAGACGCGTGGTTAACAACATGTGGAAGTTTGGATCTCGCCGTGATCATGCACGGACAATCAGATGGTAAGGCGACCGGGAAATTTGGATTCGTGTCCAGGTGCGGCACAACTTTTCACTGCCGTCATTACATTCTATAGCTCATGGCTGTCCACGTGATGTTGCAAATATCGCGAGTGTTAATAAATCACTTATACTATGATGTCTTTTATTAAAGTTTACTGTCACCCTTCCTCACACAGAGAGGAGAACAACTTCGGATCAATAGTAGTTGCGGATCAGCCAATGATGTGGCTTAAGAACGCTGTGTACAGAACCTTAAACTGACTTGCAGATGTTCTCCAAATGAACGAAACCGGTTATCACCGCAGAAAAGTGCGATGGTACACTGCAATAAAAGGCATTATAATAATTCAGTTGTTCCGGATTTTCTCCACTTGACCATATGCCAAGACTTCATAAATAACTGATCTATTGCTCCAAGACTTTGTAAAAGATTCTTCGGCCAATATTATTCACTTCCAACATGGAAATGTTAGTTTTGTGTTTCAGTGACTTTTGCATCAACCACTGATTCATACAGTCTTAAAACATTTACGGGATAACGTTACCAAATGCTCAGTATTTTTACAGAAATCTTTCTGGATTCTACAGGTGCTATATAACGGTTTTGAAAAGAAAATTCTACATCTATTCAAACTATAGCTTCAAGTCAGATGTAATTCATAACGATTAGGGATTGTTTATCTGCACGGTGCGCTGCGACGTTGTTCCAGTAACTCTTCGATACCAAATTCTGGTAAACATTCCATACGCTACGTAAGTTTATTGTTTTTGAACACAGAATTTAAAATATTTTATAAATCCTTACGTAATATCTGATGAAGCCAGAAAGGCTGTCTGTACCAATATTCCGCATATTTAATAAAATTATGCGGCTCTAAATCCTGGAAAAAACAAATCGGCTCTATAGTGCAATCAGCACCAACGAAAGAACAATATACGACTTGCAGATGAACGAAATATGATTAACAACGCAAAATCAGCGCACCTCTTCACGCGAAACGTTAATCAGCATTTGAATTCATGAAACTAAGTAACAGAGTTATCACTAATTACGATGCTGATCAAGCATTCAATTACAGAGGTTTGTTACGTCAGAGGTGTGATAATACTATTCTCTCGTGCTTCATAAACGAACTGTCTCATCATACGAAATTTGCCTGCCTTTGTTCGTCAATATCGAGGTTTCAACGACTGTGTCAGGTAAAAATAGGATATGACAACATATTTAATATCTGCACACTGTTCCATTATTTATTCTAGCATCAAATTTTTTGTGTTATTAGGTGAAAGGTATTAAGTTTATTCATTTCTTTGTTCTGAAAGTTTTAACGAAAAAATGGCTACACTTTCGGGTGTCAACATAGGGATATATCATAACAAAGCATCAACCTTGAAAATGAAATGAGACGTATGTACCTTTGTTCAATTTTTAGGCATAATCAGCATCTGAGACTTATGCACCTTTGTTCAATTTTTTTTTTTTTTTTTTTGGCACAATGTTTCTCAAATTTTCCGACTCCGCACTAGTGGAAGGTAAGAAGAGAAAATACTTCAACAATGATAGAGGAAAAAAAAAAACTACAAAGTTGAATTTGAGGCGAAAACTATTAACAGAAAGAGGAGTAGTAATTACGCAGGACTAGGTATGAATAGGGAGAGAAACAAATTAATGATTTTATCAGTAATAAAAAGCCAACGGCCTTGTCGCAGTTGTAACACCAGTTCTCGTTATATCACCAATGTTAATCACTCTAGGGCTTGACTTGCACTTGGATGGGTCACCATCCGGATCTGCCTAGTGTTGTTGGCAAGCGAGGTGCACTCAGCCCTTGTGAGGCCAACTGAGGAGATACTTGATTGAAAAGTAGTGACACCGCTCACGAAAACTTACAATGGCCGGGACAGCAGTATGATGACCAAATGCCCACATCCGGTGACACCTAAGGGCTGAGTATGACATGGCGGCCGGTCGGTAAGTTGAGCCTTCAAGTCCTGGTCGGACGGTGTTTGTTTTGTTTTGTAATACAAATTGAATATTTAGTACTTTGTTTTGTCATAACGAGCATTATTCCCATATGCACCTACAATGTGTTTAGTCATCAAGTCTTGAAAGTTAATACAGCAGATTAAAGAAACTGCTTCCCAGCATTCTATACTGTGCTCCCCGCGAAATTACTGGAATCGCGTTAGCTGTCGAAAAAAGAAATAGTTGAATTCTAAGTGTACTCTCTCAATTCTACTGTGTAATTTCTCTCATCTAATGATTTAACACTTCAACCTCACTTTCAAGCAGACATTTTTTAATACTGAAAAGAATGAAGATGACTGTTTGGTGTTCTGTCCAAGTGTGATTAATACAGAAGATACCGGACCAAACTGAAATACTATTTTTTCCGGTTCATCCTTTCTATACGCCAGGAGAATTCCAGCAACACAATGTAAATAAAAAAAGTAACTGGTGTACCGTTTGACAGGCGGTCAACTATACTATGACCCTGTCCGACGCCGGCCGGAGTAGCCGAGCGGTTCTAGGCGCTACAGTCTGGAACCGCGCGACCGCTACGGTCGCAGGTTCGAATCCTGCCTCGGGCATGGTTGTGTGTGATGTCCTTAGATTAGTTAGCTTTAACTAGTTCTAAGTTCTCGGAGACTGATGACCTTAGAAGTTAAGTCCCATAGTGCTCAGAGTCGGTTTCCTGACCGATTAAAGTACTCCGTAGTGAAGCCACTTTATAAGACAGGGATAATATTGACAATTATAGACCTATTTCTATGCCATCGGTGTTTGCTAAAGTTATCGAGAAGGTTGTATATACAAGGTTACTGGAGCATTTAAATTCACATGATATGCTGTCAAATGTTCAGTTTGGTTTTAGAAATGGTTTAACAACTGAAAATGCTATATTCTCTTTTCTCTGTGAGGTTTTGGACGGATTAAATAAAAGGTTGCGAACGCTAGGAGTTTTCTTTGATTTAACGTAGGCTTTTGACTGTGTTGACCACAAAATATTACTGCAGAAGTTGGACCATTATGGAGTAAGGGGAGTAGCTTACAATTGGTTCGCCTCTTACTTTAAGAACAGAAAGCAGAAGGTAATTTTCCGCAATATTGAGAGTGGTAGTGATGTTCAGTCCCAATGGGGCACTGTTAAGTGGGGCGTTCCCCAAGGGTCGGTGCTGGGGTCACTGCTGTTTCTTATTTATATAAATGATATGCCTTCTAGTATTACAGGTGATTCAAAAATATTTCTGTTTGTTGATGACAAATGGTTCAAATGGCTCTGAGCACTATGGGACTCAACTGCTGTGGTCATCAGTCCCCTAGAACTTAGAACTACTTAAACCTAACTAACCTAAGGACGTCACACACATCCATGCCCGAGGCAGGATTCGAACCTGCGACCGTAGCAGTCTCACGATTCCGGACTGCGCGCCTAGAACCGCGAGACCACCGCGGCCGGCTGCTGATGACACCAGCTTGGTAGTGAAGCATCTTGTGTGTAATATTGAAACAGCATCAAATAGTGTAGTTCATGAAATTAGTTCGTGGCTTGTGGAAAATAATTTGATGTTAAATCACAGTAAGACTCAGTGTTTACAGTTTCTAACTCACAATTCAACAAGAACCGATATTTTGATCAGACAGAATGGGCATATTATAAGCGAGACGGAACAGTTCAAGTTCCTAGGCGTTCGGATAGATAGTAAGCTGTTGTGGAAAGCCCATGTCCAGGATCTTGTTCAGAAACTAAATGCTGCTTTATTTACCATTAGAACAGTATCTGAAATAAGTGACACTTCAACACGAAAAGTAGTCTACTTCGCATATTTTCATACGCTTATGTCGTATGGTATTATTTTTTGGGGTAATTCTTCTGATTCAAGAAGGGTATTTTTGGCTCAAAAACGGGCTGTTCGAGCTATATGTGGTGTAAGCTCGAGAACGTCTTGTCGACCCCTATTCAACAGTCTGGTAATTCTGACATTGCCCTCACAGTATATATTTTCTTTAATGTCGTTTGTTGTTTGCAATATTAGCCTATTCCCAAGAGTTAGCAGCTTTCACTCAGTTGATACTAGGCAGAAATCCAATCTGCGTGTGGAATGCACTTCCTTGACTCTTGTGCAGAAAGGAGTGCAGTATTCTGCTGGATCCATTTTCAATAAGCTACCATAAGAACTCAAAAATCTTAGCAGTAGCCCAAACTCTTTTAAGTCTAAACTGAAGAGTTTCCTCATGGCTCACTCCTTCTATTCTGTCGAGGAGCTCCTGGAAGATCTAAAACATTAAGCAAATTCCAGTGTTACATTGTTGAGTTTCTTTATTTAAACTTACTTGTCACCTGAATATGTTTTTTATATTTCATTTTATCTGTTTCTAATATCGTGTTATGATTTCATGTATTGACTTGTTCCATGACCATGGAGACTTCTCCTTAATTTGGTCCCACGGAACAATAAATAAATAAATAAATAAATTTGAACCAATCCTGTCCGACGTAATAGGCGCAAAGAAAATAACTACTTAGAGGTAGGGTCCTCTCGTACCTATTCATTAGGAGAGAGTGTCCAATTCGGAGGAATGTCAACTGGAGCTCATTCCGCCTCAGTCCCTGGAAGGAGCTATGCCGCGGTGCGTCAGAGTAGTCGCCTACATCAACCAAAGCTAGCTGCCGTTCACTTTCAATCACTTTTCCTCGCAACATCACATAATAATGTACCTCAAATGATAGGTCTAGTCATGAGGGAGCAGTTTATTTCGTGATACAGTACGTGCTGTTTCAGCCCCCGTGTCTGCGGCGACAGTCACATTATTTCACCGAATTTGTACATGCTGTCGTACTCCTCCTTAAATGTTGTAGCCGAAGAATGAGATCCTGGATGTTTTAGACTGATTTTTTTTGCCAAGTAAATGTACTGGGTTACTCACAACGCACGAATAGATCCGTAGGAAAATGCGTGATAAAAGCGACATACGAGACGCAGATCAAAGAATCTATACATATTTGATAAGTGCGAAATGAACTTCTCAGTTTGGTATTGCTCAAATACCATCAATGTGAAGTGTGATTACCCTGAATAGCAATACATATCGTACATCGAATGCTACTGATATTGTCTGGAATACGCAATGCACCTATGAAACATTTCCGCTTACATTATACTGCAAATGTGTGCCGCCGTTAGCTTCAACTTGTTTCGAGAATTTGGAGCATAATGGTCGTTTCACGTGAGTGGATTACAGTGTGAATCACGCCCGTCCATGAAGGAGGACGACAACTTGATTTGTTCCTGGCTGATTCAGCTGCACCTACATATGAGTTTTATGCAAACCACGACGCCTTCAAAAACCACGCGCGAGAATTTCATATTCTCTCGCTCGCTACGCACGAACTATTAGTATAACAGACAAAAATGAACAGGACATTTTTATAAGAAATTTAATGTAGTTAGATTTTGTACCGTTTACGTTTTCGCTGTAGGCCATGGTTTATGAATTATTCAAGAAACACGAGTTTTCCGGTCAATTTTGCACATTTTCCTTGAACAATCGAGAGAAAACGTATCCTAGTACAAAAATTAACCAAATTAAATTTCCTACAAATAGGTCGTGTTCATTCCTGCACTAGGGCTGATATGAGGGATGTCCACAAAGTAAGTTCCGATCGAGCGTGAAATGGAAACCCCTGGGGAAATCCGGTAAAGATTTGCACAGATGTGTTGGGCAGTGTCTCTAGTATTCCCGTCGATCGTGTCGCGTCGTCTTCTCAGTTTTGAGTGAAAAATGAGCACGCAAAGATGTGTAGGGAATAGCGTCTCCCGCCTGGTTAAAGATTTCGCCTGTGTCGCGCAGCCCACATAACAACTGTCGAGCAGTTCCTTATTCATGCTAATTCTCGGCCGCACGCTGCAGGGGCAATGAAGATGCTCCTGCAGCGTTTCCGATGAGAAGTGTTTGATCACCCACAATACAGTCCGTAATTGGCTCCCCTGAGTCTCATCCCTGCTCACAAGAACCGCTGTATATGAAGAGAAAAATTTTTCCACAGTCAATGAGCTGCAGACCAGTGCAGACAACTGGCCGAAAGCTTCTATGACGAGGATATTGGAAAGTTGATACAACACTACGACAAAACTCGAAGTTGGAGTGGCGACTATGTAGAGAAGTAGGTGGAAGGTGTACCTAGCTGTTGCAGATAAAACGTTTCTTGTTTTCACTGTGGTTTCAATTTCCGCGATCGATCGGAACTTACATTCTGAACAAGCCTCTTAGTTTGCGCGAAGAGAGCGAAAGAATATGAAAATTTGCGAGTGACATTCAAGGACGTTGCAGGTTGCATAAAACGAATATGTAGGGGCAGCTGAATCACCCTCTAAAACTGATGTTTCATTTTTGCAATGTATAGGTGGAGTCAGCGTGATAAATCCTGCTTATTAAGTCTTTCGTACGACGCTCAGGGTCGACAGAAAGCGTTGGTTTGTTTCCCAGTTAAAAAAAAAATAAAGAAACTGGAATTTTATGTGCTAATTCAACATCTACATTGATAATCTGCCAATAACATTTAAGTGCTTAGCAGAGGGTTCATCGAACCACCTTCACAGTTATCTATTATTCCAACTCATAAAACACGCGGAAATAGGGAACACATATCTTTCCGTACGAGCTCTGATTTCCCTTATTTTATCATGGTGATCGTTTCTCCCTATGTAGGTCGGTGTCAACAAAATATTTTCGCAATCTGAGGAGAAAGTTGGTGATTCGAATTTCGTGAGAAGATCCCGTCGCAACGAAAAACGCTCTTCTTTTAATGATGTCCAGTCCAAATCCTGTATCATTTCAGTGACACTCTCTCCCATATTTGGCCATAATACAAAGCGTGCTGCCTTTCTTTGAACTTTTTCGATGTACTCCGTCAGTCCTGTCTGGCAAGGACACCGCGCAGCAGTATTCTAAAAGAGGACGGACAAGCGTAGTGTGGGCAGTCTCCTTAGCAGATCTGTTACATTTTCTAAGTGTCCTGCCAATAAAACGCAGTCTTTGGTCAACCTTCCCCACAACATTTTCTATGTGTTCCTTCCAATTTCAGTTGTTCGTAATTGTAATACCCGGGTATTTAGTTGAATTTACGGCTTTTAGATTAGACTGATTTATCGTGTAATCGAAGTTTAACGAATTCCTTTTAGCTTTCATGTGGATGACCTCACACTTTTCGTTATTTAGGATCAATTTCCACTTTTCGCACCATTCAGATATCTTTTCTAAATCGTTTTGCAATTTGTTTTGATCTTCTGATGACTTTATTACTCGATAAACGACAGCGTCATCTGCAAACAACTTAAGACAGTTGCTCAGATTGTCTCCCAAATCGTTTATATAGACAAGGAACTGCAAAGGGCCTATAACACTACCTTGATGAACGCCAGAAATCACATCTGTTTTACCCGATGACTTTCCGTCAGTTACTACGAACTGTGACCTATCTGACAGGAAATCACACATCCAGTTACATAGCTGAGACGATATTCCATAAGTACGCAATTTCACTACAAGCCGCTTGTGTGGTACAGTGTCAAAAAATTTCCGAAAATCCAGAAATACGGAATCGATCTGAAATCCCTTGTTAGTAGCACTCAACAATTCATGTGAATAAAGAGCTAGTTGTGTTTCACAGGAACGGTGTTTTATAAACCCATGTTGACTGTGAGTCAATTGACAGTTCTATTCGAGGTAATTCATAATGTTTTAACACTATATATGTTCCAAAATCCTGCTGCATGTCGTCGTTAACGATATGGGCCTGTAATTTAGTGGATTACTCCTACTACTTTTCTTGAATATTGGTGTGGCCTGTGCAACAGAGCTGTCCTAATTTAGGCTAGTGCGATATTCTTTTTATCGATTTCTATTAACGGGGGCAGTAAAACACGAAGAATAACAAATAATTCAGCAGCGACAGGGTCGCCATGGCCGATACTGACTGTAACCATCATGGAGAAGTGTTGCACAGCCGGTGCTCGAGAACTGATTATTCTTCGTGTTTTACTGTTCTTGTTGAAAAAAATCGATAAAAAGAATAACGCACTAGACTAATTGAAGACAGCTCTGCTGAGTGGGCACGTAACATTCGGATTTAAAAATAATGTCGTTTATAATGGGAAACAAATCTTTGTTTTCCGTCGACGCTTGGTGGCGTATGAAAGACGTAATAAGCAGGATTTGTTGGGGCTGGCTCCAGTTACATACTGCAAAAACTAAATTGCAAATATCTGCCGGAACACCATAGAAAAATCGCCTGACGACATATAGGAGAGACACACGGCATATGACTACTACTAAGAGAAATAGACGATTCAGTTCTCATACAAATAGTAAGAAGTACTGGTATTCATATCTGAAGGAGAAATCACAAAAATAACGGTATTAAAAGATGAAAGTGTCAAATGTGATGAAACTATTCTAAAATTTAGATCAAACGGCATGAGATAAACAAGACATGAAAACACAGCTGCAGGCTAGGAATTTAACATTCAGTTTAGAACATTTTTAAAACATGTTAAATGATCATGTCTGTGATCGCCCAGTGCTATATTACATTAGCTGACGCGATATATGATACTATTATTGATGGTGGTGTATATGAGCACCATATAGCACGAATCTTACTATTCTTGAAAAGCTACCGCCAGAGCAGGAAGGATTTACGGAAGGGAACTGCGAGTAGCAACACGCGTTCCGAGAGCACCGAAGAGAGGCTCAGTTCGGTCTGTGCCAGAAAATCGAGTTGGCCCCTCCAGGTTCTGAATTGCTTGGGGGAAAAGATGTTTGTCCATGAGATGAACCGTGTGACGCAGCTCTTCGCTCCGCATACATATCACCTGCAAGGAGCTTTCTGTGCACAGCACCAGCCGACAACACGTTTCCGGTGGCTTAAGAAAGGACATGCTTTACTTGGAACTTGGTCCCGATGCCTTTCCTTTCTGTACACAAAAGCAGACTTTGGTCACCGGCGCGTTATAACCTCTGTCGATCGTGTCTGAATTTTCTAGACGTCGAAATCGTGATTGGATATTGTTTTCTCAATTAGTGAACGACTGAATCAAGTTTGCAAATGGAACAACATGCTGTTATCTATCATATACAGGTCACGTAAGCAGAGTGAAATGTTGCTGGTTTGCATGAAATAGTTATAAATAATACTGCTGCGGTTAGAGCATGTTCAACTTTGTCGTCAGTTGCTTTGTTTTTTTTTTTTATCCAGTTACCATAGTTTGTGATATTTATTCCTTAGTTGCTAAAAACTAGCGCACAGAGTGTTTTGCCGGCCGAAGTGGCCGTGCGGTTAAAGGCGCTGCAGTCTGGAACCGCGAGACCGCTACGGTCGCAGGTTCGAATCCTGCCTCGGGCATGGATGTTTGTAATGTCCTTAGGTTAGTTAGGTTTAACTAGTTCTGTTCTAGGGGACTGATGACCTCAGCAGTTGAGTCCCATAGTGCTCAGAGCCATTTGAACCATTTTTGAACAGAGTGTTTCACAATTCCTATAATAGGCTAGTGAGATTATAGCGTGGACACAGCAGCTCGCATGGGAACCTAAGTCCGGAAACAGATTCCATGTTTAGTGGAAAACCAAGTTATCTCATACACTCCTGGAAATTCAAATAAGAACACCGTGAATTCATTGTCCCAGGAAGGGGAAACTTTATTGACACATTCCTGGGGTCAGATACATCACATGATCACACTGACAGAACCACAGGCACATAGACACAGGCAACAGAGCATGCACAATGTCGGCACTAGTACAGTGTATATCCACCTTTCGCAGCAATGCAGGCTGCTATTCTCCCATGGAGACGATCGTAGAGATGCTGGATGTAGTCCTGTGGAACGGCTTGCCATGCCATTTCCACCTGGCGCCTCAGTTGGACCAGCGTTCGTGCTGGACGTGCAGACCACGTGAGACGACGCTTCATCCAGTCCCAAACATGCTCAATGGGGGACAGATCCGGATATCTTGCTGGCCACGGTAGTTGACTTACACCTTCTAGAGCACGTTGGGTGGCACGGGATACATGCGGACGTGCATTGTCCTGTTGGAACAGCAAGTTCCCCTGCCGGTCTAGGAATGGTAGAACGATGGGTTCGATGACGGTTTGGATGTACCGTGCACTATTCAGTGTCCCCTCGACGATCACCAGTGGTGTACGGCCAGTGTAGGAGATCGCTCCCCACACCATGATGCCGGGTGTTGGCCCTGTGTGCCTCGGTCGTATGCAGTCCTGATTGTGGCGCTCACCTGCACGGCGCCAAACACGCATACGACCATCATTGACACCAAGGCAGAAGCGACTCTCATCGCTGAAGACGACACGTCTCCATTCGTCCCTCCATTCACGCCTGTCGCGACACCACTGGAGGCGGGCTGCACGATGTTGGGGCGTGAGCGGAAGACGGCCTAACGGTGTGCGGGACCGTAGCCCAGCTTCATGGAGACGGTTGCGAATGGTCCTCGCCGATACCCCAGGAGCAACAGTGTCCCTAATTTGCTGGGAAGTGGCGGTGCGGTCCCCTACGGCACTGTGTAGGATCCTACGGTGTTGGCGTGAATCCGTGCGTCGCTGCGGTCCGGTCCCAGGTCGACGGGCACGTGCACCTTCCGCCGACCACTGGCGACAACATCGATGTACTGTGGAGACCTCACGCCCCACGTGTTGAGCAATTCGGCGGTACGTCCACCCGGCCTCCCGCATGCCCACTATACGCCCTCGCTCAAAGTCCGTCAACTGCACATACGGTTCACGTCCACGCTGTCGCGGCATGCTACCAGTGTTAAAGACTGCGATGGAGATCCGTATGCCACGGCAAACTGGCTGACACTGACGGCGGCGGTGCACAAATGCTGCGCAGCTAGCGCCATTCGACGGCCAACACCGCGGTTCCTGGTGTGTCCGCTGTGCCGTGCGTGTGATCATTGCTTGTACAGCCCTCTCGCAGTGTCCGGAGCAAGTATGGTGGGTCTGACACACCGGTGTCAATGTGTTCTTTTTTCCATTTCCAGGAGTATATATATATATATATATATATATATATATATATATATATATATATATATATATATATATATATATATATCGGGGCGGTTAGTAGACCCGCAACCGAGCGCCTCCCCAGGTGGCGGATAGGGGAATGCCTCCTAGATATAGGTGGTACCGAGGAAATGAAATACTCGGGGTGGACCAAAACTACTAGTAGCGTCTGTTCCCACAGTGGGCGGCTACAAAAGGCGTCTGCTCCACATGTCAGTGGCGGCCTCAACCAACCTCCTGATCTGGAAAGTCAGGTTGTACTCGGCAGCATGCCATACATCCAACTACTAAACATCATGATGGTACAACTAGAAAAATCTCATTACCCCGGGCCCCAGTCAATAGACTGGGATTGTCGTGAGCATCGGATTCCGGGGGCTCACGGACATCATGAGAAGAATCGGAGCTTCTCAAACTCCCTCAAGACCAAACGCAAACACTACATCGGCACACTCAACGTGAACACACTGATGAAGACAGGAAAGATGAAACAACTGACAGACACTCTCGAAAAATTTCAAATCAAAATATGTGCACTGCAAGAAACACGATTCACAGACGAAGACCATTTCAACACGGAGAATTTCAGAATATACAAAGGAAAACCATCGAGACAACTGAAAAACCTAAGGCATTTTGGCACAGGATTTGCAGTACACAGGTCCATCACGGACAGCATAATCGACTTTTCGTCACCAAACGAAAGAATCAGCACCATCACAGTGAAATCAGCCAATAAATCCTACACAATAATCAACGCACATGCACCGACTAATGACTACAACAGGAAAAACCCGGACGAAATTGATGACTTCTGGACGACAATGGAAGAAACTATCAGAAAAATTCCTGCACATAGAGTCAAAATAATACTGGGAGACTTCAACGCCAAACTAGGAAAAGAAAAGATATACAGACATATCACAGGAAAACATACTCCACACAATGACACCAACGAAAACGGAAAACATCTGATAGACTTTTGCAAAAGCCACGACCTTGCCATTATGTCAACAAAATTCAAGAAACCAACACGAAAACTTACCACATGGAAATTCCCCAGCGGAAAGCAAGAACTACAAATTGACCACGTAATAGTCCAGAAAGACTCACAAAAAGAAATTTTCAACATAGACACCCGTAAAGGCTACTTCGACTCAGACCACCACCTACTACAGATCAGGATTCGCCTTTTGCCCAAGAAAAAGCTCCAGAAGAACAAAATTGTTAGACCAGATCCAGAATACGTTACTTTAAACCAGACACAAATATTACACAAAATTAAAATGGAGAAAACGACAGACTGGACACAACTTTCACGAAGAATCCGAGAGGCCATGAAACTAGCACAAGCACCACGAACACGGAAACACCGTTGGTGGAACCACACATGTGACCAAGCTATGGACCAACGAATCAGCGCATGGAAAAAATTTTGTTGCCATAAATCCCAAGAGAATTGGATGAACTTCTTGAAAACACAGAAGCAATCAAGCAAAATCATTCGCAGTGAAAAACGACAGTATGACAAACGGCGACTGACAGAGATCGAATCGGACTTCATGAAGAACAATACAAGAAACTTCTACAGAACGTTCCGAGAAAATATGACTGGATATCAACCACCCAACTTGTGCTTCAGAAGACCGGATGGAACCCTAGAAACCAATACCAAAAACAATTGTGACATTCTGGCAAAGTACTTTGAAAAACTGCTCAACACGGACCACCCCATGGAAGAAATGATGACAGAAACGAGCACATACAATCCAGATAGTGAACCTCCAACTCTAGAAGAAGTTAAAGAAATAATTAAGTCACTCAAGAATCGTAGAGCACCAGGAGAAGATGGCATCATCGCGGAAATCTGGAAGTTACAAGACCCAGAACTCACCAAAGACATTCACAGGATCTTGGAAGACATCTGGGAGACCATGAAAATTCTTGACGACTGGGAAACTGCCCTGATACACCCACTACACAAAAAAGGTGACAAGACTAACCCGAACAACTACAGAGGAATATCCCTACTACCGGTCACATACAAGATTCTCTCTAAAGCTTTACTGAACAGACTAGAATGCCAAACCGACCACTTGATTGGGGAATACCAAGCAGGCTTCCGTAAAGGGCGGTCTTGTGCAGAACAAATTTGGAACCTGAAAATGATTTTACAACACAAACAGAACCTGATCATTACCTTTGTTGACTTCAAAAAGGCGTACGACTCTATCGACCGGAAAACTCTCTTCAAAATTCTAGCAGAATACAAAGTAGACAACAAAACACGGGCTATCATAGAGCAAACTTTAACCAACACGACCTCCAAAGTAAAGTTCTGTGGGGAACTATCAGAGCCCTTTGAAATTCGCACAGGTGTCCGACAAGGCGATGGCCTCTCACCTCTCCTTTTCAATCTGGCGTTAGATAAGGTCATAAAAGAATGGGAAACATCACAACAGGGGATAACCTTAGGAAACCTACAGATTAAATGCCTGGCTTTTGCAGACGATTCGGCGATTGTCACGAAAGGTATAAAGGAAACAAAAGACGCTATTGAAAAACTGCACGAAATCGCTTCCAAAACTGGACTACAGATCTCTTACGAAAAGACACAGTTTATGAGCACAAAGAAACTCTCATCTCTGAACACAAAGTATGGCACGATTTACAAAACGGCAAACTTCAAATACCTCGGTGAAACACTACAAATGAGTGGACATAACAGAGACTCAAACGAAGAAAGAAAGACTAAACTGGAAAAGGCATACAAAGTAGTGTGGAATCATTACAACAAGAAGTCTATTTCACAAAAAGCCAAATTACGCCATTACGACACGGTGGTGCTCCCCGAGGCACTATATGCAGCAGAGACCACACTAATGCTAGGGCATACACGTATCAGACAATTAGAAAAAGTAGAACGGAAAATACTTAGGAAAATATTTGGCGCAACTAACAACAATGGAATATGGATCAAGAAACCTACAGAGGAACTGTACAAACATACGGAGACAATCACAGAAAAGATTAGAAAACGCAGACTACAATTCTATGGACACCTATACAGAATGCCATCACACAGGCTGACCAAACAGATCTTTGACTGGGTAACCACTAGAAACAACAAATGGGTGGCAGAGGTAGAAAACGACCTGAACCAGCTCAACATAACAGCAGACACAATAAACGACAGAATAAAGTTCAGAAACATCATTAAGAAAAGTAAACTACATGAGATACAATGCGACAAACGAACAGGCATAAAATGGACCGAAGAACGCAAGCAAGATCACAGCCAGAAGATGAAAGAAATATGGGCAACCAAAAAGGCAATCAAGATGAAGCCGAAGACACAAAGCCGACAAGAAGCATGGACAGAGGACCGGAAACAGAAACACAGCGAGCGAATGAGGGAAGTTTGGGCAGCAAGGAAGGCAGCAAAAGGAACTGGCCATGTAGTTTAGTCCAAATGCGCTCTTTAAGGGCAAAACACCAATAATATATATATATATATATATATATATATATATATATATATATATATATATATATATCGAAGATATGCTAAAACCCCGTCTTTGAAGTGAATCTAGTTTGAAGATGGCCAAACGGAATCTTGTGATTGGAAAGAAACAACTAAGAGCGTTAGATGCAGATCAATGCCGAATTGCGGATAAGAAATAAATACTCGAATATATTTCGAGCTTTTACAGTAAGCCATACAGCAAAGTCAACCACGATACCTTAATCTTAGATGAACTGGATGATTCTGTCTCCGAAATCACAGAAATACTTCCCTCAGAATTAAAACACGTTATAGCCTGCCGCGGTGGCCGAGCGTTTCTAGGCGCTTCATTCCGTGACCGCGCGACTACTACGGTCGTGGGTTCGAATCCTGCCTCGGGCATGGATGTGTGTGATGTCCTTAGGTTAGTTAGGTTTAAGTAGTTCTAAGTTCTAGGGGACTGATGACCTCCGATTTTAATCCCCATAGTGCTCATTTAAACCATTTTTTCAAACATGTTATAGACTTGATGAAAAGAGGAACTGCCGGCCGGAGTGGCCGAGCGGTTCTAGGCGCTACAGTCTGGAACTGCGTGATCGCTACGGTCGCAGGTTCGAATCCTGCCTCGAGCATGGATGTGTGTGATGTCCTTAGGTTGGTTAAGTTTAAGTAGTTCTAAGTTCTAGGGGACTGATGACCTTAGAAGTTAAGTCCCATACTGCTCAGAGCTATTTGAACCAAAGAAGGAACTGCTCCAGGTGGTAATAATCTCTCAGTCGATATTTTAAAGCTCATGGATGAGGAATCTATAAAGCATTTAGCTAAAGTATCTTTAAGTTCTTTGCACAGCGGAATATTATCAAGAGATTGGAATAAAGCCAAAATAAACCTAATATATAAGATGGTGGTGGTTAGTGTTTAACGTCCCGTCGACAACGAGGTCATTAGAGACGGAGCGCAAGCTCGGGTTAGGGAAGGATTGGGAAGGAAATCGGCCGTGCCCTTTCAAAGGAAACATCCCGGCATTTGCCTGAAACGATTTAGGGAAATCACGGAAAACCTAAATCAGGATGGCTGGAGACGGGATTGAACCGTCGTCCTCCCGAATGCGAGTCCAGTGTGCTAACCACTGCGCCACCTCGCTAGGTAACATATAGGAAATATACTACTAGAGATACACTGGTCAGTCAGAACATAATGGGCATCGACCTACTATCGATATAAACCCCTCCGGGCGATAGCAGCGTCACCTAGCGAGGAATGACTGCAAGGCAGACACTCGCACGGTCCATGGAGCAACAGTGGGCGTGCTGTCCGTGTGTACAATGGAGAAGGCGCGCGATCTATCTGAGTTTGACCGAGGGCATATTGTGATGGCCCTGGGGCTCGGCACGAGCATTTTGGAAACTGCATAACTTTTCGGGTGTTCGAGGAGTGCTATGGTGAGTGTTTTCAACAAGTGGCGAAACCAAGGTGAGACCACGTCCAGAAGTCTTGGGGTTGGGCTATCGCTCGTTACAGATGTCGGACGTTGTAGGCTGGGCAAACTGGTCAAACAGGACAAGCGGCGAACTGTGGCGAAACAAATATCAGACTTTAATGCTGGGCAGAATACAACTGTGTCTGAACACACAGTGCTCCGAACACTCCTAATGATAGGCATCCGCAGCCGATGACTCATCCATGTGCCAATGTTAACAACACGACATCGGCAACTACGACTGAAATGGGTAAGTGACCATCAGCACTGGACGTTGGCGCAGTGGCAGAGCGTTGCATGGTCTGATGAATCCCGATACCTTCTTCATCATACCGATGTGTTGGCGCGAATCCGACTCCTTCCAGGGGAAAGGTCGTAGATACCTGTACTGCGGGAGGGGCACAAGCTGGCGGCGGCTCCATTATGCTCTGGGTAACATTCACGTGGGCATCCACGGATCCAGTAGGGCTCTTGCAAGGCACCATAATGCCTAAAATGTATCGTACGCTGGTTGCAGACCACGAACACCCCTTCATGACGATCATTCTTCTCGAATTTAGTGACATTTTTCAACAAGATAATGCACCTTTTCACAAGACCAGGTGCACGATGGAGAGGTTCGAGACACACAGTGGCGAGTGATGTGCTAGCCTCCTAACTTGCCATATCTGAACCCGATGGAAAAAATCTGGGATGTGATTGAAAGTGGCGTCAGAGCTCATGGCTATCCTCCCCGGAATTTACAGCAATTATGTGTCCCTCCAGCGACCTATCAAGGCCTCATTGCTTCCATGATATGACGCGTTGCCGCTGTTATCCGTGCCAAAGGTGAACTTACTTTCTATTAGGTAGGTGGTCATAATGTTCTGGCTGATCAATGTATAAAGATCTATCGGCCTATCAGCCTTCTGCCCACATTGTACACTTTTACCTTAAATTTTCACTACCAGGTTGAGCACTACACTTAACATGGCTCAGTCCAATGAGCAAGCTGTGTTCCGCACAGGATTTAGTACAAATGACCATAACTTAACTCTACGCGAAACAATTAGTAGAAGAAATTGTTACCATATATCTCTTTATCTTGCATTTATACATTTTGAAAATATATTCTATTCGATCAGTCACCCAGTTGTGTTTGAGGCTGTAACAGAACAAGGAATAAAACTGGGCTACACTAAAGTGTTATATAAGATATGCAAAGCCTCCACAGCGTTTGTGAGAGTTGTTGAAGGAATCAATGAATTTCCAATTGAAAAGTGTGCAAAACAAGGTCACTCTATACCTCCACAAATAGTGTCAGCAGCCCTAGAAAAATCAATGTCTAGATTGATTTGGAAAACAGGGGGAATCATAGTTCTGGGAAAGAGATTAAATAATCTGAGGTTTACTGATGATATTGTTCTATTTGTACGTAACATAGAAGAATTTGAAATATTGGATAGCGAACTTGCGTTAGTTTGCTCTGAAGCTCGTCAAAAAATGTACTATGATAAAACCCAGATCACGATGAATGAATGGACAGCAGAGAGCTCAATTCTAAGACGTGGGCTGAGCCGAAGATTTATGACCAATGTATACGGCCAGCAATAACTGATGACTGAGAGACATGGACATTAAATTAGTTATCGTTAGAAAACTAATAGTAACCCAAACAGAAATGGAAACGTCATGGTTGGGCTATACAGAGAAAGACGGAAGGAAAGCAGTTGGTATCAGACTACAACAAAGGTCAGTGACGTAATGGAAAGAGGGAATATACTGAAATGGCAGTGGGCTGGTCATGTCGCTCGAAAATATACCGGGTGGTCCAAATAAGTTCTAGATTGGAACCCGATTTACCAAAAACGAACAACGGGAAGACCACCGGACATATGAGACAGACATTTAAGAATGAACTGGTGACGGAAAGCTCCAGATCGACAGAAGTGGAAGAACTTTCTGGGATCCTATGTTGCACGGAACCTCAAAGACGCCACATCACCAAGTGATCGAACTGGCTGATGATTTATAATTTTAGGTTTCAAGTATATTTTCTACTTACGTTAGCATACCTTAAACGATATTTTTCAATTATGATCTACTTTTGTTTTGTCATATTAGTGCACGACCGTTACGCTATGTCAGAGATATACTTTTTTATTAAATTTATATCACTGATGAAAGTCGATTTATATCGTGTGTAAAAAATTATATATACCGCTTGAGAGTTAGTCATCGCTATACACCAATAGCGGTAAATAATATATAAAAAAGTAGCTCTAGTGGATTATTGCTACAAAAATATACGTGTTATACAACTTATTGAGGCTGCAGTACAGCATACACAAGAAATATTCCAGCCAACTATATTTTGCGAAATGACCATGGAGGAAATATCACAATAATTGGAGTTTATGTGAGGCAGCATGTGAGAAACGGAACCAAAAAGGTACACCAAGTATCCTCCAGAAGACACCGTAAGGTGTTTTGCGGAGTACAGATTAAGGTGTAGGTGTGGGACATGACGAACAGATGTAGCTCTGCTGAAGGATCTTCACTTTTAAGTATCAGGGAACTGTTTGTACCTATGAAGGTGTTCTAGCTACTTATGTGGTCGATATCATGTTAAATTGATGCGTTTCAGGAAGACAGAGAATGTTCTGCAAGAAATTAGGAAAGTGATTGTATCCTATAACTTTTATTCATTATGGGTATACACGTCCTCCGCCAACAGTGACTTCGTTTTACGAAACTAAAATAATCCTAATATGGAGTGACGCAGGGGTAAGAGTGCCTACAACAATTCTCATGTCATGTCGTGCAAAAAAAATCCTGTTTCGCATGTTTTTATAGAGCTTTGCTACTTGCAAAACACGTAGAGAGATTTATTGCCATGCTTACTATATATTTGTAATTGAATCGTTCCAACGGCCTGGCGCCACATTCAGTGAATCATGTGAGGTGTTATATCACATTAAAGTAACTACATTACTCGAGCAAAATTGTCCTAAATGAGAGTATCTCTCTCGGAGCGTGTGCGCAGCATTAAGTTAATATCAGTCGATAACTGAATTCCTGAAATCAAATTAGGAACTCAGACGCGTGAAACAGCAAGAGACTAATATTATGGAATATGACGTAATTACTGTCGTTTTACAGCTCTACACAACAAAAGCGTTTCTTCCATGTAGATAAAATGATAGAACACCGTGCTATAGATCGAATATTTGATTGAGGAAAATGTGTTACCAATATGTATCCATATACATACATGTACTCAACTTGCCCTTTTCTCGCACACTATCCTGCGAAACATGGAAGAATGGCAACAGGAAGATTCCATATTCCTAGCTTTTCGGAAAGCGTTTGACACAGTGCTCCACTATAGACGGTTAGCAAAGGTCCGAGCATACGGAATAGGTTCCCAGATATGTGAATGATTCGAAGACTTCTTAAGTAATAGAACCCAACACGTTCTCCTCGACGGCGAGTTTTCATTAGAGAGAAGGGTACCATCAGGAATGCCTCAGGGAACTGCTTCAGGGCCGCACTTGTTCTCTGTATAAAAAAACGATCGGAGGAATACGGTAAGCAACAGACTGAGACTGCTGATGACGCCGTAATGTAAGCGAAGGTGTAGTCGTTGAGTGACTGTAAAAGGATAAATGGTGAATTAGACATTACTTCTGTTTGGTGTGATGAATGGCAGCTTTCTCAAAGTGTATAAAATGTAATTAATGCGGAAAAGTAGGAAAAACAATACCATAATTTCCGAGTGCAGCATTAGTGGTGTGCTGCTTGACATAGTCACGTTGATTGGATATCTAGGCGTAATGTTGCAAAACGATACGAGATGGAACAAGCACGTTAGCTCGGTGGTGGGAGAGGCGAATAGTCGACTTCGGTTTTTTGGGAGAATTGTAGGAAAGTGTAGCTCATCTAGAAAGGAGGCTGCGTATAGAACACTACAGCAATCCATTCTCGAGTACTGCTCAAGTGCTGGGGTCCCCACCAGGTCGGGTTAAAGACAGACATCGAAGCAATTCTAAGGCGCTGGTAGGTTTGTTACCTATAGGTTCGATTAACACGCGAATATTACAGAGATATTTCATGGACTCAAACGGGAATCCCTGGAAGGAAGAGGACGTTCTTTTCGTAAAACCCCATTGAGAAAATTTAGGGAACCAACATTTGCGACTCAATACAGAATGATTCTACTGCAGCCAACGTACATTTTGCGTAAGGACCGCGAAGACAAGATAAGAGAAATTACGGTGCATTGGAAGGGTATAGACAGTCGTTTTTCTCTCCCTCCATTTTCGAGTGGAGTAAGAAAAGGAATCTGCATCGTACAGATGTAGAGTAGAAAAACGAATGACTAGTAGTGGTACAAGGTACACCCTGCAATGCGCCGTATGGTGGCTTGCGTAGCACGTATGTAGATTTAGGTGTAGATGTATCATCAGTAACGTACATAGTGAATGTAGAACTCTAGTTTAATTCTAAAGATTAGTAGGTCGTAACAAAAGATTGCTTCATTAAGAGAAACAGTTTTCAAAACTCTTGTCATATTAAGAGACAACTGAATATGGAAGGACTTTATTGCAATGAATAGTCGGACCGCTACAGTGAAAATACACTCCTGGAAATTGAAATAAGAACACCGTGAATTCATTGTCCCAGGAAGGGGAAACTTTATTGACACATTCCTGGGGTCCGATACATCACATGATCACACTGACAGAACCACAGGCACATAGACACAGGCAACAGAGCATGCACAATGTCGGCACTAGTACAGTGTATATCCACCTTTCGCAGCAATGCAGGCTGCTATTCTCCCATGGAGACGATCGTAGAGATGCTGGATGTAGTCCTGTGGAACGGCTTGCCATGCCATTTCCACCTGGCGCCTCAGTTGGACCAGCGTTCGTGCTGGACGTGCAGACCGCGTGAGACGACGCTTCATCCAGTCCCAAACATGCTCAATGGGGGACAGATCCGGAGATCGTGCTGGCCAGGGTAGTTGACTTACACCTTCTAGAGCACGTTGGGTGGCACGGGATACATGCGGACGTGCATTGTCCTGTTGGAACAGCAAGTTCCCTTGCCGGTCTAGGAATGGTAGAACGATGGGTTCAAAAATGGTTCAAATGGCTCTGAGCACTATGGGACTCAACTGCTGAGGTCATAAGTCCCCTAGAACTTAGAACTACTTAAACCTAACCTAACCTAAGGACAACACACACATCCATGCCCGAGGCAGGATTCGAACCTGCGACCGTAGCGGTCGCGCGGTTCCAGACTGTAGCGCCAGAACCGCTCGGCCACCAGCGGCCGGCACGATGGGTTCGATGACGGTTTGGATGTACCGTGCACTATTCAGTGACCCCTCGACGATCACCAGTGGTGTACGGCCAGTGTAGGAGATCGCTCCCCACACCATGATGCCGGGTGTTGGCCCTGTGTGCCTCGGTCGTATGCAGTCCTGATTGTGGCGCTCACCTGCACGGCGCCAAACACGCATACGACCATCATTGGCACCAAGGTAGAAGCGACTCTCATCGCTGAAGACGACACGTCTCCATTCGTCCCTCCATTCACGCCTGTCGCGACACCACTGGAGGCGGGCTGCACGATGTTGGGGCGTGAGCGGAAGACGGCCTAACGGTGTGCGGGACCGTAGCCCAGCTTCATGGAGACGGTTGCGAATGGTCCTCGCCGATACCCCAGGAGCAACAGTGTCCCTAATTTGCTGGGAAGTGGCGGTGCGGTCCCCTACGGCACTGCGTAGGATCCTACGGTCTTGGCGTGCATCCGTGCGTCGCTGCGGTCCGGTCCCAGGTCGACGGGCACGTGCACCTTCCGCCGACCACTGGCGACAACATCGATGTACTGTGGAGACCTCACGCCCCACGTGTTGAGCAATTCGGCGGTACGTCCACCCGGCCTCCCGCATGCCCACTATACGCCCTCGCTCAAAGTCCGTCAACTGCACATACGGTTCACGTCCACGCTGTCGCGGCATGCTACCAGTGTTAAAGACTGCGATGGAGCTCCGTATGCCACGGCAAACTGGCTGACACTGACGGCGGCGGTGCACAAATGCTGCGCAGCTAGCGCCATTCGACGGCCAACACCGGGGTTCCTGGTGTGTCCGCTGTGCCGTGCGTGTGATCATTGCTTGTACAGCCCTCTCGCAGTGTCCGGAGCAAGTATGGTGGGTCTGACACACCGGTGTCAATGTGTTCTTTTTTCCATTTCCAGGAGTGTAGAATGATCGACATACGGGATTCATTGTTCTATGCATCAAGAAGCACTTGGTGCTAAATTTGCAGTCATGGAGCACTTGAAGGAATTGGTGATACGAACAGTGAAATTTCTGAAGTCGCAGACATTGTACCACTGTCAGCTGCCAGTACTGGGACCGTGGCAGGATGTGTGATTGGGCCCCATCTCCGATTTTATCACTGTTTTAAAGAAGGTTTAACGTGATTTAAACATAACATAATTGGAGGAGCATTGGAACTACAAAAAATACCCAATAGGATGAAAAACAGAATCACTGTAATTTCTTATTAAACAACATTTCGTATGTTCACAAATGCAATTTAAACCATGGTTTTATAAGTTGCACGAGATAATGCCGGAATTCGAGCGAACTAATAGTTAGTTTTTGTGGTGTAAGAGGCTGAATCAGAGCTTGCAGTAGTATACACACGTGTATCGTCGAGCTACTATTAAGAGCAAAAGTTCGGTTTCATGTATTACTGAGCCTGCAAACATTCGAGGAAATTATGCAGACTGAAACATGTCATTGTTTGTATCTAGAAAGCAGACGCCCCCTGAAGAAGAAATCTCGCTAAGTGTTCCGACACGCAACAGAAAGTTTATGTACAGGTGTACCAGAATAACTGCTCCTAATTTTCTAATGTCTTAGAGGACGTGAACATGAACATTAGTTATCAGTAATACCAGTACAGTGTCTGCAAATGTTTCGTTCTTTATACAAAAGCCAGTGCTCAACACCCAAAATTCAGATGGTCTTTTTTAAGCTATTAGTCTTACCATCAAAACAATGGACTACTGAAGTTAGTTTGTTATTATAAACCACAGAATATCTTCCGTGAAATTTGTGTACCTAGTTTCGGGAAGTAAAATTCATAACACTGTTTTTCTACGACAGTGTGGAAAGACATGCTTCTTGATTACGAGACTGACACTAAAAGTTGAATTTCCTGTCTCCAGTATGTAATTTTTTCCTAGCACATTTTCTGCATTCACATTTCCGATTTCTACACAAATTTTACTCAGAATTAGAATGGACTGCTGTCGCTACAGATTTAAATAACATTTATCAACATATCTGTAATTTTCATTATATTTAATTATGACCATTCTGTAGAAAAAAAAAACAGTTTGTAACATTTGAATGAGGTGCCATCGCAAAGATCGTGCTATAAATTTCACAATCGTTTCACAATGATGACCTTCCAGCAGTTTTATTTCAATTTACACTTTCCTTCATCCCAGAATAAGTTCAAAAGGACACGTTCCTAGACACTGGTTTATTAAGAAAACTTTTTGATTTCACGCCGTATATTATTACTGAAAACAAGCCGTCTTTGGTTGTTTGCAGATGACGCTGTCGCTTATCGACTAATAAACTCATCAGAAGATCAAAACAAATTGGAAAACGATTTAGAAAAAATATCTGAATGTTGCGAAAAGTGGCAGTTGACCCTAAATAACGAAAAGTTTGAGGTCATCCACATGAGTGATAAAAGGAACTCGTTAAACTTCGGTTACACGATAAATCAGTCTAATCTAAAAGCCGTAAATTCAACTAAATACCTAGGTATTACAATTACGAACAACTTAAATTGGAAGGCACACATAGAAAATGTTGTGGGGAAGGCTAACCAAAGAATGCGTTTTATTGGCAGGAAACTTAGAAAATGTAACAGACCTACTAAGAAGACTGCCTACACTACGCTTGTGCGTCCTCTTTTTAGAATACTGCTGCGCGTTGTGGGATCCTTACCAGATAGGACTGACGGAGTACATCGAAAAAGTTCAAAGAAAGGAGCACGCTTTGTATTATCGCGAAATATGGGAGAGAGTGTCACTGAAATGATACAGGATTTGGACTGGAAATCATTAAAAGAAAGGTGTTTTTCGTTGCGGCGGAATCTTCTCACGAAATTCGAATCACCAACTTTCTCCTCAGAATGCGAAAATATTTTGTTGACACCGACCTACAAAGGGAGGAACGATCACCACAACAAAATATGGGAAATCAGAGCGCGTACGGAAAGATATAGGTGTTCATTCTTTCCGCGCGCTATACGAGATTGTAATAATAGAGAATTGTGAAGGTGGTTTGATGAACCCTGTGCCAGGCACTTAAATATGATTTGCAGAGTATCCATGTAGATGTAGATTATTAGTTATTATGATACATGTTTTATAACGTTCTATTACAATCCGTAGTAAAGCAAACAATGGTCATAAGCCAGTCTGAGAATGCACGTGAGCCCGATGGCAACTGCTTAAAGAAACCTCGTGACGTTCCCATTTTCCCACTTGAAAGAATTAAATACCAGTCGCATGAATCGTGAATGAATGTGTAAAGGTCAAATATACTGAGAAAAAATACCACCGCTATGACGCTTTCATGTAATAGGAAACTGAAAAAATAGTAATAATATTGATTTGAAAGTAGTGATGAATATAGTTATGAGGACCCCAAGATCACCAAGGTAGGAAACTGGATGATGCTCGACCATGAGCTACACAGCAAGAGAGAAAAATGATATGACTTCAAATGCTACTTAATAAAGAAATTTTGTAAAACTTATGGGCACGCCATTTAATTTCATTTTGTATATTATTTGAGTTTACTTTCCCTTCACTTTAAATCTAAGGCTAACTATTGTATTGCTTTGTACACTGACGAATGTCTGGTGTCGGTAACGCTGCGATATGGAGTGTTCCCCCTCATCCCTCACGTTCCCTGATGTGCCCACACAGAGTCTAGTTGTCTTGCCAAATTAGATACAGCTGCCAAGGTCCCCAAATCTGTGAGACGTTGTTGATGCGTAGTTGATAGAGACAGTTCTTAACACAAGCCATAGTGCTGAAAGATCTTTCTCCTTCAGCTACAGTCATTGTAAGTGTGCAAAAGAAGCACAGAACTACACATGCACTAGGAAATAAGCTTGAAATTTTAAGATTGTGCATCTTATTCGAAACGTCTGATGGTTCCAAAGTACTGTCTCCGAAGTTGGAAGTATGAGTTGTTTTCAGATATGTAATTTCTTCTTCTAAATCTGTTGTGGCATCATTTTGGTATTCGTTGATAAATAACTTGAATGCCTGAGCGTCTTGATCGTCAGTCATTTTCAGCCATTACCATACAAGCCCAAATGTGTCATTTAAAATCTTCATTGCTTCGTATTTGGTTTTCTAGGCAGACACTAGACTGTCAAAAGTGAAGTAAAAAAAAATTATCTTGAGAACATTTTCCGAGCTCACATGTGTCAGTTCGTTCCTGGTTTCATTACAGAAGTATTTCCTTTTCTCAGTGTGCGCATCCGGAAATTCAGGATCGATATCAATTGCACTGGCAATAACTTTGGACTGAGAGAGAACTGTGTCCCGATTTTCGCGAAGATATTTTAAGTCATTTAAAAAGGTCGCAATGTTTCTTATCACGGCAATAAATGATAGTCTTTCGAATTTGTAGCAGTTTGCTTCTGTAGTCACTTGGTACCAACAACTTTAGCCAAATTGATGGGATGATTAAATACTTGAAAGATCTCACATAATCTAAAACGCCTTATCCACATTTTTCAGATGACAAATTTAGCTTACTGAGAGTTTCAAAAGCAATGACAGTCTTATCCAAGTGGGCTGCAGTTGGTCGTACTGCATGAACCCAAGCACTTCAGTGGGTGTCAGATTTGTAATATAAAGAATTTCCAACACACCGTCTCAGGATTTGCCATCGTTGTGGACTGCAACTGAACAGTTGTTGAATCACTCGGAAAAAAAAGTCAGCTTCATGGCTCTCAGCTGCCAAGGACTTCACATAATTTAGAGCTACGACAAGCACACGGAGAAAACTTTGCAAGAGGACGTCACGGAAGAAATTGTGTCTGAGCTCCTTTTTAGGCCCCATTCACATTACTTTCGCTGTCGTTACCTCGTCCGCGGCACTCACTGATAGGAATTGAGTGTTTCACAAGTGTTGATCGCATTAAATGTGCAGTAGTAACTCCTGTTATATGACTACAATCTAAGAATTTCAAAAACCGTTCATTTATACAACTGGCCATTAAAATTGCTACAACATGAAGGTGACGTGCCACAGCAGCTCCCAGACAGTAAAAAGTGATTTACCTATACCGTTTTTCAGTTGTTCAGCTTTAACCTTCCTTTGAATTTAATGAGGAATGTGCTTTTTCCTTTCTCTTCGTTGCCCCAGACTTGTGTTTAGATTCCATAATGTTTATATCATTTAAATAAAGCTTGCACCCTTGCACACCACACCCAAAGCTGTCAAAAGTTTGTAAAAGAAATCATTGTCAGTGTTGCAAACTCAAAGGTCTCGAGACGAAGTGGAGGTGCACTGCGGTAAGCTATGGTATCGCTACGTATGAAACCGTGGGCTTTACTATGTAACTACTCTCTGCCCCAGTTCTGGGCGCAGCTGGCGTGTAACAGGTGTGCACGATGATGGTGATCTTCAGGAATAGCAAAAGGAGTCCCAGAGGCGGCACAGTTATAGTAATTCTTCACTTCGGCACTGATGCATGTTAGCTGCCATTGACGCGAAGAGAACTGGGGAGTAGTGGGGGGGAAGGATCAACTGGTTTTTTAATCTTATTAACCAGATTTTCGGTTGATTGTTGGTCCAGTTGTAATCGCTTGTTCAAGAAAAGAACTGATAACCAATAAAGAGGGAATGGAAACAGGCACAAATTCTACTCGCCTTATCAGTAGTGCTAAAAATTGCAGTTTGCAATTAAGAAGTTTTAATTGGTAAAATTTTCATTGGTTTCAAGTACTGGATTACTAAAAACAAAGGAAAGCAAGCATTGTTCGTTCAGTAACAATCCCGAGCGACAGTCAGGTGGTACTAGAAGCGATAATACAGCATTCTGAGCTAATAACGTTGACGCCATGTGACGTCCGTGTACTTTACTAGCTATTAGACGGCGCTCGGCGAACGCACTATTTTATTCGCTAGTAGAATAGCCCATTTAAAAGACAGCTACGATGTACAATCTTATGTTAGTGGAGGTGTAACTATGAAATTGCCGACTTTTCAACACTGACCTATATTATGAGACGACTACTGATGAATGTTGCCATCTTTGTACATGTCGTGAAACCCAATATGATAGAAAATCTATTTATTTTACAACAGCAGTCTGACGTTTTCCAACTGAGTACCCTGAGAGATCCAAATCCTTGGGAGACTGTCTCTCCCCCCCCCCCCCATGAGGCTTAGGCCCCAGGGGTTTCGCCCCCCCCCCCCCCCCATCGACGGGGCAACAGTTTTTGATGGAATTGAATGAGTATGGAGGTCTCACATGCAGGGTGGTGCGGAGCCAACTGACACATTTCAGATGTGAGTAGTGCGCTGCCGCTATAGCTTGTCGAGGTTGGCTGAAGGGGGTATAGAAGAGACGAGGAGGGGGGGGGGGTTTATGTGGGTGGGACGCCATTTCATGACGTGTGCCACCGCGATGTCAGTCATAGTTGCCAACTGTAGAGTCATATCCCCACGCGTAGGGACTTTCGGCTCTTTTTTCCAAAATGTAGGGACTTATTCCGATCCCTCTGTAAAACGTAGGTACTTCCTGTCCAAGACAGAAAAATTACGAAATAAGAAATTAAGGAAGAAAAAGTTGCCAAACTGTATAAATTTTACACCCTGTATACGTCTGACACGGCTTGTAAGATCCAGTCTCACGGACGAAACGAGATGCAGAAGGGAAGTATTTTAGTCACTGTCTGGAGAAGGTAAGTGACAGGGAAGACTGACGTGTTTGTTGCTTAGCGCTCCTCGTGGCGATGACCTGCTGCCCCCTGAGGTACAAATTTCGCAAGGACAGAACATAGATTTGGCAATGCGTACTACAAGACAATAATTTTCAAATGCTGCACTTATTTGCAGCAAAGAACGTAAATTAAACTGCAGTTGTTGCAATACAACGCAACGATTAGAAGAGAAATGCCCAGTGTTGAGGTAACACTGGCGCTAGCAACAATCGTGAATAGAAGACAGTCAGCCGTAAGTGCTTTGATTGGGGCCGACATGCGACGACCGAAACCAGGAGCCTATCAGGCAACTTTTAACGAATTTACTGTAATCACGGCACCATTGTTACTCTCACAGTTACAGTCTTAACTTCTGCGGCGCCGATTATGTTTCTGTTTTCGTTGTGTGTTCACATATTGAAAATAAAGGATAAACACATCGCGTAGATCAGTTCAGCTTCTTTAACCTTAACCTAAGCTTCCAAGGTTCTTTTCTTGGGGTGTGTAACTGTAGTGTTAGTGTTTTTTTTTATTATGGATTCAGCCCTAAAAAAGAAAAGAGTGTCACAAAACAGTGACAGTCAAAGTCGAAAGCAGAAATTTAGGGAAGTGTGGCAAAAGGAAGAACAATTTAACTGCAGATCCCAAGGACAGTTATTGTGCTCGTTGCAGGGCGTGTGATGTTAGTTTGTGGGCTGGAAGAAGCGGAACTTTTGAAGCACGCAAATCGCGATTCACACAAAAGTCCATTATCACATGGCTCTGAGCACTATGGGACTTAACATCTGTGGTCATCAGTCCCCTAGAATTTAGAACTACTTAAACCTAACTAACCTAAGGACATCACACACATCCATGCCCGAGGCAGGATTCGAACCTGCGACCGTAGCGGTCGCGCGGTTCCGGACTGAGCGCCTAGAACCGCTAGACCACCGCTGCCGGCTCCATTATCACAATTTAATAAACCATCAGTGACTTCATCGTGGGTGCATCAAACTACTACAAGACTGCAAGTCTTAAGCTTGAAGAGGACACCAAATCTGCTGAAATAAGATCGGCGGCAGCTTTTGCTGACCACTAAGTACCCTTGTCAACAATAGGTCATTTAGATGAGCTCATAAAAGACATATTCATTGATTCTAAAATTTCCCAAAACATGAAAATTCACAGAAAAAGCACAATATTTAAAAAAATGTTATGGCTGAAGTAGAGTCCAATAAACTGAACGATATCCTACAAACCCTCAAGTTTTCATTATTTGTAGACGATGGCACGGACATTTCCAGTAAAAAAATTATTGTGTTTCGTTGTTAGAAATTTTCTGGACGACAGAAAGTGCACTGTTACACCGTTGTTTGAAATCAACTTCAGATGCCATAAATTGAACCGCACAAGCTCTGTCTGATGCAGGCACCACATGCTCCAACGAGAAAAATATCTCAGCTAAAAATATTATTGCCATACCTGCAGATAAAGCACAGGAAAACTGCTCGTTGATGAGAAAACTGAAAGCTGAGCGGATGATTCATCCTTTGTTACTAAATGTATACATGCTGTTCGGAAATTCCCGTTACAAACTTCTAAGACTTGTAGAAGGGAGTGAGTACATAATATTTTGAGTAGGCCCCCACGTCCGGAAACGTACAGTTTCCGTTCTACTTTTCGTGCAGGTCCTTAGGATTCACTTGTGACCAGTATCGCGTGTTCTGTTTGTTTACCCAGTCAGAAGCATGAACATGTGCTTCGTTGGTCATTAGCAAATTACACAGAACGTGTGGGTTTACCCGTAACGAAATACTCGCGGTGGTGCAGAAAGCAAGTCTTACTTGCTTGTCTGTTTCATTAATTTCTCGCGCAACTTCAGTTTGTAAAGGTGTAGTTTTATCTCTTTTAGCATTAGATTTAAACTTATTCTATTGATATCCAAAATGCGAGATTGCTGCCGTGCCGAACTGTATTCAAAAGCTTCCCTCACTGTCTGCAGATTCTTTGGCGTCCGCACTGTTCATGAAACTCTACGCTTCACGTCTAAAGCGTTACCAGTTTCTTCAAATTCTTTCACCCAAGCCAGTATGGTATTGCGAGACGGTACATGACCGTGTCGATCAATACTGAACTGTCTTCCTTAGACACGATGCTCTTCCGTGACAGAATTTGTTTCGTAATAACTGCGAACACAGGTAACTCGGTATTGCACGTTCCAAAACACCATTGCAACTGACATTTGTGTTTCCAGCTCATTTTCGACCATGTCCCGACACTAAACGTGATAAGTCCCGACGTTCAACTTGAACGTCGCTACAGACGTAAAAAATTATAGACTGGCGACAAAATAAAGACAATCATGTATTGTGGGATTGGGTAGTAACATTTCCCCTTTATTAACGATTTTTTACACTGATCAGTCAGTCACTGTTTTTTTTTCAAATGTAATGTCCAAAAGATTATTTGGGAAACTTAGTCTCTATGCCATGCGCGGCAGTAAATCAGTTTGAGCTTCATACTAAAGTCGCTAACAGGCGCAGCGAAATGGACTCTTTCGTTTGTAAATGACGCACTATTTCCAGTCATTCTCCACAGGAGCTGCCTGAAAAGAAAATATTCGTTTTTAGTTTTTGTTTTTGTATACTTGAAAAAAGAGACAGCATTGGTCGTATATTTTTTACTATTGCAAAATCGATTTTCTGTCACTGAGTGACCATCTTCAGTGCTATATTGTATAACTTAAATTGGGATGCACTGTTGTCACTAAGCTTACGGCAATCACATAGACTATGTGTCTATGAGTCTATGTGATTGCCGTAAGGTTAGTGACAACAGTGCATCCCAATTTAAGTTATACAATATAGCACTGAAGATGGTCACTCAGTGACAGAAAATCGATTTTGCAATAGTAAAAAATATACGGCCAATGCTGTCTCTTTTTTCAAGTATACCTGTTATCTGGTCGTAGTGCACAAGACAACATGGAGTCGCCAATCAATAGTTTTTGTTTTGTCTGTTCCTTTAATCCAACACTGTCGGCCACCGGGTACTTGGGAAGTGCGGCGACGTGGGTACGGATGCGGCGAGGAATAGATGCTACACATAATATAAAGAAAAAAAAATTAGCTTCAAGATTAAAATTTTTATTTTTTCAAATGACTAGTTTCCGAGTTTCACAAAGTCCCAATTTTCAGAGTGTAATCCTGTGAAACCTCGAAACGCACATTCGAGGAAATAAAAATTTGCATCTGAAAGCTGAGCTTTTTTGTACAGTGATAAAACAAAACAAGTGCAGGATAAGCACTGAAACCGGTACCACTGCCAAGATTCTGAAGATGTGCCACACTTCTAATAACTTACGCAGCTCGCGATTCTTATCAAACACTTGCTGTGATTGAAATGATGCACAGACGTATCAGTGTTTCATAAAAGCGTCTTATATACCAGTATGAACAATTTATTTCGCATTTCATCACAACACATTTAAGTGATTATTCCTGAAACTGAGAAATACAGTACCATACCTACTTAAGGGAGGCTCTCAGTCGTTCTGCAACGGTCAATTAACTATCAATACATCTTTTTGATTTTATAAAAACTTGTTTACACAACTTCAAAAAATGGTTCAAATGGCTCTGAGCACTATGGGACTTAACAGCTGTGGTTATCAGTCCCCTAGAGCTTAGAACTACTTAAACCTAACTAACCTAAGGACATCACACACACCCATGCCCAAGGCAGGATTCGAACCTGCGACCGCAGCGGTCACGCGGTTCCAGACTGAAGCGCCTAGAACCGCACGGCCACAACGGCCGGCTTACACAACTTCATTCATGAGAGAAGAGAGGTTATATACATACTAACATCCTCGTACACGACAGATTCGGTAATGTTGTAAGACACCAGAATCCACTAGAATGGAGGCTGCGTTTTCCAATTTTGGATTTTTTGCATCATCAGTGGCCTTCATTTCTGTCTCGAGTAATGGTACAGTAGCTCGTTGAGGAGCCCCACCTGTGCTATGTTTTCTTCTTTTCAGATGTTAGTCTCTTCAGGTGTTCCACTATTAAGTCGCCATAACATTAATGTTCGTCCAAAGTATTCGTTAACACGTTTCATAGATATATCGGCTGTTCCTTCACTGATTTCCTACTTCGATTCCAAAATTGCCCAAAATATGAGAATTAATAGAACAAATTCTACAATATTTTTAAAAAATGTTGTACTGTGTACACACCACAAGGCCGCATTCCCTGTTGGCGAGCCGGCCGGAGTGGCCGAGGGTTCTAGATGCTACAGTCTGGAACCGCGCGACCGCTACGGTCGCAGGTTCGAATCCTGCCTCGGGCGTGGATGTGTGTGATGTCCTTAGGTTTTAGTAGTTCTAAGTTCTAGGGGACTGATGACCTCAGAAGTTAAGTTCCATAGTGCTCAGAACCATTTGAACCTGTTGGCGATTGCGTATAGACCGGATAGGAAGACACAGCCATCATACTGGATTCGAATCCGGCTTTTTGTGTCCACGATATACCGCCTTTAATCGTGTTTTGTTCTGACGGTCAACGATGTTGGTTACAAAGTTCCGAACTTTTTTGCTCTAATGTTTTAGTTACATGTACGCCAGAAGACGTGGCTTTTAGTGCCACGAACCAGTAGTTATCGAAAAATAATGGACTAAATGCAGATTAGGCGGTTTATTAATATCCGAGATGATTACTCACATTTCTGGTTTGCCTACTTGCAAGGTTGTCTGCAGCTTTTCGTGTTTTCCGTTCAGGTCTAATACCTACGTCATTTAAATATAAGAGTCATTGAATACACTGAAGCGCCAAAGAGACTGGTATAGGCATGCGTATTCAAATACAGAGATATGTATACAGGCAGAATACGGGGTTGCGGTCGGCAACGCCTATATAAGACAACAAGTGTCTGGCGCAGTTGTTAGATCGGTTACTGCTGCTACAATGGCAGGTTATCAAGATTTAAGTGAGTTTTAACGTGGTGTTATAGTCGGCGCACGAGGGATGGGACACAGCATCTCCGAGGTAGCGATGGGGATTTTCCCGTATGATCCTTTCACGAGTGTAGTGTGCATATCAGGAATCCGTTAACACATCAGATCTCCGACATCGCTATGGCCGAAAAAGTTCCTGCAAGAATGGGACCAACGACGACTGAAGAGAATCGCTCAATGTGACAGAAGTGCAACCCATTCGCAAATTGCTGCAGATTTCAATGCGGGGGCATCAACAAATGTCAGCGTGCGAACCATTCAACGAAACATCATCGATATGGGCTTTCGGAACCGATGGCCCATTCACGTACCCTTGATGACTGCACGACACAAAGCTTTACGCCTCGCCTGGGCCTTTCAGGACCGACATTGGACTGTGAGCCGTGCCGGCTCGTATCGATTGATCGATCGGGTCGGCATGGTGTGATCTTTCGGCTCGGCCGTTTGACGTGGCTTTTGGCCGCGACGGGCGTGTGGCGCTAGAGAGGGACAGCCGGAGAGCCGCGCGGCGCTGCGGAATCAGGGGGAGCGTGGTTGAGCAGGCCGGGGCACGACGCAGAGGCTGTGGTGTGTTTGACACGTTTGCAAAACCGAACCTGGCTTGTAAGGTGGGAACTGGCCACATTCCCGAATCGAGTCGTGCGGCCCTGATGTGGATCCGTAAAGGATTTCATAAAAGATTTGGTGAGAATTGCTTGTCATGTTTTTGGTGCCCATATTATACTGATCCTTGCTTCCCAAGTATCGGCACCATGACTGGAAACTTTTGTCTTGCCAACAAAAAGGTCCGTCCGCAGCTCGTGGTCGTGCGGTAGCGTTCTCGCTTCCCACGCCCGGGTTCCCGGGTTCGATTCCCGGCGGGGTCAGGGATTTTCTCTGCCTCGTGATGACTGCGTGTTGTGTGACGTCCTTAGGTTAGTTAGGTTTAAGTAGTTCTAAGTTCTAGGGGACTGATGACCATAGATGGTAAGTCCCATAGTGCTCAGAGCCATTTGAACCATTTGAACCAAAAGGTCCCCTCTATTTAGTGCTGTTTAAGTAAACACGTGTTATTTTGTTTGGTGAAATGTTAATCTGGATTTTGTGATGTGATACAGTCCGAGTACGTGAGGTGTATTAATTGGTACTATTGCTATTCGGAGTGACGGACGACATAAGCCAGTATGGTGATACTGTAATATTTTTCCTGGTACACGGAGCTGTGTGGACGTTGTTATAGTTGATTCAAAGCACAGGCTTAACATTGAATCTGTACGTTCTGTGTTATCTAATTGCATTACTCGTTCACTCGTAAACAGTGAAACGGTAGTCTTACTTGACTGTTTATCAGTATCCTGTTAAGGAGTAATTTAAATGAGTTCCCCAGTTTCAGCGAGCATATATTAACATACTAGTGTAGTTTAAATTTCTAAGCTGATTTGGTGTTATGCTGTTCACCCTCGTCCTTTAAGGTTACGCCAAGGGCATTAGTTATTGATTCACCCTTGACTGTTTTATTTCAATGTTCGTGAATTAGGCTATTATTTTATACATCGTAGTTATTTTACGTCTGAGGAATTAATATTTGCCTATTTCGCCACCCCCCCCCCACCCCCCCTCTCTCTGAAATTGTGTAGCAGCACGGGCTCTAAGACCTTTTTTCAGTGTGTAATAGTGTACGGTGTGAGGCAGCCTGTCCAGCTCGCCCGCTTGCTGTGGGTTCTGGGTCTAGCCGCCTCTGGTCTGGGTCCAGTGGAGCCCCCCTTCTGCTACTTGAATTAGCCGGTGCCTATGTGACGACACCTGTTTTGAAAATCTGTCACGAAGAGGTGTATCCGTTTGTATTTTATTTAAAAAATGGCTCTGAGCACTATGGGACTTAATATCTGAGGTCATCAGTCCCCTAGAACTTAGAACTACTTGAAAATAACTAACCTAAGGACATCACACACATCCATGCCCCAGGCAGGATTCGAACCTGCGACCGTAGTTGTCGCGCGGTTCCAGACTGTAGCGCCTAGAACCGCTCGGCCACTCCGGTGAACGTATTTTATTTATCTATTAAAAAAAAAAGAAATTTGTGATATCCATGATTGGTTAAACTTTATCTCAGTATTGTAGTCTCCTTTTGCGAGTTTTACTGTGTACGGAATTTAATTAACTTGCGAATCACATAATGCCTGCTTAAAGGTTAATGTTGTTGTTTGAATAGGGCGCTTGCCCGTGCTTGTAAGGATTCCCTGCTAACTTACCCTATCACAAAAATTTTAAAGATAAAATTTTATTTCCTAAAAACAAGTTTAATAAAAGTGTTGTTGTTGTGAACTGTGAATGTTGCTTATTTGGCTCGGCCCTCCCGCTCAACAGCAATTGGCCGGCCGGAGTGGCCGAGCGGTTCTAGGCGCTACAGCCTGGAACCGCGAGATCGCTACGGTCGCAGATTCGAATCCTGCCTAGGGCATGGATGTGTGTGATGTCCTTAGGTTAGTTAGGTTTAAGTAGTTCTAAGTTCTAGGGGACTGATGACCCAGAAGTTAAGTCCCATAGTGCTCAGAGCCATTTCAACCATTTCAACAGCAATTGCCTGATTAGGGTGGATTGACCACCACAGACTGTTGATGACTGGAAACATGGCCGGCCGCGGTGGTCTCGCGGTTCTAGGCGCGCAGTCCGGAACCGTGCGACTGCTACGGTCGCAGGTTCGAATCCTGCCTCGGGCATGGATGTGTGTGATGTCCTTAGGTTAGTTAGGTTTAAGTAGTTCTAAGTGACTGATAACCACAGCAGTTGAGTCCCATAGTGCTCAGAGCCATTTGAACCATTGTTTGAACTGGAAACATGTTGCCTGGTCAGACGAGTCTCATTTCAAATTGTATCGAGCGAATAGACGTATACGGGTACGGAGACAACCTCATGAATCCATAGACCCTGCATGTCAGCAGAGAATTGTTCAAGCTGATGGAGGCTCTGTAATGGTGGGGTCGTGTGCAATTCGAGTGACATGGCATCTGTGATACGCCTAGATACGACTCTGACAGGTGCGTCCTGGCTGATCACCTGCATCTTTCCATGTCCACTGTGGATTCGGACGGGCTATTCCAGCAGGACAATACGACACCCCACACGTTTAGAATTGCTACAGAGTGGCTCCAGGAATACTCTTCCGAGCTTAAACACTTCCGCTGGCTGCCAAACTCCCCAGACATGAACATTATTCAGCGTATCTGGGATGCCTTGCAACGTGTTGTTCAGAAGAGATCTCCACCCCCTCATACCCTTACGGATTTATGGACAGCCCTGCAGGATTCATGGTGTCAGTTTCCTCCAGTATTACTTCAGACATGGGCCGAGTCCATGCGACGTCGTGTTATTGCACTTCCGTGTACTCACAAGGGCCCTACACGATATCAGGTAAGTGTACAAGTTTCTTTGGCTCTTCAGTGTACATGCTAGTTAATGCCTATCTGTCATTTTTATGAAGAATTCACGTCTTCCTGTTTCTAATTACATACCGCAAACAAAATATAAGATATTAAGTACCGATCACTTATGAAAGATTGTTAAAAAAGATCGTTTAAATCAAAGAAAAACCATTGCAATTGATTTTTCATCTTTATATATTTTAAGTTTAATGGAAACTCTCATAGAACATGCACCATTGTTTAAAATCTTGTATCAGCCACGACGCGAACCCGGGCCGCCCACATTGCAGACGAGCATTCCGCCACATAGCCGAACGGACCGTCGGCAAAATCTGTCGTATATCACTGAATTAAAGACACTCGAAAAATTTCAAATATTGATATTGATTTTTGAGTTCTGAACTTCACGTACCATTGGTTCATATGTGGTCTACTTGTGGGACGGAGTAGCACCAGTAGACACTAAAGGTAAAAAAATGTTTTGTCGTCTATCTCCACTCCTAGACTAAATTCACAAAACTATAATTGTTATTTATCGCCATCATAAAGGGATTATAGCAATTGAATCCCGCATGGTTGGAAACACAGATACCGCCGCAGAATAAAACAGACAGAAACATGAGGAATAGATAACTCTATGCTGACACGACGAATAGATTTCTGTGGACCATGTGCAAAACTCTGTTGAATGCGCTTTACATCTTGAACGAACACACGGGTTCGATTGGTGGATTTCACCTCACATAAACAGCCAGTCTACATCTACACCTGCATCTACATCTACATCTTCATCTACATAGACACTCCGTAAGCGTGGGACTGCTACGGTCGCAGGTTCGAATCCTGCCTCGGGCATGGATGTGTGTGATGTCCTTAGGTTAGTTAGGTTTAAGTAGTTCTAAGTGACTGATAACCACAGCAGTTGAGTCCCATAGTGCTCAGAGCCATTTGAACCATTGTTTGAACTGGAAACATGTTGCCTGGTCAGACGAGTCTCATTTCAAATTGTATCGAGCGAATAGACGTATACGGGTACGGAGACAACCTCATGAATCCATAGACCCTGCATGTCAGCAGAGAATTGTTCAAGCTGATGGAGGCTCTGTAATGGTGGGGTCGTGTGCAATTCGAGTGACATGGCATCTGTGATACGCCTAGATACGACTCTGACAGGTGCGTCCTGGCTGATCACCTGCATCTTTCCATGTCCACTGTGGATTCGGACGGGCTATTCCAGCAGGACAATACGACACCCCACACGTTTAGAATTGCTACAGAGTGGCTCCAGGAATACTCTTCCGAGCTTAAACACTTCCGCTGGCTGCCAAACTCCCCAGACATGAACATTATTCAGCGTATCTGGGATGCCTTGCAACGTGTTGTTCAGAAGAGATCTCCACCCCCTCATACCCTTACGGATTTATGGACAGCCCTGCAGGATTCATGGTGTCAGTTTCCTCCAGTATTACTTCAGACATGGGCCGAGTCCATGCGACGTCGTGTTATTGCACTTCCGTGTACTCACAAGGGCCCTACACGATATCAGGTAAGTGTACAAGTTTCTTTGGCTCTTCAGTGTACATGCTAGTTAATGCCTATCTGTCATTTTTATGAAGAATTCACGTCTTCCTGTTTCTAATTACATACCGCAAACAAAATATAAGATATTAAGTACCGATCACTTATGAAAGATTGTTAAAAAAGATCGTTTAAATCAAAGAAAAACCATTGCAATTGATTTTTCATCTTTATATATTTTAAGTTTAATGGAAACTCTCATAGAACATGCACCATTGTTTAAAATCTTGTATCAGCCACGACGCGAACCCGGGCCGCCCACATTGCAGACGAGCATTCCGCCACATAGCCGAACGGACCGTCGGCAAAATCTGTCGTATATCACTGAATTAAAGACACTCGAAAAATTTCAAATATTGATATTGATTTTTGAGTTCTGAACTTCACGTACCATTGGTTCATATGTGGTCTACTTGTGGGACGGAGTAGCACCAGTAGACACTAAAGGTAAAAAAATGTTTTGTCGTCTATCTCCACTCCTAGACTAAATTCACAAAACTATAATTGTTATTTATCGCCATCATAAAGGGATTATAGCAATTGAATCCCGCATGGTTGGAAACACAGATACCGCCGCAGAATAAAACAGACAGAAACATGAGGAATAGATAACTCTATGCTGACACGACGAATAGATTTCTGTGGACCATGTGCAAAACTCTGTTGAATGCGCTTTACATCTTGAACGAACACACGGGTTCGATTGGTGGATTTCACCTCACATAAACAGCCAGTCTACATCTACACCTGCATCTACATCTACATCTTCATCTACATAGACACTCCGTAAGCGTGGGACTGCTACGGTCGCAGGTTCGAATCCTGCCTCGGGCATGGATGTGTGTGATGTCCTTAGGTTAGTTAGGTTTAAGTAGTTCTAAGTGACTGATAACCACAGCAGTTGAGTCCCATAGTGCTCAGAGCCATTTGAACCATTTTTGAACACTCCGTAAGCCACCGTACGGTGCGTAGCGGAGAGTACCCTGTACCACTCACTACTTGTCATTTCTTCTCCTGTTTCATTCGCAAATAGAACGAGGGAAAACGACTGTCTGTATGCTTCAGTATGAGCCCTAATTTCTCGTATCTTACCTTCATGGTCACTACGCGCAATGTGTGTTGGCGGCATTAGAATCGTTCGGAAATCATCTTCAAATGCCGGTTCTCTAAATTTTCTCAATAGTATTTATCGCCTTCCCTCCAGGGATTCCCATTTGAGTTCTCCGTAACACTTACGCGTTGTTCGAACCTAACGATAACAAATCCAGCAGCCCGCCTCTGAATCGCATCGGTATCTTCCTTCAATCCGACCTGGTAAGGACCGGCCGGAGTGGCCGAGCGGTGCTAGGCGCTACAGTCTGGAACCGCGCGACCACTACGATAGCAGGTTCGAATCCTGCCTCGGGCATGGATGTGTGTGATGTCCTTGGATTAGCTAGGTTTAAGTAGTTCTAAGTTCTAGGGGACTGATGACCTCAGAAGTTAAGTCCCATAGTGCTCAGAGCCATTTGAGCCGACCTGGTAAGGATCCCAAGTACTCGAGCAGTACTCAAGACTAGGTCGCACCAGCGTCCTACATGCGGTCTCCTTTACAGGTGAACCACTCTTTCCTAACATTCTCCCCATACACCGAAGTCGACCATTCTCCTTCCCTACCGCAGTTCTCACATGCTCGTTCCACCTAACATCGCTTTGCAACGTTATGCCAAGATATTTAAACGACTTGACTGTGGAAAGCAGGATACAAGTAATACTGTATCCGAACATTACAGGTTTGATCTTTCTACTCATCCGCATTAACTTTTATTTTTCCACATTCATCACACTAACCGGAAATTTTTTCTAACAAGGGAACCTCCCCATCGCACCCCCCTCAGATTTAGTTGTAAGTCGTCACAGTGGATAGGCCTTGATAAACTGAACACAGACCAATCGAGGTAACAGGAAGAAGTTGTGTAGAACTATGAAAAAAATAAGCAAAATATACAAACGAAGTAGTTCATGCACAAGATAAGCAACATCAAGGAGTCTGTGGGTAGAGGAGCGCCGTAGTCCCGTGGTTAGAGTGAGAAGCTGCGGAGTAATAGGTCCTTGGTTCAAGGCTTCCCTCATGTGAAAATTTTAATTTTTTATTTTCAGACAATTATTATCTGCCCGTCCGTCCGTCCGATGCGAGGTAACTGCGCCGTAGTATGGGGACGCAATACTTCAGCAAACATCGAAACACACATCAGTCGACTACAGCGCACGGAAGAGTGAGTGTTCCTGCTAAAGAGGCTCCCTGGCTGGCAGTTACATTCATACATTTGTTGCAGTTTGTGAGACAAACTCTTATGTTTTCATCACTTTTTTGGGAGTGATTATCACATCCACAAGAAAACCTAAATCTGGCAAGGTAGAAGAATCTTTTTACCCATTCGCCAAGTGTACAAGTTAGGTGGGTCGACAACATATTCCTGTCATGTGACGCACATGCCGTCACCAGTGTCGTATAGAATATATCAGACGTGTTTTCCTGTGGAGGAATCAGTTGACCTATGACATTGCGATGAAATGTTTTCGGTTCCCATTGGAGAGGCACGTCCTTTCGTCTAATAATCGCACGGTTTAGCGGTGCGGTCGCAAAACACAGACACTAAATTTATTACAGTGAACAGAGACGTCAATGAACGAACGGACAGATCATAACTTTGCGAAAATAAAGGAAAATTTTCACTCGAGGGAAGACTTGAACCAAGGACCTTTCGTTCCGCAGCTGCTCGCGCTAACCACGGGACCACGGCGCTCCTGCGCTCACATTACCCTTGATGTTGCTTATCTTCCACATGGACTACTTCGTTTGTATATTTTGCTTATTTTTTTCATAGTTCCACACAACTTCTTCCTGTTTTCTCGATTGATCTGTGTTCAGTTTTTCAAGGTCTATCCACTGTGCAGACTTATAACTAAATCTGAGGGGGGTGCGATGGGGAGGTTCCCTTGTAAGTAGTCTTGTACCTGCCTACAGTAACTCAACTTCGACACCTTACCGTACACCACGGCATCGTCAGCAAACAACCGCAGATTGCTGCCCACACTGTCAGCAAAATCAGTCTCCAGAAACCGATGGTGCCATCGTCGAATCCTTTGAACTGCAGGATATTCTCTCAGGATATAATCCCGCACTGTTGTAACTGAATTCCACCTGTTGAAACGGACAACCCAAAATGCCTTTTGTTGGTGTGATGTTGTCATGTCTTCTCTATGGAGATCAGGTAATATATGAGCAAGCGAGTCGGCTATGTCAGGAAGGCCCCTATCGACAACCACATGGACAACTTAATTTCATTAAAATTTTCTCCAGGATCTTATGTTCATACCTGTAGAAGATGCATTCTTGAGAAATCGGATGAATGTTCTTGAAAAACCGTGCAAAGGACGCGTTTAACGTACCTGGTACCGTGACCAGCTTGTTACATGGGACTATGCGTTGTATGTCAGACCTGTCTCTTATTGGGACGTCTACACAGCAAACGTGTTGTAGCGTAGGTAATACCACCTGAAGCATGTAGGCGATAGCATAACCAACTCTGTCGAAACGCAAATCGAAACACAACGTCCAGAAGATGTTACTGACTGAAAGTAAATTAAATAAAGTAAATGTTAACGGCGACAGCGTCTGTCACAAACTGTAAGGAAGGTCGATTGGTTGATTTGGGGGAGGGGACCATACAGTGAGGTCATCTGTCGGATTACGGAAGAATGGGGAAGAAATTATGCCGTGCCCTTTCAAAGGAACCATCTCGGGATGTACCCGAAGTGATTTAGGGAAATCACGGAAAACCTAATTCAGGATAGTCGGGCGTGCGTTTGAAACGTCGTCCTCCTGAATGCGCGTCCAGTGGGTTAACCACTGCTCCACTTTCACGGACTTCATGTTCCCAAATAACGATGGAATTTTTATGGGTGACAATGCGTCACGTAACTGGGCCACAACTGTTTGCGATTGGTTTGAAGAACATTCTGGACAATTGGAGAGAATGATTGGGCAACCCAGATCGCCCGAATTGAATCACATCGAACATTTATGGGACATAATCGACAAAGCTGTTCGAGCACAAAATCCAGCACCGGCAACACTTTCGCAATTATGGACGGCTATAGAGGCAGCATGGCTCAATATTTCTGCAGGGGACTTCGAACGACTTGTTGAGTCCATGCCACGTCGAGATACTGCGGTAAGCCTGGAAAACGGGTATCCGAGACGATATTAGGAGATATTCCATGATTTTCGTTACGTCAGTGTAAGAAAATATGTCCTAAGAGACAGAGCCAAGGTACGTTTTCCTTGCTCGTATCTTATGTTGTATACATTTTCCTTGCGCTCGTATCTTATGTTGATAATAACCTCATTCCAAAGAAGGAAAGTAAAATCATGGGCAAAAGCAACTGATGTTTATCCGATACTACATAAACTATAGATATCACGTATTAGTTAGATGCACGGTGAGTGTACAGTAACACACACTTCTCATGTGAATTTTGTTCGACGCTTTTCTGTTTTAGTCAAGTCACACCTAGCTATAAAATTAAGTGTAGAACAAAAACACAATAAAATATATGGTTTCAGTATTAATTTGTTGAGTTATTACTTACCATTTCTACTGATCCATAATGGCGACGGCTGAAAACGCCACGACGTGAGATCAAATCAGTGGTTGAAGAGCTGAAAGACAAAGAACAGCCAGTAAGTGTAAACGAAATGATAAGTTATTTGATAGAAACAATTAACCTTAACATAAAGTTAATAGGAATATTGTAAATAAATTCGAAAGATTGAATACTAATAAACCACAATAGCAGTTCTTAACAATGAGAGTAATACTTCTGATATCCTGTTAATCTTGTGACTATCCTGAGTCGTTTTACAGCAATAAGATGATATTATGTGTTGTAATAGTAAACATTATTTTTAAGTAGCCATAAAGGCTTTTGATACCTCTCATTCAGACATATTACTTATTAAAATGAGTCAGGTGAACATCTCAACGAGTGTCATATTTGGATCGACAAACAAATAAGTAAAAACAAATATCGACTAGTCATCTGTAGGTCAGAGAAGTCGTCACTGGAAACATGTACTGCCGTATCAGTGAACATTTTCGTGATACATTTCGTCTTGTGCTTCCTGATGGTATCTAAGTACCGTATCAAAGACAAAGTAAAGGATCACGGCATAACTTTGGAGGAGTACTTAAATTAGGTTGATCAAAATCTCTTGACTGTACGAAATCGAAAAATTTGGAAAAAAATATTTCCTCAAAAATAAAACTTAGTCATTTTTATGTCCAGCCGAATCTCTACTACTGTTGTGTCGATTAACACGGCACAAATAGTGAAATGAGCTGGCGACTCGAGCTAGCCTCGAATGGTTGTCTAAGTTGTGTGCAACATTCACATATTTGATCGTGTCAGGCCTTCCTACACTCAGTTAGGGTGGATACAATCGGAAGGGTGACTTGATTTTCACATGCTCTGTGTATTTCGTCGGTTTCTTAGTCGCTACCGCATCTTATCCAAATCCTCTCTGCATTAAGAAGGCTGTAAATCTTTATCTGATTTCATCGGGATACCCTTCCTCTCGGCATATCCCAGCTGTTTATGTTCTGCCCGACAGCAATCCAGTATTTCTGCCACATTGTCAACACTATCAATAGTTTCATCATCCCTTTTTTCTGCTTTCTTTTCTACATTTCATCTACTAACCTTACCCTATTATTTATCGTCTCCGGACCAAACAACTTCTTCAGATTTGATTTCTTCTGAACTGTTGCCATACATTTGTGTTGGACGTCATTATTTACATTACACAAAATCCTGATGATGAAATTGCTTAACGTTAAGTTAATTTGACTGACCTTAATGAAACACTGAATAATAATAATAATAATATTTGCCGCTCATGCACATGCATATTGTAATAATTACTATAGATATTATCATTATTATTACTATTGCAATGCTCGTGCAATGCATGAATTTAAATGTTAACTTACAAAAAGTGTCTGTTAAAATATAAGAAGGGACCTGCAGATCCTTATTTTGTCAAGGGAAATAAATGCATAAATAAAAAAATGTTATAATTCTGTAATTCTTAAGTTGTATGCAAAAAGCTTAATCCATCTCATGTATGAAATTAATTCAGAACAATCCAATGTACTCATAACGTATTACTAATACTACCTCTGAACGTTGTCCAGAATCTGCAAAACAGAACTTAATAATGAAGTCATTTCAGAACTTTTACATAATGTTCATAACCGACTTTTAACAAGATTAAGAGGTATTCTGGCGATTTTAGTTCTCATTTCCTTACCCAGGATGACTATTTCTCACATTAACGTAAGCCCATCTGCCAAGAAGTAATAGTTGTCGATAAATCTTTTTATTGCTTTCCATTGTGTATGCTTGTAACTTATTTCTTAAAATAAGTTATATGTAATTCAAGTATGTATCGAGATTTCATCCAGTAACAGCCAGTGTATTAGGACAGATGAGAATATGAGAACGGTACCAATTTGAAATTTATTTCCTAACTTTAGCTATCTATCATCGTACATTAACGCAAAGGGAACATGTAACATTATATATTATATCGGACACAAACCGTTCAGAATGATTCGTGTTTCACCTGTATGAAACAAATACTCAGAGCTGTGACTGTTCTCTCTTCTCAGATGGAAGTGGATGAGTAGAACATAGTATAAACCTAGCCGTGGTCGACATCTGACAGAGTGTATCTTAGATTATAACTGTTAAATTTGTTACATCAGGAAGTGTCGTCTTCCATTTCGTGTCAAACTAAAGCGACCGAAAATATTTAAAACTAAGGAATCCATAATATGATGGGATCAAGTTGACCACTTTCCCCCCATAATATGACGTTGCCCTACATGAATGCTAACACAGAACACTTCACGTAAAGGTAGATATTAAATTTACTCACTATAAACAAATTTTGGTTCTATTCCTAATCCACGCCTCAGAAAAAAATTAGGACTAGTGTAGTGAGTCGCCAAAGTTAAATTGATAGCGTTAGCAGTCATTGAGCACCTTCGAGAGCACAGATTTTTGTTCGTAAATCTTAACTGCTTCAAGCAGCTCTAAATATTATGATGTGGTCTGTGAGCGTTCTAAGGCTACAAAAAACTGAGTTCTTACGATATTTGCAAATTTATTTCCTTTTATTGCCACACACAGGCAAACAACTTACCTCAGTGCCAATGTCAACGCGCGTTCCAATTAGCTGATTACTCATCACGTCGATAGATACCTACGTTCTGGTCTTCAGCGACCTATTTGTTAGTACTCTATGAAATGGAATATCCGGGACACAAGAGAGAAATTAGTCCGTTATGCCGAAGACGGGAGGACCTCGTTCAATTTTCATCGAACAACGAGCCATGTTACTCCCGGAGGGGAACTATCATTTTTTTACTCTAATTGTTCTTTCTCGTTCAATATATATGAAAATTTATTACTTGTGGTAAGAGTAGCCGTGGTATGTCGGTTATAGGCAGCTGCAACTAACCCGGAAGTCGCTGGAGGTCTCCTTACTTTAATTTTTAAATTTGTTCTAACTAAAGTGAAAAATAACTGTACTTAAGTTAACTGTCAACTTGATATGCTGTGTAAGATTCGAACTGAGAACAATTTCTAATAAGTGTGTTGCAAAATAGCATAATGTAATTGAGTAATTACAAGAGTATAATTCTTAAAAGAAGATCCTCAGCGACAAATTGTCATGAAAGAAAGGAAATAAGAAAGTTCACATGAATATTATGTCTGATAGCATCTTTTGATCATACTACATGGATAATATTGACAATAAAATTTGCTTTCATAAAGACATTTACATAAATACTGAATAAATAACAGTAAAGCATTTATTCAGTGATGTAATAATGATTAGGAAAATAAGAATTTTAAATAATTTTGAGTATTAATAAAAAATCAGTTTCGAGAGTATAAATTTAAATTTTAAGTTTTTCCTGTGTGCGGGAACGGTCTTGTACCGGCTGCAATGGGAAGTTTATCGTATATGTGTGTGCAGCTCCAGAGGACTAGATCTCAGCAGTTGATGGTGTCACTGCAAATGTCTCAAAAACTTTTTTTTGAGTTAGGTGTTAAGTCATTGTTAGCACTGCTGTGGCCATAACCATTGTTCCGATTTAATAGTGGGCTGGGAGGAATTGAGGGAGAGAAGGGAGATTTGGAGTCAACAAACACTGTTTCCGTGGCTTAACCACTGAGCCACAATGCTTGGTGTGGGCCGTGTTATGCAGCAGTGAACGAAACAGAAAGGCTTTTCCTTCCTGAACGTCCAATATCTCTGGGTGATATTTCCTGTTTCGAAAATTATGCAACATGGAATGAAGCCAGATTTTTATCGATAGTTAACTGTCAACGCGTTTCTGTTATTTGATATTTCGCTACTGTAACCGGTGTAAGGTTGCACCTAGTAATTGGCTTGAACCCTTGAAGCCAAAATTACCAACAGACTACGTAGCCTAAGATTAATTATTAATGAACAGTGTCTTTGATCTTTGTTGTTTTAAGTGAATCAAGCAAATAGCGAAATGACTTTTGCTTTATTCTTATTGTCTTCTTATTTTCGGCAGTTTCATCAAAAACGTAGGAAACTTCTGTGCGGCAAATTAAGGAAAGCTGCAACATGGAACAAATGGTTCAAATGGCTCTGAGCACTATGGGACTTAACATCTCAGGTCATCAGTCCCCTAGAACTTAGAACTACTTAAACCTAACTAACCTAAGGACATCACACACATCCATGCCCGAGGCAGGATTCGAACCTGCGACCGTAGCGGTCGCGCGGTTCCAGACTGAAGCGCCTAGAACCGCTCGGCCACCAGCGGCCGGCGCAACATGGAACAGAACGCGTGTGCTTATCAGTATTGGAAAATTTAGCAGCAATAGGGACACGTTCATAAATAAACACTGATCTCATTCATGAGTGAGTGAAGCTGTTAATTCTCAACACATATTTGTGGGGGCCATAGGGGACAGGGTAATGATGTCAATCTCAAATTGGCAAGCATTTTTATGGTGGGCGCAGTGAAGCGATTACTGCTGAATAATGAGTTATTTTTGATTCGTACACAGTGTTCGTTACAGAAAAGGGAGCCCTTTTTACGATACGAGGGATTTTGGTTTTAAGAGTTATTTGCTAATATGATTCGATTGATGTTCTCCTTTCCAATTTTCGGGAGTCATTGACAAAAAATTGCGCAGAGCTAAATTTTCATCGCCTCCGGGAAAATTTAATACTGCTGGATTTCTAATGAGGCAATTTTTAGAGGAGTAATGTGTTCAATCGATTCCCTTTGTTTAACTAACTTCAATTTGGATATTGCCCTTTAGAGGGAATGCACATTGATTTTTAAGGAAACGAAAGATACTGCATCGCACGTAAATGCCTCTCGCCAAATTCCATGAAATAGGCTCTTTCGCAGATCAAGCGATAGCTGGACGACCGGGTCCGGCTATGGATAAAACAACATCAAACGCTTATTCAGTAAGAGTCTAGAGCACTGTATTCGCCGTATCTCGCAGGAAACTGGGGTCAGCTGTACATAAACAACCAGAATTGTGGCCACACTTAAATTACATCCTTACAAAATGCAAATGTTACACATCTCGCTGAGGACGATCCAGACAGTCGGGTTCAGTTTATAGAATGGGTGACGCGCAAGCTGGATGAAATGCGTCGTTTCACGTATAAAGTACCGTTGACTTTGTGAACGGAGAGATAAAATAACAGAATTACAGACATGGTCAGATGTCAACCATCTATGAGTAGATCCATCAAAGGTAACTGGGGCATTGGAGGTGATGCTTTGATGTACAGAGTGGGTTTCCGTGTTGTGGGGCCCTTCAGGGTACACCAACAGCTGCCCGTTATATGCAGTTGTTAGATGAAGATTTGCTGCCGGCGTTGCTGTCCACAGACGGGGCATTTACATCTTTCAGCACGACGGTGCATCAGCACACTGCAAGGTCGTAAATGTGCGGTATAGTGACCGCCATGTTGCATGGATTTAAGTCCATTAGATTTATATCTGTGCACACATCTGAAAGCAGTTTTGTATGTTGAGAAGATCACAAACTGTGCACACCTCAGGGAACGGATTGTTGATGCCTGTGCTCGCATTCCGGTACGTGTGTTGGTTAAGGTCGATTGAAGAATGGGTGGAGTGGATAACTAGAACTTCAAGGTCTATTGGACAACACGCCGAGCAGATCGTGTAGCCAGTGTTACCAGCATTTGTATTGTTCTGCAAGAAATGCGACGTAACTCTAGAATGAATAAACCTACGCTCAAATGAAAGGCACCATTGTTTCTGTCTTGTAATTTTCTATTGTCTGAGATGTAACATAACTCTACTTCCATTTGAAAAGTTGTATCGAGGGAGACGGATTTCGAAATGGCCGCCCTGTTGGTAACATAGCCTTACACGTTTTCCCTCCTTTAGCAGCTCCTTCTGACTGACTTTAAATTTCAATGTATCCACCTGCTATTTAGAAGGATAGGTCCACATCTACACTCCTGGAAATTGAAATAAGAACACCGTGAATTCATTGTCCCAGGAAGGGGAAATTTTATTGACACATTCCTGGGGTCAGATACATCACATGATCACACTGACAGAACCACAGGCACATAGACACAGGCAACAGAGCATGCGCAATGTCGGCACTAGTACAGTGTATATCCACCTTTCGCAGCAATGCAGGCTGCTATTCTCCCATGGAGACGATCGTAGAGATGCTGGATGTAGTCCTGTGGAACGGCTTGCCACGCCATTTCCACCTGGCACCTCAGTTGGACCAGCGTTCGTGCTGGACGTGCAGACCGCGTGAGACGACGCTTCATCCAGTCCCAAACATGCTCAATGGGGGACAGATCCGGAGATCTTGCTGGCCAGGGTAGTTGACTTACACCTTCTAGAGCACGTTGGGTGGCACGGGATACATGCGGACGTGCATTGTCCTGTTGGAACAGCAAGTTCCCTTGCCGGTCTAGGAATGGTAGAACGATGGGTTCGATGACGGTTTGGATGTACCGTGCACTATTCAGTGTCCCCTCGACGATCACCAGTGATGTACGGCCAGTGTAGGAGATCGCTCCCCACACCATGATGCCGGGTGTTGGCCCTGTGTGCCTCGGTCGTATGCAGTCCTGATTGTGGCGCTCACCTGCACGGCGCCAAACACGCATACGACCATCATTGGCACCAAGGCAGAAGCGACTCTCATCGCTGGAGACGACACGTCTCCATTCGTCCCTCCATTCACGCCTGTCGCGACACCACTGGAGGCGGGCTGCACGATGTTGGGGCGTGAGCGGAAGACGGCCTAACGGTGTGCGGGACCGTAGCCCAGCTTCATGGAGACGGTTGCGAATGGTCCTCGCCGATACCCCAGGAGCAACAGTGTCCCTAATTTGCTGGGAAGTGGCGGTGCGGTCCCCTACGGCACTGCGTAGGATCCTACGGTCTTGGCGTGCATCCGTGCGTCGCTGCGGTCCGGTCCCAGGTCGACGGGCACGTGCACCTTCCGCCGACCACTGGCGACAACATCGATGTACTGTGGAGACCTCACGCCCCACGTGTTGAGCAATTCGGCGGTACGTCCACCCGGCCTCCCGCATGCCCACTATACGCCCTCGCTCAAAATCCGTCAACTGCACATACGGTTCACGTCCACGCTGTCGCGGCATGCTACCAGTGTTAAAGACTGCGATGGAGCTCCGTATGCCACGGCAAACTGGCTGACACTGACGGCGGCGGTGCACAAATGCTGCGCAGCTAGCGCCATTCGACGGCCAACACCGCGGCTCCTGGTGTGTCCGCTGTGCCGTGCGTGTGATCATTGCTTGTACAGCCCTCTCGCAGTGTCCGGAGCAAGTATGGTGGGTCTGACACACCGGTGTCAATGTGTTCTTTTTTACATTTCCAGGAGTGTATATACAGTCCAGAACTACTCCACAAAACGGATAGCATGACAAGTGAACGAATATTCATATCTCACCTATAGTAGGTCCACTGTTTCCGATGTGATTGTGAAGTGGAAACGTGAAGGAACACTTACAGCACAAAAGCGTACAGGCCGAGCTCGTCTGTTGACTGACAGTGACCGCCGATAGTTGATGAGGGTCGTAATGTGTAATAGGCAGACATCTATCCAGACCATCACACAGGAATTCCACACTGCATCAGGGTCCACTGCAAGTACTATGACAGTTAGGCTGGAGGGGAGATAACTTCCATTTCATGGTCGAGAGGCTGCTCATAAGCCACACACCACGCCGGTAAATGCAAACGACGCACCGCTTCGTGTTCAAAATGGTTCAAATGGCTCTGAGCACTATGGGACTTAACATCTATGGTCATCAGTCCCCTAGAACTTAGAACTACTTAAACCTAACTAACCTAAGGACAGCACACAACACCCAGTCATCACGAGGCCCGCTTCGTGTACGGAGCGTAAACATTGGACGATTGAACAGTAGAAAAACGTTGTGTGGAGTGACGAATCACGTTACACAATGTGACGATCCGATGGCAGGGTGTGGGTATGGCGAATGCCCGGTGAACGGCATCTTCCATCGTGTGTAGTGCCAACAGTAAAATTCGGAGTCTGTGGTGTTACGGTGTGCTCGTGTGTTTCATGGCGGGGGCTTGCACCCCTTGTTGTTTTGCGTGGCACTATCACAGCATAGGCCTACAATGATGTTTTAAGCACCTTATTGCTTCCCACTGATGAAGAGCAATTTGGGGATAGCGAATGCATCTTTCAACTCGCTCATACTGCACGGCCTGTGGCGGAGTGCTTTCAAGACAATAACATCCCTGTAACGGACTGGCCTGCACAGAGTCCTGACCTGAATCCCATAGAACAGCTTTGGGATGTTTTGGAACGCCGACTTCGTACCACACGTCAACGACCGACATCGATACCTCTTCTCAGTGCAGCACTCCGTGTAGAATAGGGTGCCATTCTCCAAGAAACCTTCGAGCAACTGATTGAACGTATGCCTGAGAGAGTGGAAGCTGTCATCAAGGCTAAGGGTGGACCAACACCATATTGAATTCCAACATTATCGATGGAGGGCGCCACGAACTTGTAAGTTATTTTCAGCCAGGTGTCCGGATACTTTTAATCACATAGTGTATGTACAAACGTTACTGTTAGAATTGTAAAATAAGAAGAGTAGAGAAATAAAGAAAGACAGTGGTAATTTGGAGTTTACAGTCACGTCGACGTTGAAGTAATAATAGACGAAGTACTGGCACAGCTGAAGTATGTGTGCTTTGTTTCGAGGAACGATCACGCCGTTCGCCGTCGGTAATTAAGAGAAACCACAAAAATTCTTAATGTGGTTGGGTCGGTATGAATTTAAAACTCACTTGTATACGACTCCAATGTCTGTAGTACTGCGACATGTCGCTTTATATGAAAGTTGACAGGTTGATTTCTAATATAACTGAACCATTTTCTGAAAAATAAAATAATCTCCACTGATGTTGAAATTTGTAAGTAGTGCGTGAGTTACGTTTATTGAGATGCAATGAGCATCTTCAACACACACACACACACACACACACATATATACGAGGGGCGTTCAGAAAGTAAGCTCCGATCGGTCGCGAAATGGAAACGACTATGAAAATCCGATAAAGCTTTGCACAGATGTGTTGGGTAGTGTCTCTAGTATAACCCCAGTTAGCATCACGTCGCTCTTCTCATTTCTGAGCTCGCAGTGAGTGCGTAAAGATGTCTAGAAAATAGTGTCTGCCGCCAAGTACGAGGGCCTGGTGAGAAATTTCGCCTGAAGCTATGCAGCTAACATTACATAACTGTCGTGCTGTTTCTTCTTCAAGACAATTCTCAGCCGCATTCTGCAGGGGCAATGAAGATGCTCCTGCATCGTTTTCATATGGAAATGTGAGATTACCCACAATACAGTCCGCAATTGTCTCCCCCTGAGTTTCATCTCTGGTCACATGAACCGCTGTCTTTGAAGACAACATTTTGACACAGACAACGAGGTGTAGGCCAGCGTGGAGAATTGGCGGAAAGCACTGGCGGCTGCCTTCTATGATGAGGCTATTGAAAAGTTGGTACAACGCTATGACAAAAGTCTAAGTCAGAACGGCGACTACGTAGAGAAGTAGCTGAAAGGTGTAGCTAATTGTTACAAGTAAAACATTTCTGATGTTCACTGTGGTTTCAATTTGGCAATCAATCGGAGCTTACTTTCTGAACAGGCCTCATATATATATATATATATATATATATATATATATATATATATATATATAAGGTGCGTTCAAGTTCTAAGGCCTCCGATTTTTTTTCTAATTAACTACTCACCCGAAATCGATGAAACTGGCGTTACTTCTCGACGTAATCGCCCTGCAGACGTACACATTTTCACAACGCTGACGCCATGATTCCAAGGCAGCGGCGAAGGCTTCTTTAGGAGTTGTTTTGACCACTGGAAAATCGCTGAGGCAATAGCAGCACGGCTGGTGAATGTGCGGCCACAGAGAGTGTCTTTCATTGTTGGAAAAAGCCAAAAGTCACTAGGAGCCGGGTCAGGTGAGTAGGAAGCATGAGGAATCACTTCAAAGTTGTTATCACGAAGAAACTGTTGCGTAACGTTAGCTCGATGTGCGGGTGCGTTGTCTTGGTGAAACAGCACACGCGCAGCCCTTCCCGGACGTTTTTTTTTTTGCAGTGCAGGAAGGAATTTGTTCTTCAAAACATTTTCGTAGGATGCACCTGTTACCGTAGTGCCCTTTGGAACGCAATGGGTAAGGATTACGCCCTCGCTGTCCCAGAATATGGACACCATCATTTTTTCAGCACTGGCGGTTACCCGAAACTTTTTTTGGTGGCGGTGAATCTGTGTGCTTCCATTGAGCTGACTGGCGCTTTGTTTCTGGATTGAAAAATGGCATCCACGTCTCATCCATTGTCACAACCGACGAAAAGAAAGTCCCATTCATGCTGTCGTTGCACGTCAACGTTGCTTGGCAACATGCCACACGGGCAGCCTTGTGGTCGTCCGTCAGCATTCGTGGCACCCACCTGGATGACACTTTTCGCATTTTCAGGTCGTCATGCAGGATTGTGTGCACAGAACCCACAGAAATGCCAACTCTGGAGGCGATCTGTTCAACAGTCATTCGGCGATCCCCCAAAACAATTCTCTCCACTGTCTCGATCATGTCGTCAGACCGGCTTGTGCGAGCCCGAGGTTGTTTCGGTTTGTTGTCACACGATGTTCTGCCTTCATTAAACTGTCGCACCCACGAACGCACTTTCGACACATCCATAACTCCATCACCACATGTCTCCTTCAACTGTCGATGAATTTCAATTGGTTTCACATCAAGCAAATTCAGAAAACGAATGATTGCACGCTGTTCAAGTAAGGAAAAAGTCGCCATTTTAAGTATTTAAAACAGTTCTCATTCTCGCCGCTGGCGGTAAAATTCCATCTGCCGTACGGTGCTGCCATCTCTGGGACGTATTGACAATGAACGCGGCCTCATTTTAAAAAATAAAACTTAAGGTTACGGAAACTGATCCAAATTCTGTGATAATTGAAAAGTCTTTGATTTAAAGTGAATATAATTTATGCTCAATAGCTGTCATTTTGCATGTTTACCTTCTGTTATGGCATGTACACATTTTTTGACAATTTACACGTGTGTATTACTTTGTTTTAGTCTTAATATACGTACTCAGCCACTGGAGGAGAAAATTAAAAACGACAGTTTAGGCGATGGAGGTAGTGATATGTGGCTACTGCCAACGTACGCCTTTTCGCAGATTTTATTTAATCACCTCACATAACTAAAAAGCGTAACTTCTGCAGAATTTTATAATCAAAGAGCTTCCGAGAAACAATATGTGATAATACATGTAGCGGTCGAGCTTCCACTGTTTGCTCCATGGACAAGGGGATCTAATATCGCTCAAAATAAAAGAAATGATAGTATCGCGTTGTATCAGACGCGAATGGTACGTCCGAACACTGTTTGGAGGTGTAGAGTTTAAGGTCATTATACAGCTGCTTTTTGCTATGTGAGAACTGGGCCGAAAATACCATGTATTTTTCCACATAACATCGATACTCGAAGCAAACCCGTGGCGAAAAAGTAATTTGTATCCTGTCAGCTGCACGTCAGGAAGTGGTAGCGGAGTAACAAGGTAAGTGGGCAATCGACCGACGACCAGCCAAGCGGGATGCCGATCTTACACTCGGTTGCTCGGGAGTAGTCCATTAATCGCACTGGCCTAGCGCGGTGTGCAGCGTGGGTAATCTGTCACACTTTTTAACTTCCCGACTCTCTAGAAATTCTAATGTCCTAAATAAATTTGTGGAGCCAGCGAAATGGACCATGGTCTCAATCTCGTGCTGGCAGTTACGGATGTATTTTATACCATACTGATATTAATATTAATAATCAATCGTCTGTTGTTCATCAGCTGGTGATAATTAGTTTTATGCTATGCCAACAGGTTAAAGCCTACTCCCGTCGACAAGTGACATTGTGAATTGCTCCTGAAACTAACAATACAGCGCTGAAGAAGTTATCAGCAAGTGACCTGTTGCAGGAAATTAATTATTAAACTAAACATTTTGATATAGTCAAGATGTGGGCAAAAGCAGTACAACAGACGTCAATAAATTTTATTGTGATATAAAATATATGTTAATGATTGCGCAGATACTATTAGCTGTGCTTCTTTTCGTGAAAAATATGTCTCGTGTAACGGTTAGCCACAGGCTGTTTATGTCGAGATATGTTAAGATGTGTACTCCACGGAAAGTATACAGGGTGTTACAAAAAGGTACGGCCAAACTTTCAGGAGACATTCCTCACACACAAAGAAAGAAAATATGTTATATGGACATGTGTCCGGAAACGCTTACTTTCCATGTTAGAGCATTAATCATGGAATGGAAACACACAGCAACAGAACGTACCAGCGTGACTTCACACACTTTGTTACAGGAAATGTTCAAAATGTCCTCCGTTAGCGAGGATACATGCATCCACCCTCCGTCGCATGGAATCCCTGATGCGCTGATGCAGCCCTGGAGAATGGCGTATTGTATCACAGCCGTCCACAATACGAGCACGAAGAGTGTCTACATTTGGTACCGGGGTTGCGTAGACAAGAGCTTTTAAATGCCCCTATAAATGAAAGTCAAGAGGGTTGAGGTCAGGAGAGCGTGGAGGCCATGGAATTGGTCCGCCTCTACCAATCCATCGGTCACCGAATCTGTTGAGAAGCGTACGAACACTTCGACTGAAATGTGCAGGAGCTCCATCGTGCATGAACCACATGTTGTGTCGTACTTGTAAAGGCACATGTTCTAGCAGCACAGGTAGAGTATCCCGTATGAAATCATGGCGGTGAATCGAGGAAGTACAGTACATACTGACGAAACTAAAATGAGCTCTAACATGGAAACTAAGCGTTTCCGGACACATGTCCACATAACATCTTTTCTTTATTTGTGTGTGAGGAATGTTTCCTGAAAGTTTGGCCGTACCTTTTTGTAACACCCTGTATATGTAGTAGTCTTTGAATACACGGTTAATGACTGACAGCTGGAATCAATTATGTAACGCAGATACCTGGGGAAAACAATGAACATGCGTATAAAGTAGAATGGACACGCCGGTTTTGCTTACAGAACTTCTCTACGGATATATTCGTGGGCAAATGAGATGTAGCTCTTGCGTTTGAGAAAAAACGCTGCAGTCACCACAGCAAATGAAACAGTTTGGCGTGGCACCTGCCATGATTGAGTGTATGTGCAGGGATGACAGAACTATGTTTCTAAAACAAATGAACAACGGCCTTCACGAACTGACAATGCATATCAGCCTGACCACACTATTCTGGGTAAACAATAATCATGGGGAGTTCACGTAATAGCCCCAAGATATTGTACTATAGGAGTTAATAAAATGAAAGTCAGGAAAGGCAATAAGGTTTCGAGTTTCGGTGTCAGAGATAGTGAAGATCAGTTTCATAGTGAAGGCAGCACGCAGTAGTCATTTTTTGCACAACGTATTGAAAGGCACATTCAGAGAAAGCTCTTCATCTGCCATCGGTCATAATAATTAAAACTGCAGACTTCACTGACTGCCTGACCATTTTGGGACGATAAAATTTCTCTTTTAAAACAGTTCCGTGTCGGAAACCGAATGCAATTTTCTGGAATATGAAAAAATTTTCGCTGTTGATTACCTTAAAAAAGGTAAAACAACAACTAGGTAGTAATAACCAATTTTCCTGGACTAACTTGACGCATAAACGTGAGAGAAGACGTCTAGGACGCTAATCAGAACAATAATCTTTCCTCTGACTTCCACGTGTTTCAGTCTAAAGAAATTTTTATACTGAATAAGTCCAGAGAGGATGTTACGACATACATAGGTACATGTTTTGCAGATAGTCCTAAATCGCTCTTGAGTGCTAGTGTACTCACTGCAGAAACACTACTTATAAGACTTCATTGTGGACAAACATATTTTAAACTAAAAAAATGTGTTTCAACTCGAGGTGAAGGAACATTTGACTTCACGAATCGTTGAAAAGAACCCACAAGATCACCCATAATCTTAAAAATCTCGAGCGTAGAGCGCTGTTGAATACTGTTAATATGTAAATAGTGATATCTTACATGATCGCAACTAAACAAACTAATGTAACCTAAATTTAAGAATTAGTTATTAAAGCTCTACAGGTTAAAGTTTTCTATGTCTGGTATTACTAAAATATTTTGCAATTAGAACGTTGCGAGTGGAACTTCTTCGTCGACTACTTATGAATTAGCTATGTGACGTGTCGTGGGTATCCACTGATTTTACGCAGTAACAAGAAATTGTTTGAGGCCCTCCGAAAGACACAGCATTCCTCCATAAAGAAACATAACAGTATTCATTCTAATCCCCCAACAAACAGTGAAACTCTTGCTACAGTTTCAAAACGAAATACATAGCTGTTAACTATATTAAGACATAAATTGCATGCCTGTTTTAATGGAGTGTCATATCATGGCGTTGTTATATTGCTCTCATCCCATCAGCATTTTAGCGAAGAGTGGATTTCCGACTTAGCGCTATTAATCAGTCTTATTGTATTATACAATCTGCATTAAAAAGTGGGACCTGCGTATATGATTTACCATAATTACTTCGCAGGCAGGTCGATTTTGTCTCAGAACTGGATAAACTGGATGACACTGATAGGATGCAAATGGATACACATCTCAATGAGCACACGTTGCTCTGATGGCGCTCCTGGAGACAGCTGCAGTATAATCGATGGCCCACGGCAACATCTGGCACGCCGGATGCGTGGCAGTCGTAAAGCGGAGCTTTTGTTTCTGTTTCCTGATTTAACCGGGTGTGTTGAAATGTTTCCTCAACAAGGCCAGCGGTTCCACATTCATCATTATTTATTTTATCGGAGCAACTGAAACGGGTCTACCAGTATTTCTGCAGACCGAATGTCGTACCCTAATGTTTTATTCTGTATTTCAGTGCTGCTACCGGAGAGATGCCAAAAACGTACACGAATGCTATTAGACTTTCACTTGTTTATGATCTTCCCCGACAGTCACTAAATTCATCTGAAGGATCTCTCTGACGTACAAGATTGCATTGATTTTCAAGAAAGTGTTTGTCATTATTATAATGAAAGTACAGTTAAACTAGTTTACCAGGTAGTCACTGATCGACTGCCGCGACCATCCTGGCTTGTGGTTGTTCAGCGACCCCAGGGCGGCGCCCCACTGTATTCCGAACTGGAGAATATAAGTCACATTTTACCTCTGAAACATCATGTTTCGTTTCTGTGTACAGACGTGGACAAAAATATCGAAGCACAGCGAGAAATGCATGCTTGAACGTAAATGCAGATGCTACCCAAGCCTGCTACTTGTGCTGTTGTATGTGACCACGAACGGTAACTTTGAAACGCCCTCAATATATTACAAGTGTTAGTCGCGGTCACGACAGTGTTCTGTGTAGTTGTGAGGGCATTATGTCGGAGCTAAGTGAACTCGAGCGTGGGAATTTGTTGGCTCTCGTACGGTTGGTGCTTCCGTAATCATTGACGATGATGATGATGATGATGATTATGATGTTTGGTTTGTGGGGCACTCAACTACGCGGTTATCAGCGCCCGTACTAATTCCCAACTATTGCTCAGTCCAGTCTCGCCACTTTCATGAATGATGATGAAATGATGACAACACAAACATCCAGTCCGTAACCAAGGGAGACGAAGTGTTTGGTGTTTCAAAAATGGTTCAAATGGCTCTGAGCTCTATGGGACTTAACATCTGAGGTCATTAGTCCCCTAGCAGGTAGAACTACTTAAACCTAACTAACCTAAGGACCGTAGCAGTCGCGCGGTTCCGGACTGTAGCGCCTAGAACCGCTCGGCCACCGCGGCCGGCGGTTGGTGTTTCAAGAGGAATCTTTCAAGAGGAATCTTATCATAGATGTCTACCGCATACGGGAAAAGCGGAAACAACATCGTCCGCTAAGCCACGGCGTGGACCAAAGTGTGTACTGAGTGAACGTGACAGACGGGCACTGAAGAGGAATGTGAAGAAAAATAATACGACGACAGCAGCAAAAGTAGCTGCAGAACTGAATGTCGCACTCGCGAACCCTATCGACACCAAAACAAGAAGAGGGGAGCTAGATAAGCAGAGACTTGCAGATCGAGCTAGAATCCTAAAACCAGTCTTCAGTTATGCAAACGCCCGTAACAGGAAAATGTGGTGCCTAAGCAATAAGACCTGCACTATGGAGCAATGGAAGATGTCGTTTGGTCGGATGAATCTTTTTCATATGTTTCCGATTTCTGGCCGTGTTTACGTTCCAAGCGTGAAACGTGGCGGGATATCGGTGATCATTCGCGCAATCATGTCATGGTATTCTGTGGGCTCCGTGGCTACGCTGTAAGTCGAATTACTGCCACTGATTGTGTGATCATTCTGGCTGATCATCTCAATATATATTATGTCGTGTGACGAGGGCCTCCCGTCGGGTAGACCGCTCGCCTGGTGCAAGTCTTCCGATTTGACGCCACTTCGGTGACTTGCGCGTCGATGGGGATGAAATGATGATGATTAGGACAACACAACACCCAGTCCATGAGCGGAGAAAAACTCCGACCCAGCCGGGAATCGAACCCGGGCCCTTAGGATTTACAGCTTGTCGCGCTGACTACTCAGCTACCGGAGGCGGACATCATCTCAATCCCATGGTACAATGTTTGTTCCCCAACTATGGTGCTATGTTCCACGGAGACGGGGCCACTATTTACACAGCTCGCATCGTCGACTGTTTTTGTGAGCACGAAGATGAATTATCTTATCTCCTCTATCCGCCACAGCCACCAGTTCGCAATATTATTGAGCATTTGCGGTCTACTTTGGAGGAAAGGGTGCGTGATCGCTATCCACCTCTATCATCCATTTTGCGGGAAGAATGGCATATTGTGTCTTTGAAAACTATACAGAACCTTATTTAGCGATTCCGAGAAAACTGGAAGTGGTTCTGAATGGTAACATCTTTCCTACAACGTATAGGCACAGTGATGTGTTGGTTTTTGGTGTTTCCAATTCTCCCACTTGCTCTGGCACCGGCATAGCACAAAGACACAGCGAGCTATGCGCGAATAACCATAAGAAAAATTAATGTAAACGACGGCAGACGGGCGTTGTCTTTAAAAACAAATCGACAATAATTACTTGAAGAAATACAACAAATCGCTTTTTATACCAGCTTGTATAGGCAAAGATGGTGTTTCAGGTCAACAGCAGTCTTCAGTTGGTTCAAAATGGTTCAAATGGCTCTGAGCACTATGGGACTTAACATCTGCGGTCATCAGTCCCCTAGAACTTAGAACTACTTAAACCTAACTAACCTAAGGACATCACACACATCCATGCCCGAGGCAGGATTCGAACCTGCGACCGTAGCAGTCGCGCGGTTTCGGACTGAGCGCCTAGAACCGCTAGACCAACGCGGCCGGCTCTTCACTTGGCATAATACAGTTATACACTATGTTATCAAAAGTATCCGGACACCTGGCCGAGCCGGCCGGAGTGGCCGAGCGTTTCTAGGCGCTACAGTCAGGAACCGCGCGACCGCTACTGTCGCAGGTTCGAATCCTGCCTCGGGCATGGATGTGTGTGATGTCCTTAGGTTAGTTAGGTTTAAGTAGTTCTAAGACCTAGGGGACTGATGACCTCAGAAGTTAACTCCCATTGCGCTCAAAGCCATTTGAACGATTTGAACACCTGGTTGAAAATGACTTACAAGTTCATGGCACCCTCCATCGATAATGCTGGAATTGAATATTGTGTTGGCCGACATTAGCCTTCATGACAGCATCCACTCTCTCAGGCATATGTCAATCAGGTGTTGGAAGTTTTCTTGGGGGGCGGCAGCGCATTCTTCACGGAGTGCTGCACTGAGGAGAGGTATCGATGTCGGTCGGTGAGGTCTGGCACAAAGTCGGCGTTCCAAAACATCCCAAAAGTGTTCTATAGGATTCAGGTCAGGACTCTGTGCAGGCCAGTCCATTACAGGGATGTGTAACCACTCCGCCATAGGCCGTGCGTTATGAACAGGTGCTCGATCGTGTTGAAAAATGCTATCGCCATCCCCCAATTGCTCTTCAACAGTGGGCAGCAAGTAGGTCCTTAAAACATCAATGTAGGCCTGTGCTGAGATAGTGCTGCGCAAAACAACAAGGGGGAAAGCCCCCTCCACGAAAAACAAGACCACACCATAACATCACCGCCTCCGAATTTTACTGTTGGCGCTACACACGAGGGCAAATGACGTTCACCGTGCATTCGCCATACCCACTCTCTGCCATCGGATCGCCACATTGTGTACCATGCATGATTCGTCACTCCACACAACGTCTTTCCACCGCTTAATTGTCCAATGTTTACGCTCCTTACACCAAGCGTGACGTCGTTTGGCATTTACGAGTGTGGTGCGTGGCTTATGATCAGCCGCTCGACCATGAAATCCAAGTTTTCTCACCTCCCACCTAACTGTCATAGTAGTTGCAGTGGACCCTGATGCAGTTTGGAATTCATGTGTGATGGTTTGGCTGGACGTCTGCTTATTACACATTACGATTTTCTTCAACTGTAGACGGTCTCCATCAGTAAACAGACGGGGACGGCCTGTAGGCTTTTGTGCTGTACGTGTCCCTTCACATTTGCACTTCACTATCACATCGGAAAAAGTGGTCCTAGGGATGTTTGAGTGTGGAAATCTCGTGTACAGAAGTATGACACAAGTGACACCCAATCACCTGACCACGTTCGAAGTCCTTGAGTTCGGCAGAACGCCCCATTCTGCTCTCTCACGAAGGCTAATGACTACTGAAGTCGCTGATACGCAGTTCCTGGCAGTAGGTGGCATCACAATGGACCTAATATGAAAAACGTAGGTTTTTGGGGGTGTCCGGATACTTTTGATCACATAGTGTATCTTCGTCGACAAAACATTTTTGTCAGCTGCCTTTTAAACACTGCATCTGTTCTGTTCGAAGTAATAATTTGTTCAGCTACCCGATCTTCCGAGTTGCATGTTTAAGGTAGTTGGTTACGTGTACTTTCTTTTATTCTGTAATTTGCGGCTTCTTTTGCCATATTTATATGCATAGCGCACACACTTTTTGGCGTGTCGCAAAAGCCATCAGGCGCCGACGTCACACAGCAACACACCACCGTCGGGTTGGTTGCCAGCTCAGCCCCTGCGACTACCCTACGGTCCGGCTCCGTCATTTTCTGTGTGACATGCAGAGGGCCTTCGTCTACACGGTACCAAAGCACAGACGGAGTGTGAGTGAGCAACAGGGGTCGCTCCTGTCGTGACCGTTTCCCTGCATTCGCCAATGTCACGTACAGCCAATGAGGAGGAAATGGAAGTCCGCCGTGCGGGTATTTAGGACCGCGTCCGCGCTGAACGCAATTTACGACGCAGCCAGGCAAGAAAAGAAGTCTGCTCCGGATCCAGCCCCGCCTCGACCACACGCGGCCAAGGGACCTCGGCAGTGCGCTCAGGGGCCTGTCAGACTCGTTTGCCAAGACTGTAGAAACTATGAACTCGTACAGATCGTAACTTACGTGTTAGTCTGTTCCAATGTGCTCCCCTGCAGGAGAGCGAGGACTTAAACATCGTTAGCCATACTTGTTGAGAACGAGCTCTGTCTGTAGAAGCGTTCATTGTGTTGTTTCCTCAATCAAGACTTCTATTCCAAGTACCAGCGTTTAGTCGTGAACTTATTTTCCTGTTCGGAATCAGTTACAAAGTTTGTTACTAGTTTGTGAAGGTGAACGAAGGCCACTTGTGTTGAATTCATTGTGTCCTTAAATGTTGTTGTTGTTGTGGTCTTCAGTCCTGAGACTGGTTTGATGCAGCTCTCCATGCTACTCTATCCTGTGCAAGCTTCTTCATCTCCCAGTACCTACTGCAGCCTACATCCTTCTGAATCTGCTTAGTGTATTCATCTCTTGGTCTCCCCCTACGATTTTTACCCTCCACGATGCCCTCCAATACTAAATTGGTGATCCCTTGATGCCTCAGAACATGTCCTACCAACCGATCCCTTCTTCTGGTCAAATTGTGCCACAAACTTCTCTTCTCCCCAATCCTATTCAATACTTCCTCATTAGTTATGTGATCTACCCATCTAATCTTCAGCATTCCTCTGTAGCACCACATTTCGAAAGCTTCTATTCTCTTCTTGTCCAAACTATTTACCGTCCATGTTTCACTTCCATACATGGCTACACTCCATACAAATACTTTCAGAAAAGACTTCCTCACACTTGAATCTATACTCGATGTTAACAAATTTCTCTTCTTCAGAAACGCTTTCCTTGCCATTGCCAGTCTACATTTTATATCATTTCTACTTCGACCATCATCAGTTATTTTGCTCCCAAAATAGCAAAACTCCTTTACTACTTTAAGTTACTCATTTCCTAATCTAATACCCTCAACATCACCCGACTTAATTCGACTACATTCCATTATCCTCGTTTTGCTTTTGTTGATGTTCATCTTATATCCTCCCTTCAAGACACCATCCATTCCGTTCAACTGCTCTTCCAAGTCCTTTGCTGTCTCTGACAGCATTACAATGTCATCGGCGAACCTCAAAGTTTTTATTTCTTCTCCATGGATTTTAATACCTACTCCGAATTTTTCTTTTGTTTCCTTTATTGCTTGCTCAATATGCAGATTGAATAACATCGGGGAGAGGCTACAACCCTGTCTTACTCCCTTCCCAACCGGTGCTTCCCTTTCATGTCCCTCGACTCTTATAACTGCCATCTGGTTTCTGTACAAATTGTAAATAGCCTTTCGCTCCCTGTATTTTACCCCTGCCACCTTTAGAATTTGAAAGAGAGTATTCCAGTCAACATTGTCAAAAGCTTTCTCTAAGTCTACAAATGCTAGAAACGTAGGTTTGCCTGTCCTTAAATATAGATCATGAATTACATTCTTGTGTGTTTCTTGCGAAAGTTTTCCAAGTTCCTGGTGCTTCACTTTTAGCTTCAGTGATGCACTAATCCTTTAGTGAAGCCAAGAACTTGTGTGCTATGGATATAAATGTGAGAGAACGAGCTACAAGTCGACAGTACGTTGTAATGGCATTAGAAAGCTATACTAAAACGATATTGATTCAAGTAATTTTAACCACAGGCCCTGTTACCATATTTAAATTAACAGTAGGAGAACACTATTACTTACAAATACTTCAAAAATCGTCTTTAAATTAATAATAGGAAACACTGTTACCTACAAAGGTTTCAGAAATCTGACGATATTCTGATCGCATTTATCGACACCAGTATTGAATCGTTTAGATTTGGACTCTTCAAACTTGCTTAAAATTAACCCTAGTCTAACTTATGACGTAACACTGATGACATGGCAGCGCGTGCAGAGCACAGTGACTGTAAGGCCCCGGAGACTGTTAGTGTACGGGACACCCAGAACCTGGCCCAGACAGAACCGTCAGTCTTGGCGACCCTGCGCTCGACTGCCATGTCGAATGCCACTGCGAGCTCTGACGACTTAAAAAAATTTTTAACAGCTGTTTAGGACGTGGAATACATTATAACGACAAAGGAATCGTCTGGTGCGATGGTCTACAAACGAATCTACACCAATAACTCAAAACATTACGACCACTGCCCACCGAGAGACTGAATGCCACCTGGTGCCGTTGCGGGCACTCGACGCTGTAAGAAAAGTGTATAAGCCGAGCAGAGACGAATGAGGAATCACCCTAGCGACGATACGGGCCGCAAAAGCGGACATCTACTGATGTAAGCGACTTTGACAAGAAGCAGATTATTATAGACAGACAGATGGGAATGAGAATATCTGAAAGGCTCGTGCTGTTCGTGTGCTGCTGTCGTGAGCATCTATGGCAAATGGTTGAAGGACGGTGAAGCCACGGGCAGGCTACAAGGTGGTGGACGTCTACACCTCATGACAGAATGAGGAGATCGGAGCCTTCCGTCTCTGTAAAGGAGGATAAGCCACCTGTGGCAGATCTGACAACATGGGGTATGTAGTATATGCTAAACGATCACATGCTGTGGTTACAAGCAATGAATAGCGGTGCACCAGAAAGAAAGTTTGATCTTTCAAAGTGCCCGATATAAAAATTAGGAATGCCACCTGGCCATACATATAAAATTACCAAGCATTTACGCTCCATAGAAAATCTATAGTGATTACATGTTGTGTGCTTACCGACAGTAACAAAAAGTAATAATAAAAAAATTTCGCACTGGTAATAAGCACACAGTATGTAAATACTCTAGATTTTATATGGAGCACAAGCCCATGATAACGTTATACGTATGAACAGGTAGCATTTCTAATTGTTATATCGGGCAGTTTTTAAAAACCACCTTTCTTTCTGGTGCACCGCTATTCATTGGTTCTACCCATAGCGCGTGATCGTTTAGCATGTACTACACTCTCCATCCAGCGGCGAGGTAGGTAACTTCGCAGAGGGTCTGCCGCCTCTATGTTAACACACCACTGGCAGCGTAGAGATGTGCGGCAAGTTTTGAGTCATGGGTCATCTTTGCAATCAACATGCATTGATTTTATAACCTATGTGAATTTTATCAACCAAATTTTTTTCAGGACATTCATTAGCTGGGAGTGGCTTTTATACTTTGACTTCACGTAATGTAACATTGCAATTTTATAAGTTCCATAACGTAAGTGAAACTTCGCATATTTTATGTAATCCGAGATATGAATCTCCCTTCCCCCTTCCTCTCCCCCACACGCAAGCTTATTACCTTCATGCTTTCCCATAGGAACAGATGATGGCAGCATGAGACTGTTAACCGGTCAGCGTCCAAAGTCACGGCACTTTGTGGAGTTACTCGTAGACTGCGCAACAGGCAACAAGCATCTGCGCCGTCGGTTGCGAATGAATCAGTAGCGTGGAATAAATTCCGGGCACTCAGGCGTCGGAAATTACGTTTGCCATCGTACGCCTAGCTCAGGAGTTGTCGGGGCGCCTGACGGAGCGTGACATATCGATCCGCACCGAGTTAATTTTTGTGTAGCCGCGAGTGCGATCACGCGAACGATGACCCAGGGATCCACCTGCATTGGCGAGCGCCAGCAGCCGCAAATAACCGCGACGCGTTATTGGCAATCGAACGTGTAGCCGCGGCGTCTAGCTTTTAGCCTCTATCCTTACTCACCTACCCGTAACTGTCACAGCCCTACTTTCACCGTACTTGCGTATTTGTGAGAAATAAACGACTGTTTCTGTGACTGCGACACAGATCAGTTCACCGCAGAAGATGAAGAATTTTTCCTTACAGCGCACAAGATGAGGCTTTAAGGGTGACCACCCATAATAATACACTGACGGAAAAAGTCTCAACGCCAAGATGGAGTTGTGCGACATAAAAGAAATAGGGTAGCCGTATTTCTACATCTGAACAATATGTTCAAATAAGGCGCCAGTCGCATAAGAATGCCACTAGTAGCGCCAATACAAGAATGCGAATCAGGTTTGCACTAAGCGTTAGTTACCTTTGAGATTGGACGTGCTAAGTTGATGTTTGTCAAGAATTCTCTTAAGGCGACAAAGACGCCATTATCAATACATCACTGAGTTTGAACGAGGTCGTATAACAGCGCTACGAGAAACTGGATGTTCTCTCATCGATACGGCAAAAGACTTGGCAGAAATGTAGCCACTATACATGACTGATGCCAGCGGTGTTCAGAAGAAGGTACGGTTGTGGGAAGACCGACTCCGATCGGCCACGTACCACTACCGAGAGAGAAGACCATAGTGTTCGGCCTATGGTTCTGGCGCATCGTACTGCATCTGCAGCAGCAATTTAAGCAGCAGCTGGCACCACAGTTACGCAACGAATTGTTACAAATCGGTTACTTCATACCGCCATTTGCGGCTTCAGTGGTGTCAAGCGAGAGCTCACTGGAGGGTAGGGTAGATGTCTTTTGTGTTTACTGATGAAAGCTGGTTCTGCCTCGGTGCCAGTGATCGCCGAGAGTCGGTTAGGAGGAGGCCTGCAATCAACCTGTCTGCATGCTTGACACTCTGGATCTACACCTGGAGTTATGGCCCGGGGAGCGATTTCGTATGACAGCGGGAGGACTCTCGCGGCTATTAAACGCACCCTGACTGCAAATTTTATCATCAGTCTGTTGAATCAGGTTGTTGTGCTGCCATTTATGAACAGCATTCCAGGGGGTGTTTTCCAACAGGATAACGCTCGCCCACATACTGCTGCTGTAACCCAACATGCTCTGCAGAGCCGGTCGGGGTGGCCGAGCGGTTCTAGGCGTTACAGTCTGGAACAGCGAGACCGCTACGGTCGCAGGTTCGAATCCTGCCTCGGGCATGGGTGTGTGTCATGTCCTTAGGTTAGTTAGGTTTAAGTAGTTCTAAGTTCTAGGGGACTGATGACCTCAGAAGTTAAGTCCCATAGTGCTCAGAGCCATTTGAACCATTTGCTCTACAGAGCGTCGTGATGTTGCCTTGGCCTGTCTCCAATCGCCGTCATCGAACGACAACTCCAGCATCATTTACAGCCACCATTAACCATCCCTGTATTGACAGCCAAGTGCAGCTGCCCTGGAACTCAATCCCACAAACTGACACCTGTACAACTCAATGCATGCACTTTTGCATGGTTGGATTCAACATTCTGGCGGTTACAACGGTTGCTAATGTACCAGCATTTCACATTTGCAATGCCTGTCTCGTGATTATATTGACCTGTGATGTTGCAATGTTAATCACATAAATACACTACTGGCCATTAAAATTGCTACACCACGAAGATGACGTGCTACAGACGCGAAATTTAACCGACAGGAATAAGATTAGCTTTTCAGAGCATTCACATAAGGTTGGCGCCGGTGCCTACACCTGCAACGTGCTGACATGAGGAAAGTTTCCAACCGATTTCTCATACACAAACAGCAGTTGACCGGCGTTGCCTGGTAAACGTTGTTGTGATGCCTCGTGTAAGGAGGAGAAATGCGTACCATCACCTTTCCGATTTTGATAAAGTTCGGATTGTAGCCTGTCGCGATGGCGGTTTATCGTATTGCGACATTGCTGCTCGCGTTGGTCGAGATCCAATGACTGTTAGCAGAATATGGAATCGGTGGGTTCAGGAGGGTAATACGGAACGCCGTGCTGTATCCCAACGGCCTCGTATCACTAGCTGTCGAGATGACAAGCATCTTATCCGCATGGCTGTAATGGATCGTAAAGGCACGAACCTGGGTGCACGAATGGCAAAACGTCATTTTTTCGGATGAATCCAGGTTCTGTATACAGCATCATTATGGTCGCATCCGTGTTTGGCGACATCGCGGTGAACGCACATTGAAACGTGTATTCGTCATCGCCATACTAGCGTATCACCCTGCGTGATGGTATGGGGTGCAGTTGGTTACACGTCTCGGTCACCGCGTTAACGGCACTTTGAACAGTGGACGTTACATTTCAGCTGTGTTACGACCCGTGGCTCTACCCTTCATTCGATCCCTGCGAAAACCTACATTTCAGCAGGATAATGCACGACCGTATGTTGCAGGTCCTGTACGGGCCTTTCTGGACACAGAAAATGTTCGACTGCTGCCCTGGTCAGCACATTCTCCAGATCTCTCACCAATTGAAAACGTCTGGTCAATCGTGGTCGGCCAACTGGCTCGTCACAATACGCCAGTCACTACTCTTGATGAACTGTGGTATCGTGTTGAAGCTGCATGGGCAGCTGTACCTGTACACGCCATCCAAGCTCTGTTTGACTCAATGCCTAGGCGTATTAAGAACGTTATTACGGCCAGAGGTGGTTGTTCTGGGTACTGATTTCTCATGATCTATGCACCCAAATTGTGTGACAATGTAATCACATGTCAGTTCTAGTATAATATATTTGTCCAATGAATACCCGTTTATCATCTGCATTTCTTCTTGGTGTAGCAATTTTAATGGCCAGTAGTGTATGTTACCCAGATAAATGTACTCCCGAAATTTCTTTATTCTACAATAATTATTTTTTGCGATTTTTTCGTTAGTGTACGTATTAGTTTTACAACAAAAAACTATTATTTTTTTACAAGGTGGTTCCCCTCTTAAGAGCTATTTACGAGATCTTGACGGCATAAGCATATTTTATATTGGCTGTCCAAGCCTAGTACGCGTACAAGCGCGGCCCGCGCACCATCTGCTGCCTTGCCAGGACTCACGACAAATACGGATCCTGCAAGGAAATTGTGACGTCATACTATTCGCCCTGTTCACCGTAATTAGCGAATGCTCGGCTTTGCGAAGGGTCCACGGAAAATCGATGTCAATGAAACTGTACCCTCTATAGGTCTTAACTTTGTCGTTTGCCATCGAGACCTTGCATGCATTTAAACGAGGAGTTAGGAATTATTAAGCGCATCTGAAACAGTTACTCGGTCCCCGCCAGAGATGGCTACTGGCACATGTAAGACCTGCAGTGTCATGTGCTGTGACGTGCGCGCCGCGGCCTGTCTTTATCGTGGGCCTCCTTGCCTTCCAGAGTATACCACTTGTGGTGTGCACACTGCCTGGTTGCATGTGGCGCTGTCTGTGTGTTGCAGCGTTGCTACTACTTGTGTAAAACATACCAGGAATTACCACGGAGCAACTACGAGAAACACTCATGGACGCATACAAATGGGAACTACTAAACAAACGCACATATCAAGTCCTCAAAACTGAACACACTATCTATAAAGAAATGAGATCATTTACATCGGATTCAGAAGTGTACAATTTCTCCTTCCAAGCAGCGTGCTCCTGTCTCCACTGCAACCATCACAGCAGCTCAACCTGCCTCAACGGAGAGACAGGAGTACAAGTGCACTGAAACACAGCGCTTAAAGCAGGCGTACCTTGGTCTTGGTGGGCCTGGAAAGCTTCACGGGACCCGCTCAGACTGCTGTACCTGCCAGTAGGTTGCGCTATTAGTCCAACGTGACAACAGAACATCCAGGTACATGTTTGCGAAGGTAGTTTCACTGCAGCTCAGTTATCATAACGATGGCAGCAGCAAAATGAACAAACCAAACTTAAGGCGATTGTGGAGAAATTAAGAATTGGGGAATGTATAACAGACACGAAACAGAACCAAAGTCCAGCACGGAAAAAGCACTCGTCTGTTTAAGCGGCAGCTTCAAAAAATTGTTGAGTGTCTCGCAATGCAAATTGTGTAAAAAGTTACTAAACATTCATATGAGAACCTCGAGTGTGCTATGACGTGTTTGTAAATCTGACCAGCGCTTTCCTTACACCATAAATATTTTGAAAGAGTACAAAGACTTAGCGGCTGACAAGCGTTTGCAAATGTGTGCTAAGGACTTGACGCCATTCATCAGTATATACGTACTTTTTAGATTAACATTGCATGAAAAACGACCGCGCGGAGTGGCCGCGCGGTTTGAGGGGCCGTGTCACGGATTGCGTGGTGCCTCCCCCCAGAGGTTCGAGTCCTCCCCTCGTGCGTGTGTGTGTGTGTGTGTGTGTGTGTGTGTGTGTGTATGTGTGTGTGTGTGTGTGTGTCGTCCTTAGCGTAAGTTAGATTAAGTAGAGTGGAAGTCTAGGGACCGATGACCTCAGCAGTATTAAGTAGATTAGTTCGTAGCCGATTATTATATCGGATGTCACGTAAAACATGTAATTCACTACATTAACATAGAAAAACTGTCACACAAGTAATCTAGCTACTTAACACACATGTAATGGCGAGACAAAAATAATACTCAACACACACACAACAAACGACACTGAATGCAGTGATAGTAACATACAGATATAGCAGAACAGAAAGCTATCAATAGATTATGTAGGACAGATCGTGGCAGGTGTGAGACCAATCGAAGAGCGCGTTGTGAAAATTTCAGTTTGAGACAAGCTGTTCCCAACAGGCTTGGCTTTTGGGCTCTAGTGATACAGATCTGCGGTTTCAGCATGCTGGTTCCTATATTTGGATGAGATAGCTGCACACTCTTGGCTTAATCCGTGCATTTCATGCTGAATATTTTCGTTTCTTGCAAGTCGTGTTGCTTTTGAGTCATGTTTATACTGAGTAAATTCTCGCGTTGCATACTGGTTCAAATTGTAACGCAAATGAGCACTCCTTTGTGAAATGTTCGGATGCGTGTGCCAAACAGATGGCGATATCCACTTGTAATGGACTCATTCGAGAACACCAGTTGCATTCAGACACTCTCTCACCCCCCCCCCCCCCCCTCCCCTCTCTCTCTCTCTCAACCCTCTCAACTAAAATTAAGAAAAACGCTTTCATTGTATAATTTTTTTGTCTTGTTAAGGAACTACAGCACTGGTGATTCACATGGCTCTGAGCACTATGGGACTTAACATCTGCGGTCATCATTCCCCTAGAACTTAGAACTACTTAAATCTAACTACCCTAAAGACGTCACACACATCCATGCCCGAGGAAGGATTCGAACCTGCGGCCGTAGCTGTCGCACAGTTCCAGATTGAAGCACCTAGAACCGCTCGGCCACAATGGCTGGCACTGGTGGTTATTTTGCGGTATTTAAGAAGAATTTTAATTACCAGCATGGTGTTGTCTACCCTCTAAATAATTTTTTTAACAGTAAGATATATTTCTACCACAATTTGCGTTCGTCTTTTCATTACATTAAATTGTTTTCTATGTTTGAACTTATAAAATCTTGGTTTCATATGTTTGCTCTAGTAATCGATTTCCTCTCGGTACCTGGTCTTTTAACGGTTTTGCTCCAGTACCAAATGTCCTTGCTTCACTCCACCACACACTCTTCTGCCGTCTTCCGCAACATTTACAGCTATCAGGTTAAGTCGACGTGACGCAGTTTACTGATGTACGCAGATCGGAACAACAACGCCGTCCTACCAGTCTCTGTACATACGTTTTGTCATTGTTTATTAGGATTTGAAAGTTATTGCCTTGGGCACTTAGTTTCAGACCGTGCAGACGGCTATTACATTTGTACGATATTGCAGTGACTGTGTTGTTAAGAAGGACATGCATGTCCGAAAGAACATTGCACCTTACTTCTTAAGAACACAGGCACGTGTTTATCCGCCGATACCAGGCAGCACTTTCCCGGACGAGAATTACATACTGAGTGCGAGTGCAGGTTGTGACGCATGGCATGGCACGACATATGGTATTCAGATCTGGCCGTGAGTCATAAGCGGATTGCCAAAGCGGTTAAGCCGACCGCTCGCGTGAGGAGGAAAATCTGGGTTCGAGTCCCGGTCTGGCAAAAATTTCCATACTCATTCCATTACACAGCTGATGGTTGCCCGTATTCACAACTGTGAATCCATTTCGTGTATTTGATATATTACATTTGTCTTGGACGAGCTTAGTCGACAAGACGATGCTCATTACAAGTCTATTGGTTAATGCACCCTATTCCTGGATAAAACTTATTACTCTCTTTCCTTCAGAAACGTTTCAACATTTCCATTGTGCTTGCGAAAGAACTACCGCTGTCATTAAAATTTCCGCGTCAGATTGCGTTATCAGGGAATCGTACCAGTAAACTGGTTGAAAATCGGGGTAAAACTTGTATGAAAATTTTATTCGAAATTTAGCATATTTTTTCATGACGACGTTAAGCTTACAATATTTCCGTATTAGAAATAAAGTAACCATAAATTTAAAATCTGTACGACATGTACCTAGACTCTCTTGGAGTCATTCGAGCATTACTATTAGTGGTCCCGGCGGAGGTTCGAGTCCTCCCTCGGGCATGAGTGCGTGTGTGTTTGTCCGTAGGATAATTTAGGTTAAGTAGTGTGTAGGCTTAGGGACTGATGACCTTAGCAGTTAAGTACCATAAGATTTCACACACATTTGAACTATTAGTGGAATCATATCCAGTCGATCTCTAGAGACTACAGGCAGACAGCTGACAGTCCTGCCATTCATGATGCTTCATCGCATAAAGTGCGAGAGATGACATAGAGCTTATAGATAGGCTATTTGCAGAAAATATTAGTCACGACCTGAAAAGAGAACACTTTTCGTTTTGGAGCGGGTGAGGAACCTATTTCTTTACATGTCCAGTTATTTACTATTATTTAGAACTTTTGAGAGTCAATTTATCGAACTGCTTAATAGCAGTGACTATGTTGCAGCTACCTCTGGTTTCGCGCAGGTAGAATTTTAAAGTAATCGCTGTGCATTGGCAATGTTTTGAATAAAGTTTGATTGTTGTTGCTGAGCGCCAGTGCAGGGTGGCAATTAACAGTCTGTAGACGGCAGGGGGAACTGTGTCGCGTGAGGCGCGCAGTCGGGTTGAGAATACGTACGAGCTGGCAAGTTGCTAATCTGTTTTGGTCAACAATTACTCGCGCAGCTTTATTTCATTTGAGAGTTTCATTGTCGAATGGTAGAAATCGTGTACTGGCACGCAGAATATTAAGTAATTGTGAATGTTTCAAGGTATTTGCTGTGTGGTGTTTTCGACAGTAAATAGTACCTTTCGTGACCTCGTAACATTAACTGTTCACCACAGTACCCGTCATTATCCGCTTGCTGAAAGCATCAATCACTGGATTATATCTGTCTCTTATTGGATTGAGTTGAGAGAGGCAGCAGTATCGACGTAATTATAGCACTGGGCCGGCCGGTGTGACCAAGCGGTGCTAGGCGCTTCAGCCTGTTATGTTTAAGTAGTTCTAAGTTCTAGGGGACTGATGACCTCAGATGATAAGTCCCATAGTGCTCAGAGCCATTTGAACCATAGCACTCACTTGAGTGTCCTGTCATAACCGGTACAAGGCGGTCATGCGACTTTCCACTAGAGATGGGCAAACTCGTTCATCCTTGGGAACTAGTTCACTGGTGATCACTGTTTTTTGGGAACAGTTCATTTTTACTCGTTCACCGTTCATTTGTGCTTGGTACGAGGGGATTAGATTAGGAAATGAGACACTTAAAGTATTAAAGGAGTTTTGCTATTTAAGGAGTAAAATAACTGATGATGGTCGAAGTAGAGAGGATATAAAATGTAGACTGGCAATGGCAAGGAAATCGTTTCTGAAGAAGAGAAATTTGTTAACATCGAGTATAGATTTAAGTGTCAGGAAGTCGTTTCTGAAAGTATTTGTATGGAGTGTAGCCATGTATTGAAGTGAAACATGGACGATAACCAGTTTGGACAAGAAGAGAATAGAAGCTTTCGAAATGTGGTGCTACAGAAGAATGCTGAAGATAAGGTGGGTAGATCACGTAACTAATGAGGAGGTATTGAACAGGATTGGGGAGAAGAGAAGTTTGTGGCACAACTTGACTAGAAGAAGGGATCGGTTGGTAGGACATGTTTTGAGGCATCAAGGTATCACAAATTTAGCATTGGAGGGCAGCGTGGAGGGTAAAAATCGGAGAGGGAGACCAAGAGATCAATACACTAAGCAGATTCAGAAGGATGTAGGTTGCCGTAGGTACTGGGAGATGAAGAAGCTTGCACAGGATAGAGTAGCATGGAGAGCTGCATCAAACCAGTCTCAGGACTGAAGACCACAACAACAACACATGGTTCTTATCAAAAACTGGAAATTAGTAGCATAGGTGACTGAAGATGAAAGGCGCCAAGAGAGGCACTTGCCTCCCCCCTGGAGTACAGAGTTTTTATTCATAACAGAATTCTCACACACTTGTAATTTTCGTGATTCTGCAAAACCTCTCGTTTAGCCAACTGTAGCGTTATGTGGCTGATTGCAGTGAAATAATATAAGGTGGCGCACGAATAACCGGCCCCGAGCACAGGCTGCTCGCTAATTACGCACGATTTGTTGACCGGTACGAGCAGATTAGATAAACATGTAATACTTAGGCAGTGAAGAAATAACAAATAAGCTCATGCAAACAACAACTTCGAAACATTAGATGAGGATTGGTGGGCGACAATGAGCAGTCTAGTACTCGGGGCCGACTTTTCGAGCGCCACCCTGTACCACTGAAATAATATTGTAGAAGTTATCATATTCTCTTGACAAAATGTGACACCAGACACCCGATTATGGAGCGCGGGCTTCATTCAGTTGTAAGTCGGTCTGCCTTCCATAACAATGAACACGCTCTTTTACCTTGTATCAAAAAAAGACGAAAAATGGCCGCTCGTGTGTGCCGTGCCGACTTGCTTTGCATGTGTAATGACAAAAATATCTTGCCTTTTTACAAGTATTTCTTCTACTGTTTATCGGAATAGTGAAGTAAGCTGATATGCTGTTTTGTTACCTGAAAAGATGTATGTGTTACATACCACGTAATTTTATCTAATTTACGTAATTATAAAATACATTTTAATTACCGAACGTGGACGCTGAATAGAATACGAAAAGAACCAGAAGTTCAGAGTTCAAAAAAGGTTTGAAACAGATCTAGAAGTGGCGTGCGCAGCGAATGAAACGAACAACAACTCGATACTGAACTAACTATGAGCGGTCGGCAGTGGAACTGCGACGAGTGGCCACGCGAAGAAGGACGAGTCCGGCCGAGCGAGACCGATCATTTCCCGTTCCCGGGAACTATAAGTAGAAAGCCGCGACCGAAGTGAACTATGAAAGACCGTTCCTTACAATTCGTTCCTCACTCGTACCGTTCATCTTGATGAACCGTTGCTTTGGACCCGTTAGTTCGCGAACGACCCATCTCTACTTTCCACCGCCGACGCGAGCCACGTCAGTGAAGAGTTGTGTACGTGCCAGGCGGTTGTACAGAAATAATGCAGTATGACTGGTAGAAGTAAGGATGTGCCAGAGTTGCACAAAGGAGCTATCGTGCTTGAGGATTCCCATTGTCACACCGTTAATGAAGATGCCCGATTTGTTATCGTATCAACGTGGACTGTCTCAGGTGTCTACAAGGAATGGTGTATCACTCGTGGCGATGTAACGCAGCTTCAGAAAGGGATTGGAGGTGAGCGTCAATTATTATCAATTACAATCAGGTTCAAAATTAACTGGAATTGCTGCTATCAGCGAATACAGGTAATCCCAATCAGGTTCCGCGCGAACATGCCGAAGGGATTTCCATTCAGCTGACATTTAGCGTCTGGGAAGTTGCGTATGGCGATTGCACACAGACGCATGTAAGTATCCACGTCTTCAGTGGATTAAACCAGATAATAACTAGGCAGTAAGTGATTCACAGTTTTGATTCTCTTCGAATAACGCAACTGCGTATAGGGTGTAGCAGAGGCAATAGGCGGTTATACAGCTACATCGACATCAATTCACTGTAAACTACTATGAAGTGCATGGCAGAGGGTACTTTCAATTTTACCAGGTATTAGGGCTTTTTACCGTTCAGGTGTGGAACACGGGAAGAATGAGTGTTTAAAGTCTCTGTGCGCGCCTGTAATTAATCTAATCTTGTCCTTACAATCCCTAATGGAGCGATGCGTAGTGGGATGGAAAATATTCAAGGATTCGTGCTTTAAGGCCAGTTCTTGAAACATTGTAAGTAGGCATTCTCGGTATAGTCTTCTTCAAGTGTCTGCCAGATCAGTCTCTTCAGCACCTCCGTGACACACTTCCACGGATCAAATGAACTTGTGACCGTTCGTGCTACTCTTCTCTGTATACGTTCAATTTCCTCTGTTAGTCCTATTTGGTACGGGTCCGACACAAATAAGTAATATTCAAGGATGGGTTGCAGGAGGGAATTTTAAGCTGTCTCGTTTGTGGACGTTGCATTTGCCTAGTACTCTAACAATGATCCGAAGTTAGTCACCTTCTGTACCTGCGATAGAGCTTATGTAGTCATTCCATTTCACATCCCTACGAAGTTTTACAACAATGTATATGTGTCTGTTGACCTATTCTAATTATGATTCGTTGACACTGAAATCATAGGATACTACATTGTAGTTTTGTTTTGTGATGTGCACAATTTTGCATTCATGAACATTTACAGCGAGCTGCCATTTTTTGCACCTCTTTGAAATTTTGTGAAGATCTGAAAGAAAATCTGTGCAGCTTTTCTAAGACAGTACTTCATTTTAGATAGTGGCATATTCTGCGAAAAAATCTGTGGTTACAATTAATATTGTCTGTAAGGTCATCAATATATAATAAACAACAAAGGCACGAACACATTTACCTGGGATGTACCTAAAGGTACTTCTAGATACGTCGATGACTCTGCAACGAAGATAACATCCTACATCGTCCCTACCAACAAATTTTGCTTGATATCCCTAATGACCGTACTTTCTACAATAAGTGTAGGTGCGGTACAAAGTCAAATGTTTTATTGAAATCAAGAAATACTGCATATACACCTACCTCTACAGCTACATGGATACTCTGCAAATCACATTTAAGTTTCTGGCAGAGGGTTCATCGAACCACCTTCACTGTTCTCTATTATTCCAATCTGGTATAGCGCGCGGAAAGAACGAACACCTATATCTTTCCGTAAGAGCTCTGATTTCCCTTATTTTACCGTGGTGATATTTTCTCCCTATGTAGGTCGGTGTCAACAAAATATTTTCGCATTCGGAAGAGAAAGTTGATGATCGGAATTTCGGGAGAAGATTCCGTCGCAACGAAAAACGCCTTTCTTTTAATGATGTTCTGCCCAAATCCTGTATCATTTCAGTGAGACTCTCTCCCATATTTCGCGATAATACAAAACGTGCTGCCCTTCTTTGAACTTTTTCGATGTACTCTGTCAGTCCTATCTGGTAAGGATCCCACACTGTGCAGCAGTATTCTAAAAGAGGACGGACAAGCGAAGTGTGGGCAGTTTCCTTAGTAGATTTGTTACATTTTCTAAGTGTCCTGCCAATAAAACGCAGTCTTTGGGTACTCTTCCCCACAAAACTTTCTATGTGTTCCTTCCAATTTAAGTTGTTCGAAATTGTAATACCTAGGTATTTAGTTGAATTTACGGCTTTCAGACTAGACTGATTTATCATGTAACCGAAGTTTAACGAATTCCTTTTAGCACTCATATGGATGACCTCACACTTTTCGTTATTTAGGGTCAACTACCAATTTTCGCACCGTTCAAATACTTTTCTAAATCGTTTTGCAATTTTTTTTTGATCTTCTGATGGCTTTATTAGTCTCTAACCGATAGATAGATAGCGTCATCTGCAAGCAACCTAAGATGGCTGCTCAGATTGTCTCCCAAATCGTTTATATAGATAAGGAACAGCAAAGGGCCTATAACACTAACTTGCGGAACTCAAGAAATCACTTGTTTTACTTGATGATTTTCCGTCAGTTACTATGAACTGTGACCTCTCTCACTGGAAATCACAAATCCAGTCAGATAACTGAGACGATATTCCATAAGCACGCAATTTCACTATAAGCCGCTTGTGTGGTACAGTGTCAAAAGCCTTCCGGAAATCCAGAATCGATCTGAAATCCCTTGTCAATAGCACTCAACACTTCATGCGAATAAAGAGCTAGTTGTGTTTTACAAGAACGATGTTTTCTAAATCCAAGTTGACTGTGTCTCAATAGGCCGTTTTCTTCGTGGTAATTAATAATGTTCGAACACAATATATGTTCCAAAATCCTGCTGCATATCGACGTTAATGATATTGGCCTGTAATTAAGTGGATTACTCCTACTACCTTTCTTGAATATTGGTGTAACCTGTGCAACTTTCCAGTCTTTGGGTACAAATCTTTCGTGGAGCGAACGGTTCTATGTGATTGTTAAGTATGGAGCTAACTGCTTTGATCCATGTCATGTGAGAAAAGTGTGAACTGGGTTTCACATGATCGATGTCCGATGAATCGATGTATGTTAGCATGTAAGAGGCCAATACCTTCCAGATACCTCGTTACGTTTGAGCTAAGAGTAATTGTAATCAAACAAGATTAAACTTGAAGATGAACCACGTGAAAAATGTTCGAAAACTGGAACCAGAGATTAAAAAAATGAAATGCAAAATTTGATATACTAGATCCTTTGATTGAAGGTGTGTGAAATATCTGGTACTATAGTTACATGAGAAAGAGTACGGTAAATTTTACATGTATAACTGTAAGGCAAACAGACAAGTAAGGCAAACAGACAAGTACGAAACAGGATTTCTCATCGACACTGGGACAATTTAAAAAGTACCCAACTGATTTGCCCATCTGTTACTACAGATAAGATGGGGGTCCGCTACGGGACACCAGAAATTGAGCAGGACTCAGAGCAGTGGTTGGGTAATGAGCGCCCAGCACGAAGCAAAATTTTATCTGCTGGTGAGTCTATAGTGTGTTCTGGGGTACAAAATAGTGACTGCCTCACAGTTACTAGTGAATGCTACTAAATTCTGGTCTGAAAATGTCAGTAAACGCACATTTCATCAGAAGGGCTTATAATATGATATTGGAAAAACTAACGGATTTAAGTTCGAACTGTTGGAACATTCATTCGAGTCACAATATTTGGAACTGTTAAACTTTCAACGATTATCACGAATACTTTTTCTGTCTAAGAAACAGGCTATGGTAGACCTATGTAGACATTTGGAAGATCTTCCTGAAACACGCTTCAGCGGTGGAATCTACTCCCTGGAGAAACTTTGAACAAACTGTGCTAACGTTACAGGTATGTACGTCGATAAAAAATACGGTTGTGACAAAACAGTATTTCACCGCCAGGACAATAATTAACCTTGCACCACCTTTTCATTTCATTCATCTGTTATCTGTTGCCTATACACAGTCAAATTAATGAATAGTCTAGTTATGTCCTGCAGCTGCTGGGATGTATGGTCAGTGATATTATGCATCGGAGTAGAAATATTACTCGTATTGAACAGTAATTATTACTCTGCAGTAGAAATGGCGGTTATCACTGAAATACACGGTTTTTAGTTATATCGTTTTTTCCATGGCCGTTTAATCTGACTGTTAAACCCACTCAAAATAATTGGATTCTGAAATAACCGATTTTCTGTTGTTTTATTCCTATTACTTCCCGCAAGAAAGCTAGAAACTGAACGAAGACTGAACAATTTTAACTCTCTCAGTTTCAAGATACGTACATAGATTCAGATTTTTAAATTAAGTGGGCAAATAAAAGAAACCTTACTCCGTCCACCATTCGCTGCTTTTTCTGAAAAGTGATGAATGGTTGAATACTTCAAAAAGTCACCAATATTGTCCTATTGATTGTATTTTATTAAAACTCTGTTTAAAAATCATGTTGCAGTTGGAGATCATACCAGTATTTTGACATTACGAATAGTAAGTGGTAAAAGGTGCAAACTGATGTTGAAGAACTCTGTTTTTCGTATTAATTTGTCAGTTTTCATGGTCTGCAAACATGTAAAGGCATATTATTTAGACATATGCAGCAGATTCTCTACTTTCAGTTTTTGCTGTTGCTGGGTTTGTTTCACAAAAATGGCAGAAAAATCTTTAATCTTTTAAAGCAAATGAAACATTGTACTTCACTGATACGTAACTTCGTAAAACATTTCCAGAGTGGGGTTTGTGCATTCTGTAATACATCGGCTGACCGGCGACGGACAGCAAGAAACTACTCTATAGACCACGTGCGGCCAAGTGTAGCACACTGCATGTAACGCATACCTAAAGCCACGACATACGGCAGCAGGGACATTATCATCCCAGCGAAGTTGTACCAATTCTTATGCCATGTGTTTGTTGCACGTTTCTGTCAGCATTGTTACTAAAAAAGCAATGATCCTTTTCCCCAATTTCTATAATAACGCAATCGTTCAAAGCAATGCAGTTTTATGAATAAGAATTACTACTTTTAAGAAAACCAAAAATTTCAGCACCTGCTATAGCTAACTTATATTTAGGTTTTCTACTCGGTTCTTAGTAAAAAATAAAAAAAAAGCACTTGTTATAGTCGATACCAAACAAATACCGGGTATTCATAACTAAAATACCGGTATAGGTTTTAATCGGTAGGTCCTCCCCCCCCCCCCCCTATTCTGCAGAGCAAACTGTAGGGCTAGCCGCCGCAAAATAACTTGATCACGTGACTCTGTGCTGTTGTGATCCAGTTCCAACCAGTTCGAGCTGTAGCATAGCGGTGGAAATGTGGAAATGTCATTTCAGACACGCGTGACGGCTTCCTAGGAACGTCATTCGATTTATTAAAGATGACCAGGAGGAAAGGTCGGTAGTTTGACGGATAAGGTGACGGACCGTGCTGGACAGCGTTTCAGTCAAGCAAGTTGATGATGTGAATAAATCATGGAATGAGCGATTCCAGGCCACGTGGAGTGTTGTTAAATTATCTGCACCAAATACGAAGACAACGTCATGGCAATAAGAACTTGACTGGCAGTATGCGTAAATTTGTCATTACACAGAATGTTCCGCGATGCCTTCAAGTCTATGAAATACGCTAGCTCTGGGAATATCTTTACAGATTTTGTTGTACAGAACTAGGCCTTAGAGTTACGTAATTAATTCTCTGAGATATTTTTCTACATAAAATGTTCGGTTTTAAAATGTGCAAAGTAAAGCAAAGAAATAAAGATTTTACCTAATCCACAATGGTTTCCCGAAGCATGCTGAGGCAGTAGAAGATACACGCGTATGTGTATTTTATGTATTAGAGGGACCGATTAGTAATGTCGTTTCTGCCGGCCTCTGTGGCCGAGGGGTTCTAGGCGCTTCAGTCCGGAACCGCGCTGCTGCTACGGTCGCAGGTTCGAATCCTGCCAAGGGCATGGCTGTGTGTGATGCCCTTAGGTTAGTTAGGTTTAAGTAGTTCTAAGTCTGTGGGACTGATGACCTCAGATGTTAAGTCCCATAGTGCTTAGGGCCATTTGAACCAATGTCGTTTCTGCGCCTGTCAATATTCGTTTGTTATTTACCCAGCTCACTGTGTACTTAAAAGTTGTGCCAAAGACATTTCAAGGTTAGAGTGACCTGTTTACTCGTAAATTACTAATTGTTTTTCAATTTAGTTTGAAATACCCACCAAAATAGCAAGAGATGTATGTTTCCGATATTGTCTGGTTCAAATGGCTCTGAGCACTATGGGACTTAACATCTGTGGTCATCAGTCCCCTAGAACTTAGAACTACTTAAACCTAACTAACCTAAGGACATCACACACATCCATGCCCAAGGCAGGATTCGAACCTGCGACCGCAGCAGTCGCGCGGTTCCGGACTGAGCGCCTTAACCGCGAGACCACCGCGGCCGGCCCGATATTGTCTGCTTTCTGTGTTTCACAAGGGTAATAACTTAACAGTTGCTACCAAAAACATTTGCGATGTTTATCAAAGTGCATTAGACGTTCGTAAATGACAAAGATGTTTTTCTAAGTTCAAATCGGGTAGTTCTGATCTGTCCGACTTGTATCGACCGAGACGACCACCTTCTTTAGACAACCACATATTAAGGGCGGAAGTGGAAGAAAATCCGTGTCAGACAGTCGAGGATATGTCAAACATACTTTACCAACTTTTGTAGACCATCCAAGAACATTTGCAGCAGATTGGTAACGACAAACAAAGCCAAATGACCCATCACATGCATCTTATTACTTCAGCGGCACTATACAGAAGCGTTTTTTGATCGCTTGTTCATTGGACATGATACTAGATAAATGATTATGATGAAAAGACAGGTGCTTAATCTCTGATACGAGGTACTGGGGTGCATACATACTCAGGAGTAAATGAAGTAGCCGCAGCATATGATAGTCACTTAACATGCCTGGACTCAACCAACTTAACTGGGCGTATCAGCCAGTGACATGGTCAAACAGATATAAAGTAGACAAACATTCATGAAAATGTAAAAAAAATAAAGAATTGGCACTGAAATGTGCAGTGGTTAATTGGAAAGAGACGCGGATTCACACACACTACGCTGCTAATAAATGCTGGTGTAGGGTACACAATGGGAAACGTCAAAAAATGATCAACGTTTAATTTTTATAACCATTTTTACCACCCAAATAACTTTTCATCAAGAAGCAAAGTAAAAAATGTAACAACCAAATGTTTAGTTGTGAGGGGGACATTAACAAGCATGATTACCTTTCTTGTATTTTCGTTCATCGCGAAGACATGAAAAGAAGTACAGCATTTTTAAATAGCGCCCCTTATCTTATATGCTGTAATGCCTGTTTAGAAACATATCACAGTGTGTCAGTCACGAAAACAGGGCGACGTTAAAAACTTAACAAAATTGACTGTGACTCTTCTATACTAACTGGAGCTGTACAACTACCGTAGGCTACCGTAGCCTGTCATAAGTTAAGTTGAGGCTTCGGTACCTTTCCTAGTAGCTTTGGTCAGTTAAGGTCGTACCCAAGTTACCTGTACGTTAGGTGTGCTGCATGCCTATAGGGCGTTACTTCATAACGATCGCTTTGTTTACGTATGCGTTCAGTTCTTAATCAGATTCCCCTAAAAACCGGAAGCGGTAAACTGCCTAGAAACTGAGTAAGGATATGTAAAGGGCCGCCGGCCGAAGTGGCCGTGCGGTTAAAGGCGCTGCAGTCTGGAACCGCGGGACTGCTACGGTCGCAGGTTCGAATCCTGCCTCGGGCATGGATGTTTGTGATGTCCTTAGGTTAGTTAGGTTTAAGTAGTTCTAAGTTCTAGGGGACTAATAACCTCAGCAGTTGAGTCCCATAGTGCTCAGAGCCATTTGAACCATTTGTAAAGGGCCGCGTAACCTACGCAAAATTTTTGTTCTACATAGTTATCCTTCTGCCCATTACTTAAAAACAAACAACATTTATACCACAACTGAATTTGTGAATGTTTAAAATAAAAAACGAGAAACAAAAATATATCAAACATCGCTTCAGTACTTCGTGAACGTAATAAAACATGTTTCTCTTGTTCATAAATATATTCTGCATTTATCAATAATAAAAGGAAACTCTTGCTTTAATCATGATGAAGAAATTTCTATTGAGTACAAACTAACAACAATAATTTTATATATATATATTCGTGCACGTAAACTGTACTTGCCTCAAAAGTACTTGCTTCGGTTACATAAAAGCAGAGACGTTACGCGATGAACTAATTTTCATTACTAATAAATGCAATATTTATTCTTTAAGGATATAAAGTACACCAAACAAAAGAAACAAAGTGTCTCTCTTACACATTTATTCTTTCCCTACGAATACTACTGGTAACCGTACCAGTTGCTACGTCATTTATATACTGTACCAAAACTACCGAACAGGAGTTTTGGCAGAGCGCAATTCTAGTAGGAGCCCACGTACGTACTCGTCCACTTGCTAGAGCCGACAGTGAACAAATGGAAACACCAGTAAAATGCAAACGTTCGTTCTCCTCAGATGAGTAGTCTTTTTATCTCCTCTTCATTGGTGTAAACTGTACTCACACTAATCTTCAACGGAAGAGGGATGACTGAATGACCTGCGTACATTTCCTTTTGTTTCCACTGGTGTACTGTCAGCTCCAGCAAGTGGACGAGTTGTCACTCTGCGCACCTGCACTGTTTACTGGTACAGAATAATGAAAGTGAGTTTGGTGTTACGTTTCCAATAACGTCATCTTTGCGTGAATGGATCTCTATGACACGTCTTTGATCACGTATCGAGAAGAGAAAGTGTACTGCCGAAGAAAACGTGTTTTTGTTTTTTTTTTTTTTTTTTTTGCGTGGCCATCCTCCGCAGCAAGCACATAAATATTTGTTTTGTAAAACGCCTCTTGTTGCTGCACTGTATTTTATTCTCTCTCTCTCTCTCTCTCTCTCTCTCTCTCTCTCTCTCTCTCTCTCACACACACACACACACACACACACACACAAACATAACAGAAATGGACAGACGTTAGTTTTCCGCATATACTTCGTTAGGTTGGCAACACGTACGTGTACGTAAACAAACCAAACAGGATGAGATACACAGTTAACTGAAAGTAGTTATGGCTATATTAGTGTTTTGTCTGTATTAGTGACAGAAGGCCGGCCGCGGTGACCATGCGGTTCTAGGCGCTTCAGTCCGGAACCGCGTGACTGCTACGGTCGTGGGTTCGAATCCTGCTTCGGCCATGGATGTGTGTGATGTGCTTAGGTTAGTTAGGTTTAAGTAGTTCTAAGTTCTAGGGGACTGATGACCTCAGATGTTAAGTCCCATAGTGCTCAGAGCCTACTTGAACCATTTTGAGTGACACAAGACTGACAGTGCATTACAACAACAAGGGCAAACAAAAAGAAAGAGGGGGGAGAGGGGGGGACAGAAAAATGTTCGAAACACAAAAACATGCTTATGTTTCGTAAGTACAGCGTTAGTGCGACCTCCACGTGACCTGATGAGAGGAAACGCCGATGACAACTAAAAACACGAAGAACGGTAAGTAATCACTTATAAAGCGAGAAGTAAACTGTTTTACGTATAATATATGAACAGTACATATCAAAGCAAAAGTGTATCATAGCTGTATCATTATCGATCCCGTTGATGATGCTTTAAAGTGAAAAAAAAGGCGTCTGGGAGAATAAAATACAGTGCAGCAAGAGAAGGCGTTTTTTATTTACAAAACAAAAATATAGGGTGCTGTTTAAGAAAGACGCGTTACTGTTCATGCCACTGTTTCAAAAAAAGCAATCATGCTAGTTAATGTCCCTCTGGTAGATAAATAACATTTTCTAGATTTATTTTTTATTTTGGTTCTGGACGAAGTTATTTGAGGTGGTGAAGATGAAGCCACATCCTGTATAGAAGCTAAGCGTGTAACAGCGGTTCGCTTGTAAAAATATCGGAGCGTACGCTATTGCTATCTCCGACTGACTCTTTATCGGGCGTAAATATGCTGCTGGCTCCAGTCAGACTGGGACTTCGTTTGCCTCGCTGTTCGGACGTGACTTAGCGGAGGTCCCGCAGCAGAAGGGCCGGTGGATGACGGCCTGAGGAACACAAAGGCCGTATCAGATAGCCGGCACGCTGCACGCTGCACACTGCACACTGCCCCCGCACGATCCGCCGGCGCTCTGAGAATGGCCACTACATCTCACCGCAGCCAATGTCAACAGCGAGCTACACACCCGCATAATTACATAAACAGCTCCTCTGCGCCCGCAGCCGTGTCCCCAATCGCCCCCCCCCCCCCCCCCCCCCGCAACACACACACTGTGCACCAGCGTGGCAATACTCTCTGACTGCATCGATCATATTTGTGCACGTAGGCTGTAAACTATGAACTGTGGAAATAACCGATGTGGGGCATCTAAGGAATGAAATTTGGCGGCGAGAGTGAAAGCTAGCGTGTCACGGACAAAGTCGCAGCATTCAAGCCAGCGGACCTTTAATTAGTTGTCAGCAGTATTTCACGGTCTGCCAGCAAAGGGTTTATCGCCTATAATGCGAAAGTAAAGCACGGCTGTGTTTATCACGCTTCGCTAGTTGTCTTTCGATGGTTAGGCGTATGTACTGTGCAGAAGTCATTTACTGAAATTGAAACGAGTCGGAAATTTTCCCAGAATCGTGTGTCGATGTACTTTGTCTATTGTAATGTAATCACAGAAAACCAGTCATACGTACTGGAAGATACGTTTTTACCATGACTTATTTCGAACATTTCCTGCTTATCTTCTGGTGTTTCACATTCAAAGTGGAAGTTTCATGCGGCCTGATCACATTCGGTACACAGTACATTCTGTGGCTAACGATCACAAATAACGTTATAGTTGAAACTTTCTGGCAGATTAAAACTGTCCGCCGGACCAGGACTCGAACAATAAACTTTGCCTTTCACGGGCAATGCTCAGATTGACTGAGCTAGTCAGGCCCGACTCACGACACACCCTCGTAGCTTTCCTTCCGCCAGCGCCTCTCTCCCACATTTCAAAATTCACAGAAACTCTCCGTCATACCTTGCTGTACTAGCACTCAGGGAGAAAAGGATATCGCAGGGAAATTGCTCAGCCACAGACTAGGGGATTGCTTCCAGAATGAATATTACGCTCTGTAGCAGAGCAGACGTTACTTTGAAACCTCCTAGAAGATTAAAACTGTGCACTGCACCGGTAATCGAACACAGAAACTTGACTTTCGCAGAAAAGGTGTCTCGGTTTGAGTAGCTGTCACGCACACCGTTTCAGTCTGCCAAGAAGTTTCAAAAGAGCGCACACTTCAATGCAGAATGAAAGTTACTAACTGAGCCGCATCACATTGACAACTGTAAACAGACACGGTTTACTGCTTACCTGAAGAGTTACAGGCTGGGTAGCCACAACGAATGTAATCATCAGAATATCAACAACGAAATTGCATTTGGTTTAAGGAAATAAAGTTCTTCAAAGAAAATGGTTCAAATGGCTCTGAGCACTATGGGACTCAACTGCTGAGGTTATTAGTCCCCTAGAACTTAGAACTAGTTAAACCTAACTAACCTAAGGACATCACAAACATCCATGCCCGAGGCAGGATTCGAACCTGCGACCGTAGCGGTCTTGCGGTTCCAGACTGCAGCGCCTTTAACCGCACGGCCACTTCGGCCGGCGTTCTTCAAAGACATGTGATTAGTTGCAGTAATTGAAACAGTTCGTCTGAAAGTGTGTGTGTCTAATTTCCCAACAGCATAAAAAAAGAGGGAATGTGTGTACGGCATTTTTGGCAGGGAAACCCCATCTACAATGAAACGCAAAAAACTGGTTAGGCATGGGTATTCAAACATAGAGACATGTAAACAGGCAGAATACGGCTATGCTGTCGGCAACGCCTATGTAAGGCAAGTGTCTGGCGCAGTTGTTAAATCAGTTATTGCTGCTACAATGGCAGGTTATCAAGATTTAAGCGAGTTTAAACGTAGTATTATAGTCAGTGCACGAGCAATAGGACACAGCATCTCCGAGGTAGCGATGAAGTGGGTATTATCCCGTAAGACAACTTCACAAGTGTGCCGTGAATATCAGGAATCCGGTAAAACATCAAATCTCTGACATCGCTGCGGCCGGATAAAGATCTTGCAGGAACGGGACCAACGACGACTGAAGAGAATCGTTCACCATGACAGAAGTGCAACCCTTCCGCAAATTGCTGCAGATTTCAGTGCTGAGCCATCAACCAGTGTCAGCGTGCGAATCATTCAATGAAACATCATCGATAGGGATTCTGGAGCCGAAGGCCGGTACGTGGTGTACCCTTGATGACTGTACGACACAAAGTTTTACGCCTCTCCTTGGCCCGCCAACATCAGCATTTGACTGTTTGATGAATGGAAGCATGTTGACTTGGCGGACGAGTTTCCTTTCAAGTTGTATCGAGCAGATGGGCGTGTAGGGGTATGGAGGCAACCTCAAGCTCACGAATCCATGGACCCCGCTTTTCAGCAGGGGACTGTTCAAGCTGGTGGAGGCTCTGTAATGGTGTAGGGCGTGTACAGTTGGAGTGATATGGGACGCGTGATACGTCTAGATACGCCTCTGACAGGTGAGACGTACGTAAGCATCCTGTCCGATCACCTGCATCCATTCATGTCCATTGTGCATTCCGACGGACTTCGGCAATTCCAGCAGGACAATGCGACGCCTCACACGTCCAGAATTGCTACAGAGTGGCTCCAGGAACACTCTTCTGAGTTTAAACACATCCGCTGTCCTCCAAACTCACCAGACATGAACATTATTGAGCATATATGGGATGCCTTATAACGTGCTGTTCAGAAGAGATCTCCACCCCCTCGTACTCTTACGGACAGCCCTGCAGGATTCATGGTGTCAGTTCTCTCCAGACATTAGTCGCGTCCATGCCACGTCGTGTTGCGGCACTTCTGCGTGCTCGCGGGGGCCCTACGCGATATTAGGCAGGTGTACCAGTTTCTTTCGCTCTTCAGTGTAGGATGTTCGGCCGCTAGGTGCAAGTCTTTATTTGACGCCACTTCGACGACTTGCACGTCGATGATGATGAAATGATGATGAGCATACACACACTTCGTCACTAGCGGAGAAAATCCACGTCCCGGTCAGGTATCTAATCCACGACCCTAGACTGGAGACTGAAGAATGTTAATCAGAAGACCACGTTAAAACGTTATGTTAAAACAGGAAGAGAATAATTTCCAGCGTTGTAGTGTAGCTGGAAGATACCGACACCAGAAATATGAATGTACGTCCGCTTGGTAGCAGCTGTAGTTGAAATTTCGCTTGGTCTTAGGACACGTGGGAGCCTTTCCAGTTGTGGTCACATTGCAATATACTATGCGTCTGAAGTATAGCTACCTGAAAGAACTGACTCTCGCAAAGGAGTGTAGAGTGTGTTCTAGTTTTTGTGTTGTTTTTGTTGTTGGCGGCGATGGCCAAAAGAGGGAAGGGAGAGTTTGAAGCCCAGTGTCGTCATATACAGCATCTTACGTTAATATTGAGACTCTCTAGAACGCCAATGAGAAGAAAGTATGGGGAGGTTAAATTTACGTTAGTTAATTAAGCAATTTTTCTAAAGCGTTGAGCAATTTTTTTAAAGCGTTGAGCAATTTTTTTAAAAGCGTTGAGCAATTTTTTTAAAAGCGTTGAGCAATTTTTTTAAAAGCGTTGAGCAATTTTTTTTAAAGCGTTGAGCAATTTTTTTTAAAGCGTTGAGCAATTTTTTTAAAGTGTTGAACAATTTTTTTAAAGTGTTGAACAATTTTTTTTAAAGTGTTGAACAATTTTTTTAAAGTGTTGAACAATTTTTTTTAAAGTGTTGAACAATTTTTTTAAAGTGTTGAACAATTTTTTTTAAAGTGTTGAACAATTTTTTTAAAGTGTTGAACAATTTTTTTTAAAGTGTTGAAAAACAGGACTCCAGGTCGACTTATGAATCTACCAACATACCGACACGAACATAAAGAAAACGTCTAGCTTACATTTCGTTGAAAGCTCAACTGCGATGAATGCTCGACTCCAGCAATGAAGTCTTCTGTGTTGTCCTCATAATACCTTTTTCAGCTCTTTCAGATATGTATGTCCTCGTCAGTCGAATGACTGAGTTCTTTACGACGGATACCTCTAGTGAAGCTGCTGTTGTGTGAGAACTGCACAAGAAACAATGAAGAGCAAAATATATGCTAAATCCTCGTTAACAGTATTTTGTTGTAATGGGACAACGCAGTCTGCCTATTTCTAGTTTATATTCTGCGCACAGCTTCATGAATACATGCATATATAGTGTGTCTGAGAAGTCCACTTACCCCTAGGTCAAAACAGTTTATTGTGTACTGTAATACAGACATACAAAGCACATGTATCCAGCGGATCTGTGTATGCAGCATCGTCCCTTATGTAAAGATTAATGCGTCTCATATTCCCCTTGACATCTTGCTTAGTATCTCAGGAGTTGTGTTTCGAAACGTTTCCTCAACATCTTTACACAAGTCTTCATTAGTCTTGTACCTAGGTTGAGCAACATGGCGCTTTACGATTCCCCATAATGAGCTCTCGGGAAGTGGGTATTATCTTGTCGTTATCGGCATGACGTCACAACTGACTCGAACATCACCTGCATGGTGTCACATGACAAGTCTAGGCCTCCGTAACTTCGCACCGGGGTATGACTTGGTCTTAAAACATGCTCTGAATTGCTGACACACCCTGTTGTATCTTCTACAGTTGATGTAGCTGTATGGGCACGATGGGGCTGCAACTGTGAAATACTGAAGGAACAAATGATAAAAAACTTATTCGATCTTAAAGACCACAATAGTCAATCTCCCGTCCTTTCTTTCTCAGAATCTGAAACAAAATAAAGGAGAAAAGAGTAAATAGAAAACTTATTCACAGTTATAACCGTTTTGTGACTTTTGGCCCACCCTCTATAAGGTGAATCATTTCACCCTCTAATAACAGTTAATACCTGATTTGCAATATTGTAGATGTGCTGCATAGTAATTTATTTGATAATAGTAGCATATACTCGATTGGCAATATTGGTTACTCATTGCATCTCAGAGTATCATTTGATCAATCCTTTTATCTTATATCGTATGACTCCTGAAAGAAAGGACTGCTAGTTCTGCAATGTTCGCAGGAGAACTTCTGTAAAGTTTGGAAGATAGGAGACGAGGTACTGGCAGAAGTAAAGCTGTGAGAGCAGGGCATGAGTCGTGCTTGGGTAGCTCAGATGGTAGAGCACTTACCCACGAAAGGCAAAAGTCCTGAGTTCGAGTCTCAGTCCGGCACACAGTTTTAATCTGCCAGGAAGTTTCATGGTTCAAATGGCTCTGAGCACTATGGGACTTAACATCTATTGTCATCAGTCCCCTAGAACTTAGAACTACTTAAACCTAACTAACCTAAGGACATCACACAACACCCAGCCATCACGAGGCAGAGAAAATCCCCGACCCCTCCTGGAATCGAACCCGCGAACCCGGGCGTGGGAAGCGAGAACGCTACCGCACGACCACGAGCTGCGGGCGGAAGTTTCATATCAGCGCACATTCCGCTGCAGAGTGATAAACTCATTCTGGAGTACATCGTTTCATCGAAAGCTCCATAATAGTTTCAGTGGCTCGGTGGATAAAAAATTACAAATATTGACCACAAATCAATAGACTAACCCCTTTGTGTACAATCATTTACGTAAAGAACGCGTTTCAGTCACTTGAATGGATTGTGAAAAGTAGTGTTATGTCTCACTTGACTGCGGCTGTATAGCCAACCGTGACAACGCGATGACATGACCGTATCAGAAATTCAGAAAACGAAATAGTTGCACTGAATGGTAAGGATTTTCGGTGATACTAGAGAAATTACTGGCAAAGGAGGTCAAGAAGGGACTGTACTCGAAGGCTGGTTCTGAAGGTCCTTGACTCTTTTCCAGCCAATCCGGTAACACCCACTCAAACGCGCCGTGCATACGGACGCGTCATTCGCGCCAAGGGCCAATCCCACGTCAAAGGTCGCCGAGCCAGAAGGCAATATTGATGCAGCGGCGGCAGAGGTGGGTGCTCTTTGTGCGCGTGTCGCTGTTTACCTGCGTGGGAGGGTTGAACACGCGAACGAACCAATTGCGCTGCCCCAGTACAATCAAAGCATTAAATGTATGTCCCTTCCTTTACAAAGTAAAAATTTCACGGTCTGGCAGTTAAGGACTGCTGTTTTTTACGTCAAAAACGTATTTGTTTAGCGACGCTGACGCCTTTTAGATTCATTTCAACACGGTTTGTCCGACGTATCTTCAGGGAGTATAGAGAGTGCGTTTGACGTAGGTGTACGAAATATAAACTTACTGCTGTCATAGCCTTTTCATTGGCCCGCAAACGTTTCTTAGTCACATATGGCAATCGAAGCGAGAAAAATCTGGGGAACAAGACACTTTGTGGGCAGCTGCACCGTTCAAATAATTATTATTTTTGTGTTTTTCGTGATCTAGGCTTCACCCAATTCGACAGTTACTGCTAAGCCGATCAATGAGATGAATGTTTTTTTCTCCTTAGAAAGCAATGAGCATCAGCTTTCCGTCACATAAAGTGGACCTTGTCTATTGTCGTATTTGCTCTTGATTGTGGTTTAATTTTAACTGCGGAATGGATCCGCATCTCGTCCACATTAAGAAAACCGTGCACAGAATCACACATATTTTAGAAGGCTAAATTCCTTTTCTCAGTGGTTCAAAAACGCTTCATCCATCTTTTACAAAGGTTTCTCATCCCAAATTCTTCTTGCAAATTGTAGCGCACTTTTTATTCTGAAATGCCTGTGGTATCACCTACTTTATAACCTTTAACTGATTATCGTTCAGTGCCGTATTTGTGCTGTCTGGATGTTTTTATTCGTAATCGTAGTTTTGAGATGTTTTTCTCACAAATAAGCTCCAAAAGAAGTGTGGTACGTTTAAATTCAGCCACCCAATGTCTAACTTTTTAAAATGAAATATGAGACTCCTTGTAAGTTTTTAGAAATTTTGAAGGAATTTTGACGTCTTGTTGTTCCAGTACACTCATTTCACTAAAAAGCATACAACATCGCTGCTTCAAACTAACAGAGAAAAATAAACTGTTACGCAGATCCAGTCTATTTAGCCTTCGTTACTGAGCAAAATGTATCAGTACAACGAAAACTAAATGTCACTCGTGTCAATGAACCCTCTCTGCACGTAGTCAACATTTCAGCCGTCCATCGTATAAAGTGTACGCAAACTAGGACAGTCATCTGTTACCAGGAAGTTACTGTTGTAGGAACTGCAGGTACTGAAAACCATGTTTCACAAAACTACTCCTTCCATTACCAGAAAATTTTTGCTCTCATCACCGTGTTCTTTACAGTGTACTTTAAACTCTTGAATCCAGCACGTTCCAAGAGACTGAGTGAAATTTTGTCAATTGAATCGTTTACCTCAATCTTTTACTTTGGACTAGGACATATATATATATATATATATATATATATATATATAACAGTTTCTAAAACACTGTTTCTTGACCTTCTGAATGTTCATGCATCGTTTCAATTTCGTTAAACGAAGTTTACTAACAACGACAATTACACTAGCACAAATAATAATAAATGTTTAGGTTTTGCAGACGATCTCGCCGCTTTAGCTGAATCTATACAACATGCAACAATGCATATAAATCTCGTACAAGAGACAGCTTCAAACTCGAGCCAATGTACATCTTTTGAAAAGGGTGTGTGTGTGTGTGTGTGTGTGTGTGTGTGTGTGTGTGAATTCCTAAGGGACTAAACTGCTGAGGTCATCGGTCCACAGGCTCACACATTACTTAAACTAATTTAAGCTAAGAACAACACACACACCCATGCCCGAGGGAGGACTCGAACCCCCGGCGGGAGCGGCCGCGCAATCTGTGGCATGGCGCCTCCAACCGCGCGGCCACTCCGCGCTGCCACCTTTGGAAAAGACTGACTTTATGACAGATGGGAAGGAGGCACCAAAATATATGAAAAATGATCATGAAGGAATAAAAAAAGCTAAAAAATTTAAGTACCTAGGTGAAGTGATCGTATGGCATTTATTGACCGGAATATCACCTTCGGGGTTCGGCCGCCGTATTGCAAGTCTTTTTAGTTGACACCACTTCGGTGACTTGTGTGTCAATGATGATGAAAAAGGGTGACGAAGGACACACAACACCCAGTCCCCTGCCGGGACCCCCCTGCGGGTTCGGGGGTTAGAATAGGCCCGCGGTATTCCTGCCTGTCGTAAGAGGCGACTAAAAGGAGTCTCAAATGTTTCGGCCTTATGTGAAGCTCCCCTCTCGGGTTTGACCTCCATCTTTCTAAATTATTCCGAAGAGCGAGCCAATTGGTGAAGGGCGCCTTACATGGTGCACTGTATCCGTCGTGTATTAAGACCTTTAGCCGGCTTTTTCGTCGTTGCAATGGTGTCCCGCTCGTTTTCCATCTCTTGGGCTAGGATACGTCCCTGGGTGCGATTACTACGCTGCACTCTGCAGTGTTGCTTTTAACTGCGACGACGACCTTGGACGTTTTTGCACCTAAGATCCAGCACGGTAGCCAGTCCGTTGTGGTGGGGCCGCCATGTACCCTGTTGGTTGTAGCCCCCTGACAACACAGGGATCGCTCTACTGATGCCTGCGCCGTTAACTCCCCACGTATGCCAAGAAGTAGATGCCCATCTCCCTGGGGCATCAGGACCCAGCGGCGTAATCTGCCTTCCCAGTCCCGTCACGCCTTTCTCCGCAATGGACAATACCATCCTCCAGTGGAACTGCAGTGGTTTCTTTCACCATCTAGCTGAGCTCCGCCAACTTATCAGCCTTCACCCTTTCTTCTGCATTGCTCTTCAGGAAACTTGGTTTCCAGCAATGCGAACCCCCGACCTCCGTGGCTATCGGGGTTATTATAAGAACCGGGCAGCATATGAAAGGGTGTCTGGTGGCGTCTGCCTCTATGTCCTTCACACTCTGCACAGCGAGTCTGTCCCTCTCCAAACACCTTTAGAGGCTGTCGCTGTTCGGGTGTGGACGCCACAGGCTGTTACCGTCTGCAGTCTTTACCTTCCACCGGATGGTGATGTCTCACAGTATGTCCTGGCTGCGCTGATAGCCCAATTGCCGCCACCTTTCTTGCTATTGGGCGACTTCAACGCCCATAACCCTCTGTGGGCTGGGTCAGTGGCAACAGGTCGAGGCGCCACCGTTGAGCTTTTATTGTCGCAGCTCGATCTCTCGATTTTAAATGATGGTGCCTTCACACACTTCAGTGTGGCGCATGGCACATACTCCGCCATTGACCTTTCAATCTGTAGCCCTAGCCTCTTACCGTCTGTCCAATGGAGTGTGCATGACGACCTGTGTGGTAGTGACCACTTTCCGATCTTTCTGTCACTACCACAGCGTCACTCTTCTGGGCGCCCTAGCAGATGGGCTGTGAATAAGGCTGACTGGGACTTGTTCTCCTCCACTGCCGCTCTTGAGCCTCTCTCTAATGATGGCATTGATGCGGTGGTTCAATCGGTCACCACCGGCATCGTTACTGCCACCGAATCTACCATTCCCCGTTCCTCTGGGTCCCCTCGGCGGCGGACTGTGCCTTGGTGGTCGCCTGAAATCGCTGCAGCGATTAAAGATCGCCGGCGGGCGCTACAGCGTCACAAGTGACATCCCTGCATTGAAAACCTCATCACCTTCAAACGGCTGCGTGCGCGGGCCCGCCACCTTATCCGCCAAAGCAAGCAGGAGTGCTGGGAGCGGTATGTGTCCACCATTTGCCTCCATGTCTCTCCATCGCAGGTCTGGGCCAAGATCCGACGCCTCTATGGCTATCGGACCCCTGTCAGCGTCCCTGCGCTCTCACTGAATGGAGCAGTTTGTACAGACTCCGGCGAAATTGCCAACAGCTTGGCAGAGCATTTTACTCTTAGTTCCGCTTCTTCCAATTGCCCACTGGCCTTCCGCTCCATTAAAGAGCGGATGGAACGTCGGGGCCTTTCGTTTCGCACCCACCACCCAGAATCGTACAATGCTCCATTCAGTGAGTGGGAATTTCGCAGTGCCCTAGCCGCTTGCCCTGATACCGCTCCTGGGCCAGATGGCATCCACTGTCAGATGCTGAAACACCTTTCAGTGAACTGCCAGCGGCGCCTCCTCGATCTTTACAACCGTCTTTGGGTCGAGGGGGAGTTTCCGTCGCAATGGCGGGAAAGCATTGTCATCCCCGTTTTGAAACCTGGAAAGAACCCTCTGGAGGTGGACAGCTACCGTCCCATTAGCCTCACCAACGTTCTTTGCAAGTTGCTTGAACGGATGTTGATCCGGCGCTTGAATTGGGTACTGGAGTCTCGGGGCCTTCTGGCTCCGTCTCAGGGTGGGTTCCGTAAAGGCCGCTCCGCCACCGACAATCTGGTGAGCCTGGAGTCGGCCATCCGTACTGCCTTTGCCCGCCGTCATCACCTGGTCGCTGTCTTTTTCGACATGCGGAAGGCGTACGATACGACATGGCGTCATCACATCCTTTCTACGCTTCATGGATGGGGTCTTCGGGGTCCTCTGCCGATTTTTATCCGCAATTTTCTGTCGTATCGTACCTTCCGCGTGCAAGTCGCGGCCTCGTATAGTTCCTCCCACGTCCAGGAGAACGGTGTGCCACAGGGTTCTGTTTTAAGTGTCTGCCTGTTTTTAATAGCCATTAACGGGCTCGCTGCGGCCGTGGGAAATTCTGTCTCCGCTTCCCTGTATGCTGACGACTTCTGCCTTTACTGTAGCTCTATTGGCATTGCAGCTGCTGAACGTCAGCTACAGGGCGCAATCCGCAAGGCGCAGTCTTGGGCTGTAGCGCGTGGTTTTCAGTTTTTGGCTGCCAAGACCCGCGTTATGCATTTCTGCCGGCGCCGAACGGTCCATCCTGCGCCGCGGCTTTATCTTGACGGTGAACTACTTGCTGTGGTGGGGACCCACAGGTTTTTGGGTGTACTTTTTGATGCCCGGTTGACTTGGCTGCCTCATATTCGGCAGCTTAAACAGGCGTGTTGGCGGCATCTCAATGCTCTACGATGTTTGAGCCACACCAGCTGGGGCGCCGTCCGATCTATCTTGTTACGGCTCTACCAGGCGTTAATCCAGTCCCGTTTGGATTATGGGAGCCCGGCTTATGGCTCCGCTTCCCCATCTGCGTTGCGGGTACTGGACCCAATACTACACAGCGGGATACGACTTGCCACTGGTGCCTTCCGCACCAGCCCTGTGGACAGCATACTAGTGGAGTCAGGTGTACCTCCCCTGCGGTTACGGCGCCAACGTTTGCTGGCCGCTTATGCTGCCCATGTTTTTAGCTTGCCCGGGCATCCAAACTATCGTCTCCTGTTCCCGCAATCGGTCGTCCATCTGCCAGAACGTCGGCCCCGGTCTGGTTGTACGATCGCCGTCCGCGTCAAAGAGCTTCTCTCCGGGCTTAGGGTTTTCACTGTTCCACCTCCTTTCCGGGCCACTTTGCGTACACCCCCATGGTGTGTTCCTCGCCCTTGCCTTCGGCTCGACTTGGCACAGGGCCCGAAGGACTCAGTCCCTCCAGAGGCCTTCCGCCGCCGCTTTTATTCCATCCTGGCCACGTATCAGGGCTCTGGCATTGTTTACACTGACGGTTCGATGGTTGCTGGTCGTGTCGTGTATGCGCTAACTCTAGGGGACCATTCCGAACAACGTTCCTTGCAGGATGGCTGCAGCGTTTACACTGCTGAACTGGTTGCCATCTTTCGTGCCCTAGAGTATATCCGCTCCTGCTCAGGTGAGTCCTTCGTTATCTGTAGCGATTCCCTGAGCGGTTTACGAGCTCTAGACCAGTGTTTCCCTCGTTCTCGTCTGGTGATGGCTATCCATGAGTCCCTGCATACTCTTGCCCGTTGCGGCCGCTCTGTGGTCTTTGTGTGGACCCCCGGTCATGTCGGTATCCCGGGCAAAGAACGTATTGACCGCCTGGCCAAACAGGCAGCCAGTGAACCCACTCTAGACATTGGCCTTCCGGAGACTGATTTGAGGGCAGTCTTATGCCGCAAAGTTATCTCGCTTTGGGACGCTGAATGGCGCGGTCTGACCGCCCCTAATAAACTCCGTGCCGTCAAGGAGACGACGACTGTGTGGCTCTCCTCCTTGCGAGTCTCTCGCAAGGAGTCTGTCGTCCTCTGTCGACTGCGCATTGGGCACACCCGGATGACCCATGGTCACTTATTACGCCGTGAGGACCCCCCTCTCTGTCGCTGCGGTTCGGCATTGACAGTGGTCCACATTTTGTTGGACTGTCCACTTTTATTTGTGCTCAGGCAGACGTTTGCGCTGCCTGACACGCTCTCTGCCCTTTTAATAGATGACTCTGCCATGGTGGACTTAGCTTTGCGTTTTATTCGGGCAGGGGGTTTTTATAGTTTAATCTGAGTGTTTATGTTTTTTAGTGTTGATTCTGGCTTTTAACCTCTGATTTTAAACTGAGTTTTTAATGTGTTCTTGGTGGTTGGCTTTTCCTCTTTTTTTCTCTCTGGTCGGCCAACCACCGTCACACTCTGTGTGTTTTAATTTGTTTTGTCTGATCTCTGTCGGAGTCTTTCTCGTCCTGTGTCGTCTGACGTCTTTCCTGCTGTTCGTTTTTTATTCTCTTTGGGCGGTTTTAATTTTTTGGAAAAAGGGACCGATGACCATCGCAGTCTGGTCCCTTTAATCCCACAAACCAACCAACCAACCCCTGCCGGGAATCGAACCCGGGGCCTTTGCGTGGTAAGCAGTAACGCTACCGCTGCGCTACAGAGGTGGACAGTACCTAGCTGAAATAACACAACAAAATCCTTTGGACAAAGAATCTAACTTAGAAAGCCAAAGAAAATCGAAGTGGCTTTTCAATCAACTAAAAACCTGTACAAAGAAGAATTTATTTCCATAAACGCAAAACTCCAGCATTACAACACTTTCATTTGACCGGAATGCCTTTATGCTTCAGAACGTTCTTCGTTAAATACTGCGAAAACAACCAGGTGAAAGAGAAAAGAACCAAAGGAAAATTGTCAGGAAAATCTGGAGACCAAAATGTGACAATGGGAAGTGGCAATTAAGAACTAATAGACACGTTTATGAAAAGAAATAGAATGAATATAAGGCACAACGAGGAATCCATGTTAAGAGAAAAAACTGAGAGTGGTGCAGTGGAACAATGCACTAGCTGAATGAGCGCGGCGTGTCGACACTTGGGTTAAGACGACAAGCGTGTGAAATTATTGCGAGACGGGCTAGCCTCAGTCAGTGTAAGATGCCAGTGCAGCAGTAATGTGTGGCGCAGGCAAGGCGATGTCTTCATCGTCGGGGTCAGTGGTGTTGCTCAGTACGTGGGCAGGAGTGGCTCACTGGCCCAAGTGTGCTGCTGTGTGGTATAAATAACCGTCGGTTTGTAGCAGACTCAATCACACTCCAGCAGTGCCACCAGGATACAAGAGCAGCTACATACGGTGAGACTACACGATAAATCAGTCATATCTAAAGGCCGTAAATTCAACTAAATACCTAGGAATTACAGTTACAAACAACATAAATTGGAAGGAACACATAGAAAATGTTGTGGGGAAGAATAACCAAAGACTGCATTTTATTGGCAGAACACTTAGAAAATGTACAGATCTAGTTAAAAGTCTGCCTACAATAGGCTTGTCCGCCTTCTTTTAGAATACTGCTGCGCGGTGTGGGATCCTTACCAGATAGTACTGACGGATTACATCGAGAAAGTACAATGAAGGGCGAAATAAGGGAGAGAGTGTCATGGACATGATACAGTATTTGGGATGGACGCCATTAAAAGAAAGGCGTTTTTCGTTGCTGTGGAATCTTCAGTCACCAATTTTCTCCTCCGAATGCGAAAGTATTTTGCTACGCAGACCTATATAGGGAGAATGGCTCTGAGCAGTATGGGACTTAACATCTGAGGTCATCAGTCCCCTACAACTTAGAACTACTTAAACCTAACTAACCTAAGAATATCACACACATCCATGCCTGAGGCAGGATTTGAACCTGCAACCGTAGCGGTCGCGCGGTTCCAGACTGCAGCGCCTAGAACCGCTCGGCCACTGCGGCTGGCATATAGGGAGAAACGATAATCATAATACAATAAGGGAAATCAGAGTTCGCACGGAAAGATATAGGTGTTCGTTTGTTCCGCGCGCTAAACGAGATTGGAATAATGAATGATTATTGTGAAGGTAGTTCGATGAACCCTCTGCCAGGCTTGAGTCGTGCTTGGGTTGCTCAGTTGGTAGAGCACTTGCCCGCGAAAGGCAAAGGTCCCGAGTTCGAGTCTCGGTCCGGCACACAGTTTTAATCTGCCAGGACGTTTCATATCAGCGCGCACTCCGCGGGAAAGTGAAAATCTCATTCTGGAAACATCGCCAAGGTTGCGGCTAAGCTATGTCTCCGCAATATCCTTTCTTTCAGGAGTGCTAGTTCTGCAAGGTTCGCAGGAGGGCTTCTATAAAGTTTGGAAGGTAGGAGACGAGGTACTGGTAGAAGTAAATATTGTGAGGACGGGGCGTGAGTCGTGCTTGGGTGGCTCAGTTGGTAGAGCACTTGCTCGCGAAAGGCAAAGGTCTCGAGTTGGAGTCTCGGTCCGGCACACAGTTTTAATCTGCCAGGACGTTTCATATCAGCGCACACTCCGCTGGAAAGTGAAAATCTCATTCTGGAAACATCCCCAAGGCTGTGGCTAAGCTATGTCTCCGCAATATCCTTTCTTTCAGGAGTGCTAGTTCTGGAAGGTTCGCAGGAGGGCTTCTATAAAGTTTGGAAGGTAGGAGACGAGGTACTGGAAGAAGTAAAGTTGTGAGGACTGGGCGTGAGTCGTGCTTGGGTGGCTCAGTTGGTAGAGCACTTACCCGAGAAAGGCAAAGGTCTCGAGTTCGAGTCTGGGTCCGGCACACAGCTTTAATCTGCCAGGATGTTTCACTTAAATATGATTTGCAGAGTGTCCATGTAGATGTAGTGTCGCCAGACATAGCCGTGGGTCGAGTCGCCGGACTAATTCTGCTCGCTGAACTTGGTGCCAGAGCGATCTTGGCAGTCCACTCCAGCAACAGCCAGACTCCGGCCAGGAGGCAGCTAATCGCACCCCAGACACAGCAGTCCGTTCCGACAATGTGGTGGGCGCGCCTATTGCCGCTTGCCTTGGCCGCCTGGGTGCGGCGATTCATCGAAGAGATGCTACTTCTGCAAGGTTCCTGTACGTGACGCTGACGTGGGTGCTTTGGCTCGAGCAACACTGCCGTGGGCCTGCAAAGCGTGTTGCAGACAGCTGGATGGACGCTAGCGGTCGGGTGACCGAGAACAGGCCCACTGCTGTGGGGCAGGGGCGTGGACGCCTCCACACCACGCCGCAGAACCAATGTATAAGTTGAAAATGAAGTGTTAATTTTGACAGCCGTTTCTTTTCTGGGTCTCATCGGCCTATCATTCCGCCTCTTGACAATGCAGCCACCCACACAACCCCTGGGGTCGGCCATAGACCTCTTAACCACTTGCAACATCTGGTCACGGGTTGCCGAGAGTATGGCACACCGACAAGCACCAGCCAATGTAGTTGATGAACTCTGTCTGAGCGGTCTAAGGCGCTGCAGTCATGGACTGTGTGGCTGGTCCTGGCGGAGGTTCGACTCCTCCCTCGGGCATGGGTGTGTGTGTGTTTGTCCTTAGGATAATTTAGGTTAAGTAGTGTGTAAGCATAGGGACTGATGACCTTAGCAGTTGAGTCCCATAAGATTTCACACACATTTGAGCATTTTTGAACTCTGTCTGAAGCAGCATGAAATGACTTTCTCATAGTTGCCATCAAAAGTTAGTTCCACTCGAAGCTCAGTTGGGTTCAAATATGGCTCTAAGCATTACGGGACTTAACATCTGAGGTCATCAGTCCCCTAGACTTAGAACTACTTAACCCTAACTACCCTAAGGACATCACACACATCCATGCCCGAGGCAGGATTCGAACCTGCAACCGTAGCAGTCGCGTGGTTCCTGACTGGTAGCACCTATAACTGCTCGGCCACAGCGGCCGGCCGCTGAGTTGGGTTAGAGGCATTATTGCTGCCCGAGGTGGCGGGTATGTGTACTAAATTTCGCGCTCTTAATACACCACAGATCACCTAAAAATTTTATCGTGTGTACTTCCTACTATACTGTATATATACAATAAGTAAAATTTCGTTACTTGCTGTCCTTCCTGGAGTTATAATTTTAATGGTCAGCATTCACGTTCGCGTTCTTATAAGACTGCAGATAGCCTCATGCGGTTTTAACCCCAGCTTCTTGGCGTTCAGAAAGCCTCTCATATTATTCAAAATTGCCCCATAGCATACTAAATACATATTTACGGAATGACGGATCGACAGAAGCGAAAGTAGTGACCCACGGCCATGAAACGTGTGTAATATGGTCATTTCTGTTCATTCCACTGAGGAAGTTAACCGAAAGTAAGTAACGAAAATCGGAAAATTATATTTTACATTGCAGTATAACGACTGAAACTTCGTAAGCCTGATAGACATCTTTTTTCATGTCTGTACGGTTTGCAAGTACAAATTTCACCAAGCTCTGGCAGATCGAAAACCACAACACGAGGAAACGATAATAGAGTTAAATGTGTAGCCTGCATTAGAGTCGAATCAGGGACGCCCAAGCTATACGAGTTTCAGCAAAGTAAGAAATGGCATTTGCACAGTGCATTGGACTATACACAGGTCTGATTAGTTCATATTTCGAACAGGCTGCAGTAATGGTCTGAGAAGACAAGTTTTATTCACCTGCCGTACAGGTTGGATGTAATGTATGATTATAAGAAATTGTGAGAACTTGCTGGCAAAGGGAGGGTACGTGGCAGCGGACAACTTTGGGATCTCGTTAAATAAACCACAAATTGCACTTAACGATGATCGAGATGTATCCTGCACTGTTTAGATTCCGAAACAGCAGAGGTATAGAGCCATTGCTGGCTGTGGTTCCCACATTTTGATGCGCGGAATTGATTTTTTATGTCTGCGCCTAATATACACTGGTAGCTACCGCGATCGTAGACGATACAACATTATAAAATAATCATCAGAGACGCCAATGCAGAATTCGTCCTCATTCAAAAACAGAATTTTACACAAATCGTTCCTGCAGAAGCACCATCCTCTGCACCACCGGATGTGGGATGTACGATGAAGTGTGAGGGGGGCCCGGTGTGGTGACTGGCTCCGTTACTTATGGCAGCTTCCAACAAAAGATTCGTGATAGTCCTATTGACACACTGGCTGTAATTTGCGCTGAGAAATTTCAATCGGCAATGGGTGCGATACAAGCATCAATCTGCATACAGATGCCACCTGAACCTAGGACGACTAGAAAGAATAGCTTCCTAGGATCAACAACATCACCGCTAATACACTGCTGCCACAAAATGTCCAACATGTTGAACGCTTCTCCGGAAAGGCCCATCCAGCTTCTCCCGAGGCAACAATATGACCTCTCTGAAATTAACTCAAATTATGATCCCATTCACCGCAATGGCTGCATTAAAAGATTTAATGTTCCACTGATACTATGATCGAAACAGCAAGTCACTCTTTCAGCGAGTCAGATACACTTTTTATTGGCACAGCTTTCATGATCAGGACGTGCTTGCTACTACCCCCACAGCAGTACACTTGGAATATTTTCTTTACTTCTCTCCCTCACTGCTCCATACAAATATGCTGTTTCTACGTCACGTCTTTAGAGGCGTCCATTGTTCATTTTCCACTACTGTGCATACAGAAAGAGCGAGCGATATGGTGCAGTGGTTAGCACAACGGATAGGAATTCGGTAGGACAGTTGTTTAAAACTCGTTCGGCTACAGAGATTCATGTTTCCTGAGGTTTCTTTACATCGGTTGAGACAAATGCTGGAACTGTTAATTGAAATGGACACAGAAGGTACACTACCCTATTCTCCTACCTCCCCCCCCCCCCCTCCACCAATTTCGAGGAGCTCGTGTTTCGTCCCAAGAGACTTTGTTGTCATCAGATATTAAACCCAAATCTTTCAAACATACAGAAAAATGGCGGTGGCAGGATATATTGCGAAATTCCGATAAAATGGCAGATGACTAAGAATTCTGGGACGCGTCAAAGAACAAATTTCTGACGTACGAGGCCGAGCTGAACAGTTACGCCTCGGAATTTATGTGATATTTCGTAAAGCTTTTTAAAGAAACCAAGCTTATTAACATTCTACATCCTTAGTCTTCATATCTACATATTTATTTGTCAACATAGTCATCCTGACTACGAACATATTTTTTCCAACGAGGGACCAGTTTGTTGACACCGTCTCTGTAAAATTTTGGAGTTTTTTGACTCTGTTTGCACCGCCTCAGCCGGCCGGAGAGGCCGAGCGGTTCTAGGCGCTACAGTCTGGAACAGCGCGATCGCTACGGTCGCAGGTTCGAATCCTCCCTCGGGCATGGATGTGTGTAATGTCCTTAGGTTAGTTAGGTTTAAGTAGTTCTAAGTTCTAGGGGACTGATGACCTCAGCAGTTAAGTCCCATAGTGCTCAGAGTCGTTTGAACCAGTTTTGCACCGCCTCATCACTATCAAAATGACGTCCTCGAATGTGTTAACTGAGTTTTGGAAATAGAAGAAAATCGGAAGGGGCCAAGTTTGGAGAGTATGGAGGATGATCGCTAACAGTGAACCCAAGGTGTCGGATTGTTGTAGAAGTCGCAGCGCTCATGTGTTGACTCACATTGTCGTGATGAAGGAGAGGATGCTCCACGTGTGGACGAAATCTTCGAATTCTTGCTCTGAGTTTTCTGAAGGACTCTCACGCATCGACATCGTTACGTTACGCACCGCCATGTTACATGCAACAATTCGGAAGCCTATAGAGGCAGAGGGGAAGTCGACCGAGTAATATACATGGCATCTAATACCTCAACCGATTCTGAGAACACAATAAATATTTCGTGGACATTAGTTTTCAGCACGCCCTCTTACATCCGGTTTAATGACGTCACAGGTTAAATAGAGGAAGCGGGGTGTCATCAGTAAATGTAATAGATAGGGAAATTAACTGTGTTGGTGCAGAATGTGCTCTGCTCAACAGGTCTGGCCATGTACAAGAATAAATGTAGGTGTGGGTTGTCAGCTGCCTGAATGGAAGTATCCTTGAATTTTCTTGTTCATCATAGACTGTTAGGCCCATAAACATGTTTCAGAAATAGGGCTAATCACAATTACGATTGGTCTATGCTACGGATTGTTCTGGTTTATAAGAAGAGGATCGAGCCAGGAAGCATTTGTTCATCTGCTTATTTACATTGGCATCACTTGTTATTTGTCAACACACCTCCAAAATAATAACAAATCAGTTCGCGGGTAGATAATCATAGTCACAGCAATTTGGAACAGTCATTACCGTTAATACTCATTTCGTTTGTCAACTAATTTCCTTTGTTTTTCTATGAAATGATGGCACGGGCTCTTCGACAACAGAGAGGTTTCTAAAATTTACTCTCTGTCCATGGGGGGAGTGCTTTCGGATACATTTCCAATACACTATAAAGAAAGCTATATAAAACAATTTCTCAATCTAAATATACTTTCTCTCTTAAAAGCACGAAATATTGTAAACGTTATGCATGGTGGATCAGGAATATCTTTACAAACTTCATAAAGGAATTCCCCAACCAGAAAAGGGAACAAAACATTTTACAAACTTATCAAGCCAGAAATTCGTTACAAAGGTTAAGGATATAACTCCTGCACACGCATGCAGTGCTCGGATCACCGGCTACCACATACTTTCAAGCACCTGCGGGCGGTGTCGATTGGTTTCACAGGTTTGGGCGACGTTTTGATGAAGCGTCCCTGTGTTAGGAACGTCTGCTGCATAAACTACTTGCTTTGCGTGGCGCCACAGATGGCATAACAAAGGAAAAGGAATAACATCCGGGGAACATGCATACTCTGGAACTGCTTTTCTCCTGCATATCCATACTTTGAGGTTACAAAAGTCATGCGATACCTCCTAATATGTCGGAGATCCTGTTGTCTGGTATAGTGTACCACCTCGACGTAGAATGGACTCAACAAGTCGTTGGAAGTCCCCAGCATAAATATTGAGCCAGGCTGCCACTATAGCCGTCAACAATTTCGGAAGTGTTACCAATGCAGGATTTTGTGATGAACCTATCTCTAGATTGTGTCTTCGATGTGATTCACAACGGGCAATTTGGGTGGCCAGATCATTCGCTCGAATTGTCCAGAATGTTCTTCAAACGAATCGTGTATGATTGTGGACGGGTGATATGGCGCACTGTCATAAAGTCCATGATTGGCTGCAAATGGTCTCCAAGAAGCCGAACATAACCATTTCCAGCCAATAATCAATTGTGGACGGGTGATATGGCGCACTGTCATGAAGTCCATGATTGCCTGCAAATGGTCTCCAAGAAGCCGAACATAACCATTTCCAGCCAATAATCAATTCAGTTGGACATGAGGAGCCAGTCCATTTCACGTGAACACAGCCAACACCATTATGGAGCCACCATCAGCTTGCATAGTGTGTTGATGAAACTTGGGTCCATGGCTTCGTGGAGTCGAACCCTGCCATCAACTCTTACCAACCGAAATCAGCACTCATCTGACTAGGACACGGTTTTCCAATAGTCTAGGACCCAGTCAATATGGTCAAGAGCCCAGGAGAGGCGCTGCAGGTGATGTCGTGCTGTTAGAAAAGGTAATAGCCTGGGTCGTCTGCTGTCATAGCCCATTAATGCCGAACTACGCTGATAATTCTACGCAAACGACGCTGGTCTCGGTCGTTAAGTGAAGGCCATTGACCACTGCGTTGTCCGTGGTGAGAGGTAACGTCTGAAACTGGATATTATCGACACACTACTGACACTGTGGATCTCGGAATATTGAATTCCCTAACGATTTCCGAAATGAAATGTCCCATCCGTCTAGCTCCAACTAGCGTTCTGCGTTCAAAGCCTGTTAATTCCCGTTCTGTTGCCATATAACGTCCGACACCTTCTCACACGAATCAACTGAGTGCAAACGACAGCTCCGCCAATGTACTGCTCGTTTATACATTGTCTACGCGATACTAACGCCCTCTATAAGCGTGCATATCCCTATCGCATGACTTCTGTCACATCAGAGTACGTTACAGTAGATTTAATACGGTGCATTTCGAACAATGAGACTGAATTTTAGTAAATATTTATGACGCTTAAGCCAAAGTTGCTTCTTATTTGCAACAACGTACTCTGTAGCATTTCCAGAAGTTTTTTTTTCTGGATAAAGTCCCTGTAGGTTGCAACTGTAAAACGTTCCGAAAGGACATATGTCACTACCATATTATCATCTACAGTTCCAGTCTACACGCTAAGCATACTCAGATGTTGACACAGCGACCCACCGCTGTTAAACACGAGTGTAATTAGTATACACAGTTGTCGCTCCCGTATATGACGTAAGTCAGTAATCAGGGCGAGTGAAGCTGCGGTCTCCTCCTGTGTTACCACAGGCGGCACGTAACGTAACTGTCTCCGACTGTGCTGGAGTAACAGGACGTGTAAGGGGACTAGTGCGTCTTGCCGCATCAAAGCAAAACACTTAAATTCTGAAAATGTCTACCAGTCTGCCGTCATAAATTGATGTTTTCGTCCCAGGAAAAAGCAGCACTTATAGTTCGTGAGTCCGCTTCCCTTGCTGTGAGGCTCTAAAGGACCTACTAATCAAATGGCTAAGTCTCATTACTACTAAAATCATTACTCCAGAAGATTATTGAGAATACATCGGCTTTTTGTCCCACATACTGCATCAGCTACAGCCGAATACTGCTCACAGAAATTCCGTATTAAAACAAACGCCTGCAAAATTCACACGTGAAGTAACTAATCATCCAAATTATTTACAAATCTAAACCTTGTACATCGTTAAACATATTAAAAATTTGGCAATTATTTCATAAATCAAATTACCCTTCCGAAGCACAATTTCATTCTGCCTTTCTCGCAGAGTCTCAGTTTTGGCAACTGTACGGTTCAGCCCCTCCACTAACAAGGAGAACGCGGAAAGTGCCATAATCTGATCTCCCAGAAACTTCGCTCTGGGGAAGAGGGGTCAAAATAAACGATCACGTGTCTCGCCTTATCAGTGGACACTCGATAGTTTCTGAGAAAACGACTGAGGAAGTGTTCGAGGTGCTTCATGTGCTTTTCAGCACATAATTAGGTCAGCCGAAGTGGTGACAGTGGCTAGCGTCGCTTCTTTGCAGCTTTGGACCCAGTGTTCGAAGGCCGATTATTGTTTCCATTCAATTTTTTATTTTTTTATATATCTACGCATGTACGTAGGAAATTACTACACGAATATGTAAAGCAATGGACGTATGAAAAGCATTTGATATTGTTTCTAGTGAAATTTCTGTTTTGGGTCTTGTCAATAATATTGATGGTGTTGCGTACTTGTTACCGAAAAGTGTGTTTCGTTAGGCCACCAATCACACCCGTTTATTACTGCAGCTGCAGGGAGGGTCTTTTATTTAATCGATTCTGGTCTACCCAGCTGCTTTGGCCCTCTTAAGGGAATAAGTAAGGGAAATACATCATTCCCGAATTAGTTCTCAAAGCGAACAAACAGCAATTGATCATACACACTTATATTACGTAGTAAATGTATGAAACTTATTGCGAAACCCAGTTGTAATTTTACAATTAATGTAATGTACAAGTGCCGTCCGGTGTGACCGAGCGGTTCTAGGCGCTTCAGTCTGGAACCGCGCGACCGCTACGTTCGCAGGTTCGAATCCTGCCTCGGGCATGGATGTGTGTGATGTCCTTAGTTTACTTAGGTTTAAGTAGTTCTAAGTTCTAGGGGACTAATGACCTCAGATGTTAAGTCCCATAGTGTTCAGAGCCATTTGAACCATAACGCACAAGTATCCCCTAGCTTGAAAAGAAACACACGTGTAGTAACCTTCTACGGACATGGGTAGGTAAATGAAAAGGGAAAAAAAAAATAAAAACAATAATTCGGTTTAGAACATGTGTTGCAAAACTATGAAGCCTTGACGCTAGCCACTGTGCCACCCCTTAGACTGAATTCGGTACATGCTAGAAGGTATATAAAGCACATAGAAAACATTGTCTCTTTCTCTCAGACCGGTCGATTATCTACGGATAGGCCGAGACTCGTGCGCGCTTATTTTCGCTTCCACCGAGATAAGTTGCTGGGAAATCTGGTTGCGGAACTTGCCCTGTTCTCCTCGTACGACTGGCCGGTGCGTAACTTAAGGATGACTTTGGTAGCTGGCCGTGCGGTTAAAGGCGCTGCAGTCTGGAACCGCGAGACCGCTACGGTCGCAGGTTCGAATCCTGCCTCGGGCATGGATGTTTGTGATGTCCTTAGGTTAGTTAGGTTTAACTAGTTCTAAGTTCTAGGGGACTAATGACCTCAGCAGTTGAGTCCCATAGTGCTCAGAGCCATTTTGACTTTGGTAGCAAAGGCTCGGCTGTTATTCGGCGCGATGCCCATGACACACGAAGTGATTCGGCTCTATCTCGTTACTCAGTTAGGCTCCAAAAATTGGTGCTAAAATGAAGTTTTTGAGTATGTGATGATAGCTAAACATAGAGAGGTTCTCAACTGTTACGGTAAACATGATCTGAATTACACTTCAGTAATAATTAATGAATGAAAATGTGAGCTTTGACGATATGGCTCGAAGGTAAGCCCTTCATCTTCTACCACAGCAGTCAAAAAAATGGTTCAAATGGCTCTGAGCACTATGGGACTTAACATCTATGGTCATCAGTCCCCTAGAACTTATAACTACTTAAACCTAACTAAGGACATCACACAACACCCAGTCATCACGAGGCAGAGAAAATCCCTGACCCCGCCGGGAATCGAACCCGGGAACCCGGGCGCGGGAAGCGAGAACGCTACCGCACGACCACGAGCTGCGGACCACAGCAGTCAGTTACGTGGGAAGTTCAGTAAGTAATGCAACACTTTTTATTCTGAAAGCAGTTTGGTTTAATTCAGGATTCCAATACACCATATTATTCCACACACTTTTGATTACAAAACCATATTTTTCAACATAATCTCCGTTCAATACGACGGCTTTACGCCAGCTTACTGGGAGAGAATGTATTACAGCATTGTACTACTCTACTGGTCGACGCCGCAACGATAACCTCCCAATCATCCACGTACTGCTTCCCGCGGACTGCAACCTTCATTGAACCAAACAGATGGAGGTCTGAAGGTGAGAAATCCGGGCTGTAATGTGGATGAGGAAGAACATTCCAATCAAGTTAACAGAGATGCTCTCGGGTGTGCAGACTTGTGTGGGGCCTTGAGTTCTCAAGGAGACGGAAAAGTTGGTTTGCATTTTTGTGGCGACGAACACGCTGAAGTCGTTTCTTCAATTTCCTGAAGGTAGCACAATACACTTCGGAGTTGATCGTCGCCATGGCTTTACCTTTCAAGGGTGCGGCTTTGAACTTCTTCTTCGGAGGAGAGCCGGCCGCTGTGGTCGAGCGGTTCTAGGCTCTTCAGTCCAGAAACGCGCAACTGCTACGGTCGCAGGTTCGAATCCTGCCTCGGGCATGGATTTGTGTGATGTCCTTAGGTTAGTTAGCTTTAAGTAGTTCAAAGTTCTAGGGGACTGATGACCTCAGATGTTAAGTCCGATAGTGCTCAGAGCCATTTTAACCAGCTGTTTTGTTTGCGGTTCGAAGTGATGAAACAATGTTTCATCGCCTGTGACGATGTTCGACAAAAATTGTCATAATCAGCGTCGTAACGCGCAAGGAATTTCTCTTTGCTGTCTTCTGTTAGACGGCGAGGAGACCAGCGGGCATACGCCTTTAAGTACTCCACCTGGTGGACGAATGTGTCAGCACTACAGACAGACACATACAGTTGAGCAGCGATTTGTCTGACTGTGATCCGTGGATGGTCCCCGAATGAGTGTGTCCACACTTTTCAACACTGGAGGATTCGCAGGTGTGCGCGGCCGGCCGGCACGCTGCAGATCAAAATGGTTCAAATGGCTCTGAGCACTATGGGACTTAACATGTGAGGTCATCAGTCCCCTAGACTTAGAACTACTTACACCTATCTAAGCTAAGGACATCACAGACATCCATGCCCGAGGCAGGATTCGAACCTGCGACCGTAGCAGCAACGCAGTTCCGGACTGAAGCGCCTCCACAGCGTCCGGCCGCTGGAGATCGACCAGGTTTTAGCGACCTTGTTGCAGTGATGAAAGATGCCTCGCCCACCGACTCACTATGCTTTTGTTTACTGCCAGGTCTCCGTAGACATACTGCTTGCGCCTATGAGTATCTGCGATGCCCTGGTTTTCCGCCATAAGAGATTCAGTGACAGCTCTCTGCTTGAAACGCACCACCGTTACAGACGCCATTTTAAATTTCGTGAAACTATGGGTGTTCAAGCGGGAATGTTCTACGATATTCCACAGCAAATTAAGCATTTTTCCAGCCGAAATCGGACGAGAAAAAGTCTGCTGCATTACTTGTTGACCGCCCCTCGTAGACTACAAGACTTTTTAGCTGGCGCGATTTCTACATCTACATCCATACTCCGTAAGCCACCTGACGGTGTGTGGCGGAGGGTACCTTGAGTACCTCTTTCGGTTCTTCCTTCTATTCCAGTCTCGTATTGTTCGAGGAAAGAAAGACTGTCTGTATGCCTCTGTGTGGGCTCTAATCTCTCTGATTCTATCCTCATTCTCTCTTCGCGAGATATACGTGGGATCAAAATACTGCTTGACTCCTCGGTGAAGGTATGTTCTCGAAACTTCAACAAAAGCCCGTACCGAGGTACAGAGCGTCTCTCTTGCACAGTCTTCCACTGGAGTTTATCTATCACCTCCGTAACACTTTCGCGATTACTAAATGATCCTGTAACGAAGCGCGCTGCTCTCCGTTTGATCTTCTCTATCTCTTCTATCAACCCTATCCTTGTACGGATCCCACACCGGTGAGCAGTGTTCAAGCAGTGGGCGAACAAGTGTACTGTAACCTAATTCCTTTGTTTTCGGACTGCATTTTCTTAGGATTCTTCCAATGAATCTCAGTTGGCATCTGCTTTACCGATGATTAATTTTATATGGTCATTCCATTTTAAATCAGTCCTAATGCGTACTCCCAGATAATTTATGGAATTAACTGCGTACAACACCTCAGTGTATACTGCTGAATGAAGTTACTTTTCGTACGTGCTATTACAGTGCTGCAAAATTGCCTTTCTTGACGTCGACTTTCTACCGATAATTTGCAGTCGATGAGGGCGAATTTTGGTTCTCCCTATGTATCAAGTGCGCTCTTCCTTTCGATAACCGCCAATTCCTCCGTCATACAATACAAGTGATTTACGTCGTCCTGCTTCGCGTTGTGGACTGATAACCTAACGGTGGAAGGCCAACATACTGCATACGACATTTCCTCCTTAATCATATTTATCCCCAGAAATGGCAAGGTTAATTTGCCTATAGCGGGCGCGCAGTTGTACTTACAGTACGTGACTCCATTTTATGACATAATGCGTCAGAAACTGAATCTTTGCTCATCTAAGATGTGAAGGGTGGGGATAAATTTTGTGGCTCTCAGAACCCAAATGTGGATAATACGGGCTACAGAAAGATAGTAAACATTGTCAGGGCTTTAGGTTTATTGCGAGGCTACCCGAATATTTGTCACGGCTTCGCTACTTACGAAGCGTAGCTGTTTCACAAGGTCAGTCAGTTCAATTCGCCCGCAGTTCGGAAATCTTACGGCTCCTGCAATTTTCGAATAATTGTGGAGTGTCGGCGGCTGCAGGGACAGTCACCTGGATTAAAATAACGACGCTGTTTGCAGGGTATGCGGCTGTAAAGCGGTATTGATTCGGAAACAGGTAGGGGGAGGCAAGGACAGGCCGTGGGGTGAGTCACGGCGAGGAAAGGCGACGCAAGAGTGTGAAGAGAAGCAGCCTAGGGCGGCTTGTAATGAGCCCTATTCAGCGACCGCCGGCAGCCGCTACCCCAGACGGCTCCAGCGCCCCGGCGCCGCTCCAAGTAGATTGTCCTGCACTAAAAGTCCGCATTTTTAATGTATCACCAACTGCGCAAATTAATCTTGCTATTTCTGGGTATAAATATGATTAAGGAGGAAATGTCGTCCGCAGTATGTTGGCCTTCCACCGTTAGTTTATGAGTACACCACGCAAAGCAGTGCGTGGTAATTATGTGTGTTGTATGGTGGAGGAGTGGACGGTTATCAAAAGGAAGAGCGCACTTGATATACAGGGAGAACCAAAATTCTCCCGCATCGACTGCAAATTATCGGTAGAAAGTCGACATCAAGAAAGGCAATTTGGCAGCACTGTAATAGCACGTACGACAAGTAACTTCATTCAGCAGTATACACTGAGGTGACACAAGCGTAGAATAACAATACGCACATATACAGAACGCGGAATGGTAGTTGGTGCTAGACATGTCGGATATTCCATTTCCAAAATCGTTAGGGAATTTAATATTCCGAGGTCCACAGTGTCAAGAGTGTGTGGGAATACCAAATTTCAGCATTAACTCTCAGCAGAGGACAACGCAGTGGCTGACGGCTTTACTTGACGAACGATAGCAGCGGCGTTTGCGTAGAGTTGGTCAGTACTAACAGACAAGCAACGATGCGTGAAATAACCGCAGAAATCAAAGTGAGACGTACGACGAACGTATCCATTAGGACAGTGCGGCGAAATCTGGCGTTAACTGGCTATAGCAGCAGATGACCGACCCGAGTGCCTTTGATAATAGCACGACATCGCCTTCAGCGGCTCTCCTGGGCTCGTGACCACATCCGTTGGACCGAAGACGATTGGAAAACCGTGGCCTGGTCAGATGAGTTCCGATTGCAGTAGGTAGGAACTGATGGTAGGCTTCGAGTGTGGCGTAGACCCCACGAAACCATCGACCCAAGCTGGGTCCTCTGGTCCAACTGAAGGGACAATTTACTGAAAATGATTATGTTCGGCTACTTGGAGACCATTTGCAGCCACTGACGGACTTCATGGCAATGCGCCATATCACTGGGCCACAATTGTTAACCGTGGGCTTGAAAAAGATTCTGGATAATTAGAGTGAATGATTTGGTCACCCAAATCGGCCAACGTGAATCCCATCGAACATTTAAGGGACATAGTCGAGAGGTCGGTTCGTGCAGACATCCTGCACTGGTAACACTTTCGATTTATGGGCTGCTGTAGAGGCAGCATGGCTCAGTATTTATGCAGGGGACTTGCAACGACTTCTTGTGTCCATTTTATGTCGAGTTGGTGCACTATGCTGGGGAAAAGGGGGTCCGATACGATATTAGAAGGTATCAAATGACTTTTGTCATCTCAGTGTAAGAACATACATGACGTAAGAGACACAGCTGAGGCATACACTACTGGACATTAAAATTGCTACACCACGAAGATGGCGTGCTACAGACGCGAAATTTAACCGACAGGAAGAAGATGCTGTGATATGCAAATGATTAGCTTTTCACAGCATTCACACAAGGTTGGCGCCGGTGGTGACACCTACAACGTGTGGACATGAGGAAAGTTTCCAACCGATTTCTCATTCACAAACATAAGTTGACCAGCGTTGTCTGGTGAAACGTTGTTGTCATGCCTCGTGTAAGGAGGAGAAATGCGTACCATCACGTTTCCGACTTTGCTATAGGTTGGATTGTAGCCTATCGCGATTGCGGTTTATCGTATCGCGACATTGCTGCTCGCGTTAGTCGAGATCCAATGGCTGTTAGAAGAATATGGAATCGGTGGGTTCAGGAGGGTAATGCGGAACACCGTGCTGGTTCCCAACGGCCTCGTATCACTAGCAGTCGAGATGACAGGCATCTTATCCGCATGGCTGTAACGGATCGTGCATCCACGTCTCGATCCCTGAGTCAACAGATGGGGACGTTTGAAAGACAACAACCATCTGCACGAACAGTTCGACGACGTATGCAGCAGCACAGACTATCAGCTCGGAGACCACGGCTGCGGTTACCCTTGACGCTGCATCACAGACAGGAGCGGCTGTGATGGTGCACTCAACAACGAACCTGGGTGCACGAATAGCAAAACGTCATTTTTTCGGATGAATCCAGGTTCTGTTTACTGCATCACGATAGTCGCAACTGTGTTTGGCGACATCGCGGTGAACGCACATTGGAAGCGTCTATTCGTCATGGTATGGGGTGCCATTGGTTACATGTCTCGGTCACCTCTTGTTCGCATTCACGGCACTTGGAACAGTGGACGTTACGTTTCAGATATGTTACGACCCGTGGCTCTACTCTTCATTCGATCCCTGCGAAACCCCACATCTCAGCAGGATAATGCACGACCGCATGTTGCAGGTCCTATACGGGCCTTTCTGGATACAGAAAATGTTCGACTGCTGCCCTGGCCAGTGCATTCTCCAGATCTCTCACCAATTGAAAACGTCTGGTCAATGGTGGCCGAGTAACTGGCTCGTCATAATACGCCAGTCACTACTTTTGATGATCTGTGGTATCGTGTTGAAGCTGCATGGGCAGCTGTACCTGTAAACGCCATCCAAGCTCTGTTTGACTCAATGCCCAGGCGTATGAAGGCCGTTATTGCGACCAGAGGTGGTTGTTCTGGGTACTGATTTCTCAGGCTCTATGCACCCAAATTGCGTGAAAATGTAATCACATGTCAGTTCTAGTATAATATATTTGTCCAATGAATACCCGTTTATCATGTGCATTTCTTCTTGGTGTAGCAATTTTAATGGCCAGTAGTGCATTTTCCTTGCATTCTTATATTGTATAAAATTTCCTTAAGTTGATAATAAACTCATTCCAAAGAAAGAAAGTAAAATAAGGGATAAAAGCAACTGATTGTTGTGCCATACTGTATCAACTATGGATGCTAGACATTATAAGGGGTGTTCAAAAAGGAACGAGGCGGAGGCATAATTACAGAAACCAGCACCTGTATGTTAGAAGTATTGACCCCGGCTGTTGAGATACTTGTCCCACTGTGACACAAGGCGGTGAATTGCTGTCTCATAAAATTCCTGGGGCTGCAAGTTAACCAGTTCCGCACGTACAGCTTGACGTCTCCGTCCGAGGTGAATCTTTTGCCCCTCAGAGCCTTTTTAAGGGGAACAAAAATGGCGTCATCACAGGGAGCGAAATCTGGACTGTATGGAGGGTGGCCGAAAACCTGCAATTTGAATTTATGCATGAGTGCCGCGACTGGGTTGGCCGTATGAGGCTTCGCATTCTCGTGGAGCAGAATGACCCTACGGGTGAGATTGCCTGCTCGTTTTGATTTGATCGCTTGGCGACGAGACAATTGGAAAAAAATTAAGTAAACCATTGTATAGTTCCAGAAGTAATCGCAATAACCCTTCATACATTTATCCCACTGTTAAACAAGACGGTCAATGCCTGCATCGAAAAATGTTTGCGGTTGCCTACGAAAACATGATTGTTTCCAGCCGTGCACCTCTTCACCCGAAGAAAATCTGCGTGTACCAGGTACCAGTGTCTTTCTTCAAGGCTCCAAAAATACAGAAATCACATGGAAAGAGATCGGGACCTATTGGAGGATGGCTTCCCAACGAAACTTCTCCACCGTAATCGAAACAACCTGTGAACAAAAAATGCGCTCCAGAAGTTTCGCTGGAAAGCCCTTACACATCCTCCATACAGTCCCGATCTCTACCCGTGTGATTTCCTTATTTTTGGAGCCCTGAAGAAAGATATTGGTGGCCGTCGGTTTGCTTAGGAACGAAGAGGTGCCTCTCTGGATACAATCATCGTTCCGTAGGCAACCGCAAACATCTTTCCATGAAGGCACTGTGCTTCTTGTCTCACACTGGGATAAGTGTATTAACGATTATGGCGGTTACTTTTGAAATAATAAACAGTTTATTTACTCTTTTTACATCTGCCTCGTTTTCATGTCGCTGCCCCTTGAACATTTTGTATTATTTCATTTGCTACCATTTACATTTGACCTACTACGTAGCGACTAAGACAGGTCGTGTTTTCACAATATTAAGTTGTACATTATTTGATTTCTTAGTTTTAAAAAAGTCTCAGATTTATGTACTCGGGATCTTAAAACTAACTAGGAGACACAAATGCATGGAATTAAAAATTTATGTGCTAAACGATAGAAAAATAGGAAGTTGCAAAAGAGTTTAGGTTAAGAGACAGCCACCATCGGTGTTGTGGTCGGGAGGGGGGGGGATGCCTCAAAATTCACTGACCCTCTCCCCCTCGTGGGGGCAGCAACAGCCCGATCTACTATACTATTTGCCATTCGATGGCAAAGACCACGGAGTATTTTGAGGCTGTCGCCCTCAGATGGCGTGATCCTACATCTAGATTAGGTTCTATTTTTAATCATACCTAATAATGAAAACTGACGCGGGTGTAAACAGTAATAATAGAAGTGAGAATATACAAATAAAAACGGGTACGCAAGCGAGTCGTTTGCGAGACAACTGCTATGGGTGGTTAGGACTGAGCACTGAATTCAGTATGATGTACTGTCCTATTTATTACAAATTTATTTGAAATGTAAATTTTTCGATTATGTCCCTATCTGACTGGACCCAAATTTCACCCTCAGTCTACTGTTGAGGTCTGTAGTAGATGCGTCATGGAGTACCGTCACATTTTTGCTGCCGGTTTAACACATCTACCGTGCCAATACGGTGCGAGATGGATCGAATCTTCGCCTCCAATGTTTCTTTTTATTAATCCTCTAGGCTTTTCTGTCTGGGGTCATCTCAAAAATGAAACTTACAACAGTCCCGTTGATATGGCTGAAGAACTGGAGCAGCGAACTGAAAAGACTTGTCAAAATTTACGAGATGAGGCGCGGATGTTTCAAATAATTCGTGAATTACTGAATAGACGACAGCTTTGAGTAGTGTGCTGAAGCAATTTTTTATATCTTGTTAGTGTGCTGAAGCAATATTTTATATCTTGTTAAGGTTAAATTTGAACATACATAGATGGAGACTTAATCGAGAAGTTCACTTTTCAAGCACACTTGTACTAACTATAATGTTTCATATGGAGTCAATGATGGCTCATAGCAACGCATTCCCAATCATCTCGGACATGTCTTGTTTGCCGATTCATGTTTACGTTTTTGCTTCTATTATCATATAGTTTCACCGCCTCTGTTCTCGCCGTTAATATCATGGGGCTTTTTTTACCAGTGCTTAATATAACAAGTTTAGACAAATATGTACACAAAAAAACGGACAAGTGCGATTAGGACTTTCAGCTCAGAACACCTTAGAATTTCACGCACAAACTTTTAGTACCACAGAAAAAATGAACACATTCTTTTTGTAGGAAATTTAATGTAGTTAAATTTTGTACTGATACATGTTTTTCACTAATTGGAAATATTCCATTTTAACAAATGTATGAAAAACGAAGGGGTGGAATAGAATTAAGAATGTGAACCTCTATTTTTGTTTCAGTTTCTGTACTGCCAACTGGTGACCAAATAAACCACCTTAATCTGGTGAATGACTTTAGATATGATAATAACTTCACACGAGATCAAAATATTTCCGCATCAAACCATTCGGTTCCAAAGTTACCTCATGGTTTGTAGTAACTGTATTTATGTTCGATTTCCTCTAATTCGACATTTGTTTATCAGAAAGACCACATACATAGTTGAAGGAAGGTTGATATGGATAGTAGAAGAGATGGAGAGAGAGAGGGACGGATAGGAGTAGATGGACAGAGGGGGAGGCAGGCGCAGAGGAGGTGGGCAGAGAGAATGGAGAGTTAGGGGAGATGCAGGAGGCAGGTAGTGGACGAGGTGGTTTTGGACTGAGTGAAAGGGTAGGAAAATATGGTTGGAGAGTGGGGACGGCGAAGATGGACGAAGAGGGTGGAGCGGAGAAGATGGAAAGATAGAGAATGTTGGGAGGTGGAGATGGACAGCTAGAGGTGGGAGGATGAGGTGGAGCGAGCGACCGGGGGGAAGCGGAGCAGAGGTGATGGACACAGGGAGTGGGAGGAGAAGATGTGTGCAATATACGTATCCAGCGCATGTGCACGTGATGCCGCGAGGTAAAGGCTAACATATAAGAGGGCGCCCTGACAGTAATTCCTTTGAATTTTTTATTCTGTTCTCAGTAACGGCTGAGGTATTTTATGTCATTCATGTCACTCTGTCGAATTTTCCGCTTCGCTGACCCAAGTTGCAACCCTCTACCGCTAGAGGGATCCGAATTGTAGCTTGTAACATGGCAGTGTGTAAAAATATATCGGTGAGTGAGATAGAGTCTGCTAAAGGCATAGTATCGAACTTTTTTGGCGTCGGTGATCCGTTATGGCGGAACTCCATTAACGTTCTCCTGTTTTCAGGGTCAAAATAGTGAACCCAGCTTTCATCACCTGTCAAAATGTTGTCAAGGAACATATCAGCCTTACGCTCAAAAAGCAAAACAAGTTGTTGACAGACGTTGTCTCCTCCGTTTCATGTCAGCAGTCTGCATTCGACGTACCAACCATGCACACAGCTTTCTTCTGTTTCGCAGTTCTGCAATGATGGCTGTACACGCTCTCGTGATATGCCACGCTTATCCGAGAGCTGTGTCTGTACTATCCAACGACTTTCTCTGGTGAGTTCATCAGCCCGGTTCCGATGTGTCTCGTCAGTTGCCGTACGCACTCGTGCATTTCGATTTCTGTCACGAATGTTGAGGTTAGCACCACCGTTTCCTTCACTACGAGTACGAAAAACCTAACGGCGCACATTACTGATAACGATACAATCATCACCATATACAGCGTTCATTTTCCTATGGATTTCAATAGGTTAGAAACTGGATTACGGCACGCTTTTTCTCACACACCGACACAGTTCCTTTACACGCCGCCATTTTACATACTACAAATTCAAATGGGTCTGAGCACTATGGGACCTAACATCTGAGGTCATTAGTCCCCTAGAACTTAGAACTACTTAAACCTAAATAACCTAAGGACATCACACACATCCATGCCCGAGGCAGGATTCGAACCTGCTACCGTAGCAGCCGCGCGGTTCCAGACTGTAGCGCCTAGAACCGCTCGGCCACTCCGGCCAGCCTTACATACTCTTTGGCAGCAGAGGGTTGCAACTTGCGTCACCGAAACGGGGAAATCGATAGAGTATAATATACATGACATCAACCGATATTGAGAACAGAATAAAAATTTCGGAGGCATTATTTTTAACACGCCCCCGTACAGAGGCCGGACACAGACCAAGTTCTATAATACCCCGTTTTGGGTTCTGCCCAGCGGTGACTGTGTTCTTAGTTTTAATGCGTAACGTTTTTTTTATTTAGCTAGGATGATTCCTCTGTCTATAGTTACCATACAGGTATCTTAATACTGATTTACTACTCGAGCCCGAGGACAAATACAGCACGCCGATACACACTGTCCAGCATGATACACAACTATGCTTCTTCAGTAGCTCTGTATCTGACTTGCTAAACTTATACAGATTCCTCCCGCCTCTTACTACTTCGCTCAGTACTTAAGTGCCTAACACTAATCGCACAGTAATTACATTTTGACTCCCAAACCTTTCTCAGTATCTCTGTGCTGTAGGCTGTTTTACACATTACTCTGAAATAAATTCTATTTACTTCGCGCTTCGTTATATCCTCCATATATTAGTTTACATAGTTGAAGTCAGTATAATCTACCTCTGGACTTTGTTCAATGTCGAAGTAAGACAGTGGGTGTCTGACATAATTTTCAACCTATTCCTACATTTATTGAGAAGTGGTATAATGAAATGTTAGAAATTTCTACAAAAATAACAGTAGAGACTAGAGAGGTGGTGTTGACGAAATGATCGTCTGGAGGGAAAACTGTGAACGGTACGCGACCATCTGTCGTTGGATAGATGATTCAAAATACAAACGACTAAAAAATAAATTTTTGTTAATAATGATGTGTAAACATATGGCGAAAAGAAAGATCTTAAAGCGACGTTTTGTGTGTACGGCTTATTTCATACTGATGAGAAATTACATGGCATATTTCACTGATGAGCTGTTGGTATCAGCAAGACAACTGCCCTGTCGCATTAGTACATTGTATCGGATCATGTATGTATTTAGGTCCTGTTGCTATCGGATGCTTACGTAACGTTGCTGTATTGTATACCTGACGAGCCCATAGATCGTCACTTGGCGAAGACAGCTTCTGCAGTGATGTAACTGCTAGGGCACACCTAACAATATGGAAATCAATTGTAGCGCAATACACCATTTCCCTTCCACTTCACGTCAATAACAGAACGCCGCAGCTGCACTGATTTATTAAAGGAGCCTTCCTAATCGGCTTTCAGATCTGCATACATTCACGGAAAGTGTAAATCGACGTGCAATTGCAAAGCAGTACAAAGAATGGGAGCATAAAGGTTGAAGTGCTCCTGCACGCATTGCAAGAATGAACATTGCCTATGATTCAAGGAGGAATTTTTTAGAAATATCGCAAAAGAGGAACATGCTTTCGGTTTCGACACACAGATTACTTTTTTTAGTGTGCAATTTTTTAGCTGCTTGTTCCATTTAAGGCTTGTAACTTTCTATTTAGAGCATAAAAGGTCTTTGTAAGTCGGATGAGGAGAGCAGACAAACAGTATACTTGGGTTTTGTAACAGCCATTATTCTCTTTAGATTACTGCAATGAGAGAACCAAGAGGGAACACACTCCGCCACTTTAGGCTTGAGAGACATAAACTGTTGTGACACAAAAGGCAAAGGCAAGAGAAATCAAACAGTTCGGAAGCTTTCGAACCCACGTGCTTCGACGGACAGAGAGAGTAAGGATAGTAAAGAAACGACTGCGGCCTCTAAGAGCTGAAGAAGGCAGTGAGTGCAACCTTCAGCATCCCGTCAACATAGATATCCGTACTTTTAAATCCGCAAGCGATGTTACGATGCTTAACAGAGGGTAGACGACAGAAGTGTATCAGTTTTATTCCTCCCTACTCCCTCCTACCTCGCTTCACTCAACCCATTCTATTAGCCAATGGAGTGGGGAAACACATACTGTTGCATGAACTTCATATAAGCCCTAAAACTTTTAATTTTACCGCCACTTTCATCACACGACATGTATGGGGCACATGTATCTTGATACCCCGCTTTCAGAATTTAAAGGACAAGAATTTTCGTGACTGATAACGTCTTGGCAGTAGAATCTGTCTCTGGAATTAGGCTAAAGAAACTGGAGACGAATATCACAACTTCTCCATGAACCTTCTCCCTTTTCCAAAATCCACCTTCGTAAGAGACTCCTATTAACAAATAGTACTGGAGATTTGATTTGTCGAGACTTACATATGTGACGTTCTCAGTGGACGATTATAATAACTCAAGATTGATAAAACAAATGTCATTTCACCAATACATATATTATAAACATCTTTCCTCAAAAATATTTCTCTTCTTCATACCTCCTCTGTGTTACCATAGATGACATGTCACAGATATAATTTGTACTAAGATTGCAGTACATGCGATGTACCTATTTGCTTCCACCGCCCTGAGTGGAATACATAAATTCTAATAAATGTTCACCAACCTGCAGTCTTCTGCAGTTGTTGTCCCTTGAGCAGAAAATAGCACGTAGGTCGTGAATCCGTTGTCTTGAACCTGTAAGAAACTCTTAGCGAGGAACTGATAGTTTAGAAATAATTAAATTTCCGATCAGTTTGTTTATACAGGATACCTTTCGCTTTTTACTAGCAGAACACGAGAAACTGCACAATTATAATTCACTTTGGAGTCACAAATAATTTTTGTTCTTCAACAAAATAAAGGACTGCATTATTTTCGTAAATAATATCATACTGTTCTCAACTACATGTCCAAATAAACAGAAATTGCTAATAAAGCCTTAACTGACACCGACCGCGGCAAACAACATGTCTGTCCTCCGTGGCTTCCGAACCAAGTCTTATCTTACAGCCGAACCACTTCACCCGCCATCCAAGTTAGGCGCGATCCGAAGATCACCGAAGTGCTTCGTCTTCCTTTTCGTTTAGCGGTTGTTTATTACTCTGCTGGTCATTAATACTTGAGAAATAATGGAGCGATAGCACGATTTTGAGAGATGCTTTAATCTGAAATGCAAGCAAATACGCTGTTTAGTTTGTCTGATACTAATAACAGAAGACTGTCATTTAGGCGCGCAACTACTGAACGCAGCAGCCAATCACGGAGAGGACCACAATTTAGGCGGTCTTTCTCACGATACTCGTGCGGAACAAACCATCTGTCAGCGGTACCTCACACCTCATTACGTCATCTTGCCACTTCTGCCTTCTCACCTGGTCTAACAAGAGCTTCTTGTACCTGAATATGATGGCTGCAAAGCCAGAAATATTAAAACAGGAATCCGATGGAAGAATTAGCTTCAAAGTTCATGATATGGATCATTTCTCTTAACTCAAGGTAGTCATTTGTGGATCAGACGTGACCGACTGCGTTTCAGTAATTGAAACATTTCATCACGAAATCTCGAACAGATTCCAAGACATTGCAGAACCGAGACTGTTTTATATTTATTTGCCAGACCATTCTCGATTTTGGCTGCTGATGTACCTCATTATTCCCATTGTTACTTCCCAGAGCAATATACTCACCTGTACAGACAAGCCGCTAAAGTTATTTCAGTGTTTGGTTCAACATGTGTATGCCAACGTTTTTCGTTCTCTGTTATAAAACTGACGAAGTCTCGACAACGTTCAGATTTAACAGATTTTAAACTGCGTAGTTCCGTTCAAATGGTCCAAATGGCTCTAAGCACTATGGGACAACACCTGAGGTCATCAGTCCCGTAGACTTAGAACTACTTACACCTAACTAACCCAAGGACATCACACACATCCATGCCCGAGGCAGGATTCGAACCTGCGACCGTAGCAGCAGCGCCGTTCCGGACTGAAGCGCCTACAACCGCTCGGCCACAGCGCGTAGTTCCGTGTGTTTGAATCAGGAGGCATGATTCCAGATATGTTACATGTCTATAAATTGACAAACATCACAACGTAATTTTCAATGCCCGTGTGTAAAGCCTTTTGTGGTTCTGCTCAACTAATTAGCACTATCTATTGTAGTTATTCAATCAAGGGATAAAATTTGTTGCTTTGGCAGAAAAGTAAAGTTGGAAATAAACACACGTGATAAACCCCCGCTTATAAAAGTATGCTGCCATATTCACCCCTTGTAAGTAAGTACAACTACTTAACCAGCTCAGTCACAAACCTGCTCGGAATAGCACAGTGGAGACGGGAGCAGGAGAGCTGAGCGGAGTCGGCTGCAAAGTTCTTCTTCCCGATCCCAAATGAATGACGTTGTGCTGCTATACTCTATCGGGGCGTGGTGAGAAGTACCGCCTCCGAATTTCTTATGCGAAAAATTCTTAAAGCTTTTTAGATAAAACATACGTTATCAATATTCAACATCTTCATTCTTCAGTATAATCATCTACAGCAAAGCTCAGCGTCCTGGCCCTGATGGTGCGCGAATCGGGACCGACCGACCACCGTGTCATCCCTTGCCACGGCGTCATTCGGATGCGGTATTGGGGGACGTGGGGACAGCATAGCGCTCTCCCGGCCGTTGTCGGCTTTCTTGACCTTGGAGCCGCTACTTCTCACTCAAGTAGCTCCTCAATTGGCGGCACGAGGCTGAGTGCGCCCCGATCTCCCACCGAGGGGAAAATCACTGGCTGTAGCGGGGACCCTCCACGCAGCAGCTAGCCGCGCTGACTACTGAACCACGGAGGCGGACACAAACATCTGTACATATTACTAAATAAAAGTCCCCCACTGTGTTGTGCTATATGCATGTGCAGGCTGATCTCAGGAACTACTACAGCGATTTTGATAGGGTGAACTCGGGAGGGATGCCGCACGTTTTCAGAATCGCTTACGTTAAGTGCCATGGTGCCCTTTTAGTAAAACTTTTCTTTTGTACAACTAAACACACCAGTCGTCTATGACATACAATCTTTTTTGTAATATAATATTTGACCATGAAAACATCTTTACATTGCGAAGTCTATCGCTTATGATATATATATATATATATATATATATATATATATATATATATATATATATATATATACAGGGTGAGTCACCTAACATTACCGCTGGATATATTCCGTAAACCACATCAAATACTGACGAATCGATTCCACAGACCGAACGTGAGGAGAGGGGCTAGTGTAATTGGTTAATACAAACCATAAAAAAATGCACGGAAGTATGTTTTTTAACACAAACCTACGTTTTTTTAAATGGAACCCCGTTAGTTTTGTCAGCACATCTGAACATATAAACAAATACTTAATCAGTGCCGTTTGTTGCATTGTAAAATGTTAATTACATCTGGAGATATTGTAACCTAAAGTTGAGGCTTGAGCACCACTCCTCCGCTGTTCGATCGTGTGTATCGGAGAGCACCGAATTAGGTAGGGATCCAAAGGGAACGGTGATGGACCTTACGTACAGAAGAGACTGGAACAGCACATTACGTCCACATGCTAACACCTTTTTATTGGTCTTTTTCACTGACGCACATGTACATTACCATGAAGGGTGAGGTACACGTACACACGTGGTTTCCGTTTTCAATTACGGAGTGGAATAGAGTTTGTCCCGACATGTCAGGTCAATAGATGTTCAATTGTCAGGCCAATAGATGTTCAATGTGTTGGCCATCATTTGCTGCACACAACTGCAATCTCTGGCGTAATGAATGTCGTACACGCCGCATGAATGTCGTGCACTCTATGATTAAAGTCATCACAATGTAATTGCTGATGTAGCGACACATGAAACGGGTGAAAGCGGTGACGATGCAGTATGCGCATCACACTACTTTGACTCAGTCCACCGGCTCTCGCAATGTCCCGTGTACTCATGTGTGGGTTCATGGCAACAGCAGCTAACACACCAACTACACCCGCTTCTCCTGTGACGGGCCTGTTACGGACCCGTTTGCGTGCTACGACCATACCTGTTGCATACAGTTGGCGGTAGAAGTTTTGCAATGTGCGGCACGTTGGATGCTCTCTGTCCGGGTACCGTTCTGCATACACCCTGCAGGCTTCAGCTGCATTTCGTCGACACTCGCCATAGATGAGTATCATCTCCGTCTTTTCAGGCCGGCCGCGGTGGTCTAGCGGTTCTAGACGCTCAGTCCGGAACCGCGCGACTGCTACGGTCGCAGGTTCGAATCCTGCCTCGGGCATGGATGTGTGTGATGTCCGTAGGTTAGTTAGGTTTAAGTAGTTCTAAGTTCTAGGGGACTGATGACCACAGATGTTAAGTCCCATAGTGCTCAGAGCCATTTGAACCATTTTTCGCCTTTTCAGAGTTCGAATACACCATGGTCACAGTTCCTACAACACTACACTAACACAGACGTCTGGTAACACGGTGTACTACAGTTGGTCTGCGTGCGGAGACGAATGCAGAATAACAATAGCAGCAAGCGTTACATGCGGACACTGCGACAGCTAGACCAAACCACAACAGTGCACTACAGCCACACTCGTAAACACGGTCGTCATCGTAAACATGTCCCTGCAGATGCTGCTCGCCGACCGTGGCCCGTGTTTGTCACAACACGCGACTGAACGTCGGAGGTTTCAAGCTTCAACTTTAGGTTACAATATCTCCGGATGTAATTAACATTTTACAATGCAAGAAACGGCACTGATTACGTATTTGTTTATATGTTCAGATGTGCTAACAAAACTAATGGGGTTCCATTTGAAAAAACGAAGGTTTGTGTAAAAAACATACTTCCGTGCATTTTTGTATTGTTTGTATTAAACAATTACACTCACCCCTCTCCTCACGTTCGGTCTGTGGAATCGGTTCGTCAGTATTTGATGTGGTTTACGAAATATATCCAGCGGTAACGTTAGGTGACACCCTATATATATATATATATATATATATATATATATATATATATATATATATATATATGTGTGTGTGTGTGGCTATAAATATGTTACGGGGTGGAGAAAAAAATACGAAGCTTTATCAGTAGTTTTATTAATATCTTAATTATACCAGATGATCAAAAAGTCAGTATAAGTTTGAAAACTGAATAAATCACGGAATAATGTAGATAGAGAGGTACAAATTGACACACATGCTTGGAATGACATGGAGTTTTATTAGAGCCGAAAAATTACAAAAGTTCAAAAAATGTCCGACAGATGCGCTTCATCTGATCAGAATAGCAATAATTAGCATAACAAAGTAAGACAAAGCAAAGATGAAGTTCTTTACAGGAACGATAGCTGTAGTCGAGGAATAATGTTGTGAACAGCACTGTAAAGCATGTCCGGAGCTATGGTGAGGCATTGGCGTTGGATGTTGTCTGTCAGCATCCCTAGAGATGTCGGTCGATCACGATACACTTGCGACTTCAGGTAAGCCCAAAGCCAATAATCGCACGGACGTCTGGGGACCTGGGAGGTCAAGCATGACGAAAGTTGCGGCTGAGCACACGATCACCACCAAACGACGCGCGCAAGAGATCTTTCACGCGCCTAGCAATACTTTTTTTTTTGTTCTAAGAAAACCCCATGTCATTCCAAGCATGTGTGTCAATTTTTACCTCTCTATCTACATTATTCCGTGGTTTATTAAGTTTTCAAATTTATACTGACTTTTTGATCACCCGGTATATACTTAAGTAGTTCACTGGTTTAGATAATTGTGTTACTTACTGGCAGCTTAAAACATTAAAACTGACAAGCAGAGGCCACAACGTTGGGATCACAGATTTACTTCAAACTTTGTACACCTACAGTAGGCCATTAAAACAACATGATGTGCAAGTAGTAAGGTGCACTAGTCTGGCAACTCCGAGAAAATCATAAGAGAAGTCTATTATGTAAGTGATGCATCTATGCGTAGGTGGCAGACGCCAAAGTTCATGATGGTCAGTTGGTGCCAGCACCGTAGCACAGCATGTTTGGTCAGAGGTTAGCTGCCCACTGTAATAAAAAAAAAAAAACGATGGAATTGATCAAAGATGAACTTGAACAGGTGTTATTGGACTTCCACTCTCAAGACATGTCACGAAGAGAAAAAAAAGTGATTATCGTCAAAAATTCGTAAGGCGAAGGTATAGGAGGCGACAGTTAGACTGTCGCCAAACTTAATTTTTAATCTGTATTTTTTTCATCACTATCATATTATTAAAATTTATACGACATTCGAGAGATAACATAACTAAAAAAAACACGTGTATTTATATGAAGCTTTAGTGCATTTCATGTTATTTGACTACTTACTATTTTTAATTAAATTTAATTATTAGAATGAACATATTTGTAACTATCAACAAGTAAATGAAGAAACGCATAGTTTTCCTGAAAATGTGTGCCTGTCGTGATTTGTGAAATCCCTTGTACATGCAATCCGGTAAGGTACACGGAACTACTTTGCACATCGACGCTTCGAGCTGCAGACACAGAGGCAAGCCTAATTTGGCAGTTAACCTGTGCAGCATTGATACGAGGCTTGTCCAGAAAAAAGTTCCGATCAGTCGCGAAATGGAAACTACATTGAAAATCAGAAACGTTTTATTTGCGACAGTTGGCTGCACCTTCCAGCTACTTCTCTACATAGTCGTCGCTCCAGCTACGACATCTGTCGCATCGTTATACCAGCTTTCCAATACCCTCGTCACAGAAGGCAGCCGCCTGTAATTCCTGCCAATTCTCTACGCTCATCTGTAGCTCGTTGTCTGTGCGAAAATGTTGTCTTCATAGCCAGTAGTTAATGCGAGCAGAGATGCAACACAGAGGGAGCCAATTACCGGCTATAGTGCGGGTGATCAAACACGCTGCAGGAGCATTTTCATTGCCCCTGCAAATTGCGACCGAGAATTGCCACGAAGTAGTTACCGTATGACAGTTCTGTAATGTGGGTTGCATAACATCCGGCGAAATATCTCACCAGGACCTCATATTTGGCGGGAGACACTATTTTATACGCATCTTTATGTGGTCACCATGCGCTCAGAACTGAAAAGAGCGAAGTGATGCTGAAAGGGTACAGTACCGCCCAACATTGAAAATAGGTACGAAATTCTTGTCAGAACAACACATTTTTTGTGTAAAAGTAACTCAATTTCAATTAATACAGCGAAGCCGGATACCAGTGTGGGAAAGAATGACAATTTATTTATTTAATTGATCACATGTGCACTCCCTCAAAATAAATCCCTACATCCAGTCTGGTGAGATGTGTGAAATGAAGGAATGTATGGTCGTCTGCTAAACACAGATAGTGAATCGGAATATATGATCATCTTTGAGTCGATCCTTTGGCTACCTTTGGTGAGATCAAAGAGATGGAAGTTACCAGAGCTTTTGAGCGTCTGAAATGTGGCTGACCAATAAGGTAGCAAGGTGCTTCTCCCACTTCGACAGAGGTGCGAGAGAACCGGAATACGGCCATGTTTCGGCACTCTGGCGCTGAACCTTCTGCTGTAAAGACCTGTTTTTTTGTTGTGCTCCGTAATGAAAGTGTGGAGGCATGGTATGGATGTGGAATATTTAAGAGTAGTTAAAACTAATCATTTCTCTTTCCCAGGAACTTTTGTGGGGAAAATTATAAAGTGAGGCAGGTAATTTTAAGGGGATTGTAGTAAACCAATGGTCACAATGAGCCCACGTGTAGTTATAAGTTGAGATACTAGCGTGTGTACAATAAGCTAAAATACTTAAGAATTAATAGCGTGTGTACAATAAGCTGAAATATTTAAGAAATAGCGTGTGTATCATAAGTTGAAGTATTTAAGAAATATCATTCCGTGTGACGCTAAATTTAAACTCTGAGAGAGAATCAAGGTGAGTCGGCCGTTTTTCCAGCAACGCCACTTGGCTTGCATTGCACAGGAAGACGTGCGTTTATCTCCAGAGTTCACAGTAGGAAAGTAGAATTACAAAGTGGGGCAGTGTCGTGTGAAACTGGGATAGATATTGATTGAAGTGGGAAAGCGGAAAGTGATGATGTTGTAACAGTTCTTTGTGTTGTATTTCATATTGTTGTGTTGTATATGTCATGTAATTTGGGTATGTGTGTTTTGCATGGGGGTAGCAAGGTAGTTTCGAAAGATTTGTGGGTATGCCTGTTCCTTCTGTATCGCTCGATCTGGAGGAAAGTTTCGTGAGGATGATTGTGAGAGGCGAAGTGTGAGGTATAATAAAAGATCCACCATCCGATCCAGGGAGTGCACTGTTGCGGTAAATAGATTACGAGACCATAGTATAGAGATTCACTAACGTAAAGCCATGCCCACTGGGCGGAATTTCTCATGTGATTTTGTTGTAGGTTGTAGAATTTGTGTGTTTAGGAATAAATCAGATAGTGAATAGAAAGAGATTGGTGGCCTTTTTCATTAAATTGTATGTTGTCATAATGTCCCGAATTTATATAAAAGCCGTTAAATCAAAGACAAAAAGTAAATGTGGTCTTGCCAGTGCGTAGTGTGCAGTCAGAGTTCTATAAATCACTGATAGTCAGATGCGTGTTTCCGTTGCGTATTATTCATGCAGGAGGATAATTTGTAACTAAATAGTAAGATACGAGAATTCATGTTGCTCGATAAATTAAGGAAGAATCCACTCGCTTGGCAAACCACTCATCTTGCAGGCCTGACTGCTTGATGCCACAGTATGAGAAAGGCAAGTGGGTGCCTCTCAATGCAACCGACAGGGATACTACAGACACTGTCGAACTCTTATGTGCCGAGCTTTATTAGATTTTCACAATGATTTCCATTTCTTGGCAGATCGGAACTTACTTTCTGAATGTAGCAAGAACGAAAAGTGTAGTGGCAAATTTTTTGAATAGCACAGAATTTACACTTGTACTACAAAAATGATGGTTGGAGTGAGAGTCGAACTGTTGCTTCATACAGGTTCGTCTTACGGAGCTCGAACGCTAACCACTTGACCACCATAAACTCTAACGTTCGGCATCTATGCACAGATACATCAGTTACATATCAGACGCGTAAAACTTCTCTTGAGATCTTCTCGGAATTGCCAGTGTAGTACACCTTACGACTTGTTTCAATGGTCTACTAAAGGTGCACAAAGTTTGAAGTTAATCGGGTGTTTCCAACGTTGTGGCCTCCCTTGTAAGACATTTAACCCGTTTGTCTTAAGTTAATGCACTCAATAAATCCTGGTGGAATATAAAATCGAAAGCACAAGTAAGATTTACAAACTTAGCTCATTCGGTTTTCTTTCTATTGTCTCGGCCACAGTCACCACAAAACATATCAAAAACTGTGCACTCTTCGTGTAACCAAAAATTACAAGTTCCGCAACATAACGAATAGTTCTTTTTTGCTATTTTCAAGTGTAATTCTCCGTACTCCTTACACACATATAGGGATACTTTTTCTGATTCTTTTGCGTCGTCATCCGGGCCGCTCCGTTTCTGAAACGTTGTGCATGCTAAGTCATTTGAACGAAAATAAAAAAAGAAAACAAATGTTTTCACTCATTTAAAACTGTTATTTGATTTGGGCGGGAGTATGTCTAACGAAAATATGTGCAGCATATGTAGCGGATTTTATGACGGCATGTATGGGAGACACGCCGCACCGCATAAATTGATGACCTCAATAGCCAACAGGGCCGCATTAGAATCAAAACACGCCCAACAAAACTTACTGTTAATAAAACCACTCAAACGTTTGGAAATATTTAAATGTTTAGAATACACTAAGAACTAATCGTGACGCTGAGAAAGGTTTTGAAGAGATGTTTATGCACTTATCTCAGTTATTCTCCCAGAGCTTATGTAAAACTTAATCGATCGAAACGTAAACACTTTTATTATAGCCTGGCATACACTGAGCAGCTGCAGTACCGATAAGCACACACTCAGTCGGTGTTGCCGAAACTACGAGGGCATCGCAGTTTATACCGCATGTGACGCCTCTCTCGGATTTACTCTACGGTTTCCATCAATATAAAGGCTGATTGAAGGGGAAGATTTGTAATATAATTTACTACTGCTACGCCAGACAATTCGTTCAGCTGTCAATAGTCCAAAGTAGCCAATATTGTATAGCCTCCTAATTCGTACCACTAGTGTAAAATTCTTACTATACGGCATTTATTCGTACTATACGGCATTTATTGAGTTCAGGGTGAACTACGTGCTTCTTTGGGCTACATTGTCAGCTTTGAGTTCTGCTTATTGAGGAACAGATCATCTGAAAACAACGTTGATTTTATTGTAGTTTTCCTCTAAATTTTTGTGTACGTTGCGAAGACAATTGCTGTTATGAGGTATGTGGAACAGAGTGTTTTATTTGTGGATAAATGTATTTGGAATAATCTTAGTTTTTAGACAGTAATGAGTCTGTAGTCCTGTCTTTCGTTCGTTGGAAACTGACAAAGGGAAAATGGCGATGTTACCCATAACGTACCGCTATAAGTTTACGACATTTTACCGGTACCATTTAAGAAACTTGAGCGCACAGTAAGCTTTGAAAACTGCGTTTAGCATTATTAGTGCATCATAGTATTTGAATACCATCATCATCATCATCATCATCATCATCATCATCATCATCATCATCATCATCATCAGTGCTATGCCTAAAGGCAGGTTTTCACATGGTAGTTCTCCAGGTTGTCCGGTGTTCTGCCATCCTCTTCAGGTCTGCATAATTTCCTCTTCTCTTTATGTCATCTATCACCTTGTATCTCCTTCTTCCTCTCAGTCTTCTCCCACAAACCAATCCTTCCAAAGCATCTACTAGCAAGCACTCCCTTCTCAATGAATGTCCCAACCAGTTCTTTTTCCTTTCTCTTACAACCTTCAGCAGACATCTTCTCTCACCAACCCTTTCCAATACTCTTCCATTACTCGCTCTTTCCATCCAGCTTATTCTCTCCATTCTCCTCCACATCCACATCTCAAATGCTTCTAACCTTTTTTCATCCTCTCGTCTCAGCGTCCATGTTTCTGCCCCATATAGTGCCACACTCCAGACAAAACATTTGCCAAGCCTTTTCCTTAGTCCTTTATCTAATTTGCCACATAAGAGTCTCCTCTTTCTGTTGAATGCCTCCTTCGCTATGGCAATTCGAGTTTTCACCTCCTGGTGACATCTCAAGTCGTCAGTTATTGTGCTTCCGAGATATTTAAATTCACTTACTTGACTAATGGTAGATTGTCCTATTTTAATGGTTCAAATGTCTCTGAGCACTATGCGACTTAACTTCTGAGGTCATCAGTCGCCTAGAACTTAGAACTAATCAAACCTAACTAACCTAAGGACATCACACACATGCGTGCCCGAGGCAGGATTCGAACCTGCGACCGTAGCGGTCTCTCGGCTCCAGACTGTAGCGCCTATTTTAATACTGGACAGTCTGCGTCTTGTACTGATGACCATCCTCTTTGTTTTTGCTGTGTTTATTTTCATCCCATATTCCACACAAGCTTCATACAGATCTTTGAGCATGTTATTCACTGTCCGCTCACTTTCTGCCACTAATACCATGTCATCAGCAAATCTTATACATTCTATTCCCTTTCCACCAATACATATTCCTCTTTTCCCATCTAAGCTTTTCGCAATAATCTCTTCAAGGTATACGTTAAACAACAGTGGGGAAAGGCAACAACCTTGTCTAACACCTCGTCCAATGCTGCTTCCTTCTGACATTTCATTTCCAATCCTTATCCTTACTTTCTGGTGTAAATATAAACTCTGCATCAGTCGTCTCCCTTTCCAATCTACTCCTTTGAATACGACGTGGTAAAATTTATAATGCGTGTTTCATTGTAAGTTATTAATTAAATATGTTTTTTGTATTGCAGTACGGCAACGGAAAGGCGTTATTGGAAGATGTGTTGTACTTAGCTGTAACGGTTATCTAAATGGGGACCATGCACACTTTCCATAACGTGACTGCTAATCTGAGGAGTCCTGCTGAGCACCGCCACCTCACGACAGCACAGATGTTAATTTGCTCTTCACTTTGCCTTCGCTCCCCGTACACCAGATATTAATCTCCAATAATAGCTACTCCCTTCTCTTCCTACCTCGAGGCTAATATTCCACCAATAGCAAAGTGTTGCACTACCTTGTTTATTACCTAGCGTGCACAATGGCCAGCTTCACGTATTTGTAAATGCTTGCGTACGCCAACACAAAAGGCTCTCTCTTACAGACACTGACACTCAGAAAAATCTGTACACCAATACATTACCAGTAAAGTGGTGGCAAATGAAAATCAATACGGTGGAACAATGCTTCCACATGAATGTAATAGTGATTTGTAACAGAGATTTGTAACAGTTCGGTGTGTCACTGAGTTGCCAACAGCTGCTGCAGATGCAGTACAATGTGCTAGAGACATAAATCAAACACGATGGTTCTCCCTCTCGGTAGTACCACGTGACCGTCTTTTGCCCGGTCTTCTCGTGACCGTACATTTTCGTGACCACCGCTGCCAGCAGTCACATACAGTGGCAAAGGTCCCGAGTTCGAGTCTCGGTCCGGCACACAGTTTTAATCTGCCAGGAAGTTTCATATCAGCGCACACTCCACTACAGAGGGAAAATCTAATTCTGGAAACATCCCCCAGGCTGTGGCTAAGCCATGTCTCCGCAATATCCTTTCTTTCAGGAGTGCTAGTTCTGCAAGGTTCGCAGGAGAGCTTCTGTAAAGTTTGGAAGGTAGCAGACGAGATACTGGCAGAAGTAAAGCTGTGAGGACGGGGCGTGAGTCGTTCTTGGGTAGCTCAGATGGTTTAGCCGGCACGGTAGCTCAGCGTGTTCGGTCAGAGGGTTTAGCTACCCTCTGTAATAAAAAAACTGAGTGAACGGTTCAACGAACAACCTGAACGGGTGTCATGAGATGTCCGCCCCGATCATATACAACGAACAAAATAGAACAAAATGAGATCAACAAAGAATTAAAAAAAAAAAAAAAAGATGGTAGAGCACTTGCCCGCGAAAGGCAAAGGTCCCGAGTTCGAGTCTCGGTCCGACACACAGTTTTAATCTGCCAGGAAGTTTCAAGCGCACTCTTACGTAACTGGCGCCAAATCTGAATAGACATCATCTTCCAGCTGTGGAAACACGCCTACCGAGTTTTGTTTATGTCGCACAACTCATTCTTAGTGTTGTGATTTCTTTCCCTTCAGTGTATATTAATACACTACATAACAAATTCATAAAATTTACTGAGATTTGTTACCACCACTGATGCAGACTCGTCATTAACATTTCTTCTCCTAAAATGCAAAGCTTCAGCGCCGGAGATGTTAGACGTGTCAAACATTTTCGGGCAATTAGGCCATAATGCCGTTGCTCCGCTTGAAAATCTCAACATTTCGTCCATGTATGTGGAGGATACTTTCAGTGTAAAGCTTGAGTAGTCACAAAAACATATTTTTATTACAACAGGAACTCACGCAGAGGCATTGAAGACACCTGTTTTTTAAAACACGACCGTCATTTCCAGCATCATTATTAAAAAAAATGTTCAAATGTATGTGAAATCTTATGGGACTTAACTGCTCAGGTCATCAGTCCCTAAGCTTATACTTAACCTAAATTATCCTAAGGACAAACAGACACACCCATGCCCGAGGGAGGACTCGAACCTCCGCCGGGACCAGCCGCACAGTCCATGACTGCATTATTTTTCCACAGCGGAAATACTGAAAACCTTATTCACCGTTTTACACTTTCCAATTTCGGCTGGAATTATTATCGCGTTTAGAAATTTCTATCACCTGTGTATCGTACTATCTACTCATTGTTCACAAAACATGAATTTTCACTAATACAGCATTGGAATGTCTATAATGGGCAGCATGTTCCGCTACAACTGATTTATGCGTATCCTTTTTCAGCGATTGTCTTTGTCTTGCATTATTAGTTTCTCTGCTGTTATATTCGTACTTCCTACGTGCATCTGTTATCATATTCACTGTATTATAAACACTTCTGCTTTTTACAAATGTTGGTGAGCACCCTCTACTACTTGTTGATGACGAAAATTTCTCGCACTCGGTACATTGATCCACAACAAGTAATCTCAATTCACATCTATAAACTTGATGTTCCATCTAAAGTTGGAGGAGGCAGTGTCTACACGAAAACGTCCAAAGCTCTGGTCGACGGAAAGTATCGACCATACAGCTAGCAGTAGTTACGTTAGGGCTTGGCGTGGACACTGAAGCACCTTATTAATAATTAAAGCACTTCGTAACGCGCCCAGACTGTAATTCCAGCGACACTCACAGACAAATTTTATAAATCGATTAATAGCACATGCTGTAAGGGAAAAGTCGTTTACTTACATTCAAGAGTGAAAAGCACGTCAGAGTTGTCATGTCTCAGGCATTCACAGCACGTCACAGGAAATGACACGTCAACGGGGTATGGTTTGGCAGTGGCTAGATATGTATCTACCTTGAAACGTTGCTTGCACAACGCTCTCACGTTTCTCAATAGCTACTCGCTAACATTTCCTTCGTTAGTACTCCTTGGTTTCTATTTCATCACCTAAAAAGCAACAGTACCTAAGACAGGGTTTCAATTCCGACGAACGGAATAAAGCTCTGTCTTAACTGATTTATTGATTTTTCCGGTTTCTGAGGGTATGAAAAGTTATCGTCAAATGATTTTTCGGCGTTCGCGATATGGATGAAGCTCTGTGACGAGGTTTTGATAACTGCTGTCGCAATAAATAACGGCTGTCAATTTAAAATTAAGCGCACAGAATCATCTGGAACAGATGCTAAAGCAAAAAACCCAGGATGCAAAACTAAGGCATTGGTATTCTATGATTAAGTCGGAAGCATTGTATGTGTTGGTATATTCGATTATGAGAGTTACATCACTAAATAAAGACGATCTATAGAAATCAGTGAAGATAAATCCCAGGAAACAGATGGGCCACTCTACAGAACAAGTCTCTGGATTGAAAGAAAATCAAAAATGGTTCAAATGGCTCTGAGGTCATTCAGTGCCCTAGAACTTAGAATTACTTAAACCGAACTAACCTAAGGACATCACAAACATCCATGCCCGAGGCAGGATTCGAACCTGCGACCGTAGCGGTCGCGCGGTTCCAGACTGTAGCGCCTAGAACCGCTCGGCCACCCCGGCCTGCGAAAGAAAATCCCACGAATCGTACCCGCCTTATGAAAAAATATCCAAAAATTTTAGGATGAGGTGACTGAAATTTCTGGCACACATAATTCCCTCATAACAAAGTTGAAGTATAATTGAGTACTATAATTTGTACGAATCCTTAGGAACAGGACTTCTGAGTGGACATTGTACGGGACATAAACAAATTCAGAATTCTGATACTCATCAATTCAGGGAAAATCCAAGCACCATAAAGTACACGTCAGATGTTGTCAGTTGTGTACCATTTTTGATCTTGGTGTTCCAAAGATAATGCAACACTGATAATAAATTCTGGGCATTATGGTGTTGGGAGGCGCAGTCCACTACGGCGGCGCACCACTGGTGCTTGTTGAGGGAAAATTGAACAGTGAAAGATATATTCAGAAAATTAGCCATCCCAGTCTGCTGCCGTGCTCCCAAAATCAGAGAGATGGACAGTTGTTGTAGAACGATACCGGTGGACACACTTATCGCGTAACGCGCTTTCCAAGATGTTCGTCCACTTCCCTAGCCAGCACAATCACGAGATCTTACACTGAACGTACTCCTGTGAAGAACATGCGACGGAGTCTGCTCAGCAATGCACTACAGGGGTAATCCCTTGTTAGCCTCACCAGTCGGTGGAATTAGCACCGAACACCATCACCCAAGGTAACACCTGGTATACGTATGACCATCTCTAGACAAGACCTATACCAGAAACAGGAAATGTCCATTATGTCCGTAAGTGTACGACATTTGTGAATTAGCCGGTGGTAGTGGACGAGCGGTTCTAGGCGCTACAGTCTGGAACCGCGCGACGGCTACGGTCGCAGGTTCGAATCGTGCCTTGGCCATGGATGTGTGTGATGTCCTTAGGTTAGTTACGTTTAAGTAGTTCTAAGTTCTAGGGGACTGATGATTGAGAAGTTAAATCCCATAGTGCTCAGAGCCATTTGAACCATTTGTGAATTAGCTCATATACAATACAGGATGTTACAAAAAGGTACGGCTAAACTTTCAGGAAACATTCCTCACACACAAAGAAAGAAAATATGTTATGTGGATATGTGTCCGGAAACGCTTACTTTCCATGTTAGAGCCCATTTTATTACTTCTCTTCAAATCACATTAATCATGGAATGGAAACACACAGCAACAGAACGTACCAGCGGGACTTCAAACACTTTGTTACAGGAAATGTTCAAAATGTCCTCCGTTAGCGAGGATACATGCATCCACCCTCCGTCGCATGGAATCCCTGATGCGCTGATGCAGCCCTGGAGAATGGCGTATTGTATCACAGCCGTCCATAATACGAGCAGGAAGAGTCTCTACATTTGGTACCGGGGTTGCGTAGAGAAGAGCTTTCAAATGCCCCCATAAATGAAAGTCAATGGGGTTGAGGTCAGGAGAGCGTGGAGGCCATGGAAATGGTCCGCCTCTACCAATCCATCGGTCACCGAATCTGTTGTTGAGAAGCGTACGAACACTTCGACTGAAATGTGCAGGAGCTCCATCGTGCATGAACCACATGTTGTGTCGTACTTGTAAAGGCACATGTTCTAGCAGCACAGGTAGAGTATCCCGTATGAAATCATGGCGGTGAATCGAGGAAGTACAGTACATACTGACGAAACTAAAATGAGCTCTAACATGGAAACTAAGCGTTTCCGGACACATGTCCACATAACAACTTTTCTTTATTTGTTTGTGAGGAATGTTTCCTGAAAGTTTGGCCGTACCTTTTGTAACACCCTGTATACATATTCTTTAACATGTGAATAATTTCTTTCCGATTATGACCATAGTCTCATTTGTTTTAATATCTAAATAAGTGTTCATAACAACACGATAATCTAGTAAGGCGTTAAAGATATACAAATCGATAACGATAATTTTTCGTCTTTTCGTCATTTTAGCAGACCATGCGTTTTTCATTTGACCGGAAGCACGATCATTTCAATGAAGGGGAAAGATGAATCATTTTACAATCGTTCTGATGTCTTATGGCCGATTCGAACAAAACCATTCGTTTTTTTTTGTCTTGATTATTGTACTGAGTAAATTTTGAAAGAGTGTGTACGAGAGCAAGATAAAGATTTCTCGGCCTGTTGGAGAAAGAATTACAACAAAAATTCTTTTGTAGCCTATTCCCCTTTTCGGTTTATGCTCTTGGCGCAGCGTTTTTTCAATTAATAGAATGCATCTCAGAAGTGCGATATTCGAGCATCTTCAAAATATTAATCAATAGTTATGATAATGTAACGGTTTTACAACCAGCATATTATTTATATGTAGGAATTAGTGAAAGATAGAAGGTATCAAACCTGGTAAATAGGAATGTCTTTCCAACAATTTGTACTTCAAAAGCATGTTGCGTAACAAGTCCAGATTCTGTCAGACAGACGTATTTTTCTCAGCGTCAGTCACTAGTGTCTTCTTGAATCGCTTGCTTCTAAAGTTGGCTTGCACAGTGAATCATCTATAACAGTGGTTCCCAAGATTTCTGAGAACATAACCTCTGAGTAAAACCAGACATTAGTTACAACTCCACCCCCAAATATTCTCCACCCCATCCTTCCACCATCACCCACATTAGCAACTAACTAAACTTCGGACTGATAAGGTAAGGATTGAGGAGGTTCTGCGAAGAATCGGAGACGAAAGGAATATATGTAAAACACTGACAAGAAGAAGGGGCAGGATGGTAGGACATCTGTAAAGAGACCACGGAATAACTTCCCTGTTACTAGAGGGAGATGCAGAGGGTGAAAACTGTAGACGAAGACAGAGATTGGAATACATCCAGCAAGTAATTGAGGATGTAGGTTGCAGGTGTTACTCTGAGATGAAGAGGTTGGCACAGGAGAGGAATTCGTGGCGGGCCACATCAAACCAGTCAGAAGACTGTTGACTCAAAAAAAGTTCAGAATCAAAATGAATTCTCTTTGAACCCATGTATTTTTAAAATGACGGAGCATATATGATATTTACTTTTTTTAGGTATTTTATTAAAGCAAGAACTAGTGGGTCAGTGGAACGATTGGTTACAGCTTATTTGCGAAAACTCTTTTTTTTAAAAAAATTTGGTATAGTCTCAGTCGGTGCACGTTCCAAGCCATGTTCCAAGCCCATTCAGTTCCTTGTTTTTGTTTTCATTTCTATCATAGTCAAAAATCTGCTAACAGATCTATAAATCTTTGTGTGTGTGTGTGTGTGTGTGTGTGTGTGTGTGTGTGTGTGTGTGTGTGGTTTTGTTAGAATGAATGATGAAGCAATTCCCGGTACATTGTGAGTGCTACCTATAACTCCTTCTCAGAAAAGAAAGCTAACTATCCACAGCGAGGATAGACACTTGTTAAGAAAAAGTGCTTCCGCTGGACCATTTCTTGTCTGGCGCACCCTGCACCTCCATCTAAAATCAACAACGCTAAAATGGGTGTGCTAACCTTACTGTTTATAAAGGACTTGACTGATAAACTTTCCTTTGAAATTACCAAAACTGACAGACTTCAGACTACTAATGCTTTGTGTCTGACCACTACCACTAATGATGATGATAATAATAATAATAATAATACTGTGAACAGCATTATGGCATCCATTATGTAGTTAATGTTGGCTTCTGCTGTCGAAGTGTTTCAAAGTCAGTAATGAAGCAATATGTAGCCCATCCCAGGAACTGCCTTACACTTAAAAAAAAAAAAAAAAAAAAAAAAAAAAAAAAAAAAAAAACCGAGATATTTAGCATTTATTACATGTTTCACTTTTTTGTGATAGATGCACATTACAAAGGGGGTGGCTATATGAAGATGTTAATACATCGTTTCACTGACTGTAACGTCTACCTATGGGGTCATGCATAAATTAAAAAAAAGTAATTGCTGGTCTTATGTAAACAATATTAGACTCTTAAAATATTTATAATAATAATAATAATAAATAGAAATAACACAGGAAATGTATTCCCTTTTGCGAATATGAACCACCATCGGCGATCACAACATGCATGCACGTCTGAAGGAACATTGCATCGTAATTCTTAATAACACAGGCACTGTTATTTGATATTTATTCGCCAGTACCAGGCTCTCAATTCTCAATGAATATGTCCTTCTTGGACGGGAATATACTTAACGTACGAGTGCAGCTTCTGACACATGGACAAAGACATATTGAAGTTTGAGTCTTACCATGATTCTTGCTCGGATAGCCAAACGAGTAAGGTGATGGCTCGAGTAAAGTGGAGAAGATGTGTGGCAAGAGTCCCTGCCTGGCATAAATTTTCTTGTCTTCATTCCAATATACAGCCGATGATGGTTCATTCACGCAACTGCGAATACATTTCCTGTATTCCTTGACGACTTTAGTCGCTGCAGTGTCTATTCTTTCGGACACGCATGCTTGTCCAAAGGAACATTGTATCGCACTTCTTAACAACAGGCACTGTTATTTCGTAATAATAATACTGATAATCATCTTCTAAAAATAGTTTCGTGACTGAGACACATTCTAACTCTTTTGGTTTCAAAGCCTCAGAAAATTTCATTTTACCCCTCAGGGGGTACTTTGCCCAACGCTGGGAATCGCTAATCTATATGTACGCTAGCCGGCCGCGGTGGTCTAGCGGTTCTAGGCGCTCAGTCCGGAACCGCGCGACTGCTACGGTCGCAGGTTCGAATCCTGCCTCGGGCATGGATGTGTGTGATGTCCTTAGGTTAGTTAGGTTTAAGTAGTTCTAAGTTCTAGGGGACTTACGACCTCAGCAGATGAGTCCCATAGTGCTCAGAGCCATTTATATGTACGCTATTGGACTTCCTACGTGTGTCCCATGGACAACTGATTTTGACAGTTATAGCGATGTCTAAGGATAGAGTCAGAGTTATATAGCTGCTAGATCGATAAGCCAGTGTAGATATGAGCTCCATAAACTCTACCATCTGGTGAGCAAGTTGTATGAGACAGGCGAAATTCCCTCAGACTTCAAGAAGAATATAATAATCCCAATCCCAAAGGAAGCAGGTGTTGACAGATGTGAAAATTACCGAACTATTAGTTTAATAAGTCACAGCTGCAAAACACTAACGCGAATTCTTTACAGACGAATGGAAAAATTGGTAGAAGCCGACCACGGGGAAGATCAGTTTGGATTCCATAGAAATGTTGGAACACGTGAGGCAATACTGTCCCTACGACTTATCTTAGAAGAAAGATTAAGGAAAGGCAAACCTACGTTTCTAGCAGCTTAGAGAAAGCTTTTGACAATGTTGATTGGAATACTCTCAAATTTTGAAGGTGGCAGGGGTAAAATACAGGGAGCGAAAGGCTATTTACAATTTGTACAGAAAGCAGATGGCAGTTATAAGAGTCGAGGGACATGAAAGGGAGGCAGTGGTTGGGAAGGGAGTGAGACAGGGTTGTAGCCTCTCCCCGATGCTATTCAATCTGTATAATGAGCAAGCAGTAAAGGAAACAAAAGAAAAGTTCGGAGTAGGCATTAAAATCCATGGAGAAGAAATAAAAACTTTGAGGTTCGCCGATGACCCGATGACATTGTAATTCTGTCAGAGACAGCAAAGGACTTGGATCAGCAGTTGAACGGAATGGACAGTGTGATGAAAGGAGGGTATAAGATGAACATCAACAAAAGCGAAACGAGGATAAAGGAACGTAGTCGAATTAAGTCGGGTGATGCTGGGGGAATTAGATTAGGAAATGAGACACTTAAAGTAGTAAAGGAGTTTTGCTATTTGGGGAGTATAATAACTGATGATGGTCGAAGTAGAGAGGATATAAAATGTAGACAGGCAATGGCAAGGAAAGCGTTTCTGAAGAAGAGAAATTTGTTAACATCAAGTATAGATTTAAGTGTCAGGAATTCGTTTCTGAAAGTATTTGTATGGAGTGTAGCCATGTATGGAAGTGAAACATGGACGACCAATAGTTTAGACAGGAAGAGAATACAAGCTTTCGAAATGTGGTGCTACAGAAAAATGCTGAAGATTAGATGGGTAGATCACATAACTAATGAGGTATTGAATAGAATTGGGGAGAAGAGAAGTTTGTGGCACAACTTGACTAGAAGAAGGGACCGGTTGGTAGGACATGTTCTGAGGCATCAAGGGATCGCCAAATTAGTACTGAAGGGCTGCGTGGAGGGTAAAAATCGTAGAGGGAGACCAAAAGATGAATACAATAAGCAGATTCAGAAGGATGTAGGCTGCAGTAGGTACTGGGAGATGAAGAAGCTTGCACAGGATAGAGTAGCATGGAGAGCTACATCAAACCAGTCTCAGGACTGAAGACCATAACAACAACAACAACAACAAAATAAATACAGCTGACGGAAATATTTTAACAACATATAATTAGTACCTGTAAATACAGACGAATGTTTAAAAGGTCTGTCAGGAAAGATGAATAAAAAAAGCACTAACAATTAGGGAAGTTTACGAAATAAAATGAAAACAGAACGAAAGCTCGACTGCAAATGCATGACCGAGAAAGTCTGAAAGAGTACTACATTCCTGGTTTTTCCTCAAGGCAAGGAAATGTTACATATTTTCACTAGACTGCGTCTGCAGATCTGCCGTTTACAGACGTTAGAAACAGCCAGTTATACGATGTACAAGAAGATGGCCGCAGCTTCAACCATCCAGTGCAGAAAAATCTGTTTTGAACATTACTGAGGGGCAAATCAAATCTACCAGGTGATCTAAAATATTTAAACTACTTTCAGAGAAGACTGTTATAGGTCTTATGAGATCAGGTCTGATATATGTACTAAAAATTCCGCATCCGTAGCTAAGCGGGCAACGCGGCTTACTGCCATGCGGAGAACCCGGACTCGATTCCTGGTGATGCCACAGATTTTCGGAACAGAGTGTACTCAGACTCATGAAGCTAACTGAAGAGCTACTTGAGAGAAATTTAAGCTGTTACGTTTGGCAAGTAAAATATCGAAGTAGATAGTGCCGAGGCCTTGCTACAGTCTGAAAAGCAACTGACCATGACTAGCTTCTGGTTGTCTGTTGCTAGTCGTATGAGGTTACAAGAGTCAATACAGTGTGATAACTCATTGACTTTTACTATGGACTTTTTATACGCAGTAGTCAGCATGGTTTGCACAGAAGACTCGTAGTTCTCGTATTTACGGTTCTAGCCCGACAACTTGGGCAAGGATTTTAAGTTAGCGACTCCAGCGCCGAGTTAAAAGATTTAGCGCGAATGTAAACCGAAATATGCGGAACTGGAAATATTTTCCTTCGCAAAGTAAACTAGTGGATTTTTGTTTACGAGAAAGGAGCTGTGTTTCATACCGGAAAGTTAGCCTTCTTGGGTTTTTGGCAGCTTAAGGGAGAGTGAAGCCTCCGTGTTTGCACAGCGCTCATCTCTGCAGCGCCAACACGGCGCAGGGGCGTAAAAGAACACACTGACCCAGAAGACAGGTAGCTACTTCTCGCATCGGCTGCTGACGTCCACCATTTTCATGGTGGTTATACAAGAGGACACCTATGTTGTGACACAATGCCAATATCCTTTAATAACAATAGTAGTAACAATTATAATAATCCAGAATGAGATTTTCACTCTGCAGCGGAGTGTGCGCTGATATGAAACTTCCTGGCAGATTAAAACTGCCAGGAAGTTTCAATAATAATAATAATAATAATAATAATGATAATAATAATTCCCGTGGAGGCCCGGGAAAAGAATAGGCCTCCGGTATGTTCTGCCAGTCGTAAAAGGCGACGAAAAGAACAAACCACTAATAGGGCTAACCCCCCTTTTAGTGTGATTACTTGGTTCAGGACAGAACTAAAGAAGCCTCGGACAAGCGCCGTCATGGTCGGGGACGACACTTGAACCCTATGCCCGCCCACAATGGTAATGACACTGCTAGCCAACTGGAAAATGATTTAAATCCAAATAGGGGTGTTTTGCAGGATATGCTTCCTGCAACCACCGTAGAAGGAAAACAAAGACAGAGGATGAGATGGTCAGATGAAGTTAATCGACACCTCATGTTCTGTTATTACCAAGCAACAAACCTAGGAACCAACACAACTGGATACAGATCACAAGTATACACAACATTTATTACCAGATACCCGGAATTAAAATGTTTAACAGAACAACGACTAGCTGATCAGATCCGTGTAATAATAAAAAATAACAGGATACCCCAGTCAGAATTAGAAAACATCAAACAACAAGTACAACAAATACTGGAACAAAATAATGTGCAATTAGAAGAAGAAGAAAATACAGTAATGGACTCAAACATCCCAGAGCAAACAAACAAAGAACAACACGCATCAATTAAACAATCAGAGGAAAACGAAATCTTAAGACAGCTACCAGCACAAGCACAAATAGAACATGAAGTGACACACATGTTAAATATAGAAGAAAAATTTCAGTTGACATATATAGAATACAAAGACACAAATACAGACATTAGACCATTCTTGCATAGACCACCAAATAACCCACAAGTCGAAACAACAATAAAAACTATCAACACAATCATACACAACAAAATAAATGAATACACAACTATGGAAGAGTTACAACTACTGGTTTATGTAGGAGCACTCACTACACTAAATATACACACTAGGCAGAGATCAGAACCAACCAACACACAGAAGAAACCCACAAAACCAGCATGGCAACACAGGCTACAGATCAGAATAGAAAAACTGAGAAAAGACATCGGACAGCTAACACAATTTATAAGAAATGAAATATTAGACAAAAAACGAAAAAGGTTAGGTAAAATCTCACAACAAGTAACGATAGAGCAATTAGATGAAAAGAAGCAGAAATTACAAGCATTGGCCAAACGATTTAGAAGATACAAAAAAAGTGAAAATAGAAGGAAACAAAACCAAACATTCAACACAAACCAAAAGAAATTTTACCAAACAATAGATAACACACACATAAAAATAGACAATCCACCAAACATAACAGACATGGAACACTTCTGGGGCAACATATGGTCAAACCCGGTACAACATAACAGGCATGCACGGTGGATACAAGCAGAAACAGACTCATACAAGATGATACCACAAATGCCTGAAGTGATAATTTTGCAACATGAAGTCACCCGAGGAATTAATTCTACGCACAATTGGAAAGCCCCTGGAAATGATAAAATAGCAAATTTCTGGCCAAAGAAGTTCACCTCAACACATTCACATCTAACTAAATTATTTAACAGTTACATTGCAGACCCATACATATTCCCTGATACACTTACACATGGAATAACTTATCTGAAACCTAAAGATCAAGCAGACACAGCAAACCCAGCTAAATATCGCCCCATAACATGCCTACCAACAATCAACAAAATATTAACTTCAGTCATTACACAGAAATAAATGACACATACAACACAGAACAAAATTATAAATGAAGAACAAAAAGGCTGCTGCAAAGGAGCACGAGGATGTAAAGGGCAACTGATAATAGATGCAGAGGTGACATATCAAGCTAAAACTAAACAAAGGTCGCTACACTATGCATACATTGATTACCAAAAAGCTTTTGATAGTGTACCCCACTCATGGTTACTACAGATATTGGAAATATACAAAGTAGATCCTAAATTGATACAGTTTCTAAACATAGTAATGAAAAACTGGAAAACCACACTTAATATCCAAACAAATTCAGATAATATCACATCACAGCCAATACAGATTAAGCGTGGAATATACCAAGGAGACTCATTAAGTCCTTTCTGGTTCTGTCTTGCTCTGAACCCACTGTCCAACATGCTAAATAATACAAATTATGGATATAATATTACTGGAACATACCCACACAAAATCACACATTTGCTATACATGGATGATCTAAAACTACTGGCAGCAACCAATCAACAAATCAACCAATTATTAAAGATAACAGAAGTATTCAGCAATGATATAAATATGGCTTTTGGAACAGACAAATGTAAGAAAAATAGCATAGTCAAGGGAAAACACACTAAACAAGAAGATTACATATTGAATAACCACAGTGACTCCATAGAAGCGATGGAAAAGACAGATGCCTATAAATACCTAGGATACAGACAAAAAATAGGAATAGATAATACAAATATTAAAGAAGAACTAAAAGAAAAATATAGACAAAGACTAACAAAAATACTGAAAACAGAATTGACAGCAAGAAACAAGACAAAAGCTATAAATACTTATGCTATACCAATATTGACCTACTCATTTGGAGTAGTGAAATGGAGTAACACAGACCTAGAAGCACTAAATACACGTTCACAATGCCACAAATATAGAATACATCACATACATTCAGCAACAGAAAGATTCACATTAAGCAGAAAGGAAGGAGGAAGGGGATTCATCGACATAAAAAACCTACATTATGGACAGGTAGACAATTTAAGAAAATTCTTTCTAGAACGAGCAGAAACTAGCAAAATACACAAAGCAATCACTCATATAAATACATCGGCTACACCACTGCAATTTCATAACCACTTCTACAACCCTTTAGATCACATAACATCAACAGATACGAAGAAAGTAAATTGGAAGGGGAAGACACTACATGGCAAGCACCCGTATCATCTAACACAGCCACACATCGATCAAGACGCATCCAACACATGGCTAAGAAAAGGCAATATATACAGTGAGACGGAAGGATTCATGATTGCAATATAGGATCAAACAATAAACACCAGATATTACAGCAAGCATATTATTAAAGATCCCAATACCACAACAGATAAATGCAGACTTTGCAAACAACAAATAGAAACAGTAGATCACATCACAAGTGGATGTACAATACTAGCAAATACAGAATACCCCAGAAGACATGACAATGAAGCAAAAATAATACATCAACAGCTTGCCTTACAACATAAACTTATAAAACAACACGTTCCCACATACAAGTATGCACCACAAAATGTACTGGAGAATGATGAATACAAATTATACTGGAACAGAACCGTTATAACAGATAAAACAACACCACATAACAAACCTGATATCATACTCACCAATAAAAAGAAGAAATTAACACAACTAATCGAAATATCCATACCCAATACAACAAATATACAGAAGAAAACAGGAGAAAAAATTGAAAAATACATCCAACTGGCTGAGGAAGTCAAGGACATGTGGCGTCAGGATAAAGTTGACATCACACCAATTATACTATCAACTACAGGAGTCATACCACACAATATCCACCAGTACATCAACGCAATACATCTACATCAAAACGTATATATACAACTACAGAAATCTGTAATTATTGATACATGTTCAATTACCCGAAAGTTCCTAAATGCATTGTAACATATACCGTACAGTTAAAAGGAAGTCACGCTTGATCAAGGTCCGCGTCACTTTCCATTTTTAACCAGACATAACGTCTGAGAAAGGAAAGAAATAATAATAATAATAATAACAATAATAATAATGAAGATAATAAACATTGGTGGTTTGGGAAAATCACAAAATATTCAAATCGTTATTGGTGTAAAAGATAAACAAACCTGTATTCTCTTTACTCGACCAGCTTTCGCATTTCCTCAAGCATTTTAGTGACAGAGTTACAACAACACAAGGAAGTAGAACAAAATATTTATCAAGGTTCCAGTTTAGAGTCATGGTCCAGCTCACATTTCTGATGTGACAGAACGTTTTAAAGCACTTATATATTAACAGCGCTGTTTACTAATGTATTTATTTCAGAGAATTACACACCTATAACACAACAGAAACGTTTCCCGCAGGAAAACTTCGGGTTGAGATACATGATTTGTGGATATTCTTCAATTCCTCTGGAAGCCTATTGAAAGTGTATGCTAAGGAATACCGCACACATCTTTGTACAGAAGTTAAGAATATGCAAGTAACACGAATATCGTCCTCCCGTCTCGTGTTCACCGAATACATTCTGTTTTTCCCTGTTAGCAAAATCATGCTGCAAACCACAGATTTTGGCAGCTAGTTGACTTAACGCGTTGTGCGTGTAAGAGTCATCTGTTCGTTAAATAGAGGCATTCATGATCACCGTCAATGAATGTGACGTTTGGCATGCCTCACGTTTAAACTAAAAATTATCTTTCTGCTTGAACTGAAACGCTCCAAGACAACATTCCATACAACAGCAAGGAATGAATGTACACAACGAAAATGAGTTTCATGTACGTGTAGCTGCGCTTTCTTTCATCTATAACGAGTGTCTGTGAACTGCAATATTTATTTATCGTTGTGGAAGTTTACGACGGAATTCAGGACGTCGGGGTCACATATCTAACATTTCCCTACGAGCAGCAAAGTGGGCTCCTTGTTTCAAGTGTTCATGCGGCTAGCGGATCAGTCAGCAGTGTTTTATACTGTCACTCTACATTACGTTGAAATTACCGAATTTATCAGTCTAAATATGTGCCCCGTGTGGTGGTGTGTTTACGATTTCGTAGCAGTATGTCTATTCTAGTTCCTGGTCCCCTTGTCAGTAAAAAATAGCCACCTGTCAGTGTTGGTTCGTCGCAGCAGTTTAAATCAAGTATGACAATTATTCATATTCATATTCTCTCTCTCTTTCTCTCTCTCTCTCTCTCTCACACACACACACACACACACACACACACACACACACACACACACACACACACGTTGTGGCGCGCACACAAGCGCTCATTTGATTGCAGGGGAGAAGCGAGGAAAGACGAAAGGTGGTGTATAAAAATTCTAAATGGAGGTATGTACTATTTACTTGGAGATAAACGCAGTTCAATGCTCAAAACTAGGAGAAGAGAACTGAAGCATTTAAGTAAACGATACATGATCATTCGCTGGAATAAGGCACAAACCACTATGTGCACTGACGGGCAAGAAAAGTGATGCACCTAGAATGGGGAGACGAAACAAAATGAAACTTCACGGGTTGAGAGGGTGTGTTATGTTATTTCAGAGTTTGCTATGTAGACACAAATTTACAGAAATCTTGGCAGTATGAGTCCACTTATGAGTATGACGTTGTACCCCCTCTGACCTGAAAGCATACACTGATGCGGTTGGTAAAAATTCCATGAAGCCGTTGTATCCTCTCCTGAGGCAAGCTGGACCACAACTGTCGTAAAGGTTTCGTGGTATCTCGGATGCTCTCACTGGGACTGAATTGACGCCGGAACTGATCCAACATATGTTCTATCAGGGACAGGTTTGGGGATCACGCTGGCCAGGAAAGTACCTCATCATGCAGTCAGTTAATAAAGACACGTGACATTTGTTGACGAGCACTGTGAAAGGTCTCTGTTGGATTCCTTTCATGTTAATTTCTTAAATCTGTTGTCATTTACGCCATAAATTCCTCTTCTAAATTTACTATGGTGTTTCTGACTATCTGGGAGGAGACTGAGCAGTGAAACGTGTTACTTTTACAAATAAACAAGAACGATCTGTCACACTACTACACTTTAAAACACAGTTTATATGTAATTCATGTCATACACTCTCATACGGAACCTACATCCGCTTTCTTTTATATACTGTGTATGGTAAGATACTGTCATCCCCCTTCCCTTCTGTGTGAGAGGATGAATGAGCAAATGTATTTCTTGTTGCATGCTGGATGGTAGCAGACAAGCCTGTCTGCTAGAGAACAGTAGGACCAACGTCGGAACAGGTAGCTACGCTTTCTAAAAGCAAAGAGGTTTCTATCCTTAGTATGGTCCTGTCCGTCCCTTGTCATGTTGGTATAGGAAGCTGCCTCTCTGGTCAGTTCCGTTTGTATGTGTGAGGCACCCCTCAGGTAGGAGCCCAGGTCAGTCTCTCCGCGGCGAGCGTCTGAAGTGGTAAGATCTCCGGCTAAGCACGTGTCTGCTAAGTCCGTAGGACAATGGATTTCTTAAGTTCAGCCTAACTGAAAATTTAATCACCTTTATTTCAGGTTTAGCTCTAAAATATCTAATGTTATCTTAAATTGCAACACAGTGTAATTCGCGTGTGAAGTTCAGAATATCTTCCGATAGTTGCTTTGTCACTACTTTGTGAGTAAAGTGGAACCACGTGTTGATCAGTAACTCTAACTAGCATCATCAATCTTCAATGCGAATGTGCGTGAGATTATAACGTCTCGTCTTGACAATATTTTTCAATATAGCAACTTTTCTTTATGTTCAACCCACGTGGGGTGTACTTTGTGAGACCAGTACCACGTGCTTATACAATTGTTTGACCCATCAGGTTAATAGTAGGACGATAGTAACCAGTTCGAGGTTTTTCTTTTGTAAATTGCTTTTCGATCTAATTTATTTTAATTATCAAAATTATTGTGGAGTTACACTCTTTGTGTAAACCAAGTTGACCACGTGAAGTATGTGGTGTAATCATCAAAGTAGCCCTCAGCTATTCTTTTCGGGATGATTTCACAGAGAGTTAGTATGAATTTAGTATACCAGTGTGTGGTAATTACATGACGGACAGGATTGCGCTACGAACGTAACTTCTTTGGGTGAAAATTGAAGCGGTTGGTTGTGGTTAATTTCCTCTTGCTCATGTTTCAACGTTCTTCGTGTGTTATTTTATGAATGCAGTGTTGTACGCAGTCTCCCAATCTTGGCTCCATATTTGATGTGTTCCGTAAGATTACAATCTCACATTTTCACAATCCTAAACAAGGCACCAGCTTAGTTATGACTCAAGTTTAATATGCTGAAATTTCAATGATCAATGTTAAAATAAATTTCCAAATATAAACTGATTTATTTCTTTTTATTTAAATTCTCATATATACACTCCTGGAAATTGAAATAAGAACACCGTGAATTCATTGTCCCAGGAAGGGGAAACTTTATTGACACATTCCTGGGGTCAGATACATCACATGATCACACTGACAGAACCACAGGCACATAGCCACAGGCAACAGAGCATGCACAATGTCGGCACTAGTACAGTGTATATCCACCTTTCGCAGCAATGCAGGCTGCTATTCTCCCATGGAGACGATCGTAGAGATGCTGGATGTAGTCCTGTGGAACGGCTTGCCATGCCATTTCCACCTGGCGCCTCAGTTGGACCAGCGTTCGTGCTGGACGTGCAGACCGCGTGAGACGACGCTTCATCCAGTCCCAAACATGCTCAATGGGGGACAGATCCGGAGATCTTGCTGGCCAGGGTAGTTGACTTACACCTTCTAGAGCACGTTGGGTGGCACGGGATACATGCGGTCGTGCATTGTCCTGTTGGAACAGCAAGTTCCCTTGCCGGTCTAGGAATGGTAGAACGATGGGTTCGATGACGGTTTGGATGTACCGTGCACTATTCAGTGTCCCCTCGACGATCACCAGTGGTGTACGGCCAGTGTAGGAGATCGCTCCCCACACCATGATGCCGGGTGTTGGCCCTGTGTGCCTCGGTCGTATGCAGTCCTGATTGTGGCGCTCACCTGCACGGCGCCAAACACGCATACGACCATCATTGGCACCAAGGCAGAAGCGACTCTCATCGCTGAAGACGACACGTCTCCATTCGTCCCTCCATTCACGCCTGTCGCGACACCACTGGAGGCGGGCTGCACGATGTTGAGGCGTGAGCGGAAGACGGCCTAACGGTGTGCGGGACCGTAGCCCAGCTTCATGGAGACGGTAGCGAATGGTCCTCGCCGATACCCCAGGAGCAACAGTGTCCCTAATTTGCTGGGAAGTGGCGGTGCGGTCCCCTACGGCACTGCGTAGGATCCTACGGTCTTGGCGTGCATCCGTGCGTCGCTGCGGTCCGGTCCCAGGTCGACGGGCACGTGCACCTTCCGCCGACCACTGGCGACAACATCGATGTATTGTGGAGACCGCACGCCTCACGTGTTGAGCAATTCGGCGGTACGTCCACTCGGCCTCCCGCATGCCCACTATACGCCCTCGCTCAAAGTCCGTCAACTGCACATACGGTTCACGTCCACGCTGTCGCGGCATGCTACCAGTGTTAAAGACTGCGATGGAGCTCCGTATGCCACGGCAAACTGGCTGACACTGACGGCGGCGGTGCACAAATGCTGCGCAGCTAGCGCCATTCGACGGCCAACACCGCGGTTCCTGGTGTGTCCGCTGTGCCGTGCGTGTGATCATTGCTTGTACAGCCCTCTCGCAGTGTCCGGAGCAAGTATGGTGGGTCTGACACACCGGTGTCAATGTGTTCTTTTTTCCATTTCCAGGAGTGTATATATATATATATATATATATATATTCACCTAATCACCGGTTGTCGTATGACTATTAAAAGATTATAATTAATGTTAGTCTGGTTGGGAATTTGGTAAGCTAGATTGGATATGTGGTGAAACAGTTGTTCAGTAATGCAAGGTTAACTTCCCCAGACAGCTCACAGCTTCTAACCCGCTTTTATTGTCTATCAGTACCGCTTTCATAGCAAATTATAGCAACAAAGTCACAACTATGTAGTTGAAAAGCACACCAAAATAAGGAAGTTCCAGGGTGTCCTTGATGTACCGTTGTGCCTTCAGAGTTCCCTCAGTCACTAAAAGTCGTGAGCTGAAGTAATTCCCAACGGTTCCCCACGCAGTGACACAAGGACTAACACCGTTTTGCCTCTCCCAAACAATGTAAGAATGACAGATCTCTCCAAGTCGCCACCATACTCGCCAACGATGGTCAGCCTGGGTAGTGCAGATTCGTAACTCGTCGCTGAATACAATGAGACGCCATTGATCAGCAAGTGATGTTCAAATGCGTGTGTATGAAATCTTATGGGACTTAACTGATAAGGTCATCAGTCCCTAAGCTTACACACTACTTAACCTAAATTATCCTAAGGACAAACACGCACACGCACACGCACACGCACACGCACACATGCCCGAGGGAGGACTCGAACCTTCGCCGGGACCAGCCGCACAGTCCATGACTGCAGCGATCAGAAAGTGATGGTTCCCGGTCAAGGCACCACTCTAAACGCAGGCTTTCGTGTTGTGGTGTCAACGGCAGCCTACGCATGGGATGCTAATTCCCTAGTCCGGCTACTGCTAGCCTCCGACCAATGGTGCGGGATGACACAGAATGTTGCAAGAGTCCGTTTCTCGTTCTCGGGCGGTGGGTGCTGCTATGATGGGCTTACGCTGTGCTGGTTCGACAATACGGCGACCCTCCCATGTGGTGGTGAGATGTCGTCGACCAGAGCCATGACGACGAGTATGCCTGCCTTCACGTCCCCATGCAGTCCAACATTGGTTGACACACCCACATGCTCCACAAGTTTGGATATTGCACGATTCGACCAGCCGACCAAATGGAGACCCACAATGAGGTGTCTTTCAAACTTGTCAGGTGTTCATAATACTGTTTCACACTAACACGTGCCATATCGTGTGGTTCACCATGGTTACTTAACGTCTGATGCTGTTCATACCGCTGATATAGCCTACCAGGCTTGGTAACGACACTAAACATGAAAAACAATAATGCACGACTGGTGCTGTTCTACCTGTCAGAGAGTTTTCGTCGACAGTGTGTGCCGCGTGGTCTCGGGCGCCTTGTCACGGTCCGCGTGGATCCCCCCGTCGGAGGTCCGAGTCTTCCCTCGGGCATGGGTTTGTGTGTTGTCCTTAGCGTAAGTTCGTGTGTAAGCCTAGGGACCGATGACCTCAGCAGGTTGGTCCCATAGTCGTTACCACAAATTTCCAATTTCCGATAGTGTGGACGTGTACGACGCTGCAGTGAGATCCGATCATCTCTTCTAGCAGCTTGACTTTTCTCTATCAGGCATTGTATTTAGGAACATATCTGGCTGGAGCGATTACCCACATGAATCTAATCGTCGACGGGAGATTTCAATGTAACATTCATCGGAAGAAACGTAAATAAACGCAATTCTTCTACAAAGGAAGTCTATTACAAACTCCTCGCTCTCGTATTTCTGTAATATTGTTTGGCATTTATAACAAGTTGGCCTAACTGCAGAGAAGATTCGACTTCGTCAGTACTTGAATCGCCCTACAAACGACTGTGGGATGCGACAGACGAGTGTGCATCGTGGAGAACCTTAACTCGGGAGATTCCAAATACCCATATTCCGATATTAGATGAGAAACCATTACATTTTCCGAAAGACAAACTTTACAAATTTTCCCCTTGAATTTTACTAATGTGGAAACAGAAACTATTAAGTGCGCAGATGAAAAGTATAAGGCTTTAGGGATATGTGAACTGTATCAGAAATACTAGAGCTGTAACCGTAAAAAGTAATCTCTAAATGTATAAAGATTATAACACAAGTGATGATATACGAGGTCTGCTCAAAAAAGTTTGGAACGTCATTTCGAGCCAGTGGTGTGTTAGAGCGAAATGCGTTTGGCATCTCTGCATAGGTCTGTGTTTAGTGTGTAACTGTGGGAAGTTTCATTGTTGTATGTCTGTTAGTTATTGTTCAGTGCTGCATTGAGTAGAGCGTTGTGTCGCACACTTTGCGAATTTCGAGATGGCAGAGTTGAAGGAGCAACGTGTCTGCATGAAATTTTGCGTGAAACTCAATAAAATATTCAGTGAGACACATCAAATGACGCAGGGAGCCTACGGTGATGAGTGCTTAAGCCGTACTCGATATTAAGGGGCTCCGGAAAGGCTCAAAATCATGAAAAGTTCAATTTTTACTTTTTTGGGCTTTCTGAATCTGCAGACTATTACCTTTTAATAGATATATAATTTATTCAATTCCGAAGACTACAACTATTTTTAAATTTTTTTTGAAATGTGTTCTACATGGGCGTGACCCACTGTGGCGCTGTTAAACTGCTGTCAAATGGTGTTATTATTAACGTCCGTGTTCATCAGGTACATTTTAGGGATGTGAGATAAAGTATGTGTTGTGGATAACCTGTGATGGTTCAATATATATCGCTGGTGTGATTGTCGATTGTTTCATGTTTATTTACTCTGTCGTTATCTCGAAAATATTCGTAATTAATTCTGTTTCTTGAGTCTCTGTTTTGTTGAAGTATAATAACGAGTAAAAGTAAAGTTATTAGAAATCCTCTGAAGGCTTTTAAGAAAACGAGAAATGTTGGAAAGCCAAAGGTATGTGTTATTACTGTAAACAATAAAGACGATAACCAAGTGAGTGAACCTAACCTCTCAAATACACCTGCCCATAGCAGTCAAAGTGGGAAAGAAAATACTTCACAGAAGAAGCTTGGTTCAATGAGTGAAAACTATGAATGTTGCAATTTTCAGAGACTTAGCAGCACCTGAACTGTTGAAAAAGTGTATTCACGGAAAAACTCAAAGCCCCAATGAAAGTGTAAATAGTGTTATATGGTCGAGAATCCCCAAGACTGTATTTGTTGGAATAGAAACACTTCACTTTGGTGTGTATGATGCTGTTGCGACTTTCAATGATGGCAACATTGTAAGGTGCAAGGTATTTAGAAATATGGGAATGAAGATAGGTTCTAACATGGTACGAGCGATGCTTGCTTTAGACAAGGAACACCTTCGGGCTGCAGACAGGGCTGTAAAGAGTCTAGAAATACAAGCAAGAGTAAACAGGAGGAGGAACAAGAAGAAGCTGGAGGAGGAGTTTGCAGAGGATGAAGATAATCCATCCTATGGACCTGGAATGCACTAAAAAGTTAATCCAATCTTTGTCGCTCGATTCCCAAAACTTTTATTTTCTCGTACTAATTACATGTTTTCTAAGGATCTTCCAAACATATTTGTTTCAAACTTTCAGTAAATGTTACACAGTACCTTCTGCATAATTTAACACAGCCTTTTTCCAAAAAACTGTATATTTTTGAATATATAAATAAAAAATTGCAAAAAATGTTGTGAATTTTCATTACAATTGAAAAAAAACCATCTTTAATAACTGAACAAAAATTTTGTAAAATGCCTGTGTTAAGTTGTAGCCCATATTCCAATAAATAATCTGTAAAAAGTTCAACTTCCTACCTCAAATACTTTGTGAGGAAAGATGTAATTTATAAGCGTTATTTTAACATTGCAAGTATAGGGCGTTCCGGAGCCCCTTAAGAATGATCTGGATGGAAGTCAAAGATGACCTTCAACGTCTACCAACGACACTCATGTCAGGGGCGTCAACGAAACTGTGCATGCCAATTGAAGACTGATTGTCCGAGAGATTTCAGAAGAACGTAACATTTCTGTTGGATCATGAAGTCCTGTCACAGTATCTTGGAATGCATCTTGTTGCCGCCAATTTCGTCCCACTACTCATGAGTCAAGACCAGAAAGATCTCGGTCTCACAATCTGTAAACTGTTGGATCGTGCAAATGAGAACAAGATATTCCTTAAGAGAATCATAACTGGTTATGAGACGTAGGTCTACGTTTATGATGTTGAGCCAGGGGGGCAATCTTCACAATGGATCGGGAAAGGTTCTCCAAGACCAAAACAAGCTTGTCAGGTCAGGTCAGGTCAAATGTCAGTGCCACTCTGACAGTTTTCTTTGACTTTCAAGGATTAATTCATCATGAATTCATGCCACAGGGACAAACTGTTAATCGATGGTTCTATCGGGACGTTTTGCAACGCCTGCGAGAGATTGTTGTAATGTGGCGAGACAATTCGTGGTGAGACTATTCATGTCTCTTTCATCAAGATAAAGCAGCCGCACATTCATCCCTGTTGGCGCGTGACTATTACACAAAAAACGAAGCCAGTGTGCCACTTCATCCCCCGTTCTCTCCAGACCTGGCCCCTGCGGACTTTTTTTATTTACAAAGCTGAAAACCCCGTGGAAAGGAAGAAGATTTGCAACGATAGACGGGTTAAAAGAAAATTTGCAGACGGCGCTTCGCTCGATCCAGCAAGAGGCGTACCAAGACTGCTTTCGGAAGTGGAAACGGCATCGGTAGCAGTGTATCAGTTGTGGAGTAGAGTGTTTCGAAGGAGATCATGAACAATATATAAAAGATAAGCGTAGAAAAATTTTGTGGACAAAGCTCTGGAGTTTTTTCGACAGATTTAGTACAAGGGTCCTCGTTGTCAATTTTTGATCTCATTGTTTGCTTCTTGTGCTTGCTCGCGTGCACTAGCTTTGATCTGATGTTAATTTAGCTGGTTGTTCAGCGTTAATTCCTATCTGGAGAATAAACGTTTAATCAGATTTCAGGAATAATTAAGTGTATATGAACCACAAAACAGTATTCTGTTCACAGACAACATTTTTTATTTTTCTGTCATAACTATCGATTAGTCGCTGTGATGACCAAATGTAGGTTTATGTGTCTTAAAAATATATTGTTAACTTCATTTTTTATTTCATTTAAAATACCACTCATTTCCTTACAAGATTAGTAATTGGTTCAAATGGCTCTATAGACTATGGAACTTAACTTCTGAGGTCATCAGTCCCCTAGAACTTAGAACTACTTAAACCTAACTAACCTAAGGACATCACACACATCCATGCCCGCGGCAGGATTCGAACCTGCAACCGTAGCGATCGCGCGGTTCCAGACTGTAGCGCCTAGAACCGCTCGGCCACTCCGGCGGCGATTAGTAATTGTTGAATAATTATATACGGAAGCTTTCTTTTTGTCCCCGTAATTTTCAAGCGCCATTTCAAGAGCAGCTACCTTTAGTCTTTAACTTCCGATGGAAACTGCAGTCATTTTTACGTTACGAAGTCCGATTGTAAATTACATATTATTTTATGAAAGAAAACAGCATTAAATTTCACGGTCAGTTTATATATTACCAAAAGAACTGCCTTCCAAGCTACTTCTGGGCCGTACCTATTTTAAAGTTGCTACTGAAATCGTTTAACAGTTTATGTAAAAGTTTTAACAGTGGAAGAAAAGGAACTATATTTCATGAAGAGAGGCCCCACTTTTCTTTAACGTAGCCGTCATAGCTAATTATTGCAAGTCAGAATTTACGGAAAGTTAATATTTTCATTTCTCAGTTATTTTACGTAACTTCAGTTCACTAAAGTTAAAACAACTCATGTCATATAATGACAACGAGAAGAAAATTAGAGAAATTCCGGCTTGCACAGACGGTTACTGGCCCAGGGAATGGGGCAGAATAAAATTTACTGGAGTGGGGGTTGGGAGGGCAAGGGAGAGAGAGTACCTGAGACATTATGTTTCCTCCGATACACACCGTACAGTGATTTTCGGAATGCAAAAGTATATACAGAAAGCAAGCTATTTTAAGTTACAATCATACCTGCTACGTGTATCGGAACGAGTATCACATAAAGCTTCTGTCCCCGTGGGCTGTTCTTGTAACTGCGTCAATAAAGGCCGGTGGGATGGCGGCTACTGGATTTCCTCCAGGGACCGAGCCACCCTTCGCTGCCTGCCCCCTATAAATTACGGCCTCATTAAGTGTAGTGCGCACCGCGAGGCAGCTACAAGGAAGAACTGTGGGCCTCTTCCGCCTTTAAAACAGCCACTTGATAATTAATGCGCGGCGCGTGAGACGGCGTGCAAATGCTGAGCTGTACGTATGTATCCTTCTGTGCGTACCAGAGAAAGTACGAGCATGCAAACAGAAAATGCGTAGCGAAAAAAAAAAAAAAAAAAAAAAAAAAAAAAAAAAAAAAAAGAACTGTACGATGCGAAAAGTCTGAACAAAATTTTTTGTTCGTTCTAGACGTTCTCAGTCTACGTCGTTAACAGCAGCAAGTTGGTAAGTTTGTGCAGCATAAGCTTAATAATCATACTTTTTTCTGTCCCGTGCCTTGCGAGAAGGTATAATGTCAGTCATTTCTCACTGAAGCAACTGAGACCAATGCCTCACTCCTGGACACTATGATGCATAATTTGGCGATAATGACAGAACTCCAAAACTGGAACTGAGCGCTGTGTCACAGAGATTAAGACATTGGACTTCCTTTCTGTGACATCGTCAGTTCAGTCCCCTTCCGAACTGCCACTATGTGATCAAACGTATCCTGACGCCTGGCTAAAAATAACTTAAAAGTTCGTGGCGCCCTCCAGCGGTAATGCTGGAATTCAATGTGGTGTAGCCCACCCTTAGCCTTGATGACAGATTCCACTCCCGCAGGTATACGTTAAATCAGGTGCTGAAAGGTTTCTTCGGGAGAATAGCAACCCATTCTTCACGGACTGCTGCACTGAGGAGAGGTATCGACGTCGGTCGGTGAGGCCTGGCACGAACTCGGCGTTCCAAAACGTTCCAAAGGTGTTCTATAGGATTCACGTCAGGACTCTGGGCAGGCCAGGTCATTTCATTTCAAGGATGTTATTGTCGTGTAGCCATTTAGCCACAGGCTGTGCATTATGAACAGGTGCTCGATCGTGTTGAAAGATGCAAACGCCATCCTCGAATTGCTCTTCAACAGCTCGAAGCAAGAAGGTGCTTAAAACATCAGTGTAGGCCTATGATGTTATAGTGCCACGCATAACAAAAAGGGGTGCAAGCCCCCTCCATGAAAAACACGACCACACCATAACACCACCGCTTCCGAATTCTACTGTTGGCACTACACACGATGGCAGATTACGTTCACCGGCCATTCGCTATACCCACACGCTGCCATCGGATCGCCACATTGTGTACCGTGATTAGTCACTCCACACAACGTTTTTGCACTGTTCAGTCGTCCAATATTTTCTATCCTTACACTAAGCGAGGCGTCGTTTGGCATTTACCGGTGTGATGTGTGGCTTACGAGCAGCAGTTTTCTCACTTCCTGCCTAACTGTCATAGTACTTGCAGTGCATCATGATGCACTTCTGGAATATCTGTGTGATGGTCTGGATAGATTTCTGCCTATTACACAGTATGACCCTCTGCAATTGTCGGCGGTCTCTGTCAGTCAACAGACGAGGTCGGCCTGTACGCTTTTGTGCTGTACGTGTCCCTTCACGTTTCCACTTCACTATCACATCGGAAACAGTGGAAAAATGGTTCAAATGGCTCTGAGCACTATGGGACTTAACATCTATGGTCATCAGTCCCCTAGAACTTAGAACTACTTAAACCTAACTAACCTAAGGACATCACACAACACCCAGTCATCACGAGGCAGAGAAAATCCCTGACCCCGCCGGGGGAAACAGTGGACCTAGAGGTGTTTAGGAGTGTGGAAATCTCCCGGACAGGCGTAAGACACAAGTGACACCCAATCAGCTGACCACGTCTGAAGTACGTGAGTTGTACGGAGCGCCCCATTCTGCTCTCTCATGATGTCTAATGACTAATGACGTTGCTGGTATGGGGTACCTGGCAGTAAGTGGCAGCACAAAGCACCTAATATCAAAAAGTAGATTTTTTGGGGGTGTCTGGATACTTGTGAGCACATAGTGTGCTTTGGTTTTCGTAAAGCACATAAGATGAATGCTCGGACAGCCAACTTTCTTCACCATCTTTGTTCAGGCCGACATTATGAGACCTCCTCCTCCTCCTCGTCGTCGTCGTCGTCGAAGGAGCGTTAAACCCTTATGTGCCTTTTTATTCCAGCTTTCACAAGAATCTACAAATGAAACTCAAGTGTATTTTCGTACTGTGCTGAATATGTCTGCTGATGACTACAACCACCTCTTCCACTACTGCAACGTTACTTGCACCTTACTCTATCCGGTTTCTTTCTTTGCGTAGCTGAGAAAGACAGACTGTGTGCGAGGATAATCAAATATCAGCGTACCACCAAGGTGAGAAAAGTTTCTTTTTACTATAAAGGTGTATATCGCATGGTCATTTATGTTTACCCTTTTAAGCACATTGGGTAACGCGCTAGATATTTGTCGCTACTGATGTCTTATCTTTTGGCTGTGAAATGTGAAAATAAATATTGGAGATGGCAACATATATTAGAGACAGGTGCATAAGTTTTTAAGATGAGGAGAGACGGATGTGGAATCATTCTTGCGGCTATACGCGACATAATATGTTAAATTAAAGTTAAAACGAATAAAACTTACTGTTAGCAGAAAACATGAATAAACGATTACCTAGAACATCATCCTACACTTGTGGATAGCATTGTTTAAATAATTTTGTAACTTATTGTTTAGGCTATAATAAATAAAATCTCCAGTGTGGTACAGTTTAGCAACACACCCCTAGTACCATTTCGGATCGGGTAAGGAAAGAGTACTCGACTGCCGCAGGAGCTGAAAGACCGAACGGGATGCGGAGGCGCGGGCTTGATACATTCTTGGCCTCTGCTGGGAGCCCGGCAGACAAAGGCGGCTTCGAGGGTCAGGAACCGGAAGCAGTTTGCCGCTTTGCTCTCTGCAGGAGGTGGAGCGGGCCGCTTGCCAATTGTTCGCGACTTCAGTGAGACGGCTCGAGCTAAAATTGCCTAGTTGCATGGCTTAGCATCGTCTTCCCGGCTCGGCTGCCGTCGATTCTCAGCGTGCGGCTTGCCACTTTGTCGTTCGCGTCGCACTACGGTTGGGAGTCGCCACCTTAGCACACAGTTTCCAGGCCTGTCTCCGATTTGAAACAAAATCGAAAATTATGATCACCCACATTCACGTCTCAGAGAAATGATGTCGTCTCAATCTGATCTGTAATATCAACCAAACCTTTGGGAAGACACAGCACAGAGATGGTCGGCGCTATGTGGAGGACCTGGGTTCGATTTTAGGTACTGCCAGAGATTTTCCCTTGGTGGGAGGACTGGATCAGAGTGCACTCAGCTTCGTGATACCTACTGAGGAACTATTTGAGTGAGAGGTGGTGGCTCCAAGGTGAACGACCGGGAGAGCGGTGTGCTGACACCGTGCCCCTCCGTATCTGATACAGTGACACCACTGGCAGAGGATGACACGGCGATCGGTCGGTCCCGATTGGCCAATGATGGCCAGAACGCGGAGCTTTGCTTCGCTTTCTTGCTGTACAGTGATCAAAGCTGTTCTTACAATCTACGAGAAACTATTTCAATTCCCTGTTCTGTATTCTAATTTGGAGCAGATGTAGATTTTCCTAGTCCGCTTACTTAAAAAACGTTTAATAAAATATTTTTTCCGATACAAGGCGATTAGTTACTTTATCTATTAAGTTTACAATTTTGCTTCGGCCGTTTTTTCTCGAAGTTATAGGGTTTACTGCGAAAAGTTAAGTAATTTACGATCCAGAGTACTGGACATTGCTGGCCACTGCTTTCTCCCATCTTTCAGACAGCATACGAATCCAGCGGTGGAGGAACTGGGCGTTTTTTGAGGAAATCCTTTGGATTGGATTGGATTGTTGACGGAAGAGACCAGACAGCGAGGTAATCGGTCTCATCTGATTAGGGAAGGACGGGGAAGGAAGCAGGCCGTGCCCTTTCAAAGGAACCATCCCGGCATTTGCCTGGAGCGATTTAGGGAAATCACGGAAAACCTAAATCAGAATGGCCGGACGCGGGATTGAACCGTCGTCCTCCCGAATGCAGGAAATCCATTAATCGATCTAATTTTTCACTCGTTCATGTGACCGAAGGTCGGCCAGGCCGTGTACCATAGATCGAAAAAGGTGGTAGTCAGAGGGAGGTACGTCTGAAGAATACAGAGGGTTAGTTAGGACTTCACGTTTCATCATTCCCAAACATATTTTGACGGGTTTTGTGACGTGGAGTTGAGAATTGTCATGCTGAAAAATCACCTTTTCGTGTGTATACCTGTATTTTGGCCGTTTGTCTTTCAGCGCTCGGCTCAAACGTATCAATTGGTTTCGATAACTATCTCCTGTGATTGTTTCCGTAGGTTTCAGTAGTTTCGAAAATCTTCTCTTCCACCGCCATGCTGGTCTTCGAGGTCAAAATTGCCGTTCTTAAAGTGCTGAAACCATTCTATGCACATTGTTTCAGTAATAGGCGCCTCACCATAGGGCTTGCTCAGCTGTAGATTTCTTCATGTTCAAGCAAAAAATTACGACTTCCCGCGAATGACGAGAAATGGGCTCGAAAGTTGAGATATTCACTCGAGAATAACTTTATGATGCAATCAAAAATCGACTAATGTTTTAATTGCTTTACATTTACAAACGCCCGAGATTATTGTATGACACTTAATGACCTGCTCCACCACTTGCTGCTACTGCTATCAAACGGAAAACGGCGGAAGCAAAGTTTTGGACCTAATATTTATTGAGCTATTGCATTGTGGAAAGCTACTATCCCTAGTATGTGGGTCGGCAAGGCTCCGGAATCACACCTCCGCACGTGTTTCATACATAACACATTTGTTTCTATTTATCTAACTTTAAACATCCAGTACTGCAATTATAATTAAATGTCCCATTACGGGGAGACTCGACAAAAGCATCAAATCATCACAATCCCTTGCAGGTGAATATACTGTCCTGTTACTAGTTACTGACATATTTATGTTAAAGTAGATGACAGTTGCAGATAAAATTACTTGGAACACACTCAAAAATTCACTAATCAACAGTGTCTTTACGTTACTTGTGGACTTCTATACATGCACTGTCACGTACGTATCACATAACGACACTCTTTACTGACGTATATAATCACCGACCTGTGTCTCGGTCTCTAATATCTACTCTGAACTTATTTAGTTCATTCATACTTGCGTTATTTGTTACAATGTCTAATAACTTAAACTAACCTTTGGTTTCTAATTTTAATATCAAATTCAGTTAAAATGATACATCAACCGTTTATGAGAACATCTTGAAGGTGTCTAAGATTACTATAGTTGGCGTTAGGAGGGACAGTCATTTTATGTAAACAACACACATTTTCCTAAAACAGAACACGAAAGTTTGATTGACTTTTCTGAATTAATTTTAGGGGTCATGATTAAAAACGTTTCATGATACAAGGCTACAAAAAGGGTACCCTGTGGAAAGGCTTTTAAATTATAAAAAAATAACCTCGTAGTATATGTGAATCACTTTTTCTTGGTTTCTGTTGTACTATGAGAAACAAAGGAAATAAATCGATGTTGATGCCTCTCTATTGACAGGTCACCTAACCTCAACTCTGATCACTCACTCAGTTGAGGGAGCTCATTGGTCATTCTGTCATTCAGAACTTACTTGAGTCTTGCTTGAGATAAACAACGTGGTTACATAACTTATCTACATCTACATCTACATTTATACTCCGCAAACCACCCAAAGGTGTGTGGCGGAGGGCACTTTACGTGCCACTGTCATTACCTCCCCTTTCTGTTCCAGTCGCGTATGGTTCGCGGGAAAAACGACTGTCTGAAAGGCTCCGTGCGCGATCGAATCTCTCTAATTTTACATTCGTGATCTCCTCGGGAGGTATAAGTAGGGGGAAGCAATATATTCGACACCTCAACAAGAAACGCACCCTCTCGAAACCTGGACAGCAAGCTACACCGCGATGCAGAGCGCCTCTCTTGCAGAGTCTGCCACTTGAGTTTGCTAAACATCTCCGTAACGCTATCACGGTTACCAATTAACCCTGTGACGAAACGCGCCGCTCTTCTTTGGATCTTCTCTATCTCCTCCGTCAATCCGATCTGGTACGGATCCCACACTGTTGAGCAATACTCAAGTATAGGGCGAAAGAGCGTTTTGTAAGTCACCTCCTTTGTTGATGGACTACATTTTCTAAGGACTCTCACAATGAATCTCAACCTGGCACCCGCCTTACCAACAATTAATTTTATATGATCATTCCACTTCAAATCGTTCCGCACGCATACTCCCAGATATTTTACAGAAGTAACTGCTACCAGTGTTTGTTCCGCTATCATATAGTCATACAATAAGGGATCCTTCTTTCTATGTATTCGCAATACATTACATTTGTCTATGTTAAGGGTCAATTGCCACTCCCTGCACCAAGTGCCTATCCGCTGCAGATCTTCCTGCATTTCGCTACAATTTTCTAATGCTGCAACTTCTCTGTATACTACAGCATCATCCACGAAAAGAAACATGGAACTTCCGACACTATCTACTAGGTCATTTATATATATTGTGAAAAGCAATGGTCCCATAACACTCCCCTGTGGCACGCCAGTGGTTACTTTAACGTCTGTAGACGTCTCTCCATTGATAACAACATGCTGTGTTCTGTTTGCTAAAAACTCTTCAATCCAGCCACACAGCTGGTCTGATATTCCGTAGGCTCTTACTTTGTTTATCAGGCGACAGTGCGGAACTGTATCGAACGCCTTCCGGAAGTCAAGGAAAATAGCATCTACCTGGGAGCCTGTATCTAATATTTTCTGGGTCTCATGAACAAATAAAGCGAGTTGGGTCTCACACGATCACTGTTTCCGGTTCCATGTTGATTCCTACAGAGTAGATTCTGGGTTTCCAAAAACGACATGATACTCGAGCAAAAAACATGTTCTAAAATTCTACAACAGATCGACGTCAGAGATATAGGTCTATAGTTTTGCGCATCTGCTCGACGACCCTTCTTGAAGACTGGGACTACCTGTGCTCTTTTCCAATCATTTGGAACCTTCCGTTCCTCTAGAGACTTGCGGTACACGGCGGTCAGAAGGGGGGCAAGTTCTTTCGCGTACGCTGTGTAGAAACGAATTGGTATCCCGTCAGGTCCAGTGGACTTTCCTCTGTTGAGTGACTCCAGTTGCTTTTCTATTCCTTGGACACTTATTTCGATGTCAGCCATTTTTTCGTTTGTGTGAGGATTTAGAGAAGGAACTGCAGTGCGGTCTTCCTCTGTGAAACAGCGTTAAAAAAAGATGTTTAGTATTTCAGCTTTACGCGTATCAACCTCTGTTTCAATGCCATCATCATCCCGGAGTGTCTGGATATGCTGTTTCGAGACACTTACTGATTTAACGTAAGACCAGAACTTCCTAGGATTTTCTGGTAAGTCGGTACATAGAATTTTACTTTCGAATTCACTGAACGCTTCACGCATAGCCCTCCTTACGCTAACTTTGACATCGTTTAGGTTCTGTTTGTCTGAGAGGTTTTGGCTGCGTTTAAACTTGGAGTGAAGCTCTCTTTGCTTTCGCAGTAGTTTCCTAACTTTGTTGTTGTACCACGGTGGGTTTTTCCCGTCCCTCACAGTTTTACTCGGCACGTACCTGTCTAAAACGCATTTTACGATTGCCTTGAACTTTTTCCATAAACACTCAACATTGTCAGTGTCGGAACAGAAATTTTCGTTTTGATCTGTTAGGTAGTCTGAAATCTGCCTTCTATTACTCTTGCTTAACAGATAAACCTTCCTCCCTTTTTTTATATTCCTATTAACTTCCATATTCAGGGATGCTGCAACGGCCTTATGATCACTGATTCCCTGTTCTGCACTTACAGAGTCGAAAAGTTCGGGTCTGTTTGTTATCAGTAGGTCCAAGATGTTATCTCCACGAGTCGGTTCTCTGTTTAATTGCTCGAGGTAATTTCTGGATAGTGCACTCAGTATAATGTCACTCGATGCTCTGTCCCTACCACCCGTCCTAAACATCTGAGTGTCCCAGTCTATATCTGGTAAATTGAAATCTCCACCTAAGACTATAATATGCTGAGAAAATTTATGTGCAATGTATTCCAAATTTTCTCTCAGTTGTTCTGCAACTAATGCTGCTGAGTCGGGAGGTCGGTAAAAGGAGCCAATTATTAACCTAGCTCGGTTGTTGAGTGTAACCTCCACCCATAATATTTCACAGGAACTATCCACTTCTACTACACTACAGGACTTATGCGTCCTACTACACTATAGCTTGAGTCTTGTGACTTAACCCAAGCCAAAGAAACTGCAGCAACCACAAAATGGCTTAGGTTTTGTTCCGCAGTTATATTCAGACAGAAAACATGCAATTACCAAATGATTCAAATGGCTCTGAGCACTATGGGACTTAACATCTATGGTCATCAGTCCCCTAGAACTTAGAACTACTTAAACCTAACTAACCTAAGGACATCACACACATCCATGCCCGAGGCAGGATTCGATCCTGCGACCGTAGCGGTCACGCGGTTCCAGACTGAAGCGCCTAGAACCGCACGGCCACAACGGCCGGCTGCAATTACCACCTAATAGCACCGAACTTCGCTCCTTTACTGTGTCTCTGTGGTTATTACAATTTCAGTACCAGAAGGGAACATTGCTGACCGTTATTTCCATGGTATATTGGCTCATAATGTGCAAATAAATTGAAAACACTGATATAAGTTACTTGACAAACTTGAGGGCGCTGATATTTTTATATAAAGTTTACAAAATGGAAGATGAATTTTATTGTCAGCTCCTTCTACGTCACCCTGAAACTATTAAATTACGTGGAGAATAGCAAGCATTTGACTTGTTACTATAGCATATACAATTTGTAAAACAGACGTAGAATACATTGTTTCGACACGAAAATAAAAGCGTTTCGTAACAAGATTTACAAACAGTTAATATGAAATACAACTATCAGTGTCACAAACCAAACGTCACCAGTACTAAATTTGCGAAATTTTGCAGTATTGCATAACAGACGATAATAGTACATACCGTTCAGTTTTGCTCACACCGGAAAAGTGACCCTTTCATAGTATCACAGAGCGTACAGCTATGCCGGTACAGAGGTTTACCTAAATGTTTCGACATTTGTTGTCAGCGTTAAATGTTTTAGTAGCGGAAGTAACATTTTTATGCGTGTAACTGTACGTGATGATGGACGCTTCCGTGCAACGAGTAATAGAGCATTTACAGCAGTTATCGTCATGCGACTAGTAGCAGACAGTTTAGTTGCAAACACCTCAATGGGTCGATGACATGATCGTATGGCATTAAAAGCCGTAAGACCCCGTCGGGTGTGGTGTGGCCGCCTGCTAGTAAACTTTCAATTGACGCCATTCGGTGTCTTACGCGTCTTAAGAAATCGCTGAAATGTCGTTATGGTTAGACTCTAGCTAATGCTGTATGGGCATTTCATAATCATGTCAATCTGTAGATACAATTTCACATATAAATCTCGGAAATATTTTCAGAATGCTTATTTATTTAAGGCACTTAAATGACGAATGGAATTTCGTTTTTGTAGTAGCTGACATTTCTGTCCAGTGAGCAATGTTAAGCGAAAAAACGTGCTTCCTTGTCTCACAAGGAAACGACAAATGACTGAGTTGGATTTGAGCAGTATATGTGATTTTGTGAACTGGCAAATTTTCTATGTCTACTGGCAGGGGGAGGCAGCGACGTTGGGATCACGGATTTATTTTAAACTTTGTACACTTTTAGTGGGCCATTAAAACAACATATTGAGCAAGTAGTAAGGTGTACTACTCTGGTAATTCCGAGAAAATCACAAGAGAAGTTTTACGCGTCTATCATGTGCCGTATCTATCTGTGCGAAGGCTTCAATCGCAAGAAGCCTTTGTGGTCATGTGGTTCAGTTGGCCGGCAGCGACGGAGCGGCGAGGACGTGTGCTTGCCGTACCGCCGGTCTAATGGCGTACGCGAGTTTGTTTACTTTCCGAGAGCACAAGTCGCTTACTACAAGCTCACTGCAATAACATGGCGAACTCCTTTAGGTAGAACACTATCAAGATTACGTTCCAAGACCGCGAGCATATGAAGTAGAAAACTTCTTGCGTGATGAACTACATATAGATCCACAGGACATCATTGGTGTTCACTTTTCGATCACGTGGAATGTAGTCAATGTTAAAGTGATTAACGAAGAAGAGTGCACGAAGGTGGTTACCGGCGCTGCCAGCAAACCACAGTTTAGGCACTCAGATGGACATACTGGCGTTGTTAGCGTTGAACACGCAGGCCTAGCATGAGGACCCTTCGAGTATTCGAACTACCATTTGAAGTACCCGCCGAGTCTGTTATCTCCCCTCTTGAGCCGTACGGGTCTGTCATTAGCCACGTGGCTGATAAGTGGCACACTTTTACAACGCATCCCGTACTCAACGGAGTAAGACAGGTCAAAATCGAACTATCGAAGCATGTTCCTTCATACTTAAACGTTGCAGGTTGTCGCGCAATTATCATGCACGATGGACAACCGCGCACATGCTCAGGATGCGGACAGGAGGTTCACGTTCGCTCTGATTGTTTGTAGCGGCGGATCACCCAGTTTCCTTCAGGAGAAGCGGGACAACATTTCCTCCATCGACTCTACCAATTACTTCTACACGAGTGGCCACACCTGCGACGTCGGGCGGAGGGGATCGAAATAGGTTACTACCGCAGACATATGGACACGTTATTGATGAGGCGCTCTATGCAGACGGAGTCGCCAGATAAACCTGAACAACAAGTGTCACCGCACAACGAGCGGATGGATGTTGATCAACGAGTCGTGCCAGCCCAAGCCTTCCTCTTCGAAGGCGCTGAGTAGTCGGATCTACAATACTGGCCATTAAAATTGCTACACCTCGAAGACGACCTGCTACAGACGCGAAATTTAACCGACAGGAAGAAGATGCTGTGATATGCAAATGATTAGCCTTTCAGAGCATTCACACAAGTTTGGCGCCGGTGGCGACACCTACAACGTGCTGACATGAGGAAAGTTTCCAACCGATTTCTCATACACAAACAGCAGTTGACCGGCGTTGCCTGGTGAAACGTTGTTCTGATGCCTCGTGTAAGGAGGAGAAATGCGTACCATCACTTATCCGACTTTGATACAGGTCGGATTGTAGCCAATCGCGATTGCGGTTTATCGTATCGCGACATTGCTGCTCGCGTTGGTCGCGATCCAATGAATGTTAGCAGAATATGGAATCGGTGGGTTCAGGAGGGTAATACGGAACGCCGTGCAGGATCCCGACGGCCTCGTTTCACTAGCGGTGGAGGTGACAGGCACCTTATCCGCATGGCTGTAACGGATCGTGCAGCCACGTCTCGATCCCTGAGTCAACAGATGGGGACGTTCGCAAGGCAACAACCATCTGCACGAACACAGTTCGACGACGTTTGAAGCAGCGTGGACTATCAGCTCGGAGACCGTGGCTGCGGTTACCCTTGACGCTGCATCGCAGACAGGAGCGCCTGCGGTGGTGTACTCAACGACGAACCTGGGTGCACGATTGGCAAAACGTCATTTTTTCGGGTAAATCCAGGTTCTGTTTACAGCATCGTGATGGTCGCATCCGAGTTTGGCGACATCGCGGTGAACGCACATTGGAAGCGTGTATTCGTCATCGCCATACTGGCGTATCATCCGGCGTGATGGTATGGGGTACCGTTGGTTACACGTCTCGGTCACCTCTTGTTCGCATTGACGGCACTTTGAACAGTGGAAGTTACATTTCAGATGTGTTACGACCCGTGGCTCTACCCTTCATTCGATCCCTGCGAAACGCTACATTTCAGCAGGATAATGCACGACCGCATGTTGCAGGTCCTGTACGGGCCTTACTGGATACAGAAAATGTTCGACTGCTGCCCTGGCCAGCACATTCTCCAGATCTCTCACCAACTGAAAACGTCTGGTCAATGGTGGCCGAGCAACTGGCTCGTCACAATACGCCAGTCACTACTCTCGATGAACTGTGGTATCGTGTTGAAGGTGCATGGGCAGCTGTACTTGTACACGCCATCGAAGCTCTGTTTGACTCAATGCCCAGGCGTATCGAGGCCGTTATTACGGCCAGAGGTGGTCGTTCTGGGTACTGATTCGTCAGGATCTATGCACCCAAATTGCGTGAAAATGTAATCACATATCAGTTCTAGTATAATATATTTGTGCAATGAATACCCGTTTATCATCTGCATTTCTTCTTGGTGTAGCAATTTTAATGGCCAGTAGTGTACATTCACATTCTGACACGGAGACGCACGTCCGGAAGAGGCGTTCGCACAGCAAGCACAAGAAACGCCGACGGACACAGACTGACGACTGTCTCTTGCGGGCAGGTACACACGATCGTTCTGATTTCGACAGTGTTGCGGAGTCTCGTGCTCCGGAGGCGTCGACCGATACTGCTCACTCTTTATGAACTGAGCCGATGGACTTTTCTTCTCCTGGACACCCGTGCGGAGATGGAGGGGCCGATGGAACACCGTCGCTGCCGCGAGGAATAATAACGGCCTCTTTGGTAGCCGATGAACCACACCGGCAGCCCCTCTCCAGTACCTTATGGGAGGACGACGTGGAAGATGACTCTTTCGTGGGCACGTCACATACAGAAGAGGGGGAGTTACATAATCCTCCCCATCTCCTGCGGACAGAATGATAATAGAAACGTCAGGGTGCCGTGGAGGTGACCACCCGTCGCCACTGAGTACACCGATAACTGCCGCTGCCTTCGAGGGCGAACGGCAGTCATATCGATTCTCAACGATTGACATCAATACTATCCTGTCGCGCGAGAAGCTGTCATTGCTACGCGATACGTTTTATGCGGCCGATACTGACGTGCCCTCATTGCAGGAGGTATACGTTCTTGGCTTCCAGAACATTACCGGATACACGACATGCATATCACATGCGTCGGATACTGGCAGTGGCGTCGCAATATTTCTCAAAGAATGGTTAACAGCCACCGATATACTGTACGTTAGCTACTGAATGCCAAGGGCATGGCACTTACGGTCCAAGGGATACACCCTGTCAGTGTTTCGCACCGTCCTATACCAGCAAGAGGCGTGAACGTTCGCTGTTCTTTACTGTGGAATTAACACAATTATGCCAAGGCACGCTAGATGATATGGTGATCGGGGGTGATTTTCAATTCTACAAAATCTCTCAAGGATCAAATTCCTCGCCATTTACCATGCCTAGCACTCGGCGCTGTCATTCGCGAGCACGGTTTGGTAGATGCTTGGAACATCATCTACGCTGATAGACAGGGTTTCACGCAATTTACAGAACATTTGTCTAGCACCATTGATAGGGTATATACCTCCCGCTCTATCAGGGATACGGTCACGGCAGCAGAGCTGTTGTCAGTAGCATTTAGCGACCACAATGCATACATCTGTAACTTCAAGAGTCGACACCAACAAATGTGGCGCTGCCGCAGCCCGTGGAAATTTAACACCACTCACCTTTAGTATTGGGTTATGCATCGCTTGCTCAAAAATGGCTCTGAGCACTATGGGATTTAACATCTGAGGTCATCAGTCCCCTAGAACTTAGAACTACTTAAACCTAAGTAACCTAAGGACATCACACACATCTATGCCCGAGGCAGGATTCGAACCTGCGACCGTAGCGGTCGCGCGGTTCCAGACTGAAGCGCCTAGAACCGCTCGGCCACTCCGGCTGGCTATCGCTTGCTCCAAACTGTTTCGGCACAGATGGTGATATAGCCGCTTTCCATAGCATTTTTTTCTTGTTTTTTTGTTTTGTTTTTAATCACTCTCCCTTTCATGTGGTGGCTCACCGCCGGGTGCAAATCCTTTCAGTCGACGCCATTTAGGCGACTTATGTGTTGGTGACGATGAAATGATGATGAGAACAACACAACACACCCAGACCCCGAGTGGAGAAAATCCCAGACCTGGCAGGGGATCGAACCCGGGCCCTTTCGGTTGGCATCTAGCCACGCTGACCCAACGGCTAGCGAGACGGAGTTTCGTAAGACAGTGTTTTTGATATGTGATATAGCAAAATTAACTAGCTGGAGCACACATAGCCGACCGAGCACACATAGCCGGCCGGGGTGACCGAGCGGTTCTAGGCGCTACAGTCTGGAACCGCGCGACCGCTACGGTCGCAGGTTCGAATCCTGCCTCGGGCATGGATGTGTGTGATGTCCTTAGGTTAGTTAGGTTTAAGTAGTTCTAAGTTCTAGGGGACTGATGACCTCAGAAGTTAAGTCCCATTGTGCTCAGAGCCATTTGAACCATTTGAGCACACATATACAGTCCTATCACGTGTTGCACGTCGGCATATTGCCATCATAACTTTCCCAAAGTATAAAGCATAAGCAAAACGCGTTTGAAGGTTTCACAGGAAATGAAAACGATAAAAATAGACGCTGAGCTTCGAATTGAAATCTTAATACTATGACCTTGTCCTGCAGTTAAGGTAGATCCACACTTGATTTCGCCGAACACACGGGCGTGCGTAACAGTAAGTAGTGGCCCAGCCTTAAGTTTGATTTGTTTACATAATTTGATTCGAGCGCGCTTTCGTATAGGCCAGGCACAGATCGGGTCTGCCCGCCGACTGAGGGTTCAGTTGATACTCTGTACAACCAAACATGACTTTTAGCGCGTTTTCCACTCTTGTCTCCGCAAACGTCTGGCATGGTTCCAACGCCCGTTCCAGGAACACAACAAACAAACGGTTAAAACACAGACCCACACATTATGAACAAAGCTGAGACTATTCAGAAACAGACAGCACGCATGCATTTCCTCGTGTAATGTAACTGACTTTTGTGGCGATAGATCGGCTTTAGGACACGGAGTACAAATAAAAATATTTGCCGGATCGCGGATAGTCGATTGGCCACCATTGGCGGACCACGCTGCAGCTGTGAAACATCCCGAAGAAAAAGTTTTTCCTTGCGTGTGACGAGCGTGACTGATTGTGTAGGCCCTGCAGGGAGGGACGCACCTTCTCGCATTATTGATACGGCACACAGAGATCAACTTGGCAGACGGCGGCTCCCCACGTCACGTTATTAGAAGTCCTTTGGAAGCCAATAGCGAGCTGCCTCGCCTCGGCCTCGTAAGCCCCTTCATCTCTTTCTAAGGAGTTTTCTTTATTTCCTTTGTGAGAGCTCCCATTTCCAACTTACTGGCACGTTCTAGCGCACAATATCTTTGTTTCTCTGAAACTCCAGGCAGCACTCCGAGAACTGCCTACGCTCTCTGACTATAGCTCGATTACTGCGTGGAACTTCAGTTCGAAAAATACGTACGATATGGTATAGAAAACACAGGAACAGAAGCATGAAGCTAAGACAGTGTGGAAGAGACGCAGAACGCATTACGTCCAGATTATGAAGCAAACAAGACTTAGAAACTGTAATCTCTGTAATGCACTACTGTTTGTGAAATCAATAAATCCCTGAACGAAGTATGAAAATTTTGTGAAACTCTCGCGACTTCCAAAGCAAGTCATGGTGTTGAAATTATTAAAATTATGGAGTATTTATCTTTAAAACGGTCGTGCTTAGCGTTCGTGCAAAAGATTGTGGTAGATGACTAACAACTATATGACCGTTTGTGATGCAGTGTGTAGCAATTACATTCACAGGTGTAATGGTAATAGAACATTGTGGCATGGCTATGAGGAAAGATGAGAAACTTTATTGAAAGTAATATTTAAGACAACGCATAAGGCGTGGTATCAGGCAGATATCCGCATAAAGTCAGACTTGTTAAAAAGCTGCTGAGGAAACGGTGTTGCTTAATGGTAGGCGAGGACAACACCCTCGCGTACCAAGGCAACTATTAGACGCTGGAATACAGCCAGAATGTTCGTGAAGGTTCTGGAACAGTCTTTAGGAAGACCTTCGGAAAAGTCAGGGAAAACATTTCTATGGGAGAAACTCACACAGAAGTCCCTGACGAACTTGTGTATAAACGGCTACAGTAGGGGGCCGAAACAGATACCAGGCAGCAGTTGGGAGCAGTACCATAGCCGAGTCGTCGGGAGCAGTCACTACAGAGTGACACTTTGATGCTGATGCAATAAAAACCACCATACGTCTGTACACAGTAGATGGAGCACAACTGTGTTTCCGGTAACTATACAGCGACAGTCATTTTGAATTTTCTGCCCGTTGGTAAAGTACAAGCTCTGTAGAATTTCTCTCTAGTAATAGCAACAGTAATAGTTGCTATTTTGTGTGTGTCAGAGTATAAACAGAAACAAGTGCTCTCTCACACTTCTCTCCAGTTGTGGGTAAAGTATCTGATTGTGTATTTTCGGAACAAGTTGCAAGCAGATCACTCGTTTCTGACAGTGAAAACTAGAACTTAGGAACTGGGAGTTGCTGGAAAGGATTAACATACAGAGTGGTAGGGTGTACTCACTGATTTGCTAAGATATAAAGCCGCTGTAAGACACCTATATGAGTAAGGTTGAACTATTGGGAAGTACATTACTGGCCATTAAAGGTGCTACACCACGAAGATGACGTGCTACAGACCCGATATTTAACCGACAGGAAGAAGACGCTGTAATATGCAAATGATTAGCTTTTCAGAGCATTCACGCAAGGTTGACGCCGGTGGCGACACCTACAACGTGCTGACATGAGGAAAGTTTCCAACCGATTTCTCATTCACAAACAGCAGTTGGCCGGCGTTTCCTGGTGAAACGTTGTTGTGATGCCTCGTGTAAGCAGCAGAAATGCGTACCATCACGTTTCCGACTTTGATAATGGTCGGATTGTAGCCTATCGCGATTGCGGTTTATCGTATCGCGACATTGCTGATCGCGTTTGTCGAGATCCAATGACTGCTGGCAGAATATGGAATCGGTGGGTTCAGGAGGGCAATACGGAACGCAGTGCTAGATCCCAGTCAGCAGCTCGTGGTCGTGCGGTAGCGTTCTCGCTTCCCACGCCCGGGTTTTCGGGTTCGATTCCCGGCGGGGTCAGGGATTTTCTCTGCCTCGTGCTGACTGGGTGTTGTGTGCTGTCCTTAGGTTAGTTGGGTTTAAGTAGTTCTAAGTTCTAGGGGACTGATGACCTAAGATGTTAAGTCCCATAGTGCTCAGAGCCATTTTGCTGGATCTCACCGGCCTCGTATCACTAGCAGTCGAGATGACAGGCATCTTATCCGCATGGCTGTAACGGATCGTGCAGCCACATCTCGATCCCTGAGTCAACAGATGGGGACGTTTGCAAGACAACAACCATCTGTACGAACAGTTCGACGACGTTTGCAGCAGCATGGACTATCAGCTCGGAGACCATGGCTGCGGTTACCCTTGACGCTGCAACACAGACAGGAGCGCCTGCGATGGTGTACTCAACGACGAACCTGGGTGCACGAATGGCAAAACGTAATTTTTTCGGATGAATCCAGGTTCTGTTTACAGCATCATGATGGTCGCATCCGTGTTTGGCGACATCGCGGTGAACGCACATTGGAAGCGTGTATTCGTCATCGCCATACTGGCGTATCACCCGACGTGATGGCATGGGGTGCCATTGGTTACACGTCTCGATCACCTCTTGTTTTCATCGACGGCACTTTGAACAGTGGAAGTTACATTTCAGATGTGTTACGACCCGTGGCTCTACCCTTCATCCGATCCCTGCGAAACGCTACATTTCAGCAGGATAATGCACGACCGCACGTAGCAGGTCCTGTACGGGCCTTTCTGGATACAGAAAATGTTCGACTGCTGCCCTGGCCAGCACATTCTCCAGATCTCTCACCAATTGAAAACGTCTGGTCAATGGTGTCCGAGCAACTGGCTCGTCACAATACGCCAGTCACTAATCTTGATGAACTGTGGTATTGTGTTGAAGCTGCATGGGCAGCTGTACCTGTACACGCCATCCAAGCTCTTCTCCTTGAGAAGGATCACGTGGCCCAGTCCACACAAAGCCGCCAGCGGGGAATATGGCTCTTACAAGGCCGGATTCATGACGACTGCCTGATCTCTGTTGTATGATCGGGTAGTCGTGTTTGCGATTGCCACTTTATTTTGAAATACGGTATCATAAGTTTTAATTATTTCCCTAGGACACTACTCTGTGAAAACGTCTTCATCTGTACCCCTCCCCACAACCTTTTACGGCAGTAAATTCCCATTACTTAATTATACTTGTTTTACGATGGTGAACAATTGAGTTTTTAAATGCCACATTATAGAATTAATGTTGCTTAGGATAACAAATTGCTGGGTTGTCGCGATCCAATGTCATACACTGGTGGAAGACGCTGACGGCTCACATGGTGAATGATGGTATACCATACAAATTTGGTGATCTGTCTAAACCTTGTGGGCTAGACGTTGTCTGTCGTTCTCCTGATGTAATATACTGGCAAGTAGGGAGAAGCTGTCGTTACCGATACTCGCAAATTGGAGCAGCGGAGTTCGATGTCATGGTACCTAGGAATACGTCAGCGCAGAAATACATACCTTCAAATTAGGCGATGTAAAACGCACAATGGAAATTATAAGAGATTTTTAGCGCTGATGGATACAATAGGCGTACCGTAATAGGTGATGGAGTATCGATTCAAAATGCCGCCCATTATTTGGACTAGTTTAGGTTGAACCTGTGTCACAGTAATAATGATCTCTTCATAAGATTATGGTTCAAATGGCTCTGAGGACTATGGGAATTAACATCTGAGGTCATCAGTCCCCTAGAACGTAGAACTACTTAAACCTAACTAACCTAAGGACATCACACACATCCATGCCCGAGGCAGGATTCGAACCTGCGACCGTGGCGGTCGCGCGGTTCCAGACTGAAGCGCCCAGAACCGCTCGGCAACCAACGGCCGGCCATAAGATTATGTGATAATGAGTATTATGTTCCAGCGCCTATTTTGAAGTGTCATACTAGACGAAAGGATCGATGGTGGTGTGCAACAATCGCTGCTTTGCATTTGTAGTGAAAGAAGAATTCGACATTAAATTCAATTATGTGATCTGGAAGCGTCCTGAATAGCTTGCCACGTGGAAATGCGAGAGAAAGCTGAAAAGTATGCCTCCAAATTTGATGCGAAAACTCAAAGCTTCTTAAACAAAACAAACTTTATTAGCATCGTACACCTTTGTTCTTCTTGTCAACATATTTGAAGCCACACATGGAGCACCCTCCGCTCCAGCACGACAATGCCGGACCACAAAAGTGCGCTGCAACATCTGTAACTATCCGTCGCCTTGGGTTCACCGGTCATAGATCATCCTCCATACAGTCCAGAGTTCACCCAAGCGACTTTTATCTGTTTCCAAAGCAAAGAATACCTTCAACGACTTCACTTTGATAGTGATTAAGTGGTGTAAGCAGAGGTGGCTCCGTCAACAGTGTCCCACAATCTACAGTGAAGGTATCAACAAACTAGTCTCACGTTGGGAGAAATGTGTTCATTGCCAGGGTGACTGTGTTGGGGAATAAATACGTAGACATCAAGAATAAAGATGTAGATTGTTAATAACGTTTATTTTATTTAAAAAAGCTTTAAGAATTTTTACATAAACAATCGTAAGCATTACTTTTCAGCACGCCCTCGTACGTGGGGGTTCTCTACTCGTAGTTAACGTAGCGATTGACATAAAAGGGAGGAGAAACAACGAATCACTTTGTTCTAACAAATGAGGTTAGTGAGAATATACTTCCTAAGGAGTTCCTCGAGTAATCCAGTATGCAATAGATGCAAAATAGAGATGTCACGCTACCACGAGAGTTCATACAGTTCGGCAGCGTTAGTGGACCAGAACAACATTAATTCGGGAATCGTTTGAACCGTCGATAACTATCTTCTATGAAAATCGATTTCTCAATGACACGCGCGCAAAACATTCAGGGGGAGCGACCGTGGGCTCTCAAGTGATTCACGGGAACACGAGATACCTAAGACTGAATGAAAGACTCCCGAACACGAGTGCAGTTTCTTAATAACTACGTCACGCTTCTCTCCATCACACTGAGTAACACGCTAAATTCCACGTAAAATTGCATCTATACATTCAACAACTGGAGGAAAAACCAAACAATGAGGCCAACAGTCAGAAGTTGGTAGGATCAGTAGACGGGACTCTACGAAACGGGATCGGAATACACTGAGCTAGCGATAGGTGCAGCACGATGATTAACACACTGGACTCTCATTAGGTAAGAGAGCTTACCGAACACTCACCTGGCTATCCTGATTGCGTGATTTCCTCGGGTGAGTATTGGAGTGATTCTTTCAAAAGGAAACAGCCGCTTTCTTGACTACATATTTCCACATGCAAGCAAATGCTACGTCTGTTATAACCTACCTGTCGATGAGACGTTGAAAGCAAACATGGCTTCCTGTATGAGTGAGACGGTACATCTCCCTCAGAAGGACCCAGAATCATATCTACGAGGTGTGGCTAGAAAAAAACCGGACTAGTACTGGTGAAACAATAAAACGAATGCAATAAGGCTGAAAGTCGCGTGGCCTGTCACGTGACTCTCGCTCCGCCTACTGCTCGAGTTTCATCTGCCCCCTGCACTCAGTCTGCCCGTGGCGTCTGTTTTAAGTAGTTGACGTTTTCTTTGTGCGTCGGAAAATGTTGAGTGTACACAAAGAACAGCGTGTTAACATCAAATTTTGTTTCAAACTAGGAAAATCTGCAAGTGAAACGTTTGTAATGTTACAACAAGTGTACGACGATGATTGTTTATCGCGAACACAAGTGTTTGAGTGGTTTAAACGATTTAAAGATGGCCGCGAAGACACCAGTGATGACACTCGCACTGGCAGACCATTGTCAGCAAAAACTGATGCAAACATTGAAAAAATCGGTAAACTTGTTCGACACTTTCCTTGTCAACTCCTGTTAACTCAGACACTGCTCTGATTGTTAAACGGCGATCTTGTCGAACAAGTTTACCGATTTTTTCAATGTTTGCATCAGTTTTTGCTGACAATGGTCTGCCAGTGCGAGTGTCATCGCTGGTGTCTTCGCGGCCATCTTTAAATCGTTTAAACCACTCAAACACTTGTGTTCGCGATAAACAATCATCGCCGTACACTTGTTGTAACATTACAAACGTTTCACTTGCAGATTTTCCTAGTTTGAAACAAAATTTGATGTTAACACGCTGTTCTTTCTGTACACTCAACATTTTCCGACGCACAGACAAAACGTCAACTACTTAAAACAGACGCCACGGGCAGACTGAGTGCAGGGGGCAGATGAAACTCGAGCAGTAGGCGGAGCGAGAGTCACGTGACAGGCCACGCGACTTTCAGCCTTATTGCATTCGTTTTATTGTTTCACCAGTACTAGTCCGGTTTTTTTCTAGCCACACCTCGTATGTTATTTGTTTCCATAAAACTGCTGGAGGCGCAGTGTAATAGTGTCATCTGTGTCTTACCACACTTTATTAGCTCTAACAACAGCAATATCAAAGGTTCGCAAAATCTTAGTAAAATCTATAGTTTCACGTGCAGATGAGATCGAATATGTTAAGAACTTTAAATAACGTGATAGCTTTTAGGTTGGCCATCACTTTTGCATAAATTATTAGACTGCGTGACGTCTAGGGCTATTGAAGGTAAGAGAAACTGGATGAAAATTGTCTAATTTAGAGAGCGAAAATATTATAAACATTTATATATATTTAAGCCGTTTCATAATTATGTTATAAAACAGAACAGCCGGTACAGTAACAATATTAGCATGCTCCTTATTGAGGGTTTGGCAATAAAGCTGCCGTATTAGTACCAAGAGACTTAAGGATAGATTCAGAGTTGTATAAATACAGCATTGGTGTCTTGCCATCCTTACTTTTCACAGATATGGAAGTACAATGAGAAATAAAATTCAAATGTTCAGAATCTGACACCTCTCATGTATTTCTCTTCGTTTAGAGCTCTTAGGTGATTATCACACAGAGCCGCTTTTGATCATTACACTACATAAACATACCATTCACCAAAGAAACACAAGTGACAATCGAGATGTACTGATATACACTCTTTCACAGACTGTAAAATAATTCTTTGACTATAAATGTAGGCAAGTCCAGTAGGAGTCTGACTGCATTTTGCGTCGAGCTTGCAGAAATTGCCGCTTAAAATTTTCCACTTCAACATCTGAAATAAGACTGAGCAGTGAGTGAAACGGTAACTTAGTTAAGTGCAGGTCGAAAATAGGAACGTGTAGCCACTTTGGCTGCTAGAACGGAAATCGATTACAGGCCCAATCAGGAGTACATCAGGAGGAGTGTGTGACGCCGGGAACACGACGCTGTTGCCTAATCGACCTACTAAGCCTCTCATTACTGTGGCGATGTCGGCGTAGGCGGCCTTGCTGCCATCACCTGTCGGGACTTCCATTTCGGATAGTTAACGACCTGTCACGACGAAGGGAAACTAGTCTTGGTCGAATCGCTTTTTTTTTTCCAGCGGAGACCTGCACCGAGCCACAGCTAAACTGGGATACATGCATTTCATTTCTGGTACATTACCGGAAGTACAGGAGCTCCTCATACGAAACCGGTTTGCAGCAGATGGGTGTTTCATAGCCTTGTGGTTGAAACGTGGCTCCACTTCGCAAGATGTAAAATGCTGAATTGCAAAAGTCTGCAGTGAGACTTCTAACGTGTTCGGAGCAATTGATGCACATTGCCAACTGGAAAATTAGTCTGTGTGTAACTTGTGAATCGTAAACAAGGGAAAGGAGTTGTGGATGAATTGTATCAGAGATACCATCGAAATCTTTTCTACATGAGAAACATCTATATATATGAATGTTGGGCTCCACAAGGTTCCGTTTCTGTGCAACGACCGTGGAATATAAAATTATAAGGAATGTAACAACCAGTCGCGGAAACATGTTTTATTTATCTTGTTGCAAATCGATTTCGACTGATGTCAGTCATCATCGGTGCATTGTTCTAACCGATACATGCCATAAGGAGAAGTACTGTTCTTGGCAGATTTCTATCATGAAGTCCTGATAGAAATGCACCGATGATGACTGATATCGGTCGAAATCGATTTGCAACAAGATAAATAAATTATGTTTCCGAGACTGGTTGCTACATTCTTTATATATTATTATCATTATTATTGGTGTTTTGCCCTTCAAGAGCGCAGTTGGACTAAACTACATAGCCAGTTCCTTTTGCTGCCTTCCTTGCTGCCCAAACTTCCCTCATTCGCTCACTGTGTTTCTGTTTCCGGTCCTCTGTCCATGCTCCTTGTCGGCTTTGTGTCTTCGGCTTCATCTTGATTGCCTTTTTGGTTTCCCATATTTCTTTCATCTTCCGGCTGTGATCTTGCTTGCGTTCTTCGGTCCATTTTACGCCTGTTAGTTTGTCACAGTGTATCTCATGTAGTTTACTTTTCTTAATGATGTTTCTGAATTTTATTCTGTCGTTTATTGTGTCTGCTGTTATGTTGAGTTGGTTCAGGTCGTTTTTTACCTCTGCCACCCATTTGTTGTTTCTAGTGGTCACCCAGTCAAAGATCTGTTTGGTCAGTCTCTATGATGGCATTCTATATAGGTGTCCATAGAATTGTAGTCTGCGTTTTATAATCTTTTCTGTGATTGTCTCCGTGTATATATATATATATATATATATATATATATATATATATATATATATAGTTTTTCTATATCAGAATATAATTTAAAAAACATAACCCAATCAGATAACTGAAACTGAAATGATAGCATTGCTATATTGGCAGGTAGACACCCCCCCGTATGGGCTTCTTTGACCGCCTAGTCTTTCTATTTGACGCCACTTCGGCAACTTGCGTGTCTTTGTGGCGAAGATGAGAAGAAATAATTAGGACAACATAAAAACCCAGTCCCCGAGTGAAGAAATCCTCCGACCAGGTCGAGAATTGAGCCCGGGAACTTTCAATTTAGAGGCCGCGACGCTAACCACTTTTTTATTTTATTTTGTTTGTCATTGTTCCCATCATATGGTCTCGGATGACGTCAGAGGGCAGCCAGCCCTCTGACCGAATACGCTGAGCTACGGTGCCGGCGCCACTAGACCACGAACGGCGAACATGAAATAATCGCAAAAGTTACATTGGAAAGTGAACTTAATGAATACAAGGTAAATCATACCAGAAATACGATGATTGTTGTTTACACAGAAGGGTGTTAAACCGATACAACAACCTACAGTTTCATACCATGCTGCTGAGTGCGGTTGGGAATAGCTCTTCGGTTCTCTCTGGGCAGACGGCTCAACATCCTTGCTTTCATCTGTGGCCCCTGTATCGCCCTACAAGTAGCCGCAACTACCAGCTCTCTCTCCACACACACACACACACACACACACACACACACACAAAGTCTCAGATTTGAGGGGTCCCTTAACTTACTTAATTATTCCACAAACTTTTTAAAACTCTTGTTAGATTATCTACACATTGTTCAGTTCTCTCGACGGTTTTCCTGTTACTTTTGAGGCATCTTACTTTTGTATTTGGAGTTTACTGATAAATTTGCACTTTTTCACAAAAAAAAAATGAAATAATCATATGGTAGTGTTGGCCGGAAGGCTCCATCCGGGGAAGTTCGGGCGCCGAGTGCAAGCCTTATTTCAATCGACGCCACATTGGGCGACCTGCTTGCCGGTGATAAGGATGAAATGATGATGAGGACAACACCACGCCGGCCGCGGTGGTCTATCGGTTCTAGGCGCTCAGTCCGGAGCCGCGCCACTGCTACGGTCTCAGGTTCGAATCCTGCCTCGGGCATGGATGTGTGTGATGTCCTTAGGTTAGTTAGGTTTAAGTAGTTCTAAGTTCTAGGGGACTGATGACCATAGATGTTAAGTCCCACAGTGCTCAGAGCCATTTGAACCATTTTGACAACACCACACCCAGTCCACTGGCGGAGAAAACCTCCGACCCGGCCGGGAATCGAACCCGTGCCGCTGCATGCGAGGCGAACACCTTTTTACAATTTTTCATCCTTTGTAGCGTATAACTCTGGTGTAACAAAGTATTGTTTATTTATAATCAAGCCATGTTACTAAACTCTGCAAATAACACTCACATGCCTAGATCGTTCTGTTACAGCTAACCCTTAATTATTTGTTCAGTTGGAGCGCGAAACAGGAGATGACCTATCATCCCTCTCTCCCTCCCTCCCCCCCCCCCCCTTTTCCCACACACACGCCCATAATAGATACCTGAGGAAGCAAAAAGCATGAGCCGTACGGAGAGAAGCAGCCTATGGTCTACTATAAAAATATGAACGACACATTGCGACGTCACCTACAATACAAACCGTATCGAAAACAACAGTGATGAATGTAGGCCAAGTCATCAACTTCGACGACAACTGTTCTGAAACAGTTTTAAAGACATTTCCAAGCAAAAAAAGAAAAAAGTAAACTGTGATACATTACTTGCTGTTTCAGTAATTTAGCTGGGAGGTATAGTTACGACTTATTATAATTTCAGAAGCTCCGCGACTGAATATAGATCAAATTTAAAGAAACTACGCATATATAAGCCATAAACAGTGGATATTTTTTCTTATTTTTCTTTGCTTTGAATTTTCTGATTTCTTTTCTCCCATTTATGTATTATGTTTACTTCAATTAATCTGAGTCCGCCTCCGCAGCCAAGTGGTCAACGCGACGGATCCTTACGCCAGGGACCTGGTATCATTTCCCGGTCCTGCCAGGTCTATTTTGTTGGTGGGAGGGCTGGACCGGGCTGCACTTCGTGGTACCAGTTTAGGAGCTACCTGGTTCCAAGGTCGAAACGCCAACTGCCAGTAGTGAAGTGTGCCAATCCCATGCCCTGCCATACCGCGTCCGATGACGACTTGAGGATGACGCGGCGGTCGGCCGACCATCGCGGGGTTACAGGGCCTCATCGCTTGGTTTCCTTTCAATCAATATGGAAGATGAAATTCTTTGCAAAGTAAGGGATTGTAGCATTAGAAAGTATTAAAATAATAATACAAAATCGTTTCATCTGATCATACACTGCATTTGAGTAGACGATAGCAGAATGAAACTATAGCTCTACTGAAACTTGGAGTCAAACAGAAACTGCTGGACCGGAAGACGAACCTGAATCATGTCTTGCACAAGCAGCGACCCACCTATTACTCAAACTAAGCATGCCTCACCACACAACGTAAATTGTAAATATCCCAGAATCCCCCTTTTTCTCTTCTAAACGTGACATACGTTTTCCTGCGTACCTTTTTGAACTATAATACAAGTGAGTGTTGGTATGCATGAAGATGGCTTAGCCAGAACTTCTGGGTTGTTCCTATAATGAGACGGCAATGAGTAACACGTACCAGTAAAGGCAAAGACTGGCTGGTGCGTTCTGCTTCGGAAAGCAGCTTTAGTGTATCAGGAAATCTCTCGTTGGATAAAGTCTTACTATGGATAAATTCTTACTAAAGAAAAGTCTTACTGTGAGAACGCGGCAAGTGGAATGACCCGATTTCCCAGAAACTTAGCTCACTGGAAGAGGAGCCAAAGTAAGCGAACACGTGTCTCGGCTCATACATAGATACTGGACCATTTCTGAGGAATCGATCGTATAAGTTTTCCATGCAATTTAGATGCCTCTTTATGTGCGATAAGCTCGGCCCAGCTCTTGGCATAGCGGCTAGCGTCGCAGCTTCTCACTTTTGCATCCCACGCTCGAAACACGGTGACTGTATTTATTTATTTTATTTTATGTTTTTCATTTACCTACCGATGTCCGTAGAAGGTTACTACACGAATGTTTCTTATGAAGTTAAGGGAAACAAGGGCGTCATATTAAATGTAGAGTTATAAGTGAGTTTCACAATAAGTGTCCTACATTTGTTTACGTGGCAACGGTATTTTTACGGGTCACAATCTTTTTTAAATTCTTATATTCCTACATTTCATTCTTATATTCTTAATTATTATATTTCATTATTATGTTTATTCTTCAGGAAGATCTGGGTCATTCCGTTGGATGATACGCCCGTACAAACATTCGAAAAGTTAAAGTTCCGAACACCACGAGTACCGTGCAAAAGCAGGTTTCCGCACCGATATTTCTTCCTATGAATCTCATTCGGGTAAGAGACGTCGTTAGATTTGCAGAAGTTTTCACGTGTTGGCAATAATTTCGAGGTAAACCAAGCATAACGGATAATTTTTCCGAAAACCGGCTCTTGCATTTGATGATGAATCGAGACACACTAGACGAATTTCCCAGAGAGCTATTTCAGATAATTTTTCTATTCATTTATTAGTTTAATTGACTCACCAGACGTACAGTTAGTGGTTGAATAAGGACGTTATTTCAGTATGCATTGGAAAACAGTGCCAAGATGCGACGCGAAACTGTACCTCTACTTCGGTTGAACTCTTTACTCGCTAAATGGCACATGAAATACCTCGAAAGCTTTGACCGTCGTTTTCTCATAAATAGTCGAATATCTACGAATAAGTCGAGACAAGTGTTCGATTATTTTGACCAAACTTCCACGGAGCGAAACTTCTGGGAAATCGCTTAATGGCACTTGCCGTGTTCTCCTAGTTTGCCGAATATTTCTTAATACACAGTGGCCAACGGGAAGTAGTCCTTTTTCATACCGCAACCAACGTGGTATTATACCACGAAAAGGCAAGATATGACATGTATCTGTCTTTTTCGTGCCATTTGTACTCCAAGTTGTCAATGTAATGCTACGACTTTTTCATGCATATTGCCTAGTCTTCATGTGACAGCGTGGTGTAAGCATTGTACGATGTAACTACCACTGTCCGGTTTTATGGATCTAAGGATGGCAATACATATTGTCGAAATTAGTAATCCAATAATTGTGTTTACATAGTGATTTTGGCAGATAAATTGGTTTTCAAGAGAAGACTACAGTGCAAAATTTATTTTTCATCTTCAGAAACTTGGTATTAGTTTAGGAAATACCTTCCTAACGGAAGCATAATGCCATACCATGTCGAAAACTGTACATATTGTATGCGAGTGCTGTAATCACAATTATAGTATATTATCAGTGACGGCCGGTGTGGCCGTGCGGTTCTAGGCACTTCAGTTTGGAACCGCGTGACCGCTATGGTCGCAGGTTCGAATCCTGCATCGGGCATGGATGTGTGTGATGTTCAAATGGTTCAAATGGCTCTGAGCACTATGGGACTCAACTGCTGTGGTCATAAGTCCCCTAGAACTTAGAACTACTTAAACCTAACTAGCCTAAGGACATCACACACATCCATGCCCGAGGCAGGATTCGAACCTGCGACCGTAGCAGTCGCACGGTTCCGGACTGCGCGCCTAGAACCGCGAGACCACCGCGGCCGGCATGTGTGTGATGTCCTTAGGTTAGTTAGGTTTAAGTAGTTCTAAGTTCTAGGGGACTGATGACCACAGATGTTAAGTCCCATAGTGCTCAGAGCCATTTGAATATATTATCAGTCTGTGAATCTGTGTTTACTGCAGTCACATATAATATGTACAGTTTTGGACATTTCATGGCATTATGCTTCTGTTAAGAAGATACTGACATCTTCTAAACCAACAATAAGCTTCTGAAGATGACTAATTTGTTGAAACCAGTAAAACGAAATCAAAATACCTGTGCAACTCACGACTGAATTGTACCTTGAAATATACAGTTGTCGAAAAAATAAATAAAAGTAACTAATAAGCAAACATAATACAACTGAAAATATATATCAACCCTTGGGTCACTCTGTTGATTTGAGAAACAATACTTACTGTTTGTTCCTTTTAACAATACGTATTTTTAGAATTTTCACGTAACTAACATATGAATGTTTAGTTGTGAATAACTGCCAATTTTAACAAATTTGGTTACACGGTGAAAGCTAACTTCGTAGTTTTCGTTAGCCTATAATCGAGCAACTTGGGAAACTGTAATTCATGTTGGAAGCCGTGGGGGGCGGTGTGCTATCCTTTCTGCACGTGTGGTTTCTGTATTTCTGCCATCCGACCTCGAGGTCGATAGCCTGCGTCGTCCGCTATTAACGACTCCGGCAGCGGCCTGTAAGAGGCACCCACAGGCCTATAGGATATGTGGCGGGAAACTCGAGCACAGCGTGCTCAGGAAGCCAGCGAGCACGGACAATAGCTGGAAGCGATATCTCATCACTGCCCGACACAAAGTGAAACTGATTCATTTATTAACGACGAGAACAACCAGAATCAACGACGCCGACAGCCTGGGGGATGAACTTAGCAAGCTGCAGATCACTTTCATTGCAAACGGCTATACTGAGGGGGCCATAAAAAACTATAGCAAAAAGAAACAAGATGAAAAGCACCGGACTGCAGCGCCAGAACCGCGCGGCCACCGCGGCCGGCCCCAACTCTCCTTGCTCCTCCTTCCACAGTCTTGTTCCGTATATCTCTTGGCCTGTTTCTCTTGCTTGTTCCTTGGGGATTTCATTCCAATGCCCTCTTTATGACTACTCCATCTCGATTTCTCAATGTGTGCCCCAGCCATCTCCTCTTTCTCCACATATCTGTTCCTCCATAGGTGTCTGGTTTGTTTTTCTTCAGAAATTATCATTACTTATTTTTCCTGGGCACCAGATATTCATTATTCTCCGTTTATTAAGCTCTGTACCTGTGATGTTATCTTTTTTATCTACTCTCCAACTTCCACTGCCATGAAGAAGAACAGAATACATATTTGTGTTAAAAATACGAATTTTAATCTTGGATGTTACTGTTTCTCCATAACGCATATAGTTGTGTGAAGGCAGCACGAGCGATACATACGGTTTGGTCAGCATACTAAATAGGTGGTGGCAGAATATACAGTCAAGCGTGGTTGCTCTATGAATTTTAAACAAGCTCATGTTGTAACTGGCCAGGCATTTACCACTAAGCGAAAAAGTGGGGAAGCTGTCGAGATAGCAATCGTCTATCCTCCACAACTATACACACTACTCTGTCATAGCGCATCAATGCGCTATAACGCCAAACACATAGCATTTCTATTTTGTGGCTTGACAATGTGGTGAGTATTTTTTTACGGAGCATTGCATGTACATAAGTTATTAAATAGTCACTTATATCGCCCAAAAGTAGTTCCATGTCCCAAAATAAACATTTTTGGGGAACACCTTATTCCCTGTACTTTTGGACTGGTGTTACGAATAAATTTTATACATATTTTGTTGCATACATTTCTGTGGTCCTTGTTACCCAGTTGCAATGAATAACAGTATTGAGCCAGTATCCGTGGAAGCATTACTCACATGATAACTTGCATGGACTAAACGCTCCGTTCCTCGACTGCAATACAGATACGTTGTGAGAAGATGAATTTCGAAGATCGTCTACTCTGTAATAGAATAAAATTTATTTATGTGTAGAATGTATCTGTAGTTACATTTCCGCATAATCTACAGCGATTTTCATAGTGGAGAGCTGCCTAAACTGTTCCACTTCTGAGATTTCATTTATTATAGCCTACACATCAACTTACAAAATTATTTAAACAATGCCGTCCTCAGCTGCAGGATGTTGTTCTTGCAACCTCATTTAACGACTCGAAATTCTGACAAAAATAAACACACATACTTAACTTTCTAAACATCTGCAAATAGAACAAATTAGGAATCTGGCTTCCTAATTTGTACAAGTGGCTGCATAATCTGTACCGCCTTTATAAACTATGTCCTTCAGCTTAAATATATGTACTAGTCTACTTTAAATGAAATGTTTCATATTTCAGTTCTTGCATCAATATTTGCAGGCATTCCAACAGAACTTTGTCTCTCCTTTCTACAGTCCTGCACGCTTTGCAGGAATCCTCATTTTACATTTCATGTATGTCACTATTTCTTTCATTCCGTATTCCTCGCACAACTACCTATACCATTCCTCCGTTTTATGGTGACTTTCTCGCAGAATCTCCAAAACACTTCCTTTTCACAGGTGGAGCAGTGGTTCTAGACTTCTCTTTTGCTTAGATTAATTTTTTTGTTAGCATGGAATGCTTCTTAGCTCACAGGCTCCTTGGCTGTGCCTTGGAAGTTTTGTCTGGATCTTTCATCATTTCCCTCGAGTCGGCGATATTTCTTGGATGGACAACTTCAACCCATTTCTTACCTGCCCTGGCTTCTTCTGCACTGAAATTATGGGGCAATTTGTTTCCTTCCGCGATGTATTATGCACGTTTCCTTATGTTCGACTTGTTTAAGCCGAATATCATCCGTTCAAATATAAGAATATGCTCTTGCAATTCAAAACACTTTACTAGGGCCAAAAATTTTTATATCTCAATTTGCAGTTAGTTTTTATTTTCAGCATTCCTCTTAATTGTTGGCTTCGGCACATTTTATATGCGCGCGCGTCTACGATCCCCGTTTATGTATATACTGCTTCAGCTAAATGCAATTGTTTCTTTAATATGTTGCCTATTCTGTGAACAATCTTGTTATTGTGGGTGATTATGTGCCATTTCGTTTTGTGTGTGTGTTGTTGCTCTGTTGTATCTTGTGTGTGGTCATTGTTTGTGTTTTGTGTTGTTCTGTGCTGGGTGAGGGTGTGTGTGTGTGTGTGTGTGTGTGTGTGTGTGTGTGTGTGTGTGTGTTCATTTTTGTACTGTTTGCATATTTTTTTATTTAACTTGTCTACCATATGAGTAGTATAACCATTTTCGACTGCTATTTGTATTATTGTGTTTAGTTCTTGTGTGTAATTCTGTTTGTTCATGGGTGTTCTGCTTAATCTGTGGAGCATGAATCTGAAGTTTGCATGCTTATGTGTCAATGGGTTGCACATAATTTTATAATCATTTAACAAAAATGTTCACATTGCAGAATAAATAAAAACGAAAACTTACTGATGATGGCACAGTGGTGCCGAAACATGTTTGGGTACTGAGAAAAACGGTGTTTTGCATAAGTGGCGGGCCTCACATCCAACAATTTTAACTGCAAACAGGGCCAATACAAGGAGCTGCAAATCAAAATGATGAATATTCTCTCTATCAGTTTCCTACACGGGAACCACAAGGAATACAGGTTCATGACTATTTGAAAACTAAGATTATTCCATGTATTTTTACCCACAAATAAAACATTATTCTACCACTTAAACTATAACAGTAATTCTGTTCGTCACGTACACAAATGTTAGCCGAAAGCTGCAACAAAATCAGCGTAGTCTTCACAATTGACATTGTGGCTCTAATAAACACGTACTTCACGCTAGTCTCACTAAATGCCTGTTAATACAACAGATACTCTTTTTATGGCATTGGTACAAATTAGGAGCCGTTCCATTATAGGCAACTCTCCCCTACTTGTCACGAATAGGATATGAGAAGTGTTCCGTATGCTATCTATAACACTGTGGCAGTTTCCTCAGGGTAACAAACATCTGAAAAGCATTTCAACCAGGCATTCCTTCAATCTGAGAAGTCTAAGAAACTGAGTGATGGATGTGGAAAAACTTTCTATTAGCAGGAATGAAAGCGCCATTACGTCATGTGAGGTTAACAGAAGGGCGCTATCGTGTTTAAGAAATGTAACCTTTCGCGCTGTTGGTCCTCAATGGCCTGATACAGTTTTGTAATTTCTCATTGTAGACCCCGGCATTAGTAGTCACACTTTGAGGCAAAAATTGGATGATAATGTTTCTTTTATATCGCCAGAACGGTTGTCATAATTCTTTGGTGGAGAACTGCAGCCCTGAAAATACGTTATGAGGGAGTGGAGTGTTACAACAGAACATTACTTTTTCCCGGATAGGTGTTGAGATTTCCACATTTCATCACTGGTCCTAATGCAGTTCACAAAATCATCTCAATGTTCCATCAAGTCACAAATTTCAAGCAGAACTGGACTGCTACCAAATATCAAGCAGACAAAACAGTAACTAGCAATCTAGTCAACTGTAAAAAAATCGTATGTGAATTTTCAGATAATCCGAGCAAAATATATAAACCTGGAAAAAAGATGACGTTGTCAGTCCTCCACTCTTAATGCTAAGGAACAAGGATTCAACCATTTTGCTGCAGTATAGCACTTTGTGCTTGGAAATGGCGAGATTCGGGTGGACAACGGTTCAGACCCACGTGCGGTCATCCTCATTTCGGTTTTCTGTGATTTCCCTAAATGGCTTAAGTCAAATGCCGGGTTGGTTCCTTTGAAAAGGCACGGCCGTTCTCCTCCTCCATCCTTCCCTAATCCGAGCTTGTTCTCCGTCTCTGATGACCTAGCTGTCGACGGGACGTTAAACACTAACCTCCTCCTCTTCCTGTTCCGGCAATGGCGAAAAAGGAGTTGTGTTTGGTAAGATTGGTGGCGAGTGTTCATTTCCTTGCCGCGCTGCAGTCATGGACTGTGCGGCTGGTTCCGGCGGAGGTTCGAGTCCTCCCTCGGGCATGTGTGTGTGTGTGTGTGTGTGTGTGTGTGTGTGTGTGTGTGTGTGTGTGTGTGTGTGTTTGTCCTTAGGATAATTTAGGTTAAGTAGTGTGTAAGCTTAGGGACTGATGACCTTAGCAGTTAAGTCCCATAAGATTTCACTCGCATTTTTTGTTCATTTCCTTGGTGACAACCCAGATGACGCCACTGTGATGCAGTGTTGCAGGAGCGCAGGGGCCACCTTCCCGAGCTGGGAGCTGGTCAAGGCGGCGGCGCCCAGGAAAGGGCGGCGAGTTAATGCACGCAGAACGCTGTGCGTAATTAATACGTGCGTGCGCCGTGTGTGGGCGTGGTCGCGAGTCTGTGTAAAGGTGAGGGGTCGTTCACCTATGTACCGCAACGCAGGACATCAGCGAAAACATTTACATCTGCCACTTTCACTAGCTGTGGGTGTTTCATGCCTCCAAGCTTCCGCTGGGCGACAAAGTGGCCAGAATTTTTATGTGGCGATAATCTATATTTAGGAACAAAAATGTGTTAGTGATGATTTCATATGTAAACTGTAAGATCCATGAAGTGCCAGCATTTAAGATAATTGTGGGTGTATGCAAGATAGTGTTTGTGAGCAAACGCAAACGACAGCGATAGTATCCGATCATATGATTAATAGCATAAATGTGGAGCATCTAACGTCGTTTGTACAGGATATAGAAAAGCTGCATCTACAAAATAAGTGTTCAGTGAAGATAAAATGAAACACTTTTTCCGTATGACCAAAATGTCGTAAGTGTACAGCTTATCCGCTACGAGTCCACGAAGGTTTTGATGCTAATGATGTTAAGACACGACGTTAGAAATGGTTAATATTGACTTTTGTTCTCTAGGGCCCGCATTGCCAAATATGTATTCTAATGATTAATATTGTGTCAGAGATGTTGCCTCACTCCTACGGATTTCTTTTTGTGAAGGGAGATGAAGCATCTGGTGTACTCAAGACCAACAATTACTCCAGAAGAGCTGGTTTCCCTTTTGACAGAAGCTGCAGCCATTATTGTGAATCACCTGGTGGTTTATAGATGTTAGACAATTATTAGCGCGCATGTAGCAGTTGCTCACTAATAAATGCTCACTAATATTAACGGAAGACATTCTGAGCAGCATCTCTAAAATAATAGTTACCACACGGCGATATGAACACCGTCTCTGAACATCACCAGCTAGCGTCAAAACCTCCATAGACAGCTATCAGAGAAACTTTCCACCTGTAACATTTTTGCCACATAATGAAAGTGTTCATTTTACCTCCTCTAAATAATTTAAAATTTTGTATACGTGATTTTTTTAAACCCTATATAAGTTCTCCGGTTTAAAATTTTAGTTACATTCTTTAAAGTGCACATTGTAGCGTTGTATATGGTGTAAAACTGGTGCCAGGGAGTCGTTTTCTGTTCTTCACACTACCATTTTGTTTTCATGACATTTTTAACAAATAACTTCGTCCTGCATGTAAATTAAAGATATTTTAACATATCGATGGTGCTGTCCAACCAACTGAGATGTATACACTCATAAGCTGTTACGCAGTATACGCTTGTCTTTTGGGTAGTGCTAATAATAAAGCAAGCAGCTAATACGTTGTGTATATTTTTGTAATGGACTGATGCTTTTATTACTACACGTGCAATGTACCTCCGTCTATGATACTTTCTCACTCAATGTTTTATTGTAATTCTCAAGTTAATGGCGAAGGTATACACTTCACCAGCTTGGTGTCTAGTTTGACAAAACTTTTATTGGTCGACTGGTATAGAATATGTATTAGGAAAATATGCCATATTCTTGCAAGTGTAAAGTCATGTAAACAAAGTTCCTGTTCGTAATGATTCATTACTTAGATATTTCAGTTACCATTCAGGATGGTCTTCATCCCGACGTTCGTCCTTCAAAATCAGTTCTTTAATCCGATTCAGAAACGACAATAGTTTGAGAAGATGGCGCTGTTCACGTGTTTACCCACACAACAATCAGCTCTGCCTGTTACTATTTGGTAAAGTTAGGATGTACAGGGAAAAATAGTTTTATAAGCGATAGTAAAGATTTGAAGAAGAGTTCACGTCCGTGGGGGCATATAATGCTCAGAAAAGTAATTGGCTACTAACGAGCGAGAATTGAGCGAAGCAGTTTGTTCCATCGCATATATGAGTACTAGCAGTTCATTTATAAATTTAATTGCTCTCCCGCGTGAGGCTGCTGCGTGAGATTATTAATTTTAGGTGTAGCCGCTCTAGTTTTGTTACAACGTAATACCGAAATATTTTGACATTTTATAGTTTCATACCAATTTTATTACCTCGAATTTAACGAGAAACAAAACTACCATGTGTGTAACCTGTTATAGAACGTACCGTAAAGACAAGTGCCAACTTGCGTTGTATATCAATGAATGTACCAAGAGAAACAGTTTGATGCAGTGACGTTCCAACTGCCAGATTGCGTTGATATAGTTCCCATTATGATAATCTCTAGTATTCTTGAGAGTACTTCGATCTGTTGCTCACGTTTGCATCGTATATCACGAAGGAACCGCCTTAGATTAATTAAGTAAACCTAAAGCATTTACACTAATCAGCCAGAATATTATGACCACCTACCGAATAGCCGGTATGTACACATTTGACACGGATAATAGCGGCGACGCGTCATGACATGGAAGCAGTGAGGCTTTGGTAGGTGGCCGGCCGGAGTGGGCGTGCGGTTCTAGGCACTGCAGTCTATTTTTCCCTGTACATCCTAACTTTACCAAATAGTAACAGGCAGAGCTGATTGTTGTGTGGGTAAACATGTGAACAGCGCCATCTTCTCAAACTATTGTCGTTTCTGAATCGGATTAAAGAACTGATTTTGAAGGACGAACGTCGGGATGAAGACCATCCTGAATGGTAACTGAAATATCTAAGTAATGAATCATTACGAACAGGAACTTTGTTTACATGACTTTACACTTGCAAGAATATGGCATATTTTCCTAATACATATTCTATACCAGTCGACCAATAAAAGTTTTGTCAAACTAGACACCAAGCTGGTGAAGTGTATACCTTCGCCATTAACTTGAGAATTACAATAAAACATTGAGTGAGAAAGTATCATAGACGGAGGTACATTGCACGTGTAGTAATAAAAGCATCAGTCCATTACAAAAATATACACAACGTATTAGCTGCTTGCTTTATTATTAGCACTACCCAAAAGACAAGCGTATACTGCGTAACAGCTTATGAGTGTATACATCTCAGTTGGTTGGACAGCACCATCGATATGTTAAAATATCTTTAATTTACATGCAGGACGACGTTATTTGTTAAAAATGTCATGAAAACAAAATGGTAGTGTGAAGAACAAAAAAATGGTTCAAATGGTTCTGAGCTATGGGACTTAACATCTATGGTCATCAGTCCCCTAGAACTTAGAACTACTTAAACCTAATTAACCTAAGGACATCACACAACACCCAGTCATCACGAGGCAGAGAAAATCCCTGACCCCGCCGGGAATCGAACCCGGGCGTGGGAAGCGAGAACGCTACCGCACGACCACGAGCTGCGGACAGTGTGAAGAACAACATGGTATTAACGCATCAATTTCATGAATGAAGTACTACAGAAAATGTTATTTTCGTCCTTCAGTCGGCATTTACACATCTGTTTTTCAGATGTATATTAATAGAATAAATGGATGCAAGACATGCCATGAAAAACGCATTGTCCCTGAGCTCCACAAGGCTGTTCCTGTTTTTATATTGGCTCAGCGAACCTGTTGGCGTGGAAGCAGAGTGGTGCAGATTTATCGGTTTGCATTTCGGAGCCTTATTTTGGGAAAAGAAATGTATATTTTTACATATGGTGTGATACTTTAGTTCCGTGTACACAACTGGTAAATACTTTTCGGTGCTTGTCTTGTAAGGATTTATAACAATTTAAGTTAGAGTTTTGGGGTGACTGTGTGTTAGTGAGACATTGTGACAGTTCAATATTGATCACGGGAAGTATAGACGCTCTTCTAACACATTTAACGTAGTTATGGTGGATGTCAAAAATGATTGTAAGAACGAAAACAAGAAACAAATGAGCATTTATTGTGCATGCTTCTACACAAGTTCTTTTGGAGTTGAGTACTTTTCCACAGGAGATACTCTAAATTATGTCCTAGTTTTTATTACTTACTGTTTTACATATGGCCTGCGCTCTAGAAGTAAATGCGGACCGTGATTAATAGTTATTACTGTTATCATCATTACAATCCAAAGTATAATAATTAATTGTTTCGTTCTTTTACATACAGTTAACTGTGCTGAAATTCATTAATAGAGAACAACGAAGACTGTAGCCGAAAGCCACATCTTACGTTCATGTTCACAGAAACACAATGTTAACGGGTCATTGTACCTCACATTTACACCACTCACTCCTTTTTGTACTCTGCCGGGGTGTGGTCCACATCATCAGGCGGACATCCTGATTTAAGTTTTATCAGAAAACAATGTACTCACATTAATTTAAAATGTACTTGGTTGTGTCTATGTTGATGTAACAATTATTGTCTAATAAACGAGGTAACTTCAAAAAGTAAGTCAGACCTGTCGTCCCAGGCTAAGACCATTGCGCAACAAGACTGGCCCACTGTCAGAAGAAAGTACATGTACTGGGTTTCCTGTAAACACAGTTCAGCTATAATAGGCACAAGAGGTGCACCACAGTGAGGAAATGATATGGTGTGCCAGGTGGAAACGTACTCCCACGTTGAAGTATGCGGGTCAGTACGATTATTGCGTACGAAACGTCTAAATTTCACACAGATTCAAATTGAAATTCTGACCATCCCATATGCTGTGTCGCGTCCGGCCGTTGTGGAATGGTGCCAAAAATTTGTACAAGACGCACAGACGCGGACGATTACGATCGGGAAACCCGGATCTTGTACAACGCAATTTCCAGCTTTGCGGTAAGCTGAAAGAACATCTTGGGGAAAGGAGATTTTCCAACGGTGAGGACGATCACAGAGCGGTTCTCGAATGGCTCCGTGACCAAGGAACGGATTTCTATTGTCGACGAATTGAACGATTAGTATTTTAAAGACTTGGTTCAAATGGTTCAAATGGCTCTGAGCACTATGGGACTCAACTGCCGAGGTCATAAGTCCCCTAGATCTTAGAACTACTTAAACCTAACTAACCTAAGGACAACACACACATCCATGCCCGAGGCAGGATTCGAACCTGCGACCGTAGCGGTCGCGCGGTTCCAGACTGTAGCGCCAGAACCGCTCGGCCACCAACGGCCGGCACAAAGACTTGGTGAGTATATAAAAACCAGTGTCATGTGTCTGTGTCACTTTGGTGGTGTACTGCAGAATTCAACAGAAATTACTCGGCCTAACATAATAATGTGTAACTTACTTTTTGAAGTGCCCTCATTTTTTTTTACACTGAGGTGCCACGTGGTATGTGTGGCGTCACAGCCAGACACCACACGTGCTAGGTGGTAGCTTAAATCGGCCGCGGTCCTGTAGTACATGTCGGACCCGCGTGTCGCCACTGTGTGATCGCAAACCTACCGCCACCACAAGGCAGGTCTCGAGAGACTGACTCGAACTCATCCCAGTTGTACGGACGACAGAGCTAGCGACTAGACGTACGAAGCCTTTCTCTCTCATTAGCTGAGAGACAGACTAGCCTTCAGCTAAGTTAATGGCTACGAACTAGCAAGGCGCCATTAGTTTTACAGTGATTGTAATTAGAGTCTCACTTGTGTTCACCATAGAGATGTACAAGAAGACATTAAAGATAAGTATATGATAAGCTCCGTTCTTTTCTTCATAGCATTAATTACGTATCCTGTTCCAGTACTTCACGCCCGTCTGCGTTAGTCTCGCGTGCCCTTTAAGCCACCTCTATCTACAAGGTGTTGGCCCAGCTGCCGACACATCAGTATGGGATACCTTCTAATATCGTGGCGGACCTCCTTCTGCCCTGCGTAGTGCAGCAACTGGACGTGCCATGAACTCAACAAGTCGGTGGAAGTCCTCTGCAGAAATATTGAGCCATGATGCCTCCATAGCCGTCCACAATTGCGAAAGTATAGCCGGTGCAGAACCTTGTGCACGAACTGACCTCTCGTTTATGTCTCATAAATGTTTGATGGGATTAATGTTGGGCGATCTGGTTGGCCAAATCATTCGCTCGTATTGTCCAGAATGTTCTTCAAACCAATCGCGAACAATTGTGGCCCGGAAATGGGTTATCGTCGTTTGGGAACATTGAGTGCACGAGTGGCTGCAAATTGTCTCCAAGCAGCCGAACATAACGATTTACAGCCAAAGATTGATTCAGTTGGACCAGAGTACCTATTCCATTCCAAGTAAATGCATCGCAAGCCATTACGGAGCCACCATCAGTTTGCACAGTGCCTTGTTGACAACTTGGCTCCAGGGCGTCGTGAGTTCTGCGCCACACTCGAACCCTGTAATCAGCTCTTACAGCTGAAATCGGTACTCATCCAACATTGTCACGGTTTTCTAGTCATCCAGGGTTCAACCGGTATGGTCAAGAGCCCAGGAGAGGCGCTGCACACGATGTCGTTGCTGTTAGCAAAGGCACTCGCGTCGGTCGTCTACCCTCATAGTACATTAACGTGAAATTTCGCCGCACCATCCTAACTGATACATTCGTCGCACGTCACACATTGATTTCTGCGGTTATTTCAAGCAGTGTTGTTTGCTGTTAGCACTGGCAGCACTACGCAATCGCCGCTGCTCTCGGTCGTTATGTGAAGGTCGTTGCCAGTGCGTGGTCCGTGGTGAGAGATAGTGCCTGGAATTTGGTATTCAAGACACACTGTGGACCTCGGAATGTCTCATGAGTCTAGCTGCAACTACCATTCCGCGTTCGAAGTCTGTTAATTCCCGTCGTGCGGGCGTAATCACGTCAGAAACCTTTTCACACTATTCACTTGAGTACAAATGGCAGTTCGGCCAATGTACTGGTCTTTCATAACTTGTATATGCTATAATACCGCGATTTGTATACAGCGTGTTACAAAAAGTTATGGCCAAAATTTCAGGAAACATACCTCACACACAAATAAAGAAAAGATATGTGGACATGTGTCCGGAAACGCTTAATTTCCATGTTAGAGCTCATTTTAGTTTCGTCAGTACGTACTGTACTTCCTCCATTCACCGCCAGTTGGCCCAATTGAAGGAAGGTAATGTTGACTTCGGTGCTTGTGTTGACATGCGACCCATTGCTCTACAGTACTAGCATCAAGCACATCAGTACGTAGCATCAACAGGTTAGTGTTCATCACGAACGTGGTTTTGCAGTCAGTGCAATGTTTACAAACGCGGAATTGGCAGATGCCCATTTGATGTATGGATTAGCACGGGGCAATAGCCGTGGTGCGGTACGTTTGTATCGAGACAGATTTCCAGAACGAAGGTGTTCCGACAGGAAGACGTTCGAAGCAATTGATCGGCGTCTTAGGGAGCACGGAACATTCCAGCCTATGACTCGCGACTGGGGAAGACCTAGAACGACGAGGACACCTGCAATGGACGAGGCAATTCTTCGTGCAGTTGACGATAACCCTAATGTCAGCGTCAGAGAAGTTGCTGCTGTACAAGGTAACTTTGACCACGTCACTGTATGGAGAGTGCTACGGGAGAACCAGTTGTTTCCGTACCGTGTACAGCGTGTGCAGGCACTGTCAGCAGCAGAATGGCCTCCACGGGTACACTTCTGCGAATGGTTCATCCAACAATGTGTCAATCCTCATTTCAGTGCAGATGTTCTCTTTACGGATGAGGCTTCATTCCAACGTGATCAAATTGTAAATTTTCACAATCAACATGAGTGGGCTGACGAGAATCCGCACGGAATTGTGCAATCACGTCATCGACACAGATTTTCTGTGAACGTTTGGGCAGGCATTGTTGGTGATGTCTTGATTGGGCCCCATGTTCTTCCACCTACGCTCAATGGAGCACGTTATCATGATTTCATACGGGATACTCTACCTGTGGCACTAGAACATGTGCCTTTATAAGTACGACACAACATGTGGTTCATTCACGATGGAGCTCCTGCACATTTCAGTCGAAGTGTTCGTACGCTTCTCAACAACAGATTCGGTGACCGCTGGATTGGTAGAGGCGGACCAATTCCATGGCCTCCACGCTCTCCTGACCTCAACCCCATTGACCTTCATTTATGGGGGCATTTGAAAGCTCTTGTCTACGCAACCCCGGTACCAAATGTAGAGACTCTTCGTGCTCGTATTGTGGACGGCTGTGATACAATACGCCATTCTCCAGGGCTGCATCAGCGCATCAGGGATTCCATGCGACGGAGGGTGGATGCATGTATCCTCGCTAACGGAGGACATTTTGAACATTTCCTGTAACAAAGTGTTTGAAGTCACCCTGGTACGTTCTGTTGCTGTGTGTTTCCATTCCATGATTAATGTGATTTGAAGAGAAGTGACGAAATGTTCTATAACATGGAAAGTAAGCGTTTCCGAACACATGTCCACGTAATATATATTCCTTCTTTGTGTGTGAGGAATGTTTTTTGAAAGTTTGGCCCTACCTTTTTGTAACACCCTGTATATGCGTATCACTATCCCATGACTTTTGTCACCTCAGTGTAATATTATCATTCGAGAATCCGATATCGCATTGAATATATACACAAGTTCTAGTAGCTCGGAAAGTAAGCTGAGTAGTACATACACTGCAAAAAAAAACACACACACACACATTTATTTACTGTTTAGTTGCGTGTTTCTATCTCTCTAAATACTGCACGGTAAGAGTATTTCGGAACGTCCGTTGCTGCGTCTGAACTCAGTGGGGCTGTTATAAACGTCAACTTTGTACTGACCACAGTTTTCAGAGCGTAGTTAGCAACGAGATAGGAGGAGTGGAGTTTTGTAATTTGTGGGGTGGAAAGGTAAACGGCGGGTAGGGGCGCACGGCTGCGGTCGGCAGCGCAGCCGCGGCGTGTCCTATCTCTGTCCGTGCTCCGCGCACTCCTTCCGACCCCCGCCGCTTTCCTAAAGCCTCGCTTAACTCGTTACCCTTTATGCCATTCCTTGCTTCTTCACATAATCGACCCTATTTGTCCTCTATACAACTGGTCGGTTATTTTAGATGAGAACATTGCAGTAGAATTAGGACAGAGATTTCGTACTTGTGTATAATTGCTGTTTTCGAGACCGAACATCAGTTCTGTTGGAATGCACTCAAAATCTGGGAACACTGGTCATACGCTAACAAGCTTCTCAAAATTGAGAGTCTATAAACAGGGGAGCTTAAATTGATCGCGCATCTCCTGACCCCCGCAAAGCGCTGATTACGGATAACCACAGCCGCCTCTACATCTAAATCTACATACATACTCCGCAATCCACCATACGGTGCGTGGCGGAGGGTACCTCGTACCACAACTTGCATCTTCTCTCCCTGTTCCACTCCCAAACAGAACGAGGGTAAAATGACTGTCTATATGCCTCTGTGCGAGCCCTAATCTCTTTTATCATATCTTTGTGGTCTTTCCGCGAAATATAAGTTGGCGGCAGTAAAATTATACTGCAGTCAGCCTCAAATACTGGTTCTCTAAATTTCCTCAGTAGCGATTCACGAAAAGAACGCCTCCTTTCCTCAAGAGACTCCCACCCGAGTTCCTGAAGCATTTCCGTAACACGCGCGTGATGATCAAACCTACCAGTAACAAATCTAGCAGCCCGCCCCTGAATTGATTCTATGTCCTCCCTCAATCCGACCTGATAGGGATCCCAAACGCTCGAGCAGTACTCAAGAATAGGTCGTATTAGTGTTTTATAAGCGGTCTCCTTTACAGATGAACCACATCTTCCCAAAATTCTACCAATGAACCGAAGACGACTATCCGCCTTCCCCACAACTGCCATTACATGCTTGTCCCACTTCATATCGCTCTGCAGTGTTACACCCAAATATTTAATCGACGTGGCTGTGTCAAGCGCTACACTACTAATGGAGTATTCAAACATTACGGGATTCTTTTTCCTATTCATCTGCATTAATTTACATTTATCTATATTTAGAGTTAGCTGCCATTCTTTATACCAATCACAAATCCTGTCCAAGTCATCTTGTATCCTCCTACAGTCACTCAACGACGACACCTTCCCGTACACCACAGCATCATCAGCAAACAGCCGCACATTGCTATCCACCCTATCCAAAAGATCATTTATGTAGATAGAAAACAGTCAGTATAGCCCTCTTAACTGAGAGAAATCGTCGGATGCCACAATAAAGTACGGAAGTGATCAGGCCGTTGTTGTTCACTAAATAATGAGTAATTAATGTTTGTAGCTGTCTAGAGATATTGGCACGTTGTTATGCCACGCAGGTAGAGAATTATTGCCAAATGCGAGAAGATTTGCAGATGATCAGTGTTTGATACAGAGACAGGCACCTGGCCCTTCGAATAAATAAATTTAAGGTGTTGCAGAGCAGATCTGCCATTCTGAACTCTATATTCAGAATATATTCCTGATAGAATTTATCAGCAAACACTCTTTTTGTACAAATTTTGGTGTTAATGAAAGAAGGAAGGCACAACACTTTCATAATTTACTTTTATGATAGTGCTAGGTACCCTGCTAAAAACTGCGTAGAACGGTTGTATTTCAGATGGTGGGCAGGGGAATATATTACCTATTTTTGCGTTACGCCTTTCCAACCGAACCCACACGATCGTTAGACTGTTCTGCGGGTTCGATTGCTATTTTTTTCTGTCGTGTTGAGTCATCTGTCCTGCATCCAACCGACCTGAAACAAACGTGCAGGTTTTGCACTACTTACTTGTCTTGTTTATGCTGCCACTCGGCGCCAACAGAACGTGGCACATGTAATTGAGTTCTGTCAAGACGAAAGTGCCAAGCCGTCGCCAGGTCAATAGTTCTTAATTACCTTAAATCGAGTTGTTTCGGCCATCAGTTTGGCATGCTTGTTTGGGAAGGAATATGTAATGTGGTATCGACGGTTATTAGTAATCTCATGATTATGGATAATAATGTTGCGTTCCATCTTGTACTCCAACGACTGTGCGAGTTTGTTATTTACTGTATAACTTTAACACTGTCACTTCTTTTTGTACTTTTTATGTGGGGTAGCTTTGATGCATATTAGCTTTGCTATAAGCAGATGGAAGAGAACATCAAATTAGATCTCTGTTAAAATAGTCTGATTTGAATGGCGCAGATAGCGAAAAAGAGCTCTTCGTGCGACTGCTACGGTCGCAGGTTCGAATCCTGCCTCGGGCATGGATGTGTGTGATGTCCTTAGGTTGGTTAGGTTTAAGTAGTTCTAAGTTCTAGGGGACTGATGACCACAGCAGTTGAGTCCCATAGTGCTCAGAGCCATTATAGATCTTCTGAAATTTAGAATGCCTATGGAAGAGGCTCTATCGTCAACCGAGCGAAGTGGTGCAGTGGTTAGACACTTGTCTCGCATTCGGGAGGACGACGATTCAAACCCGCGTCTGATCATCCTCATTTAGGTTTTCAGTGATTTCCCTAAATCGCTTCAGGTAAATGCCGGCAAGGTTCCTATGAAAGGATACGTCCGACTTCCTTCTCCACCCTCTCGTAATCCGATGAGACCGATGATCTCACTGTTTGGTCCCCTCCCCCGAATCAACCAACCAAAGTGTGGTCCTAACAGAAAGAGGAGGCCATTAGAATGTGTAATAATATCAGAACGGAAGTTAAGCATCTAAAAAAAAGGCAAGAATATACAGACCTAATCCTAAATCAAGTCCGGAAAAGTGATACGATAGATATGATCACTGTCCCACAGTGGTTGGGATTTTCTCCCCACGAACTTGTCAAAATGAGCACTGCATTAGCAGAACTAAAACAAAAAGACATAAAATGCGACCAATATCCCTGTCTTGCAAAGGGAAAAAACTGTTTCAAACTGTTTCACAAAAAGTGAAGCAGTTTGCAATGTCTCTTTGTATTACAAATGCCGTAAATTTGTTTTGATTTTTACATTTTTATGCCATGAAATGTGTGTTGTAAACTTTCTAACATTTTGCTAGCATTTGTATCAAGTAAAAGTAAGGTAAGAAAAATCTTTTATTTATTACTATTCCCCATAGTATCAGATATGTTACAGCAAGTCAAGGTCCAATTAAGCTGAAATAAAACCTGACTCGCAAGATCTTACTGGTGCTTTTCCCCTTAAATTATAAGTGAAAGAGCGCTTTATTATTTTTATCGTCTAATATGCCGAAATAATCAGAGCATTCAACTCAGTTCACCATTTTCTTTAAAAAGAGTGTTCACTATAGGAAAGAATATTGTTTAGGTTGAGTTCTTTCTTGCTTTTATTGGTGTACTTTTAGCTTTGAATCATCTGTGTTTTGTGTAATAAATAAATGCATGTTGTGTTGCTTCAAACGCACACCGTTTTATTGCAAAATCATGGGCTGTGGAAAACTTTTTTTGCGCAGCACTCGTCTAAATTAGAAACATCTTGAATGGTGGGAGAAGAAGCTCTGCTAATTCAAGGGGGGCCGGCCGGAGTGGCCGAGCGGTTCTAGGCGCTACAGTCTGGAACCGCGCGACCGCTGCGGTCGCAGGTTCGAATCCTGCCTCGGGCATGGATGTGTGTGATGTCCTTAGGTTAGTTAGGTTTAAATTGTTCTAAGTTCTAGGGGACTGATGACCTTAGCAGTTAAGTCCCATAGTGCTCGGAGCCATTTGAACCATTTTTTAATTCAAGGGAGTGTGGTAAGGAGCATTAAGTTTACTTACTTGTAGCGGAAAAAAATCTCGGCTCTGGTCCAACAGCAGAATAGTGTGCTATCAGGGATGATACTCCGTCGCCATTTATTACAGCATGAGTTATGTGCGCCTCGTCCATTACTCCACCTATTTTTGACGAATATGCAGAAACATTCTAAACGGCAATGATGTATGGATCGACGTCACTGGGGACAGGAATGGCATCAGATAGTGTTTTCGGATGAATCCAGTTTCTGTTTGTTTGAAAATTATGGCCGCATTTTGGTTCGCCGCAGACAGGGGGAACGATATAACAGTAACAGCATTCGCAAAAGACTTACAGCGCCAACTCGAGGCCATACGGTGGTGGGGTGCTATTCGGTACAACCACAAATCACAGTTGGCTCATGTCCAGGGCACTGTGACCAGCATAACCTACGTGAATGACATCCTGCAACATGTAGCTAGACCCTTTCTGCACAATATGCCGACGTTACATTTCAGCAAGATAATTCATGACCGCATGTTGCTACACGAACACGTGCCTTCTTGGTGTCACAGGGTGTCAAGCCTTTTGACCTGGCCCACCAGATCACCACACTTGTCGCCAGTCGAATGGGATATGGTGAAAGGACAGGTACAGCGCTGTGACCCAATGCCAACCGCCACCGATGAACTTTGGAACCAGGTGAATGCAGTATCGATGGCTATACCACAGGACGCGACTCGCTAGTTATACGCGTCGATTTCATCACGTATGGAACACGTTATCAGGGTACATTGTTGACCCTGTGCCTACTGGGCAACAGGACACATTCTGAACCGAGATGACTGAAATGCTAATCATATCTGCAGAACATAGAAATGTACATGTCCTCTGAATATGCACGTCCTATCTCTTGTCATTCAAGGTGTTCTGTTTTCTTCTGAACTTGAGTGTATTAATGCAGCTCAGACTTTCACAGCAGCAGAAAACTCCTAAAGTTCACAAAAGATAGCCATTGCACACTTGATACTTAACACTTGTTCGACAGGACACTTTTCCAGAAATGTGGCAACATAATGAGAAATAACAAACAATGTTTATTAACAGTGTGCTACAAAATGGTACTGAAGTCTGGTACAAATTGATGTGTGGCACTTGCGGTCCTAAACCTAATGTGATACAATAAAAATAACACTGCTGTGTCTTGGCAATCACCGAGAGAGGTGGCGCAGTGGTTAGCACACTGGACACGCATTCGGGAGGACGACGGTTCAATCCCGCGTCCGGCCATCCTGATTTGGGTTTTCCGTGATTTCCCTAAATCGCTCCAGGCAAATGCCGGGATGGTTCCTTTGAAAGGGCACGGTCGATTTCCTTCCCCTTCCTTCCATAATCCGATGGGACCGATGACCTCGCTGTTTGGTCTCTTCCCCCAAACAATCCAATCCAATCCAGTCCAATCTTGGCAGTCTATTATTTTGCCACTATAAGTGAAAGGAATGTTGCAGACCTACTGTTGCTGGCCCTAGTCCTCCGTAAATAACGACTGCTAACTAGGAAGGGGATCTTCCGAGTACTGTACTCAGCTGACTGCAGCCACTAAACTGAACTAATTGCTCGCGTGAAACTGCCTGAGTGTCTAGAGTGTGTCGCGTAATGGTGCCTGTCGGCGGAAGACTATCTATGTCTGCCAGTACAAAGCGGAAGCAGTGTTATCCGTGGTTAAGAGCGCTCCCTACGGCGGGTGTACATACCTTCTACATCTACATCGATGCTGTACCACTACTTGTCGTTTGCTTTCCCGTTCCACTCGCAAATACAGCGAGGAAAAATCGAGTGTCTATATGCCTCTGTGTGAGTCCTAATTTCTCATATCTTATCTTCGTGGTCGATGCAATGTACAGTATGTTGGCGGCAGTACTTCGGCAGTCAGCTTCAAATGTCGGTTCTCTAAATTTTCTCAATAGCGTTTCTCGAAAAGAACGTCGCATTTCCTGCGTCGATTCCCATTTGAGTTCTCGAAGTGTTGTGTCTAGACAAGGCAGCCTAGACACAATGAGAGGAAGCCGAAAGGCACGCGCTTAAACTCACGCAGGCTGGCGTGAGGTCTGAAACAGGATACCTAATGAATGCTATAAAGAAAAGTACGTAGCTTCTGGAATACTTAACTTTAATCCACATTTGTAGAACATCGCTCTTGATGATACATTAATAGAATCTCAACATCAATTGAATACGGCGCCTTGCTAGGTCGTAGCAAATGTAGCTGAAGGCTATGCTAACTATCGTCTCGGCAAATGAGAGCGTATTTGTCAGTGAACCATTGCGATGAACGTCGGCTGTACAACTGGGGCGAGTGCCAGGACGTCTCTCTAGACCTGCCGTGTGGTGGCGCTCGGTCTGCAATTACTGACAGTGGCGACACGCGGGTCCGACGTATACTAATGGACCGCGGCCGATTTAAAGGTTACCACCTAGCAAGTGTGGTGTCTGGCGGTGACACCACACGAAGCATATCCGTAACACGCTTTGTTCGAACCTACCAGTAACAAACGTAGCAGCCCACCTCTGAATAGGTTCGATGTCTTCCTTCAATCCGACCTGGCACTTATCGCACACACTCAAGCAGTACTTAAGAATAGGTCGCACCAGCGTCCTATATGCGGTCTCCTATACACGTCAATCACTGTTTCCGAAAATTCTGCCAATAATCCGAAGTCGACTATTCGCCTTCCCTACCACAGTCTCAAATGCTCGTTCCATTTCCTATAGCATTGCAACGCTGCGCCTAGATATTTAAACGAGTTGACTGTGTCAGGTAGGTGGTGGTGGTGGTGGTTAGTGTTTAACGTCCCGTCGACAACGAGGTCATTAGAGACGGAGCGCAAGCTCGGGTTAGGGAAGGATTGGGAAGGAAATCGGCCGTGCCCTTTCAAAGGAACCATCCCGGCATTTGCCTGAGACGATTTAGGGAAATCACGGAAAACCTAAATCAGGATGGCCGGAGACGGGATTGAACCGTCGTCTTCCCGAATGTCAGGTAGGACACTGTAATACTGTAACCGAACGTTACAGGTTTGTTATTCCCACTCATCCGCATTATTTTACATTTTTCCACATTTAGAGCTAGCTGCAAGTAATCACAACAACTAAAAATTTTGTTTAAGTCATCTTGTATCTTCCTACAGTCACTCTAATTCAACACCTTACGGTATACCACAGCATCATCAGCAAACAATCGCAGATTGCTGCCGCCCTGTCTACCAAATTATTTATATATATATGGAGAACAGTGGTACTATGACACTTCCATGGGACACTCCTGACGATACCCTTGTTATGCTGAACTCTCGCCGACGAGGACAACATACTGGGTTCTACTACTTAAGCAGTCTTCGAGCCACTCACAAGCCTGTGAACTTATTCCATATGATCCCACCATCGTTAACAGCGTGCAATTGGGCACCGTGTCAAATGATTTACGGAAATCTAGAAATATGGAATCTGCCTATTGCCCTTCATCCATAGTTCGCAGTATATCATGTGTGGAAACGGCAAGCTGAGTTGCGCACGAACGATACTGTCTAAAACCATGATTATTCGTGGACATAAGCTTCTCAACCTCAAGAAAGTGTCTTATATTCAGACTGAGAATATTTTCAAGGATTCTTCAGCAAACCGAAGTTAGGGATATTGGTCTGTAATTGTGCGCGCCCGTTCTTTTAACCTTCTTGTATGTTGGAGTCACTTACATTTCTTTCCAGTCACTTGGGACTTTGTGCTGGGCGAGAGATTTACAATAAATGCAAGCTAGGTAAGGGGACAATGCAGCAGAGCACTCTTTGTAAAACCGAAATGGGATTCTATGCAGACCTGATGATTTATTTGCTTTCAAATCTTTCGCTTGTTTCTCTATGCCAGGAATGCTTATTACTATGTCGTCCATAGGGGAGTCTGTCCGATAGTCAAATGACGATATGTTTGTACGGTTCTCCTGTGTGAACGATTTCTCGAAAGTGAAATTTAAGACTTGTGCTTTCGTCTTGCTGTCTTCAACAGCCACACCAGCCTGGTCAACAAGGGACTGAATAGAAGCCTTAGACCATCGGCGGCCATATAGGATACGCTGGAGGAAATGGCACGGAAGCAGGAAGAGGTCTGGGTTTCCGAGTACCATATGTAGGCTGTTGCACGCCACAGAGAGAGGCCAGGTGTGTGATGGTACGTGTGTGGCGGCGACCTCTCGCGGTATTTGTCGCGTACCTCTTGCTTGGTATACAACAGCTCCTGTACTTAGTACTCCGTCTTCGGGACACGAGTGGCCTACCGGGACCATCCGACCGCCGTGTCATCCTCCGAGTTGGATGCGGATAGGAGGGGCGTGGTGTTAGCACACCGCTCTCCCGGTCGTTATGATGGTATTCTTGACCGAATCCGCTACTATTCGGTCGAGTAGCTCCTTAACTGGCATCACGAGGCTGAATGCACCCTGAAAAATGCAACAGCGCATGGCAGCCTGGATGGTCACCCATCCAAGTGCCGACCACGCCCGACAGCATAATACATAAATGACATAGTAAATGGTAGGATTACCGGTATTGTTGGTAGCACTGGTAGGGAAATAAATGTGTTTTAGAGAAACTGGGAGCCGACGATTTCCCTTCAATTTTTTGGTTGTTTGTTTTGCTGGTACTTGGAATCGCACATCATTCAGTGTTAGTCCATTGTGTATTTTATTTACTTACAGAATATAAATTGCACTTTACAAGTAATGAAAATTAGTTAATAGCGTAAATTCTGCTCTTTTACCTAACCAAGGTATTTATTTTTGATGCAAGTACAGTTTGTATTGTATAGTATTGTAACTGGGGACCTAGAAACAACGGAGAGGCTCCGTCCCCGCTGCAGCCGCAGTGGTCCACAGCTCCACGACGACTACCGCAGTCCGCCGGCCGGGGTGGCCGAGCGGTTCTAGGCGCTAAAGTCTGGAGCCGCGCGACCGCTACGGTCGCAGGTTCCAATCCTGCCTCGGGCATGGATGTGTGTGATGTCCTTAGGTTAGTTAGGTTTAAGTAGTTCTAAGTTGTAGGGGACTGATGACCTCAGAAGTTAAGTCCCATAGTGCTCAGAACCATTTGAACTACCGCAGTCCACTTCACTCCTCCGCCGCCCCACACCGAACCCAGGGTTATTGTGCGGTTCGGCCCCCGGTGGACCCACCAGGGAACGTCTCACACCAGACGAGTGTAGCCCCTATGTTTGCGTGGTCGAGTAATGGTGGTGTACGCATACGTGGAGAACTTGTTTGCGCAGCAATCGCCGACATAGTGTAACTGAGGCGAAATAAGGGGAACCAACCCGCATTCGCCGAAGCAGATGGGACCAAGAGCTCCTTCCCGCCCAGAAAAGTACAATTTACATCCACTAACATTATGTTATTTTGTACTCAATAGAACGTCCCTTCATCATGTTCAAAGGCAAGAGTTTCCTGTTATTATCGATAAATGTGAATGTTGTTTATGAGTGACAGAAACGTTTTCGTAAGTTCGACGAAGTACTGAAGCTATGTTTGATATTTTTTTGCCCTTTTTTTACGAAAATTGCGTTTTCTAGCGCTACATGATAAATCTGTTTTTTCTTCAACATCACTCCGTTTCACGTCACAAATCAACAATTTTCGAATAAAGCCTTAATTAAACATTGACAATTTCAATTTTTGTTTATTTTTACATAACAGGAAGGAGGATAACAATGTAGAACAAAAATGTTCGGTAGGTTTTGTGGCCCTTTATATTCCGTAACTCAGTTTCTAGACGATTCACCCCTTCCGCTATATAGGGAAATCTTGTAAGACACTTATCGCGTATGGGAAGAAAGCGGTTGTTATGAGGTATGCCTGATAGGTATGCAACACCCTTAATGTACAGATATCGCGGGAACGACCTTAGATTTCACTTAGTATTATAATTGCTTTCTATCCTTATATGTTCGAAACTAACTGAACAAATGATGTCCAGACACCAAAAATAGAAGAAAACGTAGGTTTCAAGTGTGTGAGCAAATAATAGTTTTCGAAAGAACAGACGCAAATGCATTCTGCAGGAACAGAAATTCGTGTTGTCCAGTATGAATAAAACGAGTCACATACTTGATCATAAGTGTCGAATATTGAACAGAATGTAGCTCGGGTATTACTGAATACAGAGGCCATTGTTTAAGGAAGCCGTTTTACGTCAGTAGAAGTTTTGCCAGAGAAGACTTGGTACACGACGGGAGCGGTCAGATCTAACTTGTGCGTATCGTGGTTGGGTGGTGTGGGGAACGGCAAGCGCTGCCGACGGGATGGCTTTCCAGGTTACAAAGCAGCTGTACAAATGAAGCGCAGCGCTAGGTAGCGGCCGGAGCAATAAAGCGACATATTACCGGCCACAGAGTCCTTTGCAAACAGCTACCGCCTAGTCACTTTATTGCGCTATTATTGTTTTCCCGTGTGGAAATATTGCGTGCAAAATTAATCAGCTCCACTGGACACGCGTTTTACTGAAGCTCAGTCCCGCCTCCTCATTCTTTATTAATTTCGCGCAGGTCTCTAAATATGCACCTCAGTGAAAGACAAAAGACGTTCTCAGTTCAGTGTACCACCTCTACTAGACTACATCACAAAGTGGGCTTTTACTTCCGGAGCGCATACCATCTTTAAAGTGTAATTTCGGACCCTTTTCGGGCAGGTTTATGGTGAATAGTACGTGGGACAAGTGTCATTTCGCCCTTACTTATCCCACACACTAAATATGAATGTATACCCCCGAATGTGTTTTGATTTCTTGTACATTTTGTTCTACGAACTGCCTTGTTAAAAGTTGTCTTCTCAACACAAATATATTATGAATGTGGTTAAAATACAATGATATTTAAAAATATAACGTTTGTGACACCCCCTCTGTACAGTTTAAGAAATGTACGTTACTTTTATAACATTGTATCTTTGAGTTTTTCTCACGGCGTTTCGTGAAAATGCACGTTTCTCTTCCAAGGATTTGCAATTAACCCTCAATGGCTGTCTGGTAATGAGTGAAGTGGTAATTTACAAATTTAACAAGATGTGTCTGGATTTCTCGAACCACCACCTTCAGCTTGAGCTAGCTAGGATCCCAGACACACGGCCTCACAAGAAGTGTAGGGAAGAGGATCCGGGCACTCCCTACGACTAACACTGCCAAATCCAGATTAATATGCCGATCCCGCGAAGATAGCTGATAAAGGCCAGGAAAAGTAAGAAGAGGAAGAAGAGGAAGAAGAAAGGAAACTGTCAGGTAAGTCGTTATTGCACTTCCATTCGGAGCGTTATTAAATATATTTATCCACTTGTGCAATTCTTGGCATGTTGGATTAACGGATGAAATTGGCAATATTCGAAGAATAGTTGCGTGATTGGTTAAAGAGTGTTTAGAAAGCGTGAAAGAGCCGAAGAAGTGATGATGATGACGACGACGACGACGACGACGATGATGATGATGATGATGATGATCGGTTTGTGGGGCGCTCATCTGCGCGGTTATCAGCGCCCGTACAAATTCCCAACCTTTGCTCAGTCCAAACTCGCCACTTTCAGGAATGATGATGAAATGATGAAGACAACACAAATAGCCAGTCATCTCGAGGCAGGTGAAAATCCATGACCCCGCCGGGAATCGAACCCGGGAGGATGAAGAAGTGGTCAACAGTCTCCAATGGTGGCACTTTAAGAACCGTGAGGACAGTTTCTGTTAAAATACCGAGTGTCGACCTTCAACAGGAGTCAAGAAATAGATTATCGCCTTCCATAACTATCTCAAGTAATAATTATGGTGGTAAGTTTACAAGGAAGTCTAGTTGCAGTAATTCCTTCTGCGAATGGAATAAGGTGGAGATAAAGTCAAACTTGCTAGCAGACTAACCACCGCCATACACGGTATGGAGGTTTGCGGAGTGGGGGGGGGGGGGGGGTGTACATGTGGAATTACGTTGTTCTGATATCAGTTATTTGGTATCTTTGGGAATTATCCTAGACAGATGGACAATATTCGAGAATGGATCGCTGTTCAGGTAGCTACTTTATTCAAATACAATTACAGTCTCTTACGAGTATTTCTTAGATAAAAGAGTTGGCAGTAGATTACATATTCTGGTTGGCTGGTTGATTTGGGGGAGGGGACCAAACAGCGAGGTCATCGGTCTGTCGGATTTGGGAAGGATGGGGAAGGAAGTCGGCCGTGCCCTTTCAAATGGACCACACTGGCATTTGCCTGAAGCGATTTAGGGAAATCACGGAAAACGTAAACCAGGATGGCCGGACGCGGGTTTGAACCATCGTCCTTCCGCACACGAGTCCAGTTAACTAGCCACTGCGTCACCCCGCTTGGTATACATTCCGAAAATGGCTAATTATAATAGAAACTATTTGAGGTAAGCATTTTTTGCGCGGAAGCGGTACCATCTCTTTCTGTACTAATAAATACGAAATTTTGTAAGTGAAGTTTTGTCGCCCAATGACATACGAAACTTTACCATGTATCCGAGACAGCCAATGTCTCGTGAATACGACGCAGATATATGTTCTGCAGATTTGTCGAACTTACTTTGTGGTTTAGTGATGACATCGGCATCTGAAAACCAACTTTTCCAAATGCACCATGACTTCTAAACATAAGTTTTAATAAGTAGCTACCCAGTATTTTAGTTATCTTATTAGTTTATCGTACATATCGACAAAATGGTTCAAATGGCTCTGAGCACTATGGAACTTAACATCTGAGGTCATCAGACCCCTAGAACTTAGAACTACTTAAACCTAACTAACCTAAGGACATCACACACATCCATGCCCGAGGCAGGATTCGAACCTGCGACCGTAGCGGTCGTGCGGTTCCAGAGTGAAGCCCCTACAACCGCTCCGCCACACCGGCCGGCTGTACATATGGACACACGAATCACAAATGTGATAGTGTATAACATTACAGACGAAGTGATTGGTGAACTTCACATTTCCTAGAATATTTTGGAAACTAGAGGAAACAATGGAGTTACCAATGGGGAGAAAATATAAAATCAATAACGTTAACAACAGAGATATTGAATATTGTTTGATTAAAACTATTTCGGTATGTTGAGCCGATTTTCTGATAGCATCAGGATAGTATTTCTGGCAGAAAAGAAATATTAGTATTTCAGGATTTTGGAAGTGTTTGTAACACCTATTTAAAATTTTAGTATAAAAATATGTTATTAATAATTCTTGTTTCATATAATCTTGGTTTTTATATCCAAACAGTAAAATATCCACGACTTTGAAACTGGAAATAATTCATTAGAAATTGTTATGGATCGCTACACAAATTCTCGTTTCATGGTTTTCCTAAAAGCATGTAGGAGCTACATACATTGACTGGGTACATGGCGTCGATCGACCACATGAATTGTGTAGTACTGGAGCTAGTGCGGGTTTCAGTTCGCTGGTAAGACTCCGATAGAATGGAGTTTGTTTACGAAATAAATTGTTTTAAAATAATCTGTTTGAACTGCAATTAATCACTGATAAAATTTATAGATCCACAAAGAGCTGGAATGCCAGGGTTCATGTAACGCGTATACAAATACTTCAAAATATGAAGCGGCAGCTTCTTCAAATGAGATGCCTAATTCCGTCCGAACAGCTCTCGGAAGGACCAATGGTACCGATGGACCGCCGTATCATCCTCAGCCGATAGGCGTCAGTGGATACGGTTATGGAGGGGCCGGTGGGCAGCACGCCGCTCTCCCGGTTGTTGTCAGGTTTCGTGACCGGAGCTGCCACTTCTCAGTCAAGTAGATCCTCGATTGGCCTCACAAGGGCTTGGTGCACCCAGCTTGCCAGCAGAGCTCGGCATAGCCGGACGGCCACCCATCCCAGTGCTAGGCAAGCCTGACAGCGCTTAACTACGGTGATCTGACGGGTACCGGTGTTACCACTACGGCAAGGCCGTTGGCAAGACGTCTAATATCTAGCGATATTCAGTGAAGTGTGCAGCAGGCGGTAATATATATATACACTCCTGGAAATTGAAATAAGAACACCGTGAATTCATTGTCCCAGGAAGGGGAAACTTTATTGACACATTCCTGGGGTCAGATACATCACATGATCACACTGACAGAACCACAGGCACATAGACACAGGCAACAGAGCATGCACAATGTCGGCACTAGTACAGTGTATATCCACCTTTCGCAGCAATGCAGGCTGCTATTCTCCCATGGAGACGATCGTAGAGATGCTGGATGTAGTCCTGTGGAACGGCTTGCCATGCTATTTCCACCTGGCGCCTCAGTTGGACCAGCGTTCGTGCTGGACGTGCAGACCGCGTGAGACGACGCTTCATCCAGTCCCAAACATGCTCAATGGGGGACAGATCCGGAGATCTTGCTGGCCAGGGTAGTTGACTTACACCTTCTAGAGCACGTTGGGTGGCACGGGATACATGCGGACGTGCATTGTCCTGTTGGAACAGCAAGTTCCCTTGCCGGTCTAGGAATGGTAGAACGATGGGTTCGATGACGGTTTGGATGTACCGTGCACTATTCAGTGTCCCCTCGACGATCACCAGTGGTGTACGGCCAGTGTAGGAGATCGCTCCCCACACCATGATGCCGGGTGTTGGCCCTGTGTGCCTCGGTCGTATGCAGTCCTGATTGTGGCGCTCACCTGCACGGCGCCAAACACGCATACGACCATCATTGGCACCAAGGCAGAAGCGACTCTCATCGCTGAAGACGACACGTCTCCATTCGTCCCTCCATTCACGCCTGTCGCGACACCACTGGAGGCGGGCTGCACGATGTTGGGGCGTGAGCGGAAGACGGCCTAACGGTGTGCGGGACCGTAGCCCAGCTTCATGGAGACGGTTGCGAATGGTCCTCGCCGATACCCCAGGAGCAACAGTGTCCCTAATTTGCTGGGAAGTGGCGGTGCGGTCCCCTACGGCACTGCGTCCTACGCATCCTACGGTCTTGGCGTGCATCCGTGCGTCGCTGCGGTCCGGTCCCAGGTCGACGGGCACGTGCACCTTCCGCCGACCACATCGATGTACTGTGGAGACCTCACGCCCCACGTGTTGAGCAATTCGGCGGTACGTCCACCCGGCCTCCCGCATGCCCACTATACGCCCTCGCTCAAAGTCCGTCAACTGCACATACGGTTCACGTCCACGCTGTCGCGGCATGCTACCAGTGTTAAAGACTGCGATGGAGCTCCGTATGCCACGGCAAACTGGCTGACACTGACGGCGGCGGTGCACAAATAATGCGCAGCTAGCGCCATTCGACGGCCAACACCGCGGTTCCTGGTGTGTCCGCTGTGCCGTGCGTGTGATCATTGCTTGTACAGCCCTCTCGCAGTGTCCGGAGCAAGTATGGTGGGTCTGACACACCGGTGTCAATGTGTTCTTTTTTCCATTTCCAGGAGTGTATATATATATAATATATATATTTTAGCTGCGCCGTAAGATTACTCCTGTTCCATACAATGCTGGGTAGTGGATTTAATCGGTGCTTATGAATTTCTCTTAGACCGGGAACTAGTCTTAATTGATGCCCACGGTGTGTACAGTTTTCAAGGGGTATTGCATTGTATTGTATGTTAACCGGGGGCCTAGAAACGAGAGGCTCCGTCCCCGCCGCAGCCTCAGTGGTTCAAATGGCTCTGAGGACTATGGGACTTAACATCTGAGGTCATCAGTTCCCTAGAACTTAGAACTACTTAAACCTTACTAACCTAAGGACACCACAAACATCCATGCCCGAGGCAGGATTCGAAACTGCGACCGAAGCGGTTGCACGGTTCCAGACTGAAGCACCTACAACCGCTCAGCCACACCGGCCGGCTAAAGCCGCAGTGGTCCACAACCCCAGGACGAACCCAGGGTTATTGTGCCGTTCGGCCCCCGGTGGACCCCCACCAGGGAACGTCTCACACCAGACAAGTGTAACCTCTATGTTTGCGTGGTAGAGTAATTGTGGTGTACGCGTACGTGGAGAACTTGTTAGCGCAGCAATCGCCGAAATTGTGTAGCTGAAGTGGAATAAGGGAAACCAGCCCGCATTCGCCGAGGCAGATGGAAAGCCGCTTAAAAATCATCCACAGACTGGCCGTCTCACCGGACCTCGACACAAGTCCGCCGGGCGGATTCGTGCCGGGGATCAGGCGCTCCTGCCCGGTAGACCGCACGGCTAACCGGGCGGGCTTTTCAAGGGGTAATCTAAGCCTAGTCCTCAGCTCGTATACATCGGTACATGAGATTATGAAGATGAAATGCAAGTAACAGCGATGAGCGTACAACTAATTACTCTTCCGGAATTTCATTCGTGAGTGAACAGAAGAGAATCATTAATATTAGGAGCAAAAAAAAAAAAAAAAAAAAACATTCTGTGTGTTGTTTCCAATTTAAGTTGTTCGCATTGTAATTCCTAGGAATTTAGTTGAATTTACGGTCGTTAGATTTGACTGATTTATCGTGTAACCGAACTTTAACGGATTCCTTTTAGCACTCATGTGGATGTCATCATACTTTCAATTATTTATTGTCAATTGCAAATTTTCGCACCATACAGATATCATATCTACATCGTTTTTCAAGTGTTTTTGATCTTCTGGTAACTTTACTAGACGATACACGATAGCATCATCCTCAAACAACCTAAGACGGCTGCTCAGATTGTCTCCTAAATCGTTTATGCAGATAAGAAACAGCAGAGGGCCTATAACACTACCTTGGCAAGCGCCAGAAATCACTTCTGTTTTACTCCATGACAGGAAGTCACGAATCCAGTCCCACAACTGAGGCGATATGCCATAAGCACGCAGTTTGATTACAAGCCTTTTGTGGGGTACGGTGTCAAAAGCCTGCTGGAAATCTAAGAATACGTAATCAGTTGGAAATCTTTTGTCGATAGCACTCAACGTTTCGCATGAGCAAAAAGCTATCAGTGTCTCATAAGAACGATGTATTCTAAATCCGTGTTGACTATGTGTCATTATACCGTTCTCTTCGAGGTAATTCATAATGTTCGAACACAATATATGTTCCAAAATCCTGCTGCATTACGACGTTAATGATACAGGCCTGTAATTTAGTGGATTACTTCTAATACGATTTTACTGAGGCTCCGTTGTGTCATGACAGTTTCCTCGAATATTTAAATCTGCTCGGAAGACGTCTTTTCGTCCTTACTCTGGTGCTGGGTTTGCTATAACCTAACAAACGACAGAATTAGCACCACGGCTTCGCACACTCCCTGCAGATGCTTTATACCCTCTGCTGCAGTACTTACAACACACGCAGCCTAGGAATCTGTAAACACAGGAACGTTTAACACTGACCTACAGGAAACGGTCTATTCCTGGCACACTTTACAATGGCTCTCAGGCAAGATTAAGTCGTCGGCCGCACAGGTTCGTGCAGACACGGTCGGTCTTGTACATCACAGATGAACATAATGCGTAGATATAGAGAAATAGAGACGCGTAATTATTTTTCATGTACAATGTTTCTCTTTAGCATTTTACCTCCCCTATAAACGCGATGATTTAGTAACAGTCGTTGCATGCATAAGGATAAAACGAAACAGTAGTATTTTTTGCGGTATTTCGTTAATGTTTCCCACACGCAGAGAGAATATAGATCCCCACCACTTTAATATGGTTCAAATGGCTCTGAGCAGTATGGGACTTAACATCTGACGTCATCAGTCTCCTAGACATTGAACTACTGAAATCTAACCAACCTAAGGACATCACACACATCCATGCCCGAGGCAGGATTCGAACCTGTGACCGTAGCGCCGCTTTAATAACTGGTTCTCTTTCAATGAACCGTCTGCTTACGGAGCCATTTTTTTAAATCGAAAGAAGTGGCCAGTGTCGCTGATTGTCATTTGGAGGACTCGGCTTTGCTGCCAGGGATTTTTCCTTGATTGGAGAACCAGAAAGGGGTCCATTCAGCATCGTAACTTCGACTGTGGAGCTATTTGAGTGAGAATTAGCGGCTCCAAGGGCTGCAAAGCAGACAATGGTTGGGATCTCTGACCCCATGGCCACCAATATCCCATCCAAATTACGCCAGTGACTAAGGATGATACGATGATCGCTCAGTCCCGATTGTCTCGTCTGAAGCCATGAAGCCAGAACGGCTGAGGTTCCAATGAAGTAATAAATTGCCTCTGAGTACCTTGACTGGTACTGTTCTCTGTTTATTTATTTATTTTTTTTTTTTTTTTTGCTGCACATTTCCGTAACCGTTCTGGACAATTCTCCATTCAGTTATTCTTTAGATGACATCTTGACGAATTTGGGCTGTATCTTACTTTTATATCCAAAGTTTCCTACACAGTCTTGATAGAAATGACATCTGGCGAGTTTGGCGACCAGTCAGCAACTTGAGGGCAGCCAAACGTGCTCAGGGCGTGGATTAAGTTTCAGACTATGAGAAGCGTAGAATATGAATGTCGACCAGATACTCAGTCTTACACACTTCCGTGTAAATGTTCTTTAAATACAGTCAAGTAATTATTTTTATAGATTCTGTGGTCAAGAAATGTATGTTTACTCTCTACAGTCGAAAGACGCCACAAATAATTCAACTACGCTGATTGCGTGGATATTTCATGTCTGAAAATATTTATTTCGCTGTTTTTCGTAGGTCTTGCATTTCACGTGAATTTTACCATGTTATCAATAGACATTAATTTAATTTTGTGTACAATTATACCTCTTTACCAAGCAGAATTCACACTAACTACTACACTACCGACCATTAAAATTGCTACACCACGAAGATGACGTGCTACAGACGCGAAATTAAACCGACAGGACGAAGATACTGTGATATGCAAATGATTAGCTTTTCAGAGCATTCACAGAAGGTTGGCATCTCGTGGTCGTGCGGTAGCGTTCTCGCTTCCCACGCCCGGGTTCCCGGGTTCGATTCCCGGCGGGGTCAGGGATTTTCTCTGCCTCGTGATGGCTGGGTGTTGTGTGCTGTCCTTAGGTTAGTTAGGTTTAAGTAGTTCTAAGTTCTAGGGGACTGATGACCATAGATGTTAAGTCCCATAGTGCTCAGAGCCATTTGAACCACAGAAGGTTGGCGCCGGTGGCGACACCTACAACCTACTGACATGAGGAAAGTTTCCAACCGATTTCTCATACACAAACAACAGTTGACCGGCGTTGCCTGGTGAAACGTTGTTGTGATGCCTCGTGTAAGGAGGAGAAATGCGTACCATCACGTTTCCGACTTTGATAAAGGTCGGATTGTAGCCTATCGCGATTGCGGTTTATCGTATCGCGACATTGCTGCTCGCGTTGGTCGAGATCCAATGACTGTTAGCAGGGTATGGAATCGGTGGGTTCAGGAGGGTAATACGGAACGCCGTGCTGGATCCCAACAGCCTCGTTTCACTAGCAGTCGAGATGACAGGCATCTTATCCGCATGGCTGTAACGGATCGTGCAGCCACGTCTCGGTCCCTGAGTCAACAGATGGGGACGTTTGCTAGACAGCAACCATCTGCATGAACAGTTCGACGACGTTTGCCGCAGCATGGACTATCAGCTCGGAGACCATGGATGCGGTTACCCTTGACGCTGCATCATAGACAGGAGTGCCTGCGATGGTGTACTCAACGACGGACCTGGGTGCACGAATGGCAAAACGTCATTTTTTCGGATGAATCCAGGTTCTGTTTACAGCATCATGATGGTCGCATCCGTGTTTGGCGACATCGCGGTGAACGGACATTGGAAACGTGTATTCGTCATCGCCATACTGGCGTATCATCCGGAGTGATGGTATGGGGAAAACCCTACGTTTCAGCAGGATAATGCATGACCGCATGATGCAGGTCCTGTACGGGCCTTTCTGGAAACAGAAAAAAATGTTCGACTGCTGCCCTGGCCAGCACATTCTCCAGATCTCTCACCAATTGAAAACGTCTGGTCAATGGCCGAGCAACTGGCTCTTCACAGTATGCCAGTCACTACTCTTGATGAACTGTGGTATCGTGTTGAACCGGCCGGAGTGGCCGAGCGGTTCTAGGCGCTACAGTCTGGAACCGCATGATCACTATGGTCGCAGGTTCGAATCCTGCCTCGTGGCATGGATGTGTGTCATGTCCTTATGTTAGTTGGGTTTAAGTAGTTCTAAGTTCTAGGGTACTGATAACCTTAGAAGTTAAGTCCCATACTGCTCAGAGCCATTTGAACCATTTTCTCGTGTTGAAGATGCATGGGCAGCTGTACCTGTACACGCCATCCAAGCCAGAGGTGGTTGTTCTGGGTACTGATTTATCAGGATCTGTGCACCCAAATTGCGGAAAATGTAATCAAATGTCAGTTCTAGTATAATATATTTGTCCAACGAATACCCGTTTATCATCTGCATTTCGAATCCTGTCTCGGGCATGGATGTGTGTGATGTCCTTAGGTTAGTTATGTTTAAGTAGTTCTACGTTCTAGGGGACTGATGGCCTCAGAAGTTAAGTCCCGTAGTGCTCAGAGCCACTTCAACCATTTTTTTAAACCTGATGTCTGTAAAACATATTGTTGGATGTATTTGTGATTCAAGGTTAACATCGATTTGCTAAATAAATGTCTTCAGGCCATAGTAAAGCTTGGCAGAAGGAGTGTAATTTTATGGGGATGTGAATCTTTGATCTGGTGGAGTGGACTTACATTTATTGGCGGTACTGTAGCTAAATAAAGTTACCGACAATTTTGGAAATGCATCCAAAAAATAATGAATGACTGGAGCACAGGGCGACATCCAAATATCACCACGCAAAGAACCCCAATTTGTTATGCATACAATTTTTTGGCCCCTTTATACCACCCTAACGTTATTATAACACCTTAGCAGTCTCTGTATCCAATTTTCTAGAGAATTTATGCGAAAATCTGAAAGGAATGTTTTAGTCAAGAGAGGAACTGAAGAATAGATCGAAGCAGGAATGGCTGCATGTTCAACTCAAATACACCGGAGCTGAAGGAGACATGCAAGACATTTTAAAAGATGCAATAAGAAGCAACAGATACCAAACAAAGTTGTACAGTTATAGGCTGACATTTTTATTATCTCATGACAAGGTGGTTGAGTATTGCATGAGTCGTCTTATTCTTATTCTTCTTCTCCTTCTTCAACTTCATAGAGTAGGCTGACAGCCTGTTCCGTTTTCACTGCAGCAATGTAATCCTCGGTCGTTCTACACCTCTCTTCGCTATAAGTTTATGAGAGATTACTTGTTTAAATAACCTGTCATCCCCATATTCTGTTATGTTGTTTCTATTCTATTCGTCCTTGGCCTATTTAATTTATAAGTTTTTCATTGATAAATTTTTATTAAAATATTCTATTGTACTGTATTTAATCTATTGGGGCACATCTTTTAATTTCCTTAAAAATAAAATTTCAGCAGACTGTTCCTTTTTTGTCTTTCTTAGTTAATGCCCAACATTCTCTTCCATATGTTAGAATAGGAATATCAATTACTTTTTGGAATAGAATTTTAACTATCCTTGTCGTATCATCAATTATTCTGTTGATTGTTCCACATATCATTTAAAATTTACTTAATTTATTAGTGACATCGTTTTGATATTCATAGTTAATTTCGCAGCCTAACAGCTGAAAATGTGACACCTATTCTATTGGTTGTTCATCTGTTACTACTTTGGAGCGCAATGGAAATTTCTCTCTGAGGTCCAATTCCTTAGTTATTTTTCACGAATTTTTGAGGTGGAAATTCTTACATTTTTGACGTAGACGATGTTTTCGAAACTGGAGGACGTTTTTTGTCTTCTGAATGATTAGCTGGTCATCGGAAAAGAGCAGAGTATTTATGAGTATGTCCTGGTATTAATCCGACACCTTGTTTAATTTTCGATTCCTCTGTCTAACTCTATCATCTCAGTATATTTTTGGACTATAGATTTGAATTCTTGTCGATGTGCTGTGGCTATTTTGCATAGTTAATAGTATTTAGATTATTATTTTTGAACTAAGTATGAGAAAGAGGCACAAACATTCCGAAATCATAAAAACGTTTAATTTTAGGCTCGAGTATGCTCTAAATACACTATTGGCCATTAAAATTGCTACACCAAGAAGAAATGCAGATGATAAACTGGTATTCATTGGAAAAATATATTATACTAGAACTGAAATGTGATTACATTTTCACGCATTTTGGGTGCATAGATCCTGAGAAATCAGTACCCAGAACAACCACCTCTGGCCGTAATAACGGACTTGATACGCCTGGGTATTGAGTCAAACAGACCTTGGGTGGCGTGTACAGGTACAGCTGCCCATGCAGCTTCAACACGATACCACAGTTCATCAAGAGTAGTGACTGGCGTATTGTGACGAGCCAGTTGGCCGGCCACCATTGACCAGACGTTTTCAATTGTTGAGAGATCTGGAGAATGTGCTGGCCAGGGCAGCAGTCGAACATATTGTGCATCCAGAAAGGCTCCTACAGGACCTGCAACATGCAGTCGTGCATTATCCTGCTGAAATGTATGGTTTCGCAGGGATCGAATGAAGGGTAGAGCCACGGGTCGTAACATATCTGAAATATAATCCACTGTTCAAAGTGCCGTCAGTGCGAACAAGAGGTGACCGAGACGTGTAACCAATGGCACCCCATACCATCACGCCGGGTGATACGCCAGTATGGCGATGACGAATACACGCTTCCAACGTGCGTTCACCGCGATGTCGCCAAACACAGATGCGACCATCATGATGCTGTAAACAGAACCTGGATTCATCCGAAAAAATTACATGTTGCGATTCGTGCACCCAGGTTCGTCGTTGAGTACGCCATCGCAGGCGGTCCTGTCTGTTCAAACAATGAAGGCTTTCACGACCGGATGGTACTGTTGTTGATGATTCTTCCGGGTTATATGGCCGTGGTCCATGGAATTCTTCTATTCCTACCGTTTCATCCAATACTACGTTTGACATCTTCAGAGGTATGGCTGGTCCTGCTGAGTCCTGCCGACTGACGAGACGGGCGTCGGAGAGCGGCCTAAATACCGAGGAAAGTGGGCGTGGTCTAGGACAAGTACTTCGTTCTGTTAAAGATAGAAGGCCATCATTATCATCTAGCGGTTTGTATAAAATTCCGTGTACTTATGGCAAGGTCTAGATTGCTACTACGAAAAGAAGTGTGAATACGAGGGTAAAGGAGCATAAAAGTCTTTGCCGACTGGGAAAAATAGATAAATCGGCCGTTGCGGAACATGCTCTTCAGTCAGGTGTCCATGTAGCTAAATTTTCTGAAACTACAGTTTTAAGTGCTACCACGAACTATTATCCACGACTGTATAGGGAGGCTATTGAAATTTATAAACATGAAGATAATTTTAATAGAAAAGAAGAGGCCTTGAAATTAAGCGAGATATGGACAGTGGCGTTACAGAATCGATAAGTGATTTTTATCTATGACGGACTATTATCGATAGTTACATTTTATCTTTGACCAGTTTTCTCTCTGCTACTATGTGCAAGCTAGACCACGCCCACTTTCCTCGGTATTTAGGCCGCTCTCCGACGTCCGACTCGTCAGTCGGCAGGACTCAGCAGGACCAGCCATACCTTTGAAGATGTCCAACGTAGTATTGGATGAAACGTTAGGAATAGAAGAATTCCATGGACCACGGCCATATAACCCGGAAGAATTATCAACAACAGCTCCTGTCTGTGATGCAGCGTCAAGGGTAACCGCAGCCATGGTCTCCGAGCTGATAGTCCATGCTGCTGCAAACGTCGTCGAACTGTTCGTGCAGATGGTTGTTGTCTTGCAAACGTCCCCATCTGTTGACTCAGGGATCGAGATGTGGATGCACGATCCGCTACAGCCATGCGGATAAGATGCCTATCATCTCGACTGCTAGTGAAACGAGGCCGTTGGGATCCAGCACGGCGTTCCATATTATCCCCCTAAACCCACCGATTCCATATTCTGCTAACACTCATTGGATCTCGACCAACGCGAGCAGCAATGTCGCGATACGATAAACCGCAAACGCGATAGGCTACAATCCGACCTTTATCAAAGTCGGAAACGTGATGGTACGCATTTCTCCTCCTTACACGAGGCATCACAACAACGTTTCACCAGGCAACGCCGGTCAACTGCTGTTTGTGTATGAGAAATCGGTTGGAAACTTTCCTCATGTCAGCACGTTGTAGGTGTTGTCACCGACTCCAACCTTGTGTGAATGCTCTGAAAAGCTAATCATTTGCATTTCACGGCATCTTATTCCTGTCGGTTAAATTCCGCATCCGTAGAACGTCATCTTCGTGGTGTAGCAATTTTAATGGCTGGTAGTGTATTAGAAAAAACTTGGAGCATCCGAATGTGAAAGTTAAGACAGTGTAGGTGAAGAGGCCGAGAGAGAAGCGTACTGGCGGTGCTTCCGGGCAGCGAGGTCGGCCGCAGACAATGCCACCTAATTTGTTTACCGCGGCGTCCCACGTGGGGAGCTGGGGCGCAGCACACCGTGGCGTGGCGTGGCGTGGCGTGGCGTGGGGAAATGAACTGCGTGTGCCATTATCTGCCAACATCGCCTCGCATGCCGCCCGCCGCTCCGACAAACTCCGAGCGCGAGATACGCACAGCACCGGCAGCAACGGCACAGCTGCAAATAACCTAAAGTTCAGAACTCATTCTGTTTCCCCGTATGCGTGGCGAGTTACAATCTACGCGCAGAACTCGAGGGACATTTATATGGACGCAGTGGTGGACAATTCGAGAGCAGAGAACTGTGATGTTTCCATTTCGACGTGTCCTCGGGAGCTGAGGTCAAGTATTGGAGTACCACATCCGAGAACATTTCTCGTTTCACGTTACGGACGAGTTCGTGCCGGTAGCACGCGGGATCAGAACGACAACAGTTCTTGCTGATTCTCGTACAGCTTCTCGGTCCTTGGGGAAACGTTCATTTCCGTTTGTTTTCAGGCGTTTCTTGCTACGGGAATTCGGACAACAGCTTTTACTTTTTAAATTGTTGTACCAAAAGGATCGCTGCATTTAAAGATGTGTTAAAATATAACAGCATTGGGTCACCCAAAATTATATTTACATTAACATGCACCTCTAGAGTTCGTCTAAAAATTGTCAGTTAATTATGAAACGGCGATGTGGGACTGTAATAAGCGAAAAAACACCGATTTTTCCCGAAAACTTTCCTTACAAATGCACGAGGAATAATACATAACAAAGAAATCACGCCAGCCTAAAAACAGTGATCTTTATGTTTTTGAAGACAGTACTATGCTAATCGAAAAACTAACTTCAGAAATGTATGTTGGCTTTTCTTCTTTACTTAAAATTATTTGTTTCGGACAGCAAATCATATGAAATCCAAATTCATAGAAGCAGATACGCATCATACAAATCCGAGAACCGAAAAGTTTAGGAGTACAGTCGGTTATGTGACTGAGTCATTCGATACCCCTAGTATCCATGCTGTACTTGTAATACATGGCTGTTTATAAATGAGTATCGGGGTTTTAACTCTTTATAATATTTATTACATTAAACTTACTGTGGTGTCACCGCCAGACACCACACTTGCTAGGTGGTAGCTTAAATCGGCCGCGGTCCATTAGTACAGGTCGGACCCGCGTGTCGCCACTGGCAGTGATCGCAGACCGAGCGCCACCACACGGCAGGTCTTGAGAGACTGACTAGCACTCGCCCCAGTTGTACGACGACGTTGCTAGCGACTACACTGACGAAGCCTTTCTCTCATTTGCCGAGAGACAGTTAGAATAGCCTTCAGCTAAGTCCATGTCTACGACCTAGCAAGGCGCCATTAGCCTTAGATAGCTTGTATCTAAAGAGTCTCACTTGTATCGCCACAATCTCCAGATGTCTCATCAAGAACGATGTATACAAAGGATGGATTAAAAGTTAAGTATTCAAGAAGCTACGTACTTTTCTTTATAGCATTCATTACGTATCCTGTTTCAGACCTCATCCCATCCTTCGTGAGTTAGCGCGTGCATCTTGGCCGCCTCTTTCAATTAGTGTGCGTAGTGTTGGCAAGTCTGCCGACACTACACTTACAGTTATAGATAATAAGTCAAATGAAATAGCAATTCAAACAGTTGTGTTTGGCACCAGTGCGCATACACAGCGCGCAATGTTTCCGCCGCAATCCGCTGGACAGCGGGAATAGCGAAGAAAGCGACTACTGAACAGAAAACGTTGTGTGTTTTGCAGTTTGCAAAGACCAAATCGGTAGTTACTATGCAACGTGGATTCCGGCTGAAGTTCGGTTGTGATCCTCCAAGTCATGATAACATTCGTAGATGGTATCTTCAATTTGAAGATACCAGCTGCCTTTGTAAAGGGAAGAATACAGGACGACCGAGAGTTAGTGAAGAGACTGTTGAGCGAGTGAGATAGTCTTTCACTCGTAGCCCAAAGAAATCAGTCCGGAAGGCTAGTCGTAAATTAAAAAGTTCCCGTGTCGACTGTTTGGAAAGTTTTAAAACGCGTACAACTACGTCCTTACCATTTACAGTTATTACAGGCTCTAAAGCCGGCAGACCATGGATTACGTGCCAGCTTCGCAAACGAAATGTTGTTTCATGACGAAGAAGGTTTTCTGGATCGTGTTGTCTTCAGTCATGACTCGACCTTTCACTTTAGTGAACATGTTAACACTCACAATGTGCCCATCTGGGGCTCAGAATATTCTCATGAGGTGTTACAAATGCAACGAAATTCCCCTAAAGTGACTGTTTTTGGTGCCATATCCCGGCGGAAAGCTTATGAGCCTTTCTTTTTTGGTGAATCTACTGTAACTGGCTCTTCTTACCTCGAGACACTAGGGCAATGGCTCTTCCCTCAGTTGGAAGAAGATGAGTCATAGAACTTCATTTTCCAGCAAGATGGTGCGCCACCTCACTGGCATAGCGAAGTATGCGATTGGTTGAACTTCACTGAACCCAAGCAGTGGATAGGCCTCAAGGGGCCCAATGGCAGGGCTTGTTTTGCATGGCCTCCACGTTCACCCGACTTAACGCCATGAGGTTTTTCCTTTGGGGCTTCATCAAGGATCGTGTGTACGTGCCTCCGCTACCAGCAGACCTCCCTGAATTAAGAAACCGGATTGAAGCAGCTTTTGCTACAATCACTGAAGACACACATATCAACGTTTGGGAGGAACTCGGCTATAGACTTGATGTGTGCCATGTGACAAATGGTGCTCACATTGAACATTTATAAGGTTCTTGGTAAAACTGTTTCAGTTGCTCTTTCATTTGACATATCATTTATAATTGCAAGTTTAATGTAATAAATATTATGAAGCATTAAAACCCCAATGTTCACTTATAAACACCCTGTAGTTCTCTCATATCTATTCTATTCCTTTGGGATTCGCGAGAACTGATTTCTAGATTCCTTGACTTCCGCTATTGTGCCCGCCACAATATCTGCGTACATTGATGTTCGGAGGTGAAGAGATTTTCAATATCAAGCGGAAAAAATTACGTCAGTGCGCAATCTAAGTTGCAGCGGGACAACAAGAAAAAATCCGTGTTATACACTGTAACGCAGTACGAAATCGTGTGTGCAAAGATCTTGGATAGAGTAGAACTGAATGCGTGAGGTGTGAGTTTTGCACACAACATTCGAGTCGTAAGGAACAGAGAACACTTCTTACCGACACTGAGCACGGCCAATTCAGTAGTAAGCTATAGAGCAGCAACAGCCAAGGCGAAATGGGTTGGGAACTGACGTCGCCTGTAGCGTCTTTCGACGGCTGTTGAGAGAATTCTAGGATGAGGAAACAGTCATCGACGTTGCACTGCCCGTGCTTCAACACAGAAACCGAATCGCTACCTTCTCTTCATTGCACAAAGCTACGCAACTGGCACAAACCTATAAACAGATTCCAATCACACAGAAGTTTCGGATAGTTGGGAAAATGTGGTGTCTTGTCCACCGTAATTGCAGCTCGGTACAGAAGGGTATCACGTCATTCATGGACTACCGTTGTTTAGCCTGGAGAGTGATTGTCATTGTATATTTTCTGACATGCTCCTGGGACTAATAATACAGTGACAGTATTGCAGAAAGGAGCGCATACGGCGACGACCTAATTCTTATCTAGGGAATATTGTCAGGAGCATATACGCCTCTGTATATGTATCCTAGGGGTACTGTGGGGGCTGGGGTCTGTTTGGGTGGTATCCTGCAACAGTATCCCAAACTTCTTCGTGGGCTCATATGGATCTGGGTGCCGTATGATTGATGATAATATACGAGCACACATTCTAGACGAGCACGTTACACAGCTACAATGGAGACGAGACAGAATGGCAGGAAGGTGGTGTGTTTGGACAGGGCCATGACCACACCGAGAATGAAGTTGCCCAATTTCTTCGTATATCAATGCGCGCTGTCCAAAGTGTCTACAGGGAATGGCGTAACACTCGAAACCATTTAACACAGCGGAAGAACTGGTCGCAAAAGGATACTAGCCGACAGCGACCAGAGACTAGCATCAAGAGGAATCAAACCCGAGAATGGCTAATGTCGCTAATGCTTATCCATCTCAACGATTTTCCGAGAGAACACTGCGAAGGTAACTACAAAAATTGGACATCTGGAGTAGGGTAGGCCTACTTCGTAAAAGCCATTTTTCATAAGCTCGTGTAAAACTGCCCGTCACTAACTACCCAAACAACACACCAGCAAGACAGTATTTTAGTGGAGGCGTATAGCGTGGTCCGACCTCTCTTCGAATGATGCATGTCGTCGACTGCACCGATAGGCCAATGAAATATCCACCCTTCTATATGCTGAGGGTGTAGTTCAGTCCAGAGGTATTTCCTCAATGTTTTGGGTCCTGTTTCTCGTAACATGACTTGGGCTCGCTCATTCAGGTTTCCTTGAACATAAACCAGGATATTTATCGGTGACCAAGTGTTGCTCTTACGTCTATATCTTCATGGTGAATATGCTGAGGACACTCCCGTCTTGCAGGATGACAACACCCGTGCTCATAGAGCTGCACGCATACGTCCCTGGTCTGAGAAAGACTCATGTATTGGATTGTACTTGGACTAGCAAGCTCAATCACCCAACATCTGTCCCACAGAAAATATTTGGGAGTCTTTGGAACAATGGGTGAAACGTAGCAATCAACATCCCCGAAATTTAGTAGCCCTGCGGGATCTTATCGTCAATGAATGACTTTAACTGGACATAATATATCTGAAGACTTGTGGACTCGTTTCCCTGCGAAAGGATGCCATTATCAATGTTAAAGGCGGTGCTACACGGTATTCGCGTGGTTTCTCCAGTGGGTGACAATTTCGTTTTTTTGCCTAGTATTCTGGTATTCTTATGAGCTAGGAGAGGGGCTCCTTTTGTCGTGAGTTAAATGGAAAGTCTAATAAAAAGCTTTGTCCGTGTCTAACACCTTCTGTGCTTTGAATAATTTCAGTTACTTTTCAACGCTGGAAGTATTCTTTCAGTACTTCCGATTTGTGAGTTTTTGTGGCGGCCAAACGGGCGGTACCGCGGTGAAGACTGACTCCATTTGTAGTCTTTGAGCCAGTAAACTGCCTATGGGTAAGTGGTGTATCAGTATCATTTTCTACCTTCGTATTGCATTGGATGGTACACGCGAAGACCACAATACGTCACTGCAACGATCTAGATTCCGCTCTTTCTCCCGATATGGTCATTACAGGATATGTACATAAATTTCTTGACTCGTCGCAGGAATTAATTTTGGAGTTTGAACTGTCATCGGGATCGACATTGTTAGAGCAGGGCACTGGCTCAGTGAGACAGGAGTGAGGAAATAAACTGGCGTGAAATTCCTGAATAAATCAACAGAGCAATCGTATAAATGGAGTGAGAGGAATTACAAGAACCTAAAGACGAATATCCAAACGGGAATTTGAAACCGAGTCCTTGACAGTGCGACTCCAGTACCTTAATCACTAAACGTTCCTAGTATGCAATACGACTTAAGTGAACGAAGAAAAACTTAAATAAGTACGGCCGAAATGGCATTTGAATATTGCTCTTCCCGAAAACTGGTCAGTATCTGAACCTGGTGCCATGTCGCTTGGTAAGATTAAATCAGAGGAGAAGACATTAGAGAAGGTGTTTTGTTACGAGTCTCATCCATTAAGAGAGAGGAAAGCAATTACCACTGTGCCTTTGCATGAGAATATAATTTTAAGAAATAAGGTCACAAAAGGTTTAAGAATTGATGTCTACAGAGTGAAGAAGCAAACGAGCTAGCTAAAGAAGATAATGACCATTGTGATTAAATGAAGACACTGTAAGATGATATTCTTTAGATGATGGATAGACATACAGAAAATCATGGCGCGCTGAATGTGTGAAATGGCTGATACAAAAGTAAACTTTTCTCCAGTTGATTCTGATGAAAGACTGGCTAAATTGTACACTGTGAAGACGAGATATGTTCAAAAAAAGACAGACTTTTGCTTTTAACATATTTATTCCCACCCCCTCCCCCATCAGAGAAGTACCCTTCACTGGCAGTGCACTGTTTCCAACATATCTTCCACATATGGAATTCTTCCTGGAATGCAATTCCTGGTTTTGTAAGTAGACCATTGTCGCATTGTCTTGAATGTCCTCTAGGGTTTGGAACTAGCGTTCTTGCAACGTAGTTTTAAGAGTGGGGAACCGAGAACAGTCTACTGGAGCCATGTCCGAGGAGTGGGTGGATGGGGCACAACGGAAGTCTGATGTTTTCCCTAATAGCTTCGGAGTAGGAGCGATGTATGAGCCTGCGCATTGTCATGATGGAACATCCAGGGCTGGTTTTTTCCACAGTTGAGGCTTCTTCTGGCGCACAGCATCCTTGGTAGGCTTCCTTGTGTACCACCTGCCAACGTGGTGCAGATTTATGGTGTACAATGCCTTAAAAAACACAACCAAAGTAGCGTTGATCTTTCAGCGACTAATGCGACAAAGAAACCGTTTACCCATCCACTGCAACGACTGCACCTCCGTTTCAGCATCATAGCCATAAAAGTTATGTCAGTTTGCTGCGAAATTTACACAAACTCGTTGTCTTTGGTCTTCAAGCTCTTCCATTGTCTCTGATACGTAGAACAGTTTGCTCATGCGCTCACTTCAGTGGTTGTAACTCGGCATAAACAACCACAGCGGAAAAATGCTAACCTCAGTTTGTTTTCTAAACCTGCCCCTATGTATGCTCAGTGGCCGCAGGGCACTCTCTGCCGGCTGTCGCGCTATTTCAGAAGTCCAGTCTTTATTCGATCATACCTCGTATATCGTCCAGTCTACGAGAGAACGAAATTCATCAATGGGAAAAGAGGGTACCATGCACTGACTCACGAGCTTTTGAAGTTACTGTAATTATTGGGTCATAAATGTGGAATCGAGTTACGATGATGGTTAAATTAGTCACTCAGCAAAGGACGCATGAAATTGCGTGCCAACGATTTTGCAAACGTTTTGCGCGTTAATGACTTTTAAAGCGAATGACGAAACGAAATTACTGTCAATCATTTGGCGGTGGAACGGAGTCAAATCTGATCCACCTACTCATGCGAATTCCTAAACCTGACACAACACAGAACATTAATTAACGCTACATTTTTATTACGTATGCCACGTTCTACTTCCTCACCACCCTGTCATTTGCCGTGACGGATAAAATGCAAATTATATCACATGGAAGTCGCTCGGTCCACAAATTACAGTATTCACCTAATCATGTTCAAGTTTTCATGGTTTTTAATATTACGAGAAAATTAGTATTCGACCATTGGTTTCCTATTTAAGCTTTCGGGTCTTGCGTGGAGCCTCCCAACTTTAGTTTAGCGGGGCCAGCAGAAGTCACGAAACAAAATCCACAAACTTAATCAAATTATTTCACTGTGGAAAGGAAGCAAAAACTTCACACTGAATTAGTGGAGACAAAACTAAATGCATAATTATGTCTATATTAACTGAACTTGACTAAAAACGATTTACGGAGATGTAAGGGATTTAAAACACTTTTATTTAGTCACAGTCGACAGTTATGATCACCCAGGATGAGGCTGCTGATGTATCGGATGTGTCGTTTCTCGAGTCGACTTTTCTAGATATCGCTAGAGGCACCCGCTGCTCATCTTCGGGTCTGTCAGCATAGTCGTGAAAGTGGAACACAATGTCAGTAAACAGGTGTGTTCTATTGTTTTGCAAATTTATATCAATTTCACATACGTCTATTGTAATCTGAATGTGGCCTACAAAAGTACTAGAGTCTATGTAGTGGAAACACGGAAAGCACATACAGAAAAAGAAAATTATAAGAGCCGATTAAAAAAGTTACCATTCGTTTTCCGTACAGTCCAGCACTGATATGCCGATCAGATACTGAGATAGAATGAAAGTTTTTCACTCTGCAGCGGAGTGTGCGCTGATATGAAACTTCCTGGCAGATTAAAACTGTGTGCCGGACCGAGACTCGAACTCGGGACCTTTGCCTTAAGGGGGGCAAGTGCTCTACCATCTGAGCCACCCAAGCACGACTCACGCCCCGTCCTCACAGCTTTACTTCCACCAGTACCTCGTCTCCTACTTTCCAAACTTTACAGAGGCTCTCCTGCGAACCTAGCAGAACTAGCACTCCTGAAAGAAAGGATATTGCTGAGACATGGCTTAGCCACAGCCTGGGGGATGTTTCCAGAATGAGAATTTCACTCTGCAGCGGAGTGTGCGCTGATATGAAACCTCAGGTTCGCAGGAGAGCTTCTGTAAAGTTTGGAAAGTAGGAGACGAGGTACTGGTGGAAGTAAAGCTGTGAGGACGGGGCGTAAGTCGTGCTTGGGTAGCTCAGATGGTAGAGCACTTGCCCGCGAAGGCAAAGGTCCCGAGCTCGAGTCTCGGTCCGGCACACAGTTTTAATCTACCAGGAAGTTTCAGATATTGAGATAATCATCTTACCGACGCTTCTAACTGAAGGTACTCGTTTTCCTGGAACACCGTGTCCTTCTGCGTGAAGTAGTGCGTAACTGCCTGCTGTCCATACGCCCAACAGGAATCGTCGACCCTTCAAGGCTTTTTTTTAAGGGACTGAAGCCGTGATATCGAACGGTAAGAGATCAAGGCTATAGGGCGGGAGCTCGAGTATCTCCCACCAGAGTTGGCGTAACTTCTGCGAACAACATTTATGATGTTGTGACGAGCTTTATTATTCCTTCTTGCGCACCATTCCACAGCGGTGGTCTTCGACAGAACTACTTCCTCCTACACATTCTCCTTTCGCCGATGGATATCCACCGGTGTTTGTCCTTCATCAGCACGATTGCCCTATTTGGAAGCATTTGGTAATAAAGTCGGCATAGTTCACGTTATAGCATTTGTCGCACGCACGTCGGAAAGATGCGAACGCCACACTAATCCCTTGCCAACACGTCGACGCTTACATACCCGCACCGGAGTCAGCATATACGCTGCAGAAACACCCTCAAAAGGAAACGTTTTGATCGCCCCCTCATATAAAGTGAAGATAAAGGCACAAGGCAGTCATTAAAGTCTTCTGTCAGTACTGTAACTAGATTGTGTGATGAATATCTACCAAAGAGACCACTATACTATCTTTAGAGCGTGTGACAATTGATATCTGTTGCTTACTTTGAAATCAAAGCCATGCAACCTAATCTATGTCACATCATTCACTCAGTTAAAATAATGAGAGTTTGCATAGTATTTTGGTATCAGATAAAAAATGATCTCTAGTGGTTCGTTGCTGGATAATCTCTTTGGTTTGGTATTTACTTATCTTTGTGACTGTACTACACTGCGTAATCTCCCTCACTAGTGCAAATGTACATAGTATTCATTGTGAGTCTTATTTGCGAAGTAACGGAAGAAAATAGACTGGGGTTTAAAATTCCATCAATGAAGACGTCATCAGAGGCCTATACAAGTTCAGAGTGGGGACGGAAATCAGCTAATTCCTTTTCAAGAACCCATCCCGGCAGTTGCGTTTGACTATTCTCGGAGACCAATGAAAAACTGGATTGCTGGACGGGGATTTGCAGTGCCGCCAAGCTGAATGCGAGCCCATGCCTCAACACTGCGCCACCTTTCTCGGCAATGGTAAAGAAAATAATTCCTTTCCTTTACGGGATGCTCCGTTGTATATGGACTCGAATTTTGTTTCCTGCACTATTAACTGTACGTGCATAGAAATACGGTATGGGATTGTTTATGTATGAACCTCATGTAAGGTGCCAAGGGATATAATGGAAAAGAGGGCAAGGACCCTTATAAAGAGCAATTACTGAAGCGATGGTAACTTTATTACAATTTATTTTTACGAGGGTGTTCTGAAAAGTAATGCCTATGCGTTATTATGTGAAAACTCTTAAAGCCTTTTAAATAAAACAAACTTTATTAATATTTTACGTCTTTATTCTTCATGTTTGCATATTTATTTTTTGGATTGGCGATGAACACATTTCACTCAATTAGAGACCAGTTCGCTGACACCGTCACTGTAGAACGTTTAGACTTCGTTGAGGAGCCACAACCTCACCTCTGGTTGCACCGCTCAATCACTATCAAATTGAAGTCCTCGAAGCGGTTTTTTAAGTTTTGGAAACAGATGAAAATCGGAAGGGACCAAGTGGGGATTGTACGGAAAATGATCGATGACAGTAAACCCCAAAGGCGTCGGATTGTTGTAGATGTCGCAAGCGCTCGTGTGTGGTCTGGCATTACCATGCTGAAGCAGGGGGTGCTCCACGTGTGGACGAACTCTTCAGATTCGTGCTTTCAGTTTTTTGAGACTGTCTCACACACTGACATAGCTACGTTACACACCGCCATTCTATTGCTATTTTATCGCTTGCGCCTTGTCCCACGGTTACGCAGGGTTGGCCATGGTTAACCGGATTTGGCATGTTAATTGTAAGGGGTGGCCGGATGTCTTTCCTGCCGCCACCCCGTACCCCCCAGGACGTAATTAGCGTACCCCAGATGTCTGCGTCTAGTGGAAATCGTGAAATAGTGTGAATGTGTTGCAAATGTCTGTGAGTCGTGTAACTGAGGCGGGACGTGGGGACCAGCCCGGTATTCACCTAGTGGGATGTGGAAAACCGCCTAAAAACCACATCCAGGCTGGCTGGCACACCGGCCGTCGTCGTTAATCCGCCGGGCGGATTCGATTCGGGGCCGGCGCTCCTACCCGAGTCCAGGAAGCAGCGCGTTAGCGCTCTCGGCTACCATGACGTTACACACTAAAGCTCTGAATAGGGATAGTACGGCCAACTTGCCAGTGGCCGCCATTTTGGGCCGACTGCGCCGCTGGTGATACATTGATTCTGCAGCATATTTAGCAGTGTATATTAAAGAAGTGCACTCAACCGTCTAATGCACTGCCAAAACTGATCAGTGGCTTCAAACAGAACATGTGGGCTATTTAGCAAAAAAATCTCAACAAATTTAAGCTAAATGATTCAGAATGGTGCAAATGGCTCTGAGCACTATGGTACTTAACATCTGAGGTCATCAGTCCCCTAGAACTTAGAACTACTTAAACCTACCTAACCTAAGGACATCACACATATCCATGCCCCAGGCAGGATTTGAACCTGCAACCGTAGCAGCTGTGCGGTTCCGGACTGAAGCGCCTAGAACCGCTCGGCCACAGCGGCCGGCTCTACCCAGTATCAAACCGTGGGAATGCATGGACAACGACCCTACTTGCAGGGAACCATTGATTTGAATGAATACCGGGGGAAAGTGGTAGAAATCGCAACACAAATAAAAGATTTAGAAAGTACCACAACGAGATACATTCTGAAATTAGTACAATACAACGCACGCTTAACTGAGGGCAGACTCCACTGACATAAACAGATTCACAGAATGACATAGAAATAGCATACATCTATAGCTACACAAGTTTAACTGAAAACACTGTGGTAAGAGAATACTGAACCACGAGAACTAGGTTTCGACAAAAAAGGTGGGTTGGGGAGGGGGGGGGGGAGAATTCGGTGCACCTTACCGCATAACTGGCGCTGCTGGTTTCCTGTAATATCAAACCACCGAAACGGCGATCGAATCCGAGCATCATTATTAGACTGTACCCAAAGTCACGAACCGTCACATGGCGGAACATACCTATGGACAATGGGAGGTCTCGGGTGAGACGGCAGCTGCTGGACCTTCAGAGACTTTCCATCTACATTTACATCTGCTTCTACATACATACTCCGCAATCCACCATACGGTGCGTGGCGGAGGGTACCTCGTACCACAACTAGCATCTTCTCTCCCTGTTCCACTCCCAAACAGAACGAGGGAAAAATGACTGCCTATTGCCTCTGTACGAGCCCTAATCTCTCTTATCTTATCTTTGTGATCTTTCCGCGAAATGTAAGTTGGCGGCAGTAAAACTGTACTTCAATCAGGTTCAAATGCTGATTCTCTGAATTTCCTCAGTAGCGATTCACGAAAAGAATGCCTCCTTTCCTCTAGAGACTCCCACCCGAGTTCCTGAAGCGTTTCCATAACACTCGCGTGATGATCAAACCTACCAGAAACAAATCTAGCAGCCCACCTCTGAATTGCTTCTATGTGCTCCCTCAATCCGACCTGATAGGGATCCCAAACGCTCGAGCAGTACTCAAGAATAGGTCGTATTAGTGTTTTATAAGCGGTCTCCTTTACAGATGAACCACATCTCCCCAAAATTCTACCAATGAACCGAAGACGACTATCCGCCTTCCCCACAACTGACATTACATGCTTGTCCCACTACATATCGCTCTGCAACGTTACACCCAAATATTTAATCGACGTGACTGTGTCAAGCGCTACACTACTAATGGAGTATTCAAACATTACAGGATTCCAGAATGGGCCTGAGAGGCGATGCTTAGGGGTTTTGTTAGCTGATCGGCTCCTCACACTAGTGTGCCTACGGCTGAAAAAACTACTTTCCGTGCCAACTTGCTGCGCGGTGAAGCGGCTAGCTTTCGCCTACTGGGCCGTAGAACTGGCCACTTCCTTTCTGCGCCAGAGGCAGCAGCCTCAGCTGTTGGGATGGCGGGCTCCTCTTCTGTGTTCGTCCGCGCCTTAAGATGAAGAAGATGCTCAGATTGAGCTTGAATCATTTTAACAGCTGCCGCCATACTGAACGAATTATTAATTTCTCTTAAATTGTTTACAGATTTCGGTTCAAAAAATGGCTCTGAGTACTATGGGACTTAACTTCTGAGGTCATCAGGCCCCTAGAACTTAGATCTACTTAAACCTAACTAACCTAAGGACATCACACATATCCATGCCCGAGGCAGGATTCGAACCTGCGGCCGTAGTGGTCGCGCGGTTCCAGACTGTAGCGCCAAAAACCGCTTTTTTTTTTTGTTCGATATTGATCGTTGAGTTTGATCGTTGCGGACGTCGCAAGACATCCTGTTCAAGTTCGGTGGTTGATCGTTCCACTCAGTTTTTTATTACAGAGGCCAACCGGCTCTCTGACCGAACACGCTGAGCTACCGTGCCGGCTGTGCTCGGCTACTCCGGCCGGCACAGATTTCGGCTCTTCTATTTGTAGGGAATTGTTATTTCAAGGTTCCTTTCGTTTCTGTCTCAACTCGCGGTTGAGTCTTTCGATACTTCGAAATAAAATTAATACGCAAATTATGGGCAGAGAAACGGTTTGTTCGTTATCAAAAGGTCTCAAATTCGTCACACGATTTCTTACTCTTTAATTACTTCTCGACTTATCCTTTGTTTCTGGCCTTCGTCCGGCCACGCTTTCGTCACTGTACATGGCCGTCTTGGGAGGGTTCGTAACACGATGTGTTATAAGAGGAACAGTTCGGAGATGGTCATTGATTGTATCAGCGTAATAACTCACCCTGTCATAAAGCAGCCTCTGCGAGCAATGCTTTGTGGACAACAACATTCCTGAAATGTACTGGCCTGCCTCAAATTATCTTCTGTGTCCCTAGTTACGCAACCAAATGCAGACCTCATATGCGACTCAATTCGCCAGGTGCTAAGTAGTAATCTTGCATATTGGGCGCAAACAACAAAATCCGCAATAGGGTGAGGTTCGCAAACAACTGGCGGTCTATGCGCAGCGCTACAAGAAAGCCCCGGCGGACTGCTTTATTCGCGAGCGGCGCGTCGGTTGACCACAATGGCCACAGCAACTCCAGCCTCATCCGAGGCGCAGTTGCTGCTATTTCCGAATGAAAGAGCGCGCTCCGCAATCACAGAAGAAAATGAAAAGTGCTTGCACGAGCTATTGAACAAGCAAAGACAACGTTGTTTCCCGTGTCTCCGCTGCTATTCAGGGCCCCTAAGAGGGACCTTTTGTTTGGTGTGGTGTGCTTTCCCGTAAGAGGTACACAGAGACAGAAGCACTGAAGTAGGTCGCTGCTGGAAAGTGTATACCCTCTGGCGATCTGACCACAAGGGAAGATCTTATTGAAACAGATAATTATAAAATAAAAGTCGGAGGTGACTTCACCAGTGTTATAATTACTTTGACTGCATATCCTTGGTAGTATCGTAAAGAATGTTCATGGCACCTCCTGGCAGATCCTAAGGAAGAACCTATCGTTCATCAGCATCTGTTCAATAAAAAATATATTTGGATAACGTGGTTGTGGTACAGGTATAAAAATTATAGCCCCATGAATCTGTAATCAGCCGCAAGTAAAGTTTGAATTTATTATTTCACAGTAACTTGTTTTGAGATCGAAATATCGTATGTATGATACTATTTAATCAGTCTGACATTCAGTCAACTAAATGCAAACGCATTTCAGTTTTTAATCTGTGAAATAAATCTACGAAGACAGACTAATAAAAATAAACAAACTTAACTGCAAAGCATTCACAAGAGTTATGGATTGCGGCACGAAGTGAATGGGAATTTGATAAAATTATTTCTATCCGAATTTAGCGAGAACAAAGTTCTATTTTTTCCAGCCGAATCTCCGAAAAGAAGGTTGTTTCGATAAAATCCTACATATCATTTTCTGCTAGAATCTCATTGTAACAGAGCTTGGATAGCGTGTACAGGTACAGCTGCCCATGCAGCTTCAACACGATACCACAGTTCATCAAGAGTAGTGACTGGCGTATTGTGACGAGCCAGTTGCTCGGCCACCATTGACCAGACGTTATCAATTGGTGAGAGATCTGGAGAATGTGCTGGCCAGGGAAGCAGTCGAACATTTTCTGTATCCAGAAAGGCCCGTACAGGACCTGCAACATGCGGTCGTGCATTACGCTGCTAAAATGTGGAGTTTCGCAGGGATCTAATGAAGGGTAGAGCCACGGGTCGAAACACATCTGAAATGTAACTTCCACTGTTCAAAGTGCCGTCAATGCGAACAAGAGGTGACCGAGATGTGTAACCAATGGCACCCCATACCATCACGCCGGGTGAGACGCCAGTATGGCGATGACGAATACACGCTACCAATGTGCGTTCACCGCGATGTCGCCAAACACGGACGGATGCGACCATCGTGATGCTGTGAACAAAACCTGTATTCATCCGAAAAAATGACGTTTTGCCATTCGTGCATCCAGGTTCGTCGTTGAGTACACCATCGCAGGCGCTCCGGTCTGTGATGCAGCGTCAAGGGTAACCGCAGCCATGGTCTCCGAGCTGATAGTCCATGCTGCGGCAAACGTCGTCGAACTGTTCGTGTAGATGGTTGTTGTCTTGCAAACGTCCCCATCTGTTGACTCAGGGATCGAGACGTGGCTGCACGATCCGTTACAGCCATGTGGATAAGATGCCCGTCATGCCGACTGCTAGTGATATGAGGTCGTTGGGAACCAGCACGGTGTTCCGTATTACCCTCCTGAACCCACCTTTTCCATATTCTGCTAACAGTCATTGGATCTCGACCGACGCGAGCAGCAATGTCACGATACTATAAACCGCAATCGCGATAGGCTACAATCCGACCATTATCAAAGTCGGAAACGTGATGGTACGCATTTCTCCTCCTTACAACAACGTTTCACCGGGCAACGCCACTCAACTGATGTTTGTGCATGAGAAATCGATTGGAAACGTTCCCCATGTCAGCACGTCGTAGGTGTCGCCACCGGCGCCAACGTTGTGTGACTGCTCTGAAAAGCTAATCATTTGCATATCACAGCATCTTCTTCCTGTCGGTTAAATTTCGCGTCTGGAGCACGTCATCTTCGTGGTGTAGCAATTTTAATGGCCAGTAGTGTACATATTTGTACTCGTATTTTGAACAAGTGATAATAATGCAGTAACACATTACATGTGAATTCGAAACGACAAATGATACCCTGAAAGAGTACCCTCATGTTTGTTTTGTGAATTCGAAGTGAAGCTATTCAGAAACAGTACCCTGAAACAATTTCGCCGTGATAGGTCTTGCTTTCGAATTATTCATGTTATTTCACGTCGCGTGATAAGAAGGTTCAGGTATTATAAACGCATTTGGAACTGCCATTCGGCAGAAGCTATGATTAGAAAAAAATGGCTCTGAGCACTATGGGACTTAACTGCTCAGGTCATCAGTCCCCTAGAACTTAGAACTACTTAAAGCTAGCCTAAGGACATCACACACATCGATGCCCGATGCAGGATTCGAACCTGCGACCGTAGCAGTCGCGCGGTTCCAAACTGTAGCGCCTAGAACCGCTAGGCCATTCCGGCCGGCGCTATGATTGGAGACTGAAATAGTTTATCTCTAAATATTTAGTACTTCTGTCTGTGGCTGTATTTTCTCAGTAATTTTTTATCAGTCTTCTGCGAGCCTTTATCGTACAGGGATGAAATTTAGCCCACGCGATAGGCCTTCGGCCTCACAGAAGCCATATTTAGTACTTCTGACTGTGGCTGTGTTTTCTCAGTAATTTTTTTATCAGTCTTCTGCGAGCCTTTATCGTACAGGGATGAAATTTAGCCCACGCGATAGGCCTTCGGCCTCACAGAAGCCAAACGGAAGGATTTCTCAAAGGCGACTGTTGGCAGCCGTCGCGAGCTGCTTCGATCGGTCGGCGTAGGCTGACTCACAAAAATTCCAAGACGGTGGACGTGCTCTGGCTCTTAAGAGTTTCGCCGGCCGTGCGTCCAGAGTGGGGAATCGTAAGACGCTTCCATGCATTTCTAACTCAATCCGCTCAGGCGCCTTGTCACGGGAGTCGAAGGTTGATTACTTCTTTCACAGTCATATGCATGCACGACGGGTCGCTGCTCGCCCTCGACAGTGAGAGTTAATCTCGGACCAGTACCCAGGGGGAACCACGTGGAGGGTTGATATTGGCTCTGCTCTAGCTGATCGCATGGAGCCACATTGTGGACTTTCCACGTACGTTGTAGGCTGGACATAATAACACAAACGAAGGTAGGTGGCTAAGTAGTTAAGACACTCGACTCGTCCGATTATCTGGATTTAAATCATCTTAATTTGCTCAAATCAGCCAAGGCCCGTCTCTCTACTTCTCTAATGGCCGCTACGCCGGTATGAGACACTTTTATACTTCTTACAGGCGTATACAGTATCGTACACAAGTTTCCCGACGTTCTTAACTAATACGACAGCATGCGAGCGGTAATAGTGGCTGAAGCTGCACCTCAAGCCTGAAACAACACTTCTCTATCTCCCGTCGTAATCTTTCAAAATATTAACCTAAATTATCTTAAGGACAAACACACACCCATGCCCGAGGGAGGACTCGAACCTCTGCCGGGACCAGCCGCACAGTCCGTGACCGCTGCGCCCTTGACCGCTCGGCTAATCCCGCGCGGCGTAATCTTTATTCTGTATACAGAATTATTTATCTTATGGAATATACTCGTTGAAATTCTAAAGGTAGCAGATATAAAGTTCATGGACAGAACTGCGGGCCTATGGGGTATCGTCTCAGTTGTGCGACTGGATTCGTGATTTCCTGTCAGGAAGGTCGCAGTTCGTAGTAATAGACGGTAAATCATCGAGTAAAATTGAAGTGATATTAGGTGTTCCCCAGGGAAACTTCCTGGGACCTCTGCTGTTCCTGATCTATATAAATGACCTGGATGACAATCTGAGCAGTTCTCTTAGGTTGTTGGCAGATGATGCTGTAATTTACCGTCTAGTAAGGTCATCCGAAGACCAGTATCAGTTGCAAAGCGATTTAGAAAAGATTGCTGTATGGTGTGGCAGGTGGCAGTTGACGCTAAATAACGAAAAGTGTGAGGTGATCCACATGAGGTCCAAAAGAAATCCGTTGAAATTCGATTACTCAATAAATAGTACAATTCTCAAGGCTGTCAATTCAACTAAGTACCTGGGTGTTAAAATTACGAACAACTTTAGTTGGAAAGACCACATAGATAATGTTGTGGGGAAGGCGAGCCAAAGGTTGCGTTTCATTGGCAGGACACTTAGAAGATGCAACAAGTCCACTAAAGAGACAGCTTACACTACACTCGTTCGTCCTCTGTTAGAATATTGCTGAGCGGTGTGGGATCCTTACTAGGTTGGATTGACGGAAGACATCGAAAGGGTGCAAAAAAGGGCAGCTCGTTTTGTATTATCACGTAATAGGGGAGAGAGTGTGGCAGATATGATACGCGAGTTGGGATGGAAGTCATTAAAGCAAAGACGTTTTTCGTCGCGGCGAGATATATTTACGAAATTTCAGTCACCAACTTTCTCTTCCGAATGCGAAAATATTTTGTTGAGCCCAACCTACATAGGTAGGAATAATCATCAAAATAAAATAAGAGAAATCGGAGCTCGAACAGAAAGGTTTAGGTGTTCGTTTCTCCCGCGCGCTGTTCGGGAGTGGAATGGTAGAGAGATAGTATGATTGTGGTTCGATGAACCCTCTGCCAAGCACTTAAATGTGAATTGCAGAGTAATCATGTAGATGTAGATGTATCTACAATTTGTACGGAAATCAGAATACAGTTCTAAGAGCCGAAGAATATGAAAGAGAGGCAGTAGTTGAGAAAAAAGTGAGCTGAAAGTGTTTGTCTGGAATGCAGCGTTGTACGGAAGTGAAACGTTGACTATTAGCAGGTCACAAAGTAGAGAATAGCATTAAAAACGCTGCGCTACAGACGAATACTGGAGATCAGTTAAGTAACGTGCTTGAGCATTGTCCTGCAAAATGATGGTCAGGTCCTGCAGAAAGTGTCATAACTTCTGTCTCTAAGCTGGTCGTAGGTTGTGTTCCAAAAATGAACAGCATAGAGACAGAAGTGATGACACTTTCTGCAGGACCTGCCATCATTTTGCAGGACAATGCTGAAGCATGTACAGTGCAAGATGTTACTGATTTGTTTGACTGATGGGGCTGCTAAGTGCTGTACCACCTACTGCACTCACCTGACTTACACCCTCGTGAGTTCAACTCGATTTCTAAACTGAAGGAAACACTTCACGGCATTCGCTTGAGAACCGCTACAAATTCATCGGGCAATAGACCGCTTCGCTCGAACTGTCAACACAACTGGTACTGCTACGAGTATCCTACGACTTCCATATCGCTGGCAACGGGTTATACACAATGACAACATTGAAGGTCAGTAATACTTAGAAACACGTATCTATTTTATACGAGCTGCAAATAAATAGTTACCACTATTAATGTTGCAACCCTCGTATATTGCGAAAACCTACTTACAAAGTTTCAAGAAGCAGCATTAAATGAGAAATCTAGGTATATGCCGCAACCACCTACTTACTGCTCGTTATGTCCTGTGAAGGCATGATCGGACTAGCTACAGAATGTATTGAGGCACTTTGGCGATAATTCTTCCGAGCGCCATACATGACTGACACGGGAAGAAGCCATAATAACTGGTACAAGTCGAAGTACCCTTCGCCATGCATTGGTTTACAGAACAAAGTTATACATTAATGTAATTTTTAATATGTCTTCTTGATAACTGTGTCTCACTTCAGGAATCAATAACTGTATCACTACGCGCGGATTCGGAGATGTTTTTGGCAAACACAAAATAAACGACATTCCAGATAAAACCTGTACGCCTCACGTTCCGGTTAATCATCTCTAGTCGAACTGCTTGTGAAGTGGAAACACTGTCTCGAAAGATCGATACACTGCATTTTATCGAAAAGCTGAATGCAACAGTGTGGTCGTGTGACAGTTTTTGTGAAAAGCTCATATTGTTGAATCGTTACAGAAATGGGTTAGTTTGCGTTAGAACGCCTTGTGGATACACCGGTTCCCGTGAGATCACTGAAGTTAAGCGCTGTCGGGCGTGGTCGGCACTTGGATGGGTGACCATCCAGGCCGCCATGCGCTGTTGCCATTTTTCGGGGTGCACTCCGCCTCGTGATGCCAATTGAGGAGCTACTCGCCCGAATAGTAGCGGCTTCGGTCAAGAATACCATCATAACGACCGGGAGAGCGGTGTCCTGACCCCACGCCCCTCCTATCCGCATGCTCCACTGTGGATGACACGGCGGTCGAATGGTCCCGGTAGACCACTCGTGGCCTGAAGACGGAGTGCTTTATTTGTGTAAAAACAGCGAATTGATATTGTAGTGTGATGACATAAAGACAGGCTCCATTAAATAATGTAAAGAAATGTTCAAGCGAAGTACAGTGGTAGGAAACTCCCCACGACCCGTGCTGTTCAAGATCTGTGCAAGAAATAGTGTGCTGTAGGGTGTGCTCAGGATGTGCAGAGGAATAGGAGACCGACTGTGAAGACCCCTGAAACTATAGACAGAATTCACATGGACAGTACGAGAAGCCTCCGGAAGTCGGTAAGGAGGTTACCGCAGGAGGTTGGTGTATCTTGTACGTCGTGTCCTGAAGTACATGAAATTAATAGCCTATCGTGTGAGTGTGCTGCAAGAGACGAAATTTAGGAATGAGGAAAAAAGGACTCATTATTGTAACTGGCTGTTAACATCAATTGCTAACGGTTAGTTGGACCCCTCAGTTCACTTCATGTCACGTGAAGCCTGGTTTCATTTGTCAGGATATGTAAATTCTCAGAATTGTAGATACTGATCGCAGAACAACCCACAAATTCTGCATAAAGAATCTCTCCATTCAGAGAAGACAGGTGTTAGGTGTGCGTTGTATGACGTGCGCACTATTGACCCCATATTTTTCAATTACAACTTAAACAGTGTCAGATATATAGAGATCTTTGACTCTTTTTGTGCGTAATTAACAGATGCAGAGAATCTCTATGCAGTATTCCAACAAGATGGAACAACCGCCCATACATCCAAACGAAGTATGGCCCGTGTCACTAATGTGTTCCCTGAAGATAGACTTGTCAGTAGAGGCATCTCGCCTCCAAGGTCAGCGAAAGCAAAGCGTAATGTGACTGCCCTTGCACAATAGACGATCATAAGCGGGACATTACTTGAGAAATTAACAACACCCCGACTGTATAATTACAGCGTGTTGCTGGTAACGACATCACACGAAGTCAGCGATGCCTGGATGCACATGGCCACTACTTCCAGCATCTGTTATAAACAGGTAACTAAGTGTCTTTTAACGTTACTAGAAAGTATTCGTTTTTAGTTAGTTCATTGTTACTTGAATCTTGGGAGTGAGGCGTACCCGTTTTACATGGGACATCCTGTAGTATAAACGTATTCTACAGAACCTTTTGTATTCCTTAGCATACGAAAAGGCCTTCCTGTGAATCTTACTACCGGAAAGCCACCGTGTATACGAGGCAGACAGGCCCACGTGTTACCACATTTGCTTGTTGTTGTGGTCTTCATTTCTGAGACTGGTTTGATGCAGCTCTCCATGCTACTCTGTCCTGTGCAAGCTTGTTCATCTCCCAGTACTTAACTGCAACCTACATCCTTCTGAATCTGCTTAGTGTATTCATCTCTTGGTCTCCCTCTACGATTTTTACCCTTCACGATGCCCTCCAATGCTAAATTTGTGATCCCTTGATGCCTCAGAACATGTCCTACCAACCGGTCCCTTCTTCTTGTCAAGTTGTACCAGAAACTCCTCTTCTCCCCAATTCTATTCAATACCTCCTCATTAGTTATGTGATCTACCCATCTAATCTTCAGCATTCTCCTGTAGCACCACATTTCGAAAGCTTCTATTCTCTTCTTGTCCAAACTATTTATCGTCCATGTTTCACTTCCATACATGGCTACACTCCATACAAATACTTTCAGAAAAGACTTCCTCACACTTGAATCTATACTCGATGTTAACAAATTTCTCTTCTTCAGAAACGCTTTCCTTGCCATTGCCAGTCTACATTTTATATCATCTCTACTTCGACCATCATCAGTTATTTTGCTCCCCAAATAGCAAAACTCCTTTACTACTTTAAGTGTCTCATTTCCTAATCTAATTCCCTCAGCATCACCCGACTTAATTCGACTACATTCCATTATCCTCGTTTTGCTTTTGTTGATGTTCATCTTATATCCTCCTTTCAAGACACTGTCCATTCCGTTCAACTGCTCTTCCAAGTCCTTTGCTGTCTCTGACAGAATTACAATGTCATCGGCGAACCTCAAAGTTTTTATTTCTTCTCCATGGATTTTAATACCTACTCCGAATTTTTCTTTTGTATCCTTTACTGCTTGCTCAGTGTTACCACATAATAGCTTTAAAGCTATTATGTGTTACCACATAATAGCTTTAAAATACTCATGTACAGCGTGTTTCGCTTTTCATGAACTCAAATACGATGGACGAATGCCCTGTTTACATAGCGTAGTTTCCGGACTTGCAACCGTTTGCCAAATGCCGCACTTCGTTCCAGTTGCTTTGTTTTCTTCTTCGTTAAGCCACACAGTTTCGTGCTGATAGAAATCAGAAAGTTCGTGAGCTTCCCTTCTCAGTTCCGATTTGGATGTTATTTCGGTCCGATCCGCTATCGACGTATGTTTCGAAGAATCGTGTTTCAAATGAAGAAGAACAGTGAACACGAAGGATCAAATCGAGTGAGAGTTATCTCTAAGTTCGTATCGCCACTTTGGCAGATACCTCGCCTTGCACTCCCCCCACTTCCACCCCCACTCCTCGACCCCCACCTCCCACCCTCCCAGAATCCTCTTTTATACTAGGTCGAAAGGGAGAGGAAGCGAAACATCGAGTTCTTTAACTTCCAGATGGTATCAGCAAACTTTTTTGTGAGGAGAAGCCTCCATCAGTTGGCCGTTACGCAAGAAACACGGAAACGGGACGCCGCAGGCAGCTGGGAAAGCACGGCCGCCACTTGCGTGACGCACGCACGTGTGCGCCACGCGGCATGCGGGCGCCGGCGCTACGCCCACCACGACTGCCTCTCGTCGCTACGCAGTTCCAATATTTATTCAAGACTCAGGTAAAATACATTCGCGAATGACGTATGAAATGGTCACAACGATGTTCTCAGGACGCCCGGGGCATGTGGCTATCCAGGGATTAAATCAATTGTTGAAAGGCAGTTTCCGGAAACAGCGATCGTGAGACCCAACTCGCTTTATTTGTTCATGAGACCCAGAAAATATTAGATACAGGCTCCCAGGTATTAGATACAGTCACCTTGACTTCCGGAAGGCGTTCGATACAGTTCCACACTGTCGCCTGATAAACAAAGTAAGAGCCTACGGAATATCAGACCAGCTGTGTGGCTGGATTAAAGAGTTTTAAGGAAACAGAACACATCGTTTTGTTCTCAATGGAGAGGGAGTGTTATGGGACGATTGCTTTTCACAATATATATAAATGACCTAGCAGATAGTGTCGGAAGTTCCATGCGGCTTTTCGCGGATGATGCTGTAGTATACAGAGAAGTTGCAGCATTAGAAAATTGTAGCGAAATGCAGGAAGATCTGCAGTGGATAGGCACTGGGTGCAGGAGTGGCAACTGACCCTTAATATAGACAAATATGATGTATTGCGAATACATAGAAAGAAGGATCATTTATTCTATGATTATATGATAGCGGAACAAACACTGGTAGCAGTTACTTCTGTAAAATATCTGGGAGTATGCGTGCGGAACGATTTGAAATGGAATGATCATATAAAGTTAATTGTTGGTAAGGCGGGTACCAGGTTGAGATTCATTGGGAGAGTCCTTAGAAAATGTAGTCCATCAACAAAGGAGGTGGGTCACAAAACACTCATTCGACCTATACTTGAGTATTTCTCACCAGTGTGGGATCCGTACCAGATCGGGTTGACGGAGGAGATAGAGAAGATCCAAAGAAGAGCGGCGCGATTCGTCACAGGGTTATTTGGTAAGAGTGATAGGGTTACGGAGATGTTTAGCAAACTCCAGTGGCAGACTCTGCAAGAGAGGCGCTCTGCATCGCGGTGTAGCTTGCTGTCCAGGTTTCGAAAGGGTGCGTTTCTGGATGAGGTACCGAACATATTGCTTCCCCCTACTTATACCTCTAGAGAAGATCACGAATGTAAAATTAGAGAGATTCGAGCGCGCACGTTGACTTTCCGGCAGTCGTTCTTCCCGCGAACCATACGTGACTGGAACAGAAAAGGGAGGTAATGACAGTGGCACGTAAAGTGCCCTCCGCCACACACCGTTGGGTGGCTTGCGGAATACAAATGTAGATGTAGATAGGCGAGGAACCAACAAATATTGAACAGATCCTCGAAAAGCAACTTTGCAATCTGAATCACTATTTTTACAACGACAACTCCATTAACCCATTAAGCAATAGTATCCGCAGACTTTCGAATGTCTGGAATTGTCTCAAGGCCGAAGACAGCAGTTATTGTCACCACGGCAACAGGCTGGCTTAGACAATAACTGCACAGGCAACGTGACAACGACCTGTCAGAATACACTCAGGTGACAACAGTCATAGGAGAGCGATATGAACACATACAGATAGCGGTAGTATCGCGTACACAATGTATAAAAGGGGAGCTCACTGGTGGAACTGTTATTTGTACTTAGGTGATTCGTATGATTAAAGGTTTCCGACATTATTCTACACTACTGGCCATTAAAATTGCTACACCACGAAGATGACGTGCTACAGGCGCGAAATTTAACCGACAGGAAGAAAATGCTGTGATATGCAAATGATTAGCTTTTCAGAGCAGTCACACAAGGTTGGCGCCGGTGGAGACACCTACAACGTGCTGACATTAGGAAAGTTTCCAACCGATTTCTCATACACAAATAGCAGTTGACCGGCGTTGCCTGGTGAAACGTTGTTGTGATGCCACGTGTAAGGAGGAGAAATGCGTACCATCACGTTTCCGACTTTGATAATGGTCGGATTGTAGCCTATCGCAATTGCGGTTTATCATATCGCGACATTACTGCTCGCGTTGGTCGAGATTCAATAACTGTCAGCAGAATATGGAATCGATGGGTTCAGGAGGGTAATACGGAACTCGGTGTTGGATCCCAACGGCCTCGTATCACTAGCAGTCGAGATGACAGGCATTTTATCCGCATGGCTGTAACGGATCGTGCAGCCACGACTCGATCCCTGAGTCAACAGGTGGGGACGTTTGCAAGACAACAACCATCTGTACGAACAGTTCGACGATGTTTGCAGCAGCATGGACTATCAGGTCGGAGACCAAGGCTGCGGTTACCCTTGACGCTGCATCACAGACAGGAGCGCCTGCGATGGTGTACTTAACGACGAACCTGGGTGCACGAATGGCAAAACGTCATTTCTGCGGATGAATCCAGGTTCTGTTTACAGCATCATGATGGTCGCATCCGTGTTTGGTGACATCGCTGTGAACGCAAATTGGAAGCGTGTATTCGTCATCGCCATACTGGCGTATCACCCGGCGTGATGGTATGGTCGTGCCATTGGTTACACGTCTCGGTCACCTCTTGTTCGCCTTTACGGCACTTTGAACAGTGGACGTTACATTTCAGATGTGTTACGACCCGTGGCTCTACCCTTCATTGATCCCTGCGAAACCCTACATTTCAGTAGGATAATGCACGACCGCGTATTGCAGGTCATGTTTTAGCCTTTCTGGATACAGAAAATGTTCGACTGCTGCCCTGGCCAGCACATTCTCCAGATCTCTCACCAATTGAATACGTCTGGTCAATGGTGGCCGAGCAACTAGCTTGTGACAATACGGCAGTGACTACTCTTGATGAACTGTGGTATCGTGTTGAAGCTGCATGGGCATCTGTACCTGTACACGCAATCCAAGCTCTGTTTGACTTAATGCCCAGGCTTATCAAGGCCGTAATTACGGCCAGAGATGGTTGTTCTGGGTACTGATTTCTGAGGATCTATGCACCCAAATTGCGTGAAAATGTAATCAAATGTCAGTTCTAGTATAATATATTTGTCCAATGAATACCCTTTTATCACCTGAATTTCTTCTTGGTGTGCCAATTTTAATGGCCAGTACTGTATAATAACGTCGACAGAATAAAACAGATTTTGAACGCGGAATGATGGTTGTAGCTAGACGCATGGGAGATTCCATTTCGGAAATTGGTAGGGAATTCAGTATTCCGAGAGACACGGTATAAAGAACATGCAGAGAATACGAAATCTCAAGACTTACGTTTCACTTCTGACAACGCAGTGGCCAATAGCCTTCACTTAACGACTGAGAGCAGCGGCGTGTGCGTAGAGTGTTCAGTGCTAACAGACAAGCAACACTGAGTGACGTAGCTGCAGAAATCAACGCGGGACGTACGACGAATGTATCCGTTAGGACAGTGCAACGAATTTCGGCGTTAATGGGCTACGGCAGAAGACGACCGACGTGAGTGCGTTTGCTAACACCACGACGTCGCCTGCAGCGCCTCTCCTGGACTCACGACCATATCGGTTGGACCCTAGACGACTGGAAAACCGTGGCCTGGTCAACTGAGGCCTGATTTCGGTCGGTAAGAGCTGATGGTAGGGTTCCAGTGTGGCGCTAACCCCACGAAGCCATGGACCCAAGTCCGCAGCTCGTGGTCGTGCGGTAGCGTTCTCGCTTCCCACGCCCGGGTTCTCGGGTTCGATTCCCGGCGGGGTCAGGGATTTTCTCTGCCTCGTAGGGTGTTGTGTGATGTCCTTAGGTTAGTTAGGTTTAAGTAGTTCTAAGTTCTAGAGGACTGATGACCATAGATGTTAAGTCCCATAGCGTTCAGAGCCATTTGAACCATGGACCCAAGTTGTCAACAAGGCACTGTGCAAGCTGGTGGTGGCTTCATAATGGTGTGAGCTGTGTTTACATAAAATGAACTGGGTTCTCTGATCCAACTGAACTGATCATTGATTAGAAATGGTTATTTTCAGCCATTCGGGGATTTCATGTTCCCAAATAAAGAGGGGAGTTTTATGGATGACAATGCGCCATGTCAGTGTGCCACCATTGCTCGACATTTGATGAACATGCTCGACAATTCGAGCGAATGCTTTGGCCACCCTGATCGCCCGACATGAATCCTACCGAATATTTACGGGACACAGCCGAGGAGTCAGTTTGTGCAAGAAATCCTGTACCGGCAACACTTTTGCCATTATGGACGGCTATAGAGGCAGCAAGGCTCAGTATTTCTGCAGGGATCTTCCAGCGACTTGTTGAGTCAATGCCACGTCGAGTTGCTGCACTAAGCTGGGAAAAAGGAGGTGCGACCCGTTATTAGGAGGTGTCGCATTACTTTTGTCGCCTCAGTGTAATGTCGATTTGCAAGCATCGAGCAACTGGTTGACGCCCGCAGTTCAGCGTTCAGGAACTGAGTAATTTCGGATACCGAATCAAAATCAGGCCATTGTGACCGGTAATTACCAGAAGTAGATCCCGAAAGAGCAATGCATAAATTATGGTTGCAGGAAGTGTCGGGATCAAAAGGAGACGCTATTACACATTACCTCACGAAGCAAATCTTTGGCAGCCACGGAATATTTGGAAAGGCTCGATGGGATCGTCAAATTAATGCTGTAGAAGCTAGGACCGCAGTATCAGTTCGTGAATGACTCTCCTCCATATGTGAGGTATGATCCTCTTACTGCTGTGCATGAAGGAAATTTCAAAATTTGCTGGAAGCACAACACAATAATCGATAAATCAGGTCGTTGTAATGGACGTGATATGACAGTGATCAATAAAGCTGAAGAAGTCGTAGAGCTCAATGTCCATATTGTATTAATAAAACAAAAAAATTTTATCCTTGTTTCCCAGACTTTATTATTACTATACGACCTAGGTTTCAGCTTAAAAACCAATTTTTAGTACATAACTGATCCCACAGATGAGAACCAAGCGAAGATAAATATGTTAGCTTTTTAAATCTACCAATTCTTTACTTAAACTGTAATAGTAATCTCTTTTGACAGTTTTGACAGATTACACATGGATTTACAAAGTTCATTAGGCACCATTTACAATACCTATGACCAAACATAAATTCCATTGCTCTGCTCCAATGTATGTTCAGTTACAGTTATTGTAAATGCTATACTAATGAATTTTATAAATGCTCTCCTAATGAATTTTATGAATACATATGTAATTTCTCGAAAGTGTAAACGGAAATAACTTCTACAGCTCAAGTCAAAAATCTATAGATTTAAAACATTGACATGTTTATCTTTGATTAGTTCTCGTCTTCGGGGTCAGTTATGTACTAGAAAGTGGGCTTATAACCCGAAACCTAGGTCGTAGAGTAAACATAAAGTTTGGGAGACAGGGCTAAAAAAGTGCTCCGTTTAGTTAACACAGTGCTATTATGTTAATATTATATTAATAAGAACTCACAGCTGAATCAGTTAAAATCAGCAGCAATAATTTGGAAACCACCTACAGTGAGAAGGTGAACCAATACAGGGATCTGGAAGATGACGTAAAAGCCCCGCGGAAACAGAAACGAGTATACATCGCCCCTTTGGCGATATCGGATACAAACATTGTCTCAAAACGGACTGCGAAAAGCCTACAGGACCACTGTGTCCACCACTCCGTTTGAAATTACAAATAGCAGTTGCACTGAACGATCTCAAGAGTTGGCTTACTGGTAGCCAATTTGGCTAAGATATCAGCTAGGTCATTCACCAGGATCCCAATGTGTCTCGTGGTCCAGACGAAGGTCACTGAGCATCCACATTGTTCAAGAGGATACAGGGAATCCTGGATAGCCATTACCAAGGGATGGTGACGGTAACATTAGTCGAAAGCTTGCAAACAACTGAAGGAGTCCCTGCAGATGAGAAAGGACTCACTGCTGCAGGAACGGATATGCTCAAGAGCACCAGAGATAGCAGTGAAAACACTGCAGCGATCTGGCAAGGAGCACAGTTCAGTATATCCTGCATGAGTACAGGAAAAGCCTACGTGACCAGCAACCATCGAGCCATCAGTATAGACTACTTCTAAACCCAGGATGCACCAAGGGCGGAGAAAAATTGTCGTCGGAGGGACTGAGGCTGAACCAAGTCTTTTGGACCTTGTGAGAGGTCAAGACGAAGCTGTAGCTGAGAGACGTACCACGAAAGTGTACGTGAGTGGCCGTGGAGGAGTGGTGGTAGATGTAACAACTGGAGTTCAGAGATGAGTGACAGTTGCAGATTACAACAATATCTGTTATAATGAGGGCTTTGCCGAACCTTATGACAGATTCCCATAATCAAGACGGGACTTTATTAGGGATTTGGAAACCTGCAGAAGGGTAGAGACATCTGCGCTCCAGCTGCTGTTATTCAGACAGCGAAGTGTATTGGTTGTAGCCAGTACTTTCGCTTAAGCTGGCGAAGATGAGGAATCTACGTGAACTGAGAATCGAAGACCAGTCCACCACAGAGTAATTGGTCGTCGAGGTAAAGGTCTGGTTGTGGATGAACGGTACGACGTCGATAGAAGCACATGACATGAGTCTTGGCAGCTGAAAACCTAAAGCCATGGGTGAGGGCCCATGCCTGTGCCACTCATATGGCACCTTGTAGTCGATATTCAGCAATACCCACATTAGAGGAGCAATAGTAGAGACAAAAGTGGTCATCATACAAGGAGGATGATACTAAGCACCCACAGCTGCTGCTAGACCATTGATGGCTACTAGAAAGAGAGGGACATTCAATATAGTGCCCTGCAGAACACCATTTCCTTGGATGTGGGGGGTGGGGGGTACTGTGGGGAACATCAGCTCAAAACTGGACCGCACTGTGCGACAAGGAGTTATGGATAAAAATCGGGAGTGGAGCCCTGAGATCCCACTCGCGGATGGTAGGGAGGATGTAGTATCAACATGTGGCGTCATAAGCCTTGTGCAAGTCTAAGAAGATGGCTATAAGGTGTTGCCGTAGGGCAAAAGCTGCTCGGATGGCAGACTCCAAGGAAACCGGATTATCAGTAGTGGAATGACCTTGGCGAAAACCACCCTAGGACGAAACCAGAAGACCTTGAGACACAATCAGCCAACACAGCCGCTGGCTCATCATCCGTTGAAGAAACTTACACAGAATATTGTTGAGACGAACTGGGCGATAACTGTCCATCTCTAGAGGGCGCTTACCCAGTTTCAGTACTGGGAACTCGCCCTCAGTCCACATGCAGTTAAAGATGGCGAGGATATGACGCTGGCAATCCACCGACAGATGCTTGCTGAATGGAGCATTTTATGGCTCCAGGTGGCGTGCAGTAAAAAATAACTGCTTTCGCTGCTTCCGCTGTTTTAGGACACAAATGGCAGATTGATAATTCTCAGATGCAGAGGTTCAAGCGTGATGCAGAGCAAAATGTTCGACGACAGTGTCTGGGTCAATGTAAACAGCACCAATCAAGGCAATACCAGGTGCACCAGCAGGTGGCTGGTATCCATAGAGACGTCTGATCTTTGCCCAAACCTGCAAAAGAGAGGTACATGATGCAATGGTTGAAATGTACTGTTCCCAATATTCTCGCTTCTGTCGTTTTATTAGGTGCCCATGCAAGGATCCGCTCTATCGATATGTGCCGCTTATGGCGTTGGAAAGCCCGCCTACGATCTAAAATGGCCTCTGCGATTTCTGATGACCACCAAAGTCCTGTCTTCTGTTAGTGCGGGTCCGAGGAACATGGGATCGCTGAATCAGCTGCCAAAACTCTGGCTGTAGTTGTATTCTGGACTGCCTCATCGATATCTCCATGCGACAGGTAGCCAACGGCGACAACAGAGGCGAAAACATCCCAGTCAATACTGTTGACAGGCAATCTGGGCAAACATCTAGATGAGTGTCACTGTGATGGGAAGGAAGATCGGAAAGTGGTCACTACCACGCAGGTCATCGTAGACTCTACATTGGATGGACTGGAGAAGACAAAGGCTGCAGATAGAAAGGTCTATGGCAGAGAAAGTTCCGTGTGCCACACTGAAGTGTGTGGGGAAACCAGTATTCAAGAGGCAAAGGTCAAGTTGTGGCTGTAATTTTTTGAGGTCTTTACGGCGGCCTGTGGTCGTGAGTCCACCTCACAAAGTGTTACGGACATTGGAATCATCGAAGATTAGGGAAGGTGGGGCACATTGAGAAACCAATGCAAACAATATGTTCTGAGACACTTCACCATAAGGAGGGAGGTAAACACAGCAGATGGCAATGTCCTGAAATGCCCTTACCCAGACAGCCGCAACCTCCAAAGGTGTATTAAGAGGCACAAGTTCGCTATATAGCACTGGTAGCAACCCTATTGTCCTTTGGCACCCTTATGGACATCAACGACAAAATGTACACCCCACTACTCCAAGTTGGTGCGTATCTCAAACCAGATTGAAAAAGCAGGTATCGGTGAAAAATGATGCCGTGAACCATATTTAGGCTGTTATGGGGAGTGACAGTCACTGGTACGTCATCCAACTGGGTCAGGGATGCTGCTTTGGCTGAAACTGATCCACTTTTCATTTTAGAGATGGCTACCATTCCACAAACTTTTTTTTCTGTGTTCCCCACAAAGAATAAGGGCTTTGTGGCCAAGAAGGAATCCCCTTCAGTCCTTGTGCAAACCATGTATTGTGGAAAGAATTTCTCTGCTTGCCACTTAGCCCTACGTTCCTCCCATGGCATGCCCAAGGAAGGGAACATTTTAAGGTTGTATCTATCTGCATTAAGATTGCTGGAGCCATATGGTCACCAGTGGGAGGTAACTTCATCCACTTCATTCGCAGCTCATCAACCATGTGCCACCTACTCCAAACAGGGGCTCTTCTCCATGGGTACCACGCAGCCTCACCAATAGCTACCTGGCCTGTAATCTGTTGCTCGGAGTCCCTATGACTCAGTCATCATGGGCACATGCTTCTTGGCATACGTGGGGAGTTTTCAGCCCAGGCACCAACAGTGCGTGATTACGAGGTTGCCACCGTGCAGGTACTTGACGACCCCCCTCCTCCCCCCCCTCCCCCTCTAACAGGATGGCTACCGTACTGGGTTTTGGTGTATTGCCCTAGTAAAGGGAAGGATCCAAAGGTGGAGCATTCGCCACATTGGGTGACCTTCCCTGCACGATACACTCTACCGGAGATATTTGAAAATTGGTGGCAGGTCAAATCTAACAGCGGGGACCATGTATTTATTGATCAAAAAATTGCAGGAAACGCCAGAAGTGAAAACTCGAGTCCCAAATCATAAACCAGGTCCAAGCCGGGTCTGCACCAAGAAAACCATCCGATGCAGAGGCAGATTCTGAAAGGGATAGGGGAAGTATAAGCTTGCGGCATGGAAAGGAAGTAATGCTGCAAAGGCTGGGGCCCTTGGTAGCCAAGCACGTATCCACAAAAGAGTTGTGAGGCCCCAGGGAGGAGACCTTTGCAAATCTAGCAGACAGCGGACACTTGCATTGGCAGACTGTCTGAAAGATAGCTAAGAATAGACTCTCCCTGAAATCAACAACAAAAAGCTTCCCATAGTACAGAAAACCAAGAATCAATGCCGGAATGCTGCACGCCAACGCCGGACTTACAGCTCATGCAATTAAGTATTGCACGGGCTGTTTTGGAGAAAATCCAAGACGATATATATGAGAAAAATATCTGCTCTTGTCTGACCAACCGAATCCTAAGGAAGGAAACTGAAGGATTGAATTTTGCTGCACAGGAACAAGCCATCAGAAGTAACGTCTCTTGTATAATAATTTATTACGTCTCGAGCTGTCGCAAAACGATCGCTCAGATTGAATACAAGCAGAGGCAGAATGCTGTGGCACAAATGATCGACTAGAACGCATGCGAAAACTGCCATCTGACAACAGTAAAAAACGGGTGGGACCACAAGTCAGCAAAAAAACGTCGAAAACGGACATGCCAAATTACTGTGGGACTTCAGATTTCTGACAAATCGAACGTTCAAGTCCGCAGCTCATGGTCGTGCGATAGCGTTCTCGCTTCCCGCGCCCAGGTTCCCGGGTTCGATTCCCGGCGGGGTCAGGGATTTTCTCTGCCTCGTGATGACTGGGTGTTGTGTGATGTCCTTAGGTTAGTTAGGTTTAAGTAGTTCTAAGTTCTAGGGGACTGATGACCATAGATGTTAAGTCCCATAGTGCTCAGAGCCATTTGAATTTTGAACGTTGAAACACACTGCATCAATGCATCACAATTGTGGAGACAAAGTTTGGATGATCGATATTGTCATACCAGGTGACAGCAGAATTGGCAAGAAGCAATTGAAAAAACTTACAAGATATAATGACTTGAAAATCGAATTATAACTACTCTGGCGTAAACGAGTTAAAGCGGTCCCGGTCGTTGCCGGCACGCTAGGAGTAAAAAATGGTTCAAATGTCTCTGAGCACTATGGGACTTGACATCTGAGGTCATCAGTCCCCTAGACTTAGAACTAATTAAACCTAACTAACCTAAGGACGTCAGACACAACCATGTCCGAGGCAGGATTCGAACCTGCGACCGTAGTGGTCGCGCGGTTCCAGACTGTAGCGCCTAGAACCGCTCGGCCACTCCGGCCGGCCACGCTAGGAGTACTGCCAAAAGATCTTGGTGGGTACTGAAGACTAATTGGCACTGATAAAATATACACCTACCAACTACAAAAAGCCACTTTACTAGCATTTGCATGAATATCCGCCGACATATAACGCAGTATTAAACCTTTGGGAAGTGTTCGATTAACGATAAAATACGAAATGCAGCGCAGTGAACTCGATTGCTGTGTTTACTGTTTTAGTAATAATAGTAATAATAGTGAGCACTGGCGGATGACACTGCAATTCTCTCCAGTAACAGACTGAAAAGCAACCCAGTCTGTAGATAAACTTCAAAAAATTGCGGCGAAAATTGAAGGCTGTCCATGTAAATAGGATATAACTTTGATTACCTGATTATGAGTTTACCATATTTGTCCTGAATCTTTCCAGGTGAGTACTGATGTGTAAAGTGAGATGATAACAATAATAATAATACTTTAATTTTCATTCTGTAATATCACAGATCCATGGTTTTTTATTCTGTTTCACTAATGATATGGCTCTGAGCACTATGGGACTTAACATCTATGGTCATCAGTCCCCTAGAACTTAGAACTACTTAAACCTAACTAACCTAAGGACATCACACAACACCCAGTCATCACGAGGCAGAGAAAATCCCTTACCCCGCCGGGAATCGAACCCGGGAACCCGGGCGCGGGAAGCGGGAACGCTACCGCACGACCACGAGCTGCGGATTCACTAATGATATGACATGCCATATAACATTGCGCTGTTGACGCAATTCGTACTAATTAAAAATTAAATAAGTAAGGAAATAAAGAAAACTAGTTTTGTATCCACAAAGTGTGTTTTCAGTTGATCATCTAATGTGTTGATGCAATGAGAAAAGAAGTTTACCAACCAAATTAATTAATTAATAACATTATCTCAGGAAAATAATGGTTTAACAGTACCCATTTTTACTACATATCGTTTCGAATGAGAAGAAGAGCTAATTCGACATATATTTCACTGGAAACAGACTTGCGTGGCTATAATTACGCCGGCGTTAACATAGCAAGTCGTTATTACTCATTAAGAAACGCTGCCATGGCGACGTACTCGGCCGCCTTCATTTACAAGGATGTAATTTTAGTCCTGTCTGCGCATCTAACGTTCCGCGAAGTTTAATGGCGAGTCTCCCCCCAGTAAAATCCGTCGCATTTCAAGAAGGTTACTACAGTCTTCTACATGCTACAGACTCGTGTAATGGGGGATCTTTCAGCAACAAACATAAATAGGCGTAATTCTAATAAGTCTAGACATGAGTAAACAATTTTGAACTTCAATTAGGTACAAATATGAGAACTGTTCCATCAAATGCAGAAGAATGGTATTCTGGACCTGACAGCATCCCGTCGGAACTTACTCAGGGTGGCGGCTTGCCTCTAAAAACTAGGCTCTTCTCACGCATACTATTAATGTGGAAAACCCGCAACGTTCCAGCCGACATGAAGACCTTCACAATTGCCACCATCTTCAAGAAAGGCGACAGAAGCATCTGTGGTAACTACCGTGGAATATCCTTGCTCTCTGTCGCTGGTAAAATTTTTGCCAGAATCCTTTTAAATCGCCTTCAGATACTTTCAGAGACTGTGCTTTCTGAATCTCAATACGGGTTTCACCCATCAAGAGGGACGATTGACATGATTTTCTGTGCATGACAACTGCAGGAGAAGTGCCGAGTACAACAAAAGCCTTTACTATTAGTTTTTTAAGACTTAGAAAATGCCTTTGATACAGTTCCCAGAGAACCCATGTGGATGGGTTAACAGTCTGCAGTGGGGCATTGTGTCAAACGCTTTCCGGAAACATAGGGATATGCAATATGACGTTTTCGTGGGTCGAAAGATATCGTGTGACGGAAGGGAAATCTGTGTTTCGCAAGAGCGATGTTCCCCAAATTCGTTCCGATTTGTGAACAAAAGCTTTTCTGTCTTAAGGATATTTATTATATTCGAACTTATATGCCCAGGAATTCTGCAGAAAACCGCAGAAATGCGGTGGTTCTCAGTGTTGTTGAAAAACTAAAGTTTAGGCATGTTCAAGCCCAATAAAACGAACTTGTTGGAATGCAGTGTTACTGGGTGTTTCAAATGGCTCTGAGCACTATGGGACTTAACATCTGAGATCATCAGTCCCCTAGAACTTAGAACTACTTAAACCTAACTAACCTAAGGACATCACACACACACATCCATGCCCGAGGCAGGATTCGAACCTACGACCGTAGCGGTCGCGCGGTTCCAGACTGAAGCGCCTAGAACCGCTCGGCCACTCCGGCCGGCTACTGGGTGTTTCAAAAAGATTCATCCGATTTTACAAGACTATATCTTATACACGAATGAAGGTATGAATTTGAACTTACGCATAGGACTACGAGATTCTTGTTTTGGAAAAAACCATATGATTTCAAAAGGTTATATCTTTTATATGCATGTACATACAACCACCGGGTACTGTTTAAAACTACTTTTATGATTCATGTTTTTCTTTAACTTTCACAAGTGTTCTCTGTGCCCTTCAGCAGATGAACGACAAACAGTCGATATTCAAACTCATCCCATACTTTTGTGATATGTCAGAAGTTTACTGCAACGCTGCTATTCTCATGCGGCGTCGCACATCACTGAAATTCGTAGGAAGCGGAGGCGCACTGCAAATTTCCCTCGCGTATTCGAACCTCCATACAAGTTCCTCAGTTCAATTACGATCCTGTAGAAAGTGGTGTATGTGACGTACAATATACTGGAAGAAAATGGAAATGAGCGTTTGGAGTCATTGGCCGGGAGGCCCCTTACGGAGCAGGTTCGGCCGCCTTGGTGCAGGTCATATTACATTCGATGCCACATTGGGCGACCTGCGCGCCAGATGGGGATGAAATGATGATGAAGAAAAAAACACCCAGTCCCTGAGCGGTGAAAATCCCCGACCCAGCCGGGAATAGAACACGGGCTCCTTAGGGCGGCAGTCCGTCACGCTGACCTTTTTTGGTGACCTCATTTTGTTCTATATTGCTCGTTGAATTTGTTCGGGGCTGACGTCCGATGACACCCCTTCAGGTTCTTCGTTGATCTGTTCACTCAGTTTTTTTTTTTTTTTTTTATTGCAGAGGGTAGCTAACCCTCTGACCGAGCACGCTGAGCTACCGTGCCGGCAGCCATTCAGCTATCGGGGCGGACAATATACTGGGCAAGCCTTCCCACCAGAGAATGTGCTAGTTAAGATGATACTTTCTTGGTTACGTTAATAAATCGCCTACCTGTACTCTGTGAAGCTCTTGTCACCAAAAGCAGATTTGGTAGAGCACTGAATCCTTCAGAAGACGCAAGCAGGTCATCTGTGATTGTAATTAATGGTGTGGGTAGCTAGTTTCTAGGAAATATGTTCCGAGATAGCATTACAACGCGTTTATTTGCAAACATCGTAAAATAGTGACAGAGTGATAATATTAAACGATTCATTACACTAAGTTAAGAAGTTCTGAGAGCACGGTAAAGCCGAATATTATGTATGAACAGTATCTGAATACATTTTACCGCCGACTCTCACATATGGACCGTGTCGGAGTATATCCTATCGCCGACTGGGGAGATATCCTATCATCGACTGGCGAGCTTTGGGGCGCAGCCAAAATCTCTTGCTTACATCTAAACATTTTGTATTCCTTCAAACATCTTTGGCAACTTAAGGGGGATAGGACGTCAAACGGGCCGACTTGGAGCAGGAGAGGCACCACAGGACATTTTAATTTCCACTGTCTATACTTTTACAAGTTGGTTGGTTGGTTTTGGGGAAGGAGACCAGACAGCGTGGTCATCGGTCTCATCGGATTAGGGAAGGATGGGGAAGCAAGTCGGCCGTGCCCTTTCAGAGGAACCATCCCGGCATTTGCCTACTTTTACAAGTAAACTCATAAAACTTTGTCAGCATGACCAGGAAGGATTCAGGATTGACACTCGTAGCAGCGGAAGTTAAAAAACATAACAAAATAATTTTTTTACATGTGAAATTTCATCATTTTTTTACTTACTGTAGGCTGCATTTGTTGCTATAGGTACACTTTTCTTCATAAGTAAGAGAGACTGTTCGATGAATTTTGCACAGCATACAAACCATACTTACAGGTGTCTGAAACTCTAGAATCTATTTAATTTATGAAAAAATGAATGAGCTGTACGTTTTAAACTTTATGTTTAGAAAAAAATCAAATTTTGTAGTTAATTATCTCAATTTTTACCACAGTTTTTAATAGATTTGGAAAATTCTAGAGTTCCATAGACCTGTAAGATCCATCTTTGAGGCAGCTCATTATGAAAAATGTTCTTACAAGTAAGTGCCTCTGTGGTGGTGCTCCGTTCTGTTGAAAAATTAAAGTTACGGCATGTTCTCGCAGTTGTTGAAAAACCTAAATCTCCAACATTCTCAGGTACGTGATTTCTGTAATCGTCTTTTTTTTGTAGAATAAAACGAGTCGTAAATCTTTTCTCGGGAAAAGGCACGAAACATTCACCGTTGTGCCGAAATATTATGACCAACTGTTTAGTACATTGTTGTTCCACTACTCAGACACAGTACAACAGAGATTCTGCTTGGCATGGATTCTACCATTTCCTTACAGAATTCCAGAAGCACGCGGCACCAGATGTCTACACACAGGTAAAGCAATTCCCCCGAATTACGGGATGGTGTTTTACGGGCACGCAGTTGGCGCCCGAAATGTGTTCCACTGGGTACAGATCAGGCACATTTGTTGGCTAAGACTTGAGTGTGCGTTCACTACAATGCCCCTCTAATCACTCTAGCACGATTCTGACTTTACAATACGGACAGTTATCCTGCTGGAAGATGCCCTCGCCGTACGGGGAGACTTCAAGTATTAAGCGATGCAACTGGTGCGCAATAATGGTCACATAGGTCATTGCTATCATTATACCTACGATTACCACCACAGATCACTCCAAAGCATAATTATGCCCTCACCGGCCTGCATCTGTGACGCAGTGCATGTTTCGTGCAGACATTTGCCTGGGTGACGGCGTGTAAGCGCCAACCATCGACTTGGTGTAACAAGAAATGCGATTCGCTCGACAAGCGATACGTTTCTATTGATCCATGGTGAAAATATATTGAGGCTATGGCCTCTGCAGACGATGTCGTCGGGTCAACGCAGGAACGCGAAGGAGTCGTGTGATGTGCAGCTCCACATTCAACAATGGCCTCTGAACGGTGTGCTCCGAAACACTTGTGGCTGCACCAGTATTCTATTCTGTGGTCAGATCTGCCACAGATCGCTGCCTATCCCGGATTACACAGTGGGGGATACCCCGACCTCTAGGTTTTGTGATGAGACGTCGTCGTCCAATACCATCCGGCCCACTCGTTACTTCTTCATCCTTCAACCAATTTTCATAGGTGCTCACTACAGTAGGTCGACAACAGTCTACCAGCTTCGCCGTTTCAGAGATTCTGGTTTCCAGCCGCAGGACCACAAAAATGTGCCTTTTGTCAGAACCGCTTATATTAGTGGATTTCCGCATTTTCGGCCGGTATCTTCGCTATAATGACTGCAAATTCGTCTCTTCCGCTTACATTCTTTCCTTACTGCGTTACGTGCCCGCAACAAGACCAGGAAGCATTCAACCTCGTGGTGGCCAATGGTCAAAATGTTTTGGCTCATCAATATACACTACTGGCCATTAAAATTGCTACACCACGAAGAAATGCAGATGATAAACGGGTATTCATTGGACAAATATATCATACTAGAACGGATATGTGATTACATTTTCACGCAATTTGGGTTCATAGATCCTGAGAAATCAGTACCCAGAACAACCACCTCTGGCCGTTCAAAAATGTTCAAATGTGTGTGGAATCTTATGGGACTTACCTACTAAGGTCACCAGTCCCTAAGCTTACACACTACTTAACCTAAATTATCCTAAGGACAAACACACACACACACCCATGCCCGAGGGAGGACTCGAACCTCCGCCGGGACCAGCCGCACAGTCCATGACTGGAGCGCCTCTGGCCGTAATAACAGCCTTGATACGCCTGGGCATTGAGTCAAACAGAGCTTGGATGGTGTGTACAGGTACAGTTACCCATGCAGCTTCAACACGATACCATAGTTCATCAAGAGTAGTGACTGGCGTATTGTGACGAGCCAGTTGCTCGGTCACCATTGACCAGACGTTTTCAATTGGTGAGAGATCTGGAGAATGTGCTGGCCAGGGCAGCAGTAGAGCATTTTCTGTATCCACAAAGGCCCGCACAGGATCTGCAACATGCGCTCGTGCATTATCCTGCTGAAATGTAGGGTTTCGCAGGGATCGAATGAAGGGTAGAGCCATGGCTCGTAACACATCTGAAATGTAACGACCACTGTTAAAAGTGCAGTCAACGCAAACAAGAGGTGACCGAGATGTGTAACCAATGGCACCCCATACCATCACGCCGGGTGAGACGCCAGTATGGCTATGACGAATACACGCTTCGAATGTGCGTTCACTGCGATGTCGCCAAACACGGATGCGACCATCATGATGCTGTAAACAGAACCTGGATTCATCCGAAAAAATGACGTTTTGCCATTCGTGCATCCAGGTTCGTCGTCGAGTGCACCATCGCAGGCGCTCCTGTCTGTGATGCAACGTCAAGGGTAACCGCATCTATGGTCTCCTAGCTGATAGTCCATACTGCTGCAAACGTCGTCGAACTGTTCGTGCAGATGGTTGTTGTCTTGCAAACGTCCCCATCTGTTGACTCAGGGATGGAGGCGTGGCTGCACGATCCATTACAGCCATGCGGATAAGATGCCTGTCATCTCGACTGCTAGTGATACGAGGCCGTTGGGATCCAGCACGGCGTTCCGTATTAACATCCTGAACCCACCGATCCCATACTCTGCTAACAGTCATTGGATCTCGACTAACGCGAGCAGCAATGTCGCGAGACGATAAACCGCAATCGCGATAGGCTACAATCGGACCTTTATCAAAGTCGGAAACGTGATGGTACGCATTTCTCCTCCTTACACGAGGCATCACAACAACGTTTCACCAGGCAACGCCGGTCAACTGCTATTTGTGTATGAGAAATCGGTTGGAAACTTTCCTCATGTCAGCACGTTGTAGATGTCGCCACCGGCCCCAACCTTGTGTGAATGCTCTGAAAAGCTAATCATTTGCATATCACAGCATCTTCTTCCTGTCGGTTAAGTTTCGCGTCTGTAGCACGTCATCTTCGTGGTGTAGCAATTTGAATGACCAGTAGTGTATGAAGCTTTGGAGAGAGACTCTCGTGCTGGGTTATAGTATGTGGTTACTGTGTTCCCCTTGTTCTTACGCTACAGCAGGTAACTTCTTCACGTAAACGGGGCATAGTATCATCACTGAGCACTAAATCTGAAAGGGAATTGTTATATTACATCTCCGTGCCCTGAATGAATTCATGAAGGTGCATGTTGTAGTTTGAACCATTATGAAGGGCTTGTAGCAATCTAATCATGGATGGTAGAAAGTACAAACGCTGCCGCCAAACTCCTCAATCAAATTCATAGGCATGGCAACCTCTCGCCCGGCACCTCTACGGATTACGTGCAAAAAAACTGTCGAATGCGCTCTCCATCAGGAACGAGCACTCTGGGGCGAACTGTGGATTTCCTCTTATGTAAACGAGCGGATCCTGAAACTGTACATGTAATGTCCAGTACCGTGAGATGAAGTTGCATTGCCGTACTCTACACGCAAATCCCCCAGAGGTGTAACTGTATTGCAGCTGTTGAAACGGAGGACACAAAACTCCTTTGTTGCTTTATAGCCACCGGGATTCGATGCCCATTGTGTAATTAACGAGTTAGCTACACCAGGGAGACAACATGAACAGCACCTTAAAGCTGGTGCCAAGGTAAACTTGTAGCTTCTACACTTCAGAAAAATTTTATATTTTCTTTCATGTAGAAGATATAGTTTTGCGAAACTGCATTAATCTTTTTGAGAGACTATGAATGTTACTACTTTCAATCGAGAAGTTAAAATTCTGTTGAAACCCGAAGCTTCTATGTCGGGAAATTGTGTTAAGTTCTCACTAACAGAGGCATGACATAATCTGTATTATTAGACGAAAATATTACAATGCGTTATGTAGTTTTATTGAATAACAAAAAGTTTCTGACAGTCAAGCTTTGCGTACAATATCAAATAAGGAAATGCGTTAGATACTCAGCACCATATTATAGTTTCAGCGTTTAGATGGTGGTGAAATTAACATTAAATTCCTGAGTATATTTTGAACAGATAAATATTTAAATTTCATTAACTAACACAATAATCTATTTTGCAATTTTTTAAAGTGTTATCTACGTTAAAAATCGCCTCCAGGAAGCTGCATTTGCAACTGTGCCCGTAATTTTCACTTTGAGGTACAGATTGGAGGAGAACGGTTTTAAATCCACAGACTATTTAATTAATATCCTACCCAGGAAAAGCAATATAAGTTACTTTAAAATCGTTTTAATGGACGAGATAATGGAATTACGATATTAACGGAACAATATCACGGGCGTCACGAAAGAGCGCCTTCTGAGGCAGCCTCGGGCAAACTATATAGCTTCTGCCAACCATATTGCGAGCCTGCAGCGATCTAAGGGAAATATGAGCGCAAGCTGACGTGTAAGAGCCTATTCTGCGCGCTATTCCGACTCGAAGATCCATCGCCGTAGTTACGTCACCAATATTCCGTGAGATAGCGTTCCCTCGACATTCAGGGAGAAGTGAATATACGGTCTGTGGCTTACTTATGGCCTGTGTAAGAAGCTGTCATTGGGAATAAATGGAGGGAAACGCTTGGAAACTGTGGCTTTATGTGATGGACAAAGAAATGGAAAGAAACTGTAAGTCTCACCCATGACTTGATAAATCCATTTTGTTATTATCTAGAATGAAGAAATATTCCTATGACAATTTTAGATTTAAATAAGGTCATAGTTCAACCGCCAAGAGCTGCTAATAAATACTTATTTATTATAACCGGCCTCAATCTTCAGATCATGATAAGGTGCCTTAAAGCCATTAAAACAGCTTACATGGAAGTATTAAAATTAGTAGCTCTTAGAGTTTGAATACGATGGTTTCTACGTACTTATGAGCTGTGGGGCACTAACTTCACAAAATAACTTCAGATGGTGTAGATGAGACTTAAGAAATGCAGGGTTTATGCCAGAATATATGCTCGGAATCGCTAGAAGTAGTTAGTTTATATGTGACAACGAAAATAAACTCGATTCGTTCATTTAACCGTCGCGCAAATATTGGTCTTCCTTACGCAGTTACTACAAAAACTGATCGCTGGACGACCTCAATCATCGTTGCACAATTTTTTCTACGGATTACATTCTGGTACACATTGTCAAAACTACCAGCGAAACCAGGTATTTTCCGATTGTCACATAATCAACTCTAAGCTGTCAAATCGAAGAGGCTTTCTTGCCAAGCTTGTCGTTCCCACCGGCCTGCCCACATTTGAAAGAATATTGAGCCGAGATTGTGTCAGACGAGAACCGAAAGATTTGCTAGTGCGCCATCGTAATGAAACAACATTTATTCACGAATTATCAGTGCACAGTAACTTCACTATTTTACTAGTGGACCTCTGACCCATTAGGAGTGGAAGGATGGATGGACGCTCTAATCAAAACAAAAGATGAGGCAGCCTGTTGATGGAGGACGTCAAGTGATCGTACCATGTAAGCATTTAATACTGGTAGCCTACAGCTACATCAATATTGGAGCGAGAAATCAATTTTGCTTCCCTTGCAACACAAACAGATCTTCCCTGGGAGTTTATTCTTATGTCTTTTTCTGCCAAGTCCTGTGTACAAATTTTAGAAATGTTAAATAAAAAACTATGAAACAGAGACATTCTCAAAATAGCGGCAGGTATCTATTCTCATACCCAAGAGCAGTGTTTATTGATGCCTGCTGATTGTGGTCATTTGAGATTAATAAACATTTACACTGGAGTGATGTGGACTCATAGAGGAAAGTTAGTCTGTTTTACATTGAAAAGCCGGCCAGTGTGGCCGAGCTGTTCTAGGCGCTTCAGTCTGGAATCGCGCGACCGCTACGGTCGCAGGTTCGAATCCTGCCTCGGGCATGGATGTGTGTGATGTCCTTAGGTTAGTTAGGTTTAAGTAGTTCTAAGTTCTAGGGGACTCATGACCTCCGATGTTGAGTCCCATAGTGCTCAGAGACATTTGAACCATTTTTTTACATTGAAAACCCTTGATAGTTTGGCTTCGGAAGACTAAAAACGTACTGTAGATCTGCCTTACGACACTAACAATTTGACGCTGGATACTAACCTTTTATTTTAGACGTGGTAGTCGATTATCTAAACCAGAAATGGGCGACCTTTGGTGACCCACGAACCGGATTCACGTACCTTACTGAACCTCGCGGGCTGCCCAGCACGTAGCAGAGTGTAACACAGAAATAGGCAGTAAGCAGGCAACGATGTCTTATGTGGTCAGCACTGACACACCCGTGAAAATACTTCTCCTCGCACACCTCAGAGCACTGAGCTTCCGCCCCCCCCCCCCCCCCCCCCTATTCACCGCACGCACGTGAGCACATGGGCCATAACTTTACGCTCAGACTGGAAACGTGTTTCTCAATGAAAACTTTTGGTAACATTTTTGAGAAACAGCGATCTATTAAACCACATAAAATCAGTGACAAAAAACAGTATAGATCGCGATGGTTAACTATCGAGGCCAATACTATTTTTTCACTGATTTTATGTGTTTCCCTTTGTTGTTCAAAGACAGCAGCAGCGAAATGGCACTGCGCATGCACGGAGTAAGCAAAACTTCCGTTGGTCTATGTCATTATATGCAAATTGAGACGAGTATAGCACGTGTGTCGTGACACGATTTTACCGCAGGAGCGCACGCTTCACGCGAGTAGTCTTTAACTGCATGTATTGATACGCATTTGACGAATGTGCCCTTCAGTCGTGTGACGCGCACGTGCCAGACGCCGTTTACTCACCCACTGCTTTCCAAACTGACAATGTGTGATGCTTAACTAAAAGAGTTATTATCGTTAGGCTTCAGATCCGAATCAGATTCGGATACTAATGCTGAGGACAACGTGTTGGCTTTATTCATTAACGAATAAATCATTTAAATCCTCCAAATAGATATATTTTGTTTGAAACAAAAAGATGTGGCCACTACGACTAAGATGAGTGACGTTGATTTTTCAAATTACGTCAGATGACTAGAAAGCGGTTTTCTGAAGTATATGGAATCATACAGCACGCGCCGGCCGCGGTGGTCTAGCGGTTCTAGGCGCTCAGTCTGGAGCCGCGCGACCGCTACGGTCGCAGGTTCGAATCCTGCCTCGGGCATGGATGTGTGTGATGTCCTTAGGTTAGTTAGGTTTAAGTAGTTCTAAGTTCTAGGGGACTGATGACCACAGATGTTAAGTCCCATAGTGCTCAGAGCAATTTGAACCATTTGAGAATTTGTAAAATGATAGAAAACAAAGGTTAGAGGATTTTGCCATACGGTTATAATTCAAAACATTATCTAGAGTTATTACACCACCTACAGAGTTTTCCGACAAGAGAATGTAATTTTTAAGGGCCATCAATAACTGGTGAAACAAGAAATGCTGTGGGTTTTGGAAAAACATAAATGAAGTCATTATACGTTTATTTTGTACTGAGGATGTGCTTTTTCATAAGATGCTGCCCTTACTTTTCCTCAGTCCCTCACTTAATGAACCACTCTTTCAGAATTCTCTCGCAATTGTATCTGCACAACATGTTAGTGGGGTGAGACTGTGTAAACTCTCTGAGTTTTGGCAAAAGAAGCACATTTTAACATGGCAACAAGAGAAATGTGGTTTTACTCCAATTTCCCCACTCATGGCTCTTCTCTGAAAGTAACAAATGGTGAACGAACCAGGAGAAACTAAATCGCTTCATTTTCGGCGGAATTCTTTTTAGATACTAACCATAGGAGAGGTGGCAGATCGTTTTGAATAGTCACCATGCAAGTGTGGGTGTAGGGGGGCCTCGCTAAATGTTTACCAAAAATGTGAGTGCAGGCTACAGTTTAAAACGGCAGTTTCTGTGTGAGCTACATCTTTACATCTGCTACATCTAAGTTCTTTAACCACAGACCACATGTTTGTATGTAAACATAGTATATTTCACGAGTGCATATCATAATAGTGTAATATGAAGCTATACTTGGTAAAACTTAGATATGGACGTGAAAATGGCCATAAGTGTGTAACTAAGTGGCAAAACTATCACGACAGCATAATAATGGTGCTTCATCTTTATGTAAGTATAGGTATATTTTCGTCAAATGCTGCCTTACCACTTACAATTGTCCCACTTGTATGTGTGTAGTCACCAGCAAATAATTTTTTCTTGTATTAATACAGTGATCTCCAACAGTACAATGTATAAACACCTGAAGATGGGCGCAAGCCCGAAACCGGTCGTGTGACAAATAAATAAACTTTTATTGTGACTGGTAGCGGATATTTTTCTACACCCAATAAAGTCATGTTTTTCTCGTCTTGGTAATGGGATCATGCCATCCCGAAATATGTTTTGTTTTTCAAACGAAATAATAGTTCAAATGGCTCTGAGCACTATGGGACTTAACTTCTGAGGTCATCAGTCCCCTAGAACTTAGCACTACTTAAACGTAACTAACCTAAGGACATCACACACATCCATGCCCAAGGCAGGATTTGGACCTGCGACCGTAGCGGTCGCGCGGTTCCACGGTTCCAGACTGTAGCGCCTAGAACCGCTCGGTCACCCCGGCCGGCCCAAACTAAATAGATCACACATTTGGACAACCGGTACTCCATGATCTCCGTACTGACATATTACAGTCACCAGCTGACGAACGGAACACCCCCAGTCGTCTTGTGTACTTTTACTTCGAAGTGAAAATTAGCACGGTTTAACCTCAAACGTTTATTCTATTGCTAATGGTAACGAATTTACACACTTGCCGGTTAAATACTGATATTCTTCAGCACCAATATTCTAACTCACTAATTCCTGCCGCAAAAGGGTTTGTAGAAGTGAAATGCACTTGGGGTTATTGGCATCGGCACTAACAATTCTATTTACCATATAGTGCGAAATCAACGTATAACGATATTTTATTTAAATCGCTAACTCTGAATATGTAAGCACTTGTTAGTTTGATACTAAGGCCTGTAGGACGTAGACTGGAGAGACTCATTTTCGTAAGTTTAGCTAGAGTGAAGCCATTGACGCGACGGTTCGCCTGACGGTACACGCGCTGGCCATCAGTCAGGAAATGGCTGTTGTGCCGGTTGACCGGTTGCGGCGAGTCGCAGCATTTGACGAGCACAGCGGCCGCCGAGCGCAGATTGAAAACCCAGATGGAGTGAGTTAATTAAGTTGGTGACTGGCTGCGTCCCGCTGCGATCGCTGAAACGGCGCTAAGTGAAGTGCCCTGTAGCGGCGGCCTCCCGCCTCGCTGCCTGCTCGTCATCGCATCGCTGCGGCCGCTCGAAAAAAGGCGAAACAAATATTCTGCGTCGCCACCACTCACAGCTCTGCGACTCTTCCGGCAGCGCAGTCCAGGCACAAACCGGAACTCTTGTCATCGACAGCAAAAGTTGCCGGACCCGTTATTTTCAAATATCTACCATGAAGTTAAAGGTTGTTTGTATCGAACTGCAAATAATATTGATGTTCCCGTTCAAAGGGAAATCGTGCCATAAATAGCTGGCGATAGGAATCAGATCACTCGTGTAAGAACAAGAAGAGATGTTGGGTCCAGTTTCCGAATTATCAATCATGGGCTATGTCCGTTGAAATAATTTACCATTACCTTGTAATATGCTACAATTTACGTATGGTTCACAGCGTAACACACCTAACACCTCGACAAACACTTTAGCTCGTTTCCGTAGTAAATTTATTACGACGTTTTGGCTACAGAAATATAGTAATTGATCTAAATCGTTTTATCCGTAAAAATTAATAATGATCTCTGGCTTATTTAGGAAATTTATGTCCCTTGTTAAGAAACTTCCGTAGTTAGTACTGTGAAAAATATTCAACAGCCTAGACCGCATAAAATATTTTTTTATTTAAGACAATCAGTTTCGACAGGCTTTTCTGTTATCTTCAGTCCTTTTTATCTTTTTGTTATGAAACGTGTTCATTTTACGTTGAACTTAACGCCAAATTGTGAAACGAATAAAAATCAGCACAGCATAAAATGTTTGACGTAACTAAAATATTTAAAAACAAAGCACCTTGAGTCTTTTGCGCAAGGTGCTTTATGTTTTTAAACATCTACTTTATGTATAGCCATTTGCGCAGTCCGCAGCTCGTGGTCGTGCGGTAGCGTTCTCGCTTCGCACGCCCGGGTTCCCGGGTTCGATTCCCGGCGGGGTCAGGGATTTTCTCTGCCTCGTGATAACTGGGTGTTGTGTGATGTACGTAGGTTAGTTAGGTTTAAGTAATTTTAAGTTCTAGGAGACTGATGACTATAGATGTTAAGTCCCATAGTGCTCAGAGCCATTTGAAGGATTTTGCGCAAGGTTCTTTATGTTTTTAAATATCGTAATTATGAAAAATCCTCTTTTTAATGTGTCTATTTTTATCCACTTGACAACCTGGCGTGAAGTTCAACGTAAAATGATCACGTTTCACAACAAAAAGATTTTTAAAACCTGAAGCTAACAGCAAAGTACGTCGAAATCGATTGTCTTAAAGAAATATTTTTATGCTATTTAGGCTGTTGAATGTTTTTTTAGCCAGTAAAGCAGATCGCTCCTTCTGTAGTATCACAATGAGAAAATTAAATCAGTTAGTACTTTTTTAATACGTATAATAAAAGTTCCGTAACTTTCCTTCAGTATGTTCTATTTAATATTATTATTTCACCCCAGTCAATGTGAAATGAATAATGGAAAATCCTTGGTGTAAACGTTATGCTCAATGACATTTTCTGTAAGGCGGTAACTAGAAATATGTGGTCATTTGTAGGTTCAATGCCAAGACAGATGCTACCTATAGCGGAGAAATCGTTTTCTTACTATTACAGATGTAAGTTGAATCATGGGTGTGATTATCTGCCTGACGTTAGACGCCAATCCAATAAGAGTAGTTTTGCTAATGTTGCTGATCTTTCAGTCGTCAGTTAAAAGTCGTATTATGCCATATTGATGGTTATAAGACCATATCTGTGTGCAACTGAATAAATGCAATTTTATGGCTTTCTATTCACGAGTTGCCTCACATTATTGAAGCGTCTCCAGCTATTAAAAAACTACAAAACACTGCGATTCAATCGAAAATTTCACTAAGAACAGCTGTCACGTCTGAATGTGAGATAATTTAGCTGAAAGTATTAAGCTACTGAAATTGTATTACCATCTTATTTTAAGTCGTGCATTTAATTCCGCCATTATTACACTATGTGATCAAAAATATCCGGACACCTGGCTGAAAAAGAGTTCGTGGCGCCCTCCATCGGTAATATTGGAATTCAGTATGGTGTTGGCCCAACCTTTGCCTTGTTTGACAGCTTTCACTCTCGCAGGCATACGTTCGCAATCAGATGCTGAAAGGTTTCTTGAGGAATGGCAGCCCATACTTCACGAAGTGCTGCACTGAGGAGAGGTATCGATGTCGGTCGGTGAGGCCTGGCACGAAGTCGGCGTTCCAGAATATCTCAAAGGTGTTCTATTGGATTCAGGTCAGGATTCTGCGCAGGCCAGTCCATTACATTGTCGTGTAACCACTCCGCCACAGGCCGTGCATTATGAACAGGTGCTCGATCGTGTTGAAAGATGCAATCGACATCCCCGAATTGCTCTTCAGCAGTGGGAAGCAAGAAGGTGCTTAAAACATCAATGTAGGCCTGTGCTGTGGGTTCCTGAATCAGCTATGTTATACAATGTTGTTTTCTTCGCTAAATTCTGCAGAACTATTGAAATTTTGTACAAAGAACTCTAGAACTATGGCATACCTGTCAAGAACTGTGAAAAAAAAATACATTTCTGAAAAAAAGGGTGCCAACTTCACAGTAAGTGAAAAGATTTTCTCCTTAAATTGCAATTGTCTCGTAAACTATTAGCTGCACAAAAAAGTGTTACTTAGGTTTTCGATAGAACTCTTGGAGTTCTGTTCAGAACTGTGCTCAGAACTGTTGTACTTATTTACAATTTACGAAAATTGACGAAGAATGTTTTCGATACGAAAATTTTTTCGTATATTGTTTTCCTCGGCAAATTCTGCAGAACTATTGAAATTTTGTACAAAGAACTCTAGAACTGTGGCATATCTAACAAGAACTCTGAAAAAAGTATACATTTCTGAAAAAAAGGGTGCCAACTTCACAGTAAGTGAAAAGATTTTCTCCTTAAATTGCAATTATCTCGTAAACTATTAGCTGCACAAAAAAATGTTACTTGGATTTTCGAAAGAACTCTTGGAGCTGTGCTCAGAACTCTTGTACTTATTTACATTTTGCGGAAATTGCCAAAGAATGTTTTCGATACGAAAATTTTTTCGAGTATTGTTGTTTTCTTCGTTACATTTGGAGAACTATTGAAATTTTGTGCAAAGAACTCTAGAACTCTGGCACATCTAACAAGAACTGTGAAAAAAAATGTGTATTTCTCGAAAAAGGGGTGCTAAGTTCACACGACTGAACGAACGGCCGTACTTCATGCGACGGGTAGTAATAAATACGCCGGGTATCAGAACGGGTGAAAGAAAAGGTACTTGACCCGAGGCATGAGGATGGGAGTTTAATTGAGGCGGTGGCGGTATTTCCGCCACCTGTGAGAAGTTCTCTGCTGTCGCTTGTTGGGGTAGATGGGTCTAGAAATAGAAGCGCCATTCGTTCCAGATTAAATCGGTCACGAACGCGCTGCCGGTCGGCGTAAACAGACAAAACAAAGGAGGCACGCTCACAGCGCTCGCCATTCAGTAAACACAGCCCCAACAGATTCCCTCGCGTGCGCGCTGACGCGCTCTTCAATGCAAAAGTAATGACCTCTTAAAGAATAGTTAATAGATATGTGGCGCAGATTACGCTGTATTGTGAGTCAGTAGTGCTAGAAGTCTTTTCTTAGTTCGCAAGGTCGCGTACGGCGAATAGCTTTTGTTGCTGCGCTGTCGTTAAAAGTGAATGTACCTAGCCGATTCGCCAGAGTGGGGACAGTGTCCGTGTGTTTGCCGTTGCATATCTGGACACTTGTAGCACAATAAGCTCAAATACACTCCTGGAAATGGAAAAAAGAACACATTGACACGGGTGTGTCAGACCCACCATACTTGCTCCGGACACTGCGAGAGGGCTGTACAAGCAATGATCACACGCACGGCACAGCGGACACACCAGGAATCGCGGTGTTGGCCGTCGAATGGCGCTAGCTGCGCAGCATTTGTGCACCGCCGCTGTCAGTGTCAGCCAGTTTGCCGTGGCATACGGAGCTCCATCGCAGTCTTTAACACTGGTAGCATGCCGCGACAGCGTGGACGTGAACCGTATGTGCAGTTGACGGACTTTGAGCGAGGGCGTATAGTGGGCATGCGGGAGGCCGGGTGGACGTACCGCCGAATTGCTCAACACGTGGGGCGTGAGGTCTCCACAGTACATCGATGTTGTCGCCAGTGGTCGGCGGAAGGTGCACGTGCCCGTCGACCTGGGACCGGACCGCAGCGACGCACGGATGCACGCCAAGACCGTAGGATCCTACGCAGTGCCGTAGGGGACCGCACCGCCACTTCCCAGCAAATTAGGGTCACTGTTGCTCCTGGGGTATCGGCGAGGACCATTCGCAACCGTCTCCATGAAGCTGGGCTACGGTCCCGCACACCGTTAGGCCGTCTTCCCCTCACGCCCCAACATCGTGCAGCCCGCCTCCAGTGGTGTCACGACAGGCGTGAATGGAGGGACGAATGGAGACGTGTCGTCTTCAGCGATGAGAGTCGCTTCTGCCTTGGTGCCAATGATGGTCGTATGCGTGTTTGGCGCCGTGCAGGTGAGCGCCACAATCAGGACTGCATACGACCGAGGCACACAGGGCCAACACCCGGCATCATGGTGTGGGGAGCGATCTCCTACACTGGCCGTACACCACTGGTGATCGTCGAGGGGACACTGAATAGTGCACGGTACATCCAAACCGTCATCGAACCCATCGTTCTACCATTCCTAGACCGGCAAGGGAACTTGCTGTTCCAACAGGACAATGCACGTCCGCATGTATCCCGTGCCACCCAACGTGCTCTAGAAGGTGTAAGTCAACTACCCTGGCCAGCAAGATCTCCGGATCTGTCCCCCATTGAGCATGTTTGGGACTGGATGAAGCGTCGTCTCATGCGGTCTGCACGTCCAGCACGAACGCTGGTCCAACTGAGGCGCCAGGTGGAAATGACATGGCAAGCCGTTCCACAGGACTACATCCAGCATCTCTACGATCGTCTCCATGAGAGAATAGCAGCCTGCATTGCTGCGAAAGGTGGATATACACTGTACTAGTGCCGACATTGTGCATGCTCTGTTGCCTGTGTCTATGTGCCTGTGGTTCTGTCAGTGTGATCATGTGATGCATCTGACCCCAGGAATGTGTCAATAAAGTTTCCCCTTCCTGGGACAATGAATTCACGGTGTTCTTATTTCAATTTCCAGGAGTGTATATACAAACTGGTGGAATTGGTATCATTATGAAGTAGCTTCCTGTTCTGGCTTTACGTTTTCCGATAAGGACCAATCTTTAGGAAACGATTTTTATTATTGTTTTATTATTATTATGGCCGAAGCATATTTCTACATTACTCTGTATTATGCTCTACGTTAACTGATCTGAACTGATAATCCGAGCATTTTCTGCATTTAATGGGAGGTGAGCAATTCATACTAATATTAACAATGCGATAATAACTCCGTTACGTTTCCACGAGTAAACTGCTGAACACTTTGCTATTTAATTTGTATTGGACGCACTTTGAACTCTGAGGAAGAACAAAGGCTACTTCAGTTAAAAAAAAAAAAAATCGGAACCCTAAGAGTGTGAAGTGGGGACTGGGACATTTTTTTAAATAAGTGAACATAAATCATTTGATTCTTGAAATTTTCCCGGCGATAATTTCCACGATATTTCGGATGATAACCATTCAGTGATCTTCAGGTGAGAGCGTTGCACTGCTTGTTCACATCGCTAACTTTAAACAAAAAATTGGAGCGGAGATGTATGCGCAAAGGCAACCGCTACATGCACGCTCTCTGTCGGAAAGCGGGCTCTCGGAATTAAAATTCAGTTGTCAAACTGATAAAATTAAATGTCGTTGGACGTGTAATTAGTAATAAAATGTTTTTCTTTCCGAAGATATTAAAGGAATCACCGTGCCCCACGCCTTATCTAGTTGAAAGCCGCCACCACGATTAATAAGATCTTCCGCCTAACGTATTTCCACACACTTCTTAATAGCTGAATCCCAGAAGGATCTCGGTGAGGCCAAGATTTCCAGGCCGGCCGGTGTGGCCGAGCGGTTCTAGGTGCTTCAGTCTGGAACCGCGCGACCACTACGGTCGCAGGGTCGAATCCTGCCTCGGGCATGGATGTGTGTGATGTCCTTAGGTTAGTTCGGTTTAAGTAGTTCTAAGTTCTAGGGGACTGATGACCTCAGATGTTAAGTCCCATAGTGCTCAGAGCCATTTGAACCAAGATTTCCGTGGCAGAATAATCCGTGGAATGTCCCGTGAAGATGCAATGCTCGGCTACAGCTGATTTTCTGGCCTGCGAGAGGCAAGTGTGGCGATCATGTTCAACGCACCTTTCACGCGCTGTGGGTGTTGTCTGACCAATGTACACTTTGCCACAATGATAAGGTATTCTGTAGATTCCAGCTCTCCACAATCCCAGATCGTCCTTTGCCGAACCAAGAAGAGCAAATCCCTTTGCGAGTGGGTTGAAGATTTGTTTGACATGACGTTTCCTTAAGATTCTGCCGAATTTCGACGATACATTGCTGGCATATGGAAGGAACGCCGTACACTTGAACTGCTCCTAATTCTCTTGACCTTGTGAGTGGTCACGTTTCTTCCTCCTCAAATCTGTGCAAATCTGATGCGGAGAATATCTATTAACTTTTACCACAGATTGTAAGTGTTCCAGCTCCTTTGCAAGGCTGTCTCCGTCAGATACAACACGTAGCCGGCGCGTCAACGTTCGAAGGACGCCTATAGTTTGTGATGGGCGGTGGCATCTAAACGTCTGCCAGTACAGGTCTGCATGTGTCGGGTTACTCTACACGGAATGCCGCAGTGATCCATCCATTTTCCGAATGACCAAGACATCCAGAAACGGCATACGACCGCCCTTCTCCGCTTCCATCGTAAAATTTATATTCTCGTGGGTTGAATTCAGATGATGCACAAAGCGTCACAGTTCTTCTTCGCCGTGGGGCACTGCTACAAAAGTGTCATCTAGATATCGCCAGAAGACGTTTGGTTTGAGTTCTGCCGAATCAAGTGCCATCTCCTCAGAGTCTTCCAAAAAAAGTTTGCTACCAGAGGGGAGTGAGAACTACCCAGAAAACATCGTCAATTTGCTCAAAATATTCATTGTTGAACGTAAAAGTAGGTTGAGGAAAGAGCGCAATGAAATAGCGCTGTCTCTGCTCTGGTACTATGGCGGCTCTCGTGGATTGATTTCCACTCATCAGCAGGAGTGTCTATAGAAAGGTCCCAGAACCGCTCTCATTAATAAACGGTCACAATGCCCACGTCGTACTAGGGACAGAAAGTTGGCTGAAACCAAATGTAAACAGCAATGAAATTCTAAACTCAGGTTGGAATGTATACCGCAGAGACAGGCTGGACAGTGAAGGGGGAGGCGTGTTTATAGCGATAAGAAGTGCAATTGTATCGAAGGAAATTGACGGAGATCCGAAATGTGAAATTATTTGGGTGAAGGTCACGGTTAAAGCAGGCTCAGACATGGTAATTGGCTGTCTCTATAGGCCCCATGGCTCAGCAGCTGTTGCGGCTGAGCACCTGAAGGATAATTTGGAAAATATTTCGAGTAGATTTCCCCACCATGTTATTTGAATTTGCCGGAGATTTTAATTTGCCGGATGTAGACTGGGAGACTCAAACGTTCATAACGGGTGGCAGGGACAAAGAAGCCAGTGAATTTTTCTTAAGTACTTTATCTGAAAACTACCTTGAGCAGTTAGAGAACCGACTCGTGGCGTTAACATATTAGAACTTCTGGTGACAAACAGACCCGAACTATTTGAAACATTTAACGCAGAACAGGGAATCAGAGATCATAAAGCGGTTACTGCATCGATGATTTCAGCCGTAAATAGAAATATTAAAAAAGGTAGGAAGACTTTTCTGTTTAGCAAAAGTGACAAAAGGCAGATTTCAGAGTACCTGACGGCTCAACACAAAAGTTTTGTCTCAAGTACAGATAGTGTTGAGGATCAGTGGACAAAGTTCAAAACCATCGTACAATATGCGTTAGATGAGTATATGCCAAGCAAGATCGTAAGAGATGGGAAAGAGCCACCGTGGTACAACAACCGAGTTAGAAAACTGCTGCGGAAGCAAAGGGAATTTCACAGCAAATATAAACATAGCCAAAGCCTTGCAGACAAACAAAAATTACGCGAAGCGAAATGTAGTGTGAGGAGGGCTATGCGAGAGGCGTTCAATGAATTCGAAAGTAAAGTTCTATGTACTGACTTGGCAGAAAATCCTAAGAAATTTTGGTCGTATGTCAAAGCGGTAGGTGGATCAAAGCAAAATGTCCAGACACTCTGTGACCAAAATGGTACTGAAACAGAGGATGACAGACTAAAAGCCGAAATACTAAATGCCTTTTTCCGAAGCTGTTTCACAGAGGAAGATTGCACTGTAGTTTCTTCTCTAGATTGTCGCACAGATGACAAAATGGTATATATCGAAATAGACGACAGAGAGATAGAGAAACAATTAAAATCGCTCAAAAGAGGAAAGGCCGCTGGACCTGAAGGGATACCAGTTCGATTTTACACTGAGTACGCGAAGGAACTTGCCCCCTTCTTGCAGCGGTGTACCGTAGGTCTCTAGAAGAGCGTAGCGTTCCAAAGGATTGGAAAAGGGCACAGTCATCCCCGTTTTCAAGAAGGGACGTCGAACAGATGTGCAGAACTATAGACCTATATCTCTAACGTCGATCAGTTGTAGAATTTTGGAACACGTATTACGTTCGAGTAAAAAGACTTTTATGGAGACTAGAAATCTACTCAGTAGGAATCAGCATGCGTTTCGAAAAAGACGATCATGTGAAACCCAGCTCGCGCTGTGGTGTCACCGCCAGACACCACACTTGCTAGGTGGTAGCTTAAATCGGCCGCGGTCCATTAGTACATGTCGGACCCGCGTGTCGCCACTGTCAGGATCGCAGATCGAGCGCCACCACACGGCAGGTCTCGAGAGACTGACTAGCACTCGCCCCAGTTGTACGACGACGGTGCTAGCGACTACACTGACGAAGCCTTTCTCTCATTTGCCGAGAGACAGTTAGAATAGCCTTCAGCTAAGTTAATGGCTACGACCTAGCAAGGCGCCATTTGTAACGTTGCATGTACCTCAAGATAGAGTCTCACTTGTATCATCCAGAATGCTGTATACCAAAGGACAATATAAAAGTTAAGTGTTCTAGTAGCTACGTTCTTTTCTTTATCACATTCATTACGAATCCTGTTCCAGACTTAACGCCAGACGGCGTGAGTTGACGCGTGCCCTTTCGGCTACTTCACTGTGGACTGGCTGCCCTAATCAGTCCACAACACGCGCTATTCGTCCACGAGACTCAGAGGGCCATAGACACGGGTTCCCAGGTAGAGAGACGCTCAGTAGCTCGGTACAGCCTTTTGTTAAAGTTTCGAGAACATACCTTCACCGAAGAGTCAAGCAGTATATTGCTCCCTCCTACGTATACCTCGCGAAGAGACCATGAGGATAAAATCAGAGAGATTAGAGACCACACAGAGGTATACCGACAATCCTTCTTTCCACGAACAATACGAGACTGGAACAGAAGGGAGAACCGATAGAGGTACTCAAGGTAACCTCCGCCACACACCGTCAGGTGGCTTGCGGAGTATGGATGTAGATGTAGATGTAGGTGTAGATATAACAGTGGGAGTGCAGCCAGCTGACGTCTGCTTCTTGCCACGATATTTCGGCTAACAACCACTCGGCCATCTGCAGGTGAGTGTGTTGCACTGGAGACTGCTAGTTCACATGCCTGCAGTGGAGCGCCCAACACCCGTCTCCACAAGTGCGGCTAGGTCGTGTTTTCAGACAGTCCCGGTTTTGCATGAAACATCACGATGAACTTAATACGTGTGAGCAGGCTTCTGGGAGAACGTTGCAAGACTACATTCGTCATGGTCATCCGAGCCTGACACATGATGTGACGGTATGGGGTGCCGTCGCATACACAACACGGTCACTTCTGCTTCACTTAACTAGTAATTTGGACAGCAGTGTTTACGTTTCTGATATGTTTGGGCTGCTGGCTTTGAGGTCTCCGTGACGTTATTTTCCAATAAGGTAACCTAAGGCCGCATGCTGCCCGTGCTATCCTGACGTACCTCCATACATAGGGAGTACAACTGTTTCATAGCCAGCACTTTCTCGTCATCTCTCATCCTTTAACATCTGGACACGGGACGTCGAGAGACTAGCACGCCGCCATTCGCTAGCTTCTAGGATTCATGGCGTAGAGCTGAAGCTTGAATGACAGCCGTAACTGTCATCCATTCTCAGTTCAACTCGACTACCAGTCGGATCAGGGCCGTTATAGTTGTCAGACGTCGCAGCTCTTTGTATTAAATTTGGCATCCTGTCTTCCCCTAATTTGCTTAAAAATTAAATAATTTATTCTTCCTTCTACACTGTGTAATAATAACCAGTAAAATTTCGTTATTTGCTATTCTTCCTGGTGTTGCGGTTTAAATGGACAGTTGTGTACTAGTCGTGTAACCTTTATTCTGTGTGTTTTGTAGCGTGCATCAGTGGCGAAAAAAAGAAATTAGTTCGAACATATTGTGAACGAGATTGTGCAGCTGTTAAGGTATTGGCGAGTATCTGGATACAATTCCCTGTCTGGCCACTTATATTTTGGTTTTTTGGGTTTCCGTAATTCGATTAAGGTGAATGTTGGGACCACTCCTTTGTAAACGATTTCAGTCTCCAGCCTCCTATTGGGGCTAGTGCACAAGTTTTAATGACCTGGCCGACGAGAGGTCGTAACACTACAGTTTTTTTTTCCCTTCAACACTAAATTCTGACAACGACCAAACAGCCACGTGAGAGTTGGAGCTGACAAATGGTAAGTAATCCTTCCGGATTTGATCATGTTCTTGACGATTTTTTTGTTTCACAAATAGGCAATCTACAAATCATGCAATATGATCAAATTAGGATCCACAATGAGCAAACATTCCAGCAGGAAAGATAATTAGGCACGAATACCTGACTATCTGAAAATGATGTTCACTGAGTTGCACACAGATCCTGGGTAGTCAATATTCTCCGCATCGATCATAACAGGATTATAGTTCTATGTACAGTCAGGAAGCATTCTGAGAGATGAACAAACTGTAAGAAAAGAATTCGATTTATGTCTCAACTCGTAACTTCGTAGTGAACAAACGCGATAAGTCCGCCTATTAGCTGCAATAATTTCAATACTGACAGCGTACATAAATGTGGTCTCAGAGCACAATAATTCCAGTATAGTGTACTAGCAGATATAGAATCCTGCCACTTTTAATCAAGCAAAGTAGTATGGACTGTATAAGGATGTTAAAGAGAAGACAGCTCTGAGACAGGTAGTCTTTTGACAAATTAAAAACAATTATGAAGAGAGACGAATACATTTTACAGGATATAGGAGCCATAACAGCAGCTGTGCAGGTTGCTACGAGTAATACAAACACTTGGAAGGGAAAAGGATGAGAAAAATCTCACGTAAGCCAGAAGGCGGAGACTGCGAGTGGCAGTAATGAAGAAAGGCTACAACGAAATGACGCCAGCGGCTATCACGGACGCAAATCTTCCCACTATTTTTACAGAAATGAAATTACACCACTTCATCAGACATAGTGCATTCCACGCAGAGGCGAATTTTAAGCTGCTCTAAAGCCTCTTCTCCGTCAGTCCTTGGGATGACTTAACAGCGGCAACTGCTACATTTTATTATCCACTACTTCATTAACAAAATAAATATTTTCTTGTGACTGTTGAACGGCGAGCCAATGGTGTTATCAGAGAACTAGTCACTTGCTGCCACAGCATAAAAATTCAAGATTACTCAGTAGGTAGGGCTAAAATGAACAGAAAACTCAGTCTTAGCCTGCAAGCATAGTGTGTGCACAGAAAGAAGCAATGCGTATTTGAAATACACTCCTGGAAATTGAAATAAGAACACCGTGAATTCATTGTCCCAGGAAGGGGAAACTTTATTGACACATTCCTGGGGTCAGATACATCACATGATCACACTGACAGAACCACAGGCACATAGACACAGGCAACAGAGCATGCACAATGTCGGCACTAGTACAGTGTATATCCACCTTTCGCAGCAATGCAGGCTGCTATTCTCCCATGGAGACGATCGTAGAGATGCTGGATGTAGTCCTGCGGAACGGCTTGCCATGCCATTTCCACCTGGCGCCTCAGTTGGACCAGCGTTCGTGCTGGACGTGCAGACCGCGTGAGACGACGCTTCATCCAGTCCCAAACATGCTCAATGGGGGACAGATCCGGAGATCTTGCTGGCCAGGGTAGTTGACTTACACCTTCTAGAGCACGTTGGGTGGCACGGGATACATGCGGACGTGCATTGTCCTGTTGGAACAGCAAGTTCCCTTGCCGGTCTAGGAATGGTAGAACGATGGGTTCGATGACGGTTTGGATGTACCGTGCACTATTCAGTGTCCCCTCGACGATCACCAGTGGTGCACGGCCAGTGTAGGAGATCGCTCCCCACACCATGATGCCGGGTGTTGGCCCTGTGTGCCTCGGTCGTATGCAGTCCTGATTGTGGCGCTCACCTGCACGGCGCCAAACACGCATACGACCATCATTGGCACCAAGGCAGAAGCGACTCTCATCGCTGAAGACGACACGTCTCCATTCGTCCCTCCATTCACGCCTGTCGCGACACCACTGGAGGCGGGCAGCACGATGTTGGGGCGTGAGCGGAAGACGGCCTAACGGTGTGCGGGACCGTAGCCCAGCTTCATGGAGACGGTTGCGAATGGTCCTCGCCGATACCCCAGGAACAATAGTGTCCCTAATTTGCTGGGAAGTGGCGGTGCGGTCCCCTACGGCACTGCGTAGGATCATACGGTCTTGGCGTGCATCCGTGCGTCGCTGCGGTCCGGTCCCAGGTCGACGGGCACGTGCACCTTCCGCCGACCACTGGCGACAACATCGATGTACTGTGGAGACCTCACGCCCCACGTGTTGAGCAATTCGGCGGTACGTCCACCCGGCCTCCCGCATGCCCACTATACGCCCTCGCTCAAAGTCCGTCAACTGCACATACGGTTCACGTCCACGCTGTCGCGGCATGCTACCAGTGTTAAAGACTGCGATGGAGCTCCGTATGCCACGGCAAACTGGCTGACACTGACGGCGGCGGTGCACAAATGCTGCGCAGCTAGCGCCATTCGACGGCCAACACCGCGGTTCCTGGTGTGTCCGCTGTGCCGTGCGTGTGATCATTGCTTGTACAGCCCTCTCGCAGTGTCCGGAGCAAGTATGGTGGGTCTGACACACCGGTGTCAATGTGTTCTTTTTTCCATTTCCAGGAGTGTAAATGCCTCTGAGCACTATGGGGCTTAACATCGATGGTCATCAGTCCCCTAGAACTTAGAACTACTTAAACCTAACTAACCTAAGGACATCACACAACACCCAGTCATCACGAGGCAGAGAAAATCCCTGACCCCGCCGGGAATCGAACCCGGGAACCCGGGCGCGGGAAGCGAGAACGTATTTGAAATATTCGGGCGAGCAATATTCATACGCCCCCCTTTCTCAAATCTTCGAACCGTGGACTTCCTCAATTTTAAACGTTTGCTTGCACATTTCGCCGTCTTCTTCTTCAGAACTATAGTTCTTTTGTCTTTTACAACGTCAAAATATTTAATTATGTTTATGACGAGCCACCGTACCTGTCTGCAAAGTCATTTTCTGTGAACGATTCGATGTTTGTACTGTGAGATAGGAGCACTCACTATTTTAAACTGAAACGTAGCTACGAAGGTAAGTCAATAAATATCTGCAATGTTGCTCTAATTGTTTTAGTTTCACACTACGGCTTTGTGTGCTCACCAGGCGCTAAACGGCACCGTTATCTTTGCCTGTGGGAGGTTGCATCGTTATCACATCAGTCCTCTTTGCGTTGTTGCCACGTAAAGATGGCCTCGCCACGTTTTTCTTGGTCTGCATGTGTGACAGGAGGGGCAACCATAGAGTACTTTCATCACAATACAGAGACAATGTCTTGTCACAACGAAGTGTTTACCAGTGGACTGGAAAGTGGTCGAACGAGCGTGAAGGTTGAGGAAAGAGTAGAGCATCCAACTACAGCGACAACTGATGCCGTTATTGAAGATGTCCGTGCCTCGATTCTGAGCAAAAGACGAGTTGACGACGTAAAACAAGCTGAAGCCTGGAATTAACGATAAATTCAGAAGTCGATTGTCAGAAGACGTTCTTTTGTTGCATGCCAACGCGCGTCCGCATACCGCCGTGCACACCGCTTAGAATCATCGGACACTGCGTTTCGAGGTGTTGGAGAATCCTGCATACAGTTGCGACCTCGCCCCGTCGGATTACCACTTAAAGATGGTTTAAGGGACCGTCGACTCGGTTCCGATCCACAGGTGAAGGAAGAGGTGCATACACGGCTTGCTGCGCAACCAGAAACCTTTCTTTCAGAAGGTATCAGAAAGCTCGTGCAACCGTGGACAAAGTGCTTTGAAAAGCAAGTTAACTATGTTGAAAAATGATATCAATAATATGGTGTATTCTTGTTATTATAAATTATAAAAACTGATTGCAGATACTTATTGACTTACCATGATGTATGTGATTGCAGGCTTTCTCGGCGTATTCCGATAATTAAAGCTCCTTGAGTAATCAGCTGAGTGTTAGTGTCGTCTTGCCCCAACGTTTCAATTAGTTTTGTACCCATCAAATTCAGGCGAAGTGTTGGACTGCCGTGTTCTGCGTATTTATATAGTGTGTCGAAATCCGCCGAAAATCTGTAGCCGGTATGGTTAGAGTAAGGCACTTACATTTATTTTCTGCGTTATACTTGGTCTCCTGGTTAAGCGATAACAGCTGATAGTGACATAAAAATGCCACAAGAGACTGCAATCAGCGCTGTGGTTGATTTGCGTATGAGGTCACTAACAGTATAATATAACCTACGATTGAAATTCACAGTCACCTTCTAATGTGTGTATTTTTGTCATTTATCTTCATTGAAGTATTTCTTTTGGTTTCTATTTCATACTCTAAAGTGGCACTGTCATTTTCTTTTCATATCTGTAAGACCTGCAATCGTCTTCAAATGTTGAATTATCGGCAATTTCGTCGCGTATACGGAACCTGGTTTTGACCTTGGGGCGAAATTTAAAAAAAAGTGTGAAAAACACAAAGCAAATAGGCATATTTAGACATCGAGAACTGGCGGGTATTGGACATTCATAAAAAATTTAAAAGCCGTGTCTTCCTCAGCCTGAAAGGACAGTCATGGAAATCCTCTTGATACATAACAATGACGTAAGTGCGAAAAAGATCTTCCTGGTGTGTTTAGACACTTGGTGACTTGAACTGTCATTTGTTTGCTCAGGGGTTCTCAGACAGATACTAAGGAGAAGAATGGGTTAAACGTATTGTTTGTTTCATTTGGTCTGTTGACATCTGTTCATCCTCACTTCAGAAAAGACAATTCCTTTATGATTTATGAACGTATACGTAACATGTGATTATATGCATGTGCATATAAATACTTTCCAAGCGCCTTAAAGTTGAAATAACATTACACATTACTTTTTACTTTTAGACAACTTGGGAGACGATGAAAGGACACAAAAAAGAAATAGAAGGAAGGAAGGTTTGCCGGCCGGTGTGGCCGAGTGGTTCTAGGCGCTTCAGTCTGGAACCGCGAGACCGCTACGGTCGCAGGCTCGAATCCTGCCTCGGGCATGGATGTGTGTGATGTCCTTAGGTTAGTTAGGTTTAAGTAGTTCTAAGTTCTAGGGGACTGATGACCTCAGATGTTAAGTCCCATAGTGCTCAGAGCCTTTTTTTTATTTTTTTTATATATTTTTTTAAGGAAGGTTGAGGTTAAGGCTTAACGTCGTGTATTTACAAATGGAGTACAATTTTGGGTTGAAGGAACCTACATCAAAATGGTCGGAAGGAAATTGAAACTATCATTCTCACGAATGCGAACCTAGTGTACTAGCGACTGCACTACCTCGTTTGGGTAACAAGGACAAATTAACAAAAGAAATATTTATCTGAGCTTAATTTGTTACAATCAAACAATGACAACGTAATCTATTTGGTGACATTTAAAAGTCAATCAATTTTCCCTGATTACAACTGCTAAAAAATTCTTGCGAAGAGGTATAAATCATAGAAGGGATGACATTCCGATTATTTACCTTACTGAGGTACAACTACGGTCTTTACTCCAGAGAGCATAAACGTTTTCCATGTCTCACAAGCCATCGCTCCATACGTATCGCCGTACTGGTTTGCGCCTATCACCTCTTAAGCCGCTCCCTTCGTATAGGGCGGCAGTTGATATCCCCGTGGAGCCATCTAGATGATGGTATGTGAAATTTACTTAAATCACTTAAGTCAAATGCAGGGATGGTTTCTTGCAAGCAAAGAATACCGCCGATTCCCACGTCTACGCAAGCTACGATGGCAGAGGATAACATATAACACTGTTAGTCAATCCCTTTCCTCTCACAAACAGAGCGAGGGAAATGTGACTGTCTGTATGCCTCCGTCCGAGTCCTGATTACTCATAACTTGCCTTCACCGTCCTTACGCAGAATGAACGGTGGTCACAGTAGGAACATTCTCCAGTCGGTTCTCTAAACATTCTCAGTAGTGTTTCGCGAAAATAACGTCTCTTTCCTCTAGGAATTCCCATTTGAGTTCATGGAGATTGCCGTAACATTCGCGTGTTGATCAAATCTACCGCTAACAAACCCAGTAGCACTCCTCTGAATTGCTTCGATGTCTTCCTTTAATCCGACCTGATGGGGATCCCAAACACTCGAACAGTACCCAAGAACGTGTCACACAAATATTCTCTACGCTGTCTTCATTACAAATGAGCTACACTTTCCTAGAATTCTCCTAATAAACCGAAGCCTCGCATTCCCTACAACTGACCTGAAGTGCTCGTTCCATTTCATGTCAATTTGCAACGTTAAACCTAGGTATTTAATCAACGTGACTGTGTTAAACAGCACTCCTCTAATTCTATACTCTATATTACAAGATTATTTTTCCTACTCACACACGTTAACTTAAATTTTACCACGTATACAACCCACTAAAATATAAATTTTTTCCACGTCATTCTGCATCCTCTTACAGTTACTCAAAGATGACACTTTCCCGTACGCTAGAGTGTCATCAGTCACCAATCGCAGATGCTATTGATCCAGTCCGTCACATCGTTTAGGTACAGAGTGGTATAGAAAAATGTAGACACTCTTTGTTAGTCAATATTAACAGAACAAAATAACATACCATTACAATTCTTGTACAGAGGGAAGGTTATTTTGTGTGCTCAACGTGAACCTCTTTAGCGCCAAACTACGTCAATGCTGCTGAATTGTTGACCGAACTACGGCTGTCAGTGGTGCCGGTGTAGTAACAGCACACGACGCGTCGGTGGTTTCTCGTAGCTCTTTCAACGTAGCTGACTTCTGTTGATAAATTTCATTTTTCAAGGCCCTCTGTAGATAGAAATCAAGAGGTGAAAGGTGTGGAGGCCGTGGAGGGTGCTCAGCAGCTCCTCTTCGACCTGTCCACCGGCCTGGCAGATTTTCATCCAAGTAGGCTGTGGCATCTCTGTGGTGGTGACGCTGAGCGCCACCTTGTTGTACGTAAAATCTTTCATTTCCAAACATCTCTCGGGTGGCAGGTAAAATCGTTGTTTACAGCATATGAAGATACACCTCACCGGTTACAGTACCTTCAAATAAGAATGGACCAACCAAACCGCGCAGTGACAGAACACACCACACATTAACACCTGGTAGATTAACATGTTTGTCCACGTGGACGTGAGGATGTTCAGGAGCCAGGTACAGGCAGATGTGACGGTGTACACTACCATCTTTCGATTCGGGTCGTCCTCGTGCATAGCGTGCAGCGATCTTGGAATGTACACTATCACTTTGCAGCCGTCAGGATTTGTCGTACGCTTGGTCGGCATACCCCACTTTCACGTGCACCCTGCTTCTCAGACTTTTGGGGTGACCTAGAAAAATTTTGCAACACAGCAGAGCTGTTGCTATTTTTGGTGGGCCAGACCTTTCCTCATGCACGTCCTAAGCAGTACAGTCAGCATCAAATTTATCCCGATTATTTGTTGTACGTGTTGGTGGCTAAGTTCCGTACACATTACGCCGTTGCTGTTGTGCCTCCATCATGTTTCCCTACTTCCAGTACCACTTCAATACGGCCTTTCGTTATTCAAACGACAGTCTTACTTTATACTTTGCTGCACTGTCATCTGCTAGAAAACGCGCGCCAAGATCAGTTGAGAAACCAATTGACTACGCTACCGCGCAAAATTGCAACGATGTGTCATATTGTTCCAAAGATGTTAACTAACAAAAAGTGACTACATTTTTCTGGACCCCTCTGTATACACTACTGGCCATTAAAACTGCTACACCAAGAAGAAATGCAGGTGATACACGGGTATTCATTGGTCAAATATATTATACTAGAACTGATATGTGATTACATTTTCACGCAATTTGGGTGCATAGATCCTGAGAAATCAGTACCCAGAACAACCACCTTTGGCCGTAATAATGGCCTTGATACGCCTGGGCATTGAGTCAAACAGAGCTTGGATGGCGTGTACAGGTACAGCTGCCCATGCAGCTTCAACACGATACCACAGTTCATCAAGAGTAGTGACTGGCGTACTGGGACGAGCCAGTTGCTCGGCCACCATTGACCAGACGTTTTCAATTGGTGATAGGTCTGGAGAATGTGCTGGCCAGGGCAGCAGTCGAACATTTTCTGTATCCAGAAAGGTCTGTACAGGACCTGCAACATGCGCTCGTGCATTATCCTGCTGAAATGTAGGGTTTTGCACGAATCAAATGAAGGGTAGAGCCACGGCTCGTAACACATCTGAAATGTAACTTCCACTGTTCAAAGCGCCGTCAATGCGAACAAGAAGTGACCGAGACGTGTAACCAATGGCACCCCATACCATCACGCCGGGTGATACGCCAGTATGGCGATGACGAATACACGCTTCCAATGTGCGTTCACCGCGATGTCGCCAAACACGGATGCGACCATCATGATGCTGTAAACAGAACCTGGATTCATCCGAAAAATTGACGTTTTGTCATTCGTGGTTCGTAGTTGAATACACCATTGCAGGTGCTCCTGTCTGTGGTGCAGCGTCAAGGGTAACCGCAGCCATGGTCTCCGAGCTGATAGTCCATGCTGCTGCAAACGTCGTCCAACTGTTCCTGCAGATGGCTGTTGTCTTGCAAACGTGCCCAATCTGTTGACTCAGGGATCGAGATGTGGCTGCACGATCCGTTACAGTCATGCGGATAAGATGCCTGTCATCTCGTCTGCTAGTGATACGAGACCGTTGGGATGCAGTACGGCGTTCCTTATTACCTTCCTGAACCCACCGATTCCATATTCTGCTAACAGTCATTGGATCTCGACCAACGCGAGCAGCAATGTCGCGATACGATAAACTGCAATCGCGATAGGCTACAATCCGAACTTTATCAAAGTCGGAAACGTGATGGTACGCATTTCTCCTCCTTACACGAGGCGCCACGACAACATTTCACCAGGCAAAGCCGATCAACTGCTTTTTTTGTATGAGAAATCGGTTGTAAACTTTCCTCATGTGAGTACGTTGTAGGTGTCGCCACCGGCGCCCGATGTTGTGTGAATGCTCTGAAAAGCTAATCATTTGCATATCACATCATCTTCTTCCTGTCGGCTAAAATTTCGCGTCTGTAGCACGTCATCTTCGTGGTGTAGCAATTTTAATGGCCAGTAGTGTATAATGAAGAAAGAGCGGTCGTATCACATTTCCCTGGGGCACAATTGGCCATATCTTTGTCTCCGGTAAACACTCACCGTCCAGGACAAGGTATTCCATCCCCCATTCTTCTCCACTCCGAGATTTCGCTCCTTCTCTAATGACATAGTCGTCGACGGGACGTTAAACGCTAATCTTTCTTATCTTCTTTTTGCAGTGAACCAGTTCACCGATTTAAATGACTGAACATTCATTGGCAGTGAACGTATTAGCAGCCTGTCACAAAATGCGCTCGTTCGGCGAGAGATAAAAATAGTCGTGCAGCCGTGAGCCCTCCAGGCTGGAGAGGCCCTCGCGCCGCGGGGTGCGCTGCCCGCCGTACAAAGCGGGTCAGGCGCCAAACAAGACGCCTTATCTCACCGCTGGCTGAACCACGGCCCGCCTACTTCGCTCCCGCCCGTGTTTACCCCAGCACGTGCCGGCCTGCAATTCGCCCCGAGGGTGCTGCGTGTGCACGCCCGTACGTGCCACAGGTACCCATTACGGCCCAACAAATTGATTGTGATAGGAAACCCACCACATCGGAAGGGGGAGCAATGTACACATATATATCGAGGAAATTATTGTGGAAATGGCTGACTGCAAAGTTTGTGCATGGACTGAACACTGAAACGTGGCCATATACTACGCAACCGTGCACTCATCCCCTTTATTGTGTAGCAGACGACTGCTTTCCGTCTGTTGCATATTTACGAGGGGCATTTCACAAGTAATGCAACTCTTTTTTTCTCGACCAATTTCGGTTGGAAAAATGCAGAATTTGCTGTGGGACAGTTCCTATAGCTTCATGAAGTTCCGATAGCACTAAACGTAGCCTTCAAAATGACGTCTGTAAAGAAGGTACTTTCCATGCATAGAGTTTCTTTTGGCAGAAGACCAGAGCATCGCATATATTCATAGGCACTTGCAGAATGTCTACGGAGACCTGGCAGTGAACAAAAGCATGGTGAGTCGTTGGGCGAGGCGTCTGTCATCATCGTAACAAGGTCGTGCAAACCTGTCACATCTCCCACAGCTGCAAATGATTGTGACTCCTGCAATGTTGCAACGTGAGGACACTCTCATTCGAGGTGATCGAACCGTCACAATCAAACACCTGGCTGCTCAACTTGATCAGTCTGTTGGTTGTGCTGACACACTCGTTGACCTGTCAGGGGTGCCCGCTGGTTTCCTCGCCGCCTAATAGAAGACCATGAAGGACAACAAAAGACCATCGGTACTGAATTGCTTGCACGTTACGAGGTTGATCGTGACAATTTTTTTCCGAATAAGTGACGATACATGGGATTATCACTTCGAACCGGAAACAAAACGGCAATCCATGGAGTTGCGCAACACCAGCTCTCCTTCGAAGACAAAGTTTGATATCTCTCCTTCAGCCGGTCTTGGTGACGGTCTTCTGGGACTGTGAAGGTGTTTTCTGTGTGCAACGATCAGCTATGAAGTGTATTGTGCTGCCCTCAGGAAACTGAAGAAACAGCTTCTGCGTGTTGGTCGCCACAAGAATGCAAACTAAACTTGTGTCAACACAAGGCCTCACCCAAGTCTGCGTAACTGAGAGGAGCTCACGAAATTTCACAGGACTGTTCTTGCTCATCCACCCTACAGCTAGGATATCGAACTTACCGACTTCCATGCAATGAAGGATCTGCCCCAATGAAGGATGCACTCCAAGGGAAGCAATACGTGGATGATGTGGAGGTTGTTGATGCAGCAACACGTTGACTCCGACGTCTACCACTGGAGTGGTACCATGCGAGCATACAGGCCGTCTCAGTAAGGTTGCGTAAGGCCGTCGCATTGAACGGAGATTATTTAGAAAAACAGGGTTTTGTAGCCAAAAGAGTGGAGAATAACTTGATGTAATGGAAACCTCAGTAAAACCAACCTGCTTTCAGAAAAAGAAGTGTTGCTTTACTTATTGACCTCTCATCGTAACTCTAGACATATTGATATCAATCCTGTGTCTGCTCAGATGCACTGTCGCGGCATGAGTCAATATCTTTGGATATATCATTGTGTACGCCAAGCATAGAACATGGGTAATATAGAACACATATGGCGTCATTATATTCTAACCAACATCTCGATGAGCTGACTAGTGGCGGCATGCATTTGCAGGCGATTTGTAGAATAATACTTAATCTTTTTTTCTCTCTCTCTCTCTTCTTCTTCTTCTTCTTATTCTGCGGCTGCTGCTGTTTCTGTTTCAAAACATACCAGACTATCGTTTCCTTGGACTTTCTCAATGTGTCTCCACTTAGGCCTATAGTACAACACTTTTGTAATAAATAAAAATAAATTAAGACACAGAGTAATTACGAGCATTGACTGCGAGTGGGCATTGATTTAAATCAATGGGGAAAGTTGAAAATTTGTGCCGGATCGAGGTTAGAACGCGAGTCTCCTACTTACGAGGTAGATGCTCTGACCACTGTACCGTCTGCACAGAGAGGTGAGAAGAACTGCACGGACTGCCCCAGCACGCCTCTCATCGGACCCACCTTCTCAACTTATCCACATACTACAACCGTACTGCCCCTTTCCCATTATCTTCATTACTCTCGGCATTTCGCCGATTCCCGTAAGCCTTTGAGCCTGGTGTACATCCGCAATGAAGAGATCATGGGCCGTCCTCTCCTCAGTCATGAGTATGAAACAGCTGGTGCCATAACCACATCATTTCAGAAAATTGAGTACCGTAACTTTTATACGAATATTTGACAACGAGTGAAATGTTTCAAAATTGGCTGTCGTATTTATTGATTCCTAGCCAAACCAATATTGAAAATGAAAGTCACAGAAGCGTCTGGACCGTATTAAAAAAATTTCCAACTCGTTTCGCTTAGTAGCCGACAGTGGTTCGGATTCCCCGCCCAGACTGATACTCAAGCTACACAATCGAGCCGTCGCTAGGCGCAGCCGCGGCAAAGCCTCTCACGTGGAGTCGTCCCCCGACGTGCAGCATGTCACGTGGAGGCATTCCCCAACGTAAAGCATGTCACGTGGAGCCCCCCAACGTGGAGCTGTCTCCTTACGTGAAGCTGTCAGTTGCCATTGAACGGTAGAGCTGTGACCTTGCCTGTATTACGTTTGTGATTCGGATTGTTCTCTGAACTGTTGTATAAGCTTAAGTCGAGTTTGCTCATCTGTGGACTTCGTGGAATCTGCCATCATCGACCTTAGGAATCGCCTGTTTGTTCCGGCGGCGACTATGTTACCGGCAGTGCGAGTGAAGGAAGGTAGGGACGAAGATTGGGTTTAACGTCCCGTCGACATCGAGGTCATTACAGTCGGAGCACAACCTGGGATTAAGTCAAGTATGGGGAAGGAAATCAGCCGTGTCCTTTCAAATGAACCATTCCGGTATTTGCCTGGAGCGATTTAGGGAAATCACGGTAAACCTAAATCTAGATGGGCGGAAGCGGTTTTGAACCGTCGTCCTCCCGAATGCAAGTCAAGTGTGCTAACCACTGCGTTATCTCGGAGTGATCATAGTGTGTTCAACCCACGCCGAGTAGGATAGAAAATTTTCCACACTTTCAACAGAACTTCGATAGAATAGCTTGCAACCTATGATTCCTCGGCTTAAAGAAAAATATTGTAAATTATTACCTTACGTGATGTAAAGCAATAATTAAACGATATTATGCAAGTGTCGTGTGCCAATCGATTAAAATTTCGAGACCAGAAAGCTCGCCTATTGAAGAAAAGACTCATCTTTCATGACAATGCACTTTGTCACAAAGGTGCTTTGGTAATGGAGAAACTTAAGAATTTGAAATCAAAAACGTTAAGGCGTTCAGCCTATTAATTAGATTTACCACCCTCTATTCCCACACTTAAAGGAAATTCGTGGTTCGAAAAGATTTTGAATCCAGTGGAGAGGGTATTGCAGCTGTAGACGCGGAATTTGAGATATTCCATGATCGTACTCGAAAATCGTAAGCGCATTTTTGTAACTAAAGAATATAGTCATTCAGTCCCAGGCAGATGACTTTTCAGCTTGTTGTCGAAAATGTTGCTAAAACGTGCAGCAAAGCCAGTACAGTCAATTGCACTAAAAAATTAGAACCGTGTATAAGCAGCAGACAAGAGGAATGGAAAAATTAGTATTGACAAGGGGGCAATCCTCGGCCAAAGCACACTGCTAACATTATGATAAACTTGTGTTACAACATCGGTCTCGTAAACTGACATATTGCGGGAGAACGGTGTGCTGACCACATGCCCCTCCGTATCCACGTCCTGTGACGCCTGTGGGCCGAGGATGATATGGCGGCGGGTCGGTACCTTTGGGCCTTCGTAGCCTGTTCGGACGGAGTTTATTTTAGTTTGTCTGTGTTACAGCATAAAGGCTAATAGAAGTGAACAACCCCTGCACAAGTGGTGTGAAACATGTTCCAGTCAGCAACTGAAAAAGGTATAGGTGACACGGGCAAGGGCATTATTATGCATAGGATATATAGGCCCCTTAGCCGGCCGCGGTGGCCGTGCGGTTCTAGGTGCTGCAGTCCGGAACCGCGGGACTGCTACGGTCGCAGGTTCGAATCCTGCCTCTGGCATGAATGTGTGTGACGTCCTTAGGTTAGTTAGGTTTAAGCAGTTCTAAGTTCTAGGGGACTGATGACCTAAGATGTTAAGTCCCATAGTGCTCAGAGCCATTCGAACCATTTTTTATAGGCCCCTTAAAAGTATTGAGGCTTGAAAATGACGAAGAAAACTCCGGTGACACTGAACGTGTGACTCTCGGCGATGGAATATTCCGCACCTTTGGGTTGAAAGAAACAAGAGTTTCAGGGGCACGGCCGTTTTCCAAGACTGAAATATTTTGGTGATTTAGTTCATATCATTTTGCAATGTAAAAGATTATTCATAACTACGAGGGCCATTCGGAAAGTGAAGTCCGATCAATCGTGGAATAAAAACCACAGTGAAAATTAAAAACGTTTTATCTACAACAGTTTACCACGCCTTGAACCTTCGTCTCTAGGTAGTCGTCGTTCCGACTTGGACATTTGTCGTAGCGTTGTACCAACTTTACAACACCCTCGTCATACACTACTGGCCATTAAAATTGCTTCAACAAGAAGAAATGCAGATGATAAACGAGTATTCATTGGACAAATATATTATACTACAACTGACATGTGATTACATTTTCACGCAATTTGGGTGCATAGATGCTGCGAAATCAGTACCCAGAACGACCACCTCTGGTCGTAATAACAGCCTTGATACGCCTGGACATTGAGTCAAACAGAGCTTGGCTGGCGTGTACAGGTACAGCTGCCCATGCAGCTTCAACACGATACCACGGTTCATGAAGAGTAGTGACTGGCGTATTGTGACGAGCCAGTTGCTCGGCCACCATTGACCAGACGTTTTCAATTGGTCAGAGATCCGGAAAATGTGCTGGCCAGGGCAGCAGTAGAACATTTTCTGTATCCAGAAAGGCTCGTACAGGACCTGTAACATGCGGTCGTGCATTATCGAGCTGAAATGTAGGGTTTCGCAGGGATCGAATGAAGGGTAGAGCCACGGGTCGTAACACATCTGAAATGTAACGTCCACTGTTCAAAGTGCCGTCAATGCGAACAAGAGGTGACCGAGACGTGTAACCAATGGCACCCCATACCATCACGCCGGGTGATACGCCAGTATGGCGATGACGAATACACGCTTCCAATGTGCGTTCACCGCGATGTCGCCAAACACGGATGCGACCATCATGATGCTGTAAACAAAACCTGGATTTATCCGAAAAAATGACGTTTTGCCATTCGTGCACCCAGGTTCTTCGTTCAGTACACCATCGCAGGCGCTCCTGTCTGTGATGCAGCGTCAAGGGTAACCGCAGCCATGGTCTTCGAGCTGACAGTCCATGCTGCTGCAAACGTCGCCTAACTGTTCCTGCAGACGGCTGTTGTTGTTGTCTTGCAAACTTCCCCATCTGCTGACTCAAGGATCGAGACGTGGCTGCACGATCCGTTACAGCATTGCGAATAAGATGCCTGTCTTCTCGAATGCTAGTGATACGAGGCTGTTGGGATCCAGCACGGCGTTCCGTATTACCCTCCTGAACCCACCGATTCCATATTCTGCTAACAGTCATTGGATCTCGACCAACGCGAGCAGAAATGTCGCGATACGATAAACCGCAATCGCGATTGGCTACAATCCGACCTTTATCAATGTCGGAAACGTGATGATACGCATTTCTCCTCCTTACACGAGGCATCACAACAACGTTTCACCAGGCAACGCCGGTCAACTGCTGTTTGTGTATGAGAACTGGGTTGGAAAATTACCTCATATCAGCACGTTGTAGTTGTCGCCACCGGCGCCAACCTTGTGTGAATGCTCTGAAAAGCTAATCATTTGCATATCGCAGCATCTTCTTGCTGTCGGTTAAATTTCGCGTCTGTAGCACGTCATCTTCGTGGTGTAGCAATGTTAATGGCCAGTAGTATAGAAGGCAGCCGATTGTCCTTTCCGCCACTTCTATACGGTGGTCTGCAGTTTGTTGTCTGTGCCAGAATGTTGTCTTCGTAGTTAGCGGTTCATGCGAGCAGAGATGAACATCAGAGGAAGCCACGTCCGGGCTGTATGATGAGCGATCAAACACTTCCTATCGAACACCCAGCGGGGGCGTTCTAATTTCCCATGCAGTGTGCGGCCGAGAATTGTCATGAAGAATGAACTGCATGACAGTTACTTTATGTGGAGGTGCATGAGATCAGGCGAAACCTCACAGCGGGCACCCCTACTTGGCGGTAAACACTATTGTTCTAGGCATCTTTAGTTGTTCAGTGCAGGTTCACAAATGAAAAGAGTGACTTGACCAAATAGACAGGCATACTAGAGATATTGTTCAACCCATGTGTGCAAAGCTTCATCGGATTTTCACTGTCGTTTCTATTTCGCGACCGATCTAACCTTACTTTCCTAATAGCCTTCGTATCTCTGGGGTTTCAGAAGTCGCCCCTGCAAGAACTGCAACATCTACGGAAAATATACACGTAACAGCATCTCTCCAAGTTTTTAACTCACATTACAAATACTCTGTAAAGGCACCGCTTGTGATGCGGCAAGTGCCCATACGTCAATGAAGTCACTAACGCGAATTACCCGGGAAAGCGTGACAGGAGGCCGCTTTGGAAATCTGTTCATCGAGTTGCCTACCTGTAGGCGTCAACTAATTCATTGCAACAGTGCGGAGTAGACGGTGTGGCGACATGTTCTGACACATCTGTCCCGTAGTGCAACTACGCCACGACGCTATCTATGAAGCGAGTGTTTTAGAGATGCTCTATTCACTGATATGTGCAATTTTTCTGTATGTCTTGCGGTTTCTATGTCGCCGTCTTATGAAACACTGGGGGTGGTCGCAACAAACCTGTTTACCCAGCTCATTGTCTTTGAGTTTTACGTATTTGTATTCCTTTCCTCTGAAGGATAAAAGTACGGATTGTGATAAACTGTTAAAACTGATCCATTTTCCATATGCGCTCATACCAAATAGTTCCCACTCTTCCTCCGACCGAGCGGGGCGGCGCAGTGGTCAGACACTGGACTCGCATTCGGGAGGACGACGGTTCAATCCCGCGTCGGGCCATCCTGATTTAGGTTTTCCGTGATTTCCTTAAATCGCTCTAGGCAAATGCCGGGCTGGTTCCTTTGCAAGGGCACGGCCGACTTCCTTCCCTGTCCTTCCCTAATCCGGTGAGACCGATGAGCTCGCTGTCTGGTCTCCTTCCCCAAAACAACCCAACTCTTCCCCCGAAACACAACATGGAACTTCACCACACACATTGATGGGTACAGGATTTCCTTAGTCGGCTTGTAGAGGTTATAGTAACACCTTTAAATTTTGAGTGACTGTAGGGGGTGCCTTCAGGAATAAACTTAGGATAGAAACTTTTGTGCTGAAATGTCATCCAAATTATAGGGTTCAACACCTCGAATGCGACCCCGTCTGCCACAACAACATGTGGAGCGTAGAAAGAAAACACAGCAGGCCTTTCCTCCTATAATTTCGGCCCTCTTAGCGCCGTTTTATGATCTTTCTGGACAGTGATTCCTCCTCCTCAGTTTTTTTCCACAAGACACCCTCTTCACTCCCTCGGTGTTGGTCAGTTTTATGTTGTTACACCCTGTATGTACTGACAGGGCCGCACGAGATCGAGACCCAAAGGAAAACGAAGCACAGTGTAACATACAGACAAGTTCAAATGGTTCAAATGGCTCTAAGCACCATGGGACTTAACATCTGAGGTCATCAGTCCCTTAGAACTTGGAACTACCTAAACCTAACTAACTTAAGGACATCACACACATCCATGCCCGAGGCAGGATTCGAACCTGCGACCGTAGCAGCAGCGTGGTTCCGGACTGAAGCGCCTAGAACCACTCGGCCATAGCGGACGGCTGCAGACTTGTCTTGTGGCGTTAATAAATGAATTATTCGTCAGACCATGTGGCATGCTTCCGGGAAATCTGGGAGTTTTTTGGGTTGCCACACACTATTACTATATTTTGTACGAACTCAAAACGAATCTTTGATCGACGATTTTGATTTTTGAATTTCGTGGCTCCCGTAAAAAAAAAAAAAAAAAAAAAAAATATGACCAGGAGGATGCGAAAATTTTTCTGTTAATGAAGTAATTGTCGATTGGTTCTCTTATCTTTAAAATAAATTAATTAAATGTGAGAACGATGGTGATTTGCTTGCTGGCAACTGCAACATGCGATGTGGTAGTTACGTTCACAGGATAGCTGTGTGTTCGCTGGACCTTGCTGGTTTATTTTTTCGTAGACTGGTTACCATTGACGATCAAGGATCTAGGAGCCAACAGTTTGACATGGAAACTAAGCGAGCGACTTCTGAACGAAGTTCTTTTGACAAAGTATTGTTCCATCTTTACCTAACAGAAAATTACTTAGCAGCAGGCTCTGTCAATAATTATCCGTGTTACATGATTCTCCTTATAAAGTGGCGACCTGAAACAAAACGGAATGAGTTCGACTAGGAGGATTTAAATTGTTCACTTTTCACTATTTGTATTCTGTATTTACTTCGAAATTCTTCTGTTAGGCATCTCTCTAGACGATAGTGCGAGAGTGAGAATCCGTCTGAAATGAAGTTCACGTGAGAAACAAATACATCATTTAGTAAATGATGAAGTCAATTTATAGTAAGTGAGCTATTGTTTACTTTGAAGTAAAAGCGCAAAAATCCAAACAGACATGAAACTGTGAATTTCGGTACAGTTTAAGGCATTTAGAATCATAAAACTATTATTGAAATTTTGAAAATTTGTTAATCCAGTCCGAGTAGGTGCTGCACAATTTTTATCTGCGAAGATGTTCTGAATTTAGGCACTGCACAGTAACATTTAAGAGTAAAATTACATTAGAATATGGAATGGAACTATCAAGTGAAGCCAGATGTGTTCGTGACATTAATAGACTCCAATATTCTCTGAGAAACTAGAGTTCGTTCGCAAAAAGTACATTTTGAAATCGCTTACACGACATATTCTCCAATTTTGTTTCGAAGATAGTTGGATTATCTGAATTAACGAATGATTCCGTGCTTGAGAGAATGATTTACGGAGTTCTCACAAGAACGCCACCCTCATACTGAAGAATGTGATGTGGATAACGCTGTAGCAAGACACGGCGTTAGCTCAGTTCAAGAATCGAGGAACATCCTTCAGTCTCCGAGACACCACTACCTTGATACACAAGAAGACTTAAGCTGACTGGCTTCAGTACGTTTGTTATTTGCATGATATAAATACAGTAAATGTGCAGTCGCACTGGACTGGCAGTGAAATATCACGTAGTCAACGGCCAGCTTCTCCGTGCTCTGCCGTCGTTCTTTGCCACAGCAGTTTGTTCTGTCGTAAGGAAGAATGCATTTAAATACGAAATGAGATTTATCTCACCCCAAACAGTAAATTTAGTGCGGAACTGCTGTCGTTCCGTACGTGTGCAATAAAAGATCTTGTTGATAAACGTTCCTGGCCAGATGAATAAGTATCCGTATTACAAGTGGGAACAATCGACCACCTCGTAACGACCAAACAGCTAGCTGGCGCGGCGGGGAGATGAACAAGATCCGGATCGAATCCGCGTGCAGCACGAACGACCGTTGGTCCGGTACATTAGTTACTCTGACAGTGGTTCTTAGGTGTTTATCACACACATTTAGACGAATGCCGAGGTATTTCCCCACTTCCGCAGCATAAATACAACTTTTGGTTTCACCGTTAGGGCCACCGTAGCGGTGTTCACTAATGATGGGCAATCAACATCCAAAATCTGACAGTTATTTTTATTTAACTGTTCGGTCGAATGCACTTCGTGCTACAAAATTCGTCTGTTACATCGAGGGAGGAAAATCGAGTGCAGCAAGCGTTTGTAAATCACGTAGAACTTTGCACTTTGTATTCGTGTTTTAATGGTTTGTGTGGTGCATTTCTTAGGCTGGTGTGAGAGAACCAGCTAGGCGAATTAACTACACCAGTGCGGGGAGCTATCTAAAGATCACATGGTGCACGACACGAATGCTCATTAATTCAACACGTGTCTGGCTTAGCTAGCGCTTTCAGCTATATGAATAGCAGTCGTAGAAAAAGCAACGTACTCAGTATTACAATTCAAAAACATACGGACTGGAAGTCACACGATTCAGAGGCGCATGGCATACCTACATTCCTTGGGGTAGAGCAAGGTGTTGTCAAAGCTGTTTCGATTACGCTGCGGAAGTATCGCTGGGAAGCCCTTACACAGCCTCAATACAATCCCAATATCTCCCCATGATATTCCCACATTTTTGGAGCCCTGAAGAAAGACATTCGTGGCCGTGTATCTGCTTTGGACGAAGTGGTGCACGCCCGGGTACTATCGTGGCTCTGTAAGTAACCCCAATCATTTTTCCATTAAGACAATTACCGTCTTGTCTCACAGTGCAACAAATGTATTAATAATTATGGACACTACTTTTGAAATAATAAACAGTTAACTTACTTTTTTCCATCTGTGCCGTCTTCATGTGACTGCCCCTTATATGAGACACACACACCCAGGACTTTTTCCAAGTTGTAGCAACGTTCTTTCAATGGGCGTTGAGGACATTAGTGGATTAATTCGCTAAATTTGATGATGATTTATTAGTAGCAAAGAATATCATCCAATTAGGAATGTGATTCTTTATTCAAATGTTACTTGCCAAAAGGTTGCTGTATTCAATTTAGGTTCTTGCCGGTTCCAAAAATCACATTTGCGCGATCTCACAGTGATGTGGAACGTATCAAAATATTTACAAATGTAATAAATTTCGTGAGTGAAAATTTGACTACGTTCTGACATTTTACATAATTGTATCTTGCATTAATCTTAATTTACTTTTAAATATAGTATTTGTATTGTATTGTATGTTAACTGGGGGCCTAGAAACGACGGAGAGGCTCCGTCCCCGCCGCAGCCGCAGTGGTCCACAACCCCACGACGACTACCGCAATCCACTTCACCCCTCCGCCGCCCCACACCGAACCGAGGGTTATTGTGCGGTTCGGCCCCCGGTGGACCCCCCCACCAGGGAACGTCTCACACCAGACGACTGTAATCCCTATGTTTTGCGTGGTAGAGTAATGGTGGAGTACGCGTACGTGGAGAACTTGTTAGCGCAGCAATCGCCGACATAGTGTAGATGAGGCGGAATAAGGGGAACCAGCCCGCATTCGACGAGGCAGATGGAAAACCGCCTAAAAGCCATCCACAGACCGGCCGGCTCACCGGACCTCGACACAAGTCCGCCGGGCGGATTCATGCCGGGGACCAGGCGCTCCTTCCCACTCTGGAAAGCCGTGCTTTAGACCGAACGACTAACCGGGAGGGCTTTAAATATAATGACTTGGTATATTATTACTTTCTATGGGTTGGAACTAATTATCAAAAAAATTGTTTTAAAACTGATTTCATTATCTATCAGTAGTTCATTCACAAGCCAGACAGTCAAATCGTTTTGTGCTGTATACTTTGCTCCATTCTGTACAAAAGTAAAACAATGTTGTTATCAAAGAAATTCATTTTTCTTCCTAGTATTACATTTACGATGGTCTTATCGCTTTTAAATTGACTGATAGCACCAAACTTCAGACGCAGGTAAACGTATTGTGACATGCCTATTGTACGCCCAGTTTTTTTTTTTTTTTTTTTTTTTTTAAGTCTACATGAGAGAGTACAAGTATTTAGGAAGTACGGAATCATTAGTTTTAGACTTACTCATGGTTTTTCTTTGTTTAACGAAACAGACAATTGTATTTTGCTAAATCACTTATGGCGTCATTAGCAGCAGCCGATCTTGTTGGAAATAAAAATAATATCGGCGATAATGGACAAACATTACTTTTATTTCTTAAAGCACGTTTACAGCTTTGTGGCTTTAATGTTTTGGCTCGTCGAAAAGTGGACAATCCGTGGCGCTGCGCGAAACTTTGAGGGGCTGGAGCGTCACGTTCTGGCGTTCTCCAGCGATATTCTGGGCGCAGGTTCATTAGTCGTGGAGCAGAGCGGTCGAGTGTCGTTAGCGGACACTGCTCTTTGGCTCTCATGACGCTACAGCAAGCAAAAATCGCCCGCGTTTTTGCTCATAGCGTGATAACGCAGACCGTCCGTTCCTTCTGGAGTGTGCGTGACGAACTGTAGATGGAGAGGAAGTTAACCTCCGGAATTTGCACCTAATTTTACATGGGAATAAGCACGCCAGTAAAATACTCCACGGCTTGGGGGAACAGTTGCATTCCAAACTAATGGCCCAAATGGATACTAAATTCGAACGATGCGCACAGTATTGAAACAGCAGAGAGTTGATGTGTACGTGGACCCAGCATCGCCCTCTCTCAGTTGACCGGTAGGCCAGTGTAACGTCAATCTCATTTAGCGAAACCGGCGACCGAAGTGGAGACGTGGAAGCAAGAGCCGATATGTCCCTCGGACGGAAAATCAGCACGTCAGTTCAATCTAATACAACACAGAATGACTATTCTAAAAATTTCTTTGTTATACGTGTAGATATTCGGTTTGTTCTCGGCCTTACGCTATGACGTGGATGTATATCGTTTAATGAACAAAGTAAGAGCGCTTGAATCTGCTGACTTGAAACCCACGGTATTCTGGACGTATGTTGATGACACCTTTGTAGTTTGGCCCCATGGTGAAGACAACCTGCAAGACTTCTTAAGACATCTGAACTCCCTCCACGATCAAATAAAGTTCACAATGGAAATTGAAAAGGAGGGATGACTTCCATTCTTGGATGTTTTGGTTCGGCGCAGGGAGGATGGCACTTTGGGACATGAAGTGTATAGGAAGCCGACGCACACCGATCTGTATTTACGTGCAAATAGCTGCCACCAGCCTGCCCAGACAATGAGTATTCTCCGAACTTTCACCTACAGAGCGCATGTTATTTCTGACGAAAGCAGTCTGTTAGATGAACTTTCCCACTTACAAAGAGTGTTTGAAGACAATGGGTACTCTCCACAGCAAATACAGACGGCACTGAGAATGAAACCGAAAGAGGCTACAAAGAAAGCAGAAGAAGATGAAGAAACCTTTAAATCGATGGCCTTCCTGCCATATGTTGGTAGCCTCTCATCAAAAATAGGACGGATTCTCGGCAGACATAAAGTAAAAGAGATTTTTCATCCTCCACCCAAGACATCTGCACTCGTGGGCTCCGTCAAAGATGATTTGCTGCTCCGAAAATCTAGAGTTTACAAAATTCCATGTGAATGTGGCCTTTCTTACATCGGACAAACAACTCGTACTGTCCAAGAAAGATGTACAGAACACCGGAGGTACACACGACTTTTACAACCTAACAAGTCGGCAGTGGCAGAGCACTGTATTGATAATGGTCACAGTATGTTGTATGACAACGTCGAAATTTTGGCAACTACAGCATCCTTTTGGGACTCGATAGTGAAGGAGGCAATTGAAATTCGCTTGACGACGAATTTAATTAATAGAGATAGTGGTTTCAGTCTTGATAAATCATGGAATCCGGTACTTGCTGTAATAAACTCACAAAGACGTCGTCACAGTGCAGCTTACAATGATATATCGATATGACAACACAGATCGACTGCGGAGTCATAGGTACAACTCGCGCATTATGCACGTCTCTGCCGCCGACCAACGTCTCTGGCGCATTTGCATCTGTTGCCGCATGCGCAGTCGCGCGGTACACGAGTGTAAAGGGACGAAGCGAGCACTGGAGCGGCAGTCTTGCGACTCACTCTGAAGATGGCTCGACGGTATACAGCCGAAATATTAGAAGGGGAAGGAGATTTCTTTCGGCTGCATATCCGAAACTTCATGGAACAAAGTAAGAGCATATGGACTATCAGACCAATTATGTGATTGGGTTGAAGAGTTCCTAGATAACAGAACGGAGCATGTCATTCTCAATGGAGAGAAGTCTTCCGAAGTAAGAGTGATTTCAGGTGTGCCGCAGGGGAGTGTCGTAGGACCGTTGCTATTCACAATATACATAAATGACCTTGTGGATAACATCGGAAGTTCACTGAGGCTTTTTGCGGATGATGCTGTGGTATATCGAGAGGTTGTAACAATGGAAAATTACACAGAAATGCAGGAGGATGTACATCTACATCTACATCCATACTCCGCACGCCACCTGACGGTGTGTGGCGGAGGGTACCTTGCGTACCTCTATCGGTTCTCCCTTCTATTCCAGTCTCGTATTGTTCGTGGAAAGAAGGATTGTCGGTATGCCTATGTGTGGGTTCTAATCTTTCTGATTTTATCCACATGGTCTCTTCTCGAGATATACGTAGGAGGGAGCAATATACTGCTAGACTACTCGGTGAAGGTATGTTCTCGAAACTTCAACAAAAGCTCGTACCGAGCTACTGAGCGTCTCTCCTGCAGAGTTTTCCACTGGAGTTTATCATCTCCGTAACGCTTTCGCGATTACTAAATGATCCTGTAACGAAGCGCGCTGCTCTCCGTTGGATCTTCTCTATCTCTTCTATCAACCCTATCTGGTACGGATTCCACACTGCTGAGCAGTATTCAAAGCAGTGGGCGAACAAGCGTCCTGTAACCTACTTCGTTTGTTTTCGGATTGCATTTCCTTAGGATTTTTCCAATGAATCTCAGTCTGGCATCTGCTTTACTGATTTCTCTTACACGAACAGCAGTTGACCGGCGTTGCCTGGTGAAACGTTGTTGTGATGCCTCGTGTAAGGAGAAGAAATGCGTACCATCACGTTTCCGACTTTGATAAAGGTCGGATTGTAGCCTATCGCGATTGCAGTTTATCGCATCGCGACATTGCTGCTCGCGTTGGTCGAGATCCAATGAATGTTAGCAGAATATGGAATCGGTGGGTTCAGGAGGGTAATACGGAACGCCGTGCTGGATCCCAACGGCCTCGTATTACTAGCAGTCGAGATGACAGGCATCTTATCCGCATGGCTGTAACGGATCGTGCAGCCACGTCTCGAGCCCTGAGTCAACAGTTCGACGACGTTTGCAGCAGCATGGACTATCAGCTCGGAGACCATGGCTGCGGTTACCCTTGACGCTGCATCACAGACAGGAGCGCCTGCGATGGTGTACTCAACGACGAACCTGGGTGCACGAATCGAAAACGTCATTTTTTCGGACGAATCCATTTTCTGTTTACAGCATCATGATGGTAGCATCCGTGTTAGGCGTCATCGCGGTGAACTCAGATTGGAAGCGTGTATTCGTCATCGCCATACTGGCGTATCACCCTTCGTGATGGTATGGGGTGCCATTGGTTACATGTCTCGGTCACCTCTTGTTCGCATTGACGGCACTTTGAACAGTGGACGTTACATTTCAGATGTGTTTCGACCCGTGGCTCTACCCTTCATTCGATCCCTGCGAAACCCTACGTTTCAGCAGGATAATGCACGACCGCATGTTGCAGGTCCTGTACGGGCCTTTCTGGATACAGAAAATGTTAGACTGCTGCCCTGGCCACCACATTCTCCAGATCTCTCACCAATTGAAAACGTCTGGTCAATGATGTCCGAGCAACTGGCTCGTCACAATACGCGAGTCACTACTCTGGATGAAGTGTGGTATCGTGTTGAAGCTGCATAGGCAGCTGCGCCCGTACACACCATCCAAGCTCTGTTTGACTCAATGCCCGTGCGTATCATGGCCGTTATTACGGCCAGAGGTGGTTGTTCTGGATACCTATTTCTCATGATCTATGCACCCAAATTGCGTGAAAATGTAATCACATGTCAGTTGTAGTATAATATATTTTTCCAATGAATACCCGTTTATCATCTGCATTTCTTCTTGGTGTAGCAATTTTAATGGCCAGTAGTGTATAATGCCGGAACGCAAAACCTCATACCTAGTCCCTCATGATGTCCGTTGGGAAAGCTGCTTACCGAGCTATGCTGTACGTATTGTGCTTTAAACACCGCTACGAATCCCAGTGCGTCGGCAACAGAGGAAAAAAGCCTCATGGGCTAGACCGTAACTCTTCACAAGACAAAAGCTGTGCCTTAATCTAGGGTGCTCCGTCGTACAGTAAGTTCGGGCATTATGTTTTCATGCTTAAATTGAACACGCACTACACTATTTATCTTCAGAATAAAAAATGAGGACAGTTTGAGTAATATCTTGCCTTCTGTCGCCATTTTGAAGGCACACAGAGCGCATCCCGACTGGAAGTGAGTAATGGTTTCGATCATTTCTGCCTCTAGCTGCTCGAATTTGACTGTGGTACGATCTCACTTCACTTACTAGTGCTGTTTGGAAGCAAGTGTTCAGTTCTAATTTACGTCATAGGCTGCTCCAACTGCATCGTTAACTTATGCTGTGAATGGCTACTGCATACTTACGTACTAAGTCAACGGTTTCTACTCGTTGTTTAGTACTGCTTCGAGCAACAGTTGATCCCACTTTGAAAGAGATACAACTTTACTAACGATTCAGTTGTACGTATTCACAAGCCGGACACACATATATAGTTTCTGATTAATTGTATGTCGTGTTCACTCGACGAATCCGATCTTAATCTACTAACGTAAGTTACTTATTATAAAATCTCTTTCTATAATCAGTAAATCATCTCTAAACTGCAAGGTTTTAGATAATTTTTAAGCTCTGAAGCCTGGTTGTTATGTAGGTAGCGATTATAGTGCTATTAGAATGTCAGCTGCCACAATGAACATGTGGCAGTGAAGTACCTTACTGGTTTAAAACGAGGAAGAAGTACACAAACTTGTTAGTAATTGAGATATTACAGGAACAGATTATGAAAACTGAAATATTCTCATAATTGTCCCGTAATTTTTCTAATGATCTGCATAACAACATATCAGAAAACCACTATGTTTAATGCGTGTGGTAGTAGTTTTGACTCATGAAAATACATTCACTAGGTGAATCTCAGAACACTGTTCAGCACCTTGATAGGGAAATTTTTTCTTCCTCAACGTACAGTGACTCCTTTCCTCGCGATATGTGAGAGGTGAGTATTAAGTATGTAATTGTAATGGATGTGTGTATGCAGGGTTATTCGTAAGTACCTCCGAGGTCTTAAATGACGACTGCGAAGTAGTTACAAGCCATACAGAAAAAATGACGCATATCCCATTTAGAGCATCTCTCTAAATTTAGATTTGTAATACGTACTGTGGCGTAGGTGCAGAGTTTATTACTAGGGGGCAGGCCAGTCGGTGCATGTAGACAAATCATCCAGTCCGTATTGTCACATCGAATTAGCGCCAGCAGATATGCCACCCAATTAACAGATTTGCAAAGAGGGCTGCTATTGTTGCACTTTCGCGCGCAACAGCAGTAGTGACTTCAAGGAATTGCACATACAAATTGACGCTTGCTGCATCCCAAAAACTGCACTATTGAGCACCTTTAACGGGAGTGAAATGCTTCTCGTATATTGACTGATATGTGTTACACGAATGCGTGGTGTCTGCTCTTTCGGAATGGCCGAAAGAACAGACACCACGCGAAATCCACAGCTGTGATACATTATGGGTAAACTGAAGCTGGATGGAGGGAGAAAGCAAAGAAAGTACTGACGTCATGTGTATGGGAATGTTACGTGGAATCAGCGGTGACAAGTGAAAACGTGTACCGGACCTGCTTACTAGACAGGTGCGTTAATCATTGCGCTATTTGGGACAGAGTGTTATCGCAACAGCGCAGACTATCCCGGCACACCTTATGGCCGACCCACATTCCCACAGAACGTCACCTATCTGCAGTCCCTGTCCGTTTCCTCCATGCTCGCTACTCTGAAAGTCCCACAGGATGTCGGACGTACTTGTGCACACGCACTGAAGAAGGTGGACCCATTGCCCAAAAAATGGTTGAAATGGCTCTGAGCACTATGGACATCACACACATCCAATCCAGAGGCAGGATTCGAACCTGCGACCGTAGCGGTCACACGGTTCCAGACTGAAGCGCCTAGAACCGTACGGCCACACCGGCCAGCCCCATTGCCCATCTAGGCGAGCCATTTATATGGTTGTCCGAAAGAACAGACATCACGCGTTCATGTAACTGATTCGCCTAGATTGGCAATGGATCCACCTTCTTCACTGCGGATGCACAACTACGTCCGACCTCTTGCGGGAGTCACAGAGTAGTGAGCATGCAGGAAATGGAGAGGGACTGCAAACAGGTGATGCTCGGTGAGAATGTGGACCGGCAGTAAGGAGTGCCGAGATAGTCCGCGCAGCTACGATAACGCATGTCCCAGATGGCCAGTGGTTAACGAACCTGTCTAGTAAGCAGAAGATCCCAGGTTCGAATCCCACTTCGGTACAAGTTTACACTCATCGCCGCTAATTCCGCGTAATGTTCAGATGCATGTCACATCAATAACTCCTTTCCTTTCTCCATCACTCCCTCCCTCCACGTTCAATTTACACACGAAATGTGTTTCCTGCATGTCTTGTAGTTTTTGCGTAGTCCTCTTTGGATAACTCGGAGATAATTACGAGTAACCTTGAATTATAGTGTCCAGTTTCAGATGTTTGATTATGAGAGAAGGATGAGGGAGATATTCCGTGTTGACGCCCTGGCAGTTCCTCTCGAACAACAGCAACGGAGCGGCCGAGCTAAAGACTCCCATCCGATGGCCGAATGACCATCAAGAGTGTCACATATCCTCACACCATGAGACTCTGTAGAGATTAATGGAATTAAATCCAGAACGTTGCAGTAAATTGTGATGATCGGAAACTACACTGGAGGAAAACAAATCGTAGCTCCAAGAAGGAGTTGTACAACATAAAAGAAATTTAGTAGCAGTGTTTATACACTACTGGCCATTAAAATTGCTACACAGATAAGAAATGAAGACGATAAACGGGTATTCATTGGACAAATATATTATACTAGAACTGACATATGATTACATTTTCACGCAATTTGGGTGCATAGATCCTGAGAAATCAGTACCCAGATCAACCAACTCTGGCCGTAATAACGGCCTTGATACGCCTGGGCATTGAGTCAAACAGAGCTTGGATGGCGTGTACAGGTACAGCTGCCCATGCAGCTTCAACACGATACGACAGTTCATTAAGAGTAGTGACTGGCGTATTGTGACGAGCCAGTTGCTCGGCCGCCATTGACCAGACGTTTTCAATTGGTGAGAGATCTGGAGAATGTGCTGGCCAGGGCAGCAGTCTAACATTTTCTGTGTCCAGAAAGGCCCGTACAGGACCTGAAACATGCGGTCGTGCATTATCCTGCTGAAATGTAGGGTTTCGCAGGGATCTAATGAAGGGTAGAAAAATGGTTCAAATGGCTCTGAGCACTATGCGACTTAACTTCTGAGGTCAGCAGTCGCCTAGAACTTAGAACTAATTAAACCTAACTAACCTAAGTACATCACACACATCCATGCCCGAGGCAGGAGTCGAACCTGTGGCCGTAGCGGTCGCTCGGCTCCAGACTGTAGCGCCTAGAACCGCACGGCCACTCCGGCCGGCGACATTTTACAAATTCCTAACCATGAGCAACTGTAATAAAGTCTTATTAAGATGAGACGCGTTTCGATTTATTTTAAAGCATCTTCTGTAGTCACAGTAACAATATTTTTTTTTTACAATTTTGTTTGTTTTGATCATTAACAGTTCGCATGCTTTATTTATTTTGTAAACAGTTTTAATTCTCTTCGCTGCTCACGACCATTACGTTGTTTATTCGATTTCTCTTCGTCTTCCACGTCTGTGTGTTCAGTATTTGAATTTGCACACACAATTCTCACTGCACTTAACACATTTACACTTCTGTGTTGGGAAGTATCACTGTCCTCTCGTCATTTTGCGTGTTTTGTTTTCCTATTCTTCATAAACCCATTCGAATAGTAAACTCTTGTGAAAACGCACTTGATATCTTAGCAAACAATAATTGTGAGCTAATAACGGCATCAAAACAGATGCAAGGATTAGTGAACACAGTGTTGTCGTAGCGAGACTGAATACCGTAACTCCCAAATCCTCCAAAAATAAATGAAAAATATACCTATTCAAAAAAATCAGATAAAAATTCACCTTGCGCCATCCTGAGAGACTATCTGGAGTCCTTCCAAATTTACAATGTAAGTGTAGACCAGATATTGCTTGAATTCAAAGAAATTATATCGTCAATAATTGAGAGATTTATACCAAATGAATTAACAAACGACCTAGCTAATGCCCCACGGTACACAGAAAGGTCAGAACACTGTTGCAGAAACAACGAAAAAAGCATGCCAAATTTAATCAAACGTAAAATCCCTAAGACTGGCGATCTCTTGTAGAAGCTTGAAATTTAGCTCAGACTTCAATGCGAGATGCTTCTAATAGTTTCCAATACGAAAACTTGTCTCGTCTTGAAACCTGGCAGAGAATTCAAAAGAGATTCTGGTCGTATGAAAGTATGCTAGCGGCAAGATACATCAATGCCTTCTCTGCACGACAGCAATGGAGATACTATGGATGACAGTGCTGCTAAAACAGAGTTGCTAAACACAGACTTCCGAATTTCTTTCACCAAGGAAGACGAAGTAAATATTCTAGAATTCGAATCAAGAACAGCTGCCAACATGAGTAACTTAGAAGTAGAAATCCTTGGAGTAGTGAAGAAACTTCAATCACTTAACGAAAGCAATTTTTCCTGTCCGGACTGTATACCAATTACGTTCCTCTCAGGGTATGCTGATGCAATAGCTGCATACTTATCAATTACATGCGACCGCTCCCTCGACGAAAGATGCGTACGTAGAGACTGGAAAGTTGCACAAGTCACACCAGTATTCAAGAAAGGCAGTAGGAGTAATACACTGAATTACAGGCTCATATCATTAACGAAGATATGCAGAAGGATTCTGGGACATGTATTATGTTTGCACATTATGAATTACCTCGAAGAGAACGTTCTATTGACACATAGTCAACACGGATTTAGAAAACATCTTTCTTGGTAAACAAAACTAACTTTTACTCACACGATGTGTTGAGTGCTATCGACAAGGGATTTCAAGTTGATTCCACATTTCTAGATTCCAGAAGGCTTTCGACACCGTGACAAAGGCCTTGCCGCAGAGGATACACAGTTTCCAGTCAGATCACGGAAGCTAAGCGCTGTTGGGCGTGGCCGGCACTTTGATGGGTGACCGTCCGTGCTGCCATGCGCGTTTGCCATTTTTCGGGGTGCATTCAGCCTCGTGATGCCAATTGCGGAGCTATTCGACCGAATAGTAGCGGCTCCGGTCACAGAAAACCATCATAACAACCGGGAGAGCGGTGTGCTGACCACACGACCGTCCTATCCGCATTCTCAGCTGAGGATGATATGACGGCCGGATGGCTCCGATGGGCCACTTGCGGCCTGAAGACGGAGTGCTTTTTTTGATACCGTATATTACAAGTGGCTTGTAATCAAATTAGGTGCTTATGGAATATCGCCTCAGTTACGCGACTGGATTCGTGATTTCATGACAGAGAGGTCATAGTTAGTAGTAAGTGATGGAAAGTCATCGAGTAAAACAGTAGTGATTTCTGGCGTTCCCCGAGGTAGTGTTATAGGCCCTCTGATTTAGGAAGCAGGAGTCTTAGGTTGTTTGCAGATGACGCTGTCGTTCATCGCTTAGTAAAGCCATCAGAAGATCAAAACAAATTGCAAAACGATATAGAAAAGATATCTGTATGGTGCGAAAATTGGCAATTGACCCTAAATAACGTAAAATATGAGATCATCAAAAATCGCTCTGAGCACTATGGGACTCAACTGCTGTGGTCATAAGTCCCCTAGAACTTAGAACTACTTAAACCTAACTAACCTAAGGACAGCACACAACACCCAGCCATCACGAGGCAGAGAAAATCCCTGACCCCGCCGGGAATCGAACCCGGGAACCCGGGCGTGGGAAGCGAGAACGCTACCGCACGACCACGAGATGCGGGCTATGAGATCATCCACACGATAAATCAATCAAATCTGACGACTGTGAATTCAAGTGAATACATAGGTATTACAATTACGGACACCTTAAATTGGAACGAACACCCAGAAAATGTTGTGGGGAAGGAGAACAAAAATTGTGTGTTATTGGCAGAACACTTAGAAGATGCAACAGATCTAATAAGGAGACTGCCTACACTACACTTGCCCGTCCTCTTCTGGAGTACAGCTGCGCAGTTTGGTATCCTTGCCAGATAGGATTAACGGAGTGCATCGAGAAAGTTCAAAAAAAAAAAAAAAAAAAAGAGCAGCAAGTTTTGTATAGTCGAGAAATAGGGGAGAGAGTGTCACGGACATGATACAGGATTTGGAGGTGGACGTCATTGAAACAAAGGCGTTTCTCGTTGCAGGTGGGATCTTCTCACGAAATTTCAATCACCAACTTTCTCCTCCGAATGCGAAAATATTTTGCTGCAGCCGACCTACATAGGAAAAAATGGAAAGATTTAAGTGTTCGCCTTTTCCGAGCTCTATTCGAGCGTGGAATAGTAGAGAATTATTGAGAGGGTGTTCGGTGAACCCTCTGCCAGGCACTCAACTGTGACCTGGAGGGAGAGATACTTGGGGGAGCGGGAAGGGTTTAACATGGTTGAAAGTAACTCACTATATGGAAACCCAACCGCTTGTGTGGTACACCTGTCCAATTTGGTGTAGATTCTACGAAGTACTATAAAGCCATTTAGTCATATGTGGGGATAATTTTCCAGTAACCGGTTTCAGTATTATAATGCGAGTACTATAACCATTGAAAACCTCTCACTATAACTCGAGAATGTTTGAATATTTCTCGGTATCCTAATGGATATGATTTACAATTTAGAACCTCCAATTTACACATGCGTTGTCAGGTATGTTAATGTACAAATTGAATTACCTTAGTGACTGTTGTGAAGAGCGATGTTGTGTCTTTGTTGTTATTTATGAGCACAAAATTAAAGGCATCTCCTGAAAACGGCTATATCCTCTCCGGAAACATCAGTGGAAATGGCGACATCTGAGTCACTATCTAATGAAGATGTCACCAGGAAGAACATAATTCGCTCACTTCTAAAGACAATGTGGAGAGGTATGGTATTGCACCCAAAACATTAAACATATTCCGCTGGCTCTAAAAATAGACGACAATACTGCTGCTTCTATTACCCGTCGATTTATTTAAGTACCAGGCTGTGAACTGTTATCTCCCAGTCGAGTGTCAGGGCACAGTAAGTCACATGTTCGCATAGCATAACCCAGTGACATTTTGCCTGATTACACCTAACTTTTCGAAAGGCAACTGTTGCTTAATTAGTGGCTTGTGCGCAAGGAGTAAACAGCACTGATTGAGAAAAAGTTGTTAATTAATAATTTGTCACTGATTTAGTAAGGATTCCACTCCATTCCTTAGGGGTCCCGACTATCGGCAAATTGCAATAGGAAGCAGAACGCAGTAGCTGTCTCGTCGCGTGTCATGACGTGATCGCAAATGACAACGTGCCAGCCACGCATTGGTTCCAAACGATAAAAAGGGAGAATATGGCTTAACTTCCCATCGACGTCCAGTGGTAAACCACTGCGCTGCCTCACTCTGTGGCATACCAGCGACTTTTGCAGTGGCTTCTGCAGCTGTAGTCCCATTATTTTTCGCCACAATCTTCTTCAGTGCCCGTCCGTCACGATCACTCAACACACACTTTCGTCCGCGTTGTGACGCAGCCGATGATGTTTTTCTGCTTTCCGTGTATGCGGCATAAATCATCGATATACTACCTCTTGAAACAAAAAGACTTCGGCTACCTTGATTACGAAGGCACCCACCACAGAAGCACCATCAATTAGCCCATGTTCGAATTCACTTCGCTCAGACATAATGTACTCACAACCACATGGAACACACTTCTGAACGCGACTGACACTTGCAATTTATTGAGGACATTGCATAGGTGCTGTTCGTGGTCAAGTTTAACAGGGCAACCTGCAGGCCTCGCTGATACCTTCATTTACGTCCAAGCATAAATTTCTCGCGGTGTTCCCAGATTTTTATCCAACCGGCGTACAAAACGGTAATGAAAGTTTTATCAGCTATTTATGGCAGTGAAAACTAAAAATTGTCTTTATTAGCTGGAAACATCTGAAAACCGTCGTGCTGGATGCAGTAACACGTTCAGTGACGCTGTAATTAGCGAGACTAAAATAATGGATAATTTAGGCGACAGTGACTTACAAGATAACAGTGTTCTACACACTGTTTGTCAGCACATGGAGAAGGTAGAAAAACATTTTAAATCTCGTACAGGGAGTCCACAAAGGAACAGACTCATGAAAAAGAGTGCGAAGGACAGAGAATGGGCTAATCAAGAAGATTATGCAGCTGAAATATACTGAAAGTGCAAAAGCTGCGGCGAAATTTCCCCCCATTTTATAGATACTAAATTTTCAGAAATTAAGATATACATACCTACACTATGGTTTCATTAGTACCGTTACTCATAAACTACTTCTCAAATAAATCTTATGACGGTAAAAAAGGTTAAGGCGACAGCTTACAGTCAGGAGGTAGTGAAGCTTCGTATCCTGTTGCAAATATTATGACATATTCGTAACTCAATGGTCCCATGCGGAGCGTGACTGTTTAGGTTCTAGGAATAGGAGCCATTGTCTTTTAATAACAAATTTACCGCTTTTGTTAAAAAAGCGAGAGTTTAATAATATGAATGATTGGTAGATAACAGTTCACTTTAATTTGCAGAGCAGTCACAACTGTTCTAATTTTCAATAAATGTGTCACAAATGGTTCATAATGGAGCTGGATTGCTCAGTTAAGAAGTTGGCAGATTAATGAAGCTGTACTGGAAGTAGTTCATTTACTGTCAAATAACACTGTCAAAGATCGTGAGGGGAAGTCAATTTCCTAGTGAAGTGTTCCGAATAAGCGACAAAAAAATCGTCGAAGTGAGGGGAAGCTCACCGCAGGCGCAGAGGCCCAACTCTGAAATACGCGTCAGACTTGTCACCCGCGACATTCCGCAGGCCGACTGCCGCCGACACCGCGCTGGAAAATTCTGAATTCCGCCCGTGGCATCAGTTAAGAGTTTTTCCCCCTTCTTTAATTTTCCACCTCGTTTCAGCTCGTCGTCCAAATGAAGCCGAGGGGAGTGGTTTCCCCTGAGAGGTTCAATTCTTTGTGCCGACTATATCTCTCAGCGTGCGCAGGAACGCGGAAGGTAGCGACCTGCTTCATCCTGCTGCAGGATTTCATGAAGCTCGGAAACGCGTTTTTTTTTTCCTTTTTTAAACATGTCACATATTCCAAAAGAATAACACGGTGACAGAATTAAGAGGTTACTGAAGGTCGAATACTCACTGAATCTGTCTTAATTACTTCTCTGTAACTACAGGTATAATGTGCACTTTTACTCTGCCGCAGGGAAGAACTATGAACGTATATCGCAACTAACAACAATTTTAAGCACTTCTCGTTAAAATAAAACAGAATTTTCATTTTCAGTTTATTAACATTCTTAGTTTCCCCAAGTTTCCAACAACGATAATTATTTTGAAACAAAATTCATCTATCATTCACCAACAGGATGTTAGACCATCAGTGACAGAGCACCTCGAGTTCCTGCTGCTAATAAGGCGAACACCGTTCGTTTGTTATTTATTTTTAAGAGCTTCCAACGGAAGCGATTTACTTACAGATACATGTGTAGCTGCTAGATTATTTTTTTAATTTCTTGCGTGTTCCAGCGCTTTCTAGGCACAACCTTATATTTTAGTAACAGTGCAGAGTAAAGTACCGCCATTGTTATCGATCCTTATATCGACCCTCGGATCGTACAGGCTTTCGTTTGTTTTGGTTAGTGTAGCTCAAAGTTGGTTACACAGTCAGTGAGAGAGCACTTCCAATTCCTGTTCCTAATAAGCCGACAACACCGTTCGTCTGTTACATACACTACTGGCCATTAAAATTGCTACACCACGAAGATGACGTGCTACAGACGCGAAATTTAACCGACAGGAAGAAGATGCTGTGATATGCAAATCATTAGCTTTTCAGAGCATTCACACAACGTTGGCACCGGTGGCGACATCTACAACGTGCTGACATGAAGAAAGTTTCCAACCGATTTCTCATACACAAACAGCAGTTGACCGGCGTTGCCTGGTGAAACGTTGTGATGCCTCGTGTAAGGAGGAGAAATGCGTACCATCACGTTTCCGACTTTGATAAAGATCGGATTGTAGCCTATCGCGATTGCCGTTTATCGTATCGCGACATTGCTGCTCGCGTTGGTCGAGATCCAATGACTGTTAGCAGAATATGGAATCGGTGGGTTCAGAATGGTAATACGAAACGCCGTGCTGCGTCCCAACGGCCTCGTATCACTAGCAGTCGTGATGACAGGCATCTTATCCGCATGGCTGTAACGGATCGTGCAGTCACGTCTCTATCCCGGAGTCAACAGATGGAGTCGTTTGCGAGACAACCATCTGCACGAACAGTTCGACGACGTTTGCAGCAGCATGGACTATCAGCTCGGAGACCATGGCTGCGGTTACCCTTGACGCTGCATCACAGACAGGACCGCCTGCGATGGTGTACTCAACGACGAGGGTGCACGAATGGCAAAACGTCATTTTTTTGGATGAATCCAGGTTCTGTTTACAGCAGCATGATGGTCGCATCCGTGTTTGGCGACATCGCGGTGAACGCACATTGGAAGCGTGTATTCGTCATCGCCACACTGGCGTATCACACGGCGTGATGGTATGGGGTGCCATTGGTTACACGTCTCGGTCACCTCTTGTTCTCACTGACGGCACTTTGAACAGTGGACGTTACATTTCAGATGGGTTACGACCCGTGGCTCTACCCTTCATTCGATCCCTTCGAAACCCTACATTTCAGCAGGATAATGCACGACTGCATGTTGCAGGTCCTGTACGGGCCTTTCTGGATACAGATAATGTTCGACTGCTGCCCTGGCCAGCACATTCTCCAGACCTATCACCAATTGAAAACGTCTGGTCAATTGTGGCCGAGCAACTGGCTCGTCACAATACGCCAATCACTACTCCTGATGAACTGTGCTATCGTGTTGAAGCTGCATGGGCAGCTGTACCTGTACACGCCATCCAAGCTCTTTTTGACTCAATGCCCAGGCGTATCAAGGCCGTTATTACGGCCAGAGGTGATTGTTCTGGGTACCGATTTCTCAGGATCTATGCACCCAAATTGCGTGAAAATGCAATCACATGTCAGTTGTAGTATAATATATTTGTCCAATGAATACCCGTTCATCAGCTGCATTTCTTCTTGGTGTAGCTATTTTAATGGCCAGTAGTTATTTTTTACGAGCTTCGAACAGGAGCGACTTCAGTAATGGATAGGAACTGTGATTGCTACGTACAGATGCGAGCTGAGTTGGTGACCCGTCGTTCACAGCTCCAGGCTGTGTTGGCTTGTCGCACACCTTGAGGCTGCTGCCAAGGGGCATCACTGTGGGGGGTCGGACGCGGGGATGCGAGGGATGTCGAACACGTCCCACGTGTCCCCCGATCGGTCCACTGCTGGCGCCGCCCCGGGTACTACCTGCACTTAGGTTGACCCCTCACCCGTGGTCGAGTGGGAGATCATTTCGAAGTCTGGCAGGCAGCGAGCGACTTTCCGAGGGGGCGATCGTAGGGCCCCGCCTGTTATCTAATCTCATATTTCCAGAAATAGTGTTTGTTAAAAAAGCTATCTACGACTCTTAAGTTGTTACAGGTGAAACATGGTTATTAGTAATTCTGTGTTTTGATCTCAAACACGATTTCATTTTGCTATAAAGCGACGAAAAAACGTGATTTACTTTTTATTGTTTCTTCTGTATTTCTCAGTTCATGTCAGGACAAGAATAACAGAAATAGTGTTTTTTGAAATTTCCAGTATACTCTGTTATAGGAAACGAGTAGGTCCGTTCAGAACAGTAACTCAAGATAATCAGGAGTTGGTGCGAAGTGCGAAGACAGACAGTTGACCGTGAACACATATAGATGTAACTCGTAAATTGCTGAAATCACAGGCTGTTTGTTATCACTAGCATCATAACCGTCAAGTACCTAGGAATAACAGACTGCACTGATGCACGATGGAATTATCAAGTAAATCCAGCAGTCGGGATGGCAGCTGATATATATTGGAAGAATCCTATCGATGTCTTATTCTGGAACTTGGATGTCGCTTACAAATCCATCGTTTGACCATATTTTAAATGTGTTATGTTTGGTCGATCCGGGAATCTCACGAAGTTGGATACAGTTGTATAATGGCTTCACAACAGATTCAAAGAAGAGTTGTGTACTGCCGGCCGCGGTGGTCTAGCGGTTCTAGGCGCTCAGTCCGGAACCGCGAGACTGCTACGGTCGCAGGTTCGAATCCTGCCTCGGGCATGGATGTCTGTGATGTTCTTAGGTTAGTTAGGTTTAAGTAGTTCTAAGTTCTATGGGACTGATGACCACAGATGTTAAGTCCCATAGTGCTCAGAGCCATTTTTGAGTTGTGTACTTCGTCACGGATTGCTACAACGCATCACCGAGAGTCTTGTTTTCGAGTTTCCTAAAGCCCATGATACAGTATTAGCCAAAATAACACACTTTTCACTTTTTGCAGCTTATATTTTGCATAGTGAACAGAAGTAGATGTATACGGCCGACAATGGTACGTTGGTTTTTGCTACAGAAATAAACTAGTCCAAACATAGTGAGGGAATGAGCGACGTTAATTAACTGTGTAATTGGTGACAACTACATTTGTAGCTACCTAGGTAACGTGGTAGTCGTGTTGCCCTATCAGCTATTGATGTGGAACCTGATGCAGTCCGTCAATGGGAGAAGGAACACCGATTCTACAATATGGAACGTAAATACTTTTCGTCTCTCACGTGAAAATAAGCATTGTTCACGTATTAAATAGTAGGTTACTAATATATTAATTACTAGATTCATCTGATTCCTCACACTCTGCACGTCTCCAGTTAACAACCAAATTTCAGCGATATATACACCGTAGTACACTCAAACTCGAAATATGGTTATACTAGTGGGAAAACTCTTTACTTCCCACGATCTGTGTTGAATAGCAAATAGCACGTCGTTGTCGATACTAAATAGTAACACCCGTTCCTATTAACACAATACTTAACCTTCACGCGCTCGCGCGGGCGGTGAAGTGACCGCCTTTTTGCAATTTCGCGCCATACTGACTCCACAAAGGTAACGAGGCGGGGGGAGGGACATGTATTCTCTAGTTGCACCTTTTTCCGACAGATTCTTCTCAAAGTTCGTCTAAGTCGCACCTCTCTACCTCTCAGGACAAGTTCAGATAGGTCGGAACACGTTTGGCGGTCAGTTTACCGCCTTGCGAGCGCTTACGAGACTTTGTTCTACTCGTCTACTTCGGAATGTAAGTATTTCTTTTTGTAATTCCCCTATAATTCCTCAATTTTATAGACTCTTCCAATTCTCTAGTGAATGTGCATGTGCTCCAGAATTTCAGCATCAAGAAGAACACCACGGTAGCCTGCATGTATATTTTTCCGCTTACTTGACTTGGCAGGAATAAATTCGTCACGCATTTTTCAATTCAACATAGGTAATATGAAAGAAGAAACGAGAAGACAATTCTTACATGCGTTATCTTTGGAACTGATGAGCGAAAACCTGAAAGAAAGAGCTAAATTGAAGCATTTACCAAAAGATTTGTTAGTATTTTTGGAAAATTACAGAGAGAGTGACGTAGTTTATCCAGCTGTATCAACGCCTAGAAGGAGAGGAATATGTTATTTGTGTGGATCAAAAACATAATATAAAAACAAAGCGAGAATGCGGTGAATGTGGAAGAAACGTCTGTCTACGACATTCAACCACGACAGTTACGTGCAATAATTGTTGTCAGCCTCAAAACGAAAATGAAATGCATACAGACTGATCAGCATTTTTCATCTGACAGAAATGTTTGTGACGTTTTCAATCAAAAATTCTTTTTTGAAAGCAAAATTAGCTGTTCTTGTGACGAGTTAAGACAGTGAATAATTCTAGTCTTAAGTATTACATTATATAGTCCCAAAACATTGCAATTAAAAAAATGTTCTTGTATTTCATTTGGGTATTTGGCTTCCTTTTTGTGTTCCATTGTATATTTTATTGTTAAATAAATAATTTTGATTACAAATGTGTTTGCAATATTGTGTGAGATATCCTAGGTCGATATTTTATGAAAATATGACCTTTAAAAATGGAAAAACCTCAAGAGATTGATGAAAACTCTCTGGCGGTCGGCCGACCGGCCGCGCGAGCGCTCGTGTGACTATATTTCTAGCGCGAGCGCATGAAGGTTAAGCTTGATATGACAACATCAGCTTTTCATATAACGTTAGATCGAATGTATTTAAAATAATTGCTGAATTGCTTAGATGGACACTAAACTAAACTACGTCAGAACAGGTCTCGGAAGGCCCAACACTACCGACCGACCGCCGTATCTTCCTCACGCGTGATGCGTCACGGTATGCGGATATGGAGGGTCACGTAGTCAGCACACCGCTCTCCTGGCCGTTGTCAGTTTTCGTGACCGGAGCCGCTACTTCTCAATCAGTTAGCCTCACAAGAGCAGAGTGCTTCCCGCTTGCCAATAGCGCTCGGCAGACTCGGACGGCCACCCATTAGTAATACACTGCAAGGTATTAACTTTCTTACAGTATCGTAACACAGAAAATTAGGCTTACAACAACCGAGCAAGGTGTCGCAGTGGTAAGACACTGGACTCGTACTTGGGAGGGATATCTAAATGTGAATGTTCAAACAACTTAAGCTACTGCAGGTGGCTGACTTCTTCGAGAACCGGCGGTATTTTGACAGGTGCTCAACCTGTTGTCATTTTCAAAGCACAAACGCAGACCTTGCTGGCTAAGGTGGTATTTGGCAAGCACGAAGACAAACAGTAGACACTCTCGCCCTGTCTGGGCGGGCATTATCTTGCATAAATGTAAGCCCAAGATGGAGAGCAATGAAGAGCAACAAAGCGGGACGTAGAATATCGTCGACGTACCGCTGTGCTGTAATGGTGCCGTGGATAACAACCTACGGGGTCCTGCTATGAAAAGAAGTGACACTCCAGACCATCACTCCTGGCTGTAGGACAGTATGTTGGGCGACAGACAGGTTGGAATCCCACCACTATCAGGGCTGTCTCTAGACACGTCTTCGGCCTAGAATCTCATCCAAGGGATTAGAATTGGCTTCAGTGATGAGCCCCGTTTGGAACTAGATCCCGATGACCAGGGAATACGTATGTGGAGACTCTCCAGACGATTGTGGGCTAAAACCTGACTATCGCCCACCATTCGGCCCTACAATCAGGAGTGCCGGTCTGGGGTGTAATTTCTTTTCATAGCAGGACCCCTTGGTTTCTTTAGCGGCACGACTACAGCACAGCAGTACGTCGACGATATTCTAGCCTCCGTCTTGTGGGCTTACACTTCAGAAAGATAATGCCCTTCCGCACACGGAGATAGTTTCTACCGCTTGTCTTCGTACTTGCCGTATCCTGCCTTGGCCAGCAAGGTCGCAGGATCTCTCCCCAGTTGAGAACGTTTGGAGTATTACGGGCAGGGCCCTCCAACCAGCTCGGGATTTTGACGATCTAACGCGCCAGTTGGATAGAATTTGGCTTGATATCCCTCATATCCCTCAGGAGGACATCCAAAAACTCTGTCAATCAATGACAAGCAGACACTGCTTGCACAAGGACCAGAGGTGGACCAACGCATTACTGACTTGCTCAATTTGTGAAGCTTTTTCTCTTGAATAAATCATCCAATGTTCCTGAGATTGTAATCATTTGTTTCTACATGTACATCATATCTACCGATTTCCGGGTAATTCCTTCGTTGAAATGGTTCAAATGGCTCTGAGTCGTATGGGACTTAACATCTGAGGTTATCAGTCCCCTAGAACTTAGAACTACTTAAACCTAACTAACCTAAGGACATCACACACATCCATGCCCGAGGCAGGATTCGAACCTGCGACCAAAGCGGTCGCGTGGTTCCAGACTGAAGCGCCTAGAACCGCTCGGCCAATTTCTTCGTGGCGCGTCGTTTTTTCTTGGCCGTAGAGTGTAAGGAGACTTTGGCATGCACTTCGAGCTATTAGGATAGTGTCATTAACGAAGAAAGAGTCGAAATAAGTTAGTAAGTTACCTTATAAATAGTGATGGAGGTTATGGCTTAAAATCTGCTTGGAATCCTGCCCTTCCCCATCTCGAACAACGAAGCCGTATAGTTAATGCTATCTCACCCGGTAATTAACACTATGCCGTCCGGCGACACCACAGTGGTGTCGTGTGCATAGTATCGCTCAGTGGCAGGCGACACCAGAGTGGTGTCGTGAGCATAGTAGCGCGCAGTGGCCGGCGACAGCACGTTAGTATCTTTTGCATTCTGTTGGTGTTTTGTTTAGGTAACAATAAGTTACACACGTCAACAAGTGTTTTGTTTTTGTAAGTACTTGTGCCCTTTCATCATGGCGGAAGAGAGAGACAACAGGATTATTTACGATGAATGCGCGGACGTCTTGTCTGACGTTCCGGACGACTTGGCCGATTGGGAAGAAGACATTGGATATCAAAAAATGAAAGTGAAGCAGAATCGTAGGACGATAGTGAAATACGTCCAAGAAGAATTCGGCGAACGCTACCATTGCCAACTGATTCGGTTGAATCAGACCAAGAAGACAGTGCACAGTGGTCAGACTTTGATTTACCGAGGACCAATTATAAATATGAAGGATCCCCGGGTCCAAACATAGTTCCCAAAGATACACAGAGCGTCAAAGATATCGTACAATGATATATTGGGAACGATGTATTTGAATATATTAGCAATGAAACCAAAAAGTACTACAGTCAAAATTGCAACAGAAGGAAACTGGATTTAAAAAAATGCCAAATTTGTCGAAGTTACGGGACCCCAACTTGTAAAACGGTTTGGGCTTGCTATCCTTGTGGGAATTGTAAGGAAAGCAAGGATCAATGATTATTGGTCAACGAATCCGTTGATACACACACCGATATTTCGAAAAACGGTGTCCCGCAACCGATTCAGACTAATATTATCATTTTTACATTTTTCGACAGTAACAATAAACTGGATAGTGCCGACCGGCTTGTCAAAGTGCAATTCGTAATTGATTATTTTTCCCAAAATTTTAAAGAAAAGTTTAATCTAAGTCAAAACATCTCAATTGATGAAGGAATGATACCGTGGCGTGGACGGTTAAATTTTAAAGTTCACAATCCGTCGAAAATTGCGAAATACGGCATACTCATTCGGATGCTGTGTGATTCGAATACGGGATACGTTTCCTCATTCACGATATATTCCGGTGCTGGACAGCCTTTAGAAAAAAACAGTGATGGAAATATTGACACCTTCTGATACAAAGTGGCATCACCTCTGCATGGATAATTATAATAACAGTGTAGAACTTGCAGAGAAGTTACTTCAAAAGAAGATTCGAGTTGGTGGAACGATATGGCAAAATAGAGGTTTTCCGGAAAATTAAAGCGCGCAAAAGTCAGTGTGTTTGAAGCTTGTCATCAACGGAAAGGTGACAAGCGGCCGGCGACAAGTCAAGTAATCCGACTTAACGGTGCCGGCGCCATGCGAATAAATTTGTGAGACGTGCGGACGGCAAAGTGTTAATATTCACTATGGGTATCTTTCGACTTTGGTTATCAACGTTTGTGTGGTTGCACTAGCGTTTACTATGTCTATAGGGGGAGGGGGGGTTATTAATGTTCACTGTAGATAACGTGTGAAGTTGGACGTCTGCGCATTTGGGTGGTGCTACTCTTTACGGTGTATGCGTATTATTTCGTGTTACGCCTCGCATACTGAGTTTTTTAACTTGCTAGTACAGCACTCTGCAATTGTACATTGAAAATGGCTGTGTGTGTACCCGTCGAAACAGTGCCGGTTGTCGTGGCCTTCACCCGGCTGCATTCAGGCAAATTGTTCGAATATTTTTTATGCCGGGAGATTTTTCTAAATCTGGTCGATTTAGGTTTTCCATATTTATCCTAAATAGCTTAAGGGAAATATCGGGATTGTTCGTCTCAAAGGTTGCAGTCGATTGCGTTCTCCGTCTTTCCAAACCCGAAAGCGTCTTCAACTCAAGCGGACTCGTCGACGAGACGTAAAACCGTAAGGTTCTTCTTCTTCTTGCTTTTCTTTTTCTTCCATTTCGAGAACAATAACAACTTGTGGAACACAGAGAAGAGTGGATTATCTCGCATAGCAAATAATTATTTGCATGTATATGGCAGTAAAAAGTTTTCACGCGAAAGTTGTGAATCGACAGCGTCGAATATGACATTTACTTTCTTTCTTTCAAAAAGCTGGGACAAACTTCGGCAAAGCGTGGGAGCTGATTCAAATTTCAGTAAGATATTTCCACATACATGAATTTTTTTTTTTCGGGGTAGGAAAGAATCCTTGGTGGCGCAGCTCGTGAATTAAGCATGAGCGGCTAGCAGAGCACAAAGCGCGCCGGGCCAATCGTGTAATTTCAGCGCAGCTGCGGTGGGCGTCTCCTTTTTTTATCTTGCAAAGCTTCCCGGCCTCTGGCGTCCGGCGGCCGGTTGACAGTTGTGCGGCGGGCCCACCGCTACCAGATAAATGAATTCCTCACACACGATCAATCTTGCGCAATCTGACGCTCTCCTCAGCTTTTGCATTCGGTTTGCACACGTTACCATACTCTCGTTTCTGTTACAATAATACCTGAAATAATGGGAGCGGAAACAGGTAAATCACTGTGTGTGTAAACATACGGCTGACCGGAGCTACGATCAACTTTTTGTCTCCGCAGTAACACTAAAGGCTGCTTCTAGTTCAAACAGAGCCTCGAAACTGACGCACGGCGCTAACTTTCAGATGTAAAGTACACAAGCGGCAAGACGCAGTCAATACCGTCGCTGCGCAGTGCCGATGGTACTGTTACCGACGACTGTGCCGCTAAAGCGGAGTTATTGAACGCAGTTTTCCGAAATTCCTTCACCAGGGAAGACGAATGGAATATTCCAGAATTTGAAACACGAACAGCTGCTAGCATGAGTTTCTTACAAGGGAACCTCCCCATCGCACCCCCTTCAGATTTAGTTATAAGTTGGCACAGTGGATAGGCCTTGAAAAACTGACACAGATAAATTGAGAAAACAGGAAGAAGTTGTGTGGAACTGTGAAAAAATAAGCAAAATATACAAACTGAGTAGTTCATGGGAAGGTAGGCAACATCAAGGACACTAGGAATGCAGGAGCGCCGTGTTCTCGTGGTAACGTGAGCAGCTGCGGAACGAAAGGTCCTTGGTTCAAATCTTCCATCGAGTAAAAACTTTAATTTTTTATTTTCAGTTTATGTGACAAACTCTTATGTTTTCATCACTTTTTTGGGAGTGATTATCACATCCACAAGAAAACATAAATCGGGCAAGGTAGAAGAATCTTTTTACCCATTCGCCAAGTGTACAAGTTAGGTGGGTCGACAACATATTCCTGTCATGTGACGCACATGCCGTCACCAGTGTCGTATAGAATATATCAGATGTGTTCTCCTGTGGAGGAATCGGTTGACCTATGACGTTGCGATCAAATGTTTTCGGTTCCGATTGGAGAGGCACGTCCTTTCGTCTACTAATCGCACGGTTTTGCGATGTGGTCGCAAAACACAGACACTAAACTTATTACAGTGAACAGAGACGTCAATGAACGAACGGACAGATAATAACTATTCAAAAATAAAGAAAGTAAAATTTTCACTCGTGGGAAGACTCGAACCAAGGACCTCTCCTTCTGCAGCTGCTGACGCTACCACGGGACCACGGCGCTCCTGAGCTAACGTTCTCCTTGATGTTGCCTATGTAGCCCATGGACTACTCAGTTTGTATAGTTTGCTTATTTTTTCACAGTTCCACACAACTTCTTCCTGTTTTCTCAATTGATCTGTGTTCAGTTTATCAAGGCCTATCCACTGTGCCAAGTTATAACTAAATCTGAGGGGGGTGCGATGGGTAGGTTCCCTTGTTAGAAGTAGATACCTTAGGGGTTGCGAAGCAACTCAAATCGCTTGATACAGGCAAGCCTTCAGGTCCAGATTGTATACCGATTAGGTTCTTTTCAGATTACGCTAATACAATAGCTCCCTACTTAACAATCATATACAACCGCTCGCTCACTGATAGATCTGTACCTACAGATTGGAAAATTGCGCAGGTTGCACCAGTGTTTAAGAAGGGTAGTAGGAGTAATCCATCGAACTAAAGACCTATATCATTGACGTCGGTTTGCAGTAGGGTTTTGGAGCATATACTGTAATCAAACATTATGAATCACCTTGAAGGGAACGATCTACTGATCCGAAATCAGCATGGTTTCAGAAAACGTCGTTCTTGTGCATCGCAGCTAGCTCTTTATTCGCACTAAGTAATGGCCGCTATCGACAGGGGATCTCAAGTTGATTCCGTATTTCTAGATTTCCGGAAAGCTTTTGACACCGTTCCTCACAAGAGACTTCTAATCAAGCTGCGGGCCTCAGTTGTGCGACTGGATTCGTGATTTCCTGTCAGGAAGGTCGCAATTCGTAGTATTAGACGGCAAATCATCGAGTAAAATTAAAGTGATATCAGGTGTTCCCCAGGGAAGCGTCCTGGGACCTCTGCTGTTCCTGATCTATATAAATGACCTGGGTGACAATCTGAGCAGTTCTCTTAGGTTGCTCGCAGATGATGCTGTTATTTACCGTCTAGTAAGGTCATTCGAAGACCAGTATCATTTGCAAAGCGATTTAGAAAAGATTGCTGTATGGTGTGGCAGGTGGCAGTCGACGCTAAATAACGAAAAGTGTGAGGTGATCCACATGAGTTCCAAAAGAAATCCGTTGGAATTCGATTACTCGATAAATAGTACAATTCTCAAGGCCGTCAATTCCACTAAGTACCTGGGTGTTAAAATTACGAACAACTTCGCCGGCCGTGGTGGCCAAGCGGTTAAAGGCGCTACAGTCTGGAACCGCGCGGCCGCTACGGTCGCAGGTTCGAATCCTGCCTCGGGCATAGATGTGTGTGATGTCCTTAGGTTAGTTAGGTTTAAGTAGTTCTAAGTTCTAGGGGACTGATGACCTTAGAAGTTAAGTCCCATAGAGCTCAGAGCCATTTGAACCATTTTTACTAACAACTTCAGTTGGAAATACCACATAGATAATATTGTGGGGAAGGCGAGCCAAAGGTTGCGTTTCATTGGCATGTCACTTAGAAGATGCAACAAGTTCACTAAAGAGACAGCTTACACTACACTCGTTCGTCCTCTGTTAGAATATTGCTGCGCGGTGTGGGATCCTTACCAGGTGGGATTGACGAAGGACATCGAAAGGGTCGCAAAAAAGTGAAGCTCGTTTTGTATCATCACGTAATAGAGGAGAGAGTGTAGCAGATATGATACGCGAGTTGGGATGGAAGTCATTAAAGCAAAGACGGTTTCCGTTGGGGCGAGATCTATTTACGAAATTTCAGTCACCAACTTTCTCTTCCGAATGCAAAAATATTTAGTTGGGCCCAACCTACATAGGTAGGAATGATCATCAAAACAAAATAAGTGAAATCTGAGCTCGAACAGAAAGGTTTAGGTGTTCGTTTTTCCCGCGCGCTGTTCGGGAGTGGAATGGTAGAGAGATAGTATGATTGTGGCTTTATGAACCCTCTGCCAAGCACTTAAATGTGAATTGCAGAGTAATCATATAGATGCAGATGTAGATATAGTGGTTTACTTTAACAAGTGAGCAATTGTATGACGGTGCCGTTTTAAAACATTTATTATGCAATTATGAAGGAAAAACGGAAGTATTTTCTTCAAACAGTGCTGCACAGCTTTAATCCAATTAAAGAAAAGTATCGTGGAATCATAAAAATCCGTTTTAATGTATGTTTCTTATTCTCAGACAACGAGCGTCCATCTTCAAGTCACGGTTAACACTACATCGAGTTGCACGCCTCAAATGCAGAACTGGTTTTAGTTGCAGCATCTATCACAGGTATACAAAAACAGTTACGAATTTGACGACAAGAAATAACTTTGGTGGTTCTATGGAGCAATTTTTGAAACAAAAAAGATGCATTTCTTGCTGTATTAGAAACGAAATCCGCAAATAATAATTATAAAACAAAGGAAGTAACGAAAAACTTAGCATAACGAGGAGTATGTAAATGGCCATAACTTCATTGTTTGTCCACTCCGCAATAAATAAATAAATATGATACCTCATAACAATAAAAATGCTTTTTAATAGCTTGATCAGTATCATTTCCCACTAAGTACGTCTTTTAAATGGCTTCGCCCATTGTCAGCAATAATTTCGGCATGTGCAGGCTAAATATTTAACCAATCTTCCTTCAACGTCTACTTTAGCATTGTAAGAAAATAAAACACATACAGCCGTCCTTATGATGTCATTTATTGTGTAGCTACCAGTTTCGGCTCTTCCGTGCACCATCGTCAGGCCTATATGCATAAACAGTAATGAAAACAGTAATGAAAACATTATCATGTAATACAAAGACAGATTAAAAACGGAATGAGAATGGACAAAACTCTAAAATTGAATTTACAATAATCATTTGATAGAATGAACAGATACATCCATTATCACGTACCTAAGGTACACCATAACGAATTTCCACGCAATACATTGTACAAATATACTACTTATTAATACGTTTATTGCCGCGCGGGATTAGCCATGCGCCGGCCGCGGTGGTCTAGCGGTTCTGGCGCTGCAGTCCGGAACCGCGGGACTGCTACGGTCGCAGGTTCGAATCCTGCCTCGGGCATGGGTGTGTGTGATGTTCTTAGGTTAGTTAGGTTTAATTAGTTCTAAGTTCTAGGGGACTTATGACCTAAGATGTTGAGTCCCATAGTGCTCAGAGCCATTTGAACCATTGATTAGCCATGCGGTCTGAGGCGCTGCAGTCATGGACTGTGCGGCTGATCCCGGTGGAGGTTCGAATCCTCCCTCGGGCATGTGTGTGTGTGTGTGTGTGTGCGTGTGTGTGTGTGTGTGTGTGTGTGTGTGTGTGTTGTGTGTGTTGTGTGTGTGTGTGTGTGTGTGTGTGTGTGTTTGTCCTTAGGATAATTTAGGTTACGTAGTGTATAAGCTTAGGGACTGATGACCTTAGCAGTTAAGTCCCATAAGATTTCACACACATCTGATCATCATCAATACATTTATTGAATAAATATTCCATGATTTTTATTGGCAAGTCGGGTGATATATTATCTGAACAACCCTTAAATAACCAACTAAACGATAAAAAAACTCTAGAAAAAGTTCTACCACTAAGCACTGTGTATGTTAGCCCTATAATTATAACTAGATATCTTTGAATGTCTCCTCTTTAACATTTTAGTCATACGTGACACATTTAGTGGTTATGTACTCGTCTTCGATATTACATGGGTTTGCACTGAAACGAAATGTCGTGTGGCTAGGGCCGCCATTCGGGTAGACCGGTCACCTGGTGTAAATCGTCTGAGTTGACGCCACTTCAGCGACTTGTGCGTCGATGGAGATGAGGATGAGGATGAGGATGAGGATGAGGATGAGGATGAGGATGATGATGATGATGATAAAGATAAGACAACACAACACCCAGTCCCTGAGCGGAGAAAATCTCCGACCCGGCCGGGAATCGAAACCGGGCCTCTTAGCATGGCATTCCGTCGCGCTGACCACATTTTGTTTTAAATCTCATTTTGATCGTCATTGTTCGTTGCATTTGTCCGGTGTGGACGTCTCATGACACCCACCCAAGTTCGTCGTTGATCCAGTCATTCATTTTTTTTTTTTTTTTTTTTTTTTATCACGGAGGGCAGTTAACCCTCTGACCGAGCACGTTGAGCTACGGCGCTGGACCCTGTCAGCTATCGAGGCGGACATGGGTTTGCATTAACCTCACTTAAGTTCCACTGGACACGACTTCTTCCACTGCCAGTGATTTTGTTGTAACAGTGCATGTATTGCCAACTTCTAGGTTGCTGTCACGTGTTCATAGTGTTACATTAAACAGACGTATTAGATTTACTTATGATTTAAATACTGGCATGTTGTGTGGCCTCCTCAATGATCAATTAACAATGTGGTTTGTCTTTTAGACAATGTATGGTCAATATGTTTCTTTCTTCTGAAATTTTGATTCGTGGATGCAATGGCTTTTGGTTTTAATGCCGTGGAAAGACCAAGATGTGTGTACTGGTTATAGTACATTTATTCATAACTGTATTTAATTTTGGATTTCATTTTATTTTTGTGTTCACTTGTGTTTAATACATATGAGTACTTTTTGAGAGGTTTGCTAGTCGGAAAGCTTTCTTGATACTTCGTGAATAGATACTGTTGAGTCGTCCTTTCTGGTGCACTGCGACCTCTCAGGATAGTTGGTGTTCTTATGTGTTACTGTTTCATGGCAGTACATGATATATAGATGCATTTGCACATGAACGTTGTTCTCCATGAACAGTGTATTTTTTGGGCGGGATTTCCATATGTTATACATATGCAATGATCATAGGTGGTGTATTATATTTGGTCCTCTGACACATCTTGGACACTCTTTTTATGTATATGACATATAGACCATGTTTCTTCGCTTTACATATTTCTGAGGTTGTAGTCTCTTTAATACATTCATCTTTTTCTACGGTTTTTTTCTTTTCGTTCAGTAGGTTATTTCAGCGTATAAAAACTATGGAGTATTTATTTAATGAAGTTATTCAAATGGCTCTGAGGACTATGGGACTTAACATATGAGGTCATCAGTCCCCTAGAACTTAGAACTACTTAAACCTAACTAACATAAAGATATCACACACATCCATGCCCGAGACAGGATTGGAACCTGCGACCGTAGCAGTCGCGCGGTTCCGGACTGAAGCCTCTAGAACCCCTCGGCCACCGCGGCCGGCGATGAAGTTATTCATAAATAGTATATTTGTACAAGTTATTGAGTGGAAATTTGTTATTGTATATTTTAGGTATGTGACATTGGATATGTCTGTTGGTTCTATCAAATGATTATTGTAAATTCACCTGCAGAGCCTTGCCCTTCATTCTCATTCTGTTTTTAATCTGTCTTCATATTGTATGGTTGATAAGTAGATAATGCTATCATTACTTTTTATGCATACAGGCCTGAAGATGGTTCATTGAAGTGCCGAAACTGGTAGCTACACAACAAATGACATCATAAGGACGGCTGTAGGTCTTTGTTTCTTACAATAGTGGACAGCCGTAGTCTCTCAGACCTCCAGGCACAAGGACAGACACAAAAAAGATCTTCTTTAGTAGGCTCCTTGATTGTGCTTCCTTATTCATATGTCCAGAATTTCCCACACATTCTCAAAAGACTGAGTTGTGTAGATTGTGGACTAGTTCAGTGTTTAGAGGTCATTTATGAAATAGCCACACATGCAGTCAGGTTATTACCTAGATACAATTCAGGCGTAGACCTATAGCCCACATTGTCAGCATTTCTGTATAAACATTCTTTTCAGAGCACTAGGTAATTGTCATTAGCAACAAAGTGGTCAAGAAATTTGAGTTCGTCAACTAAGAATGAAGAACAACATTTCCATCCCTTTACAATGCCCTCGCTATGTATTATACTTATCCGAAGATATTTTGAAGCAATTCTTCACTGGTCTAACGCGACACACTCATCCTCCTGTCTGATGGGTAAAAGTTTTTTTATTTAATTTAAAAATGCTATGTCTTTTAATCACTCAGGGTATTCAAGAACGTCACTTCTTGTGAAATCCAACCTTTTGTTACGTTTGACTGTCTAATGGGAGGCTTTATTACCCTGCTACTTGACCGTTGAAGCTTTGCTGAGCCTTTGTTGCTGTTCACAGCTATTAAAGTAGATTTATTGGTTTGAGGCAGCAAGATTTAAACCTAAATATCTCTTTTATCTATTTGTTTAGCGTGTGGCAACATCACCAAAAATTAATATTATCTGTGAATTTCATTCTGATCTTGATTTTTATGGTTAGCTTGTTATGACGAAGTTAATAATGCAATGACATCTCTTAGAAAAGTGCGGAAGAAACAAAATGAGATCATATTGTATTCTAAAGATAAAGAACGTGAGACGTGGCATATCATGTCCATTTTTAATCCCTATAAATAAGCAAAAAAAATTGGTGAAGAGCACATTTTTTGCTCTCATGCATCTTGTTACTCCTAAGATTCAAACAGAAGCACACCTCTATTCTTTGAGGCGATCCTTAATATTAGACACCACGATCGGGTAAACAACGAGGAGTTGATTTTTTTTTTCTTTTTACCCAAACATATTTCGCCGGCCGGAGTGGCCGAGCGGTTCTTGGCGCTACAGTCTGGATCCGCGCGACCACTACGGTCGCAGGTTCGAATCCTGCCTCGGGCATGGATGTGTGTGATGTCCTTAGGTTAGTTACGTTTAAGTAGTTCTAAGTTCTAGGGGACTGATAACCTCAGAAGTTAAGTCTCATAGTGCTCAGAGCCATTTGAACCCAAACATATTTCGGCTCCTCTGCGCCATCTACAGTAGGTTTTGTTTATTGAAAACTGTAAAAAGTGAACATACTTTAGGTTGTAACTAATCTAACAAAGTGAGGCCTAAATGAAGTTTTTTAAAATCGCGGTAACATAAAAATGAACAAAAATCTTCCTTAGACCTCACTTTGTTAGGTTAGTTGCAACCTAAAATACTTCCACTATTACAGTTTCCAATAAAAAAAAAACCACTGAAGATGGCACAGGAGTGCCGAAAAATGTTTGTATAAAAAGAAAAAAAAAGACGTTCTTGCATAAAGGCAGAACCTATAACCTATAATTTAACTGAAAACACGGGAAGAAAGACAAGAGTTACAGATCCAAAAGACGAGATGAAATCTTTGATTAAAAATACGTAAACGCCACATACCAAGCAAGTAATCCTTACCTTCCAACTGAGGTATCCAATCTGCGCTTGGACACTACAAGCCTTATGGCATTCGTCAATGTCACTTAGCCTTGGCATAAACAACGGAAAGAAAACTCGTGAAATGCGGTAATTTTACTGCATTATCTTGAGCCACTTGCTAACAGAGACTCGGTCACGGTCATTACAAACGTGAGTTTTTAAGATAGCGTGTTGCGTCACAGGAACGAGAACTACGTACGTGTGTGGCCCCCACAAAACCGCTTGTCAAATGGTAAAGCAAACGCTTACGGTAAATAACGTTTTGAGCATTATGTAATGATTGTAGTCACATGATAACGTGCAATGAACACGGATGATTTAGCAGTCACATCAAAAAATACAGAATAGCCGCGAAGTTCCGCTACCATTTCGAAAAACAACCACTTGAAAACTATTAGAGATAAAGAACCGGGATTTGATGTAAAACGTTTAGCCGCTCTCATAGTTTTGTCTGTCTTTTGCTGCCGGTTTGTCTCGGTGACAAACCAAATTTAATAAATCAGTTTTTCCTAGCAAAGGATATAAATAAAAACTATCGAAAGACGCAAGGCAGCGTCGTTAAGTTTTTAATACACAAAGCAGAATCAGTAAATCCGTATAGCATAGACAAGAAAATTCGTTTTTTGTATTTGTAAAGATACGACTGCAGCCCTTAATTCTGTCAGTGACGTAGACTTATAGACTTCTGAAAATACATCTATAATTGAGATAAAAAGCTAACAGCGCTATCCATTAGTTCTTTGGTGTATTACGAAACTAACAGCGCTACGAATGTGTCAACAAAGAATATTCATCAGAAACGGTGCACTGGTGAAAATTTACTAGTAGCATAATGGGTCGACGGTTCTAAGCGTTCAGTCTGGAAACGTGCGACCGCTACGGTCGCAGGTTCGAATCCTGCCTCGGGCGTGGATGTGTGTGATGTCCTTAGGATAGTTAGGTTTAAGTAGTTCCATGTTCTATGGGACTGATGAGCACAGATGTTAAGTCCCATAGTGCTCAGAGCCATAATTACACAAAAGTAACAATACTAGCGAGTGCAAAATGTGGTGATAAAGCTATAAAGGCTACAAGTAATTTCATATATCGATTACGTTTTAAAGAATTCACTTAGATTCATTTTGTTCTTACGCATGGGTACTCACCAAGGCTAATCCCAATTAACACAAGGAGGACCAGTCTTCCTGAGAAATTGCACCCGGGATTCAATCACAGGAGAAACTATATGGGTTCAGAACAGCTTTCTGTCTGGATTACCAATGAGTGTTCTTTTTCAAGAGTGACGGATAAACATAACATACTTCGCACATGAAAATTTATCACATGGATCGAAGGCGATCAAATCCATCGAAAATCGAAAAGTTGGAGATTATGATGAGTAAACTTAAATGACATGATTGTTATAAAATCAACCACAGCATGATGAATTTAATTCTGGAAACTGGTCTGGAAGATTTATTTCGTAGAATAATTTTCGAAGAACTGAACGAAATTTACGGTGGCTAAAACCACCGATTTACGATCTTTTATAATTCGCTACACGTGTGTAAGAAAAACACCATACGTTTTCTAGTGTACTGTCCACTGCAGCTAAATTTACGCTGACAGATCTATCGCTCATTATCGACTCATATCCGCAAGCTACTGTCTCACTGTTAACAATCTGGCTACAGGTTCGTTAATATAATGGTACGGCGGCAACAATGCGTCATATAGAAAAATTTAGTGTTGCTTGGACGTACTGTGCCGTCATGCCGTCATGATTTAGGGTTTCCTTAGAGGCCTTAAATCACTTTGAGAATGATGGGGGACGGGAAAGGCTATTTAATCATGGCGATGGCTGATTTCTCGCCAGAACCGATTAAGCTATAAACAAAAGAGCTCCATCTGTAATGGCACCTTTATCAAAATTATGCTAGACACTAAAAGACAAAGAATATAAAAGTTCTCGTGTTTTATACCTTAGAGGATTGAGTATCACGCGATTCGTATTATAAATAGTGTGTCAGAATCGGAAGTGTGGTTACAAAGCGGAAACGAAGCCTCTATTATGCGATTTTTAATAGTACTGGTACAACTTCCTGGAAGAAAACCTACGCAGCTTCAGTGTGGCACGAAATAGTTATTTTTTCATTCATTCAGACAGAAATCAAGATAAAGATTTTCATATGAATTATTTTATGAATAAATATATATGTAAAGACTTTGTAATTTTTTGATACAACAGTTTTTAAAAGACACTGTTTCTCAAAAGTAACGGGCTATACTACAGACTAAGATTTCTGATCAAAAAATAAAAATGAATGTACAGTACTGGTCTTTAAAACTTGCAGCATGCAACAAACGTCAAACTGACGTGAAGTGTTCTACACGCTTGGTTATGTAAATTATTAGCAGTTCGGCGTAACCGAAAAAAGAAAAAGTAAGGCCACCTACCCTTCGCATATAAGGAAGATAACGCAGCACTTTTCTCATTCAGAATTCAGGTTTGAATGTTGTATGTTCGTAAGAAGATCGTATTATGCTTGGGTGTAAGATCAGGCGTATCATTTAGTTACCGCAGCGGGCCAGTAAGTCACAGAGATCACATACTACATTGTACTTCGTTAAGACAAAAAAAAAAAAAAAAAAAAAAAAAACTTAAATTTATTTGTCTAGTACGCAATTATAGGACAGCGTAAAACGCGTGAACGTTGGTCACAAACTCACACAGATACATGAAAAAGTATAAAATGATGGAGGATAACGTTAGGAGCGTAGCTTCTGCCCATTGCTTTCAAAGTCAACGTGCTGAAATCTATGTATCTCACGAAGAAATTCGCGTAACTAAGACAAGGAAGAGTCGTCTAGTGCATAGCCGGCCGCGGTGGTCTAGCGGTTCTGGCGCTGCAGTCCGGAACCGCGGGACTGCTACGGTCGCAGGTTCGAATCCTGCCTCGGGCATGGGTGTGTGTGATGTCCTTAGGTTAGTTAGGTTTAAGTAGTTCTAAGTTCTAGGGGACTTATGACCTAAGATGTTGAGTCCCATAGTGCTCAGAGCCATCGTCTAGTACATAACCGCAGTTATACACTATCTGATCAAAAGTATCCAGACTCGTACTAGTGGTTCACCTTTATGACGGCTTTCAGTGAGATGTCTGTACAGGAATAGAACCAGAAAAGGTAGTGACGTTTCACGCTGGGGTCTGAAGAAAAAACGACGTCTTAACTCATCGCAACGGTGTTCCATTGAGTTGCGATCGTGAATGTGAGTAGCCAGCCTCTGTGGTCGAGCGGTTCTAGGCGCTTCAGTCCTGAATCGCGCTGCTGTTTCGGTCGCACGTTCGAATCCTGCCTCGGGCATGGATGTGTATGATGTCCTTGGGTTAGTTAGGTTTACGTAATTCTAAGTCTAGGGGACTGATGACCTCAGATGTTAATTCCCATAGTGCTTAGAGACATTTTTGGGAATGTGAGTAGGTGAGATGTTCATTGTCACGCAGATATAAACAACCACTGTTTCCGAACTGTTATTCCACTGTACGCAGTACACAGTGCTTTACAAAGCGTTCATATCCTTCCTATCCTTCCAAATTTAGTGTTTTCTTAAGCGCAATAAGGACATCACACCCTAATCGCGAAGGACACCTCCTATTGTACCACCATCTCCTGGTACTTCGCTATTTTGGCCCTACACAGCGTGGTGTGTAACATTCTTTACGCATTCCCCAAACCCGAACACTTCAGTCAGATTGCGACAAGGTATTGCGAGATTCCTCACTCCAAACCAGTCGATCCCAGTCATTTATGCTCTTTATGCAACCTCAACCTGGAGCGCCAGTTAGTACCGTCAACAGGAAAGAGTGTCTTGTGAGGAGCTGTACGATCGTAACACCCCATTCTTTTATATCACCACATTCATTGTGCTAGCAGGTCTGCTGGTAGCACTTTAGAACTCACAAGCGATTCCTTCCGCTGACATGCGAGTTTGACAGTCACCATCCGCAATTCTCGATGGTTCCTGTCCGCCAGTTCGTGAGGTCTGCTTAGTCTCGGTTTACCAGTGGTCGTTCCTTCGCTTTTTCTCTTTATTGTGACATTAGCAGTCGACTTCGGCATCTTTACAAGGGTTGAAATGTCTCTGATGGATCCGTCACACCAAGTGACAACCAGTGACTAGTCACCATCCGAAGTCACTGAGTTCTCCTGATTGAGCCACTCTGCTGTTGTTGCTTCTCTACTGACAACGCAATACTCCCCGCCTTCTTTTATTCTGGCGACTCCGCTTCTGGTGACATCTAGTGGTCAATTCCACATTACATAGGAGTTTCTGGATGCTACCGATTAGAGAGCGTATATAAAGGAGGTGAAAATTCGGAACCGAAGACCCACAGATGAACAAAGCTTGGAGCAGGGACTGACACTTGGCCCGCAACAGAAACAAATATGTTACAAGAGAGCCATTACTGTTTGCTTACACTATGGATGAACATTTACTGGAAACAGTGACAAGCGCAAAATATCCGGAAACGAGTGTGCGGAGGTATTTGAGGTTCAACGAACACTTAAAGCTAGTTGTGGGAAAGGCAAGTGCCAGACAGAGCTGAGTCGAGGGGTCTTAATGAAATACAAATCATCCACTAAAGAGGTAGCTTATATAAAACTCTCATTCGACCGGTGCTTGATTGTTGTCCTGAGGCACTTATGACACTGGTGTGTGTGTGTGTGTGTGTGTGTGTGAGGAGAAAAAAAAAGACTCAAAGGGGAGCTCTGCGTTTCCTCATGGGACAGTTTAACTAGCGCGAGACCGTCACGGAGACGTTCATCCACCTGCATTAACAGACGCCACAGAAAGCTGTTGCCTATCTGGGAGACGCTCATAACGTATGTGCGAAGAAGGATAGAGTGAGACAAAACTGAGCTTATGCAAAGGCATTCGATATGATAACTTAGATGAACATGTAGTTATATATTATGTGATCAAAATTATCCGACACCTGGCTGAAAATGACTTAGAAGTTCGTGGCGCCCTCCATCGGTAATGCTGGAATTGAATATGGTGTTGGCTTAACTTAGCCTTAATGACAGCTTCCACTCTCGCAGGCATACGTTTAATCAGGTGCTGAAAGGTTTCTTGGGGAATCGCAGCCCATTCTTCACAGACTGCTGCACTGAGGAGAGGTGTCGATGTCGGTCGGTGAGGCCTGGTACGAAGTCGGCGTTCCAAAACATCCCAATGGTGTTCTATAGACTTGAGGTAATGACTCTGAAGGCCAGTCCATTACAGGGATGTTATTGTCGCTCAACCACTCCGCCACAGCCTGTGCTTTATGAACAGGTGCTCGATCGTGTTGAAAGATGGAATTGCCATCCCTGAATTGCTCTTCAACAGGGGGAAGCAAGAAGGTGCTTAAACATCAATGTAGGCCTGTGCTGCGATAGTGCCACGCAAAACAACAAGAGCTGCAAGCTCCCTCCATGAAAAACACGGCCACACCATAACACCGCCGGCTCCGAATTTAAGTGTTGGCACTATACACAGTGGCCGGCCGCGGTGGTCTCGCGGTTCTAGGCGCGCAGTCCGGAATCGTGCGACTGCTACGGTCGCAGGTTCGAATCCTGCCTCGGGCATGGATGTGTGTGATGTCCTTAGGTTAGTTAGGTTTCAGTAGTTCTAAGTTCTAGGGGACTAATGACCACAGCAGTTGAGTCCCATAGTGCTCAGAGCCATTTGAGCCATATACACAGTGGCAGATGACGTTCACCAGGCATTCGCCATACCCACACCCTGCCATCTGATCGCCACACTGTGTACCGTGATTCGTCACTCTACACAACGTTATTCCACTGTTCAGTCGTCCAATGTTTACGCTCCTTACGCCAAGGGAGGCGTCGTTCATCATTTACCGGCGTGATGTGTGATTTAGGAGCAGCCGCTCGACCGCGAAATCCAAGTTTTCTCACCTCCCGACTATCATAGTATTTGCAGTGGACCCTGATGCAGTTTGGAATTCCTGTGTGATGGTCTGCATAGATGTCTGCCTATTATACACTACGACCCTCCTCAACTGTCGCCGGTCTCCGTCAGTCAACAGACGAAGTCGGCCTGTACGCTTTCGTGTTGTACGTGTCTCTTCACGTTTCCGCTTCACTGTCACATCGGAGACAGTGAACCTAGGGATGTTCAGGAGTGTGGAAATCTGACGTACAGACGTATGACCCAAGTGCCACCTGATCACGTTCGAAGTCCGTGAGTTCCGCTGATCGACCCATTCTGCTCTCTCATGATGACTAATCAGTACTGAGGTCTCTGATGTGGAGTACCTGGCATTACGTGGCAGCGCAGTGCACCTAATATGAAAAAATGTATGTTTTTTTGGGGTGTCCGGATACTTTTCATCAGATAGTGTACTATGGAAGTTGGCCATTGTGAGATCCTTACCTGTAGTTGTTTACCATTCATCTTCTTTTCTTTTCGTTTGAAGTCGTATACGGCGAGGATAGGTGACTGAGCGCTGCTATAGATGGACATGGATGGGAACTGCAGGAGTCCTTGACTTTGTTGAAGAAATCTACTCAAACATTTTTGTAGAAATTTAGGGAACAAAGGTGGATGCATTATGATTTCAGTACTAGATCAAATAACAGTCATTATTTTGTGCGTAAAATAGTTATGTGGTTGTTGTTGTTGTAGTCTTCAGTCCTGAGTCTGGTTTGATGCAGCTCTCCATGCTACTCTTTGCAAGCTTCTTCATCTCCCAGTACCTACTGCAACCTACATCCTTCTGAATGTGCTTAGTGTAGTCATCTCTTGGTCTCCCCCTACGATTTTTACCCTCCACGCTGCCCTCCAATACTAAATTGGTGATCCCTTGATGCCTCAGAACATGTCCTACCAACCGATCCCTTCTTCTGGTAAAGTTGTGCCACAAACTCCTCTTCTCCCCAATCCTATTCAGTACCTCCTCATTAGTTATGTGATCTACCCATCTAATCTTCAGCATTCTTCTGTAGCACCACATTTCGAAAGCTTCTATTCTCTTCTTGTCCAAACTATTTACCGTCCATGTTTCACTTCCATACACGGTTATGTGGTATCCCGCAATAATATGGAAACGTATATTTATCATTTGTAGACTATCTGTGACGTACATCTCAGAAGTTCTCCGTTATTTCTAGCTGGAGTATACTCGATGTTGCTGATTCCTTTTGGTGCACAACTTCTTGTTCGATTGCAGTTGTATGTTGTGAAGCGTTACCAGTAGTACCCCTCATTGACGAAACTCCCTTGTGAGCAACATGAATGACAGTTGCGGATATATAATGAATTATTTAGTTAATTGCAAGTTACTATCAACGTAACATCAGTCTTTATTTTTATTTCTTTATTTGTATACCCAACTCTTGGACACAGGAACGAAACAAACCAGTGTTTTATTTCAATAAACGTCGTGCTGGGTCACACTTCCTGATGCTTTCCATGACCCTCCAACTATGTGTGAGAGGGTAATGATGTGTGAAAGAAATGAAAACTGGAAGGGTGTATGCAGCTTCAAAGATAGGTAGTAGGGCAGTAGGCTTCTCAATGCAGAAACTAGAAAGGCTGAAAGCAGGAATTGCCTGCGTCGCGAGGAATGGCCGCGCGGTTTGAGGCGCCATGACACGGATTGCGCGGCCCCAACCGTCGGAGGTTCGAGTGCTCCCTCGAGCATGGGTGTGTGTGTGTTGTTTTTAGCCTAAGTTAGTTTAAGCAGTGTGTAAGTTTAGGGCCTGATGATCTCAGCAGTTGCCCCTTAGGAATTCACACACATTTGAATTTGAACAGGAATGGCCTGCGATGCTTGAGACAGATCAGTTTGGTTAGAGTTTCAAAGGCACCGGTCGGCTCTTAGCCAATGAGAGCGAGAGATTCGAACAAAGGACGTTGGGTCCGACCAGGAGCCCTCTGGGCAGACTGTTAGCTGGAGCGCTCTGGGAAGAGGAAAAGCCGCGGAAGCACTGGCTACGGTATGGAAAGATGTAGAAATACGATATTCTACTTGACACGTTTCTTGGCGTTGCACTTAGTTTCAGTCCAGGTGCAGCGAGGCAGAACTTGCACTCCTGAAAGAAAGGATATTGCGGAAACATGGCTTAGCCACAGCCTGGGGGATGTTTCCAGAATGAGATTTTCACTCTGCAGCGGAGTGTGCGCTGATATGAAACTTCCTGGCAGATTAAAACTGCAAGGTTCGCAGGAGAGCTTCTGTAAAGTTTGGAAGGTAGGAGACGAGGTACTGGCAGAAGTAAAGCTGTGAGTACCGGGCGTGAGTCGTGCTTCGGTAGCTCAGTTGGTAGAGCACTTGCCCGCGAAAGGCAAAGGTCCCGAGTTCGAGTCTCGGTCGGGCACACAGTTTTAATCTGCCAGGAAGTTTCATATCAGCGCACACTCCGCTGCAGAGTGAAAATCTCATTCTAGAGATAGGACGTTCATATTCGCAGGACATGTATATTAGTATGTTCTGCAGAAACGGTTAGCGTTTGGACCACGTCGGCCAGCGGGTTCAAGAACAACATCGATATCGCGGCGTAACACCACTTACCGGTAAAATATGCCTATGGCTCTCGTTGGCGCTATGAACCGAAGGTAATGGATCAGTGTGGCTTGAGCAGCCGTGCACGATGCGTCGCAGACATATGCGCGAACTATACCGTCAAATCAGTGACTTTGAAAGGGGCCGCATTTTTGGTACGAGAGAATATGACGCATCCATACGAGAAACTGCTACTCTCGTCGGTCGAATTGTTTCGGCAGGGAAAGGCGTGGCTCCAGAATGGTTCACGGAAGTCCCTAAAACACGACTACATGGGTCAGGTCGCACCACCGGGACCACCCCCCGAGAAGATCGACATGGTCGTGCGGTAGCGTTCTCACTTCCCGCGCCCGGGTTCCCGGGTTCGATTCCCGGCGGGGTCAGGGATTTTCTCTGCCTCGTGATGGCTGGGTGTTGTGTGATGTCCTTAGGTTAGTTAGGTTTAAGTAGTTCTAAGTTCTAGGGGACTGATGACCATAGATGTTAAGTCCCAGAGTGCTCAGAGCCATTTGAGCCATTTTTGAGAAGATCGACACCTCGTCCGAATGGCACTGCAGGACAGATCTGCGTCCTCCTCGGCTTCGGCGCAACACTGGAACACATCGTGCACTGTCAGAGATGACAGTCCGTCGCCGTTTGGGTTACATGCGCGTCGACCACTTCTCCGCCTCCTTTGACGAATGCGCAGAAACATGCTAGACGGCAATGGCGTATGGCAAGACGTCACTGAGGACAGGAATTCCATCAGATAGTGTTTTCTGACGAAACCGGTTTCTGTTTGTTGGGAAATGATGGTGGAATTTTGGTTCGCCGCAGACATGGGGAGTGTCATCACAGTAACTGCGTTCGCACAAGACATATAGCGCCAACTAAAGGCCTTATGGTGTGGTATGCTATTGGGTACGGGTACAACCACAAATCACAATTGGTGCGTGTCCAGGACACTGTGACCAGTGTGACTTACGTGGATGTTATCCTGCGAACCGTGGCCATACACTTTCTGCACAACACCCCAGATGAAACTTCCTGGTAGATTAAAACTGTGTGCCCGACCGAGACTCGAACTCGGGACCTTTGCCTTTCGCGGGCAAGTGATCTACCATCTGAGCTACCGAAGCACGACTCACGCCCGGTACTCACAGCTTTACTTCTGCCAGTACCTCGTCTCCTACCTTCCAAACTTTACAGAAGCTCTCCTGCGAACCTTGCTGAACTAGCACTCCTGAAAGAAAGGATATTGCGGAGACATGGCTTAGCCACAGCCTGGGGGTTGTTTCCAGAATGAGATTTTCACTCTGCAGCGGAGTGTGCGCTGATATGAAACTTCCTGGCAGATTAAAACTGTGTGCCCGACCGAGACTCGAACTCGGGACCTTTGCCTTTCGCGGGCAAGTGCTCTACCAAGGTTCTGCAAGGTTCGCAGGAGAGCTTCTGTAAAGTTTGGAAGGTAGGAGACGAGGTACTGGGAGAAGTAAAGCTGTGTGTACCGGGCGTGAGTCGTGCTTCGGTAGCTCAGATGGTAGAGCACTTGCCCGCGAAAGGCAAAGGTCCCGAGTTCGAGTCTCGGTCGGGCACACAGTTGTAATCTGCCAGGAAGTTTCATATCAGCGCACACTCCGCTGCAGAGTGAAAATCTCATTCTGGAAACACCCCAGATGCCATTTTTCAGCAAGAAAACGCACGACCACATGTTGCTGCACGAAAACATGCCTTTTTGGTGTCATAGGATTCAGCCTTTTGCTCTGGCCCTCCAGGTCACCAGACTTTTTGCCTATCGAAAATATGTGGGTATGGCTAAACGACGGGCGCAGCGATGTGACCCAATGCCAACCGTCACAGTGGAACTTCGGAACCAGGTGAATGCAGCGTGGATGGCTATACCACTGGAGACCATTCGCGCCTTATAAGCGTCGATGCCATCACGAATGGGGGACCCTGTGCCAAGGACACATGCTGAACCGAGGTGACCGAAATGCTTATCATTTCTGCAGAACATACTAATGTACATGCCCTGTGAATATGAACGTCCTATCTCTAGTCGCTTAAAGTGTTCTGTTTTTTTTTTTTCTGAACATGAGTGTATTTTAGGTCGACTTCAGTTCAATGTAACAAGAGAGACGAATGCTTGAATGGTTCCGTACGTAAAACCAACGCTAGTTTAATCCCTTATCTTTACTATGTATAACCTAATATTCCGTATCTATAAGAGCTCACTGGTACGACGCTGGATGCTACCAAAGTATCTCCTCTCATGATAAGGAACTGTCACTTTAGGGAACACCTTATATGAGTACAATACTTTGAATATTAGTGAAGCGTTCATACAGAAAAACTGTTCTTCCAGAGACGATTAGGTCTTTGCAAACGAATCACATAATACAAAACGTGGCCACAGAGATGATTTTAGTTACTGTAGCTAAGGTTTACGAGTTGAATACCATGACTCCAGGATATTTTGCTGCCCCTCGCTTTTGTGCAATTTGTATTTTTTTACGTATGCACGAAAAAATTAATTTCTCAAACTGTATTGTAACTGATTTATATCTCTCCGAAATTAACAGTTATAATTACAGTAGAACAACATGGGCTTTAGTGTTCAGGAAATTTTGAAATTATTTTGCAGTTTGAATACCAAAGGCAGCGTTCTTTATTATTGGCGTTCTTCATTATACTTTTTATGGTGTGTAGCTGAATACGCTGTTCCAACACGAACAAACAACCGAAAGGCATTAAATATAACGCAGCTGCAGCATTAACGTTGACTACGGTTCACGCATCAGCGGTTTCTCATTTCCTGTAAATCACGCAGTATTCATTGAGGATTTATTCATTTGATTGCGCTTGGATGCAACTACATAATGACCTACACAGCTCTCGACACGTAATTCAGATTAAATCATGCTGTTAAGCTGATTTTGTTCCTGTAGAAAATGTCAAGCGATGTGAAATATATATATTTATCCATATATTCCGTGTAAGTTCAGAAACTTTACTTCATAATTAGCATTATCTCAGTTGGAATAAGTCTCGATCTTAAAAAGCCATACAAAGGGATGTGACTGTGCTGGTGTTCGCTATGAAGGCGCACTATTTTGTCACATATCTCCTGAATGCCACTAAATACACGCTGTGTGACGTCAGACTATAAATCCGAGGATATGGAGCTGCAGATGTAATGAGATAATATTGAAAACGTTTTATCAAGCAGAAAAAGTCAACAACAAGAAATGAATGATTTCGTAACGCCAAAGTAGCTACGTAATTCAATTACTGGTACATCCCTGAATTTACAGTTGCCCATGTACACTGATACTAATGCTCTTGCGACATGGAAACGCCAGGAAAGCAGGAATAACAAGTATTACTCTGAGAGGTTCAAGAAATTAACTGTTAAGGACTGCTCCTCCCGTAACACATACGGCACAAACCAACCATCAGGCATTGCTGTCAGTTATTGTAGAAAACTTTCGTTGAAGGGCCAGGTAAAGAGAATATACTTCCACGCGACGATAAGACTACGTGAACGTATTGTTGCCCAGAAATCGCTAATCACAAATATGGAACTGTGACGTCATTTCGACGGGTTTAGACAACGCTGTCATTAGACGCTGTAGCAATGGAGGGAAGGAAGGTTTGTGTTTAACACCCCTTCGACGACCAGCCAGTAAATAGTAATTCGTGGTACATTTGTTTTTGTTTTTTTATTGGATTGACTTGCTCTGACCCACGATATGTATCCAGTCGAACATTTTTAGGATGGATTACAACGTCAGTTTGATTTCAGACCAATTCACCCAACCGACTATACTCTAGCATTCAAAGTATTAGAATTTAGTGAAAAACTTTTCCGTGCACTCAGGGAGATAATATTGGCAAAATGAGGAGTTGCACGTTATTACTCATTCTTTACAAAGGCAGCAGATACATAATAGGGAGTGTTCACAGCGCACAAAGGATGGGCGAAAGTCCGCTAACACCAAAATCGTAACACATCACAATGCCTAATATGGTGAAAGAAAACCGTTAGCATCCAAATCAGCTAATGGAGGCAATTTCAGGAAACGATGATGGAAACTGATAGCGATCACGCATCCCTCTCCAAACTAGAACACAAAAGTTCAATAATACTGAGATCTAGTGACTATGATGGCCAGGGAAGATACGAGAATTCATCCTTGTCCTCACGGTGCAGGCTGCATGAACAGTGGCCTTGACATTTTGGAACACAACATCACCATTGAGCAACAAACATTGTACCATGGGATTGACCTGATGAAGTGGGAGATACGATACTGCGTGAAGAGTTTGACAGAGCACTGAAAGACCTAAGTCGAAACAAGGCCCCGGGAGTAAACAACATTCCATTAGAACTACTGACAGCCTTGGGAGAGCCAGTCCTAACAAAACTCTACCATCTGGTGAGCAAGATGTATGAGACAGGCAAAATTCCCTCAGACTTCAAGAAGAATATAATAATTCCAATCCCAAAGAAAGCAGGTGTTGACAGATGTGAAAATTACTGAACTAGCAGTTTAATAAGTCACAGCTGCAAAATACTAACGCGAATTCTTTGCAAACGAATGGAAAAACTGGTAGAAGCCGACCTCGGGGAAGATCAGTTTGGATTCCATAGAAATGTTGGAACACGTGAGGCAATACTGACCCTACGACTTATCTTAGAAGAAAGATTAAGGAAAGGCAAACGTACGTTTCTAGCATTTGTAGACTTAGAGAAAGCTTTTGACAATGTTGACTGGAATACTTTCTTTCAAATTCTGAAGGTGGCGGGGGTAAAATACAGGGAGCGAAAGCCTATTTACAATTTGTACAGAAACCAGATGGCAGTTGTAAGAGTCGAGGGACATGAAAGGGAAGAAGTGGTTGGGAAGGGAGTGAGACAGGGTTGTAGTCTCTCCCCGATGTTATTCAATCTGTATATTGAGCAAGCATTGGAGGAAACAAAAGAAAAGTTCGGAGTAGGTATTAAAATCCATGGAGAAGAAATAAAAACTTTGAGGTTCGCCGATGACATTGTAATTCTGGCAGAGACAGCAAAGGACTTGGAAGAGCAGTTGAACGGAACGGACAGTGTCTTGAAAGGAGGATATAAGATGAACATCAACAAAAGCAAAACGAGGATAATGGAATGTAGTCGAATTAAGTCGGGTGATGTTGAGGGAATTAGTTTAGGAAATGGGACACTTTAAGTAGTAAAGGAGTTTTGCTATTTGGGGAGCAAAATAACTGATGATGGTCGAAGTAGAGAGGATATAAAATGTATACTGGCAGTGGCAAGGAAAGCGTTTCTGAAGAAGAGAAATTTGTTAACATCGAGTATACATTTTAGTGTCAGGAAGTCGTTTCTGAAAGTATTTGTATCGAGTGTAGCGATGTATGGAGGTGAAACATGGACGATAAATAGTTTAGAGAAGAAGATAATAGAAGCTTTCGAAATGTGTTGCTACAGAAGAATGCTGAAGATTAAGTGGGTAGATCACATAAGTAAGGCGGAGGTATTGAATAGAATTGGGGAGAAGAGGAGTTTGTGGCACAACTTGACTAGAAGAGGGGATCGGTTGGTAGGACATATTCTGAGGCATCAAGGGATCACCAATTTAGTACTGGAGGGCAGGGTGGAGGGTAAAAATCGTAGAGGGAGACCAAGAGATGAATACACTAAGCAGATTCAGAAGGATGTAGGTTGCAGTAGGTACTGGGAGATGAAGCTTGCACAGGATAGAGTAGCATGGAGAGCTGCATCAAACCAGTCTCAGACTGAGGATAACAACAGCAACAACAACAACAACAACACTGACTGAATTTGGATTTCCAGCCCGCTCTGCAAATCTCTCCGTGTGGTTTTGGTGCTGACAGTGTTCACGAATGCAACTTTCAGCTCTGCAGAAACTTACTCTTGTATTTGGCACAATCCTCTTCAACGGCCGTCCATCACGAACACTGTCCGACCCCGGTATCTGAATGGTCAGCGCGACAGATTGTCAGTCCTAAGGGCCGGTTTCGATTCCCGGCTGGGTCGGAGATTTTCTCCGCTCAGGGACTGGGTGTTGTGTTGTCCTAATCGTCATCATTTGATCCCCATCGACGCGCAAGTCGCCGAAGTGGCGTCAAATCGAAAGACTTGCACCCGGCGAACGGTCTACCCGACGGGAGGCCCTAGTCACACGACATTTACTTCACGAACACTCAACAACACGCACTTTCGTCCCCTTTTCCTGTATATGGAACGAGTCTTTGACACGGTGCTTCTCGAAACGTCAAATACTTCGGCTACCTTGGTTACGAGCGCCAATGATTTGCCAACTTTCGAATACAATGAGTTCCGATATAATACACTCACTACTACACAGATCCTGCTCTGACACAACTGACACTGGCAACGTATTGAAGACCTTCATAGCTGCCGTTTGTAGTCAGTACAACAGCGCAACATGCTGGTTTGGCGAACATCTGCATTTATGTTCAAGTATCCATTTCCCGTTGTGTTTCCGTATTTTTGTTCAAATGTTCAAATGTGTGTGAAATCTTATGGGACTTAACTGCTAAGGTCATCAGTCCCTAAGCTTACACACTACTTAACCTAAATTATATTAAGGATAAACACACACACACCCATGCCCGAGGTAGGACTCGAACCTCCGCCGGGATATTTTTGTTCACCCCTGCATTTTAGTTTAGGAATACAGTCGAGTAAGCTGTTGTATTTTTTATAGTTTACAACAAGAAGATATCTCATAACAACACACACTAATCGTTATCGTGACTGTTCACCTCTTGGCATGGCTGACAGTGATGTCTTATCGCACTCCTCATTATCTAACCCCGTTCCGGCAGCAAAAAGTACACGCGACAGTTGCGTGTAAGGGAAGCGCACATGAATAATAGAAACGATCGTACACCCAAATATGCATGAAAACCGGTTTTCTATTAATTCATTCTCGTGTACTTATAACTCAGGATACTCATTATAACAATTGGGATAAAGCCTGAAAATCAGTTTATTGCATGTGGACGCCTATTTTAGATTCGAAGAGAGTTTCAAACCAGGCGCTTTCCATTACTGAATAAACATAACTGTTGTGTTAAATGTTCTGCAATAGCTCAGCAATGCGTCATTTCACCTCATCCCGGTGTTGATGATGAGATAACAACTATCCAGCGTACGGCCGGATATCTGTGTTCAGCACCCACACTATTCCAGAAAGTGACCACAATTAATAGCAAGATGGTCGCCCGCCTGAACATCGTACTCATTGGATACAGCTCAGGGCTTATGTGCGATATTTATTATCCGAGTTTACCAATGAATTATGAATGTAGCAATCAGTTCAATGTGATGAACACAAATCGATTATGGTATACAGGGATAGGGAAGAAAAGAGTTTCATACATACAAGGTGAAAAGTTTTAGGATTTGGTCTAATGAATAAAATGAAATACCCGGCCATCGTAAATTCTTTTTCGTTTTTGGCGGTTTATCGTCGTAGCTTAAAGAGACCGGTCAAAAATAGCACTAGAGCACAAATTTCTATCAGGCGTGCACATACAGGAGATACAAATGACTCAAACATTCTTTTTTTGGAAGTTTTAACGGCAGTGAAGGCTGTGATGGTGATCATCAACACGGCAGGTTTGGCGGAAGAGAGATTCTGCGAAGTCCAATTCGCGTCTGACTTGTGACAAACGGGAAAGTGGTCAGCGTCTGTTCATCAGAGATTCAACTGAAAATTTTATTGATTCTGAGTCAATAAATGCGACAAAAATTCAGTATTTTCCTCTCGGTTATATTTTGTAGATTTCAAGCGCTTTCAAACTCTGATATACCGGAAACAGAACATACATTTTCGTCAACGTTTTTTGGCCAAAATATCTCAGCCGTTAATGTACAGTGACATTCTTGAATAAATTCTTTTAGGAGTTCTTGCGGCATTAAATATTCAATCTCAAACTTTCGATCACTTCCTCCGTCGTCATCAGCAGGCGACGTCAGAGAGTCGTCGGAGGAAGTCGTCGAATGCTTGAGATTGAACACAAATCTGACGCGGCCAGAACTCCGTGAAGCATTAATTTAGTAATAGCTCAGATATTTATTGCAACGTTTGTTCTGCTGTATTGTGTGTATGACTCAATTCACAGCGTACAAGTCTACACTGTGTGAGATACATAAATAAAGTTGACGTACTAGTTGTCCAAGTGTAACAACATGGGAATAATTGAATAAAGCAGCGAAACAGTCTTCACTTCACTGACTTTAAGGTAGTGCCTGTATAAAATTGAATAAATGAAACTATGTTTTACCGTACACGTTTCTCCTCAGTTCACTGAGATCTATTTATAGTAAGAGTGCGTGCTGATGCAGCACTACATCAACAAATACGGTCACTGTAGATGTGTAATAATTAATAGTTGCGAAACAGTTGTGGCAAAATATATTTTAATAACTCAATTGCATACAGACGAGCTCAAAATCTCTGATATAATTTTACAAGCAATTGGGGCACACTTTTTATCAATATTAAAGGGATAATTAAGTACATAAATACGTGGAAAATGATTCGACTTGTTTTCCAAACGATTATATAAACTACTCAAATCGAATCTAGATATTGTGTTAGTGACGCCATAAAGATCCTGGGGGGAATTAAGTGGGAATAGCATTTTCTGTCCAGTTCTGAATAAAGTGTGTTATGAAACTACGCACTTAACTAATCAGGCATACTGAAGCCAGTGTCAAACAAAACACATCATCAGCTGTTTTAATAGTGCTGCATTATTTTCTGACAATGTATGTCTTTTGTCTCTGTTCGAATATGGTTATTACCAAATGAATATCCAAGTCTGTTGCAATAGCTAAAAAGAAGAATATAACAGAAAGAGTGTCTGAATTCGAAAGTGCAGTGTGCGGTTTACAGCAACAATAGTGCTCAGAACTAAATTTTAGTTGTAGGACAGGTACAAGTGGCCGTGTGGTTAAAGGCGCTGCAGTCTGGAACCGCAAGACCGCTACGGTCGCAGGTTCGAATCCTGCCTCGGGCATGGATGTTTGTGACGTCCTTAGGTTAGTTAGGTTTAACTAGTTCTAAGTTCTAGGGGACTAATGACCTCAGAAGTTGAGTCCCATAGTGCTCAGAGCCATTTGTAGGACAGGTACAGAAACACTAACCTGTCAGAAGTTCAGTCATATTTTATGCAAGCAGGAACTGGCGTTTAACGTTCAATTGTGCATAATAAAGTGTTGCATGCTGCCAGTACACTTGTCTGAGGATGAAGAGACGGCCGTTGTAGCCGACCGGTTCTAGGCACTTCAGTCCGGAACTGCGCTGCTGCTACGGTCGCAGGTTCGAATCCTGCCACTGGCATGGCTGTGTGTGATGTCCTTAGATTAGTTAGGTTTAAATATCTCGAAGTCTAGGGGAGTGATGACCTCAGATATTAAGTCCCATAGTGCTTAGAACCATTTGAGGATGAAGGCTGGATATAGAGCAGATACTCTCAGATCAATGAGAATAACTGAATTTGTTACACTTCTGGCCATTAAAATTGCAACACCACGTCAAATTGGCTTGAAGTGTACGACATACTCGAATATGCAAATAATTAGCATTGAAGTGTAGCCACACAATGTAGGTAGGATTAACGTCGTCTGCATTTAGTATATAAGAAAAGATATCGCAATGGGTTTGTCATTCAGAAATCGCCATAAAATGTTAGTTGGTTTGGGAAAATTGTGTTATGACTCGTGTAAGAAAGAGAAATATTTACCGGCAAATGTCGAAAATCGACAGCAGCAGAATCGCCGTCTGTCAAGACTGCGGTTATCGTTCTAAGATATCGTTGCTCGTGTCGGTCGAGATCCCTTTACTTTCAGGCGAATATGAAACCTATGGGTTCAGGAGAGCCGTACTCAGCGCCATGTAGGGCGTCACCTGGCTCCACGCGACTGCCGCCCGAGAGGACAAACATTCTGCGCTCGGCTGTGCAGGATCGTACAGCTACGTCACCTACCTTGACTTAGCAAGTGGGCCTGTTGGCAGCAAGACACGTATACAGGTAGTGCGACGACGCTTGGAGCGCCGCTGACTGTCAGCATGGCGATTTTAGGCGTTTCATTTGATGCGGCAAGAGAGAGAGACACGTCGACCGTGGACCACCCAATCACCATACCGTACACAGGAGTGGCACCACTTCGTCCGGACTCTACGTACAAGCTTACTATGAAAATGAAAGTGGCCAGATTGCATTCTTCATCGACATATGGGTCCATCACTTATCGTTCCGTTCAGTACACAACATCATCATCTATGGTCCCCATAGACGGTAATTTTGACAGCAGGAGTAACATTTCTGACTTATTAATAGTGGTGATTGTGCCCTATCTCCGAGAACTCCGTGACACCTTCCACCAAGGTAACGCAAGATCCCATGTTGCACGCTCTCCCCAGACCTACATTATGTGATGAAAAGTATGCGGACACATGGTTGAAAATGACTTACAAATTCGTGGCGCCTTCCATCGGTAATGCTGGAATTCAGTATGGTGTTGGCCCACCCTTAGCCTTGATGACAGCTTCCACTCTCGCAGGCACACGTTCAATCAGGTGCGGGGAGAGTTTTGGGGAATGGCAGCCCATTCTTCATAGAGTGCTGTACTCAGGAGAGATGTCGGTCGGTGAGGCCTGGTACGAAGTCGGCGTTCTAAAATATCCCAAAGGTGTTATATAGGATTCGGGTCAGGACTCTGTGCAGGCCATTCCATTACAGAGATGTTATTGTCGTGTAACCACTCCGCCACAGGTCATGCATTATGAACAGGTGCTCGATCGTGTTGAAAGATGCAATCGCCATCCCCGTATTCAACAGTGGGAAGCAAGAAGTTGCTTAAAACATCAATGTAGGCCAGTGCTGTGAAAGTGTCACGCAAAACAACAAGGGGTGCAAGCCCCTTCCATGAAAAACACAACAACACCATAATATCACCGCCTCCGAATTTAACTGTTGGCACTACACACGCTGACAGATGACGTTCACTGGCCATTCGCCATATCCACACCCTGCCATCGGATCGCCACGTTGTGTACTGTGATTCGTCACTCCACACAACGTTTTTCCACTGTTCAGTCGTCCAATGTTTACGCTCCTTACACCAAACGAGGTGTTGTTTGCAATTACCAGCGTGATGTGTGGCTTATGAGCAACCGTTCGACCACGAAATCCAAGTTTTCTCACCTGCCTCCTAACTGTCATAGTAGTTGCACTGGATCCTGATGCAGTTTGGAAGTCCTGTGTGATGGTCTGGATAGATGTCTGCCTGTTACACATTACGACCCTCTTCAACTGTCACCGGTCTCTTTCAGTCAACAGACGAGGTCGGCCTGTGCGCTTTTGTGCTGTAAGTGGCCCTTGACGTTTCCACTTTACTATCACATCGGAAGCAATGGACCTATGGATGTTTATGAGTGTGGAAATCTCGCGTACACACGTATGACACAAGCGACACCCCATCACCAGACCATGTTCGAAATCCCTGAGTTCCGCGGAGCGCCCATTCTGCCCTCTCACGATGTCTAATGACTACTGAGGTCGCTGATATGAAGTGCCTGACAGTAGGTGTCAGCACAATGCACCTAATATGAAAAACGTATGTTTTTGGGGTGTCCGGATACTTTTGATCACATAGTGTACATCGATACAGTGAGTATTCGACTGTTCCACTAGCCAGCAAGTTCTCCAGATCTCACACACACTTAAAACATGTGGTAATGAGTTGTCGTGAGACTTGCACGCTCTACTCCACTATCACTAAAATTGATAAATTCTTTGCACAGATTTGAGGCGGCTTGGGATGACGTACCCATCTCTCTCATCAAGCTCAGTTTAACTGAATGTTCGGGCGAAATACGGCCGCTGTCGCTGCCAGGGATGGCAACTCTGTATACTATATTTCGTATCTTGTACAGCTTCGAAGCACCCAAAAATTTCATGATGCATTCTTCTTACTGCACCATATATCCATAATAAGTAATATTTCGTTATTTGCTAAACCCCCAGGGGAGTCAGTTTTCGTGGTTAGTTGTTATAGCAAAGGATGAGGTCTCATGAATGCACAACGCTAAAAATTAAATAGTACTTTGGTGAGCTTCTACGAGAACTGTTGTAACTCGTGATCTGTTCCAGAACTTGAAGTACATCCTTACACGTTATGTAAGGGGAAAGGGAGCGAAAACGACAGCAAACATTAGATAGAAGCTTCACATAGAGACCGTAGGCAGATAAATGTGGCGTGAATGCAAAACACCGAAAAATATTCCAGTAATGTTCTTAATATTATTCGAACCGATTATGCTCCAGAGGAAGTATTTTTCATTTTCAGAATCGACAGTTAGTAGTTACAAATCAATAACTGATTGTGCTCCGAAATATTAAGCAGGCAAACAACTATACCTCGGCTGCTACTACTGAATGATTGCTTATTTCTTGATCTGGCTGTCAGTTGAATTACTGGTTGTAATCGACATACAGGAATCAGCGTGAGGAGAGCTGCTGAGACTGCTACCGAGGACGAACCATCTTTCTGGCGTGGGCGTTCGCTTGGCTGGTCTGCGAAATGATTGAGGAACGTGCTCAGCATGGGAATCCTGAGGGGCAGTATGGCCCGGCACAGCACGCTCCACAAATACTGCAACGCTGAAACCTCCGGGTAGCCAACTGCAGCACATTAAAATAGTGGCGTTTACCTCATAGGCAGCTTGAGAGTCTGCAACATGGAACACTGCGGATTTTGTGGCACTATAGAATATTGTGTATTTGTCTGTAGGCTTTTATACTCTCTGGCTCTTGTTTCATGGATGCTTTCTGGTGCTTGTATCATATTCGTCACTGACTCTTCAACATAATTGTGTATCTGAAAAGTGGAAAGCATATTTTTATTTCATTTTATCTACATCTACATATATTATCCGCTAGCCACCAAGCGGTGTGCGGCGGAGGGCACAATTCGCGCCAAAGTCATATTCCCCCCCTCTGTTCCACTCCCGGACGGCGCGAGGGAAAAACGACTGTCTGAACGCCTCAGTACGAGCTCTTATTTCCCTTATCTGTGAATGATGATCATTACGCGATTTGAAAGTTGGTGGTAGTAATATATGCTCTACATCCTCGGCGATGATTGGATTTCGGAATTTACTGAGCAGCCCCTTCCGTTTAGCGCGTCGTCTATCTGCAAGTGTGTCCCACTTCAAACTTTCTATGAGATTTGTAACGCTCTCACGATGGCTAAATGTACCAGTCACGAATCTTGCCGCTCTTCTTTGGACCTTCTCAATCTCTTGAATCAGACCCAACTGGTAACGGTTCCATACAGACGAACAGTACTCTAAGACTGGACGAACTAACGTATTGTAAGCTATTTCCTTTGTTGAAGGACTGCATTGCTTCAGGATTCTACCAATAAACCGCAATCTAGAGTTCGCGTTACCCGTTACTTGTGTAATTTGATCATTCCATTTGAGATCATTCCGAATAGTCACACCCAGATACTTGACTGATGGCCGTCCGCGGTGGTCTAGCGGTTCTAGGCGCTCAGTCCGGAACCGCGCGACTGCTACGGTCGCAGGTTCGAATCCTGCCTCGGGCATGGGTGTGTGTGATGTCCTTAGGTTAGTTAGGCTTAAGTAGTTCTAAGTTCTCGGGGACTGATGACCACAGATGTTAAGTCCCATAGTGCTCAGAGCCATTTGAACCATTTAATTTTTTGAACTTGACTGATGTTACCGCTTCCAAAGACTGATCATTTATTTTGTACTCATACATTAATGGGCATTTTCGCCTTGTTATACGCAGTAGGATACACTTACTAATATTGAGAGATAACTGCCAGTCATTACACCACGCATTTATTTTCTGCAAATCCTCATTGATTTGTTCACTACTCTCGTTTGCAGACTGGGAACGATTGTGTGGAAAACGTCGTAACCGACCATGTCTAATGTGCGACTAGAAGACAACGCTGCAATTAGTACAACACTGCCTGATAAAATAAGTGTAGCACGCAGAAGGGGAAGAGGAAAAGAAATGAAACATTGCGGGTTGAGAGGGTATCTGATGTAATTTCAGTGATTACAATATCGAGTCAAATTTACAAAGAACTTGGTGGTATCAGCACATTTAGCAGTATGACGTTGTGCGCTCTCTCTCACTTGGTGGCATGCACTGATTCGGTTGGGAACGATGTCATAAGCCCGTTGCGTCCTCTCCTGGGGCAAGCTGTCCCGCAAGTGTTGTAACTGGTTCTTGACACTGATACCGACACACGGAGTTGACGTCCGAGCTGATCCAACACATATTCTATTTTGGAGTGATCTGAGGAGCTTGCAGACCTCAGGAGTACCTCTGCATGACGCAGACAGTTTTAGACGCACCAATCATATGTGCACGAGGATTGTCCTGTTGAAAAATGGCACCACAATACTGTCGCATGAGAGGTGACACATGAAGACGCAGGATGTCAGCGACGTACTGACAGAGTTCCCTCAGTCACTATCGGCCGCGACCTGAAGGCATACCCGATGGCTCCCCACACCATGAAGCCAGTAACACTGCAGTGCCTCTCCAGAACACTGGAAGAATGGGAGCTCCCCCCACTTTCACATCTGAATGCCCCACAAATCTCAATATTGCATGATTCGACCAGCTGACCAAATGGAGACCCACAATGAGGTCCCTTTCAAACTCTGTTGGGTGTTGGTAATGATGTCTCCGCGTCCTGCACAGTGATCACTCGACATCTGACGCTATTCACGTCCCTTGTACACCCTATCAGGCTTGGTAAAAACACTAAACACGAACAAAATTAATGCACTCTGGCGGCCGTTCTACGTTTCACAGAGAGTTGCAGCTCCAGTCATTCACATCCTCGCCGATGGTGTTGGTTGGCTGGTTGGTTGATTTGGGGAATGGGAACAAACAGCGAGGTTATCTGTCCCTTAGCATTGGGGGAGGGTGGGGAAGGAAGGCGGCCGCGCCCTTTCAAAGGAACCATCCTGGAATTTGCCTGAAGTGATTTAGGAATGTCCATGGCCCTGTCTTCAAGATGTTCAGCTTTTTGTCAGGCAGTGTACATTAAATATAATGCATAGGGTGCTTCTGTTTCTGATAACTACGCCTTCCTTCTTCGGATACAAAAATTTGTGGGCAAGTTGTATACTTCTCGGCTTGGCACAGCGGGCGTTGACATGAAAGAAATGTAGTTTTCGTTAAGAAGGTACGCGTTGCACAACATAGGTTCTAACGTTATCTGTGGAACAGTTTCATACGGATGTTTGAAGTTGTTGTATCGTGTGTGTTTCGTTGAAATTTGTGGTCACAAAACACATTACTTGGCACGGCTGTACGCGAACAGAAATTCGTTCGAAGTCGGTGAAGGTTTAAGAAGAAATCTGATACTTCGTTTTTTAGGGCAAGAATGTGGGTGACTGAACTCAAACGAGAGCACACTTTTCTCGCAGGTAGTTAATGGCAAACGTCTCTGAAGTGCGACAACACATGAAACATTGAAAAAGCGAGGAATCTGCTATTTGTCGATCGGACATTAAAGATGTATGACGGGCGTATCAGAAGAAAGAGAACATTACATTTTATATACAGGATGAAGTACAAGATAGTTTTGTCAGGGATGAGTGCCACATTTGACTAAGCTTACTTACAGTAAATGCAATAAAGAATTTCTCACCAATGTTTGGGCCGTGTTTACATTGGCCTTGCTACGGTCGCAGGTTCGAATCCTGCCTCGGGCATGGATGTGTGTGATGTCCTTAGGTTAGTTAGGTTTAAGTAGTTCTAAGTTCTAGGGGACTGATGACCACAGATGTTAAGTCCCATAGTGCTCAGAGCCATTTGAACCATTTTTTTACATTGGCCAGTTTGTTACTGTGGCTGAGACGGTGGCCCACAGCTTCACAGCAGGAACTAACCAGCAGTCTAAGTCGTGGCTGGAATCCGGTGGTCCTACAGCGAAAATTGTCGACTTCATCCACAGGCAAGCTTTTGGCCAGAGTTTATGGAGATGCAGTATGGAACCATTAATTTTTAATGGTAAATAGTTACGAATAATACGCAAATATCCCGGGAGAAATGCAAAACATAAATAAATGCTCCAGAAGAGACATGGAATTCAAACGACAGGTATCACCTTTCTTCAAAACATGGGTATTGCTCACGTTGGTGCTTTGCCAATATAATAACTAACGGATGTGTGCTACGCATTTTTATAAGACCATCTCTGATCACATTCAAAACCCATTACTGACAAAAAATGTTTGCTCTTCAGTGAAGAGGTTGGGACGTCGAATATGGATACTGGCAGATTTTTCAGAATTATACTATAGGGACGTCATCTACTCAGTGGAATAGTATTCGACAAAGCATTAATCCAAAATGGAAATAAGTTAAGAAATAAGGGCTTTATTTACCTGAACGTCTTCTGTTCTCAGGCCAAAAACTTTTTACCTTGCGCTCTCAGTCCTATTTAAAAAGCTGTTCTGCGTATGTTGCATGTATAGCCGTACGCTAAATAAAAAATAAAAAAGCTGTTCTGCGTGACAAAAAAAAAAACTGTACACGTTGGAGAGTTCACACTGGATAACTTTCTGCCTGATTAATATCTAGCGATGTATTCTAATTTTTAATGGACATTACGCTAGCTGTATAGCTGAAACCTCAGCTGCCAATAAACGTAAGTGAAAGTCAAATATTTTCTTAGGTTGCACTGCACGGAAAGAAAAGATAAGGTTTTGAGATTTTGCCAAAATATCAGAGATGTTTGGTTACACGTCCAGCAACTCAAACGTGCAATACCCACGTTTACTATGCTAACGTCTGTCGCGGTTTCTTTTACCATGACGGTTTCTTTTACCGTGACATGATGCCGCAGCCGGTTGAAAAGTTACTCTGGGTGCTCTCGCTCCACACCACAGCTCCAATTTGAAGTCCAACAAAAGCGAGGGTAGCACTCTGCTGCTTTGTCACGTAAACTAATTTTCTGCATCCGACGTAGAATTCTTGCCTTTGAAAATGAAGCCTTCCCGAAGTGCTGTACCGCGGGACCTCGCAATGTCATGTAGACTTCAAACGCCAAAGACCTTTGTCCAGATGCCTGTTCCAACGCGAACAGAGGAGGAGGAGAAACTACTTCTCCCACGAAGGCCGAGTGCTGCTGTCGAAGCAATAATATGATTTACGTTCGGCTTTCTGAGAGAGCCACAAAGGACAAAGAAAAAAGCTTTTAATTATTATTATCATTATTATTAGTAATTTTGAACTTTTATTCCATAGAAGATTTAAGACCCTAATCATGAATACCAATTTTTTCGAAGGGTCATTTATTCATTATCTAATGTATTGACAATTTATCGTCACTGCGACGGGACAACGAGACAAAAAAGCACTTATTTCTATAGACTTCGGCATCACGATATCAATTTCTATTGAAGGACAATAAAATAAAATCATGCTGATTCTGACAGACTTTAATTAATCATAACTGAGCATATTGAAGGCAAAGATGACTTGTTCCGAAGTAGTAGGAATGTTCAGTAAATCTTTTCATGGGTGTAAGGTAAGGAGGTTCATGTCTAATAATAACGAACTACTCTCTTTTATGAAGTATTTGTCTATGAACAGAGATGCAGATGATACAACTATAACCAAGAATGTAGTCTTCAGATTTTTCTCCTTTTTGGAAAATAATTCACTGCCTGTTTATAATTTGACTGGCCTGTTCTTACCTGAAAATTAAGAACTACGCTCATGACTACTGAGATACCGATCAATAGCAATTCCAACGTAATAGCGTTGTTATGTAACGTTAGATACAGCGTCACACCTTTACTTGCGTCCTATGTGCCTTATCTGAACATATTTCTCCTCCCGCCGCTATTATGATAACACCTAGTACAGCACACAATCCTATTCTCAATAAGTGTGGACAGTCAGTTATACGGCTGCATCAAACACACGTCAAAAGTTGCGCATGTGACAGGAAATACTTCATTCGATAGGCGGAATAACGCAAAGGGCTAGCGACCAACGTGTACGTTAGAGGATTTGAATTGGGAGAACTTATATAGTACCGCCTCCCTCCCCCTTGCTCTTCTATTCAGAAGGAGGCGACGAAGTAACGTCACACGGACACTACTCGTTTGTATGAGGCCAGCGAGTGCATGGTTTATAAAAAATGCACGCGGTCAATTTCCTTCACTACCCTTCTTCATTCCGCACTTACGAGTATGTTTCATTTCTAACGAACCGGTCGTCGATGAGCCATTAACTTCTAATCTCCCTTGCTCTCTTCCACATTGGCAGTCGTCCTGATTTATGTGTACTAATAGATGCCACAGCTTAAGGTGATAGGTCGGAGTTGTGTCTATGGCATCCAAATCTAGCTGAGTAGGACTGAGGTCGGGTGACTTGAGAAGCAACAAAATCCATATCCGTGGAGTGTTCCTCAAATCATTCTGATATAATTCTGGAGCTATAAGGAGGTGCTTTATCTTGCTGTTGGTTGCCACCCGTGGACAAGGTGATAAAAATGATCAGCTTCCAGTATCGTTCAACTATGAGAAATGATGGCATTCGTATCAAGAGTCTCATTTCCTCTAATGTACACATTCTCCATAAGAGAATTCGTGCACCACCGACTCCAATGGAGCTTCGTTGGCAAGAGGGGTGCATTCCCAACTCACTCGTTCGTCGCCATCGCCACCGGCCGCCGGCCGCGGTGGTCTAGCGGTTCTGGCGCTGCAGTCCGGAACCGCGGGACTACTACGGTCGCAGGTTCGAATCCTGCCTCGGGCATGGGTGTGTGTGATGTCCTTAGGTTAGTTAGGTTTAAGTAGTTCTAAGTTCTAGGGGACTTATGACCTAAGATGTTGAGTCCCATAGTGCTCAGAGCCATTTTTAGCCGACATGTACCGCGACCTACCAGTCACAGTTGTTGTTATTATCTATTATCAGATTGGTAGATCGTTGCCTGCCCCGCGTACTGTAACAGTACGAGGTCATAGACCATGATTTCTGCTACCAATACATTATTGACCAAGGAATTCTGATAGTGGATGCGGTGAATTTCACCAGAGTTGGCCACAGTAAATCCTTGAGAACATGGCGCGTGGGCAGCCCATCGCTTGTACGAGCTCTGAGATGAAGTGTCCCGTGCATCAGGCACCGTGATCTGGCCACAATCAAATGCACTGCTGTCGCTCGTCTTGACTGTGTTGCTCATGAGTGTAGTTTCGAACGAATTTGGGCAATATTTAAGGCACTATACTCGCATATGTAAGGAACGGGGTTCAAATCCACGATCAGCTATCATATTTTACCTGTAAAATTTCTGTTGAATCTCTGGGCGATTTCTTCGATAACGTCACAACCGATTGATCCCCAGCTCAGGTGCTGAGGCAACTTACGTCCTCGGTGTCGGCGGGTCACTAAAGCGTAACCTAAGTACCTTACTTCGCTTCTAGGCAAACAAATTCTCAGAGATTCCCATTGTTCTCTCCTTTAAACCTCACTCAGCATATTAAAATGTCTTCCAGACGGAATTTACCTTGCTTGACGAGACAATACTCGAACCAAGCATTCCACTTTTGTTTTACGCTACTGCATAAGGAGTACAGTTCTGATGTTCTCCCTCATTAATCATTGCATTGCTCCAAATAGAAAGCTTTATCTTCCCATTCTGGAACGCTTCCGCTTGTATAGAATGTGCTACAATCCCATCGGTTATATCTAAGGCGTCACTACAGAATCGTGCGCAATGACTGCATAAGACGCTACTGATAGTGTCTTCCTTCGACTATGGTTCAACTGCATTCTTCGAAAGAAGGGATGGGTGTCGTCCACTCGATATCACTGTTATTAAAGATTAAGGATGTTTGAACAACGTGCGTCTTTAACGATCTCTCGGTCACCTTTTGGAATTGTGCTGCTCGCGAAACGAGCCCAGTGCCTTACCCTTGGTGGATTCCCTTGGATTATAGTATATTAAGGAAGTAATGGTAGAGAAAATTGAACGTGTAAAGCAAACTGATAGCTTTGTGAGCTGTATGAGAGAAATGGTATACAACAAAGAAGTCCCTAGCAGAGTGAAAAGTGTATACACCATATATGCATATTATCTACTAGTCGTGTTATACATTGCAGAAAACAGGATCATGAAATCAACGGAAGAAGTGAGATGCAACTAAATGAAACGAAGTTTTTCACAGGCTGGATGGATGTAACAGAGCCGGCCGGAGTGGCCGAGCGGTTCTAGGCGCTACAGCCTGGAATCGCGCGACCGCTACGGTCGCAGGTTCGTATCCTGCCTCGGGCATTGATGTGTGTGATGTCCTTAGGTTAGTTAGGTTTAAGTAGTTCTAAGTTCTAGGGGACTGATGACCTTAGAAGTTAAGTCCCATAGTGCTCAGAGCCATTTGAACCATTTGATGTAACAGAAACGGAAAAGATGAAGAATGAAAGTGTTAGGGAGATAACACATGTTAGGGAGATAACACACGAGGAACCACAGCAAGATAAGATTGAGGAAAAAGATGAAAATGGCACTAGCATATGAAGCGAATGGATAGCTAGGAAAATGTACGAAATGTTGAAAAGCAGGAGACCAAAGGGAAGGCCAGGGGATAACTGGCTATAAAGAGTGCAAGAAAACATTCGGAAGCGAAGACTGGACTAGAGCAGTATGAGAGACAGGATGGAGAATATGGAGAGGCTTATATTCCAAGTAGGGTCTACCAGTAGCGGGAATCTGTCCAAGATGATGATTTCGTTATCGTCACTAACTTTCTCCCTATCACTCACGTTGTTTATTTATGCTTCCGACACATTTCATGTAAATCGTAAGCAAGTAATGGCCAGTTGGGATCTTGATATGCCTACAACATTGGGAAATCTGAATTGCTGTCACGTTAAGGAATACCGAGGGAGCTGGCGCGTTGGTTAACACACTGGACTCGCATTCGGGAGCACGACCCGCGCCCGGGTAGCCAGATTTAGGTTTTCCCTGATTCCCCTTAATCGCTCCAGGCAAATACCGGGATGGTTAATTTGAAAGGGCACGGCCTATTTCCTTCCGCATCCTCGACAGAATTCGGTCTTATGGTCCGTCTCTAATGTCCTCGATATCGACGAAACGTTAAACCCAATCATCCTTCTCTCCTTCCTACCTTGTTTCCTTCCTTCCGTTCAGGCATAGATAACACGGAATTGCATTTATTTAGCGCGTCTCCATAACAGAATATTTAGTGTGTGTAACTGCTTCAAGGATTCATCTTCCCTTTCAGATGACGTCCAGGTTTTAGATATGGTAGGAGAACTGGAATGCGGTGCACTTAGTCTCGTGAGGACAAATGGAGAGCGGTTCGAGAGCAGAAAAACAGAGGAGACAGCGGCGTGTTAAGAGCAGGCCTATGCACCGCCATACTGACATCAAATGAAGCTTTAGCCGAGATGGCAGCGGTTGTTGTCTGCAGCATGTGAACTGTTGAGCCTTATGGCCGAGTTATTTTTAAAGGTTCAATTAATTACTGCTATAGCAAGAAAAATATTTTCACTGTAGAGTAAATTGGGAGATTATAATTTGACGTGGCGCCGACGAGGAAGTCATTAGCGACGGAACCCAAGTTCGGATTAGGAAAAGATGATATGAGGAAACTAGCTATGTCCATTTCAAAGGAACCATCCTGGAGTTTGCGTTAAGTGGCTCAGGGAAACCACGGAAACCTAACTCTGGATGGCTGGACGGGGATTTGAGCCGCCGTGCACCCATTTACGAGTCCACGTTCTTACCACCGTGCCACCTCGCTCGCTGACATGCATGGATCAGATATGACTAGCTGTGATCATCGTCGATTTCGCACTTACGTGTGTGGTCGGAGATAGTTGTGCAATCACGACCACACGATGTGGTAGAATTGGGGGTTCTGACACACCTTATCGCACAGCTTAGATTTTTTTTTTTTTTTAATTTTCCGTTTCACTAAATCACTCTGCTTAGCGCGTCTACTTGTTTTACATGATACGTTTAATATCTAATGCGGGAAATGAATATGAGACACTGAATCACGAGGACTGTTGTGAAAAATCTGCTTTAAATCCGCAGTGTCCAGTGGGTGGACGCTACCAACAGCCATTAATCTGGCGAGCGGTTTCGATCCGGGTGTGGCTCACCTCCGCTATACGCCAGCAGACAACCTGTGCGTCACCCTATATCGCCACATTAGCAACGAAAGTAATAGTATTAATGAAAAGTGGGAAGTTAAAAAAACATAACAGTTCTTCAAGAATTTGGAACGAATAATCAGAGTTGAAGGTACTGACCTATTCTGTTTTGTTCACGGAAGGGCAGTTCTCAGATTTGAAAAGTAACTTTGAATCTTAACTGAAACTGAAGTGCGAGTAAGAAATGAAAAGTTTTTATACCGACTACTTCACCGTAGAAGCAGCAGAGTGGATCTGGACAATTCTACTTTATTGATATGAAGGAAACTTCGCCGCAGTTGCTCACTGGAGACGCACGCAGACAATAGAGTGAAAGAAAAATCACGAGGTGGAGCCCTGTTTTAGCTTCTTCTGAAACTATCTTTACGGCGCAATGCAAGTTTAACAATTCAAGACCACATCGGTATGTTGGTAACAGCAAAGAAAAACTCCAGTCCTTCGCTGGATCTTTCAGAGGAAAATTGGCATTTAGAGAAGTGATTTTGCATTTCACACGCACACTACTTTAAATTAAATGGAAAAACTGTTTTGAGCATTCAAGCAATCTATGAATAGATCGTTACCCGACCAATTTACGCAGTGGTATAGAAACTAGATGCCAAGTCTGGAGACTGTGTTCAAATCAGCGAAAGATTTTTTTTTTCAGACAATAATTTTTTGTGATATCGCTAATTTACTTCAAGCGATTTCTCTCTCCATCGTTGTTTCAGCTGAGGTCCTGAAATTAATGAAACGTGTAATAGAATGTGTGTATCAAGAATGAGACGATGTGGCTACAATCTAAGATTATATGGTTATAGCTAAATTCAAAGAAATATGTTGCTTGAAGTATCCTTATCTTCAGCAAGCCCCAAAATCTGGATACATGTAAATGATTTTGGGCTGTAGCTCATAAAACTGTGAAAGTTCACTAACTAGGGGCGGTATAGTCTTTTATACGTACTGATAAAAAAAAAAGATAATCTCAATGGTATTTGTGCCATATACTAGAAATGTTGTGGCAGCCTTGTGAATGAAGCAGTTCGTGAAGACAGTATTGTTTCTTACAATGACCCCTAACGTCGCCTTTCAAAATAATTTTAAATTCATGGTCAATATGTCTCCTTGTTTTGTGTTTAGCTTCCAAGTGGGAGAATAGTGTCCATTAGGTGAAAAGCGGTTGATGACAACCGCTGCCGGCCCCCCGCACTCCTTCTCCCCACATGGGGCGAGGGGGCTGAAATAACAATAAAGGAAAAAATGCCAGTATAAACGAATTTAATGAAAAACTGATTCTGTATGAGTTCCATTTTTACTGACTCAGGTCTGAAACCATAAAAGGCGAAGATATGCAAAGGTGCTTCTTTCGTTGCCAAGAACTGGCGTATAGCTGGTATGTGTACAAATATCGCTGTGTGTGTGTGTGTGTGTGTGTGTGTGTGTGTGTGTGTGTGTGTGTGTAAATTTGAAGACTGTTCCTAGAAACGTTTTGCTTTTCTTATTTATGTCAATGGCCAGATAACTGCCAATGTTCAAGGGGCTTTACATTATGGCCGCTTCAAGAAAAATCTACATCGCCTGTTTTGGAAATATCAGGTGAAGTAGTGGACACATTTTTTGTCACATTTGCAATTACTATGTGGTCTTCTCTAATTACAATAAAAGGCCGTACTACTTCTACAAGTGCAATTGTTATTCTACATTTCATTGGTTTCTAATCCTAAAACAACTACTTCAACATGTGTTAATACAATCTGTGGCGTCCTAGCCCTGAAGGGATAATCCCAACAGGTTACCGTCGTCGCGACGAGGACACGGGCTTTTACTACCGTAAACTACTGCCCTAAATATCTAATAATCGAAGACGCCAAATATATCTTCTTTTGCATACCACAAATTGCCTGTTGTGAGAGTTCATAACACTGAACTCTCCCCTTTCGTGTTCACTAAAGTCGTCAATATCTGGGAAGAACTACAGCGTATACAGTCTCTTTTACGCTTTTTTTTTTCTCAACTTGGACCTCCATCTTTACTGTGGAGCTACTATAGTCCGGTCCACGAACAATGACGGTTACTCATGTTCAATCACGGACGGGGATTGCATTGTTGACGATATCAAGCGACAGTTGCGGTACGCGAATGCTCGTGCTTTCCTCTTGTAGAAAGCGTATATCCTGCAAATTACGTCTCTCGCTTACTTATGCAGTATTTATCACTTACCACCACTATCAGAAGTGACAATTCGCAGCAAATGGAATCGAAATTCGCTAAAAAAACTCGCTACGATCACGTTCCGTGCTCGCATTAATTACGGCATTCACAGCAGAGCGCTCAGAACACACTGAACACTCATTGGCTGTAGGAGTATACGAGACGTAGGTGCGCAGAATAAGCCTAAGCTCGACCGCCATCGTTCGTGAGTTCAACCATAGTGAATCGTAAACAATACGGTATGATGATACAAACAAGCTTTAAACTATTTACTTGATTGCGTTATATTATTAGTTGTCAATGTCAAGTTGGCTGCAAAAAAACTTTAGATCCAACATAAAAAAATGAAAAGGAAACAAAAGGGATTACGGCCTCGCTCGACGGACGTGAGGTGTAGTAACCCAGGCTACAATCGTAGACGTAGCTGTATTGAACTATTATGAGCAGGTGCTGAAGACACACACCATATAAGACATGTTCTTCGTAGTACACTAACTATACTGGCAACTGCGAATATGAACGACCGTCAGCAGTGGAATGGAAAGGAGACAAGGAAAATTTTGTTTTCGAACCGGGACTCGAGCTCTGATTTCCCGCATTTCGCTAGCGGTCGCCATACCATTTGGCTACGTGTGCACACTACTCACGGCGAGACCAACTTCCGTATGTCGTTAACAAGCTGTATTCGTACGTCCGTTATGGATATTCCCGTATAGGTGAGACATTTTAAATGAAAGTCGAATACCTGGGCCGGCCGGAATGGCCGTGCGGTTCTAGGCGCTGCAGTCTGGAGCCGAGCGACCGCTACGCTCGCAGGTTCGAATCCTGCCTCGGGCATGGATGTGTGTGATGTCCTTAGGTTAGTTAGGTTTTATTAGTTCTAAGTTCTAGGCGACTGATGACCTCAGAAGTTAAGTCGCATAGTGCTCAGAGCCATTTGAACCATTTTAGATTTCGAACGCCCGGTGTCGACGGATAAATACGATAAGCTACCTTGACAGCCTCGACTTTAATCCCGGAAATTGATTAAAGCATTCACTAAAACAAATCGTTTGGAGACTTTCCGGTGAAGGGGTTACACTCATTTCCACAACTGCGTTTCGTAAAAAGGTGGGTAAATCGTAAAAAGGTACTGAGTAGTTTATTGCCCTCGGTGTATGCAGAAGCAACGGAAACCATTGGATTAATAACACGAAAAGTGTTATCAGAGATGTGAATTATTAACCTCATATGAACATTTTTTTTTTTTTTTTATTTTAGCAGAAGAGAAAGAAACTTCTGCTGGTGAGCTTGCTCTGAACGGTAGAACCCAACGAAGGGCCACTGACAAAGCTTAAAATGTTATATAATAAAACAGTCCAAACCGCATAAAGATGTTTATTTACTGGTGATCAATTTTGACCACTGTTCTTATCATCATCAGACCGTTTACTCCATGAGGGTCTGGTGAAGCTGGTGATGATCACACGCCACTCTAGGAAGCATATAACCACTGCGGATGAGGACCAGAACAATGATCGAAACCGGTCACCAGTAAATAAATAAACATATTTATGCCGATGGGACTGTTTCTTACAAAAAAATAACATTTGTGACAGCCACTGACTTTCCAATAGAAACAAGGTAAAATGTTTTAATAAGCTTAATGATACCTTCTCACACCTTGCGAAGTAAAGCGTTGCATCTGAAAAAGGTAGTGTACTCCAAACATCACGACTACGCCCTTCCACGTTGGGTTCCACGTCCCCAATCTCTGACACGACTCGAAATATCAGCTACCGACGCTCTCTAAGTACTTGATTCTACCGGCTCCTGTAGACCAAATACTCATTTCAGAAACCCGAAACACTGATCATCCACTCTTCGAGATGCACGACGCCTAATCCGTGAGATGCACTCTGTACACTGCTACGTTAGACTCTGCAGCCTCCAGAAACTTCCCAACATTCAGCATTTTAGCCAGTCAGCAACACATTAAATGGTTCAAATGGCTCTGAGCACTATGGGACTTAACATCTATGGTCATCAGTCCCCTAGAACTTAGAACTGCTTAAACCTAACTAACCTAAGGACATCACACAACACCCAGCCATCACGAGGCAGAGAAAACCCCTGACCCCGCCGGGAATCGAACCCGGGAACCCGGGCGTGGGAAGCGAGAACGCTACCGCACGACCACGAGATGCGGGCCAACAGATTAAATCACTTCTGCTGTAATAGCAAACATTATCATTCGTGCCGACCTTCCCTACTTTGAGCTAACTCGAGGCAAATCATTTCTGCTGCTTTATTTACACCCCAACGGTCTGGAAAGATCCCGTTGTCACCATGGAAAATCTTCCGACATTTAGGCCAGGCCAGAAACATCTAGTGCACAGCGAGACTACTGAAACTGCCGTGAAACACGCTGTATTTGGTTTAGAGAAGATGGCTGTCGATAAGGAGCGATGGATATGTGGGAATCTGCCTGAAAATGTTCTTCCAGCCCATCAACCACGAGCGGCAGCGTTCGCTATGATTTAATTAACTCTCTGGTGTGGTGGTCTCTTGTAACACACCAGATGTATGTAACACTCGTCAGAATGAAAAACCTAGCCTGCAAAAATAAATAATGTGAAAAGGCCGTTTCCCTAAAACAAATAAACAATGTTGTTGCGATCTTCAGCACAAAGACCGAACCGGGGCAGCTCTCCGCATCCATCCGTGTTGTAAAAGTGTTTCCGTATCTGCATAACAACAACAACCTAAATCTACGTCAACCTGTTCACCCTAGTCTTTGATCCCTCAGGCTAAGTCCTATCAACCTACCCTTTCCTTAGGTCATCTTGTGCCACAAAGTTGCAGCCCCCTCGATGCGATTCTTTAGGAACTTCATCTGCCTGCATATGCTTCAGCATTTCGAAACGTTTTATTATTTTCTTGTCTCTACTGGTTTACATCTACTTTTTCACTCCATGTGAGGCTACACTCTAGAGAAATACTTTCAGAAATATCTTAAATTCATATCCCGTGAAGTTTATGGAGAACTGCCGGATGTAGGGAACTTGGTGCCACGATATTTCGGCACAGAGTCGTCTGCTGATCTTCAAACGTATACTTGTGAAAGTACAGGGCTATTACAAATGATTGAAGCGATTTCATAAATTCACTGTAGCTCCATTCATTGACATATGGTCACGACACACTACAGATACGTAGAAAAACTCAAAGTTTTGTTCGGCTGAAGCCGCACTTCAGGTTTCTGCCGCCAGAGCGCTCGAGAGCGCAGTGAGACAAAATGGCGACAGGAGCCGAGAAAGCGTATGTCGTGCTTGAAATGCACTCACATCAGTCAGTCATAACAGTGCAACGACACTTCAGGACGAAGTTCAACAAAGATCCACCAACTGCTAACTCCATTCGGCGATGGTATGCGCAGTTTAAAGCTTCTGGATGCCTCTGTAAGGGGAAATCAACGGGTCGGCCTGCAGTGAGCGAAGAAACGGTTGAACGCGTGCGGGCAAGTTTCACGCATAGTGATGTGAAAGATTCAGTGTTTAAACCTCCTCTACCAAGAAACGTGCCAGAACTGCGAGCTCGCATCAACAATGCTTTCGAACTCATTGATGGGGACATGCTGCGCCGAGTGTGGGAGGAACTTGATTAGCGGCTTGATGTCTGCCGAATCACTAAAGGGGCACATATCGAACATTTGTGTATGCGTAAAAAAACTTTTTGAGATTTTGTATGTGTGTGCAAAGCACTGTGAAAATATCTCAAATAATAAAGTTATTGTAGAGCTGTGAAATCGCTTCAATCATTTGTAATAACCCTGTACACTCAGTTCCCCTAGTTACGGCCCCGCCGGCGTACACGTGGTGTTCTCGAATATCGCTGCGTAAGCCTTATTTAAGCGTATGCGCTTCTGATGTAAATCTGAGCGTTGCTCCGAGCACCCTTCGCGATGAAAGCTCGCCTGATCGATATCTGATCGATTATCTCAAACTTACAAACTTACATTAGATATTATCATATATTTATTTTTAGAGGGTTATTCCCACTATTTCCAGGCAATATTTTTAATCTTTACTTTACTACTCTCGTCGTCACTTATTTTTTCGTCCAAAGAACAAAACTCAGCTACCACTCTGAGTGTCTCAAACGGCTCTGAGCACTATGCGACTTAAATTCTGATGTCATCAGTCGCCTAGAACTTAGAACTAATTAAACCTAACTAACCTAAGGACATCACACACATCCATGCCCGAAGCAGGATTCGAACCTGCGACCGTAGCGGTCGCTCGGTTCAAGACTGTAGCGTATAGAACCGCACGGCCACTCTGGCCGGCTTCTGAGTGTCTCATTTCCTAATCTAATTTTCTCAATATCACCTGATTTAATTCGATTCAACTCCATTACCTTTGTTCTACTTTTGATGATGTTCATCATATAATCTCGTTTCAGACACTACTGATTCCGTTCAGTCGAGCTCCCACGCCTTATACCGGCTCTGCCAAAATTTCGATATCGTCGGTAAACCTCAATTTTTTTTTATTCCTCTTCCTAACCTTCTGTTCCAAATTCCTCCTTGGTTTCCTTCATTGCCTTTCGATGTAGAGGGTGGTTATAATTAAATTTTCGCTACTTGACAGGAACCCCCCCCCCCCCTCCCCATGAAAAACGAGCGATCGTAGGACAATGAAATTTTGTGGAAACATTTGTAAGAGCATGCGAGAGAGGAATAACGAGTAAACCATTGAACGAAACAAATTTTAATTTCCACTTGAGAGAGTGACATTTGTTAACTGCGTACCACGTTTACGTTCCATGGAAAAAAAACGTTGCTCAGAGTGACAACCATCTGCATCAACGACAGCATGGAACCGCACTAAAAACTGTTCTACGGCTGCCCGAAACATCTTAGGTGGTATGTTGGCTGCCCCCCTCGCTAGGGTCATCTTCAGCCTCCACCGGGTGTTAGTGTCCCGTTGATGGACCACGTCCTTCAGGTAAGCCCACTGCCAGAAATCACACGGGTTAAAGTCTGGTGATCTTAGTGGCCACGCAGTTTGGAACGATCGGCCAATCATTCGCTTTTCTCCGAATGAGTTACGAAGTAACTGAGTGACCTCTGGAGCAGTGTGACGTGGAGCTCAGCTCCATCGTGCATCAAAGCAGTTGAGTCCACAGCATCTCTCTCCCGTAGAGCGCGGATCACATGTTGGCGAAGCACAATAAAGCCGTCGGCACACGGGGCGAGACACCTAACGTTGACGTGCACGCAGACGGGATGTCCAGCGTCACGAGACACAACGGTGTCGGCACACGGGACGATCTGGTTAACATGATTTAGCGCTCTCAGCGCTCTCCAGCGGCAGTTGTCGGCTTTATTTACCTCGAAAACAATAAAGTTTATTCACGAAAATGGACGCACGTTGGCTTCCTACATTAGCTTCATTGAAAAATACACTTCTTCCCTTGTCCATTCGCTACTTACGTTGTTCTGTCTGTGGTAAACATAAATAAAAGCGTTAATATCCGTGAACATGTAATAACACAAAAAAGGGAAGGTACGTGTCCAGTCAATAAGGACATCAGCTTATAAAAGTTCACCAAATCGAAAAAAAACTCACTCTTGGCAGAGAACGCACTTACATTTACATAACATGAGGTATTAAAGAAATTATTTCTATTAAATTCGTAAGGAAGTCCCAAAACCTCTTAGGAAATATTAAAATGAAAAAATTGATATAACAGTATTCTAAACCTCTACCGCCCTATCCTCTGTTCCATAACGAGGCGCTTTCGCTCACTATGCAAGGTGGTAGCTCTGTGATCAGCGAGTTTGAGTTTTATTTTAAAGTCTTCTTTGCGCTTTAATCGTCTAAGTGTTATTAACATTTATTTATAACAAATCCTAACAGGAAAGATACTTTTTTCATGAATGTACATTGTGCCGTTGCCTTAGAAGTGCTTATTCTCATAATACGCGAGCTGTAACGCGATAGCCGGCCGTGATGACCGAGCGGTTCTAGGCGCTTCAGTCTGGAACTGCGTGACTGCTACGGTCGCAGGTTCGAATCCTGCCTCGGGCATAGATATGTGTGATGTCCTTAGGTTAGTTAGGTTTAAGTAGTTCTAAGTTCTAGGGGACTGATGACCTCAGACCCATAGTTCTCAGAGCCAATTTTTTTGTAACGCGATAATTACTAAATACGAAAACTTCTTTGATCAACAATGTGACGTTTCCCGTCGTTTTAATACAACAAATCGTACCAGTAACGATTCGTTGTCGAGACATTCATTGTGCTGGTGCTTAAGGAACAGAAAATATTCTTGGTGTTTAAGGTATAACATAAGATAAAATGGCCTTCTACTGGACATGACAAATGCGATATGGCGTCTTGGTTTCTGCAGGTCTCCAAGCTTTCTGCTTGTGACGTAGAAAGCGTTCTTGTCTCTCATTGATTCTACTTTACATGACACGTCACCGAAGCATGGAAGAACTTATTTTGTGTTTCACGGGACGAAATGGCTTCTTAACCTGAAATGGTAGGAAGTGACGTCACGGAACTCGTAGAGCGCCACGTCAACGGCAGCTAACTCGTCTCGTGTGCCGACGGCTTAACGTGTGCTTTCCACGCTGCATGACTTTGATTCTTGGGGTCCGAGCTTCTCCTAAGTCTTCGTACCAGTAGTGGCACGTCATGACACTATCATTCTTCTCAAGTTTGGTAACCATACGGTAAGTAGTTTTCCGTCTGTATTGCTTCAAGGAACGAAAGTTTAATTATAACCACCCTGCATGATAAAATAACGCAAGGGACTACCCTCTCAACTGCTGCTTACCTTTCATGCCCTTCCACACATATAAATTGCAGTTTGGTTCTTGTGCAAGTTATGGAAAACCTTTCGCTCTATGAATGTCATCCCTGATAATTTCAGAATTCTATACTATGTATTCCGGTCAATATAAATATTTTAAGAGAATGGAACAATTCCAATTATTTTCAGAATAATGGAAAAGCTGATAAAAGCCGACTTCGGAGAAGATCAGTTTGCACTTCGGAGAAATGTATCAACATGCGAGGTTCAAATGGTTCAAATGGCTCTGAGCACGATGGAACTTAACATCTGAGGTCATCAGTCCCCTAGAACTTAGAACTACTTAAACCCAACTAACCTAAGGACATCACACACATCCATGTCCAATGCAGGATTCGAACCTGCGACCGTAGCGGTCGCACGGTTCCAGACTGAAGCGCCTACAACCGCACGGCCACTCCGGCCGGCCCAACATGCGAGGTAATATTGGCTTTACGACTAACTGTAGAAAACTGGTTAAGGAAAGGCAAACGTACGATTATAGCACTTGTAGATTAGGAGAAAGCTTCTGGCAATTTTGGCTGGAATACACTCTTTGAAATTCTGAAGGTAGCACGCGTAGAAGACAGAGACGAAAAGCTATTTACAACTTTTGCAGTAACCAGACTGCAGTTATAAGAGGACAAGAACGAGAAAAAGTACTTGAGAAGGGAGCCAGAAAGGGCCGTACTCCGTCCCCGATGTTATTCAGTCTATACACTGAGCAAGCAGTACAGGAAAAAAAAGAAAAAAATTAACAAAAAAAAGTAAAGTTCAGGAAGAAGAAATAAAAACTTTGAGGTTTGCCGATGACAATCTAATTCTGCCACAACGAAAGATTTCCAACTGTAACTGAATGGAATAGACGGTGGCTTGAATGGAGGATAAACGCTGACCAGCCAGAACATTATGACCACCGACCCACTATCGATATAAACGCTCCAGGCGGTAGCAGTGCCATCTGGCGAGGAATGACTACTAGTCGGACACACGAACGTGTGTAGAATGGGGAAGGCGCGCCAACTATTTCAATTTGACAGAGGGGAGACTATGATGGCCTGAAGGCTCAGCACGAGCGTTTCGGAAATTGCACGACTTGTCGGGTGTTCGAGGAGTGCTTTGGTGTGTGTCTTCGACACGTGGTGAAACCAAGGTGAAACCATGTCCAGACGTCGGGGGTTGGGCGGGTACCCCTCATGACAGAAGTCGGCCGTCGTAGGCTGGTCTGACTGGTAAAACAGGACAGGTGGCGAACTGTGTCGGAACTAACATCAGACTTAAATGGTGGCAGAGTACAAGTGTGTCTGAACGCACAGTGCACCGAACACTTCTAATGATGGGCTTCCGCAGCCGACGACTCATGTACAGGGTTATTACAAATGATTGAAGCGATTTCACAGCTCTACAACAACTTTATTATTTGAGATATTTTCACAATGCTTTGCACACACATACAAAAACTCAAAAAGTTTTTTTAGGCATTCACAAATGTTCGATATGTGCCCCTTTAGTGATTCGGCAGACATCAAGCCGATAATCAAGTTCTTCCCACACTCGGCGTAGCATGTCCCCATCAATGAGTTCGAAAGCATCGTTGATGCGAGCTCGCAGTTCTGGCACGTTTCTTGGTAGAGGAGGTTTAAACACTTCACCATTAAGAAAAAATGTTGCTTCATCACTGAAAACAAGTTTCGCACTGAACGCATCCTCTTCCATGAGCTGTTGCAACTGCGCCGAAAATTCAAAGCGTTTGACTTTGTCATCGGGTGTCAGGGCTTGTAACAATTGTAACCGGTAAGGCTTCTGCTTTAGCCTTTTCCGTAAGATTTTCCAAACCGTCGGCTGTGGTACGTTTAGCTCCCTGCTTGCTTTATTCGTCGACTTCCGCGGGCTACGCATGAAACTTGCCCGCACGCGTTCAACCGTTTCTTCGCTCACTGCAGGCCGACCCGTTGATTTACCCTTACAGAGGCATCCAAAAGCTTTAAACTGCGCATACCATCGCCGAATGGAGTTAGCAGTTGGTGGATCTTTGTTGAAATTCGTCCTGAAGTGTCGTTGCACTGTTATGACTGACTGATGTGAGTGCATTTCAAGCACGACATACGCTTTCTCGGCTCCTGTCGCCATTTTGTCTCACTGCACTCTCGAGTGCTCTGGCAGCAGAAACCTGAAGTGCGGCTTCAGCCGAACAAAACTTTATGAGTTTTTCTACGTATCTGTAGTGTGTCGTGACCATATGTCAATGAATGGAGCTACAGTGAATTTATGAAATCGCTTCAATCATTTGTAATAGCCCTGTATGTGCCAATGTTAACACCAAGACATCGTCAACTACGACGAAAATGGGCAAGTGACCATTGCCGCTGGACGTTGGCTCAGTGGCAGAGCGTTGCATTGTCTGATGAATCCCGATACTTTCTTCATCATATCGATAGGAGGGTGCTAATCCGTCGTCTTCCAGGGGAACAGATCCTTGACACCTGTACCGCGGGATCCGTTTCCCGTATGTGCCGTCGTGTTTTGTGTTTAGTGTTCACCGTTACGCTCCAACGTTCACATGTGCCATCGAAATCATCAGTGTTTGTGCGTCGTGTCAACAGTTTGTAGTGTGGATTATCGTCGAGTGTGAACGGCTCCGTTTTGTATTCTATGTCTACTGTTTTTTACCCGCCTTTATGTCAATTATGAGTATTCTTTCTGTTTTTCTTATTGTCTACTCTAAGGCTGAAGAGCGACGTAGAATGCTGCTGCCAGCCTACCTGTTTTTTGTCCAAGTGCCAAAATTACAATAAAAGAAAAAAATATATAATAAATGTGTGGCGCTGGAGCAGCACTAAGCGTGGCAGAGGTGCGACTTACATGGCGGAGGAGGCGCGGCGGCGCTGCAGAGCCTGCTGGAGGCTGACGTCCCTGGTGACGAGGACGGGCGGCGGGCGCAGCAGAGATGCCACCCGGTCGACGCACACCGACCGAGACCTGTCCCTCCCCGTGGCGGCGGGCTGCGTCCCGGACCCGGACCCGGAGGAGCTCTCGCGCCGGCCGCGCAGCCGCGCCATCAGCTTCATCCCGAATGCGCGCTGACAAGCCCAGACGAGGCGAGATTACATTAGCTCTGCAGTCGACACCGTGCGCTATTTTACAGCCCTTTCCGCGAGCCTGCGAAATTCGTTTCCGCGCGAAGTGCGAAACAGCGTTACCTGGTTACCAAAATTAACTGCTTCCAACGATGCCTTTCGCGGACGACCGAGTGGTCTTAAATGGCACAGAAGATGATCTACAGCGAGGGGTGTACCTGCTTCTGATAGTAGCAAATGAGTATAATTTAAAAACGCTCTAAGACAAAAGAGAGACGCGCCACGAAGAAATTATCCGAATGGGGCGGAAATTGGTATATGTGATGTATACAGGGTGGTCCATTTATCGTGACCGGGCCAAATATCTCACGAAATAAGCGTCAAACGATAAAACTACAAAGAACGAAACTTGTCTAGCTTGAAGGGGGAAACCAGATGGCGCTATGGTTGGCCTGCTGGATGGCACTGCCATAGGTCAAACGGATATCAACTACGTTTTTTTAAAAATAGTAACCCCCATTTTTTATTACATATTCGTGTACTACGTAAAGAAATACGAATGTTTTAGTTGGACCACTTTTTTCGCTTTGTGATGGATGGCGCTGTAATAGTCACAAACGTATGGCTCACAATTTTAGACGAACAGTTCGTAACAGGTAGGTTTTTTAAATTAAAATACAGAACGTAGGTACATTTGAACATTTTATTTCGGTTGTTCCGATGTGATACATATACCTCTGTGAACTTATCATTTCTGAGAACGCATGCTGTTACAGCGTGATTACTTGTAAATACCACATTAATGCAGTAAATGCTCAAAATGATGTCCGTCAACCTCAATGCATTTGGCAATATGTGTAACGACATTCCTCTCAACAGCGAGTAGTTCGCCTTCCGTAATGTTCGCACATGCACTGACAATGCACTGACGCATGTTGTCAGGCGTTGTCGGTGGATCACGATAGCAAATATCCTTCAACTTTCCCCACAGAAACATATCCGGGGACGTCAGATCCGGTGAACGTGCGAGCTATGGTATGGCGCTTCGACGACCAATCCACCTGTCATGAAATATGCTATTCAATGCCGCTTCAACCGCACGCGACCTGTGTGCCGGACATCCATCATGTTGGAAGTACATCGCCATTCTGTCATGCAGTGAAACATCTTGTAGTAACATCGGTAGAACATTACGTAGGAAATCAGCATACATTGCACCATTTAGATTGCCATCGATAAAATGGCGTCCAATTATCCTTCCTCCCATAATACCGCACCATAAATTAACCCGCCAAGGTGGCTGATGTTCCACTTGTCACAGACATCGTGGATTTTCTGTTGCCCAATAGTGCATATTATGCCGGTTTACGTTACCGCTGTTGGTGAATGACGCTTCGTTGCTAAATAAAAGGCGTGCCAAAAATCTGTCATCGCCCCGTAATTTCTCTTCTGCCCAGTGGCAGATCTGTACACGACGTTAAAAGTCGTCGCCATGCAATTGCTGGTGCATAGAAATATGGTACGGGTGCAATCGATGTTGATGTAGCATTCTCAACACCGACGTTTTTGAGATTCCCGATTCTCGCGCAATTTGTCTGCTGCTGATGTGCGGATTAGCCCCGACACCAGCTAAAACACCTACTTGGCCATCATCATTTGTTGCAGGTCGTGGTTGACGTTCCACATGTGGCCGAACACTTCCTGTTTCCTTAAATAACGTAACCATCCGACGAACGGTCCGGACACTTGGATGATGTCGTCCAGGATACCGAGCAGCATACATAGCACACGCCCGTTGGGCATTTTGATCACAATAGCCATACATCAACACGGTATCGACCTTTTCCGCAATTGGTAAACGGTCCATTTTAACACGGGTAATGTATCACGAAGCAAATACCGTCCGCACTGGCGGAGTGTTATGTGATACTACGTACTTATATACGTTTGTGACTATTACAGTGCCATGTACCACAAAGCGAAAAAAGTGGTCCAACTATAACATTCATATTTCTTTACGTACTGCACGAATATGTAATAAAAATGAGGGTTCCTATTTAAAAAACGCAGTTGCTATCCGTTTGACCTATGGCAGCGCCATCTAGCGAACCAACCATAGCGCCATCTGGTTTCCCCCTTCAAGCTAGACGAGTTTCATTCTTTGTAGTTTTCTCGTTTGATGCTTATTTCGTGAGATATATGGCCCGGCCACTATCAATGGACCACCCTGTGTATACAAACGATTACAATTTTGAGAAAAATTGGATGATTTATTCGAGAGAAAGAGCTTCACAAATAGAGAAAGTCAATAACGCGCTGGTCCATCACTGGCAGTTATTCGGTTTGGCACTCATTGATGGATTGTTGGATGTCCTGTCCAACTGGAGCATTAGATCGTCCAAATCCGGAGCTGGTAGGAGCGCCCTGCCCATAATGCTCCTAAAGTTCTCAGATTTGGAGAGATCTTATAACTTTGCTGGCAAAGATAGGGTTTGGCAAGCATGAAGAGAAGTAGCAGAAACTCGTTTCGTGTGGTATCGGGCATTATGTTGCTGAAATATAAACCCAGAATTGCTTGTGATGAAGGGCAACAAAACGGGGCATCGAATATCGTCATTGTACTGCTGTAAGGGAGCCCCTGGTGGCAACCAATGGGGTCATGCTATGAAATGAAATGGAACGCTAGACAGTCACTGCCGACTGGCGATCAGTATGGCTGGCAACAATCTGGTTGCTATGCCACTGCTGTCTGGGACGTCTCCAGACACATCTTCGCGGACTATTAACTGATGGTAATTCTACACAACTCCATAAGATTTCAGGCCGAAGACTTATCTGGTTTAGGGTGCATTTCTTTTCATAGCAGGACCCCTTTGGTTGTCTCCTGCGGCACCCAGACTGCAGCGCCTAGAACCGCTCGGCCACGGCACCCTTACAGCACAGCGGTACTTTGGCGATATTCTACCCCCCTTTTCGTTGCACTTCATGGCAAGCCATTTCAACAAGATAATGCCCTTCCGCACACGGCTAGAGTTTCTCCTGCCTATCTCCTTGTCTGCCAAAAACTACCTTGGCCAGCAAGGGCGCCAGAACTCTCTCTAATTTAGAATATTTGATGCATGATAGGCAGGGACCTCCAACCATCAAGGAAATTTGACAGTCTAAAACGCCGATTGGACAGCATTTGGCACGATATCCCTCAGTAGGCCTGACATCCAACTGCATCAATCCATGCCAAGCCGAATGATTGCTTCCATATGGGCGAGAGGTGGACAAGGCGTTATTGATTAACTCAGTTTCTGAAGCTCTTTCTGTTAAATAAATCATCCAGCTTCTCTGAAATTATAATCATCTATTCATCAGTGTGTGTGCGTCACATCTAGCGATTTCAGTCTCAGTCGGGTAATTCCTTTGTGACGTGTCATTTTTCTTGTCTTAGGGTGTATATATATTTAAGTAAGTGATTGTTTTCAGTGAATGTGCATCAGTTGTAGCCAAAGTATAAGAAGCAGTAAAGTGAAAACTAGACAGATGAGATAAAAGTAAGTAAACTTTCTAATATTTCACAAGTAATCACCATAGCTTTTAATACTCTTATCCCACTGTGAGACAAGGCGGTCAATGCCTTCATGGAAAGATGTTTGCGTTTGCTTACAGAACCATGAGTGTATCCAGACGTGCATATCTTCATATGAAACAAATCGACGGCCATTAATATTTTTCTTCAGGGCTTCAAAAATATGTAATTCACGTGGGGCGAGATTGGGACTGTATGTAGCGTATGTGAGAGTTTCCCAGCGACCTTTCTGCAGTGTAGTGGATGGTCCCACATGTTACCAAGGTTGTTTCGCAGGGAAGCCCTTACGCATGTTCGATACAGCCCCAATCTCTCTTCGTGCGATTTTCATATTTTTAGATCCCTGAAGAAAGACATTCGTGGCTGTCGATTTGCTTCGGACAAAGACGTGCACACTTGGTTACAATCGTGATTCAGTACGCAACAGCAAACATTTTTCTGTGAAGGCAATGACCGTCTTGCACCACAGTGTCATATTAACAGTTATGGCGATTACTTTTCAAATAGTAAACAGTTTAATTACCTTCCTGCATGTGTCGTTTTCAGTTTACTTCCCCTTATGAGTTACGAAGACTACTTGCCTTTTTTTAAAAAATCCGCAATTAAAATCGGGTGAAGTTTTGCGCTTACTTGTTTAGCAGTGTCTCTAGTAAGCCCGTCGATGGCGTCACGTCGCACTTTCCAGTTCTGAGTGGACAGTGAGAACATAAAGTCGCCTAGAACAATAGTATCTCCTGCCGAATGTCAAATACGTTCTCTCATCCTGTTTCTTCATGCTGAGGAGTTCGGCTCGATTCCATGCAGCCCACATAACATAACAGCCGTGCATGACAGCTAAGAATGGCAATGGTGCAGGAACTTCGAAGCAGGACGTGCAGACATTCATCATGCAGGTGGTCAGGGAAGGGAGTGAGTGTCAACGAATGATCCTGTTCTGCAAGTGGGTCAAGCGACTAAAGAAAATCGTCTACGAAGTGCAATTCAAAAGAAGAGAAAAGGAATGGTGTCATGAGACATTGCCCTTCCTCAAGAAAATGGTCGGCCGCACACTGCAGCTGCAACAAAGACGCTGCTGCAGGTTTTTCGCTGGGAAATGTTTGATCACCCACCATACAGCCCGGACTTGTCTCCGTCTGATTTTCGTCTCTTTGCTAACATGAAACGCTGGCTATGAGGACAGCATTTTTACACAGACAACGATATGCACACCAGGGAAGAGAACTGGCGGAAAGCGCAGACGGCTGTCTTCTATGACGAGAGTATTGGTAAGCTGGTACGACGGTATGACAAATGTCTAAATCGGAGCGGCGATTATGTAGAGAAGCAGGTAGAATGTGGTAGGTGCAGCTAAATGTTGAACATAAAATATTTTGGATTTTCACTGTGGTTTCCATTGCGCGATCGATCGGACCTCAGGTGGGCAAAAGTATCACGCGTATTAATAACGAACTAACAGAGAAAATAAACAGATTCCACTATGTTGGGTGTAATATTAAACGCCATTCGAGATCTCTTGGAAAGATGAGTACAACGACATAATGCTCGTTAACATTGGCATTAAAACTTTTCGCAAGAGCATCAAAGAAATGAGCTAAAGTTGAAAGGAAAGGTGGCAGATATGCAACCCAACTTACATCACCCGCAACTGGGGCAAATGGGGTTTAGGGAGGTGCCTACCTTAAGGTGCAGTTTTATTTTGCCCGCCCTGTGTGTAGCAACAGCTTTGGCCTACGCTTCTGAGATAAATTGCACATCCTCTTGGTCCTATTTTATACGAAACAGATGAAGATTCAGCTACGTAACTATGCTCTAAGATAAAAAAATTACGCACCACGAAGTGATTACCCGAATGGGATGGAAATCAGTAGACATAATGTACATCTACAGGAAAACAAATGAATAGCCGGCCGAAGTGGCCGTGCGGTTAAAGGCGCTGCAGTCTGGAACCGCAAGACCGCTACGGTCGCAGGTTCGAATCCTGTCTCGGGGATGGATGTTTGTGATGTCCTTAGGTTAGTTAGGTTTAACTAGTTCTAAGTTCTAGGGGACTAATGACCTCAGAAGTTGAGTCCCATAGTGCTCAGAGCCATTTTTGAAAACAAATGAATACAATTCAAGAAAACTGGATGATTTATTCAAGAGAAAATGCTTCACAAATTGAGCCAATCAGTAACGCGTTCGTCCACCTCTGGCCCTTATGCAAACAGTTAATTGGTTGGCACTGATTGAAAGAGTTTGTGAATGTCCTGCTTAGGGATCTCCCCAAATTGTGTCCAATTGGCGTGTTAGATCGTCAAAATCCCGAGCTGGTTGGGGAACCCTGTCCATAATGTTCTAAACGTTTTCAAATGGGATATATACGGCGACCTTACTGTCCAAGGTAGGGTTTTACAAGCACGAAGACAAGCGGTAGCGACCCTCGTCGTGTACGAGTGGGCACTATTGTGCTGAAATTTAAGCCCAGGAGGCTTCCCACGAAGGGAAACAAAACGAGGCATATAATATCGTCGACGTACCGCGGTGCTGTAAAGGTGCCGCCGGTGACAACCAAAACGGTCCTGCTATGAAAACAAATGGCACCCCCCGACCATTACTCCTCAATGACGGGCGACAGTCTGGCTGGTACCCCACTTTTGCCCGGGGCGTCTCCAGACAACACGTCTTCGGCCTGGAATTGACTGGAGAAGAACCGTCTTTAGCGATGAGTTCGTTTAGAACTGAGCATCATTTCATTTCAGAGCAGAACCCCGTGGGTTGCCATCCAGGTCATCATCACAGCACAGCGGTACGTGGACGATATTCTACTCCCCGTTTTGTCGCCCTTCATCAAAAGCCATCCTGTACCTACATTTCAACAAGATAATGTCAGTCAGCACATGATGAATATTTCTGCTGCTTGTCCTCGAGCTTGTCATACCCTACCTTGGTCAGCAAGTTCGCTGAATCTCTCCCCAACTGAGAACGTTTGGAGCATTATGGACAGAGCCCTTCAATTAGCTTGGAATTTTGATGATCTAAGGCACCAATCGGCCGGAACTTGGCACGATATCCCTCAGAAGGGTATCCCCTCTGTCAATGGATGCCAAGTTGAATAACTGTTTAAATAAGAGACAGAGGTGCACCAACTCGTTATTGACTTGCTCTTTATCCTGAATAAATAATACAGCTTCTTCGACAGCGTGATCATTTGTTTGTCTGTACATGTACATTAAATCTAGCGATTTCCATCTCATTCTGATAATTCCTTCGTGGGGCGTGTTGCTTCGTTTTTGTCTTACAGTGTATCTAAGTTTTAGATTGTCAGAAGGGATTTGGTACATCTTCTTCAAACATGTCCAACGCAGTAGCTTTTTTGGAAGCAAGTAAACGGCTCCAAGACCTGATATAACGATGGGGCCTGGTAAGCGAACCGCAGTTATGGGCGTTTTCATCGCAACAGACCGCTCCGGACGCCTTACTTTTCAACTTTAGCACACTTCTCGAACTCTATTGCGAGAAATTTCAACGCTAACAATAACTAATGCTCTATCACTGCCCTCATCTTTCCAAGAGCTTTCGAATGGCGTTAAAGAAAGTGTATCCTATTTAAAAATGAATACTTGCTTCAGCATCACTGTTGACACAAGAGTGAAGAGTATAGCCCATGCAACAAAATTACGTGCCACTTTGCCTACTATCACTTACGAGAAACCTTGTTTCGATATCATGAACCCTTCACGAAATAAAATGCGCCTAAGATTTCGGTGATTCATCCTGTACATCAACTGATGACATGCGCATCGATTACGGTGATATGGCACAATCAAACGACATTCTAAGAATTGCAGCACAGCTATGCCGCTTAAACTATATGAATGAACGGCAGTCCTAAAGTTAGTGTATGAAAAGAGGCATATTAAGTTCTATCGTCCTGTCGATGGCGAGGTCATTAGGGACAAACCCAGGCAAGACTGTGGAAGAATAAGAACGGAAATCGACCGTGCCTTTTCACGGGAACCATTCTGGAAATCGTGTTAAGTGACTTAAGGAAACTACAGGAAACCTAATTTTAAATGAGTGGATGACGATATGAACAGCCGTTCAATCAAATACGAATCCCGTCTCTTTCCACAGTGCCGGCTTGTTCACAGTTATATGGATGTGAATGTAAGTCATTTACTAAAGGACCGATCAAAAATACAAAGTACAGAGATGAGATTCTGAGAGCAAGAAGAGAAATGAATATTTTAGGAGAGAAATTAATATCGTATAAGATATCGGTTTACTCATCGCATCAAATATGGGTAAAATCCCGAGTTCTCGACGAAAATCTCCATTGCCTTCGTTAGGAACAACAGGGTGTCGTTGCCATTGTTATGACGACCATTTATAGCCCATAGACGGTTTGTGATTGCTCTGTGTACGTAATCATTATGTCATGTGTCTAGAGTTTGTGTCCGTGTCGGCAATGGTGGTGTGAGCGCGCTCGTACGAACGTGAACATTTCGGCCGATTTCTTTGCGTCTTTTCAGCGTCGAGAGTTCGTTTCCGTGCCCTACTAGCAAGGGAATCTTCCCATCGCACCCCCCTCAGATTTAGTGGTTAGAGGGACCAGTGGATATCCCGTCAAAAACTGATCACCTGTCCAGCATGGAAACAGGAAGAAGGAGTACTGGACAAAAATGAAAAGTAGAAAGTGAGCGGTCCAAGAACAAGAAGTGCAATACAGGGCACACGCAATTAGAAATGGCGTCGTGGTTACGTGGTTACGGTGTATGACTACCAAGCGGTCAAACCGTGTTCAAGTCTGTCTCGCACCAATTTTTTTTCACTGTTTGCTTTATTCAAATTTATGTCTCAGTCTTGGAGTAACATCCGTTTACAACAGCGAAGTGTAAGGTAGGGGGACCTACAATGACAGTTGATTCTGCCCAACTACTCTATTAGCAGCCGAAAGGATGTGGCTTTGGAACTGTAACCGCAAACGTTTGATGACAAGGTGACAAGTCAACCGAATCCTCCACCGGGAAACACGTCTGGTGTGTCATACACGGCATTACTGCCGGTACGTGTCTCACATGATAGGAATCTCTTATCGACGCACCTAATTTGAACGACTAATAAGTGAATGAGATAATCGTCATTGCCCGATATAGGTGTTCGTATAAATGTGAAAGTGATCACTCCTAAGGAAATGATGAAAACATAACACTTTGTCATAAAAGCTGCAACAGATTAACGCAACTGTTTCACAATCACACAGTGTCTCCGTGCTCTGTCAAAACATATGCTTTTAAGGTTATTGAAGTTTCGTCCCGTTTTGGAAGTATTGATTCTTGAATTCCTTTGTTGTAACATAGTTCACACCTGTTTATTTGTTTTCATTTCTGTGAGACGTCTATGTGGTACCTCGCCTGCTCTCACTATTCATCACATTTACTTGCGACGGTAACGTATTCTTACCGCATGGCTCATATTCTGTAACTAACGTATATTATTATTTTTTTATTATTTATTTTATGGCCTTCATTGGACCACTGTAGTCAAAAATACATAGTTCTAAACAAGTTGTTACACAGGGATACAATTTGGTTCGACAATAACTTAATATGATATTTAGGTAATATAATTATTAGAGGCTATTCTTATATGAAAGGTGTTTTGCTCTTCTGTCTGCCCAATATTTCTTCATTCTTTCAGATATTTTCTTTCTTTCTTCATCTGAGAAAACTCTTCCTGTACTCCTTTTATTGATTTTCATTTGTAGTCTGGTTTGCGGGTCTTGCAGTATTCTGGTTTTCTCTGTCTTGTTTTTTAGGTCATCTACTGTAATTTGAAATTCTTTTATATCTTCCTTAATTTCTGTGATCCATTTAATGTCGCTCTAGCTATTCCACAATTTTTGTATTATTTTTTTCCTAATTCTGTTTTCTGGAGTTCTCATCAGATGTCCAAAGAATGAGATGCGTTTCTTCCTGATTGTGCTCATGACTGGTTCTATTTTCTTATATACTGTTTCATTTGATGCTATTATCTAATGTCCATTTATTTTATACTGTTTATTTGTACATGTCCTAATTATTCTTCTTTCTATTTTTAGTATTCTGTCAATTTCTGCTGTATTAGTTGTTTTGAAGATAGTTTCAGCTGCATACGTTATTTCTGGTTGTGTAACTGTTTTATAGTGTTTTAATTTTGCATCTATAGATAGGCTTTTTTTTGTTGTATATAGTTTTGGTAATGTAATTAGCATAGTTCAGTTTTTTATTCTATTTTGCCATGATAGCTTCTCATTTAGATTGTATGTTATTATTTCGCCTAAATATTTAAATTTATCAACAATTTTGATGTCCTGTTCTCCTATTGTAATTTTGTTTGCAAGTGGTGGATCAGTTAGCATAATCTCCGTTTTTTCAAATGATATTCTAAGGCCTACTTTCTCTGCTATTTCATGTAGTGATTTCACTTGTTGCCTGGCTTCTTGAACGGTGTTGGCTAGGAGAGCAAGTTCATCAGCGAATTCCAAGCAGTTTAAGCTAATATCATCTTTTGTACTTCCAATTCTTATCCTCTTTGGATTGTCCTTGTACCATTCTCTCATTATGTATTCCAGTGCACAGTTGAAAAGTAATGTTGATAGGCAGTTACCTTGTCTTAAGCCTGTTTTTATGAGGAATGGTTCCGAAATTTCTCCTCTAAACTTCACTTTTGATTTGGTGTTGGTTAGAGTGAGTTGCATTATTTTCATTAGTTTTGGATGGAGTCCTAGATTTCTTAAAATTTTTAATACTGAAGGTCTGTGGAGACAGTCATATGACTTTTTCAAATCTACAAATGTTATTGCCAGAGGTTTGTTCCGTTTCTTGTAGTATGCCATAATCAATTTTAAACTAATTATCTGCTCTGCACAGCTTCTCCATGGTCTGAAACCTCCCTGATATTCCCGTAACTCCTGTTCTAATTGCTCCTTGATTCTTTCATATAGGATCTTGGATAGAATTTTATATGTTCAATCTAGGAGAGAGATTCCTCTGTAGTTATCTGGGTTGCTCATCTCCCTTTTTGTGTAGTGGGTGGATGATAGCTGTGGTCCAATGTTCAGGAAATCGTTCTGTTACCCAAATTTTTGTTAGAGCCATGTGTAAGGAGGTCTTGACTGTGTCACTTGCAAGAAGTATGACAACTACGAAGACTATAGAAAGAGAACAAACATTTCAATGACCGGACGGACAGTTCATAATGTTGTGGGAAAGAAAAGGAGGGAGAGTTGAACACAGCTCCCGCGTTGCTGATTCAGGCTGCTCTTTACTGAACTTCTTGTTCTTGGACCGTTCACTGTTTCTATTTGCCTTTTTTCAGAGTCCAGTACACATTCTTCCTGTTTTCATACTTGATCTGTGTTCAGTTTTTGGCGGCTATCCACTGGGTTATCTTACCAACAAATCTGAAGGGAGGTGCAATGGGGAGTTTCCCTTGTAAGGTTGTAGCCACAGTCCCTGTTCAACCTGTTCTTTCACTTTCTAATGTCTACTGCATCCCAATAGGTAAAAGTGTTGTACAAGAGTTTAGCTTAATCAAATATTATTCTGCGTTTATGTGCGAGATTGTGTTCAACAACTGTTGATTTTTTGAAGTTCTCGATTTTTAATGTACCTTTGGTGTTCTGCACGACGGTCGGTAACGATACTGATAGTCTGACCGATGTATTGCTTCAGAACTCACAAGGAGTCTTACAAGTTCCAGTGACACTGTCACTGGATCCTATACTACTTCTTCTCACGAACTACCTATTTCTCTAGATGTAGCAAAAGGAAGAGAAGGGAAAAGCGTACAAGGATACGGACTGGGTGAAAAGAATGGAAGAAGAAGCCGCCTAATAGAATTTTGCACGGAGCATAATTTAATCATCGCTAACTCTTGGTTTAAGAATCATGAAAGAAGACTGCATACTTTGAAGAGATCTGGAGGCAGTGGCAGGTTTCAGACTGATTATGCAATGGAAAGACAGATTTCGGAACCAGATTTTAAACTGTATGACATTTGGAGGGGTAGATGTGAACTGATCATAAGCTATTGATTATGAACTGTAAATACACTCCTGGAAATGGAAAAAAGAACACATTGACACCGGTGTGTCAGACCCACCATACTTGCTCCGGACATTGCGAGAGGGCTGTACAAGCAATGATCACACGCACGGCACAGCGGACACACCAGGAACCGCGGTGTTGGCCGTCGAATGGCGCTAGCTGCGCAGCATTTGTGCACCGCCGCCGTCAGTGTCAGCCAGTTTGCCGTGGCATACGGAGCTCCATCGCAGTCTTTAACACTGGTAGCATGCCGCGACAGCGTGGACGTGAACCGTATGTGCAGTTGACGGACTTTGAGCGAGGGCGTATAGTGGGCATGCGGGAGGCCGGGTGGACGTACCGCCGAATTGCTCAACACGTGGGGCGTGAGGTCTCCACAGTACATCGATGTTGTCGCCAGTGGTCGGCGGAAGGTGCACGTGCCCTTCGACATGGGACCGGACCGCAGCGACGCATGGATGCACGCCAAGACCGTAGGATCCTACGCAGTGCCGTAGGGGACCGCACCGCCACTTCCCAGCAAATTAGGGACACTGTTGCTCCTGGGGTATCGGCGAGGACCATTCGCAACCGTCTCCATGAAGCTGGGCTACGGTCCCGCACACCGTTAGGCCGTCTTCCGCTCACGCCCCAACATCGTGCAGCCCGCCTCCAGTGGTGTCGCGACAGGCGTGAATGGAGGCACGAATGGAGACGTGTCGTCTTCAGCGATGAGAGTCGCTTCTGCCTTGGTGCCAATGATGGTCGTATGCGTGTTTGGCGCCGTGCAGGTGAGCGCCACAATCAGGACTGCATACGACCGAGGCACACAGGGCCAACACCCGGCATCATGGTGTGGGGAGCGATCGCCTACACTGGCCGTACACCACTGGTGATCGTCGAGGGGACACTGAATAGTGCACGGTACATCCAAACCGTCATCGAACCCATCGTTCTACCATTCCTAGACCGGCAAGGGAACTTGCTGTTCCAACAGGACAATGCACGTCCGCATGTATCCCGTGCCACCCAACGTGCTCTAGAAGGTGTAAGTCAACTACCCTGGCCAGCAAGATCTCCGGATCTGTCCCCCATTGAGCATGTTTGGGACTGGATGAAGCGTCGTCTCACGCGGTCTGCACGTCCAGCACGAACGCTGGTCCAACTGAGGTGCCAGGTGGAAATGGCGTGGCAAGCCGTTCCACAGGACTACATCCAGCATCTCTACGATCGTCTCCATGGGAGAATAGCAGCCTGCATTGCTGCGAAAGGTGGATATACACTGCACTAGTGCCGACATTGTGCATGCTCTGTTGCCTGTGTCTATGTGCCTGTGGTTCTGTCAGTGTGATCATGTGATGTATCTGACCCCAGGAATGTGTCAATAAAGTTTCCCCTTCCTGGGACAATGAATTCACGGTGTTCTTATTTCAATTTCCAGGAGTGTAGAATGGAAGAAATTGTAAACAGGCAGGAAATTAAGGTAATGGGACTTCGATGAGTTGAAAGAAACAGGGGTTACTGTGAGTTTCAAAGGGACCATTAGATAACGATTGACTGAAACATAGGAAAATTATACAGTAGAAAACGAATGGATAGCTTTGAGAGATGAAATAGTGAAGACAGTGGGAGATCAAATAGATAAAAAGACAAGGCTTAGTAAAAATCCTTGGATATCACAGCAGATATTGAACTTAATCGAGGAAGGAGAAAATTTAAAAATGAAGAGGGCAAAAGAGAATACAGATGTTTACAGAATGAGATTGACAGTAAGTGCAAAATGGCTAAATAGGAATGGCTTCAGAACAAATTCATGTCTATAGAAGCCTGTAAAAGTAGCGGAAACATAGGTATCGCCTATAGGAAAATTAAAGAGGTCTTAGGAGAAAATAGGAACAGTTGTGTGAATATCGAAACCTCAGATGAAAAACCAGTACTAATCAAAGAATGGAAACCTAAAAAGGTGGATGGAATATAAAGAGGGGCTATACAGGGGAAATGGAAAGGGAAATAGATGAAGATGAGAGGGGAGATATAATACTGCAAGAAGAATTTGACATATCACTGAGAGAAACGAGGCCCCGGGAGTAGATATTTGCACAGGGCTACTTATATCCTTGGGAGAGCCATCCATGACATAACTATTCCTCGTAGTATGCAAAATGTGTAAAACACGCGAAATACCCACAGACTTCAGGAAGAATGTAATCATTACAGTCGCAAAGGAAGCAGGTGCATACAGCTGTGAATATTACCGAACTATCAGTTTAATAAGTCATGGCTGCAAAATACTGACACGAATTATTTTCAAAATAATGGGAAGGCTGCAGCTGAACCCGTTGTAAATCAGTTTCGGCTACGGAGAAATGTAGGAACACACGAAGCACTACTGATCCTACGACTAACATCAGGATATTGGTTAAAGAAACGCAGACCTATGTTTACAGTATTTGTAGACTTAGAGAAAGCTTTTGAAATTGTTGATTGAAATACACTCTTAGAAATTCCAAAGGTAGCAGGGGAGAGTACAGGGAGCGAAAGCTTATATACAACTTACACGGAAACCAGACGGCAGTTGAAGAGTCGAAGGATATGAAAGGGAAGCAGTGTTGAAGAAAGACGAGAGATACGTTACGACCCTGTCTTCAGTTTTATTCAACCTCTACATTGAACAAATAGTAAAGAAAACCAGGAAAATATCTGGAGAAGGAATTAAATTTCAGGGAAAACAAATAAAAACTTTTTTGCCGGTGACATTGTAATTCTGTCAGAGACAGTAAAGCTTTTGGAAGAACAGTTTAACGTGATAGACAGTGTCTTGGAAGGAGGATATAAGATGAACATCGATATAAGCGAAACAAGGATAACGGAGTGTGGTTGAATTAAATCAGGCGATGCTGAAGGTGTTAAATTATGAAATGAGACACTAAAAGTAGTAGATTAATTTTATTATTTGGGCAGCAAAATTACTTATTATTGTCGAAGTAAAGAGGATTTAACTTGTATACCCGCAATGATAAGAAAATCATTATAGAATGTATTTTTATTTGCCATCCGCTGAATGTATTATACTTATTGTTGACCGGTTTCGTTTATTTCCACCTTCATCAACTGGAAGACTCAACAAACAAACAAAAACCATATTTAGTATATACAGACAAGAAAAATCGAAATATATAGACTGTTTCTCAGATCATAAACATCTGAAGAAGGGACATTTGTTGACTGAAGTGTTAGGATGTCTAATCTGAAGGTATTGCCTGGAACGTAGCAACTGAATCGTTGGAAGATAAGCATTTCTGACAAAAAGAATATAGAAGGCTTAGAAATGTGGTATTACAAAATAATGCTGAAGATTAGACTGTTACACCGCATAATTAACGAGGAGGTACTGAAGAGAATTGGGGAAAAAGAAAATTTGTGGCAAAACTTGACTAAAAGTACAAGATCGGTTGATAGGATATATTCTGAGACCTCAAGGAATGATGAGACCTCAAGGAATCATCAGTTTAGTACTGGAGAGGTGTGTGTATGTGTGTGTGTGTGTGTGGGGGGGGGGGAGTTTAAACTGGAGACCAAGCGACGAGTTCAGTAAACAGGTTCAGATGGACGTAGATTTCAGAAGTTATTCGGAGATGAAACGAGGCGCAGGTGACATAGTAGCGCGGAGAGCTGCATCAAATCAGTCTTTGGGTCGAAAACCGCAAAAACAACAGCATCGCAGTAAGGAAGTCGCACAGTAGCAATAGGTATTTAGTCACGTGATTGTTCAACATTTTGGTGTTTTCGTTTCATGGAGAGCGCTAACTGTATGTCTCCAGCCTCGTACCTGTAGTTTCGGGAAACATAATTCAGGTGATTAATTTCGAAATCCAGGTGGTCCCTGTTAAGAACTATTGTAGCTCTATGTGTTAAAGTATCTAAAACAGCTCTCATCCGGACAAAGTGGTGAAAACTCTGTGTAATGAGATATAAAACATTGTGCGTCAGCTTCGGGTATAGAGAGTGCCCGAGCCACCAACTCGATTTTCGTTCAAGCAAAACATCGAAAAATATTATGTTTCCATCTCTCTCTGGCTCTCAGCACTATGGGACTTAACTTCTGAGGTCATCAGTCCCCTAGAACTTACAAGGGAACCTCCCCATCGCACCCCCCTCAGATTTAGTTATAAGTTGGCACAGTGGATAGGCCTTGATAAACTAAACACAGATCAATTGAGAAAACAGGAAGAAGTTGTGTGGAACTGTGAAAAAATAAGCAAAATATACAAACTGAGTAGTCCATGGGACACATAGGCAACATCATGGACAATATGAGCTCAGGAGCGTCGTAGTCCCGTGGTAGCGTGAGCAGCTGCAAAATGAGAGGTCCTTGCTTCAAGTCTTCCCTCGAGTGAAAATTTTACTTTCTTTATTTTTGCGTAGTTATTATCTGTCCGTTCGTTCATTGACGTCTCTGTTCACTGTAATAAGTTTAGTGTCTGTGTTTTGCGACCGCACCGCAAAACCGTGCGATTACTAGACGAAAGGACGTGCCTCTCCAATGGGAACCGAAAACATTTGATCGCAAGGTCACAGGTCAACCGATTCCTCCACAGGAAAACACGTCTGATATATTCTATACGACACTGGTGACGGCATGTGCGTTACGTAACAGGAATATGTTGTCGACCCACCTAACTTGTACACTTGGCGAATGGATAAAAACATTCTTCTACGTTGCCCGATTTAGGTTTTCTTGTGGATGTGATAATTACTCCCAAAAAGTGATGAAAAAATAAGCGTTTGTCACATAAACTGAAAATAAAAAATTAAACTTTTCACTCGATGGAAGATTTGAACCAAGGACCTTTCGTTCCGCAGCTGCTCACGTTACCACGACACCACGGTGCTCCTGCGTTCCCAGTGTCCTTGACGTTGCATATCTTCCCATGAACTACTCAGTTTGTATATTTTGCTTATTTTTTCACAGTCCCACACAACTTCTTCCTGTTTTCTCAATTGATCTGTGTTCAGTTGTTCAAGGCCTATCCACTGTGCCAACTTATAACTAAATCTGAAGGGGGTGCGATGGGGAGGTTCCCTTGTTAGAACTACTTAAACCTAATTAACCTACGGACATCACACACATCCATGCCCGAGGCAGGATTCGAACTTGCGACAGTAGCGCGGTTCCAGACTGTACTGCCTAGAGCCGCTCGGCCACTCCGGCCGGCTCCATCTCTCTCTGTCTCGAGTAGATGTATGTTGTTCAGGTGATAGATGAAAAGCTCCAGAGTTTCTGTGTCATGTGACCACACAGTAAATGAGTAATTCAGATAGAATCCTGGGAGGAAGAAGCATAATACATCTATTCCAACCGGCCAAGAAGATAAATGAGCGCTGCTCACAGTTTAGGGACAGTCTGTTCCAGGATCCTTGAAATTTATAAGATTACTTGGGGGTTCAGAAGCCGCTTCATCGATCAGTCTATCCACACCGTTACCGATCGCTGTTCGGAACGCCAAAGAAACATTAAAAATCGAGATCTTGAAAAATCGGCATTTATGAACACAGTCTTGCAAATAAACACGGAACAGCATTTGATGAAATTAAAATTTTGTCTCACGCTTCTACATAGTGCAATTCCGCTATTACAGGGGCAACAGAAATTGGAGAACAGTTTAAAATGCAATAACGGCTATAATCTTAGTGGTGCGCGGAAGGAGCTCTCGATGCTCAGCGGACATAGAGAAATGCACTGAATTGTTTACGATCCTGCGAGAGCGCTGTTACTACCTGCACAGTACTAGGACACAAGCTCTAGCAGTATAATGTAATGATGACGTATGCCAATCAGTCACAAGTCGTGTAAGGGCTATGAATTGTCACAGCAGCCACGACACTTTGTTGTACGTGACGAAGACGATGTAGGTTTCCATCGAAAGCTCGAAATTCTACCCAGACGGGAGCGGCAAGTAAACAGAGAATATATATATATATATATATATATATATATATATATATATATATATATATATATATATAGAATCGTGTTATCTTCAGATTGGCATTACACTTTGCGTGTATGTTCTCACATATGTGTCGTCGACTTGGTTTGTCATTTATAAAACACAATACTCGCAGATGGGTTTATTCATTTTAAAACCCATCTGGGAGCATTTCGTTTTATAAATGACAAACCATGTGGAGCTTTTTAATGTATTTGCACTTTGTTCTCAAAATGTCGACGACATATGTGTGTGAACATCCACGCAAAGTGTAATGCTAATCTGAAGATGACAGCACGAGTCTGCCGAAACTATTAATTGGAATAAAGGTCTTAAACTCAAGCGCTCTTGACTTTCACAAAAATATATATAAATGGAAAAAGCTCGCTGAAAGATTCCAGAACAAAATAAGGAATATGGATTATGGATCGGCCAAAGAAATGATGAGTGGAGAAAATACGAAAGAGTGGAACAAATTTTGGATAGTTTAATTCTTGATGTTGATTATGATGTGATAACTGTTTCCTTACGGGTTCGTTAACATTTCAGTGCCGTTTGTAATGTTCTTCACTATTTCAGCCACAAGTATATCTTTTAATTTTTTAAATTTTTTTTTATTTTTAATTTTTTTTTTTACAGCAATACATCCATTAATAACTCTCAAAAGGAGACCACATCTATGACGTAACAAAAGAACTTCTACCGTAAGAAGCCATTCCGTTTTTGAGCAATTTTAAGAAATTTGTTTATAAAACACTTCTATTTCTGATAACAGACTGGCACTGGGGTATGGTGGGTGCATTACAGAGAAAAGCAATTGAAAACCACGAAGTAAAGCGAGAATTATTAGTTACATGTTTAACTGGCGTGTACTGCGTACCACTCCTGCAGGATCTTTAACATATTATTTGGCCCTTTCATGCTGCATCCGTAAAGCGGAAAATTATAGTATATTTTCCAACAAAATATTGCCTCGGTCATGCAAATTGTTGTGATTCGGATAGAATTATCGAACTTTAGTGCCACTCGATCCAGCAGGAAGAACCGGAAGCTATAAAAACTACTTGCACTATGATACATGTGTACAGCTGTACCTTTATTTAGGTTGCCGAACAGTTTTTTCTTTCTTGTGAAAGCATTACTTACGGCGAAGTTGGTAATAAATGTTGTTACAGAGAGCTCCAAAAATCAGCATTTAGCAGGTGGCAGTCGCCACCACTCTGTCGCTTCTGCAAATTATTATGTATCAGCATAAACAAGTGAGGCATTAAATATGGAACTACCCATAAACAACTTCCATTTTAAAGCGAAAAAAGAAATAAAGTCTGCCTCGTGTCTGCCTAAGTAAAGGTCTTTGTGCAAGCAAAGCTCTAAAAGCTTCTTGAGAGGAGTTAGCTGTGTTTCGCCGTCTGCTTTATCCCAACGACATCAACGAGATGAAATTCAGCATTACACTTTACACTCATTTCACAATAATCTCCGCACTAAACAGCTAAATTTAAAACGCGACTCCCTTACTACAAGAAGGGAAAGTACAAACGCCAGCAATGTCGTATAACGTTACTATACATCGAATGTACTATTCAATTTATTAATCCCGAAGTTAGTCAGTATTAAAGGATCGCCCCTTTTCTCCTGAATCATTCAAATCATTTTGCATATGTAGTATTTTGAACTTCTTAGATATGTAATATCAAAATAGATTTAAAAAAATGCCTCTGATATTACATATAAACATCTTAATCTTGTCCTTGTCCGTGAAGCTAGAAAACAGTATTCAAATTGTACTATTTCGACGTATAACACATCACCTACAACGTGGGAATATAAACTTTACTTTTTTGTCTGTAGTGTATATAATTTATGTAGGTAAGATTCAATAGCACATTTATAGCATTCCAGTCCAGTCAGGAATTTGAATTTCACATTTCTCTATTCGACGGAAGTGTGAGGTCATCCACATGATTGCTAAAAGGTATCCGTTAAACTTCGATTACACGATGAATCAGTCAAATTTACAGGCTGAAAATTCAATTAAATACCTAAGAATTACAATTACGAACAACTTAAATTCGAAAGAACACAGAAAATGTTGTGGGTAAGGTGAACCAAAGACTGCGTTTTATTAGCAGAACAGTTAGAACCTGCAACAGATCTACTAAATAATTTCTCTTTTGCGATCTTTACCAGATAGGATTAACGGAGAACATGGAGAAAGTTCAAAGAGGGGAAGCACGTTTTACATTATCCAGAAATACGGAAGAGAGTGTCACGGACATGATACAGGATTTGGAGGTGGACATCATTAAAACAAAGGCGTTTTTCGTTCCCACGAAATTTCAGTCACCAACTTTCTCCCCCGAATGCTAAAATATTTTTTTTGACGCCGACCTACACAGGGAGAAACGATCATCATAATAAAATAAGGGAAATCAGGGCTCGCACGGAAAGATATAGGTGTTCGTTTTTTTCCACACGCTGTTCGAGAGTGGAATAATAGGGAATTATTGTGAAGGTGGTTCGATGAAACCTCTGCCAGGCAGTTAAGTGCGATTTTCAGAGTATCCATATAGCATAACAGTTGGAAAAGTGGGGTTTAAAGTTTTCACTGCGTGTGATACGGCATAGGAGAGTAAAAAAAAAAACATTTAATACATTTTTCCTCATAGGAAATAAACGCACGGGAATGCAGAACTCAGATTACTGTAAGCAGGTGTCACGCAGATAGAACTTGTTTACTAACGACTGCTCTGCTTGATGTAATGATAAAATCTCAAAAATCGGCTCGTGAAATGCGTACAAAATGAGACAATCATATCGAATCCAGAGCTTAGTATCCAATCTTGGAATCCTAACATAAGAAATAATAATACCGTTATATTTGGACGTCTTGTTCTCTCAGACAATACTAGAGGTCTTTTTGCTATTATATTCGCACAACTATTAGTTTCTTATATTTGAAAACGAAGAATTTTGTTGGTCGTGACAGCTCTTCGTCAATTTTGTCTTGGTTTACCGCATAATAATTATCAGCTGCGTATGCATCATTTACGACTTTATTCTCCTAATTTTTACATGCCTCTGTGTACACATAAAATATGTGTTTTCTTCTTTAGAAATGGACTATGAATAAGGAGTACTCTTATCTGTAAAGCAAGACAGAAAACCTGAATGATCCTTTTAATGAGGCGTTTCGTTGTAAACGCGTTTGTTGAATGAAAACAATTTTTCATTCCGAAAACGGTGTGGTGACTTTTGTTTATCTCCGGTACGAGCATATGGGATTGGTTCGCAAGTATGTGAGTTGCTGTCTCTCCATCGTTCCACTCTCGAACGGCGCGCTGGAAAAACGAGCACTTAAGCTTTTCTGTGCGAGCCCTGTTTCTCTTATTTTATCGTGATGATCATTTCTCCCTGTGATGGTGGGTGCTAACAGAATGTTTTCACAATCAGAGGAGAAAACTGGTGACTGAAATCTCATGAGAAGATCCCGTCGCAACATAAAGTATCCACTCCAATAGAACCCAGTACGTTGTCCTCGATGGTGAGTGTTCATCGGAGGTGAGGGTATCATCTGGAGTGCCCCAGGGAAGTGTGGTAGGTCCGCTGTTGTTTTCTATCTACATAAATGATCTTTTGGATAGGGTGGATAGCAATGTGCGGCTGTTTGCTGATGATGCTGTCGTGTGCGGGAAGGTGTCGTCGTTGAGTGACTGTAGGAGGATACAAGATGACTTGGACAGGATTTGTGATTGGCAGCTAACACTAAATTTAGGTAAATGTAAATTAATGCAGATGAATAGGAAAAAGAATCCCGTAATATTTGAATACTCCATTAGTAGTGTAGCGCTCGACACAGTCACGTCGATTAAATATTTGGGCGTAACGTTGCAGAGCGATATGTAGTGGGACAAGCATGTAATGGCAGTTGTGGGGAAGGCGGATAGTCGTCTTCGGTTCATTGGTAGAATTTTGTGAAGATGTGGTTCATCTGTAAAGGAGACCGCTTATAAAACACTAATGCGACCTATTCTTGAGTACTGCTCGAGCGTTTGGGATCCCTATCAGGTCTGATTGAGGGAGGACATAGAAGCAATTCAGAGGCGGACTGCTAGATTTGTTACTGGTAGGTTTGATCATCACGCGAGTGTTACGGAAATGCTTCAGGAACTCGGGTGGGAGTCTCTGGAGGACAGGAGGCGTTCTTTTCGTGAATCGCTACTGAGGAAATTTAGAGAACCAGCATTTGAGGCTGACTGCAGTACAGTTTTACTGCCGCCAACTTACATTTCGCGGAAAGACCACAAAGATAAGATAAGAGAGATTAGGGCTCGTACAGAGGCATATAGGCAGTAATTTTTCCCTTGTTCTGTTTGGGAGTGGAACAGGGAGAGAAGATGCTAGTTGTGGTACGAGGTACCCTCCGCCACGTACCGTATGGAGGATTGCGGAGTATGTATGTAGATGTAGATGCTTCTCCTTGCTGGTTGGAATGCATTGTTATGGGGGAAGAGAGCAAACAACGGAATCATCGGTCTCATCGGAATAGGGAAGGACGGGGAAGGAAGTCGGCCGTGATCTTTCAAAGGAACCATCGCGGAATTTGCCTGGAGCGATTTATGGAAATCACGGAAAACCTAAATCAGGATGCCGGGGAGGCCGAGCGGTTCTAGGCGCTTCAGTCCGGAACCGCGCTGCAGCTACGGTCGCAGGTTCGACTCCTGCCTCGGGCATGAATGTGTGTGATGTCCTTAGGTTAGTTAGGTTTAAGCAGTTCTAAGTTCTAGGGGACTGATGACCTCAGAAGTTAAGTCCCGTAGTGCTCAGAGCCATTTGAACCATTTTGAACCGTCGTTCTCCCGAATACGAGTCCAGTGTGCTAACCACTGCGCTACCTCGCTCGGTTCTCCTTGCTCGTATTACCAGCGGTGTTCAGTGTTTCCATTTTTATCATTGAAATTATAGACATGTAAAAATTCTTATTTTTTACATCTATAAGAGGGTTTTGTTTATTAAGCCTTTCAAGCTTAAATTAGTCATGTTAGACGCTGACGATCATCGTGCGTGTTAACCGTTATGACGTCCTAACGACATTCCTCAGGTTTTGAGCGGGATAATTTACTTAGATGTTTACGTCATTTCAACGATCTTCTTAAAAGATCACTTGAGAGTGTACGAAAAAAGAATGAACGAACCGCTGTCTAAACTTGTGCCTGAATTTTAGCATCATGTGAACGTGATACATTCCGAATATAACACTGGAATTTGCACATTAATCATGAACTCATTTAAAACTGAGTCCTTACAAAAGGACTTCCGTAATAACACAACAGACATATAAATTCACTTCTAAAAAATGGCAAAGAAATAATAAAATAACGTGAACAATGAAATGTGACGTTCGCGCGTCACGTGGACTCCACAGAAAGGCATGATAATTACACATTCAGAAGTTCCACGCTGGTCGGCTGTCAACAATGAATAATTTAGAGCTGTGTAATGGAGTTCACATTCGAACGGGTTTTTTAAAATATCCCTTTCATTTTAAATGAATGAGGGCGCCAGATGCATATTTATGCACTGGTTGAATGCCACGCCACATCGCCTTGTCCTTTCAATGTTGTGCCAGGCTAGCGCTTTATCGGAAGCTCCCACCATTACCACAGGTAGATGAACTGACCGTGAACTAGCTAGCCTTTAATCTATTAAGGCTTCCCATACAACAGGAAAAACCCATTTACTCTCTCCAAAAATGGTAGAACTCTTTAGCTACGTTCATGCATCGAAAAGGGTTTCTTTATTCGCACTCAGTTGGCGCTTTCTTACTTCAATGACTTCCTTAAATTCCAAAATCCTCAGAAATGTGAGTCTGGAAAACATTATGAGCGCAATAAAAGGATCTGAGAGCCGTAGATGAGCATTTTGCAAAGCTTTCAAACTCTGCAGTCTAGTGACATGATCTACTTAACTGGAGAAGCGTTGGACGAACTTAATCGACCTAAATGGGGGCGAGTTTAAAAAAGGTCCATTTTCGACTTAGAAACATAATCCTTAATTGATAGAATGAGAACGTTTCATCTTGTCCTCGTGGTACTGTTATTGCTGACCAATCAATCCATATCGATCAGTGGATGTCCTGCACTGAGCCACAGACTACGCGAATGTCGACGTAATTCACGACTAAGCTTTATTTGTCTTAAGAGGCAACTCCGTGTCCAATGATTCTCTTGCGATAGTTGTGACCGTGACTAGATGTGCTGCTACGGCAAGAAAGCCATACTGTAGTGAGTCCGCTGCAGCCTCCCTTCAACTACGTGTGATGCATAATACTTGTGCGTTCTCCACAATTTTTCTCTGCTGTCAGATGCAACGATGCACCACAGACTGCCGTCTATTGAACCGAGCGAGTACATGTACAGTGTCCATTTTCTTGGATGAGGCATGGTAATGCAACACTATAGCGTTGATACTGACTTCAACGTCATTTACGTACTTTCAAATGATACTAGTAACTGCCTAGCGTACATATGCAGCGAGCCAAGGAGTTTTTGCGATAAAAGTTCCTAAATCACTGGAGTCTCCTTCATAACAATGCCGGTAGCTTTACTCAGTCTTTTCAAACCGAGTCAACAGAATGTGTTCTTTACATCCCCAGGAGATGGGCGTATACGCTCACTGGATGCGACATTCCTAACAACAATATCAGTACCGAAAAGTCTTATAATCCAGAAGAAGAAAACATTGAGTGTTACGTTCGGTGACTACGTTAGCCGTGGAACTGGACCACCAAGGCCAGTCTATCGTTTCTAGCCCTGCATGTTAGTAACATTTAGCATCGAGTGTAAAGAGCGTCGGTCCTGCTGTCATTTTGAATCCACATCGCCTAGACAAATTTTCATTCCTTCCGACTGTGGGAGGACGTATTCAAATAAAGTTTTACAGAAAACGATGATAAGTCTTTCCTTACGTATGTAAATTCCACCCTCATATTTGTTGAAACCACCCACCCAAAGAACCACGGATAATTTGCCATTAGCATGTTCGAAGAACAGGCACGTGTGGTTTTTCGTTACTCTATACGTTGCTACTGAACATGCCGACTCCTGTAAACATGACCTCAAATGTGTAAAATACGTATGTGGAACAATGTAACTCTCCTGCAAATTTCTGCAGGAATTATTTGCAAATATCAGTTAATGTGAGAAGTCACCTAGGTACACGACCTCTCTCTCTGTGTACGATGTGGACACAGTTGTTAATTACGTGCTAATCTCGCAAAAGTTGTTTGCGTTGGTCTGATCTCGTACAACATGTCGGCTATTGAAGGCAGGATAGGTACCTGTAGCAGTTAACAAGTTCTCTTCAAGACCGGACGTTAAGGCATACCTCGCATGGCCTATGTCTACATCTACGTACAAACTCTGCAAGCCACATACGGTGCATGGAGGAGGGTACCTTATATGGTAAAAGTAATTCCCTTTTCCATTCCACTCACAAATGGAGCGAGGTAAAATGACTGTCCACAGGCCGTCGTACAAGCCTTAATTTCTCTTATCTTGTTGTCAGGGTCCTTACACCAATTGTACGTTGGTAGCAGTAGATTAGTTCAGTCGATAGCCACAAATGCAAGTTATCTAAATTTTCTCAATAGTGTTCCGAAAAAAAGTTGTCTTCCCTCGAGGGATTCCTATTGGAGTTCGCGAAGCATCTTCGTAATACTAGCTTATTGACAGAATCTACAGGTAAAAAATCTAGCGTCACGCCTCTGAATTGCTTCGATGTCTTAGTTTAATCTGATATCGTGGGGATCCCAAACACTCGAGCACTATTCAAAAATAGGTCGCACTAGTGTTCTATATGAAGTCTCTTTTACAGATGACTTACATTTTCCTAATATTCTCCCAATAAACCAATGTCGTCAGTTCGCATTCCCTAGTAGCGACCTTACGTGCTCGTGGTGTCATTTCATATCGCTTTGCAACGTAATGCCTTGATATTTAACAGACGCGACTGGGTAAAGTAACACACCAATAATACTGTACTCTAACATTACAGGACTGCTCTTCCTACTCGTCCGCTTTAACTTGACAGTTTTTTACAAATAGAGCGGACTGCTATTCATCTAACCAAGTAAAATGTTGTGTAAGTCATCCCGTATTCTCCTACAGTAACTGAACGACGACACTTTCCCATACACCACAGTGTTATCATCAGGCAGTTTCAGATTGCTGCTCAGCCTGTCTGTCAGATTGTTTAAGTATACACACAACAAGAGTGGTCCTACCAAACTTCCCTGTCTATGATGAACACTCGCTGTCCAGGACAACGTACTGGGTGCTATTGTTTAAGAAGTCTTGAAGCCATTCACGTATCTGGGAACTTATTTTGTGTGCCCAGACCTTCATTCACAGTCTGCTGTGGAGGACCGTATCAAATGTTTTCCGGAAATCTAGGAATATGGAATCTGCTTGCTGCCCGTCAACTGTCGTTAGTAGCATAGCTCGTCAGAAAAGGGCAAGCCGTGTTTCGCGCTGGCGATGCTTTCTAAATTCGTGCTGTTGTATTGGCAGAAGGTTTTCTGTCTCAAGGAAAAGTATGCTATTGGAACTTTGAATATGTTCAAGTATTCTGCACAAAATCGAACATTGGTCTCTAATTATACATGTCCGTTCTTTTAGGGGACGCCCATTAATTACGCGAGACTTTTTTAATTTGTATCCTCACTCTCCCCTTGGTGAGATGCGGTGGGACACTTCTCGCCGTCCCCTGATGTGAGGTTTACCCTTTAGTTATTAAATAATTAAATTTGTTTGATATGTTCATGTTTTTGCTTCACACCACGAAAAATACCTAAAGCATATCTTATATGTACTACAGTTTTTCTGTGAAATTGGAGGTGAAAATCATAACTACGTTTGAGGTGCACTATAAAGTTTTTAATTGAATTTTCTTGAAACCTGTCAAATGGTTCTCTACTTAACGCGGTTTTGCAAGTAATTTTCGCAAATAATCAAATACAAAATACGACAGGAAATGGGTTCGTAGTTGCTAATACGAACGACCTCCGACAATATATTAGAATGACGACAATGAAAATTTGTGCCGGACCGGCATTCGAACTCTGATTTCCCACTTTACGAGAGCGGTCGCCTTAACCGCTTCGGATATCCGTGCACGAATCACGGCCAGACCTAAAGTTCCACATGTCGTCGTCCTTGGTCATAAATTGCACTCTTACATTAAATATATTCTCGTCCAGGAAGTACACATTTATTGAGAGTCGAGAGCCTGGTATTGGCGGATAAATACGGAACAACACTGCCTGTGTTGTTCAGAAGTACGATGTAATGTTCCTTCGGACATTCATACACGTCCAAGTGAAGTAGATGCTGCGAGTCTTGCAGCATCTTGCATAGTCTGATCTTTCATCAATAGAGAAGGGCAGCAGTAATCGTGCGGCATTTGGGAATAGCCCGCATGGCCGGCTGCTGTGGCCGAGCCGTTCTAGGCGCTTCAGTCCGGAACCGCGCTGCTGCTACGGTCGCAGGTTCGAATCCTGCCATGGCATGGATGTGTGTGATGTCCTTAGTTTAGTTAGGTTTTAGTTGTTCTAAGTATAGGGGACTGATGACCTCAGATGTTAAGTTCCATAGTGCTCAGAGCCATTTTAACCACTTTTAGGCCGCGTGTTTGGGATATACCGTGAGAAACTGCCGATGCGAACGCGCGTTTCCCAGGCACCGGCATAGTCAGTTCTCCGATCACTTGCAGGATCGGATACGGTGGAGGCATGAAACGGCCGTAAAACCTACAGTTTGCAATGCACTCCAATATGGACTGCAGCAATCGCAATTTTCACACTTGACCACCTGCAGTTACAAATTAAAATTTTAGTATGAATTCGATTTTTACAGGGGCGTATTTTATAGGCATTTGCGGATGGAGTAAATATACTGACTGACTCTCGCTAGAGTTGTCAAGTTGGTGTTACGGCAGATATTTGTAATTTCGTATTTGTATTCTGCAGCTGGAGTGCCCAAATATTGCTCATCACGTCTTTCATGCGACACGCTGTGTCAACAGGGACCATCGGTTTCTTTCCCATTACTACCAAAATTATTTTTAAATCAAAATTTTACACGTCCGTTCTATGGACCGCTCCCAAATTATTCCAGTCCGATATTCATTTAATCGAGGCGTATTTACAGGGATAGGAAAACACGCAGAGTAAACAACAATCCAGAAACGACTTACAAGGAGACGGCACGACCGTGGGGTCGGGGATTTGTCCGCAATTTTGTGTGGTGAAGGAGGACCCCTAACACCTCACGTGGTTAAAATATTAGGACGCACTACCCGGAAATTCCCGAGAAAAATCGATGCAAAGTTTCTTAGGTGCCTTATGAGTGTAAAATGTTAGTACACTGCCGAGCCGCCGTCTAGCCTCGATGTTTAGGGCTTCACTGTAAAGTGCCGGCACGGTAGCTCAGCGTGTTCGGTCAGAGGGTTAGCTGCCCTCTGTAATAAAAAAAAATAAAAAATAAAAATAAAAAAAATTAAAAAAACCTGAGTTAATGGGTCAACAACGAACTGAAACTGGTGTCTTGCGACGTCCGCCCCGAGCAGATTCAACGAACTAAAACGAACAAAATGAGATTAAAAAAAAAAGGCTCGAATTCTTACGCCAGAGGTCTCGTGTTCGATTCCTCCTATAGAACTATTTTTTCCTTCTGTTTCATTTTCTTTGGTTATTCCACCAATTATTCAGAAAGTTTCCCAAACCTACATTATCTTTAACAAATTAGTCACATTATTGAATAAAAGTTATTTTCTTTCTGCCAACAACACAATTCATGGCGGTGGGTTTTCCATTCTTCACTGTATAGTATATGAGGAGAAACATTGCCTTTTCAATCAGAATAACAAAGTCGATTGGGAAACATTCAATTTTTATACATATAATAATTATAAACGAGAACCGCAGTGGTAATTATCGTAAAAACAAACAAAGCAATAATTTTTGCGACATCTTGCGCAACATATAAAAGCGGATTTTTTACAAGCACAGGGCGTTTGCAATAAACCTGTAAAAAACATGCCCCATTAACATTTACGAAAATGTTTCGAGTTTCTGACAATTTTGAGGCAAACCAGGCATATTAAATCATGTCTCGGAATATTGGTGACGATAATTGAACGTGAATTATAGAATGAATTTTTATACAATCTTCCCGGGAATTAATTTCACGATTCTCCTGTAACAATGTGCTGCAATTTTGCAAGAAACAGAAGAAAAAAAGTGCTGGAGGAGGAATCGAACCCCGAGACCTCTGGCGTAAGGGTCCGAGCACTAACCATGTTTTTTTTATCTCATTTTGTTCGCTTTGGTTCGTTGTATCTGCTCGGGGCGGACGTCGCAAGACACCCGTTTCAGTTCGTCGTTGATCCATTAGCTCAGTTTTCTTTTTTTTATTTCAGAGGGCAGTTAACCCTCTGACCGAACACGCTGAGCTACCGTGCCGGCAACCATCCACAGACTGCCGGTTCACCGGACCTCGATACAAATCCACCGGGCGGGCGCCATGTAGGCCAGACAGCGGCACGACAAAAAAATGGCTCTGAGCACTATGGGACGTAACTTCTGAGGTCATCAGTCCCCTAGAACTTAGAACTACTTAAACTTAACTAACATAAGGACAACACACACATCCATGCCCAAGACAGGATTGGAACCTGCGACCGTAGCGGTCACGCGGTTCCAGACTGTAGCGCCTAGAACCGCACGGCCACTCCGAGCGGCACGACACTGCACTAACATTTTATACTCATAAGGCACCTAAGAAACTTTGGATCGATTTTTCTAGAGATTTTCCGAGTAGTGCGTCGTAATATTTTAACCACGTGAGGTGTTAGGGATCCTCTTTCACCACACAAAATTGCGGACAAATCCCCGACCCCACGGTCGTTCCGTCTCCTTGTTAGTAGCGCTGCATGTTTGGCGGTAGCAGTCAGCGCGGCCTAGAACAGTGCTGTCGCTCCTGGAGCACTGGTTATTGTTCCAGTTTTACTGTCGCTGTTAATACATATCGCTAAAACAAATACTGCGATAGACTAATCTGGGACCTCTCTATCGAATAACACGTAAAATACGGCTTTAAAATATTATTTTGTTTGTAACATGAAACAACCGACGCTTTCCGTCGGCACTGGGCATCGCATGCAGGACCTGATTAGCACTGTTTGTTTGAAAGTGCGTCTGACGACTCTGAGGAGAAACACCCTGAACGATATCTGCAGCAAATACTGACTTTCTCTGACATGGTCTACATACAACTGTTCTTCGTGCATGTCGAGACCTATAGATAGATTGTCCTTCGGCTTTACGTATTCGGCATCGACTTTGTGCCCGTCGATTAATGCCGAACTCCATATTTCGCCCTGAATCTCGCGTACTTTCTGGAAGTTCTCCACTTCTAGGGTGGGATTCAAAGTTTTGCCGCTGTCATGTTATGCGACCCACAAGAGTCGTGAGAAAGAATCAGATCCTGTCAGTTCTCGGTTCAAAGAAGCCTATTTTGTTAAAATCACTTCTTTCTGGGGGCATTGATCACTATGAATATAGCGTCTAAGTCGTTCTCTTTGAACCGATTTACGGAGTTTGCGGATTTTCATTCGGCCCACCCCCGCATGAAATAATAAAAATACGTTTTACTTTGACTTTATTGTCCTTCATAGATGCTTTTAAAGCCTCAAAAGTCAAAAGCCTATAGAAATCATTAGCGTGAAATGTTGCCGTAGACGAAGAGTGCTTGGCACTGCGGATAGCGATGCACGGCGGCCCATTGTAAGTAAGTCCGGCCGCTGTGGTCGAGCGGTTCTAGGCTCTTCAGTCCGGAACCGCGCTACTGCTAGGGTCGCAGGTTCGAATCCTGCCTCGGACATGGATGTGTGTGACGTCCTTAGGTTAGTTAGGTTTAAGTAGTTCTAAGTCCGAAGACGGCAAGAGCTGACAAGTGCGAGAATTATCGCACAATCAGCTTAACAGCTCATGCATAGAAGCTGCTTACAGGAATAATATACAGAAGAATGGAAAAGAAAATTGAGAATGCGCTAGGTGACGATCAGTTTGGCTTTAGGAAAAGTAAAGGGAAGAGAGAGGCAATTCTGACGCTACGGCTAATAAGGAAAGAAGGCTAAGGAAAAATCAGGACACTTTCATGGGATTTGTCGACCTGGAAAAAGCGTTCGACAATATAAAATGGTGCAAGCCATTCGAGGTTCTGAAAAAAGTAGGGGTAAGCTATAGGGAGAGACGGGTCATATACAATATGTACAACAACCAAGAGGGAATAATAAGAGTGTACGATCAGGAACGAAGTGCTCGTATTAAGAAGGGTGTAAGACAAGGCCGTAGCCTTTCGCCCCTACTCTTCAATTTGTACATCGAGGAAGCAATGATGGAAATAAAAGAAAGGTTCAGGAGTGGAATTAAAATACAAGGTGAAAGGATATCAATGATACGATTCGCTGATGACATTGCTATCCTGAGTGAAAGTGAAGAAGAATTAAATGATCTGCTGAACGGAATGAACAGTCTAATGAGTACACAGTATGGTTTGAGAGTAAATCGGAGAAAGACGAAGGCAATGAGAAGTAGTAGAAATGAGAACAGCGAGAAACTTAACATCAGGATTGATGGTCACGAAGTCAATGAAGTTAAGGAATTCTGCTACCTAGGCAGTAAAATAACCAATGACGGACGGAGCAAGGAGGGCATCAAAAGCAGACTCGCTATGGCAAAAAAGGCATTTCTGGCCAAGAGAAGTCTACTAATATCAAATACCGGCCTTAATTTGAGGAAGAAATTTCTGAGGATGTACGTCTGGAGTACAGCATTGTATGGTAGTGAAACATGGACTGTGGGAAAACCGGAAGAGAAGAGAATCGAAGCATTTGAGATGTGGTGCTATAGACGAATGTTGAAAATTAGGTGGACTGATAAGGTAAGGAATGAGGAGGTTCTACGCAGAATCGGAGAGGAAAGGAATATGTGGAAATCACTGATAAGGAGAAGGGACAGGATGATAGGTCATCTGCTAAGACATGAGGGAATGACTTCCATGGTACTAGAGGGAGCTGTAGGGGGCAAAAACTGTAGAGGAAGACAGAGATTGGAATACGTCAAGCAAATAATTGAGGACGTAGGTTACAAGTGCTACTCTGAGATGAAGAGGTTAGCACAGGAAAGGAATTCGTGGCGGGTAGCATCAAACCAGTCAGTAGACTGATGACAAAAAAGTCTAGGGGGCTGATGACCTCAGATGTTAAGTGCCAAAGTGCTTGGAGCCATTGTAAGTAAGAGCTTCAGGGCGCCACATCTCATTGGGCCTAATTGCACACACTACATACACATTCTGAATTAATTCATGCTGGGAAGCAATCGCGGAATCGTGCTCCGGCACAGAAACTTTGTATCCCATGTGCATGAGCAATGGGGCCTGTTTGCTGCGTTTAGTCCAACGGGAAACACGCTTTATCCTGTTGAGACAAATAAATAACTTTATCTGGACCGATGACGGAAGCGACTGTCTCCAGAGATCTTACTGAAGACTCACAAAAATGCTGGTCTGGGTGTTCAATATAATGATCGGTTTGTGGACGTCTGTGTTTTACGGGAACGGCTGCAACGTGGCTCTTCGTCTCGGAGGTGTTACTTTTCCTGGGGAGCAGGCGAATGCATGTGTTACATCTAGATATATTGGATGCGAGTTCTAGGAGCTTCGCGTGTAGGTCAGACATGGCATGGTAGGTGCGAACAACGCCACACCGTTGGCGCTCTACCGCAGAAGCGCCAAGCACAGCTATGTCTACGATGTCTTAATACGGTCTGATCGTTGCTTCTCCAAGCACAAACAACAACTGGGAGGTCGTAGTGTCAATGATTTACCTGCTTCCGGATTCTGAGAGAAAAATTCTTGCATTTTACTTTAATGACATTCTCAGTTCTTCATCGAATAAACAGTCTGCATCAATGAAAAGCGGAAGCACTTACTCAGTCTGAGGAACACTGAGTATATTGAGCTAATGATTCTTCAAGATGGAACCCAAGTGAGGAAATCCGTGTATTCATCTTACTCTGATGGCCGAAGGATTGCGAAACGAATTAGGATAAACACAATCGCAAGACAAACTGAACCTTCTCTAACTTCGATGATCCACTATAAACAAACTGTGCATTTATGCAAAGCGTTTCGCTCTCGAGGAATGATCAGTTTGCACTTCCACATGACATACCGTTGTTGGTGTTGTTTCGGTATACCCTAATACGAACAGAGCTCTGGCAGCACTAATATAGGGGCCACGGAACTCTAAGGCAGACAGTGCTAGTCAGTCGTTAGCTATACTTGTCAAATACTTCACTGCACTTAAGTTACAGCTCAGATACTGAGACCAGTGACATAACTATACGTCGGGAAGCTATAAGACTGATTTTACATTCATTTTGCTGATCAGAAAAATCATATCACAAGAATGAGTAATAGACGTCCGTGACAGTGTTGCAAACAACATCCTGATTACCCCGTAGCCAGCGGAAGAAGTATTAATGAACTGCTGCATCACGGCACCGCATGTAGCGCATAGGCAGTAGGCCCATGATTTTCTGGTTCTGCGAGAAGTTTATGAATATAATAGCATACGTTTGGTGCTGTATCAACATCTTTGACTCGAATAAATATAATAAAGCACAAGTTCACAGAAGAAAGAGGAAAATTCGGTGGTTTGCTGAGCCCTACCTGAAACCCCATCGTATACTTTTTGATGAACAACAGCTTCCATTCAAATAACTCAAAGATTCTGTAGTATCTACGTAAAGAGCTTCAGGGACTGGAATGATTTCATATTCTACGTGTGAGACGGTCTCCCAGAAGATTAAATGTTGTATTAGGAATAAAACAATGCCCTAGAAGCTATTAGTTATATGGTAAGCATATTTGTGTTGGACAGCCAAGGACGTGTGGCTAGATATCGCAGATAGATGACGTAGGAAATTCTTACGTCAGCCTCCACATCTAGAGTACGCAAACAGTTTACAAAAAGAGCGGGAAATAAGCGCTTCATCGTAGAAGTAGCTTCATTTTTAACTGTAATGGTAGCCTTCAGGATCATTTCGTATATGAGGCAAACTGCCGAAGTGTTGCAGCAGGGCGGAGATCGGTCATTGGCTCGTCATGCTCTCACGACAAAGACGGTATGAATTGAATATGAAAACACATTCAGCTTTGCTCCACGAACGATTTATATTAAGCGCCACTTTTCAAAACAGTACGAGTTGCTGACATATCACTGACTACATGTAATTACCACGAGTTTTTAGTTGATGTTTGAAGGTAGCCTCCTCCACGAAACGAAACGAAAGAAGTGCCATGTGCTTTTCGTCACAACGCAGCAGAAAGTCAGGTTATTGCCAATACTGTGAAGAGTACGTTTCAGAAAATTCTTCAGTTACTGTTTTCTCCCGTACTTGCGGCGGTTACTCTATACTTGATTTAAGAGTTGGAAGCGTGACGCAATATTACTTCCCCTTGGGTGATCCTTTGAGATCCCGAAAACATATCCACTGATCTCTGTTACGTCGCTTGCTGGGATTATGAGTTTTCTTTCATCGAAGCAGTAATGAAATCCCAGAACGCATCCTTCCAGCAGTTTCCGTTCGTTACGTGAGTCCCGCGTTCTCTACAGGGGCTGATCAATAGTTGGCGGCAAAAACAACAGAAAAGAAGATCGTCTGAATTCAAAAGGCTCAAAGCTTCAGCGAACCTCGAATCAGTTGCCTCAGATTTTCTCCATGTCGTGAATCCCATACTGCTTGTTACCCGCATGAGAAACGAAATGTTAGGTAAATCTTGTAAAATTATTTGCGTTTTCATTTTTACCAGCATAAATCATACGCGAATCAGAATGGTGGGGAATACTGCGGAGCAATTTCACTTGAGACCTTCAAGAAGTAAGCTGAACGACTTGTGTCAGATTTATAAATATTTCTAAGTGAAAAACGTGTTATATGTGTTACGATACCCACTCGATACAAAATCGCCTTATTACCAAGAGCTACGTAACTAGTGGGAGTCAAAGAAGAAACAGATTATCCCCAGCAGCTGCGGTTACTAAGCCGAGTAGTCGTTACCCAAAAGTTTGCGAACTTTAATCATGACATGTATTTGATCCCTACAATGAGCTTCCTTTTGGTTCCTTGTTGGCGAAACTCAGACCCTTCCACAGGACTGGCAGATCATATAGCGTGATCCATCACTGCATAGCACTGGTTACATAAATGTATGACTTATGGAGAGTTGCTCGACCATTGTATCTTATTCTTTTTAATTGATTACGCACAGTCCTTGTTCTGGCTGGACTGCTAATAGCACTTTTGGACTCACAAGCAGAGTCGGAAAAAAAGTACGTAGCTTTGTAGAATTCAAACGATAGGGTTCGAGTTTCGGGGCTGTACAAACTTTTTACTTTTTGTGGCGTGGAATATTCTCCAACAATGGTAGAAAAAGTCCGACTTAATAGCTATTCCTGAAGATGTACGAGTAAATTTGAATAGTTCTCAGCATGTTACTGGAGTGGCCTTGACAGCAACGTGATCTCGTCAAGTGCTTTTGCACTCTGCTGAATCTCAAAACTGTGAAGTTCCCACCGAACCTCACAAAAAAAGATTTGGAGACATGTTTGGGGTTTCAAAGGAACGGGTGGAAGCTAGTGTGAACTCAAACGGGCCCTACTATGACGGCGACCATCGCTAGCAGAACGTATTTGGTAAGTACACAGATTTGCATTGGGCTCGGTTCTTTTGTGAGAGACTCCTACACATTTTCCGGTGAGAGCGCAAGAACGAGTCTGCAGTAAACTGTTTATCCACTGCCACTTAGCTGATCAATTTTGGTGAAACTCGTCGTGGTGGAAGGTCAGAGTTCATGTTCGGAAAAAGAAGAGCACGTTAGTATGTCACGACTAATAGTTCGTCATTAGCCCGAGCAGCCCTGTTTCTTCGTAATGTCAAAAAAAAGTATCTTTCGATGAAGTAGCATAGTATTCCAAACCATCAGTTCAAGTTACTCGATAACCACTAGGTCCTCATATCAAAACTGTCCCTCGTCATTCGTCCGCAGCTCGTGGTCGTGCGGTAGCGTTCTCGCTTCCCCCGCACGGGTTCCCGGGTTCGATTCCCGGCGGGGTCAGGGATTTTCTCTGCCTCGTGATGACTGGGTGTTGTGTGATGTCCTTAGGTTAGTTAGGTTTAAGTAGTTCTAGGGGACTGATGACCATAGATGTTTAGTCCCATAGTGCTCAGAGCCATTTTTGTTCCTCGTCATGTCCCACTAATTTGGTGTAGCTCGAGGTTCCTCTAACGATAAAGACATTTCAATCGTCTGTGCCTGTTATATGCGACTTTTATTAACGTCAGAGAATCACAACAGTGGTTATTCGCATGCAAGACTGCGCAACGGAATTAAAGGATCTCTTTGTCGAGACCTCGTAATTATCTCACATTACGACGCAGAAGTTTGAAATTTGATTCAAATGTGCCTACAAGCCTCCTTTGTAATGGTGAAATACCGTGGCGCACTGCGAAGTCACCCTCAGGCTCGAAAAGCTTCATACAGCAAGGCTAGATCTCAGAAGTACATGTGACGATTAAGGTGGGTTAATAACGTCACAGTGGAACCAAATTTCACCAATATTCTGCCCAACGCTGTCATGGAATTGTGGTGACATTTGGTGCCAATTTTGCATCATTAATTCACCTTACTCCTCACATGAACTTCTGAACTCTCGCCTTTCTTTCGCATGTATCGAAACTTTGCTGTTGAAAGCGTCATCGAGGCCGACGGTGACGTCTCAAGGTGACACACTTTTCTCCATTGCAGAGGAAGGTTGTAGCCACCTTTGAGCCAAATTTCAAACTTCTGCGTCGCAATGTGAGAAAATTACGGGGTTTCTGTGTGTTCATTTAATTCTGTTGCGGAGTGTACTTCGGTCACGTTCGTTCTTGCAGTAACGCGGAATTTCATTGTTAAGTAAGGTCATGCTCTGCCTTCCGCAAGACTGCGGTCATAGTTAGGATTACACCTATAATACATTCGGTAACATGCTACTACAATTACCGAGTTATGAGATGAACATACAAGATCTAATCAAAAAAATTCCGGAACATTCGTAATTTCGCGCCAGTGGTGTGTAGGAGCGAAACGTGGTCGATGCCTGTGTTTAATGTGTAAGTGCCTGAAGTTTCGTTGTTGTATGTCAGTTATTGTTCAAAGCTGTGTTGAGTAGAGCATTGTGTCGCACAGTTTGTTAATTTCGAGATGCAAAAGTGAGAGGACCAAAGAGTCTGCATTAAATTTTGCGTGAAACTCAAGAAGACCTTTACAGAGACGCACCAAATGATGAAGAAAGCCGGCCGCGGTGGCCATGCGGTTCTAGGCGCTTCAGTCCGGAACCGCGCGACTGCTACGGTCGCAGGTTCGAATCCTGCCTCGGGCATGGATGTGTGTGTGATGTCCTTAGGTTAGTTAGGTTTAAGTAGTTCTAAGTTCTAGGGGACTGATGACCTCAGATGTTAAGTCCCATAGTGCTCAGAGCCTTTTTTTTAATGAAGAAAGCCTACGGTAATGAGTGCTTAAGCCGTACTCGGTGTTACGAATGGTTCACACGGTTTAAAAACGGCCAGACGGAAGTTAATGGTGACCCTTGTTCAGGATGCCTTTTGACGTCTACCGACAACGCTCACGTCAGGAGTGTCAACGAAACCGTGCGTGCAAATCGAAGACTGACTGTCCGAGAGATTGCAGAAGAATGTGACATTTGAGTTGGATCATGTCATGAAATCCTGACACAGTATCTTGGAAGCATCGTGTTGCCGCAAAGTTCGTCCCACGGCTCAGAGCTAAGATCAGAAAGACCTTAGCCTCACACTCTGTGATGAGCTTTTGGTTCGCGCAAATGAGAACGAGATGTTCCTTAAGAGAATCATAACTGGTGATTAGACGTGGGTCTACGGTTACGATGTTGAGCCCAAGGTTCGATATTCACAGTGGGTCGGTAAAAGTTCTCCACACCAAAACACAATTCGTCAGGTCAGGTCAAATGTGAAAGCCATTCTGATAATTTTCTTTAACTTTGAAGGATTACTTCATCATGAATTTGTGCCACAGGGAGACAGTGTTAATCGACGGCACTATCCGAACGTGTTGCGACGCCTGTGACAAAATGTGAGAAGGAAACGGCCTGAAATGTGGCGAGACAATTTATGGCAGTTGCATCACGATAGTGCATCCGCAAGTTCATCCCTGTTGTTGTGTGAATATTGCACAAAAAACGAAATGACTGTGCTGCCTCATCCATCGTACTCTCCAGACCTGTCGCCTGCAGGCTCTTTTTTTCTTATTTCTGATGTTGAAGACCCCATTGAAAGGACGAAGATTTGATTGTGATAAAAGAAGATTCGCAGACGGCGCTTCATATGATAAAGCAAGAGGCGTACCGCTTCCGGAGGTGGAAATGGCGTTGGAAGTGGTGTATCAATTGTGGAGGAGAATATTTCTAAGGAAACAATGCACGATAAGTAAAAGGTAAGCGTAGAAAAAATTTTGTGGAGAAAGTTCCGGAATTTTTCGAACAGACCTTGTACTTTGTTACGCAAGTAATTTTTTTCACGAGATGTGTTGCAGCCTGCCGCGGTGGTCTAGCGGTCCCAGGCGCGTAGTCCGGAACCGCGCGACTGATACGGTCGCAGGTTCGAATCCTGCCTCGGGCATGGATGTGTGTGATGTCCTTAGGTTAGTTAGGTTTAAGTAGTTCTAAGTTCTAGGGGATTGATGACCACAGATGTTAAGTCCCATAGTGCTCAGAGCCATTTGAACCATTTATTTGATGTGTTGCAAGATACTGCCTGTTGCTTAAAATGCAGATTTATTTCACATCTAACGGAGCTTTCGCGGTGTCTGTTGGTGAGCACGCAATTGTTGGCTTAGAAGCTGCCAAATTTGCTGTCTCTTAGCAATCAGGAAAATTGTAATAAAATTGTATACATTCAATTTCGTCAGGAATATTCGACGAAATAAACAATGTTGTCAGTGGCTCGAGTCAGAGTGACGCGAATGTTAAGGCCTGTGGCGCAAGTGTATGACCGACATATGGACCTTACAGCAAGTAGAGTACAGCCCTTCTATGCACCGTGGCAATAGCAGGAGACGGAACGACGTGTCCTTAGCTTTGTCACCTATTGCCTTGGGGAAAGATCTCCGCTCCAAATTTTGACAACAGGCTGAGTGCAAATATGTCTTCGTGGAGAAACTAGAACGAAGAAAAATTCCTTCTTCCAAAACATCCCCCCCCCCCCCCGGAAATTAACCCGCCGGGATCTCCAAGACCGGAGCATAATGCTCTACCCGCTAGCCCACCGTGTCCAACGTTGTCATCTGGGAGCCAGAAAGACGCTATGGCTGTTTCCATTTATGAGATGAACGCAAATGTGACAGAATAATAGAACAACCAAGTTCCTCTACCACTAGCGGTTCAAAAACGGCTCTGAGCACTATGGGACTTAACTTCTGAGGTCATCAGTCCCCTAGAACTTAGAACTACTTAAACCTAACTAACCTAAGGACATCACACACATCCATGCCCGAGGCAGGGTCGAACCTGCGACCGTAGCGGTCGCACGGTTCCAGACTGAAGCGCCTAGAACCGCTCGGACACTCCGGCCGGCTCCTCTACCACTAGCATCTGCGAGAAAATGTAGGTGAATGAAAGGTTTTATGTAAGAATTACTGCGTCTAAGTCGTTCAGTTTATTAAGTAATGACGTAAAAAGTCAATGACTCAGATATAACCTAGACGATCCCCATCTCGTCACTTAAAATTAAACTCAGTGGTTTGGCTATCGCGTAGTTACGTCTTAATTAGATGAGAACGTTTACCGTCCTTCCGATCAAGACGGTGTAGTAATTGAAATACTAAAATCACGTTTGGAAGAAGCAGGATGAAAATCCCAGGGCAGCATGCATGATTAAGATTTCATCCTAATTTAGCCAAATCGCTGAAGATGAATAGCAGGGTATTTCGTTAAACGCAGCCATTGTCGATTTCCACCTCAATGATGTTCAGTTTGCTCAGTATGTAATTATTTCCTCATCGAAAGTGCGTTAAACTAACATTCCTTGTTTTTAAAGTTTCCATTTCATGTCGTCCGTGCCCTCCATACAGTTTGTAACTAACGCAGAATTGTGAGAATTCTATTGGTTTCTTGTTAATTCCAGAACAGCGCAAGTTCATTTCATTCACGTCAGGTTGCGGTTTGCGGCTCGAGTTCATTATAGCGCGTCATGGAATTTGACATCTGTGTTGTCGGTTAATAATCACCGCAGTGCGTGCTCGATTGCAGCGACGGTAACATTCCTCTAATTGCAGTCCTGCGTTCCACAGGCGAATAGCTGTAGCGAGGTGTACGCACGGCGAGAAGTTAAGTCAAGCTGTTATGTACGCGTTATTATTGCGTGGTATGCAACATCCTGATGATATTTTCAGATATCTGTGATTGCTGAAATTCGAGATGAGCTTCGCACCAATTGCCAGTTATTACCGCTGAGGTGTGAGACCGTAATCCCTATGGATTACGATCTGCATATTGCTCAGTACTGGAGAAGATGTTAACAGTTGAATTCGACACGTAACAGACTGTCGATGTTCGTTACTCGTCTTTTCACAAGAAAAGGTCGACGATCTTTATCTTCGGCCAGCTGATTGCATTTCCTTAGACAGCCAGCTAAACTTCTGTTTCTCTCCGAGCCATAAATCAATTACTGACAAAAGTTTTAGAAGCTGTCCCTCCGGACCGTCTTCCTTTCTACACGTTCTTCCATTAAAAGTGGAAACGATAGTTACATCAATTTCTTTCAGCTCTCTCTTAGCCTACAATTCTTATGTAGGTCAAGCGTGTCTCTTTGGTATCTGTATCTTAGATTATTTTTTCCTTGCTATCCACTGATGAATTTACGGTATGGAACTATAGTAATAATACTAAAAAGAGCAGAAACAAAAACGCAGACCAGTTTCTAGAAACTTTAGAATTGCTTCTACATCTATTATCTGCAAACGGCTACAAGGTGATCTCATTTGATCACTTTTTGTCGCACAGTATATTAATGTTTCTTTGGACTTCATTCAAGAATAGAATGCGAAAAGAATGAGTTCCTGTACGAAGGCGTGCTAACTATTATTAGCATTTACTAACTTTCAGATGTCTTGGCCACAATTTTTCAAATGGCTCTGAGCACTATGGGACTTAACATCTGAGGTCGTTAGTCCCCTAGAACTTAGAACTACTTAAACCCAACTAACCTAAGGACATCACACAGATCCATGCCCGAAGCAGGATTCGAACCTGTGACCGTAGCGGTCGCGCGATTCCAGACTGAAGCACCAAGAGCCGCTCGGCCACAGCGGCCGGCCCACAATTTTTATTATTTCCAAAATCGCCTTACACATTTCGACATTCCGTCATTTTCAAAAGCAATATTATGTCAGTCATATAAAATTGATCAACAGACATACTGTATCTCGTCGACATTGTCAATCACGACACAAGTGCACTTGTCTCGTGACTGAGAATGTTGACGAGATACAGTATATTGACTGAACGATTTTATATGTCTGATATAACATTCCTTTTGAAAACCACATGATGTCGAAACACTTAATGCGATTTTAAAAATAACAAAAAGTTTGGGCACGACATTGAGGTTTACTAAAGCGGAGCCAAATGGTCTCTTCGTCTCATAGCATTTTCATGAAAATTGCAGCTATTATTGGTCTAATTATATATTAACGGTTGAAATGGGATAGATGTGTTGGCATTCGAATAATACTCGTACTTTACGCTCTGAAAGATGTTTCTTTTGAATTTTATAAGCAGATCTTCGTGAGATATTCGGCCTCCATCTTCGAAAATCCGCTATATATACTTTTTAAAGGCAAACAACGTAGATAATCTATAGTTTCTCGATATCCTACCAAAGACATGAAGTCTACCATTTGTGTTACCTGTCACTGAGGCTATGGGACCGTTCCTTTTCATGTCTCTACACGTTGTTGATCAAACTATTTGTATGACGTGACTTCAGGTGTTACTCTTTAGTCGTGTAATCAAAGGAAGTTTTTATGTCTCCCGAAGTGCACAACTTTGCAATTCTTTACATTGAAAGTACCGAGCAAGGTGTTGCAGTGGTAAGACACTGAAATCTTTTTTGGGAGGACAGAGTATCAAATCCCCGTCTGGACATCCACATTTAGCTTCTCTGTGGTTTCCAAGACTCGCTTGAGATGTACACCAAGATAGTTCCTCTGATAGGGCACAGTGGATGTTCTTCCCAACCCGAGCTGATGCTTCGTCACTTACGACCTTGTGACTTCAGACTCTAGTCTTTTTCAGTCTTTCTTCCAGTCTTTGCGTCAGGAAGATATCTCGTTGACCTAGCTGCATATTACTAACACTTTTAGAATAAATTTCTTTTATTTACATTAATGATCACAAAACGTTTGGTCATTAGACTACCGGTTTCTGTCAGCAATGACCACCATCAGGTCCCCTTGCTGATTTGTTGCTTCAGTTTACAGACCCTTTGGTAGTCTAAGGACCAAATGTTTTGTGATCATTGACGGAAATAAAAGAAATTTATTCTACACCGCCTGGATCACTCTTTTAATCCGCGACCATGTTGCACCTCGTGAAACTAACATTTTTACCGGGGAAAACTTCAATGATAACTGCTTCATCCAGAGAAGGTCTTTTATTACTACTGATATCTTCGGATAACTAGGTAATGTATAACATGAACAGTAATGTCCCTTTTACACTTCTTTTTTGCACACTAGATTCTATTTCCTTATGAGAATATACTGTATTCTGAGCGTCAAAGCCGGCCGCTGTGGCCGAGCGGTTCTAGGCGCTTCAGTCTGGAACCGCGCGATCGCTACGGTCGCAGGTTCGAATCCTGTCTCGGGCATGGATGTGTGTGATGTCCTTAGGTTAGTCAGGTTTAGGTAGTTCTAAGTTCTAGGGGACTGATGACCTCAGATGTTAAGTCCCATAGTGCTCAGAACCATTTGAACCATTTTGAGCGTCAAATCTTCTGAACAGTCTCAAGCCTATTTATACGTACCAAACGAACGTAATTTTATGGTAGAGCTAGGTGTGGTGCCGAATCAGAAGCCAATAATATTCCTCTAAATATAACCGAATTCAGAGAGAACATGTCTATTGTTACCATTACTTGTGGTACAGCACAGTAAAGCCTCGCATTGCATTCCTGGATCTGAAGTGTGTGACCAACCGAGGCGTTGCAGTGGCAGACTGCCGTCCGGTTTTAAATTTTTCGTGGTGCTTTCAGATCAGTGCAGGCAAATGCTGGGATGGTTCGTCAAAAAACCCAAAGCCGATTCCTTACTAAATTCTGCAACCAAGCAGGCACTACATCTATAATGACTATGACGCTGAAGACACGTAAATTTTAAGATTCCTTCCTTCGAAAGAATATTGTAACACTACTGAAAAAAAGAAAAGTTTACGATTAGTTACACGGCAGGGACGCTGTTGAGGCATCTGGAGCATCCTAAACACAATCATGGCTTGAAACCTGAGCTACTGAAGCCTTGTAAGAGTTTCTCCGTAGTTATAAAACTATTTTTGGGTTAAAAAAGGCTCAAACTGCATTTTCATGCAACGAAAATGGCTTACGTCTAAATGTCATGACACTTTACTGACAAAAAAGATAAATTAAACTTCCTGGCAGACTAAAACTGTGTGCCGGACTGAGACTCGAACTCGGGACCGTTGTCTTTCGCGCGCAAGTGCTCTACCAACTGAGCTACCCATATCAGCACACACTCCGCTGAAAAGTGAAAATCTCATTCTGGAAACATCCCTCAGGCTGTGGCTAAGCCATGTTTCCGCAATATCCTTTCTTTCAGGAGTGCTAGTTCTGCAAGGTTCGAAGAAGAGCTTCTGTGAAGTTTGGTAGGTAGGAGACGAGGTACTGGCAGAGTTGAAGCTGTGAGGACGGGTCGTGAGTCGTGCTTGTGTAGCTCAGTTGGTAGAAAGGCAAAGGTCCCGAGTTCGAGTCTCGGTCCGACACAGTTTTAATCTGCCAGGAAGTTTCGTATCAGCGCACAACCCGCTGCAGAGTAAAAAACTCATTCGAGATAAATTAAAATACCTCAGGTTGTGTATACAAATCAAAATGTTCAATAAGTGTGGACACTTAAGAGGTATGTGACAAAAGGAATGAGAAGGACATCAATGCGAGAGATCTGGCAACGCTGTGATGTATTACTAGTGTAGCCCGTCCACATGTTCAGTCGGAGTTTCAGCTGCGTACAGCCATCTCGCGATTCTTTTGAGAGTGCCATCAGTGAAGTCGTATTTTCGTTGTGTGGAACAGCGGAATTTAGAGCAACGTCTGACACAAATCATTTTCGGAAGGACGAGAACACGTTGAGGATGAACCTCGCCCAGCGAGACCTTCAACTTCAAAAACGGATAAAACGTCGAATGTGTGCTCTTGTGAGATCATACCGACGTTTAACAATAAAGATGATGATTGACATGTTAAACTTAAATACTTTCGTCGTGCAACAAGTTTTGACCGAAGATTTGCACATGCGAAATGTTTGAGCCAAAATGGTGCCGGAAAACCTCACAACTGAGCAGAAGGACAATCGAAGATACGAGTGCGTTTATCTTCTTGGGAGGATTGCCAATGACCACGAATGGTTCATTCGTGTGATCACAGGTGATGAATCGTGGATTTTTGAGTACGATGCTGAGACAAAGTGGCAAAGTGAGGAGTGGCACACTCACAAAAGAATGTCACGACGTTTGGAACGCCGGCCGGAGTGGCCGAGCGGTTAAAGGCGCTACAGTCTGGAACCACACGACCGCTGCGGTCGCAGGTTCGAATCCTGCCTCGGGCATGGATGTGTGTGATGTCCTTATGTTAGTTAGGTTTAAGTAGTTCTAAGTTCTAGGGGACTTCTGACCACGGCAGTTGAGTCCCATAGTGCTCAGAGCCATTTGAGCCATTGACGTTTGGAACGCGGATTTACTGTAAACTTCGTACACTCGCAGTACTCTATGAGGACAACAAAATGTGTAAGCAGTAGCGCGTACTTCTCAAGCGTTACTGAGAAAATCTCACGATAATTTCGGTCGTCGAATATATATCTGTGCGTGGCCATTTTAACCATGAAGCGGCTGCAGCCGAGTGGTGACGGCAAGGTAGGTGAGCGTGTTCGGTCAGCGCGTTAGCTTCCCCTTCTAATAAAAAACTGAGCTAGCGGATGAACGAACAAACTGAACGGGTGGCATCGGACTCCGCCCTGAACAAATTCAGCGAACAATATAGAACAAAATATATTTTTTTAAGTGTTTGGCGTTCAAGCCGCTGGATCGCTGGATCGAGTTCCGTTCGTCAGCTTTTTTTATTTTCAACACAGTCATTTTCTTTACTATTTATATTACAATTGATATAATGGGAACATTACGTGCAACTTTTATTAAATTTACAATGTTATTTGGCAGTCTACTAATTTTTATTATCACAAATAATATAATATTCATAACTATCGAGTAGTAAACGACCAAACGCATAAACTGATACTGAAAATGTATGCTTGTCCGTGTCTTCAAAACTGTTCGTATTTAATCGAAAGAGAACGAGAAATTGCTTCTCGGAAGACCCTATTAAAATACACTCGATACTGCATAACCAATTATCAGCGCCGATGTTTAAGGAAATACTGGGTTATGCATGGTTTGCTTCCAAACTATCGTCTGAAAGAGAGGTTTTTGAAAATGTTAACAAGGTTTGTTTTTCCACCGAAAACGGCAAAAGACCTTGCGTATGTGGTGCCGTTTAACTTTATGTTTTCCATGTTTTTACGAACAATACCATCCTGCAACTTGTAGTCGTAATGTCGAAAGCGACGATTAATTGTACATCTTTCGAAAGCCGTCTGTGCCGGTCAAAACTTGGAGGTAACAAGTCGTTTCGGGCTCCTTCCAGGTATAAGGGATTTCTCAAATCACGGACAAGCATACATTTTCAGTATAACTTTATGCATTTGGTCGTTTACTAGTCGATAGTTATGATTATTACATTATTTGTGATAATAAAAATTAGTAGGCTGCCAAATAACATTGTAACTTTAATAAAATTTCATAGGATTACACGTATTTTCTCCATTATATCAAATGTAATATAAATAATATAAATAATAAGGAAAATGGCTGTGTTGAAAATAAAAATAAAAACTGACGAACGGAACTCGATCCAGCGATCCAGCGGCTTGAACTTAGGCTAAACACTATTGTTCTATATTGTTCGGTGAATTTCTTCAGCCGGTCGGAGTGGCCGAGCGGTTCTAGGCGCTACAGTATGGAACCGCGCGACCGCTACGGTCGCAGGTTCGAATCCTGCCTCGGGCATGGATGTGCGTGATGTCCTTAGGTTAGTTAGGTTTAAGTAGTTCTAAGTTCTAGGGGACTGATGACCTCAGCAGTTAAGTCCCATAGTGCTCAGAGCCATTTGAACCATCTGAATTTCTTCAAGGCGGACATCCGATGACACCCATTCAGTTTGTTCGATGATCCATTCGCTCAGTTTTTTTATTATAAAGAGTAACTAACGCTCTGACCGAACACGCTTTTTCTTTTTTTAAATCTAATTTTGTTCGTCTTCGTTCTTTGTATCTGCTCGGGGCGGACGTCGCAAGACATCCGTTTCAGTTCGTCGTTGATCCATTTACTCAGTTTTTTATTACAGAGGGCAGCTCGCCCTCTGACCGAACACGCTGAGCTACCGTGCCGGCACCATTCGGTTGCAGCCGCTTCATGGTTAAAATGGCCAAGCACAGAATATCTTGCGATTTTCTTTCTCAATAACGCTTGAGAAGTACGCGCTACGGCTTACACATTTTGTTGTCCTCATGGAGTACTACGAGTGGACGAAGTTTGCAGTAAATCCGCGTTCCAAACGTCGTGGCCTCCCCTTGTGAGACATCCTCGGCCGAAGAAAGCTCGAATGAGCAAATCAACGATCGAAACAATGCTGATTTGCTTTTTTGACAGTAGGGGTGTTGTGCATAAGGAATTTGTTCTTCCAGGACAAACTGTCAATCAAGTGTATTGCAAAGATATATCCTTGAAATGCTCATGAAAAAGGTGAATAGAGTGAGAGCGGATATCGCAGACAAGTGGATGCTGCCTCGTGACAATGCCCCATGTCACGCGGCCACTTCCATCACGGAATTTCTTGCCTCAAACAGCATTCCCGTTGTTCCACGACCCCCCTATTCTCTCGGTCTGAGTCCTTGTGACTTTTTTCTTTCCTCGGCATTGAAAAAGTCTTAAAAAGACATCATTTTGGGAGTCTGGAGAACATTCAAAAGAATGAAACTTCCTGGCAAATTAGAACTGTGTGCTGGACAGAGACTCGAACTCGGGACCTTTGCCTTTCGCGGGCAAGTGCTCTACCAGCTGAGCTACCCAAGCACGACTCACGCCCCGTTCTCACAGCTTTACTTCTGCCAGTACCTCGTCTCCTACCTTCCAAATTCAGCTCAGTTGGTAGAGCACTTGCCCGCGAAAGGCAAAGGTCCCGAGTTCGAGTCTCGGTCCGGAACATAGTTTTAATTTGCCAGGAAGTTTCGTATCAGCGCACACTCCGCTGCAGAGTGAAAATATCATTCTGGAAATATCCCTCAGGCCGTGGCTAAGCCATGTATCCGCAATATCCTTTCTTTCAGGAGTGCTAGTTCTGCAAGTTTCGCTGGAGACCTTCTGCAAAGTTTGGAAGGTAGGAGACGAGGTACTGGCAGAAGTAAAGCTGTGAGGACGGGGCGTGAGTCGTGCCTGGGTAGCTCAGTTGGTAGAGCACTTGCCCGCGAAAAGCAAAGGTCCCGAGTTCGAGCCTTGGTCCGGCACATAGTTTTAATCTGCCAGGAAGTTTCGTATCAGCGCACACTCCGCTGCAGAGTGAAAAATCTCATTCTGGATTCCAAAGTCTGTTACCGACATGTTAATGACCCCACCAGCTGAAGCCTTCCAGCGCTGCTACCGACGCTGGAACAACTCCGCCGGTGTACAGTTGCCAGAGGGAACTACTCTGAAGGGAAGAATTTTGTTGTTTGGAAAAATAAAATCTTTGGTAGATAAGAAATCAGCCTCATTATTTTTCTCACACACCTCGTATGTACTTTTATTTTGTAAATGTGTTCATGGATGAACACGACACAAATAGTGGAAAGACACTCTAAAGCATTTGTAGACATATTTTGGTAATGGCCCTGAATGCTGATACTTCTGTGGCTTCGTTTTCATCCCACAACAGTCGTCATCACATCGTTAACAAGTGATAACTGCTCATTTATTTAGTATGAAAACATCCAGGGACGTACTTTCATAAATCCGGAAGGACGCTCCGTGCGACGGACCACTGTGGGTTCAAACGGCTCTGAGCACTATGGGACTTAACTTCTCAGGTCATCAGTCCCCTAGAGCTTAGAACTACTCAAACCTAACTAACCTAAGGACATCACGCACATCCATGCCCAAGGCAGGATTCGAACCTGCGACCGTAGCGGTCGTGCGGTTCCAGACTGTAGCGCCTAGAACCGCTCGGCCACCCCGGCTTGCGACCACTGTGGGCATTTCGCGTGTACTTTAGGGGATTTACCGTTCTCGAAAGGCCTGATTCAATTGTCTGTGTTGCTGAAAGAGGCAGCGTAATCCTGCGACTTATAGTGGGACATCAGACATCAGAAGGGCACCAAATGTTCAGGAACTTGACGGTTTCAAAGTAAATGTGTGTGAGAAACTCAACTACGGATACTTCATTCGTGCTCGTATCACTAGCTGTACAACACACAATGTGACCAGCGTAAGGCGCTTCTTCCAAAGGTTATCTACAGCCAGGAGCACGACATTTCTTCATTTCTATTCGTGTTAATGACTGTGTTACTAGTGTGAATTTCATTGCTAGACGAGTACAGATAATATTTGTTGTACTGAAGTGGCGTGCGAAACAAGAAACTATCTTCCTACAAAGGAACTTATTTTACAGGCAGAAGCATGTAATTTTGTTCTCTGAACACAATTCCATCTCTTAAATTCATGCTGAGGCGACTGCTTCTTCTGAAAACGTGTACCGATAGACTATTCGATCTTCTGTATCAGTTAGAAACTTGCTTGCTTAATGATACCTCACTGTAAAAATATAGAAGCAGATCACAAAAATGCCTAGGTTTTTCTGGTATATTTATTTACTTTTAACACTCCGTATACATCAGTTATTAAATAATGTGCTGCTCAAGGCGTTACAGTGCGCCGGCCATTATACACAAAATTTTTATTGAAGCCGTTTCTTACTTGCATTTTACAAGAAAGATAGTTAGTCTCTCAAAGTGTCTACAGAATCAGTACGTCACCTTTTATTATTACCTAGACATGTCTGATTTCGAAGATTCGATTAATTAATACTGAGTGATTTTATGATTTTTAAGGAATGTTTTCTGACAACATATCTACTGAAACAGAAAACATACTTTCAGAATGTTCTATAGAAACGACTTTGTATTGATTTAAGCTGTTCTGAAGCCAGAGTGTCACAAAAAATATTACACGCTTGTGCAATACACTGAAATTCCGTAATTTTAAACCATTTCAACTTTATCTCGCTTTTTGTATGCTGTCCTGAAGTTCTAACACAATTAACAGATAAAAAGAAATTTTACTATCCTTAGCCCTGCTTTTCTAGTTTAAATGGAAAATGAGCCCGTAGTAAAGGCATATCAGCTCTCAGTTTCTGTTGATGTATAGGTAATGATAAGCCAGTTTGTAAACAATCCGTAAGAGAAATACGTGGGTTGCTATCTGAAGTCAGATACCAGGAACCGTTTCGCATTTCGAACGATAAGGTCCTTGACTAATGAGTGGTGGCAATAAGCATTATTCCTCCATACGTAAACTGACGTCTGATTTTAGTTAGAGAAGCCGTTTCAGTGGTAACAGTTACGCTACAGCCAACCCCCGAGGACTCATTATTGGACTGCTAAACCCATATACGCTTAAAACATCGAACATGCAAGAACACTAAGAAAAAAGCCTCTTCTCAAAAAATAGCATCTATGCATGCAGACTCAAATCATTCTACAAGCTTATTTCTACGACTGCAATGGAAAGTATCGTCTTAAATCCAGAATTTAAGATGCATAGAATGTTTACAGTAAGACGACTCAGACAAATTTAGTTAGTCGTTAATTATGTAACTGTTTTTATCTAACTGGTACATTATTTACACGTTAATCACAATAAGAGCTCAAAAGTAGGAGCAGAAAAAAAAACGTGACACATAAAATAGTACATACACTGCACATGAAATTTAAACATTACAGGAAAACAAAGAACAAACAGCGCTTTAATTCCATCCGTAGCTACCGTGGTGCAGGAAATTCCTTCGCTAAATTATGAGAACATTTCAGTTTGAAAAACGTAGTTGAAAAAAGTTTGAATACAGTATAAAGTATTCTTCTCATGATACAAGAGTGAGTATTGGTAGCTTGCGGCGAAACTGTGAAAATGAAATGAATGAAAATGAAATGAACGTCAATAGGGAAGCTAACTTTTCAAAACATAAAAGCAGATACGAGAAATGTGCCAGAATCGACAACTTTACGGAGTTAGAGCGTCTTGCTATACTACGCTTATGTGAAACAGTGCATCTACGGTGTGACGGGTTACTGACGATAATATAGTAACGTCTCCAGATATCTAGGTGGAGTTTACAAGAAAATCCTTAACAGAAATAAAGAAACTGTAGCGAACTAAGAAGCCCCAGTGAAAAGGTTGTATAACTTTTGAGTATAAAAAGCGGATCCCGTCCAAAAATGAAACCGTATCGAATGAAGCATGCATGGCAGTAATCGTTTAGGATGAAATAGCGTTTGGTGCAGGATATTAAGAATAAACCGATAAAAGATTCGGCGTGTTCACATACAGGCGACGAAAGCGCAGATAGCCGGCGACCTCAGTAGCTTCTCTGCGACTAGTCTGCCGCGTGGCTAGCAGCAGACTGGCGGTGCGGGCGTTCGTACTGCAGCCGCGATCGCGCCTTCTGGCTGCCTGCGACGCCAGCGCGCCGCGCGGTGGACACGTGCACTTCCGCGCTCGTAACTGTCATTCCAGCAGAGTGACTGCGGAAGGGAGGGGAGAACCAAAGGCAGCGCAACGGCAAGCCAAGTCGCCGAAGAATATGGCTCTCGCTGCCCTACATAATCCGTTGATGGGTGAGGGTCGGTGCTAGCCTCGAGTGTAGGTCGCCCTACATTGGCCTCTGTATCAGGAGGAACCACTGCGAACGTCCAATTTCCAAGACAAATGAAACAGACAGTGTGAGGGCACGACCGTTATTTATAGAGTATACCTAAATATAGTAGCCTCTCCCCGATGTTATTCAATCTGTATGTTGAGCAAGCATTAAAGGAAACAAAAGAAAAATTCGGAGTAGATATTAAAATCCATGGAGAAGAAATAACAACTTTGAGGTTCGACGATGACATTGTAATTCTGTCAGAGACAGTAAAGGACTCGGAAGAGCAGTTGAACGGAATGGACAGTGTCTTGAAAGGAGGATATGAGATGAACATCAACAAAAGCAAAACGAGGATAATTGAATGTAGTCGAATTAAGTCGGGTGGTGCTGAGGGTATTAGATTAGGAAATGAGTCACTTAAAGTAGCAAAGGAGTTTTGCTATTTGGGGAGCAAAATAACTGATGATGGTCGAAGTAGAGAGGATATAAAATGTAGACTGGCAATGGCAAGGAAAGCGTTTCTGAAGAAGAGAAATTTGTTAACATCGAATATAGATTTAAGTATAAGGAAGTCGATTCTGAATGTATTTATATGGAGTGTAGTCATGTATGGAAGTGAAACATGGACGATAAATAGTTTGGACAAGAAGAGAATAGAAGCTTTCGAAATGTGGTGCTACAGAAGTATGCTGAAGATTAGATGGGTAGATCACATAACTAATGAGGAGGTATTGAATAGAATTGGGGAGAAGAGGAGTTTGTGCCACAACTTGAGAAGCAGAAGGGATCGGTTGGTAGGACATGTTCTGAGGCATCAAGGGATCACCAATTTAGTATTGGAGGGCAGCGTGGAGGGTAAAAACAGTAGAGGGAGACCAATAGATGAATACACTAAGCAGATTCAGAAGGATGTAGGTTGCAGTAGGTACTGGGATATGAAGAAGCTTGCACAGGATAGAGTAGCATGGAGAGCTGCATCAAACCAGTCTCAGGACTGAAGACCACAACAACAACAACAACCTAAATATTTGGGGGGCCGGAAAGTAATGTGGTTTCTGCACATCTCGATATTCGTTTGTGGTTTATCAGTTCAGTTGTGTACTTCAAAGTCGTGCCAAAGACATTAAGGTTAGAGTGAATTTTTAATCAAAAACGTTTGCAATGTTTATCCAAGTGCATTAGATGTTCGTAAACGCAAAGGTGGTTCCCCAACTTCAAATCTGGTAATTTTGATCTTTCCGACTCGTACCGACCAGGACGACCAACAACTTCAGAGAGCGACATGTTAAATGAGGAATTTGAAGTAAATACATGTCAGACAATCGGGGAACTGTCAAATAATCTTAACCAAGCTTGGTCGACCATCTGAGAACATTAGCAGCAGATTAGTAAAGCTAACTGATTCACCACATGTAACTTATTGCTTCAGCTGCACATTAAAGAAGACTTTTTTTTATCGCTTGATCAGTGGATATGTAAAATGTGTCATCTATGATAAACCAAAATGCAAAAGGCAGTGGTGCCCTCCTGATTGAATCGCCATGAAGTACAGGTAAGCCAGGTTTACACCCAGAAAAGGAGCTTTTCTGTGTTTGGTGGAGTGTTCGTGGGGTTGTTCATTTTGAAGTGCTCAAACCGGTAAAAAATGGTGAATGCCAACCGTCACTGTGGACAACTGTCTCGATAAATCAATCTTTAATTGAAAAGTGGTCTGCGATTGTCAACAGGAAAGAGGTTATTCTGCAGCACGATAATGAAAAACAGCACTGCGCAAGGCGGATCGTGGAAAAAATTAATGAATTAGGCTGGGAGGTATTGTTTCACCTCCATCGGATTTTCATTTATTCCGATCGACACACCATTTTTCAAGTGCTAAAAGTTTGAAAATGAGGATAATGTAAAATGCCATTCCAGACTTTTGCTCAAAAATTATCTCACTTTTTTTCGATTCAGTACTGAAAATTTTCAAACTAGATGGCAAAGGGATGTTGATAACGAGTATCATTACACCATGAAATGGGTACGTGTTATGGTTGTGCAGTTGTGTTGAAGACATCATTAAATTCCCACTTGCAACTACAGATGGTACCCGTTGCAATTTCCGTGGATGGCATGAGGGTATCTGGAGGATACATACAGTTCGACAAGGGACGAGAGTAGTGAAATGCGTGAAAGTGGAAGTTGTGTTGGCGTGTATTATACGACTATACCTTCTACCCATATGAACTTGTACTAAGAACGACTATTTTTCACTTAAGCGAGACTGGTTTCTTCACGTGGTCACAGCCGTACTAATATGTTTGTTGTCTATTTTTTACACTGACGGTACCAGATATGGATGAGATGTCATAACAAATTTACATACTACTGGTTCAAATGGCTCTGAGCACTATGGGACTTAACATCTGTGGTCATCAGTCCCCTAGAACTTAGAACTACTTAAACCTAACTAACCTAAGGACATCACACACATCCATGCCCGAGGCAGGATTCGAACCTGCGACCGTAGCAGTCGCGCGGTTCCGGACTGAGCGCCTAGAACCGCGAGAACACCGCGGCCGGCTACATACTACTCACATGTGCTGCAGTCGTCACAGTCAAATGGTTCAAATGGCTCTGAGCACTATGGGACTCAACTGCTGAGGTCATAAGTCCCCTAGAACTTAGAACTACTTAAACCTAACTAACCTAAGGACAACACACACATCCATGCCTGAGGCAGGATTCGAACCCGCGACCGTAGCGGTCGCGCGGTTCCAGACTGTAGCGCCAGAACCGCTCGGCCACCATCGGCCGGCAGTCGTCACAGTCAGAAACTATTATGACTCAATGTGTGGTGAAATATAAATGATCAAAGTCTCTCTCATTATAACATATTTTGTCGATCAACATCAGAAGTGAGTTAGCGAAATGTGCAGAAGACATTCCAAGTGACAGATAACACCAGGATCGGCATATCGATAGTTAAATCTAAACAAGCTGTGTTTTCACCGCCATATTGTTTCTGTAACACAGTAGAGTTGATCGTGATGACGTGTTTTAAATGTCCTTTGCAAGTTTATAAACTGTTGTTACCAAGATACAAGGAGCCATAGCAACGGATGTAACTGAACGTATCACAAAGAAGACAGCCACTGCAAATAAACAAAGAGAGTGATTAATTTACATCTTTTTTATGCGTGCAGCTGACCAACGAACGAAGTAAATTCCCCTTATTGTGTTATCCTATTCTTTCTCCGCAGGATAGCGACAGCACGTCTAAGAACTGTGAAGAACAACTTTCATTTACATGTGTACTTTTGTTAAATGATTTTTGTGTGCCATTGCAGCTTGAAGGTGAGGTTTCTTCCTCGAAACATGTTGCTTTATTAAATATTTTAAGTCGACAATAGTTTGTGATTGGCAATGGTCTCTGAAAAATCTTTTCGTATCTTTTAAGCAGTGACGACCGATAATAGTCAATATGGCTTTAAATTATTCTAGCAGTTAATTTTAGCGGGTCTCTAAGTATTCAGAGGATGGTCTTTTAAAGTGAAGATTGGGATTACAGAAAAAGGAATGGTAAAGGCACATAATGCATAAAAACTGTGATTTTTACGCTAATCTCATCAAAGAATTTATAATTATATACCGTCATGTTTATAGGGTTAAACATCTTCGAGAATCGCGAAACAAACATTGTGTCTGGAGCCACAATGGCTGGACAGCACAGATACACATGACACATCGAGTGCTACCGAAAGGAATTTCGGAAGTAGTAATGGGAATATTGGAAAAAAATAGTACCGTATAAAGGGTTCCCAAAACGGAACATTTTTTGAATAAGAAGTATTTTTCGGCGTTTCGGTGAAGCTATCAAAAACTTCTTCCTGGATTTGACTGTTTTAACAACGCTTAAGGAAAGAAAACGGTAGTTTGTAAGATAATTGATGTGCTCTATGATGTTTTACTAATAATTTTAACTGTGAGTAATTTTTATTTTCAATTAATGTTTATGACAAATTACTGGAAAATATCACGTTTCTCCGTTTCAGTTTACGTCAAAATGCATTCCACCTTGTTATAAGCACAATCATGATCATATTTGCGCACTCTGAGTACTCCAAAATGCTTGTGCATCTGGGAATGACTCGAAATTTAAGGCACGCCTGACCACGAAATAAAAATATTGCTACAACTTCATTAAAAGCCGTGCTGCCAGTAGAACATTTTCCAGCCACACTGACAGTACATATCGCAGAAATTCAAAGTACCGCTCGCCACGTAATTATTTTAAATAGAGAAAATGGTAATAATGTCCGATAACTTTATCGTAGATAATGCCACACCAGGTGTTTATGCTTTCGATGTAACTGTCATCTCGCTCAAATAACCAGCCAGTGTTTCCGATAGCAGTCATTGTAGATACACTCCTGGAAATGGAAAAAAGAACACATTGACACCGGTGTGTCAGACCCACCATACTTGCTCCGGACACTGCGAGAGGGCTGTACAAGCAATGATCACACGCACGGCACAGCGGACACACCAGGAACCGCGGTGTTGGCCGTCGAATGGCGCTAGCTGCGCAGCATTTGTGCACCGCCGCCGTCAGTGTCAGCCAGTTTGCCGTGGCATACGGAGCTCCAGCGCAGTCTTTAACACTGGTAGCATGCCGCGACAGCGTGGACGTGAACCGTATGTGCAGTTGACGGACTTTGAGCGAGGGCGTATAGTGGACATGCGGGAGGCCGGGTGGACGTACCGCCGAATTGCTCAACACGTGGGGCGTGAGGTCTCCACAGTACATCGATGTTGTCGGCAGTGGTCGGCGGAAGGTGCACGTGCCCGTCGACCTGGGACCGGACCGCAGCGACGCACGGATGCACGCCAAGACCGTAGGATCCTACGCAGTGCCGTAGGGGACCGCACCGCCACTTCCCAGCAAATTAGGGACACTGTTGCTCCTGGGGTATCGGCGAGGACCATTCGCAACCGTCTCCATGAAGCTGGGCTACGGTCCCGCACACCGTTAGGCCGTCTTCCGCTCACGCCCCAACATCGTGCAGCCCGCCTCCAGTGGTGTCGCGACAGGCGTGAATGGAGGGACGAATGGAGACGTGTCGTCTTCAGCGATGAGAGTCGCTTCTGCCTTGGTGCCAATGATGGTCGTATGCGTGTTTGGCGCCGTGCAGGTGAGCGCCACAATCAGGACTGCATACGACCGAGGCACACAGGGCCAACACCCGGCATCATGGTGTGGGGAGCGATCTCCTACACTGGCCGTACACCACTGGTGATCGTCGAGGGGACACTGAATAGTGCACGGTACATCCAAACCGTCATCGAACCCATCGTTCTACCATTCCTAGACCGGCAAGGGAACTTGCTGTTCCAACAAGACAATGCACGTCCGCATGTATCCCGTGCCACCCAACGTGCTCTAGAAGGTGTAAGTCAACTACCCTGGCCAGCAAGATCTCCGGATCTGTCCCCCATTGAGCATGTTTGGGACTGGATGAAGCGTCGTCTCACGCGGTCTGTACGTCCAGCACGAACGCTGGTCCAACTGAGGCGCCAGGTGGAAATGGTATGGCAAGCCGTTCCACAGGACTACATCCAGCATCTCTACGATCGTCTCCATGGGAGAATAGCAGCCTGCATTGCTGCGAAAGGTGGATATACACTGTACTAGTGCCGACATTGTGCATGCTCTGTTGCCTGTGTCTATGTGCCTGTGGTTCTGTCAGTGTGATCATGTGATGTATCTGACCCCAGGAATGTGTCAATAAAGTTTCCCCTTCCTGGGACAATGAATTCACGGTGTTCTTATTTCAATTTCCAGGAGTGTATTTAGCTCACTACCTCGCTACTATATCTGAAAATGGCTGCATCAGACCACAGTATGACAGTCGTGAAGTCGAGGTTTTGTTTTAAAAACCAAGTGTAGAAGGCGATACCCGTCTTGAAATCATCTTTACTTAATACCGAATGAACACTGATGTGATACGGACGTAAACATGTATAATGTAGAAATTACCAGGCAGTATGTCTGATAACGCATTGTGTTCATCTTTGTACTTCTGCCGTCTCTTACACGTCTTCTGACTTGTTTGTTACAGATCGAAAACTGTATACTGGGATAGAAAGCCGCTCATTATTTAAGTAGGCAAACTTGCGCCAGTAAGCGCCATTCCACTGGAAGAGAAAGTATCCATAAACAAGTTGTCCTAATCTTGTCCTTCTTCCCTTACCAGAAGATGTCTCTGTTTAGCTTCCCATGTGCAAAACCACATAACTGTAAAATAAAACGAACTTGCTACGAAGTTACCGCCTGGGATGAAAGCCCTTCTTATCTGTGAGTGGATACGGCACTGAAACCGCTTCATCGCCCAAGGCAGTGCTGTTGTAGCCGGATCTCACAGCCGGAGGAAACCTCCCTCCTTTCTCCCTCTTCCACCCACACGCTATCTCCCCTTCCCCTGACATCATCTCATTGCATAGTAATGCCACGTAGAACTGCCAACATTGCTCCACCCCCGCCCCAACCCTTCTGAAGTCAGCTTTAATATGCTTTTTTTATAGTAATCTCTCTGTCTACGGTCTTACTGCCACTTGACAAACATTTCTCTCGTCCGTTGTTTTCATAACATGGCCGCCTCAGATTAGCGGTACAAAACGTAAAGATTATTGGCACTGGGGCAACTTATAAATGAAATAATTAGCAGCATCATAGACGTAATAGTTTCGATTCCAAAGAAAGCAAGTGTGTGGGTGTGAACATTAATTATTAAGTTATGGTTGCAAAATACTAACACGAATTATTTACAGAAGAATAGAAAAACTGGTAGAAGTCGATCTCGGGGAAGAACAGTTTGGATTCGAGAGAAATGTACGACTACCCGATGCAGTACTAACCCTACGACTTATCTTAGAAAGTAGGTTAAGGGAAGGTAAACCTACATGTACAGATTCTGTCGATTTGGAGAAAGCTTTTGACAACAAAGACTGGAATACACTCTTTGAAACTCTGAAGGCAGCAGGAGTAACACGCAGGAAGCGAAAGATTATTTACAGCTTGCACAGAAAGCAGACGGCAATTGTAAGAGTCGAGATGCACGAAAGATAAGCTGTGGTTGAGAAGGGAGTGACACAAGGTTGCAGCCTATCTTACATTGAGAAAGCAGTAAAGGAAACCAAACAAGAATTTGGAGAAGGAATTAAAGTTCAGGGAGAAGAAATAAAACTTGAGGTTTGCTGATAACATTGAAATTCTATCAGAGACAGCAAACGACGTGGAAAAGTAGTTGAACGGAATGGACAGTATCTGAAAGAGGGACATAATATGAACATCAACAAAATCAAAACAAGGATAATGTAATGTAGTGGAATTAAATTAGGCTATGATCACAGAATTAGACTAGGAACGAGAAACTGAAACTAGTAGATGAGTTTTGCTATTTTGGCAGTAGAGTAAATAACGATAGCCGAAGCTAAGAGAATATAAAATGTAGAATGGCAATGGCAAGAAAAGCGTTTGTGAAGAAGAGAAATTTGTTAACGCCGAATATAGGTGTAAGTGTTATGACGTCTTTTCTGGAGGTATTTGTCCTGAGTGTAGCGTGGTATGGAAGTGAGAAGTAGACGATAAACAGTGCAGACAAGAATAGAGCAGAAGCTTTTGAAATGTAGTGTCACACAAGAATGCTGAAGATTAGATGGGGAGATCATGTAACCAACGAGGTACTGAATAGAGCTGGGGAGAAAATAAATTTGTGACATAACTTGAGACTTTCTGAGACATCAAGGGATCATCAATTTAGTATTAGAGGGAACTGTGGGGGAAAAACTGCAGGAGACCACGAGGTGAATACACTAAGCAAGTTCAAAAGGATGTAGGTTGCAGCAGTTATTCGGAGAGAAGAGTTTCGCACAAGAGCTATGGTGAGCTGTATGAACCCAGCCCTCGGAGTGAATACTACAAATCAACATCAATATAGATGCTACCTGCTTTGTTTGTAAGATGAATTAATGTGCACTCAGAAATGAAGATACAAAGGGTTTTTCTATCAGCACGAAGCCGCGTGGGAGGAAATGGTCTGGCTGTTGGTGAGGAAAAAATCCATCATACTGCTAGTGATATCTAGCGGAAGCACCGAAGTGAACATCGGCAGTCTGAAATGGGGTCCTAGCCACTGTACGTCCTAGAATGACAACTCCATATAAACCGATATCAGATCACGAATTCAGAAGGCTAACAGATGTTACCATTGCCTTATGACAGTTTTCAAAAGCAGTTTACCTTCAAGGGAATCTAAGTTGTACATATACAGGTCATGAACTGAACCAGTTTTAACCTGCGGATCTCCTAAAGAAGAAAGAAAGGTAATTGCAGACCATTTTATCCATGCTGAAACATGTCGAATTCAGTGGTTGTTACTCAGTTAAGAACTACTAATGGAGACCAGAACCAGCATTAACACTTTTAGAAAAATATCGGACCTGAAGCTGCAACTGTCATCATTACTGTGACATGTGTCTCTGTTGATTGTGTAATATGTGTGCTGTTTACGCGTAAATACTTCGTGATTCCTCCGAGAAGTGTGTAACAATCAAAACAAGACTAAAAATCGCTCTAAGCACTATGGTCATCAGTCCCCTAGACTTACAGCTACGTAAACCTAACTAACCTAAGGACATCAAACATCCATGCCCGAGGCAGGATTCGAACCTGCGACCGTAACGGTCGCGTGGTTCCAGACTGAAGCGCCTAGAACCGCTCGGCCACACCGGCCGGCACTGCGTGGAAGTTTCCAAGGTAAACCATAATGACGAACGTACCCCCCCCCCCCCCCCAACCCTTCTACTTCTTCTTTACGAAAAAAAATTAATGAAACTTGTTTCCAACACACGGTTTCGAACCAACTGCTTTGCATCGAGCGTCACAGCGTCACTAGCGTTTAGTGAATTCTGGAAATGCTGCGTGTTTTGCAAAAGTCTTTCGTTTGTGATAAACAGTGCATGTTTAATGCATATTTGCAAATCGTAATAGTCAGGCAAATGTCAAAATGTCAGTTCATGCAACTAATTACATTACAAGTTTCAAAATATTATGTCAGGTAATTAATTATATGCTAAGTAATTACTGTTTAATTAACACCTAACGTTCGATGCGTGTAGTTAAATAACAAAACTAGTATTTCTCACTGCACATACATAGTGCTGTGATATATTCCTAAAATCTTTATTTATAAATCACATATTAAATGACTGACGGGTCCTAAATACTTCTGCAGCACGTTTTGCCTACCACATCTGCAACAAATCAACAGTAATACTTGGCAATGACTTTTTTATGTGACAAAAACGTCACGACTGCACCGCTTCGTCTCTAGGTGTCCATGAAGGTTGTGACGCTGATGATGTTCCGAGATGTCGTTCAAATTGCCGTGTGATGAATATTGTTTTGGAGATGTTGCTGAAAATGTCGTCCGTTTACATTAATGCCCAAGTGGTGCCTGACTGCTAATGGTTGTGTAAGAGTCTAAAAATAACCAGCCGTTTCACGAATAATGGCTGCAACTTCATACAGAGGTCATCAATCCCCTAGATTTAGAACTACTTAAACCTAACTAACCTAAGGACATCACACACATCCATGCCCGAGGCAGGATTCGAACCTGCGACCGTAGCAGCTGCGCGGTTCCGGACTGAAGGGCCTAGAACCGCTCGGCCACAGAGGCCGGCGACGGTTACAGTAGGGTAATATAGTAGCACACCTCAGGAAACAGTGGAGCAATTTCAACCAAATTTTCTATATATACACTCCTGGAAATGGAAAAAAGAACACATTGACACCGGTGTGTCAGACCCACCATACTTGCTCCGGACATTGCGAGAGGGCTGTACAAGCAATGATCACACGCACGGCACAGCGGACACACCAGGAACCGCGGTGTTGGCCGTCGAATGGCGCTAGCTGCGCAGCATTTATGCACCGCCGCCGTCAGTGTCAGCCAGTTTGCCGTGGCATACGGAGCTCCATCGCAGTCTTTAACACTGGTAGCATGCCGCGACAGCGTGGACGTGAACCGTATCTGCAGTTGACGGACTTTGAGCGAGGGCGTATAGTGGGCATGCGGGAGGCCGGGTGGACGTACCGCCGAATTGCTCAACACGTGGGGCGTGAGGTCTCCACAGTACATCGATGTTGTCGGCAGTGGTCGGCGGAAGGTGCAAGTGCCCGTCGACCTGGGACCGGACCGCAGCGACGCACGGATGCACGCCAAGACCGTAGGATCCTACGCAGTGCCGTAGGGGACCGCACCGCCACTTCCCAGCAAATTAGGGACACTGTTGCTCCTGGGGTATCGGCGAGGACCATTCGCAACCGTCTCCATGAAGCTGGGCTACGGTCCCGCACACCGTTAGGCCGTCTTCCGCTCACGCCCCAACATCGTGCAGCCCGCCTCCAGTGGTGTCGCGACAGGCGTGAATGGAGGGACGAATGGAGACGTGTCGTCTTCAGCGATGAGAGTCGCTTCTGCCTTGGTGCCAATGATGGTCGTATGCGTGTTTGGCGCCGTGCAGGTGAGCGCCACAATCAGGACTGCATACGACCGAGGCACACAGGGCCAACACCCGGCATCATGGTGTGGGGAGCGATCTCCTACACTGGCCGTACACCACTGGTGATCGTCGAGGGGACACTGAATAGTGCACGGTACATCCAAACCGTCATCGAACCCATCGTTCTACCATTCCTAGACCGGCAAGGGAACTTGCTGTTCCAACAGGACAATGCACGTCCGCATGTATCCCGTGCCACCCAACGTGCTCTAGAAGGTGTAAGTCAACTACCCTGGCCAGCAAGATCTCCGGATCTGTCCCCCATTGAGCATGTTTGGGACTGGATGAAGCGTCGTCTCACGCGGTCTGCACGTCCAGCACGAACGCTGGTCCAACTGAGGCGCCAGGTGGAAATGGCATGGCAAGCCGTTCCACAGGACTACATCCAGCATCTCTACGATCGTCTCCATGGGAGAATAGCAGCCTGCATTGCTGCGAAAGGTGGATATACACTGTACTAGTGCCGACATTGTGCATGCTCTGTTGCCTGTGTCTATGTGCCTGTGGTTCTGTCAGTGTGATCATGTGATGTATCTGACCCCAGGAATGTGTCAATAAAGTTTCCCCTTCCTGGGACAATGAATTCACGGTGTTCTTATTTCAATTTCCAGGAGTGTATTTTCTACATACAGAAAACCTGCGTGGGTAATACAGAGTGTTCTAAAATTCCCGTTGCCAACTTCTAGGACATGTACAGGAGAGTGAGTACTTAATATTTTGAATAAAAACCCATGTCCGGAAACGTACCGTTTCCATTCTACGACGGCTTCAGTTCAATTGTTTAACTCATCCACTTCTGGCTGAGAAAGTGAAAGGAAAGATCCATATATCACTTAAGCACATTTTTTTTTATTAACACTTAAACATTAGGTTTTTCCATTATTCCGAAAGAAAAAAGAACCCGGCGTACTGTACGTACAGACAGTACTGATGCATTACAACATTGGCTCTATGTGGCGACCACCACGTTATTAGAGACCTTGTACCTACGAAGCATATTCTGGTGCACACTCTCCACCCCAACTGGTGTCTCTTCAGTATCTGGTGCGGTGGCCAGAACTCGTATCAGCAGATCTTCCTTTGTGTCTTCAGGAATATTGTAGCAAGGGAGACAGTAAGTGACATCAGGTCACCGTCTGACGTAGCACACATCATTCTGTCTACTCAACTGCGTACCAGAACAAGCAACTCTGACTTTTATCTTTCCCTCAGCAGACATGGACGCGTAACATACCTGAACTGAAATCGTCGTAGAGCGGAAACGGTACGTTGCCGGACATGGGTTGATGTTCAGATTATTATGTACGCACTCCCCTCTGTAAGTCCTAGAAATCTGCGACGAGAATTTCTCAAAACCCCTTATATTCCACCTACCGCCCCTATTGGTATGCGTGGAGATGGGCAGCCTTTACATGTAAAAATACACTCTAAGGGAAAAAAAGCTACACCATGATGGAATTATCCGAATGGGATGGAAATCGGTAGATGTGATGTACATGTACCGACATACAAATGGTTACAATTTCAGAAAAAACTGGATGACTTATATAAGAGTAAGAGCTTGACAAACTGAGCAAGTCAGTAACGCGCTGGTCCACCGCTTGCCCTCATGCAAGCAGTTATTCGGCTTGGCTTTGACTGATAGTTGTTGGATGTTCCCCTGAGGGATATCGTGCCACATTCTGGCGCATTAGATCGTCAAAATGCCGAGTTAGTTGCACAGCCCTGCCCATAATGTTTCAAACGTTCTGAATTTGGGAGATATCCGGTGACCTTCCTGGCCAAGGTAGGGTTTAGCAAGCACGAAGACAAGCAGGAGAAACTCTCGACTATTATATCTGTGAACTGTAAGGCGAAGATGGCTTGCCATGAAGGGCAACAAAGTGTGGCGCATAATATAGTCGACGTACCACTATGCTGTAAGGGTGTTGCCAATGACGACCGACGGTATCCTGCTATGAAATAAAGTGGTATCCCAACCACCACTCCTGGTTGTCGGGCCATATGGCTGGCGAGAGACAGGTTGGTACTCCACCACTGTGCAGGGCGTCTCAGATGGCTCTGAGCACTATGGGACTTAACATCTATGGTCATCAGTCCCCTAGAACTTAGAACTACTTAAACCTAACTAAACTAAGGACAGCACACAACACCCAGTCATCACGAGGCAGAGAAAATCCCTGACCCCGCCGGGAATCGAACCCGGGAACCCGGGCGTGGGAAGCGAGAACGCTACCGCACGACCACGAGTTGCGGACCAGGGCGTCTCCAGACACATCTTCGGCCTGGAATCTCATTGACTGGAGTAGAATTATCTTCAGTGATGATTTTCGCTTCGAATTGAGCCCCGATGACCAGTGAAGTCGTGTCTGGAGACGCCCTGAATAGCAGTAGGATACCAAAATGTCTTACGCCTGCTGAAAATCACCATTAATGGTCTGAGATGCCATTTCTTTTCATAGCAGGACGCCTGTGGTTGTCATCTGCTGCACCCATACAGCACAGGGATACGTTGACCATATTCTGTGCCCTGTTTTGTTGCCCTTCGTGGCAAGCCATTCTTCGCTTATATTTTACCAAGACAGTGCCCACCCACACACGGTGAGAGTTTCTACTGGTTGTCTTCGAGATTGCCATATCCTACTTTGGCCAGCTAGGTTGGCGGACCTTTTCCCAATTGAGAACGTTTGGAGCATTATGTGCAAGTCCCTCTACCATCTCGGGATTTTGACGACTTAACGCGCCAATTGGACAGAATTTGGGACGATATGCCTCAGGAAGACATCCAGCAACGCTGTCCATCACTGACAAGCCGTATAGCTGCTTCCGCAAGGACCAGAAATGGACCAATGCATTATTGACTTGCTCAGTTTGTGAATCTCTTTCTCTTGCATAAGTCACCCAGTTTCTCTGAGACTGTAATTTTTTTTTGTCTGTACATGTACATCAAACCCACGGACATTCGTCCCATTTGCATTATTCCTTCGTGCTGCATATACTATAACGACCAGTATTAGTATCCAGTCCACATCTTTTTTGGTCGCTAGGATCAGTGACAGTCCTGGAGAAGTTTCGCAGCTAGGTGTGTGTGTGTGTGTGTGTGTGTGTGTGTGTGTGTGTGTGTGTGTGTGTGTGTGCGTAGTATGGGGAGAGGGGCGGGGCTCAAAAACAGTGACATATCAAATGGCTCTGAGCAGTATGGGACTTAACTGCAGTGGTCATCAGTCCCCTAGAACTTAGAACTACTTAAACCTAACTAACCTAAGGACATCACACACATCCATGCCCGAGGCAGGATTCGAACCTGCGACCGTAGCGGTCGCGTGGTTCCAGACTGTAGCCCCTAGAACCGCTCGGCCACTCCGGCCGGCCAGTGACATATCGGCCCATCTCTGTAACGACTGAAGCATTTTCTACCAAGCTGGGCACACGTATCACATGGAACCTCGAAAAAAATTACTGTGACAGCGACACCCTCTAGCACAACTTTAGCTGAAGATGGCGTTGAAAAGGAGTGAAATAAAAGCGTAAGTAATGGATGCCGGAGCAATTTCAACAAAATTTGGTATGTACGTGACTCACTTTTGTGTAAAAAATCTGTGAGAACAAGATTCTTCTAATACCCCTAGTGATGGGGATGGGTATGGGAAAGTGGTGATATGAAAAATATTCTAAAACGACCTGTTGGAATTTCTTTCCTGTATTTATTCGCTTTGGAGTAGTTTTAAGCGTATGAAGTGCAATTTTTCTTTTATCTATGGTGTTGAATGTGCCAATGTGCAATATACAGGGTGATTCAAAAAGAATACCACAACTTTAAAAATGTGTATTTAGTGAAAGAAACATAATATAACCTTCTGTTATACATCATTACAAAGAGTATTTAAAAAGGTTTTTTTTCACTCAAAAACAAGTTCAGAGATGTTCAATATGGCCCCCTCCAGACACACGAGCAATATCAACCCGATACTCCAACTCGTTCCACACTCTCTGTAGCATATCAGGCGTAGCAGTTTGGATATCTGCTGTTATTTCTCGTTTCAAATCATCAATGGTGGCTGGGAGAGGTGGCCGAAACACCATATCCTTAACATACCCCCATAAGAAAAAATTGCAGGGGGTAAGATCAGGGCTTCTTGGAGGCCAGTGATGAAGTGCTCTGTCACGGGCTGCCTGGCGGCCGATCCATCGCCTCGGGTAGTTGACGTTCAGGTTTCATAACTAACCTTTTTCGTAGGACTCTCCATACAGTTGATTGTGGAATTTGCAGCTCTCTGCTAGCTCTGCGAGTCTATTTTCCTGGGCTGCGAACAAATGCTTGCTGGATGCGTGCTACATTTTCATCACTCGTTCTCGGCCGTCCAGAACTTTTCCCTTTGCACAAACACCCATTCTCTGTAAACTGTTTATACCAACGTTTAATACACCACCTATGAGGAGGTTTAACACCATACTTCGTTCGAAATGCACGCTGAACAACTGTCGTCGATTCACTTCTGCCGTACTCAATAACACAAAAAGCTTTCTGTTGAGAGGTTGCCATCTTAGCATCAGCTGACGCTGACGCCTAGTCAACAGCGCCTCAAACGAACAAATGTACAACTAAATGAAACTTTATAGCTCCCTTAATTCGCCGACAGATAGTGCTTAGCTCTGCCTTTTGTCGTTGCAGAGTTTTAAATTCCTAAAGTTGTGGTATTCTTTTTGAATCACCCTGTATATGTGCAATATATGTGACATACATGTACGTGAGAGAAGCCATGAGTCATATGCCAGTATTAGTATACCTTAAACAACGTAAGGCTTCAGAACTGTACCAAATGTCTTCAGGAGCTTATTCAGGGATGTGGCGCAATGTTTAGCGCACTAGATGCTCATTCATGGTTCAAATCCTCGTCCGGCCATCCACATGTACGTTTTCCGTGGTTTCACTAAAGACAAGCGACAGTGTGGTTCATATCACAAAAACATGGCCGTTTACCTTGTCCATACTTCGTCTAATACGAGACTGTGCTTCATTTCTCACTATCTCTTTGTTGATGAAGCGTTAAACCCTAATATTCATTCCATCCTTCCTTCCTTCAGGAATACTGAAATACTTCAGCGCCGTTTGGAACTGGGAGCATCAAATCGAAGTGTTAGCATGTGAATTTAGACCGAGTAAATAGTAGTAGTGCTAGTAATGTTGTGTGGCCGTTTGTGACTAATATGTCACGCAACCTATTCTGATAATGTAATATGTGCATCTCAATAGTCAGTACAATCAGTTCTTTGATACTGCAAGAAAAATGCAAATGATATCTACTACTGCCAATGACAGCACTGCTTGTTACTTCTTTGTCTTTTCCGTTTCTTACAGTGAGCGAGACCTGTTACTGTCTGCAGCCATGGAAGCCTTCTTTAGCTCGCTTATGACAAGTTAACTTGGAAGGACGAGTGTAATAAACATTTTCAGCGTTCGAAGCCATCCCTGAGCATATATAGAAGAGGAAAGTCGCTATGTCCCATGTGCCCACAGTAGGTGCATGGGGGGGGGGGGGGGGGGGGCGCATCTTGCATTCCATAAAAACTCTGTTGGGCGATATGCTAGAAGGAATTGATTTTGACAAGATAAGTTCTGTAAGCCATATGAAAAACTGAGAGCTTGAGACCTTGAGATAGGCCACTGGACTTTTACTATTCACCTTACTATTCAGTGTGATCGTGGGACTCGCGAAATAAAAATAAAAAGACTGTGTGAATCCTACTAACATGACAGAGAATCCAACACACTCACATGCGGAAGAGAGCGACGTACATTCTACAAGCTACACGTCGTCTGTGGTACAGAGGAAACTAGACTCATCGCCCTATGACCACAGAACTCTGTGTGTTGTCGTGGCACTAGATAACCTATGTAGATTCAGACAGTACATACACGACACTTGTTACACAGGCACCAGTATTTTGCCGTTGTTTATTGCCGGTAATACCCGGTATTCTATACAGGAACACAATATTATAACAATGACAGCCAACTTGCGGCTCAGTGTGTGTCTATAAATGTCACAGTACAATTTTAAAACGAAAGATAGCATCATTACGTAAGAGGCAAGTCAGCTCCGGACATGAGGTGTTTACACCACCGAGTTCAGACAACTATGTCCAATAATCACATCAACGCCAAAGGCAGAGTTAACTGAAATTTTGCACGTAAAGTGACAAAATGGAGTGAGATTCATATACGCCTGGGTGACAGCGCTAGGTACCCTGTCGATACCACGCTCATTTAGAGACGAGAATCTAATTGGATGAGAAGAAATTCAATGCGGTAATCGGCCTACGCTAATGAGGCGTAACAGCGTCCATTTGTGGTTATGCAGGACTACAATGAAAAATCTAATTAACGATCCCTGCTCTGGAAGTGGGATCCCGCTCTAATCGAATAAGAACCGAACTTCATTATCGTCGCGTCGTTTCGCTGCTTTTCTTTGGAGCTTACGACGCTATCATTACGGTTACGTTACCTAAATATTATTAACTAATGAAGGAAACGGGAAACGCACGTAATTATGTTTGGGACAACGTAAAAAATTCTCGATCAGGCACTGAGATTGCGTGGATATCATGAACTTATCTTTTTACTGTGTTAGTACAAGTTGCACGAGAACTTAAAGTAAAATAGTAACCTGTTTTGCATAATAGTTTTATTTTTGTTCGGCTTTTTAAAGTAGACGTGTAATGTAATCACTCTGATGGATACTCAGGCGTCATTGCCGGCCGAAGTGGCCGTGCGGTTAAAGGCGCTGCAGTCTGGAACCGCAAGACCGCTACGGTCGCAGGTTCGAATCCTGCCTCGGGCATGGATGTTTGTGATGTCCTTAGGTTAGTTAGGTTTAACTAGTTCTAAGTTCTAGGGGACTAATAACCTCAGCAGTTGAGTCCCATAGTGCTCAGAGCCGTTTGAACCATTTGAACCAACTCAGGCGTCATTAAATTCTTGGTTTTGAACTGTTTTTCTTCAACGGAGATTTAACCATAGTTTGTGAAGAAGTCTGTTACTTCGTTTTCAACAGTTAAGAAATGAGCATCGGAAATGAAACGTAGCCATAGTTTTCTTGAAGCTGATACACGCAAACAATGTCCCAAAACGGTATACTCACAAGAGAACCTCCCCATCGCACCCCCCTCAGATTTAGTTATAAGTTGGCACAGTGGATAGGCCTTGAAAAACTGAACACAGATCAATCGAGAAAACAGGAAGAAGTTGTGTGGAACTTTGAAAAAAATCAGCAAAATACACAAACTGAGTAGTCCATCCGGAAGATAGGCAACATCAAGGATAATGTGAGCTCATGAGCGCTGTGGTCCCGTGGTTAGCGTGAGCAGCTGTGGAACGAGACGTCCTTAGTTCAAGTCTTCACTCGAGTAAAAAGTTTTCTTTCTTTATTTTCGCAGTTATGATCTGTCCGTTCGTTCATTGACGTCTCTGTTCACTGTAATAAGTTTAGTGTCTGTATTTTGCGACCGCGACCGCGATTAGTAGACGAAAGGACGTGCCTCTCCAATGGGAACCGAAAACATTTCATCGCAAGGTCATAGGTCAACCGATTCCTCCACAGGAAAACACGTCTGATATATTCTGTACGACACTGCTGACGGCATGAGCGTCACATGACAGGAATATGTTGTCGACCCACCTAACTTGTACACTTGGCGAACGGGTAAAAAGATTCTTCTACCTTGCCCGATTTAGGTTTTCTTGTGGATGTGATAATCACTCCCAAAAAGTGATGAAAACGTAAGAGTTTGTCACATAAACTGCAACAAATGATTGGAACAGTTTCACAGTCGCACAGTTTTCCCTGTGCTCTGTCAAAACATACGTTTTTAACGTTTTCAAAATTTTCCGTGTGTAGACCGTCAAATCCTGCATATGTCCAAGCAAATCTGAACATGTCCTGGAATTTTGGAGAGTAAAGTTGATTGTGTGTGAGTGCCTGAACTTTGATAATTGTCTGAAAATAAAAAATTAAAATTTTCACTCGAGGTAAGACTTGAACCAAAGACCTCTCGTTCCGCAACTGCTCACGCTAATCACGAGACCACGGCGCTCCTGAGCTCACACTCTCGTTGAAGTTGCCTATGTTGCCATGGACTACTCAGTTTGCATATTTTGCTTATTTTTTTCATAGTTCCATACAACTTCTTTCTGTTTTCTCGATTGATCTGTGTTCAGTTTTTCAAGGCCTATTATCCACTGTGCCAACTTATAACTAAATCTGAGGGGGGTGCGATGGGGAGGTTCCCTTGTCAGATGAAAACGTTGAGTAAGGGCACATACTGTATTGGGTGATAAGGGAAGAAATGTATACATAACATCTGGCGCCATAAGCATACCAGTATGAATAGTACGATACTTTTTTTCGTGTAGAAATAACTTTGTGCAAAGAGGGTATCACTTTCGTTGAATTATAAACAAAAGAAATGCCAATGAGATATGGTTCAACCACTTCGTGTCAGAAACGAAACTGCAAGAAAAACAGTGTCACTGCATTAAGAAAACGGGAATTCGATTTCAGCTGCCAGAAAGGTTATATACCGGGTGATCAGAAGTCAGTATAAATTTGAAAACTTAATAAACCACGGAATAATGTAGATAGAGAGGTGTAAATTGACACACATGCTTGGAATGACATGGGGTTTTATTAGAACCAAAAAATAATATACAAACGTTCAAAAAATGTGCGACACATGGCGCTTCATCTGATCAGAATAGCAATAATTAGCATAAAAAAGTAAGACAAAACAAAGATGATGTTCTTTACAGGAAATGCTCAATATGTCTACCGTCATTCCTCAACAATAGCTGTAATCGAGGAATAATGTTGTGAACAGCACTGTAAAGCATGTCCGGTGTTATGGTGAAGCATTGGCGTCGGATGTTGTCTTTCAGCATCCCTAGATATGTCGGTCGATCACGATACATTTGCGACTTCAGGTAACCCCAAAGTCAATAATAGCACGGACTGAGGTCTGGGGACCTGGGAGGCCAAGCGTGACGAAAGTGGCGGCTGAGCACACGATCATCTTCAAACGACGCGCGCAAGAGCTCTTTCACGCGTCTAGCATACTTTGTTTTTTGTTTTTTTTGGTTCTAATAAAACCAGATGTCATTCCAAGCATGTGTGTCAATTTTTACCTCTCTATCTGCATTATTCCGTGGTTTATTGAGTTTTCTAATTTATACTGACCTTTTGGTCACCCGGTGCAGACAGTGTTTCATTGGATACAAAAATATTTTTACCGAATACCTCGGAATGGCTAAAACTATAGCTGGTGAAAACTCGGTAAGTGTTCTACGTCAAATTATTAGAAGTATTAGAAGAGGCGTAAGTTGGAATACAACGAATAAAATCTTTCCTGTAGAAATGCACGTGCCCAGAAAGATGCTTTGGCAATGAGAAAATAGGGATTTGAAATATGAATTTTAGAAATGCCCAACCTATTCACCAGTTTTACCGCATCCTGATTTACAACTATTCTCATATCTAAAGAAGTATGTGACAAGAAAATATTTTGAGTCCAGTGAAAAAGTTGCGGAAGTGGTAAATGGATATTTTTCAGACCTTCTTGAGATACATTTCAGGCGGAAAGTTATTCATAGAAAGAAATAATTAACAATTTACATTTATATAAAAAATGGTTCAAATGGCTCTGAGCACTATGGGACTTAACATCTGTGGTCATCAGTCCCCTAGAACTTAGAACTACTTAAACCTAACTAACCTAAGGACATCACACACGTCCATGCCCGATGCAGGATTCGAACCTGTGACCTTAGCGGTCACGCGGTTCCAGACTGAAGCGCCTAGAAGCGCACGGCCACACCGGCCGGCTACATTTATATAAAAGGAGTCTGTATCGAATATTAAATATATTTTTTCTCTTGAAAACGTAGTACTGTACCTGCTCTAGGACTTTTAAACTTGACTTTGCATGTAGAATTAAAGCGAAATGTACCGACAAATCGCCGGTAGTAGTTGTGGATAATCGATTGAGTGCCTCGACGCAAGGAACGCATGGCATCTGGCGTCTCAGTAGTGACTATTTGTTTCCTTTAAAACAGTACCACAGCTTATGTTTTTAAAGATTTTTTCGCTTCCCAAACTAAGCTGTGTTTATTTCTGCCTTGTTAACGTACTCGCATATAGTAGCAGCTAACACGTCTGCTTTGAATTTGATCGAGAATGTTTCAAAAGTTATCCACGGACCTCTGTTTGATAGATCAAAATTAAGAGTGAATCATATCAGTCCGTCATTCACTACTCACTGATTATATGACTAATATTTTTACACACAACATTATCATGTAATGTGACTAATATTTCACTTTCTGGAGACCAATTAGTCTGTATGAAACAGGAGGCAATTTACAAAGACGCATACGAGGTGTGGCTAGAAAAAAACCGGACTAGTACTGGTGAAACAATAAAACGAATGCAATAAGGCTGAAAGTCGCATGGCCTGTCACGTGACTCTCGCTCCGCCTACTGCTCGAGTTTCATCTGCCTCCTGCACTCAGTCTGCCCGTGGCGTCTGTTTTAAGTAGTTGACGTTTTGTCTGTGCGTCGGAAAATGTTGAGTGTACAGAAAGAACAGCGTGTTAGCATCAAATTTTGTTTCAAACTAGGAAAATCTGCAAGTGAAACGTTTGTAATGTTACAACAAGTGTACGGCGATGATTGTTTATCGCAAACACAAGTGTTTGAGTGGTTTAAACGATTTAAACATGGCCGCGAAGACACCAGTGATGACACTCGCACTGGCAGACCATTGTCAGCAAAAACTGATGCAAACATTGAAAAAATCGGTAAACTTGTTCGACAAGATCGCCGTTTAACAATCAGAGCAGTGTCTGAGTTAACAGGAGTTGACAAGAAATGTGTTAGGCAGATTCTTCAGCAAAGTTTCAACATGAACAAAGTGTGTTCAAAAATGGTTCCAAAGTGTCTCACAATTGAACAGAAGGAACGCCGAAGAATGATTTGTTCTGACATCCTGGAAAACATTGAAAGTGATCCCACCTTCTTACAAAATGTTATTACTTGCGATGAATCGTGGTTTTTTACTTACGATCCCGAAACTAAACGCCAATCGATGCATTGGAAAACTCCTGGTTCTCCACGACAAAAAAAAGCACGAATGTCAAAATCGAAATTCAAGGCAATGATGATTGTTTTTTTTTTTGACATCAAAGGGATTGTGCACATTGATTGGGTACCAGAGGGACAAACAGTGAATCAACATTACTACATTAGCGTCCTGGCTACCCTACGTGAGCGAGTACGGAGAAAACGGAACGATTTGTGGAGAAAAAAGTCATGGATCCTTCACCAAGACAATGCCCCAGCTCACAGTGCGATGTCAGTGAAGACGTTTTTGGCAAAACACAACATTCCCATCTTAGATCATCCACCCTACTCACCTGATTTGGCACCCTGTGACTTTTTTCTTTTCCCTAAAGTCAAGTCAGCTTTGAAAGGAACTAGATTTGAGACTGTTGAAGCAGTAAAAGAAAAAGCGACGGAAGTAATGTATGGACTTACCGAAAATGATCTGCAGCATTGCTATGAACAGTGGAAAATTCGTATGGAGCGGTGTAGAGACCGAGGAGGAGAGTACATTGAAGGAGATAACATGAAATTGTAAATAATTGTAAATAAATGTTTTTTCCAGCATCAGTCCGGTTTTTTTTCTAGCCGCACCTCGTACAGTGCCAGTCAAATGTTCAAATGTGTGAAATCTTATGGGACTTAATTGCTAAGGTCATCAGTCGCTAAGCTACGTAACCTAAATTATCCTGGGTAGGTTGTGCTCAAAAACAATTGTTAAGAAAAATATTCAATATGTTGCGCCGTTTACGAGTTAATCAGCACTGAAGTTAACCAATCAGACCGTTGCGTGCGCAATTTCTAGTGTCCCGCCAGAGACGGTGACGCCAAACGTGTTCTTCGTTTGGTTTCCTAAAACCGAACGACAGGGCGATGCAAAAGTTGAACATGGAGCGGTAGTAAGGATCAAAACCCAGCCGAAGGCTGAGCAGTCTCCGGCGTTATCATTTACGCTATGAAAACAACTGACACTAGTTATATTTGGCGGGCCGCTTGAATTTGCGCGAGCAACGGCCTCATTGGCTAACTTCAATGGTAATTAATTCGGAAACGGTAAAACGTATAGATTTTTTTCTATACAATTATTTCTCAGCACAATCTACCCTGTAATACCATTATAAGCTTTTCAGACTGTTTCTGACCACCGTGTATATGCCCAGACTTCCAAAGTAATGGAATTCGGAGAAAAATATTCATTGAAATCTAGATGAGCTTCAAGTATTTATGATACGGTATAAGCAACAAAAATTGTATAGTCATTAATAAAAAATAACTAAAAGGCAGAACATGCAAGGAAATACAAGTGAAGTGTATAGATCCATCGCAGTTTCAACACTGATATGTAATTCTGCATCATAGAACTACTCACAGAATTGATTAGAACAAAATTACGGTAGCAGAGTAGATTTCTAAGGATTGGTAAAAGATGATGTTTATTATATTACTTCCCAAACATACTGAAATAAGGGCGAACTATTTAAATAGAGCCGACGATGAACTAGTTCTGACCAGTTGAAGTGTGTTAGCTAAAAGCATGTAAAAGGGGTTGAGGTAAGTATACAGGAACACTATATGAAATAATAACAGCCTGTCTACTAAATGGAGAAATAGATTTTCACAAACAGTTTTAGCTGAGGTGTTACTGATGAACAAAAATAGAATGGGATTGTAATCCTGACTGTGTGAAAGAAACGGTGTTTGTTCGATGGTAGTCAAGAAACTAATATGTTCTCTGTCCTATGTTTTATCATTATTCGTGGAATGCATTCCAATAATCGGCCAATACAATGCGTGCTACCGAACTAATGACAGTGATAAAAGTTTTACTGTAATCTGCCAAAGTTCATTTACCTAAGTGCTACTCTTGTGCTACTTACGACAATTTTGTAAGGCCTGCGTGTTATAGGCAACTATTAATATCACCATTGTTTGCCTTGATGTTGTAACCTGTATATGTCCTAAGATCCGATGATGGCGGCTTTAGTTTCGCCGAAACCGGTAACCATGGAGTAGAAATAATTCCTGCGATCTTGGTTACCAGTTTAATTGTTTTACATTTCTGTAATATAGTAGTCCATTTAACCTTGCACCATGCTTTTAGCTCGTTTCCAGAACGTTACCTGTGCATTCCCCAAGGGAAATGGCACTCTCTTCATTCAGGAGAGCAACATCGTGTTCCACTCTGCGTAGGAGAAAAGATTATGTAACAACTATGAGTAGAGGTACTGCTGAAAAGTTTAATTAAATGGAATACACTAGTCAGTCAACATATTTTATTCTCTATTCTTCAGATACAAAATAAATACCTTTCTTCACGAACCACTTTTATGCGTCACTTCAACATATCCTAAAACTGTATCCCATCGGCTGCAACGCAGATATGTAATCATCATTTGAAAAATAGATAGTCGAGATGGTGTGAATAGATAGTACAAGAAGTTACGGCAGTTCGTCGGGATTTGGTCTGGGTCAGTGGGTCTTACGGTAGATTCCATCTTCGAGTTCTCCCCACAGAACGAAATCAGGAAGAGTGGAATCGGAGGATCTGGTTGACCATTTAGCTTCAGTAATTCGTCAGATCTAACGAACAAGAATATTTTCGTTGGTGGTATTCACAGGAAACATCGGATTCCAGCAATCTTCCCTCTAAATTTTAGCTTATCTCTCAGACAATTTTGCCAAAAGTTTCAACGGCGGCATTAACAAGCATTATGGCGCCTTACCCGCCTTTTCAAGTGTTTTCGAATGGTAAAAAAACGCACCATTCCATAAATGAGTTTCATACCCTTCAATATATGGGCTTATAAAAAAGAGAAAACCACCAATCATGTAACAAAACGACGTGCCTCTCTGGGAATTATCATTTGTTTAAAAAAAAAAAGCGGTCTTACGCGAATCAATTTGTGTAAGGTAAACGTCCAATGATGGCAGTCGCGCGAGGTAGCCGCACGGCCTAAGGCGTCTTGTCACCGTTTGCGCGGCTCTTCCCATCGGAGGTTCGAGTCCTCCCTCGGGCATGAGTGTGTGTGTGTGTTGTCGTTAGTTTACGTTAGATTAAGTAGTGTGTAAGCTTAGGGACCGATGACCTCAGCAGGTTGGTTCCATAAGACCTCACCACAAATCTCTCCAATGACGGCAGTAAGGTGGCGGATAGTAATTTCTTGATACCGTAACGCTCAGTCAACATACCTCACTCTATTATATTTACGGAAAATGATTTAGAGGCAGAACGTAAAGTACTTAGAGATAGAAATGTTGATAAATCTTCAGAATTATATTGTAAATGGTCGGCACATCGAATGATTGCTCTACCATCTCTGTATCAGAAAACAGGGAAGAACTGATTGGTATCGAATTTGAACATTTTAAAAGACACAAAATATTTTTCCTCATCCATATACTTTTCAAGACATTACGTTCTATATTCACTAGGTTGTTAATTTGTTTTACACAACCTTTACTGTCTTATGTCCACAGTGCCATAGGATATACACTTTCAGAGTCTGTTGTTGTGTCTTGGTGCCCATTTATACATGTTTTATTTGACTATTAAACACGTATAATAAAGTTTCGGCTCGTTTCTCCTACGTATCTGCATGCCCGACAGGATAATATACAATAATTCTCTGATTTCTGTCCCCATCATATAATTATCGTCAGCTTGCAAAGGGTATGAACAGTGGTTGCTTGATAGGTAGGTAACTTTGATAATAGCTGTATATTCACTGTCTCACATCATCACTGAAAAAGTTTGATGGTATAGTACGCTTTGAGAGACACTATGACATGAATGCTGAATTACATTTAAAAACTATCGATGGTATTTAAAACTAACTGCACTTTTGAGATCTAACGACAAATAACAGAACCCGTTTGTGTAAACGTAAGGAATCGGTTTCAAAACTGACCGAAATAAATCTAGTTCACGAGGCTCTGTTATAAACGGTGTGCTAGCAAGACCCCGCGCGGTATCTCAGATTTTTCTATTTTGTTCGGCTACAGCAAGTCTCATCGTGTCTGACCTAGATTTTACGGCAGAGAAAACAGCGCTCCCGAAATGCTACGTCGGTAGAAAGTGTATGAGATAGAGTACGGTTCATGAGAAGTTGCAGTCCAATATCTGGGGTGAAGAACCCAGAAACATGTTGGCGACGGGATGAAAACACAGTGCACGAGATCCTTTCACCTAACTTGTCTGTTTAGCACATAGCAGGGGAAAGAAAAGTCTGGTGTTCGTAAAAAGATTTCTTTACTTTTTTTATTTCTACAGTGCTACTTAGGAGTACAGCAGCATGTCAGTATTGGCCCTTACTAGTTTATACTAAAATTTAAGCAGTAAGATGCACCTTATGTGTAGAATAACTGTGTTTTGCTTATAGGTAGTTTATAATTGTGAACTAGATATGTTTAGAAAATCCCTGCACGAGTTTTAAAAGTACACTACCGGTAAAAAAAACTAGAACACGTTGAATGATGATTCGATTTTGATCAGACGACAAAATATACAACATGGGGGATGGTAGATGTGCTGATAATGGTTTTAACTCTATTCGCAAGCAGATGACGTAGTGGCACAGGTACCTGAGCGCCATCTGTGTCTACCAACAAAAATGGGATGCTAATGATCATAAGACTCAGTGTGGTGCAGACGTGTAGGGCAGCAGGCAGCATGACACAGAGATGCACTCATACTTACTATAGCCAACTTAGCTAGTTTGGGAGGGGTCAAATTGTTGTCTTTCGAGTGGCGGGAAGGTCGCTTCGGATAACTGCTTACACAAATTGAATGTGTCATGTCAGTTTTGCTGCGATACTGGCAACAGCAGACTTGCGAGCATTCTCGCACTCGTGGAAGAGGTTCTGGCCGTGCCAAGACTGTCAGATTGTAATGGTACCTATAGCAGGCTGCTGAGCCTATACAGCTCAGATGAGAACAAATGTGTTTCCGCGGGTGTCAACACGAACTATTTTGAATCGGTTACTACACTACTGGCCATTAAAATTGCTACACCAAGAAGAAATGCAGATGATAAACGGGTATTCATTGGACAAATACATTTTACTAGAACTGACATGTGATTACATTTTCACGCAATTTGGATGCATAGATCCTGAGAATTCAGTACCCAGAACAACCACCTCTGGACGTAATAACGGCCTTTATACGCCTGGGCATTGAGTCAGACAGAGCCGGGATGGCGTGTACAGCTTCAACACGATACCACAGTTCATCAAGAGTAGTGACTGGCGTATTGTGACGAGCTAGTTGCTCGGCCACCATTGACCAGACGTTTTCAATTGGTGAGAGATCTGGAGACTGTGCTATCCAGGGCAGCAGTCGAACATTTTCTGTATCCAGAAAGGCCCGTACAGGACCTGCAACATGCGGTCGTGCATTATCCTGCTGAAATGTAGGGTTTCGCAGGGATCGAATGAAGGGTAGAGCCACGGGTTATAACACATCTGAAATGTAACGTCCACTGTTCAAAGTGCAGTCAATGCGAACAAGAGGTGATAGAGACGTGAACCTGGATTCATCCGAAAAAATTAGGTTTTGCCATTCGTGCACCCAGATTCGTCGTTAAGTAGACCACCGCAGGCGCTCCTGTCTGTGATACAGCATCAAGGGTAACCGCAGCCAAGATCTCCGAGCTGATAGTCCATGCTGCTGCAAACGTCGTCGAACTGTTAGTGCAGAAGGTTGTTGTCTTGCAAACGTCCCCATCTGTTGACTCAGGGATCGAGACGTAGCTGCACGATCCGTTACAGTCATGCGGATAAGATGCCTGTCATCTCTACTTCTAGTGACACGAGGCCGTAGGGACCCAGCACGACGTTCCGTATTACCCTCCTGAACCCACCGATTCCATATTCTGCTAACAGTTATTGGACCTCGACCGACGCGAGCAGCTATGTCGCGATACGATAAACCGCAATCGCGATAGGCTACAATCCGACCTTTATCAAGGCGCAAACGTGATGGTACGCATTTCTCCTCCTTACACGAGGTATCACAACAACGTTTCACAAGGCAACGCCTGTCAGCTGCTGTTTGTGTATGATAAATCGGTTGGAAACTTTCCTCATGTCAACACGTTGTAGGTGTCGCCACCGGCGGCAACCTCGCGTGAATGCTCTGAAAAGCTAATCATTTGCATATCAGAGCATCTTCGTCCTGTCGGTTAAATTTCGCGTCTGTAGCACGTCATCTTCGTGGTGTAGCAATTTTAGTGGCCACTAGTGTAGCAGTGAGACACACCTCTAGCCTGCCTTTCACTCACGCCATAGCGTTGACGTGCAGGACTGTACTGGTGCCATCAAAGGATCGCCAGGAGGATGAAACAGCACGCCGTTGCCGTCAGTGATGAAAGCATATTCTGCCTTAATGCAAGTGACAGTCGTCCAGACGTACGATGTTGACCTAGTGAGCGTTGTTTCTTACAGTACACTCGTCCGAGTGCACTGGTTCCATCAAACGCCTTATTACCTGCGGTACGATAAGCTACAACTTTCGTTCACCTTTCGTGTGAGGGAACTCTGTCCAGCACTCCATACGTGGAGCGTGTTGTGCGATGAGTTCTTCAGCCGTTCCTGCAACAGGCAGCTGATGTTATGCTCCAATGCTCGTCCACACACTGCTGTGAAACTGAACGTGCTCTCCAAGACGTGCAGGAGCCTCTCTGGCCAGCACAATCGTAGGACTTGTCTCAAGTCTAACACGTGCGGAACGTGACGGAACGACAAGTGACACGTAGGATTCGGCTACCAACTCTTACAGAGCTACGCGAACAGATCATGCAGGTGTGAAATACCGTATCCCGTGACAATATTCGCCGTCTGTATAATCGAATGCATGTCAGAGTCAGTCCCTGCGCTGTCGCCAATGGTGCCTATTCTGAGAACCAACATGGGTTTTCAGTATGAGACCATACCTGATATCTCACAACCGCTTGAGCTGCTGATCTGAAGATGTAGTCATTCCACATACTACATACGTTGTTTCTACTATAAATTTTGAATGAACTGCGAAACTTTCAATGGGTGTTTTAATTTTTTCCTTGCCATCTGTGTATATGTAGACGGCATTTTGGGTCTACTGCTAAAGGGACCGAGCTTACTCGTCGTCACCGATTTCGGCCAAATTTAGGTATGTGCTGGGCTTGGCCAGAAATGAAAATGACGGAAATGTGTGGTCCAGAAGGCCAAGCGTTTAGAAAAATGTGGTATTTTTGGCGCGGTTTGGATGAGGTGTGAGCTATCTATGTTAGCATAGGTTCCAGGCAATGGTCTGGGCACGGAAAGAGTACGGCACGTTAATCCAACAGTCGTGGGATTGACTTCTTATGCGTCAACTTTTTTTTTTTTACTTTCAATTTTTCCGAGACATACACAGCAAAAAACCGAGACATTGCTCAATATATTGTATCTGATGGGATGAAACCCTACGTGTAGGAGAACAAACTACTACTGCTGAATGGCTCTTGAAAGGGGGGGGGGCAAAGTCTACAATCATAGACGATATATTTCAAGATGAGGAAAGGTTGACTTCGTGAAGTATTAGAGTGACTCCTCCTCAGATGCATTCCGCTAGGGCAACCCTGTGATGTTCAGTTTTATCGTAAGCTCTTATGTCGTCGCGAGAGGAAAAGAAATCACATCCCGAAAAAACTGCATCAGAATACATTCCAACGTACATCATCACCTATCCTGGCCAATATTTGGCGAAATGATGCGTTTAGCGTGGTTTTCTGGCAAACTGTGCAATAAGAGAATCTTTTATTAATGTAAACAAAGTTTGTTTTTGCATATCAAATTTAAAATCATGATGTAATTGTAAAAATTCCGCATTTGTAACATGTGCAAGATAGCGAGAAAATTACTATTTCCTTTGTTTTTACGATCAATATTATTCCAGCATTTGAAAATCACCACCTGTAAAATAATAGAAATATCTAATTTTGCATACGAAGTTGTCCTATACGCTTTACAATCCCTTGCTCGAACTTTATTACCAAGCCCAAATTTTCCTTTGCCTTTCTTTTATAACGATGTTAATAAATACAACATACTGAGCATTATTTTGGTTTATTTGCAGTGTAAGTGATGTAAAAAGTGTAAGTAAAAGAAAAAGCTTCCGAGTAAGGAGTCTATCCCACAATCCTTGAATTACAGTTCCTCATCCTTTCCGCTGCGCCACCCGTTGCCTGGAACCTACACTAACAAAAATGGTTCATGCCTAGCCCGATCCACGCCAAAAAATGCTACGTTTTCTAAACGCTTGCCCATCTGGAGCTCCCACTTCTGTTGCTTTCTTTTGGGTCATGCCCTGCATAGATCATAAAGCTTGGACGTAATTGGCGATGACGAATAGGCGCGGTTCTCTTGAAAGCTAACGTACAACCAACAACGTGTCTTGGCATTGACAATATAGTATAATCGATGTAGAAGTTGCGCATTTGATATAATGGCAGTCAAGATGTCGATAAATTCTCGTGAGAAGTTAACATAATAGTAGTATTGCTACAAAGAAACTCACACAAGCCAGAACGACTAAAAGAACAACACTTACGACAAATGCGTTTAAAGTATGTTGCAGTCAAAACATAAGAGGTGACTTAGGACAGGGTTGTCGTTGAAGACGCATGTGGTTGCCGCTGGATTGCATGATCGTAGATAGTCGTACGTCTCTTTTGTAAGCCGATAAGTGACTCCTCCCCACGTCTCACATAAAAAAACTTTCGATGGTACAACAAATGTTTATCATATAGTCTCGGCTGAAGTTAAGATTGCACTTACTCTTATACATGCGCCCAAAACGATTTTGCTGTAAAGATTTCGTAGATACGGCGGCGTCGTTTGTATGTCCTACGCCGTAAGAGTTTACACAGAACTTATGGTTCTTAGTTGCTAAAGAGTCCTTTAATACGCAAACACTCCAACAACTACTCAGACCGTTACACCCTTGGTCTTGTTTGGAAACGCGCATACAGCAGTGCGTGGCGATGACTAAGCCAACGAATTATGTCGATTGTAACATCCTATGGACTCCCACCTGAACTTGATGTCGTGTATGGCCGTATCTAAATCAGACCTGACAACTAACTATAGCGTTGGAAATATATCGGTCAAAGAAGAGATTTGAGGGCAGACCCTAAAGTCTGAGAATATGACATGTCAGGCTGCGGAGATTTATACTCGTAATACATCATCTCGAGGTAGGTTAATCATTTACGGAAAGCCGTACGACCGCAGAGGATCCAAATCAATGGTTTGTGGCATGTTTCAAAGCAAGACGTAAATACTTAGGTAACTGAAACTTTACACGTAAATTAAAGGGGATTACTGCTGTCAGCTGCAGTGGGACATTAAGCGGAATTAGCGGCAACGAGTGAAAATTTGTACCGGACTGGGATTCGAATCCGGTATCTCCCGCTTACTAGGCAGATGCGTTGATCACTTGCACCGTCCGGGCCACAGTGTTATCGTAACTGCACGGACTATCTCGGCACGCCTCACATCCAATCCGCATTCCCATCCTGCGCCTCCTGTCCGCTGCCCCTGGCCATTTTACTCCCGCCCGCCACTCCGAGATTTCCACTAGAAGTCTGACGTATTTGTGCGTCCTTCTGAAGAAGGTCCATCCATAGCCCATCTAGGTGAATCCATTATATCAATGCGTGGTGTGTGGTCTTTCGGAAAATCATATATCTGATTCGCCTAGATGGGAAACGGATCCACCATCTCCTATCCACAGTAGTACAGGGTTATTACAAATGATTGAAGCGATTTCACAGCTCTACAATAACTTTATTATTTGAGATATTTTCACAATGCTTTGCACACACATACAAAAACTCAAAAAGTTTTTTTAGGCGCTCACAAATGTTCGATATGTGCCCCTTTAGTGATTCGGCAGACATCAAGCCGATGATCAAGTTCCTCCCACACTCGGCGCAGCATGTCCCCATCAATGAGTTCGAAAGCATCGTTGATGCGAGCTCGCAGTTCTGGCACGTTTCTTGGTAGAGGAGGTTTAAACACTGAATCTTTCACATAACCCCACAGAAAGAAATCGCATGGGGTTAAGTCGGGAGAGCGTGGAGGCCATGACATGAATTGTTGATCATGATCTCCACCACGACCGATCCATCGTTTTTCCAATCTCCTGTTTAAGAAATGCTTCTGCTTTAGCCTTTTCCGTAAGATTTTCCAAACTGTCGGCTGTGGTACGTTTAGCTCCCTGCTTGCTTTATTCGTCGACTTCCGCGGGCTACGCGCGAACCTTGCCCGCACGCGTTCAACCGTTTCTTCGCTCACTGCAGGCCGACCCGTTGATTTACCCTTACAGAGGCATCCAGAAGCTTTAAACTGCGCATACCATCGCCGAATGGAGTTAGCAGTTGGTGGATCTTTGTTGAACTTCGTCCTGAAGTGTCGTTGCACTGTTATGACTGACTGATGTGAGTGCATTTCAAGCACGACATACGCTTTCTCGGCTCCTGTCGCCATTTTGTCTCACTGCGCTCTCGAGTGCTCTGGCGGCAGAAACCTGAAGTGCGGCTTCAGCCGAACAAAACTTTATGAGTTTTTCTACGTATCTGTAGTGTGTCGTGACCATATGTCAATGAATGGAGCTACAGTGAATTTATGAAATCGCTTCAATCATTTGTAATAGCCCTGTATAAAGTTTTCTCTCAGTTAACGTCATTGACACGTTTTCTGTATTTAGTAACATGACAGATGAGAGTCGTGCAAAAAATATTATTTACACATAGAACAATACTCGCTGGCTGGGGCCCGAAGTTTAGTGACGGAGTACTATAAAAAAATTTATTCGCCTGTTTTTGGGCGCAGTTTGTAGAGCAGTCAATTCTTCCTTACGCTCAAAGGAAAAAAATGCGATAGGCATCTCTGCCCAAAATGTGCCTTGTGGAAGCGCTTGATTTCTTGAGACATTTTAGGACTGAGAGACTTTCAGAATCCGATCCCTCATAAATGTCGACGCTGTTAGATACCAAGCACCTGTTTCGATTTGACAAGCGTGGAACAACCTACATTCCTGTCTACATAAATACGCCACAGTCCAATCTCAGGGATCACTGAATATAAGCAATGGAGGGAAGGACAGCAATCGATCGCGAAATCCATTATTTTATTACTGCAGTTCTAGATTTCAACGATTACGCAATCATCTTCAGTGCATATAACAACAGATGACACTGGTCCAACGTGCCACGTAATAAAAAATAAGGGTGTAGAACTTACAGGAGTCTAACATAAACTCACGGACTCCTGTAAGCTCTGCAACAATATTATTTACTACGTGACACTTTAGACTAATTACACCTGTTGTTATGTGCACTGAAGTTGATTACCTAATAGTTGAAATATAGATTCGCTGTAATAAAACAACGGATTTTGTGATCGGTTCCTGTTTTCTCTCCATTATCTTTCTTCTTATTCTCATTATTCCTGTGCAATAGAAACAACGCATACAGCATTATTACTGCACAGTTTACCTCGGAAAATATTTTTCTTAACTTAGTCAACATGGCTCCGAAATAGCAATGTCGCATTTTTTTCAGATATCACAAATTAAGTTGCCTTACGGCGTCTAACACTTTCGTAACTTTATATCGATCTATTACCATCCTAGCAGAGCATCGCTTAATTTCTTCCAATGTCTGCTTTACAATGACCATAAGCACCGGAGCAGCACCCTAAAGTTTCACTGCTACCTTGTACGGGTTTTCCAAGCACAGGGATATGTACTACACTTTCCCAAATCCATCCAACAAATGAAGCCATCCGTTTCGTTTCGTTTGATAGGTCTTCGGGAAAAATTGTATTAATACAGTTGTCAATACTCACAACCCACTCGAAAACAAATGAACACAACCGCGCGGGGTTAGCCGAGCGGTCTGAGGCGCTGCAGTCATAGACTGTGCGGCTGATCCTGGCGGAGGTTCGAGTCCTCCCTCGGGCATGGGTGTGTGTGTTCGTCGTTAGGATAATTCAGGATAGTGTGTAAGCCTAGGGACTGATGACCTTAGCAGTTAAGTCCCATAAGATTTCACACACGTTTGAACATTTTTGAACAAATGAACAAACAAAACACTGTGCTAGGTGCCGAACATGTGAAAATGCAGTGCGCTCAACTTCCGTGAAAAAAAAAAAAAAATGCAGCAAACGCAGAAGAGGGTCACAGAAGCCGAAAGGTGAATGTACAACCAGCATTTTTTTGACTTCAACCTCCGCTAACAGCGAGGGAAGACGTATTGGGCTTCAGAACATGTAAACATGTGGGAAAACACCGTAAGTAGATCATAAACCAAACTGATAAAGAAATAAATATTTTCAATACATAGATACCAAAATGTAGAAGAATATTACATATACCGTATTCCAGAACGCCCACTGACGATGCTCTGTAAATAAAAGCACTTCCGCTGAACATTAGCCATTTACTATGACGTATCTTGAAGAGATTTGAGGAAACTGCGGAAAATCTAGATCAGTGCTGTCGAATGTAGATTTGAACCAGTCTATTAATCAGAGTCCGTGTCCAGACCTGGAAACATTGCTCCTCCTAGATCGGTGGGAATCTGAGAAAATTTACGTACGAAGGATGTGAACTCAACACTTACAGAAACACGAACTTGTACTGTACATGGCCAAACTCAGGAAATCTTACGTTTCAGTGTACATAAATGCTATGCTTACTTGAAGTGTCAGAAAGATATGAAACAATTAAGTTTCGTGAGGGGGATAGTTAGAGTCTTTAAAAGAATCACTGACTTTATCGAAATATTATTCAGAAGACCTACAAAATTCGTGGTCAGGAACATCACAATGGACAAGGGACAAATATAACCCGTAAGGATTCAATCTGCGCCTGTGCGTTAACACAGCGAAAGATTTGGAGCTCTCGTTAATTTTATTTCATAATCACGACTACCACACCCGCCTCCGTAGTTGCGGTCGCTAACGCACGCCTGTGTGGTGGCGTTTGACTCAGAGGTCACCCTGTTCGAATTTTGAAGGGGGATGAAGTTTTCACTACCAGCATTTGGTCGGCAAGGTGAGGAGGTGGTATTGCCGATCACGAGTCTTTGCACCAATGCCCTGGATTAAATTCGAAACTTCGCCGCAGTAGCTCATGAGGTGAGGGCATGTGACACTGTCGAAGATGATCACTTCTTCCCCCGGGTACGGGAAGCTCGGCAGCCACCTTGGCGCTATTCGAGAGGAGTAGCGTGTGTGCAGGCACCGGGTTTCTGTCAATCTCTCTCTCTCTCTCTCTCTCTCTCTCTCTCTCTCTCTCTCTCTCTGTCTCTCTTTCTCTCCATTCCGTTATCATCGTCATCATCATCATATACACTACTGGCCCTTAAAATTGCTACACCAAGAAGAAATGCTGATGATAAAAGAGTATTCATTGGACAAATATATTATACTAGAACTGACATGCGATTACATTTTCACGCAATTTGGGTACATAGGTTCTGAGAAATCAGTACCCAGAACAACCACCTCTCGCCGTAATAACGACCTTGATACGCCTGGGCATTGTGTCAAACAGAGCTGCACAGATACAGATGCCCATGCAGCTTCAACACGATACCACAGTTCATCAAGAGTAGTAACTGGCGTATTGTGACGAGCCAGTTGCTCGGCTACCATTGACCAGACGTTTTCAATTGGTCAGAGATCTGGAGAATGTGCTGGCCAGGACATTTTCTGTATCGACAACATGCAACCTGCAACATGCGGTCGTGCATCATCCTGCTGAAATGTACGGTTTCGCTGGGATCGAATGAAAGGTAGAGTCACAGGTCGTAACACATCTGAAATATAACGTCCACTGTTCAAAGTGCCGTCAATGCGAACAAGAGGTGACCGAGACGTGTAACCAATGGCACCCCATACCATCACGCCAGGTGATACGCCAGTATGGCAATGACGACTACACGCTTCCAATGATCGTTCACCGCGATGTTGCCAAACACGGATGCGACCATCATGATGCTGTAAACAGAATCTGGATTCATCCGAAAAAATGACGTTTTGCCATTCGTGCACCCAGGTTCGTCGTTGAGTACACCATCGTAGGCGCTCCTGTCTGTGATGCAGCGTCAAGGGTAACTACAGCCATGGTCTCCGAGCTGATGGTCCATGCTGCTGCAAACGTCGTCGAACTGTTCGTGCAGATTGTTGTTGTCTTGCAAACGTCCCCATCTGTTGACTCAGGGATCGAGACGTGGCTGCGCGATCCGTTACAGCCATGCGGATAAGATGCCTGTCATCTCGACAGCTAGTGATACGAGGCCGTTGGGATCCAGCTCGGCGTTCCGTATTACCCTCCTGAGCCCACCGATTCCATATTCTGCTAAAAGTCATTGGATCTTGACCAACGCGAGCAGCAATGTCGCAATACGGTAAACCGCAATCACGATAGGCTACAATCCGACCTTTATCAAAGTCGGAAACGTGATGGTACGCATTTCTCATCCTTAGATGAGGCATCACAACAACGTTTCACCAGGCAACGCCGGTCAACTGCTGTTTGTGTATGAGAAATCGGTTGGAAACTTTCCTCGTGTCAGCACGTTGTAGGTGTCTCCACCGGCGCCAACCTTGTGTGAATGCTCTGAAAAGCCAATCATTTGCATATCACAGCATCTTTTTCCTGTCGGTTAAATTTCGCGTCTGTAGCACGTCATCTTCGTGGTGTTGCAATTTTAATGGCCAGTAATGTAGCATGACGCAACACACGCATCATTACACTCACCAACACACTAAAGATACATATACGACACATATTTCACATATCAGCAAGGAAAGAACCATTGCGCGCAGGAATAACATACCTCCAGACAAGCTATTAAACTCGCTCCGTGATATATCCCAGCCAATAATGCCATAAGACATTCAGATTCTTAGTACTACTACTTCTGATGATGCTCATGCTGCTGCTACTAAGGAAAAACTGCCACTAATTACAACTACAAGAGCAGTATCCATTTTTGTTTTATTGGTACATCGGAACATTTTTTTACGGCAATACACCGTTTGCAACACCGAAGCGTGGACGAATTAGAACATCAACACAAACGTTTGTTAGTTTCTACAGTAAGCTTTAAGAAAGACAGGTACAAGGAATATGAGGCACCGTTTCGTGCCCTGCTGACCTTTCTTCCGTGCCCGCCGTTAATATAAAAGGACGACCCCAGGCAGAAGAGCAACCACTTCTGCTTTCACATTTAAACTCGTGACCCACATACGCGGCACCATAAATTCAATGCTAACTCGGTCACTTGCTCACTGAATGGGGACTAAAGAAATGTGATCGATGGTGTTGCGTGGAGAAACCGACGTGCACTGTCCTCCGCAAATAGCGTCACAAATTCCTTTTGCGTTCTTACCCTGTTTATAGCACTCGCTACGCTACGCGACTTTGACCTACATTGAAGTTTTCGGTCCCATCCACTGCAGTCGTAAAACCACTCACAGTCACTGCTTTAAAGTAATGTTACTCGAATCACGTAGTTTCTAAATTTTAGGAGGGATTGTTGAGGAATAGGGAATGGCGTTCGCTATAAACGATAAAATGTCGGCAATCCCGTAAATAAAATAAAATCTGTTTGTGGTAATTACAGATACTGTCTTTTGTATATGTATGTCCTAGACTACGATCATGAACGTCCTACACTGTTATTTAGATGAAATTTTTGTGTTTATTGTCTAGGGAACGTTAACAGGAAGGCTCAAGGACTTGGATTCACACCCCACAGAAAATTTTTGAATCTTCAGGGATTTACTCAGAACTTTCGCACAAATGTACAAATAACCAAAATGAAAGATATCTATATTCTTCTACGAAACGTAAAATTATGCCTAAGGGAAAAATAGGAAACGTATATTTTCTGTATTTGTATCGTATATGATAAGTAAGTATTTTACATTGAGTATTACATATTTTATCAGAGATACTGCTGTAGCAGTTAAGCTCATCTGAAGCTTCGTGAGGTTGCATAGGTAATTCTTACTGCATTTATCCTCACCATAAGCTCTAAATTTTTGCCGGAATTTAATTGGCATTAAAGTTTTTAATTTTTTTCGGAAATTAAGAAAAAACACAAACATAAAAATAACTTCAGAATTGGAGTGTTGCATGTGATATAACATAGTTAAAGTAGACTACACGGTACGATACGAAGAAGATTGGAAAGAAAATTCCAGGCAAAGAACTATATTCGACCATAGAACAAGTTTGAAGCATAAAAAAAGTAACCCTTCAGTCTGGTAGAGTACAAGTAGTGTCAATAGTCACTATGATTACCACGAACAGCAATGCAGCACATGATACATTGTTTGATGCGGTTATGATGGCCCATAGAACATGAATAAATTTTTCCTTCAGTGCTGCATTCACTGCGACAAGTATCAAAATGGAGGACTAAGAGAAACAACGTGCCTACCAAATATGCTGTAGCTGATTCAGGTCACGAGTTCCTTCTGATCAATTAATTTGTGGAATTACTCGATTATATTCCTACAAAAAATGAGAACTGGGTGGTCATCTTGTAACTAGAAATCATCGCTTGCACTACCGACATTAAGTCGTACATAAACATCAAAGGTTCCACTGTTCCGCCTCTGTAGATTTGTACGCACACACGCACACACACACTTTCGTCTGTTAACTGGCTTCGGCTCGTTGAAATATAGAAATGTGTCTGCTGTCACTTTGTGAGTTAATTCTCATCCGTGGAGAGAACGGGGCAGCAATCGTCTACTGGACTGTCTGTATGTTGACTTACCTGCTGTTGATGCCTCTTCATTTGACAAGTGGTACGAACATATATTGTCGATTTCTCCCCATATGAGTACATTATTCGATGACATTGGCCCTCTGGCGGCTGCATCGAGGGCAGGCGTTGGTTAGCCGTCTTTGGTTGAACCTTTTGGGTGCAATATCTCTGGTCACGAATTGTTTCAGTAAACGGAATATTACATCACCTGTTCTTTGCTCTAAAAAAAAAATCAGTTATCCACTGCGTTAGAAATCCCGAACTGATTGCAACGAAGCTGGATTCTATGAAGTTATTCCGCGAAGCTCTACGACGGTAAAAGCACAGGCAAACTTTGTTTCACTTAAATTCTTCATTTTTGTGGCCATAGTGTCTGTAGTGGCTTTATAATTCTTGAGGGTATTTTTGGTCTGTCGTTACAACTACAAAAATGCGTGATTTTTTCAACAGACGCATTTCCTTTAATTGAGGTAAAGCATCATCAGTGGTCTGTAATTAAGTTATTTACATTTTATCTACACTTAACGAACTGTTTTTCGATCTGAATAGCAAATCAAAATGTAAATAACTTAATTACAGACCACTAATGGTGCTTTACCTCAATAAAGCGAAACGCGTCAGGTGAAAAAATCACCCATTTTTGTAGTTGCAACGACAGACCAAAAACACCCTCAACAATTTGTTTCACTTGCTTCATGATTTAACGAGCTTTTACTTTTGTTGGAGTTTTCTCACATTTGTGGAAATAAATGTGTTTACTATACGAACCTCTTGATCTCGCGTGCAATATGGCGAAGTGTGGGGTTAGCAAAGCACAGTAAGGAAAAGTTGTACATCGAAATTCTTCCGTCTTTCGATAGCATATTACAGTTGTTTATGACTTTCCATACTTATGATGATCTAGAGTACCATTCATACTGTGAACATAGTCCTAAGGTCAGGAGGACGACGGTTCAATCCCGTCTCCGACCATCCTGATTTAGGTTTTCCGTGATTTCCCTAAATCGCTTCAGGCAAATGCCGGGATGGTTCCTTTGAAAGGGCACGGCCGATTTGCTTCCCAATCCTTCCCTAACCCGAGCTTGCGCTCCGTCTCTAATGACCTCGTTGTCGACGGGACGTTAAACACTAACCACCACCACCACCTAAAGTCAGGAGTCTGTATGCGGTTCGGTGAAAGATCCTAACAATAATATGCATACAATGCTACCAGAAAACAAGACGTTTACAAGAATTTTCTACAAATCAAGAAGAAAATATGTTACCAATACTGTGTTTAATGGTTTATCTATCACAAACCAATAATGAGTGAGAGAAATCAAATTAAATGGAAGTATTATCAAGAACCAGTTATCGGTTACATACATTTTTAAATAGAAGCTACTGGACTAACACAAATTTCCATTTTCGAAAGGAAAAATTGTTAAAGTATTAAAGTAACTCAGTTCATTTGTGAGTTTCACATCTTCCGTGGAAAAATAATTTCTTTTTCAAGGTGCAGTATGGTACACGACCAACTTTACGACTTAACTGTTCACATATTGTGTAAATAACTTTTACTGACCACAATATTATGTACCTGAAGAATTAAAAGTGTATGCTTTAATACACTATACATCACTTAAAGGTGCAGAAGCGAAATATTTACATATGTTGCGCAAAAGACAACCTGATGTCTACCAATAACAAAAACTCTAGAAATTGGCGAAACTACTTATGACGGTCTCCAGTACGTTTTCCTTCATGAGATTATAAAATCAGTCAAAAATGGTTCAAATGGCTCTGAGCACTATGGGACTCAACTGCTGTGGTCATAAGTCCCCTAGAACTTAGAACTACTTAAACCTAACTAACCTAAGGGCAGCACACAACACCCAGCCATCACGAGGCAGAGAAAATCCCTGACCCCGCCGGGAATCGAACCCGGGATACCCGGCCGTGGGAAGCGAGAACGCTACCGCACGACCACGAGATGCGGGCATAAAACCAGTCACTAGATTGAAGTACCGACCAAAGAACATCCTGTGTTCCTAGGTACACCGTCCTCTAGGAACAACACTCGCCCCTACTGATTGATTTGAGTTGCAATTTAACTTTGTCAGAACTTTGTTTAGTAAAATAGCGTCCTGCCTCTGGTGCGACACTGAACAATGTACGAGAACTACAAGTTGCAACCTTCAGCCTCTAACTCAAATTTCCTTAATTGTTGTGGATAGCTTCTCGCTGCTGTATCCACCTTTTAATTATTATTATTCTCGATACAGAAACATACAAATTTACAGTACTTTGCAACCTCCAATGCGCTAAGGCGATTGGAGTGGCTTGCAGGAGATCAATCATCGTGCAGGATGTAGGGCTCAAGGGGCACTGAAACAAGTGGCTTGTGGTTTGTCCTCGTCCACAATCACAGGGCGTATCTTGAGTTATAAAGCCCCATCGCTGCAGGTTGTCTCTGGATCGTTCAACTCCTGATTGTAATTAGTTTAAAGATTTCCGCACCAGCCAGCATTCATTGTGAACAGGTGGCAGTTCAGCTTCTGGCATCCATTCGTGCAGGTGTGGCGTCTAATTCTTCCATAACTCCAGCCTTGTCTTCTCTGATGTAACGGTGAGCTCCTCGGATGTCCTCAGGAAGCTCTTTCGCGAGCTCAGCCGTTGCTGTGGTGGTTATGTCCGTGCAGTAGACGGGCACTGATCTGTTCCACTTTCAGTCTCTCTTTGTTGGCAGCTACTGTTCTGCGTACCCATGGTGGCGCTTTTACAGTTGAGGTAGGTCTTAATCAACCTGTGATCAACCTGCAGGTTTCGTTGAGAGCAATGTCTACTTGTCTGGCATGAGATGACCTGTACCGGACCAGCGAAGCATGTTCGGCAATAGAGAAGCACAGTGCCATCGAAGAAGAGCGAATAGTTCGTGGATGTGAGCCCCACTGTGTCCCCGCTAGTTCGAGAATTAGGTTGTTTCGAGTGGAGATTTTCATTTTGGTGTTCTTGCAGTGAGTTTCGAATGTGAGTTCCGTTGAGAGTGACTCCCAAGTATTTATGGGCGTGATGATGCTGGAGTTGGATGCCTGACCATTCAATATGTACCTCACGATTAGTTTCCCTGTTCCTTAAATGAAAGGGCCGGCCGGAGTGGCCGAGCGGTTCTAGGCGCTACAGTCGGGAACCGCGCGACCGCTACGGTCCCAGGTTCGAATCCTGCCTCGGGCATGGATGTGTGTGATGTCCTTAGGTTAGTTAGGTTTAAGTAGTTCTAAGTTCTAGGGGACTAATGACCTCAGAAGTTAAGTCCCATAGTGCTCAGAGCCATTTGAACCAATTCTTGAACCTTAAATGAAAGGCACACACTTGTGTCTTCGATGGGTTGGTCTGAGTTCGTTCCGACTGCAGTAGCTTGACAGTGTTGTAAGTGCAGTTGTCAGCTTCTTTCCACTGTTCCAAAGCATGAGCTCTGTGTAGCAAAGGCTAGGTCATCTGCATATAAGAATCTCCTTGTGCCCTGGGTCAATGTTGGTATAAATGTTGAAGAGAAGTGGAGCCAAGACGCTTCCCTGAGGTAGACAATTTTTTTGCGCTCTCCAGCGACTGCGTTGTCCTTGAAATTCAACAAAGAAAACCTGCGGTTTTGGAGGAGGGCGCTGTTTAGTCTAACGAGGTGGCGTTCTTGATCATATTGTGTAATTTTGCACGGAGTAACCGATGATGGACAGTATAATACGCTGCTGTGAGATCCACGAAGACAACGCCCATTACTTGTCGGGTTACTTTTAATTACAAAAGTTTGAGAGCCGCCCTACACTGAGCGTTCTTGTGGATCATGTGATTAGGGATGGAGGCAAAGATAGCTTGAAGTAGAAAGTCGACTCGACTAATGTAACACTCATTTTATTTTCATACAGATACAGACATTCGTATAGAAACGCCTCCCGTGGTCACAGATAATATTAAAGGGATTTACTGTTAGGAAAATTTGTCAACTCTGCAGTTTACAGTTTCTATTCTACCAATATTAACAACTTAATTTCACATTCTGATGATTCGTTACAAGTTTTAAGTAATATTTAGGCAGATAATGTAGTAGAGCGTGTTAGGCACATGCCCAAGTCTCTTAATTGTATACTTATCTAAAGTCATACAATAGATTGTTTCTTTCGGTCACTTCACAAAAATAGTTATGATTCGTCCCAACGAAGTTCAAGGTCTGTTTGACTCCCGCACATGTGGAGCGAGTCATTGCAGCAGCATCTATACTCATTTCATGTCATCTAATGGTGCTGTACTCGAGTGAGCGTTTTAAGTAGCAATTAACATTACCAGCCGTATTCTTTTAAATGTGTGGCGCTTCGTTGTCGTCCTTCGTTAGTAGCATTCATAAGTCACTAACACACATATTCTGAAAAGCAAATGCTCGTTCGTCCAAAAGTGTAATACAGCAGTGACGTATAAAAGAACCTTGGTCGTACAGCGAACTATTTCTTGGTATAAAGAGTACTGAAGATTTGAAAATTTGTGCATTAACTTCTCCCCAAAATAATACAAACGGATATATAAACAAATAGAAACACACAGTAACGAAAAATTTTGATGCATAAATATGACTCTGAGAAACATTTGGCTGTTTTAAAGGCATTACTACTAATTTTGCACGATGGTTTTTATTGGTTGGTTAATTCGGGGGAGGGGACCAAAAAGCGAGATCATCGATCCCATCGGCTTAAGCAAGGATGGGGAAGGTAGTCGACCGTGCCCTTTCACAAGAAGCATCGCGACATTTGCCTGAAGTGATTTATGGGAAATCACGGAAAAACTAAATCAGGATGACCGGACGCGGGTTTGAACCGTCGTACTCCGGAGTACGAGTCCAGTGTGCTAACCACTGCACTACCTCGTTCGGTAGTGGTTTTTGTAACAAATCTTATGCAACACTTATTAACAAATGAATTGTATAGACTCAATTGGACGGAAATGTCCATTGAAATGGCCGTGGATTTTGTCAAAGAACAATATTGTCATTCGCCAAAGGTTACTTAAGTTACAGATAGATAAATCATGATGACTGGAAGTAGATATTGTCACGCCCCTTTCAAAATCGGCTTCATTGTCTAAACTATTTCACTCACATTGTACTAGTTTTACTGAATCAGACAGAAGATGTGATGACCCCATCCAGTTTTATATTTAATCACGAATAATTAAAACTACATGTCATTAGTGGATATTGTCTGAAGGAAATTTTTTGTATGTGATGTGCTTCAGCTGCCCACCGTTTTTGGCAATGCAGTCTTCAGCCTGGCCGTGTACGGTCACCATAATCTTACGAAATATTTATCATAATTTGGTGATCTCAGAACCCTTTCGATGACCCCGGAATCTTGTCATGTGTTCACAACGCCACTCGGAACTACTATTACGCCTCAGACAGCATAATACATGCATACTCGCATTTTACATACATAAGTACGTTAACAATGAACCTCTGGTTCTCGGTAACGGATAAACGTTTCGCGGTTCCCTGAGATCATCATCTTAAGAACATACGGTAAAAATTTTGAATATGCCTTCCCCACAATTGGTATTTTCGGTACTCAAAAATCATGGTTTTTCGGGTCTGTCTTGATAACAGATACAGATTTTCGAAAACCGGAAATGGCATTGCTAGATAAATGTCTACTAAATGTACAGTTAAAATCTGAGCCATTTGCTATGATCAGTTACTCAGGTAATTCGGTTCACTGTGCAAAAACGGCTAACAAGAGGTTTTTGCGGTTTTCTGCGTAAGAGCGGTAACTCTGAAACTCTGGATCTCGGTAATTAATGACGATACCGAAAGAAAGTTTCGAAGCTTCCCGGGAATATCATCTTGAGAACATATGGTAAAACCTTCCATGAAAAGAAATTACAGACGTGGCCATCCCAATAATTAGTGCTTGTGGTACCAAAAAATCGCTGTTTTTCAGAGTTTTCTCAGGAATCACCCATGAACAAGTTGTACTTTTATAACCACGTAAGGCCATCCCTAGACCACACCTAATCCAGAAGAGCCGAAAGATTTACTCGATTTGCCTAGGGCGGAAGAAGTGTGTAATGTCTAAATTTTGGCCGCTTACTGTAGGATAGCTACAATACGCCCGCTCGCTCTTCCGATAGGTATAGAAATGGTCCCTAGGTCAAGGACTACCCAAAATAGCTGACCGCTTATCTCTGTGATCAATAGAACCCGACACATGACCCTACTGAAAAATCGTATTTTCTTGCGTGGCATTGTGGAACATAATGGGGAAATTATTGGTACCCTGGACTGAATGTGCACGAACCGATTACTCGAACAACGACTGCAAAGGAACAAGAAGTCAGTATGAATTGAAAATTGCTATTATGCAGTGTTTCACCACTCACAGATTGGAAATTTGTTGTGCCAAGATAAGTCATAGCTCTCCAAAGCCAATGCGCGAATGTTGTGTATTACAACCAAGGAATATATGAACTATTTTATCGAGTAAGTGCCCTGAAGTACTTTCTGTCAGCATTTTATTTTTCGGAACGCTGTATTTGAGATGCATTTTTCGGAAACAGAAAATACTTTATGGTGATGCTTATTTACACACAAGGGTTATCAATCACAGTGGAATCGTCCCAAGTATTAGAAGAGAGTGAGGGGAGTTTTCACATTCAGAAAGTAAGGCAAATAATCGACTATGTCCTATAAGAGTATAAATGTGAATTGCACAGGTTTACCAAATTATAGAGAATTGCAGATTTATTTTCCTGAAACGTGTCTTCATTCAAACACGCAAACGCAATTTTCGTAGAGCTACAGTAAACAATGACAAGATAGTCGTGAAGTTCCAGGGAACCTAAAACTGAACTAGTTGTCGCAGAACGTGCTTCACATACGTCTGCAGAATATGAAGATATGTGAAGTGATCAATCGAGGTAGTGCAGTGATTACAGGGCTCGTTGTCTATATCAAGAGGTTTCAGAACCTTGTATGGTCATGACCATTTCCCTAAATGAACTCAGGGAATGAGTCCTTTGAAGAGGCCACCCTCCATCTTATACCTAATATGTGTTTTTACTTCGTCTCCCATGACCACATCGTCCACAGAAAGATAAACCGTAATATTCTTTCCTACTCGTCTTAACACAGGTATATATCGGTTTAGGAATACATCTACACCCAAAAATATTCCTAAATTTGGCCTGTTAGTTGAGGACGTTTCGGGAACCTTACCTTGATAAATAAGAACTTTCATTCATTCTAATAACCTTAATACTCTCTGGGTCAAAGATGGCTAGCACACTAACACAAAAAATTTACGAATGGGTAATGCGCAGACACTTTGAAGACGGCCACACTTTCTCATAGTTGGGAATTGAATTAATGGAAAAAGCTGTCTTGAAATTGATGAAATATTGTTAATGTAAATTTCAGTTAGTTATTATGGAGTTTCTTTTACCAATCGGAATGGGAATGCGATTTATTTATCAGCTACAGAAAACCAAATAACGTGAACTGACCGTAAAGTTGGAAGGTAGATTCTCTAGTATCCCCCCCCCCCCCTCTCACTCTCTCTCTCTCTCTCTCTCTCTCTCTCTCTCTCTCTCTCTCTCTCTTAGTTCTCTTTTATAAAGAAGCCAGTTCTGTGGCTGCCAGCCTTAATACTTTTCTGAAAATAGTTTTGAACACTTAACTTCCCTTGTAATTAAGTGCTCTCACTCTTGTTTAAATCCGATTTATCGGATATTGGTGAAAAAGACGAATGGCTCACTGCCATGGCGTCAACGAACTTGGTTATATAACGCTGCGAATACGGCAATTTTTTACGTTCTTCTTTCACTTAAGGAAGGCAGCTATCGCACGAAGTGTTTCTCTGCCAGAGTGAAAATTGCTCTCAGGTTGTTGAGTCATGGAACCTAGACTGGAAATAGAGAGCAAAGCGGGTAATTGCCACTTCTGTCTTACACCTAGTGTACTGTATTTCATTCACAGCGCGTGTAGTAAAGTTCCAGTGTTTCGTGACGTCCGATTACTCATAAAGGAGGAACGAGATGCTAGTGGATAAGGAGACCACCGAAGTTAATGATGTACAAGTGCCAACATGAGTAGTAATGTCAATTCATTTGATGCTAAACCTTTATATCCCATTAATTTTAGAATTCTCATTATCAAATTCCATTACCCTGCTACAACAGGGTGGAAAGAGACACTGTCTCTTTACACTTATGTCCGTATTTTCTTCACTACCATCCAGCACGACAACCCTACCATGACGGCTGTCCTCCGCTATTGTGTTTACTCCGGGCTTACATCGGCTCCTTTGATATACAATTTTCCATCCGTTCGTTACGTGTAGCTCATCATCTGAGTCTAATATGTTCGTTGACACCCAATTTATGTATGATAATTTTATACTTCGAAATTTATTTGCTGACTGAAAATACCATCACACTGGGGGCCGGACCGCACAATAACCCTGGGTTCGGTGTGGGGCGACGGTGGGGTGAGTGGACTGCTGTAGCCTATTGTGGGGTTGTGAACCACTGAGGGCTACGGCGGGGACGAAGCCTCTCCGTCGTTTCTAGGTCCCCAGTTCAAAGTAGTACAATAATAATAATAATAATAATAATAATAAAGTACCTCGGAGAATACATTGAACCAACAGGCCAAGAAATAGTATCACAGCAAAATCGTTTACAAAAAGTCAAAAAAGCATTCTGGTTAGTCCACAACCTCTACAACAAGAAATCCTTGTCAAGACAAACTAAAATTCGGCATTACAATACCGTCATAAAACCAACAGTCCTCTATGCAAGTGAAACACTAGTACTGAACAGAAAGCGAGAACTCGAAGACATCAAAAAAGAAGAGAGAAAAATCATTAGGAAAATTTTAGGAGCGAGACAGACTAAAGATGGCTACAGACTGCAAACAATCAAAACAACAGAAAAGTTTTCAAACATAGAAATTGATTTTAAGAAAAGGCGACTGAAATTCATTGGTCATCTTAGCAGATTACCAGAAAACCGTTTGACCAGAAAGCTAATAAATTACGTAACCTCACTTAAAGCTTCAACACCTTGGATGATCGAAGTTAGAAAAGACCTCACCAACGCGGATATAACAGCAACCGATATTTCAGACAGAGATACTTTTAAGCACAAAGTAGAGAAGTGGAAAGTTTTACCAGAGCAACCAAAACAAAAACAGTACAGACCGAAGTGGTCAGAAGAGCGAAAGCAAGCCTTCTCAAAAAGAATGAAGATCTATTGGAGCAACAAGAAGAACCAGAAAAAAAGTTGATTGTCATTTGCTTAATGTCATTTGCTTAATGTCTTCCGTTATTGGGAGAATTCATAAATAATAATAATAATAATAATAATGACTATTATTATAATAATGTTACGTAAGTAACCAGGGTCAAGTTGCGAGGCATACGGAAATTCATGTAAAAGCAAACACGTATAAGTTGTAAAGCGTTCGGAAAGGTAAAATCACAAATATTCGATACAGAAGTAGTTTACGGTTGAAACGTTTTTATAAAAAAACAGGAAAACAGCATAAATAACTGATTCACGGAGTTTTCCCTATCGAATATTCCATCATCAGGGATATTTTTAATTCCTGTTCCGATATTTCGGCTGCCACCCTTTCAACCACTGTCAATATGAGTTGCTTGCAAGATTTCAAATCACTTTACACTCTGTGGAGTAAACACGCATGCGCTGAGATAACTCTGTTGGTAGCAAGGGCATCAATCGTAGATTAAATCTGATGTATCTGAGAGCAACACAAAGCAAGCGCAGTATCAGTGAGTCCACAGTGTGTATGAGTGTTATTGTTAACTATGGATGGCATGAAGACTTTGAGAGCACAGACGTGAAATAAGGGGTTTCCATGATTTGTGGAGCTGGAAACCCTCGTCTCTGTGGAGCAGGTTCTCTGCTAATTATATTTCCACAACTTCCTTGACCACTGAACCCCAGTAGTATGAGGCTGTGGCCAATATCTTAACTTTCCCGTAATCTATGGAATGGCCAGTGGATATACAGTTTTCAGCCAGTGCTGATTTATTAGGCTGTAGAGACTGGGTGTTTGGCTGGTGTTCAACGCAACTTTCTTGTACAATGCGTATCATTTGTCCTATGTGCATTTCATCATACACACATGAAAATCTTTTATACCCGCCTTTTGTAAAAACAGATCATCTTTCACAGAAGCCGGCCGAAGTGGCCGTGCGGTTAAAGGCGCTGCAGTCTGGAACCGCAGGACCGCTACGGTCGCAGGTTCGAATCCTGCCTCGGGCATGGATGTTTGTGATGTCCTTAGGTTAGTTAGATTTAACTAGTTCTAAGTTCTAGGGGACTAATGACCTCAGCAGTTGAGTCCCATAGTGCTCAGAGCCATTTTTCTTTCACAGATCCCAGAAGAGCCGCCGTCTTGGCCTGGCCAGTGGAAGAAACATCGCGTCCACTTCTTTATTATTCATGCACTTTTTGAAGAGATATTTCCCACAAACGGTAAAAAGGTCGGCCGTAGACTTTATATCTGTTTCTTCTTGCTCTTCTTTTGGTTGATCTGGCCTACGCGCTTGCAAAGCTTTCTTAATTTGAATTTTTATGTATCCATTCTTATGGAATATTTCTTCCAAATGTACCAGATCACTTTGTAAGCTGCCACCATCGGGCACGTGAGCCCTGCGTAGTGAAGTCTTAAGTACAGTCACAGACTGTAAATGACGGTGATAGCTAGACGCCTGCAAGTATAAATCGGCATGAGAAGGCTTACCTTAATTGCTATGTTCTAAAAACACATATTCCTTACGTCGAACTAATAGATCCAGAAAAGGCAGACAGCCATTTATTTCCCGTTCCGTTCTAAATTTGATATTTTCGTGAGTAGAGTTAAGCTGTCAAAGAAACTCGATCAATTTTTCTTCCCCAAGGGGCCAAACTATGAATCTGTCATCGACATATCTCCAGAACACTGTCGGTTTTAAAACTGCAAAGTTGAGTGCTGTTTCTTCGAAACCTCCGTAAATAAATTAGCTACCATGGATGAGAGAGGACTGCCATGCCAACACCATCTATTTGTTCAGAATACTTAAAAAGTTACGAAAGGCATGTATATACGAAAATCCATTTGAATGTGGTAAAAGAAACATAGGAAAAACAATACGCACCGTAAAAGAACATTGCACTGAACTCCAGCGATACAACCGCGTCTACTGTCTAATAAATCAGTAGTGGCTGCACGTTGTATTTCCACTGGCCATTCCATGGGTTACGGGAAAGTTGAGATACTGTCCACAACCTCATCCTACTGGGATTCTGTGGTCAAAGAAGCTGTGGAAATCCAATTAGCAGACAGCCTGCTCAACCGAGACGGGAATTTCCAGCTCGACAAATAATGGAAACCTCTCATTTCACGTCTGCACTCCCAGTGGAAATGTCCTAAGTCTTTATGCCTTCCGTAATCGACATCTACAACACACTTCGTGTGCACTGTGTATCTGCTGATTCTGCGCTTGTTTTGTTTTACTCTTAGACGCATCGTATTTAATCTATGACTGACGCTCTTGTTACCAACAGTATTATCTCTGACGCATGCGCGTTTACTCTACAGTGTGTAAAGTGATTTGAAAATTAGTAAGCGACTCATTTTGACTATGGCTGAAAGGGCTGGAAGATTGGCAGCCGAAATATGAAACATTAATTAAAAATATCCTGGATGCACGCTCGAAAAATGATGGAATAAGCATATGTAAGTATTTACCACATATGAAGTGAAAAAAACGCGGGAGGCCTCAATACAAATCTTGAAACTTATCGTAGAACGGCCGCTTTGCACTGTATTTCTCAGTTATTTTCTGTGACACTGATTGTATCATTTGTGGTATTCAAATGTACTGCAAAGACAAATTTAGGTGCTTTTGTCCATTTTACATGCTCCCTACATCTAGCTGCAAAATTTCTTCGTCTTTGTCTGATATAACATTTGTTGCAGTCTGAATATTTTAATTTAAATAAACTTGATATCTTAAATTTGTTAATGTGATTATCTATTAGATGGCTTGTGTATCAACGAATTTTCTTCACCTGTTTTTTGCTACACGTGGACTTGTTATCGGCTTGAATATTTCACAAATTATTACCTCTATAACTAGTTTTCATGCCATTTCTTGATTTTCAGTATTCCACATCTCGTATCAATATGCGCGGTTGTAAATATCATTCCATTTTTAGACGTCTGCATCTGTTAACGAACGCCAAAGTGGAATTCCCAACATACGAGAAAACAAGCATCAACAAAACTGAACGCAGACGTGTGAAATTAAATACTTATTTAAAGCAGTTCATCATGTGATAAATACACAGTGCTGAAAATAATGAAGCTGGTGTGAGAAGTAATTCTTGTGATTTATACAATCACGTGTCACAGCACGATGCAAACAAGAAACAGGCGAAGAAACGTTAGAATCCCATATGGTAGAAGAACTGTTTTTGTATCACCAGTATAAACAAACTGGATAATATGTTCAATTTTCAGATCATTCACGATGTCTTCACATAAAAGAAACACGCATTATGACTAAGAAACCAATTTAGCAGTTGTATATCAAAAAGCATTATTAATAAATCAATTATAAAATAAGTTTGTTTGTGTGGCCATCCTCCGCAGCAAGCGTATAAATACTTGTGTTGCAAATCAAACTGCCTTTTCCTGCTGCTAGTTACTTTATTTATCCGCTACGCGTTTCGCCTTCTCCTGTTCTAAGGCATCATCAATGGGATCTGTAACGATACGGTTTTGTTAGTTATAGATTATCAAACAGTTTACTTCGTGATTTTTTCTCAAAATGTAATTACGATTTGCTGATCTGCGTTTCCTCACATCTGGTCTGGAGGTCGCACTACCACTTTTATCATTGTTCTATATTCACCTCTTCGTGTTTTCGCCATCCACACACTGTTCACCATGTTTCTCACTCTTTTTTGTGGTGGACTATCGTTCTTCTGTCACTCGATACAACTATTTCGTCGTACACTTCTTTTCACAGATTAAATATTGCGACTCCATTACGTGTTTCATCGTCTTTGGTATGTTTATCTATTTGTTGCCAACCTAACGAAGTATATGTTCGTTACTTACTTTTGTTTATGATTTTTTTACCGTGTGTGTGTGTGTGTGTGTGTGTGTGTGTAATTAAGAGAGGGTGGGGGGGAAGAGCCGATATATATATATATATATATATATATATATATATATATATATATATATATATATATATATTGGGGGGGGGGGGCGGTTGAACTAGCTGTAAGCAAGTGGCTGAAAACTTTGGTGACAGCTGTTTTGACTTTTCGTTTCAGTATTCTGGGGAGGGGTCATGGATGAGTGAGTGTAAAGGTGTTGGGTTCTATTATTATTAGGTTGGACAGTATTATTATATTTATCCTTTTTGCGAACATTATTCTATTTTTTATCTCTTAGTGTAAATAATGAATCGCTTGGCGTGTGTACTTGGTCATTCAACAGGATGTTCCCCTATGCTTTGGTTTTATGTATGTGGTAATTTTCTTGCATGGTCAGAAGGTGCTTTTCATTGTTGATTCTAATTATTCTCTTATCATCTTCTCTATTGAACACAGATTACAACACAACAGAACCAAACACAAACACGCAGTCCCATAACAACTACACAGGATAATCAGAAAAAGATGGAAGAAAACACAAGATGGTACACAATGACATACAGACACAAACTCACCCATAAAATCACGAACACTTTCAAGAGAAAGGGAATAAACACAGCATACACAACAGACAATTCTATACAAAAATACACCTCAAAACTGACAAAAAACAGAGACATATACCAGAAAGCAGGTATATACCAGTTACAGTGTAACATTTGTGAAGGCACATACATACGGCAAACAGGGAGAACATTTGATGCCAGATACACGGAACACATGAAAGAATGGAAATATGGGACAAACCACTCCACATTTGCAGAACACCTAAGAGAAAAAGACCACAAACCAACCAATAGAGAAGATGACACGAGAATAATTAGAATCAACATTAAAAATTACCTTCTGACCATGCAAGAAAATTACCACATAAATAAAACCAAAGCAGAGGGGAAAATCCTGTTGAATGACCAAGTACACATGCCAGGCGATTCATTATTTACACTAAGAGATAAGATAGTAGAATAATGTTCGCAGAAAGGATAAATATAATAATACTGTCCAATCTAATAATAATAGAACCCAACATCTTTACACTCACTCATCCATGACCCCTCCCCAGAATACTGAAACGAAAAGTCAAAACAGCTGTCACCAAAGTTTTCAGTCACTCGCAAACAGCTAGTACAACCGCCCCCCCCCCCCCCCGCCCGGAAAAAAAAGAATAATCGGCTCTTCCCCCCCCCCCCCCCTCTCTCACTCATACACACACACACACACACACACACACACACACACACATACACACACACACACACGGTATAAACATCATAAACAAAAGTTAGTAACGAATATATACTTCGTTAGGTTGGCAACAAATAGGTATACATACCAAAGACGATGAAACACGTAATGGAGTCGCAATATTTACGCTGTGAAAAGAAGTGTACGACGAAATAGTTGTATCGAGTGACAGAAGAACGATAGTCCACCACAAAAAAGACTGAGAAACATGGTGAACAGTGTGTGGATGGCTAAAACACAAAAATGTGAATATAGAACTATAATAAAAGTGGTAGTGAGACCTCCAGACCAGATGTGAGGAAACGCAGATCAGCAAATCGTAGGTAATTACATTTTGAGAAAAAATCATGAAGTAAACTGTTTGATAATCTATAACTAACAAAACTGTATCGTTACAGATCCCACTGATGATGCCTTAGAACAGGAGAAGGCGAAACGCGTATGGGGATAAATAAAATAACTGGCAGCAGGAAAAGGCAGTTTGATTTGCAGAACAAGCAATTATAAAACATCTGCAAACACAAAGTGATTACCAACATTTTCTATCAGTTGATTTACTAGTATAGCGCCAAGATCTTTAACGAGCGCGCTGCACTCGCTATCGTTGCGAAGGACATATACTCGTGTCTGGTACATGTTTCAGTTGCAATACCGTAGGGTGTTTTGATTTTCCGGTAAAACCAAACCAAGTGTTTTGTCAAATTTCCAATAACTTATGAATAGATTGTGTGAAACCTTTCCTGAAGGTCTAGAAAAACAGCTTTCCCTGGAATATCTCAGTTCGCAGATTTCCAGAGTTAATAGTTGCTTGGTGCGCTTCCACGGCACCACGTCGGTGTTCCGGACATTCAGACTTACCACGTCCGCTTTCCATACAAACACACAATCCGTGAACTTTGCTATAGTTTTCAGCAGCATCTGATATCCGTTTTCAGATGTCCAAATGTGTAAATACTTACCGCGACTGCTGCGTGTACCCCCTTGGAGCGGGCAATGAAAGATGACTTACCTGAAACAAAATAAGAAACGTAAATGTACATTGGATTAAATAGAGATTCTAAAAACATATATGATTTCTAGTTTTCTAGGCAAATGTCATGGGAGAAATGTTCTCAAATTTTCACCGAAGTAAGACCAACCCCTTGATGCAACACTTCGAGAGGATCATCTTTCAGCAAAGCGGGTGTTAAAAGTGGACAAATAGTAATGTTGCGAAATACTGCTTCGGGACTATCATGTCATCCTATTTATAAATGTATAAGATTATGACTGTAGGAAAATAAATACGTGGTTTTCTAGTGACGAGCTTCAACGTCTTAAAATTATTAAGGAATAAATGCTCTGCAAATACTATATTAATGAACAAACATACGATATACATATATCTTATACACTACTGGCCATTAAAATTGCTACACCACGTAGATGACGTGGTACAGACGCGAAATTTAACCGACAGAAAGAAGATGCTGTGATATGCAAATGATTAGCTTTTCAGAGCATTCACACAAGGTTGGCGCCGGTGGCGACACCTACAACGTGCTAAAATGAGGAAAGTTTCCAACCGATTTCTCATACGCAAACACAAGTTCACCGGCGTTGCCTGGTGAAACGTTGTTGTGATGCCTCGTGTAAGGAGGAGAAATGCGTACCATCACGTTTCCGACTTTCATAAAGATCGGATTGTAGCCTATCGTGATTGCGGTTTATCGTATCGCGACATTCCTGCTCGTGTTGGTCGAGATCCAATGACTGTTAGCAGAATATGAAATCGGTGGATTCAGGAGGGTAATATGGAACGCCGAGCTGAATCCCATCGGCCTCGTATCACTAGCAGTCGAAATGACAGGCATTTTATCCGAATGCCTGTAACGTATCGTGCAGCCACGTCTCGATCCCTGAGTCAACAGATGGGGACGTTTGCAAGACAACAACCATCTGCACGAACAGTTCGACGACGTTTGCAACAGCATGGACTGTCAGCTCGAAGACCATGGCTGCGGTTACCCTTGACGCTGCATCACAGACAAGAGCGTCTGCGATGGTGTACTCAACGACGACCTGGGTGCACGAATGGCAAAACGTCATTTTTTCGGATGAATCCAGATTCTGTTTACAGCATCATGATGGTCGCATCCGTGTTTGGCGCCATGGCGGTGAACGCACATTGGAAGCGTATAGCCGGCCGAAGTGGCCGTGCGGTTACAGGCGCTGCAGTCTGGAACCGCAAGACCGCTACGGTCGCAGGTTCGAATCCTGCCTCGGGCATGGATGTTTGTGATGTCCTTAGGTTAGTTAGGTTTAACTAGTTCTAAGTTCTAGGGGACTAATGACCTCAGCAGTTGAGTCCCATAGTGCTCAGAGCCATTTGAACCATTTTTTGGAAGCGTATATTCGTCATCGCCATACTGGCATATCACCCGGCGTGATGGTATGGGGTGCCATTGGTTACACGTCTCGGTCACCTCTTGTTCGCATTGACGACGCTTTGAACTGTGGACGTTAAATTTCAGATTTGTTACGATCCGTGGCTCTGCCCTTCTTCGATCCCTGTGGAACCCTACATTTCAGGAGGATAATGCACGACCGCATGTTGCAGGTCCTGTACGGGCCTTTCTGGAGACAGAAAATGTTCGACTGCTGCCCTGGCCAGTACATTCTCCAGATCTTTGACCAATTGAAAACGTCTGGTCAATGGTGGCCGAGGAACTGGCCCGTCACGATACGCCAGTCACTACTCTTGATGAACTGTGGTATCGTGTTGTAGCTGCATGGGCAGCTGTACCTGTACACGCCATCCGAGCTCTGTTCGACTCAATGCCCAGGCGTATCAAGATCGTTGTTACGGCCAGAGGTGGTTGTTCTGGGTACTGATTTCTCAGGATCTATGCACCCAAATTGCGTGAAAATGTAATGACATGTCAGTTCTAGTATAATATATTTGTTCAATGATTACCCGTTTATCATCTGTATTTCTTCTTGGTGTAGCAATTTTAACGGCCAGTAGTGTATATATACCTCCCATGGTAAACACCGTTAATGTGCATTTTTCCATGGTTTAAGTAATCTGATAGTTGCGACTGTGAGATGTTATTGAACACAAAACAAAAAAAGAATTTCTTTATACGGAACTTAGGTATGTCCTGCTAAAATGTATGAACTACTGTAGTACTCTCCTAGTGTTGTACATACATGTAAGTCACTTCTTATGTCGATTCTACTGTTTTGAGTGGCACATAACTTCTCCGAAGAATAAAGTTGACATGTTGACCAAAATAGGGAATGAGAAAAAAAATATGTAGTTCGTGAGCAAATCAACTCGATAATTCTTAAAATTAAATGTGAAAAATCAAAGTAAAAGCGACGAAAAGGTTATAAGGAGGCACACGTTGTGTGACTCGATATTTATACCAAGTATTGCGTTCTTAGTTGTTACATCTAGGCAGCTCTTTTCAGAAGTGGACAATTTTCACACCTGTTGGATAGAGCATCAAATCACCGTGGATGAATTCTTGTGCACCGACAGAAAGGAAGACTACAGTTAATGTTCTGTCGTCGACGAGCTCATTAGAGTGCAGTATAAGCAAGGATCGGACAACGATGGGGAAGAAAATTAGCCTTCTCGTTTTCAGAGGAAGCATCTCAGCATTTACCTTAAACGATTGAGGGAAACCACTGAAAACTTGAATCAGCATGGTCGAATGGAAATTTATGCTCAGCTCCTCCTGAATACAAGCCCGTCGACACCGCTGCAGAAACTGTTAGGCTCTGCTGATTCAATGAGAATTACACATAGCCCTAGTTTCTGCCATAGACTTCATGAGGCGAGGATTCTACAGGCAACCTCCAGGTATCTCGGTCCCTCCGCAGAGTCATCAACAGCAGTGCGAAATTTCCCCATAGCAAATATTTAGGAAACCAATGTTGTTACACACCGTTCGTTAAATCCTGTAAGTTGGGGAGTCATCGCAATGGAGATCGCCCTTCATCAACATCGTCCTCTAACGTCTCAGATATTTCTAACAACTGGAATGACGTCATCGCACTAAGCTGAGATTAATATCTCGTCGACGACGTGGTCATTAGAGAAGATGAACAGGCTCAGACTGCGGAAGGATGCTGTAGGAAATCGGCAGTGCTTTTTCAAAGGAAACATCCTAGCACTGATGTAAATGATTTCGGAACATTACGGAGAACTTTAATCTGTGCTGCTGTGCCCCTGAAGACGATTCAAGTGTTTATTACTGCGCCACGTCGTTTGGTGCACCAACTTGAGTTCAACTTGGATATCATGTTGAGGTTTACGGGATATTATGGATTTCATGATGACTTTGTCAGATCTACTATGTTCTCATAATAAAGTGAGTAGACGAGGTATGAATAACTGATCCATCAAGGACGAAGTAACCAGCGGTGAGATGGATTGTTGCTGACGAGAGTGAGAGGCTTATGCTCTCGTTCAAGGTTCACTCTTCCAACGGACTGTAATAAGCAGCATCTAAAAAGAGACCACCGCATTAGCTTTTACATGTAAACCACCAGATAGCAGCAGTAAAAGACAAAGCACCTCACGAGTGTTATAATTAGTGTTCGTTATCAGAGGGCAGGAAGTGCGATATGGTATCAGCGCAAGCACTCTTACCTCACACACGTAATATAACGTCAGCCACCTTGCCAACTCCACCCATTCAGCCACGTCTAGCCTCGTGTAATCCCATTCCATCTTGTGTATGAATCCTCTAGGGGTAAAATTTTTCAAGATTTAAGAAGTTAATGGCGACAGTTTCATACCTATTCAAGCCGCGTGCTTTAGAAGTTCGCAAATGTTAGCCATAGTGTGTATACAGATCGGAATGGCTGCAGTGTAGGAGTAACTGATGACATGCAACCAAATTCAATATGTACGAGAAACCTGACACATGCTAATAAGTTACTTCCCACACCCGTCAAACGGATTGCTAACTCAACTCTTTGACCACCAATTTCATTTCAAAAACATGGTTATTTTAAATTTAAATAATGTAATTAATGTCTCAGTCAGAAGTAACAATATAAAAAGAATATTTCCCGCAGTTTCGTTTTCTGAGGGGGTTGCGGAGATTGCGCAGTAGGACATATGGGATTATTCGTACGTACCTACAGGGTTTCAAAAGACGACTGCGCAAAAAGTACAGGACATACTGAAAACAGATACACATCAATGGACAGAGCATCTCCACAAGTTTGTAACTGACACTTCAGTTGCTCAATATGAGCTTAGTTTGTGATGTGGCAAATGTCAGTTCGTGGGTGCAACTCGTTGACACGATGTGTCCGGGAAGGTGCGAAGGCAGCCCGCTTCGCAAATGTGGTAACTGGATTGCCTATCTGCAGGTGCGCACTAAGTCACAATACGGCGACAAGAGTTAACAATCAAATTTGAGGAAAGCACAATCTACAGGTGCAATCTGTAACTGTAAGAGTCCTGCTAACTGTTATCAGGCTTCTCTTTACCAGTAGAGCATTGATTACATAGCAGTAACATGTAGCAAATTCCAACTTAGGGTTAATGGGCAATGTCGATGACACTTTGTCAGAGCACCAAGCGAGGTGGTGCAGTGGTTAGCGCACTGGACTTACATTCGGGAGGACACCGGTTCAAACCCGCGTCCGGCCATCCAGATTTGGGTTTCCCGTGATTTCCCTAAATCACTCCTGGCAAATGCCGGGATGGTTCCTTTGAAACAAATGGTTCAAATGGCTCTGAGCACTACGGGACTTACCAGCTGAGGTCATCAGTCCCCTAGAACTTAGAACTACTTAAACCTAACTAACCTAAGGACATCACACACATCCATGCCCGAGGCAGGATACGAACCTGCGGCCGCAGCAGTCGCGCGGTTCCAGACTGAGCGCCTAGAACCGCTCGGCCACACCGGCCGGCCCTTTGAAACAGCTCGGCAGATTTCTTTCCCCATCTATGACACAATCCGAGCTTGTGCTCCGTCTCTAATGACCTCGATGTCGACGGGACGTTAAACCCAGTTTCCCTTTCTTTTTTACTTCACTGAGCATCGGGCTCCCAGAAAAAACTGACTGCTTGTAAGAGTCTTGAAACCCATGGTTCCACTTTCACTGGCACCACACATACAAAGTAAGTCCATGCCACACATACCAAACAAATCCAACCAACACGCGTCTTAAGTCAGCTCTCTCCTACTTTTCCTGTCTGAGCGTCGTTTCTGAATTGTCGTAAATGTTCTGCTCTGCTATGTTATTGCCTTCCGTTCCAATATTTCATTTATAGCCATAGATATTATATACGGTAATTAATTAAACAAACGTGGGATAACTGTGCGACATATGGTGATGCGGCTAGTTACTGGATTTTGCTGTTACCACTTGAGCTGATCCGAGCGCTATTACTAAGCTTCAAAGCAGTTTCCATGACACGACAGTGCAGTGAAGAATACATGAACGAAGTATGTAAAAATCTGGCATAATGTAACAAAGTGTATGATGTAAAGTTGGCCTCAATCAGTACAAACTAGCATCAGATGTGGGTAAAGACATTACAAAGATTTATGGTTAAATGTCTCATCCGTGCACCTTATTTTGATTCTGAAAGGGAAGAGGAAATGTCGAATAACGAGCTGTTACTCTACACACTGTCGTATTAACTCATTTATAGCTACAGATATTACATTTGTTAAAATAAATGTGCCAAATATGGTCATGTGGCTAGTTACTGGATTTTGCTGTAACCGCTTGAGCTGATCCGAGCGTCATTACAAAGTAGCCTCAAAGCAGTTTCCACGTCACGACGGTGTAATGAAGAATACACGAATGAAGTGTGCAAAAATCTGGCATTATGTAACAAAGTGTATGATAAAGTGTTGATGTCAATCAGGAAAACTAGTATCAGATATGGACAAAGACATTACGTAGATTTATGGTTAAATGTCTCAACCTCTCCGTCCGAACAGATCCCAGTATGTTTTACAGACAGCTTCAGATGCTGAGCTATTTCTTTGAAGTCGCTGAACAAAGACAAGGAAAAAAGCCAGTCGTCATCTTTCATCATTTGTGTGTCCCGTTGCTGCCTGGTTTGTGCAGATTTTTGCGGAACATCAGTTAGTTGTCTTCCAATTTCGTCTTCTGCTTTCCTTTTCTTACCGAGCACCCGAGCCTGGTCTGGTCCACTTGGAACTTCACTTGCTGCTGTGGCCTGATTCTCAGGTGGCAGGCTGATAAGTGTATGCGACGGTGGATTGGTAATATTCAGAAATGATAGGAGATTAATATACAGATATGGCGTCTTTCTTGCAGTTACAAAACCACGTTTGCCGGTTAGTCTCCGTTTTTCTCGGCTTTATGAATCTTTAATGATACGCCATTTCTTCTGTAACGATATACCTATAAAACTGAAATGTTATCTTAGCTACTAAAAATGTCTATTCTTTGTAAAGGGAAGCTACAACTAGTGGTATGTTAGACGAGTTTCCGCATACCATATGTGGTAGGAACTGACGGGACATACGTTAATTTAAAGAAAGTTATTAGAACAATTCTGTTTATTAGATTATCTTAGAAAAATATTTCAAGACATTTTGTTCTGAGAAAGGTTGCCTTAAAACTAATTTATCTTGCAAAAGTGTGAAATAATTTAGTAATTTCTCCCTTTCAAATATCTGGCAACTGGAAATTCGTTCGTTGATTTACGTCATGCATTCCGACTTTGAGTAACAACAATCAGGGAAATTGTAAGATAAGTATATTCATCAATCTGGATTATCTTAAAAGATGAATGTTTGTCAGCACCGACCAAAAACAACTGGCTGCAAATAGCAAAAGATTTTGAAACTAAGGCCAATTTCCCAAACTGTCTCGGGGCCGTTGGTGGGAAAGCATGTGCAACTGGTGAAACCAGCAAACAGTGAATCAACGTTCTTCAACTATAAGAAATATTTCTCTATTGTATTAATGACTGTTTGTGATGAAAACCATAAATCTGTCGCTGTAGATGTGGGATCGTATGGTAAATGTGCTGACTCAACGGTATTTCAACGATCATTCGGTGGCAGGAGGAACAAGACTTTTGGTCAGGTGAATACAGGGTTATAAATACAAAATCAAATAGGGGTAACGCTGGAGTAGGTTTAATAATGAATAAAAAAATAGGAGTGCGGGTTAGCTACTACAAACAGCATAGTGAACGCATTATTGTGGCCAAGATAGACACAAAGCCCATGCCTACTACAGTAGTACAAGTTTATATGCCAACTAGCTCTGCAGATGATGAAGAAATAGATGAAATGTATGACGAGATAAAAGAAATTATTCAGGTAGTGAAGGGAGACGAAAATTTAATAGTCATGGGTGACTGAAATTCGTCAGTAGGAAAAGGGAGAGAAGGAAACATAGTAGGAGAATATGGATTGGGGGGAAGAAATGAAAGAGGAAGCCGCCTTGTAGAATTTTGCACAGAGCATGACTTAATCATAGCTAACACTTGGTTCAAGAATCATAAAAGAAGGTTGTATACCTGGAAGAATCCTGGAGATACTAAAAGGTATCAGATTATATAATGGTAAGACAGAGATTTAGGAACCAGGTTTTAAATTGTAAGACATTTCCAGGGGCAGATGTGGACTCTGACCACAATCTATTGGTTATGAGCTGTAGATTAAAATTGAAGAAACTGCAAAAAGGTGGGAATTTAAGGAGTTGGGACCTGGATAAACTGAAAGAACCAGAGGTTGTAGAGAGTTTCAGGAAGAGCATAAGGGAACAAATGACACGAATGGGGGAAAGAAATACAGTAGAAGAAGAATGGGTAGCTCTGAGGGTTGAAGTAGTGAAGGCAGCAGAGGATCAAGTAGGTAAAAAGACGAGGGCTAATAGAAATACTTGGGTAACAGAAGAAATATTGAATTTAATTGATGAAAGGAGAAAACATAAAAATTCAGTAAATGAAGCAGGCAAAAAGGAATACAACCGTCTCAAAAATGAGATCGACAGGAAGTGCAAAATGGCTAAGCAGGGATGGCTAGAGGACAAATGTAAGGATGTAGAGGCTTGTCTCACTAGGGGTAAGATAGATACTGCCTACAGGAAAATTAAAGAGACCTTTGGAGAAAAGAGAACCACTTGTATGATATCAAGAACTCAGATGGAAACCCAGTTCTAAGCAAAGAAGGGAAGGCAGAAAGGTGGAAGGAGTATATAGGGGGTTTGTACAAGGGCGATGTCCTTGAGGACAATATTATGGAAATGGAAGAGGATGTAGATGAAGACGAAATGGGAGATAAGATACTTCGTGAAGAGTTTGACAGAGCACTGAAAGACCTGAGTCGAAACAAGGCCCGGGGAGTAGACAACATTCCATTAGAACTACTGACGGCCTTGGGAGAGCCAGTCATGACAAAACTCTACCATCTGGTGAGCAAGATGTATGAGACAGGCGAAATACCCTCAAACTTCAAGAAGAATATAATAATTCCAATCCCAAAGAAAGCAGGTGTTGACAGATGTGAAAATTACCGAACTATCAGTTTAATAAGTCACAGCTGCAAAATACTAACGCGAATCTTTACAGACGAATGGAAAAACTGGTAGAAGCGGACCTCGGGGAAGATCAGTTTGGATTCCGTAGAAATGTTGGAACACGTGAGGCAATACTAACCTTACGACTTATCTTAGAAGAATGATTAAGAAAAGGCAAACCTACGTTTCTAGCATTTGTAGACTTAGAGAAAGCTTTTGACAATGTTAACTGGAATACTCTCTTTCAAATTCTGAAGGTGGTAGGGGTAAAATACAGGGAGCGAAAGGCTATTTACAATTTCTACAGAAACCAGATGGCAGTTATAAGAGTCGAGGGGCATGAAAGGGAAGCAGTGGTTGGGAAAGGAGTGAGACAGGGCTGTAACCTCTCCCCGATGTTATTCAATCTGTATATTGAGCAAGCAGTAAAGGAAGCAAAAGAAAAATTCGGAGTAGGTATTAAAATTCATGGAGAAGGAGTAAAAACTTTGAGGTTCGCCGATGACATTGTAATTCTGTCAGAGACAGCAAAGGACTTGGAAGAGCAGTTGAACGGAATGGACAGTGTCTTGAAAGGAGGATATAAGATGAACATCAACAAAAGCAAAACGAGGAGAATGGAATGTAGTCAAATTAAATCGGGTGATCCTAAGGGAATTAGATTAGGAAATGAGACACTTAAAGTAGTAAAGGAGTTTTGCTATTTAGGGAGTAAAATAACTGATGATGGTCGAAGTAGACAGGATATAAAATGTAGACTGGCAATGGCAAGGAAATCGTTTCTGAAGAAGAGAAATTTGTTAACGTCGAGTATAGACTTAAGTGTCAGGAAGTCGTTTCTGAAAGTATTTGTATGGAGTGTAGCTATGTATGGAAGTGAAACATGGACGATAACTAGTTTGGACAAGAAGAGAATAGAAGCTATCGAAATGTGGTGCTACAGAAGAATGCTGAAGATTAGATGGGTAGATCACATAACTAATGAGGAGGTGTTGAATAGGATTGGGGAGAAGAGAAGTTTGTGGCACAACTTGACTATAAGAATAGATCGGTTGGTAGGACATGTTTTGAGGCATCAAGGGATCACAAATTTAGCATTGGAGGGCAGCGTGGAGGGTAAAAATCGTAGAGGGAGCCCAAGAGATGAATACACTAAGCAGATTCAGAAGGATATAGGTTGCAGTAGGTACTGGGAGATGAAGAAGCTTGCACAGGATAGAGTAGCATGGAGAGCTGCATCAAACCAGTCTCAGGACTGAAGACCACAACAACAACAACAACAACAGTGTTCTATAAGCGAATACTGTCTAGTAACTCGAACATTCCGGAAGACAAACGCATTTCAGACATAAACAAAACACCAATGTCTTATGTATTTGTTGCTGACGAAGCATTTTCGCTGTTAAACAGAGTTGTGTGTCCGTACTTATGTCTGCGACTTGATAAAAAAAAAAAAAAAAAAAAAAAAAAAAAAAAAAAAAAGATTTTCAACTATCGTCATTCTCGAGCAAGACGTTTCGTAGACTGCACGTTCGGGATAATGGCAAATAATTGGAGGATCTTTCACACATCCCTGAATGCTGACGTCGATTTCGCCATAGACATTGTTATGGTACGTTGTGTTTTACACAACTATGTACGAAAGAGTGATGGTGTTCAATATTTAGATACACTGTACGGATATCCTTCAGTTCATGAGGATATTCCACAACGAATACGTAGTCGTGCATCCAGTTCACATTACAGAAACGTTTATGCCGATTGCTTTGTACATGAAGGCGCTCTGCCATGGCAGTTGGATTACATTAACCGTATTCTGAATTATATCTACCCGTAGTGTTATGAAATCCCCTTAGAAAAATTAATGAATTACTGTGCTGATAAACCTCTTACATTATTTGATTTTCGAACAGCTGAGCAGAACTGAACGTACTCAGACATTTCGCTCTTTACCTATTCTGATCAACACTAAACTGACACACAATATTTTTAGCGCAACGCAGTCTGACATTCAATAATCCCTACAAAAGAATGGCCCTGACTAACATTAACCTATACATTTCACAAATCACTTACCTCACAAAAATCTTCGTTACTCGAACTACTGCAATACAGCGAGCGCCACTACTGCCAGCTAAATAAAAGACCCAAACTACTGAAGGCACTAACTACTGATAGGCATAGTTAGCAAATGAAAGATTTTGATAGAGAACAAACAGCGTATTTACCCTAATAGTGTTCAAAAGTTATATATATATATATATATATATATATATATATATATATATATATATATTAGTTCATGACATCCAGTCTTACAAATTTACTCTCTCTGATGGACACACGCCCAGATCATCCGCTCTCAAAACTCCGCCATCTCTCTCCCCACATCCACCACTGCTGGCGGCTCACCTCCAACTGTGCAACGCTACGCGCTGTTAACAGCCAACTGCGCAACACTACAATAGCAAACAACAATGCAAATCAGCCACAGACTGCACACAGCACAGCCAGTGATTTTCATACAGAGCGCTACGTGGCGTTACCAATATAAAAACCTAAACAGCCTACTTACAGTGTTAATACAGATAAATAAAAGTAATAGAACTTGGACAGCGTGCTTTGTTCCTGTGGTGTTGCACATTCTCTGCCCCAGAACATCACAGTCACTTCCTCCCACATCCTCTTTTTCACATTTCAGCATATTCTTCAGATGACAAGTCTCACACAGCAGGCCTCTCCTTTATGTTTATAATAAAATTCTTCGCATCAAAGTCCATGATGACAGACAGATCCTTCTGCAGACACGCAGCAGCAAATAAATAGTAAGATGTAAAATATCTCCACAGCCGAAGCGCATTGGCGGCAGGCCGCACACTGGCAGTGCAACGTCCACGCTGCCCCATTCAACTATGTGCATTGGCCGCAGCGGCGCGCTGGCCGGAGGCTGGTCGCATGACAAAGTGCTGGCCGCACGGGCGGCTGGCCGCACGGTCGGCTGACCGCAGCGGGCTCGGTGCGCTTTACGCGGCACCTTTCCATGCAAATCTGGCCGCATCCGTCGAACCGCAAGTCTGGCCGTGGCCGCACTAGTGCGCTATTGCCCCTATACAAAATTTCCAGTTAGTGTGGTGAATGGCAGCTAAATATGGAAAAATGTAAGTTAATACGAATGGACACAGTCAACTCGTTTAAATATCTGGGCGTGACGTTGCAAAGTGATATGAGGTGGAACGAGCAAGTGAGAACTGTGGTACGGAAGGCAAATGGTCGATTTCGGTTTGTTGGGAGAATTCTGGGAAAAAGTGGTTCATCTGTAGCGGAGACCGCATATAGGACGTTGGTGCGACCTGTTCTTGAGCACTGCTCGAGTGTTTGGGATCCGTACCAGGTCGGACAGAAGGAAGACATCGAAGCAGTTCAGACGCGGTCTGCTAGATTTGTTACCGATAAGTTCGAACAACACGCAGTTGTTACAGATATGCTTCGGAAACTCAAATGGGAATCCCTGAAGGGAAGGCTACGCTAGTTTCGAGAAACACTACTGAGAAAAGTTAGAGAACCGGCATTTGAAGGAGACTGCCGAACGATTCTACTGCCACCAACATACACTGCATCGTCCACGAAGATTAGATATGAGAAGTTAGGGTTCATACGGAAGCATATAGACAGTCGTTTTCCTCTTGCTCTGTTTGCGAGTAGAACAGGAAAGGAAATGACAAGTAAGTTAGTAGTACAGTGTACCCTCCGCCACGCACCGTACGATAGCTTGCGGGGTATCGATTTAGATGTAGAAGTCAAAGTAAAAATTCTTTTGCTGAGGTTTAGCACATGATCGACGTAGACGACACTGCCGTTGATTCTTTCTGTCCCCCTACGTGGAATTTTCTCCACACTGTAAGAGACATCATCCAAGGGCGTTCGCTGAGTGTCTTCATTCTCCAATGCCACGGATACAATTTGTCGAACACATAAGACGTGCAGACTGATGTAACCGCCAGACACTACACTTGCTAGGTGGTAGCCTTTAAGTCGGTCGCGGTCCGTTAGTATACGTCGGACCCTTGTGTCGTCACTATCAGTGATTGCAGACCGAGCGCCGCCACACGGCAGGTCTAGTCTAGAGGATCCGTAGCACTCGCCGCAGTTGTACAGCCGACTTTGCTAGCGATGGTTCACTGACTCTCTCATTTGCAGAGACGACAGTTTAGCATAGCCTTCAGCTACGTTATTTGCTACCACCTAGCAAGGCGCCATATTCAGTTACTATGAATGTATTCTGAATAGATAATATTGTGAATCATGTACCGTCAAGAGCGACGTTCATCATTAATGGATTATAGTTAAGTATCAAACTAATTACGTCCGCTTTCTGAATTCTAATTCCTTGTCATGTTCCAGACCTCACGTCAGTACAGTTCTTCCCTTGGGACTAGTCGGGTGTTATAGGAGTGCTGTGGTGAGTGTCTTCAACTTGTGACGAAAAAAAAGCGAAACCACGTCCAGACGTAGTGGGGTTGGACGGCCACCCTTCAGTACAGATGTCGGACGTCGTAGGCTGTGCAGACTGGTAAAACAGAAAAGGCAGCGTACTGTGGTGAACTAACATCAGTCTTTAAAGTTGGGCGGAGTATAAGTGTGTCTGAACACGCAATGTACCGACCACTCCTAGCCGACGACCCTTGCATGTGCTAGTGTTAACACCATGACGTCGGCAACTACTACTGAAATGGGCACGCGACCATCGCCACTGGACGTTGGCGCAGTGGCAAAGCGCTGCGTGGTCTGATGAATCCTGATACCTTCTTCATCATGCCGATGGAACGGCGCGAATCTGTCGTCTTCCAGTGGGAGAGCTCCATGACACCTGTTCTGCAGGACAACCTGGCGGCGACTCCATTATGCTCTGGAGAACATTCACATGGGCATCCATGGATCCAGTGTAGCTCGTGCAAGGCACCATGATGGCCGAGTAGTACGAGGTGCATTCAAGTTCTAAGGCCTCCGATTTTTTTTTCTCCGGACTGGAAAGAGATAGAAACATGCGCATTGTTTTAAAGTGAGGCCGCGTTCATTGTCAATACGTCCCAGAGATGGCAGCACCATACGGCAGATGGAATTTTACCGCCAGCGGCGAGAATGAGAACTGTTTTAAATAGTAAAAATGGCGACGTTTTCCTTACTTGGACAGCGTGCAATCATTCGTTTTCTGAATTTGCGTGGTGTGAAACCAACTGAAATTTATCGACAGTTGAAGGAGACATGTGGTGATGGCCGGCCGCGGTGGTCTCGCGGTTCTAGGCGCGCAGTCCGGAACCGTGGGACTGCTACGGTCGCAGGTTCGAATCCTGCCTCGGGCATGGATGTGTGTGATGTCCTTAGGATAGTTAGGTTTAAGTAGTTCTAAGTTCTAGGTGACTGATAACCACACCAGTTGAGTCCCATAGTGCTCAGAGCCACATGTGGTGATGGAGTTATGGATGTGTCGAAAGTGCGTTCGTGGGTGCGACAGTTTAATGAAGGCAGAAAATCGTGTGACAACAAACCGAAACAACCTCGGGCTCGCACAAGCCGGTCTGACGACATGATCGAGAAAGTGGAGAGAATTGTTTTGGGGGATCGCCGAATGACTGTTGAACAGATCGCCTCCAGAGTTGGCATTTCTGTGGTTCTGTGCACACAATCCTGCATGACGACCTGAAAATGCGAAAAGTGTCATCCAGGTGGGTGCCACGAATGCTGACGGACGACCACACGGCTGCCCGTGTGGCATGTTGCCAAGCAATGTTGACGCGCAACGACAGCATGAATGGGACTTTCTTTTCGTCGGTTGTGACAGTGGATGAGACGTGGATGCCATTTTTCAATCCAGAAACAAAGCGCCAGTCAGCTCAATGGAAGCACACAGATTCACCGCCACCAAAAAAATTTCGGGTAACCGCCAGTGCTGAAAAATGATGGTGTCCATGTTCTGGGACAGCGAGGGCGTAATCCTTACCCATTGCGTTCCAAAGGGCACTACGGTAACAGGTGCATCCTACGAAAATGTTTTGAAGAACAAATTCCTTCCTGCACTGCAACAAAAACGTCCGGGAAGGGCTGCGCGTGTGCTGTTTCACCAAGACAACGCACCCGCACATCGAGCTAACGTTACTCAACAGTTTCTTCGTGATAACAACTTTGAAGTGATTCCTCATGCTCCCTACTCACCTGACCTGGCTCCTAGTGACTTTTGGCTTTTTCCAACAATGAAAGACACTCTCCGTGGCCGCACATTCACCAGCCGTGCTGCTATTGCCTCAGTGATTTTCCAGTGGTCAAAACAGACTCCTAAAGAAGCCTTCGCCGCTGCCATGGAATCATGGCGTCAGCGTTGTGAAAAATGTGTACGTCTGCAGGGCGATTACGTCGAGAAGTAACGCCAGTTTCATCGATTTCGGGTGAGTAGTTAATCAGAAAAAAAATCGGAGGCCTTAGAACTTGAATGCACCTCGTAGCGTACGCTGGCTGCAGACTATGTACACGACTTCGTGACGATCGTGTTTCCCGACAGCAATCGCATTTTTCAGCAAGATAATGCTCCATGTCGCAGGGTCAGGAGTGTGATGGAGTGGTTCGAGGACCACAGTGGCGAGTTACAATTGATATGCTAGCCCCCCAACTCGCCAGATCTGAATCCGATCGTACATGCCTGGGATGTGATTGAGCGTGGTGTCAGAGCTCATGGCCCTCTCTCCGGAATTGAGGTGACTTGCGTGTGCAGTTGTGGTGCCAACTTCCTCCAGTGATCTACCAAGGCCTCGTTGCTTCTGCCACGACACGTCGCTGCTGTTATCCGTGCCGGAGGTGGACATGGTGGTCATACGGTAATGTTCTTGCTGATCAGTGTATGCCACGTGTTTCCGTGATACACCGCCACAGTTTAATCCGCAAATTTTTGCCACAGTGCAAGAGCCTGTCTTAGCTCTCGTAGGTGCCATAATGTACGGACACGACTACCTCTTTTAACGATAGAATAGTTCTCTCATTATTTTTCAACTTTCTGTATGTCCGCCGGGCAACGGCCTTGCCGCAGTGGATACACCGGTTCCCGTCAGATCACCGAAGTTAAGCGCTGTCGGGCGTGGCCGGCACTTGGATGGGTGACCATCCGGGCCGCCATGCGCTGTTGCCATTTTTAGGGGTGCACTCAGCCTCGTGATGCCAATTGAGGAGCTACTCGACCGAATAGTAGCGGCTCCGGTCAAAGAAAACCATCATTACGACCGGGAGAGCGGTGTGCTGACCACACGCCCCTCCTATCCGCATCCTCAACTGAGGATGACACGGCGGTCGGATGGTCCCGGTGGGCCCCTTGTGGCCTGAAGACGGAGTGCTTATATGTCCGCCCCTGGTAGGTGAGTGGTCAGCGCGATGGAATGTCATACATAACGGCCCGGGTTCGATTCCCGGCTGGGTCGGAGATTTTCTCCGCTCAGGGACTGGGTGTTGTGTTGTCCTTATCATCATTTCATCCCCATCGACACGCAAGTCACCGAAGTGGCGTCAACTCGAAAGACTTGCACGAGGCGAATGGTCTATCTGACGGGAGGCTCTAGCCACACGGAATTTCCATTTACAACTTTCTATACTATATTTTTACTTATTTTTTCAAAGCCAAAATTAGTTACCGTTATGAAAAGCTCGTCTTATTGTTAGAAATACGAGTACTTTCTGCTGTCTCCTGCAGCTCATGTTATTTTGTTGTTTGACCTGGCTGCTTTAATTACTATCAATGGTTTACAAAATAAACAACTGAGTTATGCACTTCGTATTTCGATAGTTACTCTTCATGTCGCATAATATAGCGATCAAAGACAATACCTGTAAGTTTAGGTGGCTACTGGGAGGCTACTGTGTGTCTATTGGCTCCGGCCAATCGAACTTTAAACACCTGCAGTCACCCACATCTAGGTTGCTATGAAGAACACATGCATGGGTACAGAAGAGAGTGATCATTCCAGAGGATCATTTACAGCCACTGACGGTCCCCACTTAACGCGATTTCGACGGGATCAAATGGCTCTGAGCACTATGGGACTTAACATCTGAGGTCATCAGTCCCCTAGAACTTAGAACTACTTAAACCTAACTAACCTAAGGACATCACACACATCCATGACCGAGGCAGGATTCGAACCTGCGACCGTTGATGTCGCGCGGTTCCGGACTGAAGCGCCTAGAACCGCTTGGCCACACCGGCCGGCTCGACGGGATCATGGACCGTTTGATGCTTTCCATTGTTCAGCGAGATCAAGTACCCGGTTAAGGGGCTCCGAAAAGGCTCAAAATCATGAAAAGTTCAATTTTTACTTTTTTGCGTTTTCTGAATCTGCAGACTATTACCTTTTAATAGATATATAATTTATTCAATTCCGAAGACTACAACTATTTTTAAATTTTTTTTTGAAATGTGTTCTACATGGGCGGGACCCACTGTGGCGCTGTTAAACTGCTGTCAAATGGTGTTATTATTAACGTCCGTGTTCATCAGGTACATTTTAGTGATGTGAGATAAAGTATGTGTTGTGGCTAACCTGTGATGGTTCAATATATATCGCTGGTGTGATTGTCGATTGTTTCATGTTTATTTACTCTGTCGTTATCTCGAAAATATTCGTAATTAATTCTGTTTCTTGAGTCTCTGTTTTGTTGAAGTATAATAATGAGTAAAAGTAAAGTTATTAGAAATCCTCTGAAGGCTTTTAAGAAAAGGAGAAATGTTGGAAAGCCAAAGGTATGTGTTATTACTGTAAACAATAAAGACGATGAAAATCCCCAACATATCTTGTGTCCCAAAGAAGAAGACAGTTGGTGTAAATATAACAAAGGATTGCTAACTGGTGAAGTGTACACTCATAAGCATAGTCTGCCTCATGCAATAATGGAGTTGATAAAACATATTTTCAGAGACTTAGCAGCACCTGAACTGTTGAAAAAGTGTATTCACGGAAAAACTCAAAACCCCAATGAAAGTGTAAATAGTGTTATATGGTCGAGAATCCCCAAGACTGTATTTGTTGGAATAGAAACACTTCACTTTGGTGTGTATGATGCTGTTGCGACTTTCAATGATGGCAACATTGTAAGGTGCAAGGTATTTAGAAATATGGGAATGAAGATAGGTTCTAACATGGTACGAGCGATGCTTGCTTTAGACAAGGAACGCCTTCGGGCTGTAGACAGGGCTGTAAAGAGTCTAGAAATACAAGCAAGAGTAAACAGGAGGAGGAACAAGAGGAAGCTGGAGGAGGAGATTGCAGAGGATGAAGATAATCCATCCTATGGACCTGGAATGCACTAAAAAGTTAATCCAATCTTTGTCGCTCGATTCCCAAAACTTTTATTTTCTCATACTAATTACATGTTTTCTAAGGATCTTCCAAACATATTTGTTTCAAACTTTCAGTAAATGTTACACAGTACCTTCTGCATAATTTAACACAGCCTTTTTCCAAAAAACTGTATATTTTTAAATATATAAATAAAAAATTGCAAAAAAATGTTGTGAATTTTCATTACAATTGAAAAAAAATCATCTTTAATAACTGAACTAAAATTTTGTAAAATCCCTGTGTTAAGTTGTAGCCCATATTCCAATAAATAATCTGTAAAAAGTTCAACTTCCTACCTCAAATACTTTGTGAGGAAAGATTTATAAGCGTTATTTTAACATTGCAAGTATAGGGCGTTCCGGAGCCCCTTAAAAGCAGGCATTCTACATCACAGAGAAAGAGTGTTTGACGATCAACTTTTGCAACACACACACACATTGCAACAGCCAGTTACATTACTGTCGTCGCGTAACAGTATCTGAACTTATCAGTCCATGCACTACCATTACTCTGTGAGCAAATGATACCGATGCTCCTGCGTGACTTGCTAGATGGTGCAGTGATTTTCTCGGATTCTTTCCGAGCCACTTCACAAATCGTCTTGTGGGTTCTTGGCTGAATCCCGTACGCCACCTCCAAACGTTCGAGGAACTGGCTGGAGCGTACGTAAATATTGAAACCTTCCACCCTTGTATCGGTTCCCGCAGAACGCCAGACACAGTTCTTCCGTCCTGAGTGAAACACGTATTTTTACAGCACTTTTACGATCTTAATAAAAGGGTCCATCACTCAGTAAACACCGTTTGTTTGGGTATTTGTATGCATATGAAATTAACCACACACTTTGTGGGGTCTTGCCCAATAGTCGTTTATAGGGAGCCTAAGGGATGTCTTTCTCGGATAGCTACACAACAATTCAAGCAAATCACATTAATACACTCCTGGAAATTGAACTAAGAACACCGTGAATTCATTGTCCCAGGAAGGGGAAACTTTATTGACACATTCCTGGGGTCAGATACATCACATGATCACACTGACAGAACCACAGGCACATAGACACAGGCAACAGAGCATGCACAATGTCGGCACTAGTACAGTGTATATCCACCTTTCGCAGCAATGCACGCTGCTATTCTCCCATGGAGACGATCGTAGAGATGCTGGATGTAGTCCTGTGGAACGGCTTGCCATGCCATTTCCACCTGGCGCCTCAGTTGGACCAGCGTTCGTGCTGGACGTGCAGACCGCGTGAGACGACGCTTCATCCAGTCCCAAACATGCTCAATGGGGGACAGATCCGGAGATCTTGCTGGCAAGGGTAGTTGACTTACACCTTCTAGAGCACGTTGGGTGGCACGGGATATATGCGGACGTGCATTGTCCTGTTGGAACAGCAAGTTCCCTTGCCGGTCTAGGAATGGTAGAACGATGGGTTCGATGATGGTTTGGATGTACCGTGCACTATTCAGTGTCCCCTCGACGATCACCAGTGGTGTACGGCCAGTGTAGGAGATCGCTCCCCACACCATGATGCCGGGTGTTGGCCCTGTGTGCCTCGGTCGTATGCAGTCCTGATTGTGGCGCTCACCTGCACGGCGCCAAACACGCATACGACCATCATTGGCACCAAGGCAGAAGCGACTCTCATCGCTGAAGACGACACGTCTCCATTCGTCCCTCCATTCACGCCTGTCGCGACACCACTGGAGGCGGGCTGCACGATGTTGGGGCGTGAGCGGAAGACGGCCTAACGGTGTGCGGGACCGTAGCCCAGCTTCATGGAGACGGTTGCGAATGGTCCTCGCCGATACCCCAGGAGCAACAGTGTCCCTAATTTGCTGGGAAGTGGCGGTGCGGTCCCCTACGGCACTGCGTAGGACCCTACGGTCTTGGCGTGCATCCGTGCGTCGCTGCGGTCCGGTCCCAGGTCGACGGGCACGTGCACCTTCCGCTGACCACTGGCGACAACATCGATGTACTGTGGAGACCTCACGCCCCACGTGTTGAGCAATTCGGCGGTACGTCCACCCGGCCTCCCGCATGCCCACTATACGCCCTCGCTCAAAGTCCGTCAACTGCACATACGGTTCACGTCCACGCTGTCGCGGCATGCTACCAGTGTTAAAGACTGCGATGGAGCTCCGTATGCCACGGCAAACTGGCTGACACTGACGGCGGCGGTGCACAAATGCTGCGCAGCTAGCGCCATTCGACGGCCAACACCGCGGTTCCTGGTGTGTCCGCTGTGCCGTGCGTGTGATCATTGCTTGTACAGCCCTCTCGCAGTGTCCGGAGCAAGTATGGTGGGTCTGACACACCGGTGTCAATGTGTTCTTTTTTCCATTTCCAGGAGTGTAGTTTTTATTACAAATAAAAAGATTGACAATACTTAACTTTGTATTTATAAGAACGTGTCGCAGCGATGGGTGACATGCTATATACAATGTCCATGTAAGCAATGGATATGGATCACACGTCACTGCTATCGTAGTGCCGGTCTACTATTGCGCAGTCGAGTACTGTGCGGCCGAGGTTAGCAGGTTCAAATGGCTCTGAGCACTATGGGACTTAACTTCTGTGGTCATCAGTGCCCTAGAACTTAGAACTACTTAAACCTAACTAACCTAAGGACATCACACACATCCATGCCCGAGGCAGGATTCGAACCTGCGACCGTAGCGGTCGCGCGGTTCCAGACTGAAGCGCCTAGAACCGCTCGGCCACACAGGCCGGCTAAGTTGTGAGTCAAATAGGTAATAATTCCAGAGCAACTACATGAATAGACACCGGTATGTTATTCTATATCGGAAAGTATATTCTCATATGCATGATATCAGAGTGAATCAAATTTTTTTAATAAGCGTTAGCTTATTATTTTTTCGACGTGCCTCAATAATATTGTGAAAGAAAAGAAGTAACAAAACGTGTCTCGTGTTTAGGATTTGTCAAATTACGAAAGAACTGACGGTCACATTCGCGGAAACTTTTCTGAAAACTTTCATTTTATTTTCCTCAGGACTTCTGTTTTTGATGGAAACGATGCTTACGCAGAAATTTAGCTCATGGTTGTATTATGCACCCGTATATCGCTCAGACGACACAAATATTTCGAAACGTCGAGTGTGTACGTTTTGCTCTTTGTGTCTTCATGTCGCACTGCTTGTCACTGCGCATTTGAAGCAGCTCAACATTCTATTGATTGGCGACTCCATTCTGCAATAGTAAAAATATACGACCAATGCTGTCTCTTTTTTCAAGTATAGCTCAACATTCACCGACACGTGCGAAAAGCCACACGTTGGCTGACTGGTACCGTCAAAAGCATCTGCGTGTAATTTTGCGCGCGGTACGATACGTGTCTGATTCATCTCTATTTCTCGCAAGTGCGCGCTTACCGCATTTAGTTGTCCGAATATAGCGTTGAATACTGTAATTGTACGCCGCATACATAGAATGACTACGTGTTATTTATTCGAGCACCATATCCCAGAATAGCAGTGAGATTGGACTGTCAGATATTACATCCATTCTTTACTATGGTAATTATTTGGACTGATATTCTTCCTACATGTCAATATTTTACATTAATGTTAATATTACTAATTAATTCATAATTTGTAATCAAAGTTAACGTAGATCTGTCGCGTCGACTCCCTCTCGGTGGTTGCCTATTCTGTCCCATATTCTCCCTCCAGATCTCAGAAGAAACGCTGGCAAGGTGCAAATTCTTGAGAACACAGGAGTGTTTAAGAATTTATTTCTGAGTAGTGTTTTTCAGAGTCCACCAGCTATGCGCCTGTAGTCTAGCAAGCCACTTTAGATCGATCTTCAGGCCACAGAAGTTTTTGATGTCACTGACAAGGGAACCTCCCCATCGCACCCCCCTCAGATTTAGTTATAAGTTGGCACAGTGGATAGGCCTTGAAAAACTGAACACAGATCAATCGAGAAAACAGGAAGAAGTTATGTGGAACCGTGAAAAAAATTAGTAAAATACACAAACTGAGTAGTCCATACGTAAGATAGGCAACATCAAGGAGAGCGCGAGCTCAGCAGCGCCGTAGTCCCGTGGTTAGCGTGAGTAGCTGCAGACCGAGAGGTCCTTGGTTCAAGTATTCCCTCGACTGAAAATTTTACTTGCTTTATTTTCGCAAAGTTATGATCTGTCCGTTCGTTCATTGACGTTTCTGTTCACTGCAATAAGTTTAGTGTCTGTGTTTTGCGACCGCACCGCAAAACCGTGCGATTAGTAGACGAAAGGACGTGCCTCTCCAATGGGAACCGAATCGCAAGGTCATAGGTCAACCGATTCCTACACGAGAAAACACGTCTGATACATGCTACACGACACTGGTGATGGCATGTGCGTCACGTGACAGGAATATGTCGTCGACCCACCTAAGTTGTACACTTAGCGAATGGGTAAAAAGATTCTTCTACCTTGCCCGATTTAGGTTTTCTTGTAGATGTGATAATCACTCCCAAAATAGTGATGACAACGTAAGAGTTTGTCACATAAACTGAAAATAAAAAATTAAAATTTTCACTCAAAGGAAGACTTGAACCCAGGACGTCTCGTTCCGTAACTGCTGTAGCTAACCACGAGACCACGGAGCAGCTTGCCTTCCAGTGTCCCTGATGTTGCCTATCTTGGCATGGACTACTCAGTTTGTATATTTTACTAATTTTTTTCATAGTTCCACACAACTTCTTCCTGTTTTCTCGATTGATCTGTGTTCAGTTTTTCAAGGTCTATCCACTGTGCCAACTTATAACTAAATCTGAGGGGGGTGCGATGGGGAGGTTCCCTTGTGAGAACTGGAAACAACACTCGAATGAAGAGTCTCTCCCGAAGGCTCACCTAAATCTAAACGGATGTTATAGGGTTTGATTTCCCCGTCACTAATGGTCGAGACTAAGCCGCATCCGATCGGGACAAGGGAGCTGGGGTCACTTCACGAAGAAGGAGGGTTACTGTGGAAGTGTTGCGCGTGATTGGTGCCGATGAGCAGACAATAAGACGCAGTGTGCAGAATTACCCGCTCCATGCTTTTAAAGGTGGTTTAAAAGACCTGCTTGAAGTGACACTGAGTGCTGGGATCTGGTTGTCAAATTTAAACATTGACCAGTAAATTCATTGTGTATGTAAATGTACTGTAAATGTTCTGTTATGACATACGTAAATAATAATAATAACTTTAAATATCTAGGAGAAATGGTTTCTGAAAAATATGCACAACAAGGAAGAATACAAATAGCTCGTGAAGGTTTAGGATTAGTGAAAACCCACAATAATAAAAAATGCTTATCTTTAAATGCCAATATTAGACATTACAAAACAGTAATTAAATCATCAATGTTATATGCCAGTGAAACCTTGGCACTAAACAGAAAGAAAAATAATTAGGAAACTTTTTGGAACAAGATGGACCAAGGATGGATATAGACTACAGAAAACGTCTAAAATTGAAGAAAAATTCTAACTTAGAGAAAGACATTAGGAAAAGACGCCTTAAATTCTATGGACGCATCATGAGGCTTCCCGAATACAGTCTAACAAAAAGAATAGTAAAATACGTAGATTCCCTCGCTAATGGAGGAGAATAGATCCAAACTGTTAAAAAATACTTGGAATTAGCCAAAATCACCAAAGAAGAAATAGACGTAAGGAACAATTTTAGAATAAAAGTAGAAAACTGGGAGGTTAAACCAGAGACAAAATCCCGAACAACCGGAACAAAATGGAGCGAAGAAAGGAGAGCTAAATTCTCGCAAACAATGAAAGACTGGTGACCTAATAAAAAGAACCAGAAGAACAAGAAGAACGGAAAATGAACCATCTTTACTTAGCATCTTCCACTCTTGGAGCTTTGCGACTAATAATAATAATAATAATAGTAATAATATTTCAATAATTCAGTAAATATTTAAGTTGAACAGAAGTGCATAATCTGTATTGATGCCAATCACTGCTGTTAATGCCATAAGTGAAAATATATGTAAGAGTTGATTAATGTGGCGAAGAAGATTCTGATAGAATCGTGATAGATATGTTGGGCTTCGAATAATACATTTGTTTGAAAATTAGCCAGTGGGACGTATACCTGTATTTGGTGTTAAAAGTACGCCTTTAAAACCTATTAGATTATTTCTGCAGTCGTAGTAGTAGATGAAAGAAGTATTCATCATGAAACTATTTTTCTGACTGACTGAAGCTTGTGTACCGATAGATATGTTTTTCGAAATATTGGTGGCATTATGACTGTGGAAAAATTTTGTAATGAGTTTTGAAATAACCACCGCGATATTGTGTGTCGGCGTGCAAAGTATGGTAGAGAGAACCAAGGATGAGATTACATAGTAATGTAAAATATCTACTCTCCAATGAACATTCAGTGAGAGTCGCAGGCGTGTGTCAGTAAATACTACAGTGTTTTCGAAAAGTACACTACTTGGTCAAAAAAGTGAAGACATGGTCGGATATCAATGTAACTGCGGATATCAAGAGGCAGATGGAACAGCTGGGGCCAGCTTACCTTAAGTGAGGGCACAACGGCTTTATAAGCCCCTTCCCAACAAAATCAGTGCATGAATCCAGATCACACGGAGCCCAACGTCATAATGGTCAGCTCAGAGTGCCAAGTACTGTGTAAACTTGGTTCAAATGGCTCTGAGCACTATGGGACTTAACTGCTGAGGTCATCAGTCCCCTAGAACTTAGAACTACTTAAACTTAACTAACCTAAGGACATCACACACATCCATGCCCAAGGCAGGATTCGAACCTGCGACCGTAGCGCCTAGAAGCGCTCGGCCACTCCGGCTGGCGCTGTGTAAACTTGCCTCGATATTGTAATCATTGAAATAGCATCATCATATATCCTCTCAACCCGTGAAGTTTCGTTGTATTTCCTCCGCCCCTCCTGTGATTTTAACTCTTCCTGTCGGGCAGGGTATTGTGTTTCTTGCGTTCTTTCGCATAGCGCAGGAAGAATAATTGCTTCAAAGCCTCTGTGTAGGCTGTAATTAGTTTCAGTTTGTCTTCGCAGTCACTATTGGAGCGATACATAAGGGCCTGTTGTATGTTCTAAGTACCCTAAAGGCTGCTTTATAGTGTCTGTCTTTTTAAATCCTTGGACTACCTAAACCCGTTTAGGAAATTTCGATTACACCACATGACAAATATCTCGATTTAATATTAGCAATAGCTCCTTCTCAAAGGAAAATATAGGGAAAGTAGGCGAGGAGAGTGATTGCAGGAGGGATGGCCGTGAAGCAGGAGTCGTTCGTGCTTTAAGTAGGCGGCTGAATTGGCTGCAGTTATCGGCGAAGGAAGTGCTGCCTGTTGTTAAGTATGCAGGAAGTGAAAGCAGGGGGGGCGGCCCTTTCACAAGGTACGTCCCCTCAGGGGTGTGGTTCTGCAGGGGGAGGGGAGGGAAGGGTAGGGAAGCACTTTGCTAACAAGTTGGGGGATGTTTTCCGACAAGGCTTTCGGATAAACTTGATTAAATACTTTGTATAACTTCGGAGGCTGTCTTCTGGCCATACTAGGAACGCTCCCTTGTTTTGGTTCATATTTCGAACGACTTCTCATATATTCAACGACAGGTGTCTTCACTTATTACGAAATCGTGGCGAAATACATCTCTCTGTACACTAAGCAGATGGATTGCGAGAGGCGTTATGTTTTATCATGAACGTAAATGGATCAACAGCGCCATTATCGATCAGTCTGAAGACTACTCAAGAGAAATTCCTCATCCTCTTCGTTACTTTGATTTCCTCTTCATCACTTGAAAACTTCGAAACCCCGCATCTGTAATTGATTAAAACACTGCACAATTCCTCTTTCACCCTTCTCATTCACATATTTGTCTATTATTGTTTTCAGCAGTCTTTCATGCCTCAGTATGGGACCAATAAGTCGCACTCGTCTGTTGATGATGGTGTATCACTAACATCTCTTCTCGCGCACTCCTCCAGGAACTTCAGTTTTGTTAATATCGTCAGTCCATTTGTTTTTCTTCGCGAACCACTAGACAGGTTCTGTCAAAGTTTACATTCGCGTTATATGAACTTGTGCACTTAGTTTCAGTTAGGCAAATTTTCACTGCCACCATCGCTGTCTTGTGAACATTCACCAGAAAGTGTTTCTTACGCTACTGTTCATCTGCTGCATCATGTGATGCTGCGGCTGTATAGAGCTATGTGAATGTGGTCAGACTGGAGTAGGAGATTCGTGCTGGGGATCTCTTTGTCGCACTAAACGTAACGAATGCTGAGTATTCATCCACGACAAACCCGTATGATTTAATTCGTATCCAAAGTTAATAATGCAGTCATTTCCTTGCGTGAGCTCACTGACAATATCCGCGATTAAATAACATACTAAATGACGTGATTAATTATATTAATTATGCAGATGAGTAACTACCATCTTCTGTTTTGTACAGTTTATTTCCGACAGAGATTCGGCCAGAGTTAATGAAAGTTGATAAGGATTCAACGCCTTCATTTCCAGGATTTACGAAATGGTCTGTCTCTTAGGAGTGGCCGAGCGCTTCTAGGCGCTACAGTCTGGAACCGCGTGACCGCTACGGTCGCAGGTTCGAATCCTGCCTCGGGCATGGATGTGTGTGATGTCCTTAGGTTAGTTAGGTTTAAGTAGTTCTAAGTTCTAGGGGACTGTTGACCTCAGAAGTTAACTCCCATAGTGCTCAGAGCCATTTAAACCATTTAATCTGTCTCTTAAGCAAGATTTTGGAGCGTCTACAAAATTCTCTTCAATTACTGTAGTAGCGTCTTCACTGCAGTCAAAAAGTTTCACAGCCACAGAATCCTTTAGATGCTGAAAAAACACTTATTTTTAAGGGAAATACGTGACCTGTTACTTTTGGTTCAAATGGCTCTGAGCACTATGGGACTCAACTGCTGAGGTCATTAGTCCCCTAGAACTTAGAACTAGATAAACCTAACTAACCTAAGGACATCACAAACATCCATGCCCGAGGCAGGATTCGAACCTGCGACCGTAGCGGTCTTGCGGTTCCAGACTGCAGCGCCTTTAACCGCACGGCCACTTCGGCCGGCTGTTACTTTTGATCCAGCCGTACGTTTTTGCATTTGATTCTGAATACTTTTGTATCATTCACCAGTTATTTCACTGTTTAAAAGGTAATCAATCCTAGAGTAAAGTGGCTATCTTTTCTGGCAAGCAGGCCCCAGTGGCCGTGCGGTTCTAGGCGCTACAGTCTGGAGCCGAACGACCGCTACGGTCGCAGGTTCGAATCTTGCCTCGGGCATGGATGTGTGTGATGTCCTTAGGTTAGTTAGGTTTAATTAGTTCTAAGTTCTAGGCGACTGATGACCTCAGAAGTTTAGTCGTATAGTGCTCAGAGCCATTTGAACCATTTTTTTTTCTGGCAAATTAAATGGACGTTACTTGTTTTGGTGCTGGGTTTCTATTCTCTCTTTAGGTTATTGTTCAGGGTAAATGATGGGAACAGGTTTAATGTATAATAACAAATTGGCTCCCAAACTCTGTTGAATTTATTTTGAAATGGTCCAAGCATTTCTCATAAATTATTTTTCGTGTTTACTTTTGGTGATTATTCAATTTGGTAATTTTCGGCGGATTGTAAACTTTAAAGTTTAACCGTCCACGCCAAATTTTCTAAATTTGGGTCCCGTAACGTCGATAAATCTGGCGTTTTTTTTAATCCAGTTCCCTTCTATTGCAATTTTGACTGTAGTATTTGTTGGTTTCGTTGCTAATATATTCAAATAGATCGTTCCCAATATATAATTGTACGATATCTTCGACACTCTGTGTATCTTTGGGAAATATGTTTGGACCCGGAGATCCGTCAAATTTATTGGTTGGTTGGTTTGGGGAAGGAGACCAGACAGCAAGGTCATCGGTCTCATCGGATTAGGGAAGGAAGTCGGCCGTGCCCTTTGAATGGAACCATCCCGGCATTTGCCTGGAGCGATTTAGGGAAATCACGGAAAACCTAAATCAGGATGGCCGGACGCGGGATTGAACCGTCGTCCTCCCGAATGCGAGTCCAGTGTCTAACCACTGCGCCACCTCGCTCGGTCGTCAAATTTATTATTGGTTCTTGGTAAATCAAAGTCTGACAACCGTGCACTGTCTTCTTCGTCTGATTCAGCCGAATCAGTTGGCAACCGTAGCGTTCGCCGATATCTTCTTGGACGTATTTCACTATCTTCCGACGATTCTGCTTCACTTTAATTATTTTGATGTCCAATGTCTTCTTCCCAATCGGGCCAAGTCGTCAAGAACGTCAGACAAGACGTCCGCCATTCATCGTAAATAATCCTACTGTCTCTTTCGTCTGCCATGATGAAAGGGCACAAGTACTTATAAAAACAAAAACTTGTTGAAGTGTGTAGCTTATTGTTACCTAAACAAAACATCAACAGAATGCAAAAGATACTAAAGTGCTGTCGCCGGCCACTGCGTGATACTATGCTCACGACACCACTGTGGTGCCGGCCGGGGTGGCCGAGCGGTTCTAGGCGCTACAGTCTGGAACCGCGCGGCCACTACGGTCGCAGGTTCGAAACCTGCGTCGGGCATGGATGTGTGTGATGTCCTTAGGTTAGTAAGGTTTAAGTAGTTCTAAGTTGTAGGGGACTGATGACCTCAGAAGTTAAGTCTCATAGTGCTCAGACTCATTTGAATCATTTTGAACCACTGTGGTGTCGCCGGCTGTTGACCGCTATTTCGCGTACGACATCACTGTGTTGTCGCCGGACGGCAGAGTGTTAATAACTAATGTCCTTAAGGATATATATATATATATACACACGTATATATATATATATACACACACGTGAAGTACCCAGAAGTGAGGAGGAAACGAAATGAAACTTCACGAATTGTGAGGGCATGGGATGTTATTTCAGTGATTACAAAATAGAATCAAATTTACAGATAACAAGGCAGTATTAGTCCACTTTTTAATGTGAGGTTGTACCTCCTCTGGCCTGAATGCATGTGCTAATGCGGTTAAAAAAGGATGCCGTAAGGCCTTTGTATCCTCTCCTGAGACAAACTGGCCCACAGCTATTGCAACTAGTCCTCGATATTTAAGATACTGGCACTGAGACGGAGTTGATGTCCGAGCTGGTCCACACGTGTTCTATCTGGAACGGATGTAGAGTTCTTGCTGGTCACGGGAGTAATTCAAAATCACGTAGATAGTTCATATAGACACGTGACATTTGTTGACTTGCATTGTCCTGTTGAAAAATGGACCCGCCATGGTAGCAGAGAGCGATAACGCGCTGCTTCCTGGACTCGGGTAGGTGCGCCGGCCCCGACTCGAATCCGCCCGGCGGATTAACGACGAGGGCCGGAATGCCGGCCAGCCTGGGTGTGGTTTTTAGGCGGTGTTCCACATCCCGCTAGGTGAATGCTGGGCTGGTCCCCACGTTCCGCCCCAGTTACACGCGTCGCAGACATTTGAAACACATTCGCACTCTTTCACGATTTAAACTAGATGCAGACAGCTGGGGTACACTAATTCCATCCCTGGGAGTGCGGGTTGGTGGCAGGAAGGGCATCCGGCCACCCCTAAAACTAACCTTGCTAAATCCGTTGTAACCACGCCGACTCTGCGATCGCTGCGGGACTATGACGAAAGCGAAAGAATGAAAGAAAGAAAGTGTCCTGTTGAAAAATGACACCACGATACTGTCGCGTTAGAGGTAACACATGAGGACACAGAACGTCCGTGACTTACTGATGTGCCCTCTGAGTTCCTTCAGTCACTACCAGAAAGATCTGCCGCTCCAGAACATTCAAATAATGGTCATCCTGGATAGTGCAGAAACGGATTTATCGCTGAACACAATGCGATGCCATTCATCAGCAATCCATGCTTCCCCGTGACGACACCACTCCAAACACTGAGGTTTGTGTTGTTGTGTTAAGGGGACGTTGTAAGTAACGAATGCTGAGTATTCATGCACGGCAAACCCGTATGATTTAATTCGTATCTACAGTTAATAATGTAATCATTTCCTTGCGTGAGTTCACTGACAATATCCGCAATTAAATAACATACTAAATGACGTGATTATAATCACTAAAATGCTATTGCTCATTATGTAGTTGAGTAACTACCATCTTCTGTTTTGTACAGTTTATTTCCTTCAGCCAGAGTTAATGAAAGTTTATAAGGTTCAAATGGCTCTGAGCACTATGGGACTTAACTTCTAAGGTCATCAGTCCCCTAGAACTTAGAACTACTTAAACCTAACTAACCTAAGGACATCACACACATCCATGCCCGAGGCAGAATTCGAACCTGCGACCGTAGCAGTCGTGCGGTTCCGGTCTGAAGCGTCTAGAGCCGCACGGCCACACAGTGTTGTAGGTATGGACATCACAAGTCATCTCAAATAGTGATGTACTATTTATGACGAATTTGATTAGCGAATGTACAATATATCGTGAAGGTGCACTTGAAATGCCTCACTCTGTAAAGCGGTACCTACAATATGCGATATGTGATCAAAAGTATCCGGACACCCCCAAAACATACGTTTTTCATATTAGGTGCATTTTCCTGTCAACTACAGCCAGTTACCCCATATTAGCGACCTCAGAAGTCATTAGACAGCAACAAAAAATTTTAGTTGTTTCTCCAAGAACATAAAATGTCTGACAGGTAGTAAAGTTTTGTATCTATCTTCTGGAGACTCCTTTCTACTCAAGACACAAATTTTTATTTAAAAATTAGTTTTCTGTCAGAAAAAAAAAACAAAAAACCTATTTCAAGTACAGCTGCGTGAGTAAGACTGAAAAATGATTAATTAATGTTTAACTATTGATGTATCCTGTAAATTGCCTCCTTACACATCACTGCAATGAAAAAATTGTTCAAATTATGTGTGATTCGTGTAACTAACGTAATTATTTCAGAAAGTATCTTTCCGTTACAGAAAGAAAGGCGGAGCCTTTGTAAAATTGCAATTCGCTACTTCTTATGAGACATGTATACCAGACTGTATTGTGCTTTACTATTTTCCGTCTAATGACATATCTGTGCAAAACGCACTCTGTTTCATTCGGGAGTTCTCTGGTGTCCTCGTACCAATCTACGATGTTACTGTTGGGATCCCAAAGGGGGAGGGGGATTACTAGTCCGAAAGTCCCATTTACTCGTCGGTTAACCACATCCGATGAAACGCTCACCACTAAAGCCACCAGCCAGAACACACGACGTTTCACTAACCTAGATGGAACTCGCATTTTGGGTGTAAATGATTACATGGCAATACCCACTTTTCGAAGAATATGCTCGTTTTCGGCTTTTTGCGTGGCAGGGTGAAAGCTTTGAGAAAAGAAATAAAATAACGCCAAGTGTGTGCAACGATATCATTCATTTATTGTCTGGCTGAAGAATTTCTTATAAACATCATCCAAAAAAGTTGTAGAAATCACAAAAGAAAGTGAACCATACAATGTATCCGTAATATAATGACCAATAAGTGTTATTCTCGTAACAGGAGGTCCAGAGCGTACATGACGAAAATCGCTGATAAGAACTCGGAACTGGAAGTATGTATTTTCATAGAGTGTCATTATAATTCACAGTAAGTGCAAATACAGTGACGCTTCTCACATTGTCAGTTAGCTGATTTACAGAAAGCTAGCATATTTGAAATAGCGTCTGTCGCATATTGATACAATAGTTTGCCACTGCATTATCATTACATAATTAGGTCTCGTACTGAAAGCACGGCTGACAGGCACACATCTACCGTGCAATGCACGGGATCTAAAGCACTATTTCACCGTTGTCACATCGTTCCAGTCTTCTATCTCTAAAGTCATATAGGCAAAGATGCTCTTACGCGCATATGCGACAAATGTGTCTCTGAGAATACAGACCACCCGGTGCCGTCACTGATAGCACACAGCCTACCACCAGAGGCGTCCAATAAGTAACGCAACATTTTTTCCGGCAAAGTTCGGTTAAAAATGCGGTATTTGCTGTCGGACATCGTGAAATATTCCTGCTCCGGCCCCTGTAGTTTCACGAAGTTCCGACAGATGGCGGCACTATACACAAACTTCAAAATGGCGTCTGTAAGATTAGATTAGATTAGTTTTTCGTTCCATAGATCCGTGCTGAGGAGATCCTCGTGGATGTGGAACATGTCTTTTTTTTTTTTTTTTTTAGCTGAAATAACATAACTAATAGTATGAGTATATACAATACATCATTTGTTTCTATTAAAAATTCGTCAATGGAGTAGAAGGAGTTGGCCACTAGTAAGTCTTTCAGGGTCCTTTTAAACTGATCTTTATTTGTAAGTAAATTTTTTATGTTTGCTGGCAAATTATTGAAGATGAGTGTTCCTGAGTAGTGGACCCCTTTTTGAACTGAAGTAAGTGCTTGTAAGTCCTCGTGCAGATCATTTTTGTTCCTGGTATTGTATGTATGAACTGAGCTGTTTGTTGAAAAAAGAGATATATTATTTAGGACAAATTTCATTAATGAGTAAATATACTGAGAGGCAGTAGTTAGCATACCCAGTTCCTTGAAGAGGTTTCTACAGGACGTCCGTGAATTTACTCCTCAGGGTAATATGTATTACACGCTTTTTGACTCTGAAAACTTTTGTTTGACTTGAAGAGTTACCCCAAGACATTATACCATATGTGATGTGTCGGCAGCTGGGCCAACACCTTGTAGATCGAGGTGGCTTAAAAAGGCACGCGAGACTAACGCAGACGGGCGTGAAGTACTGGAACAGGATACGTAATTAATGCTATGAAGAAAAGAACGGAGTTTCTCATATACTTATCTTTAATTTCTTCTTGTACATCTCTATGGTGAACACAAGTGAGACTCTAATTACAATCACTGTAAGGCTAATGGCGCCTTGCTAGTTCGTAGCCATTAACTTAGCTGAAGGCTATTCTGTCTCTCGGCTAATGAGAGAGAAAGGCTTCGTACGTCTAGTCGCTAGCTCTGTCGTCCGTACAACTGGGCTGAGTTCGAGTCAGTCTCTCGAGACCTGCCTTGTGGTGGCGCTAGGTTTGCGATCACACAGTGGCGACACGCGGGTCCGACATGTACTACAGGACCGCGGCCGATTTAAGCTACCACCTAGGACGTGTGGTGTCTGGCTGTGACACCACAATATGACTTTATGGAATGAAAGTAGGCAAAGTATGCAAGCTTTTTCATTTTTATGTCGCCTATGTCTGCTAACAATCGAATTGCAAATACAGATTTGTTAAGGCATTTCTGCAGTTCTGTGGTGTGCTCCTCCCAACTGAATTTATTATCAAGTTGTAATCCCAGGAATTTAAGACTGTCAACCTCTTCTATCTGCTCTTCTTCATACTTTATGCATATGCTGGGTGGAAACCTCTTACAGGTTCTGAATTGCATGTAGAGGATGTTTTCGAAGTTTGTCAGTGAGTTGGATTTAAACCATTTATTAATATCCATGAAAATATCATTAGCAGATCTTTCTAGAATTACACTCGGCATACTATTTATTGCAATACTTGTGTCATCTGCAAACAACACGAACTCTGCTTCTGGCAGTGTAACTAATGAGAGATCATTAATGTACACAAGAAAAAGCAATGGCCCTAAGATGGATCCTTGTGGGACACCACATGTAATTTCTTCCCATTCTGATGATGACTGATGACTTAACGGAGCTGCATTCCAAAAAGAGGGCTGTCATTGAGTTTCTTTTAGCGGAAAATCAGAGCATCACAGATATTCAAAGGCGATTGCAGAATGCCTACGGAGACTTGTCAGTGAACAAAAGCACGGTGATTCGTTGGGTGAGGTGACTATCATGATCGCAACAAGGTCACTCAAACCTGTCCGATCTCGCGCGATCGGGCCGGCCGCAATACTGAAACGTGCGAAAGCTCTCATTCGATGATGACTGTTTCTGGGGCGCTCAACTGCGCAGTCATCAGCGCCCGTACAAAGTCCCAATGTTGACACTGTCCAATTAGCCACTGTCACGAATGATGATGATGATGGTAATGAACCGATGAGGACAACACAAACACCTAGTTCCCAGGCAGACAAAATTCCCAACCAGGCCGGGCATCGAACCCGGGACCCCGTGTTCCAGAGGCAGTAACGCTAGCCACTGGACCACGAGCTGTGGACCTATCATTCGACGTGTTGGACGACTCACAATCACACACCTCGCTGCACAACCGGATGTCTCTGTTGGTAGTGCTGACACACTCGTCCACCAGTTGGCGTATGCAAAGGTGTGGGCACGCTGGGATTCCCGCAGCCTAGCAGAAAACCATGAAGAGCAACAACGGACCATCTGCAAAGAAGTGCTTTCGCGTTACGAGGCTGCACGTGACAGTTTTCTGTCACAAATCGTCACAAGGGTGACACATGGATTCATCACTTCGAAGCGGAAACAAAAGAGTAATCCATTGAGGGACGCCACACTACCTCTAATCCGAAGAAAATTTTGAAAGCCGCACCCCCAGCCGGTAAAATCATGACGACGGCCTTCTGGATCTCTGAAAAGGTTATTCTGTTTAATGACCTCCCTCATGGTGCAACGATCAACTCTGAAGACTATTGTGCTACCCTCAGGATACTGAAGAAACGACTCCAGCGTGTTCGTCTCCACAAAAATGCAAACGAACTTCTCCTAGTCCATGAAAACGCATGGCCTCACACAAGTCTACGCGTCCGAGAAGAGATCACAGAACTTCATTAGATTGTTCTTCCTCATCCACCCTACAGCCCCGGTCTCGAACCTTCCGACTTACATCTGGTTGGCCCAATGAAGTACACTACTGGCCACTAAAATTGCTACACCAAGAAGAAATGCAGATGATAAACGGGTATTCATCGGACAAATATATCATACTAGAACTGACATGTGATTACATTTTCACGCAATTTGGGTGCATAGATCCTGAGAAATCAGTACCCAGAACAACCACCTCTGGCCGTAATAACGACCTTGATACGCCTGGGCACTGAGTCAAACACAGCTTGGATGGCGTTTACAAGTACAGCTGCCCATGCAGCTTCAACACGATACGACAATTCATCAAGAGTAGTGACTGGCGTATTGTGACGAGCCAGTTGCTCGGCTACCATTGACCAGACGTTTTCAACTGGTGAGTCATCTGGAGAATGTGCTGGCCAGGGCAGCAGTCGGACATTTTCTGTATCCATACAGGCCCGTACAGGACCTGCAACATGCGGTCGTGCATTATCCTGCTGAAATGTAGAGTTTCGCAGGGATCGAATGAAGGGTGGAGCCACGGGTTATAACATATCTGAAATGTAACGTCCACTGTCCAAAGTGCCGTCAGTGCGAACAAGAGGTGACCGAGACGTGTAACCAACGGCACCCCATACCGTCACGCCCAGGGATACGCCAGTATGGCGATGACTAATACACTCTTCCTATGTGCGTTCACCGCGATGTCGCCAAACACGGATGCGACCATCATGATGCTGTAAACAGAACCTGGATTTATCCGAAAAAAATGACGTTTTGCCATTCGTGCACCCAGGTTCGTCGTTGAGTACACCATCGCAGGCGCTCCTGTCTGTGATGCAGCGTCAAAGGTAACCGCAGCCATGGTCTCCGAGCCGATAATCCATGCTGCTGCAAACGTCGTCGAACTGTTCGTGGAGATGGTTGTTGTCTTGCAAACGTCCCCATCTGTTGACTCAGGGATCGAGACGTGGCTGCACGATCCGTTACAGCCATGCGGATAAGATGCCTGTCATCTCGACTGCTAGTGATACGAGGCCGTTGGGATCCAGCACGGCGTTCCGTATTACCCTCCTGAACCCACAGATTCCATATTCTGCTAACAGTCATTGGATCTCGACCAACGCGAGCAGCTATGTCGCGATACGATAAACCGCAATCGCGATAGGCTACAATCCGACCTTTATCAAAGTCGGAAACGTGATGGTACGCATTTCTCCTCCTTACAGGAGGCATCACAACAACGTTACACCAGGCAACGCCGGTCAACTGCTGTTTGTCTATGAGAAATCGGTTAGAAACTTTCCTCATATCAGCACGTTGTAGGTGTCGCCACCGGCGCCAACCTTGTGTGAATGCTCTGAAAAGCTAATCATTTGCATATCACAGCATCTTCTTCCTGTTGGTTAAATTTCGCGTCTGTAGCACGTCATCTTCGTACTGTAGCAATTTTAATGGCCAGCAGTGTATGCACTCCACGGGAAGCACTAAGTGCGTGATGGGGAGGTTACTGATGCAGCAAAACCTGGTCTCTTATGTCGAGCAGTAGATCTGTACTGTGCAGGCATACAGGCTTTCCCAGTAAGATGGCATAAGGCCGTCGCATTGAATGGATATTATGCTAAAACCAAGTTTTTAGCGAAAAGAGTGGGGAATAATATGAATAAAACCAACCTGCTCTCCGAAAAAATAATGTTTTGCATTAATTATTGAACGCTTCTTATCATACTGAAAAACCCAGTGTACCGTCAGCCCCAGGTGCAACCCTGCCACACTGTCGCCAGTCAGAATCGCCAAAAGTCCAAGCAAATTGAACGAGGCGCTACATTACCTTGGTGTAAACGCTGGAGACATCTGATATGTTGTCAGCACATCAGAAAAGTGTACGCCAGAGAACCCTTGTAAGGCGGCAAAATTTTGCCACCATACATTTAATGCTCTGGTAGGTTTATATTAGATTACTGTTCACGATGAAAAATCGGATTATTAATCATTTCATTTGCTGGTACTGGCTGGCATCAAGTACTGACATTTCTGTAGTGCTGCATATCTGAGAGTTACTTAGGGGTGCACACTGACATTAAGGGCGAAGAGGGCCACGCGTCCCTGAGAAGCCGTTGTCGTCTAAATAGAGGCTGGGAAAAGTTTTGTCGTGTTCCTCAGGGGAAGACATTTACTGCCCTGAGGGAGAGCAGCACGTGGCAGCCGCGGTGGCGGTTTACGATTCTGGAGGCGGGAAACCCCCGTAGCGTGGACAGAGTGGGTGGGATGTTGCTCTCTAGTGGGAGGGAAAAAATTTCAGAATAGCGTATCTGGAGAAAGAACGCTGGGGGCGGAAGGCGGCGAAACGTCAACCTTTTAGTGTGAAGGAATGCACGGGGTCACAAACGACGGTCGCGAGGTGACCTCTGAGGAATCTTCTCGCAGGAAGCGCTGGTTCCCACTTCCCACCAAAACGCAGAGACACGTTTCTGGTTGGGAGTGCTAAGTAGGGATAGCAGTTATAGCTTAAACAACCAGTTTTTGGTCACACCGGTTCTTTTCGTCTCCAGTTTAACCTTACTGTTAAAACCTCTCAAAATAACCGGTTTCTGAAATAACCGATTTGCAGTTTTTAATTGTTACTATGCCCTGTAAAAAAGGTAGACTTTGAACAAAGATCTAAAAATTTTAATGGATATGGAATAGAATAGGTGCACGATCGGAATAGGGTTGATGCTGCAGCAAAAATCGGTCTCATTGTCTGCAGCAAAGATTGCAAAGGTTAAGGAGATGGGAATGGCAATAGCGTGCTCGATAGGTCACAAATTGACGATTTTCCTGCATCGTCACTTTTTGATGTTGTCAATTTTTCATCCTTAAGCAACCACAAAATTAAGTGTTCAGTTATTGAGCCTAGTTTACACCACGTCAATAAAATTGTGGATATATCGATCAAACTTACCTCCTGTTTCAAGAAACGTTGTCAATGTTTTCTCTTTAAATATTGTCACAAATTTGTTGTGCCTCCTCCCGTTTTTAATCTTTGAAAGCAACTGGAGCATTGTCCTTCCACTCTAGGGATGGTACCACTCTGCAGTACAGTCCGAGGTCGATAACGAGAAACTGCCATTTAGACCAGGCAGGGGCAGGTCCTGCACACCGCATGTACTCTCGTACCGTCCAATAGGCTACATGAGACGACAACAGGTACATTACTGTCTCCAACGCTGTACTGATTCTTATGTCGTGTTTGTTGCTAGTTTCTAACTCTAGGCGTTGTTATTAAAATAGTGATGATTGCTTTTCCCAATATCCATATCAATCTAATACGAAAATTTTTGTGAACAAACATTAATAGTTTTCTTTTAAAAAACATTTATTTGGAAACCAAAATTTTTAGCTCTGCTGCATATGGTAGATTGATACGCCAGATTTTCACCAGATCGTTAGCAAAAAATTTAAAAACCTGTTACAACTGAGACCATCAAATATAAAAAAATACCGGTTATTCAGAACTAAAATACTGGTACTGGTTTTCCCATCCCTACCGCTAAGGATGTAAGAAGGGAAATGGAACCTTACAGAAAATACTCCTAAAGGAATTTAAGCTTCATGTGATTGGTTGGCAGATTCATGACTCATATAGTGGAGGGTAATGTTTTTGTAACGGCCGCTAGGATTCGTCACCTGAGCGCAAACGTAGATGCCGCGTATCCAGGAGGAGCAAGCATTTCCCTCCGGGAATCGGTCGAGAGCACATCCCTGCGAGGATCAATCGAACACACTTCCCTCCGGGAATCCAGCTAGAGACTGCGCTGGGAACGAGTGAAGTAATTTCTCCATGACAGGGTTGTTATTTCGTTTACTTGAGTGCCGATTCTTTAGCTCTCTGTGAGTCTGAAACACACCGAAGTGCTTCTTTATGGGAGAATACTTAATTCGAATTTCTGTTCCTGGTTAGGGAACAAACAGTACAATCTTGTACTGTTTGTTGAACTGCGAGTTCGCCGGTGGCGTACCGGACCCACTGTGTAGGCAGGGAATTGCAAGTACGCCACGTCCATCAGTTGCATGTATGGCGGAATCCGATATTGTGTGCTTCATATTTGTACAATTTTTTGTACTCTGCATGTTTTTTTTAAATAAATAATTTACGGTGTCCACGTTGTGATTAATTCTAATAGCATCCCGATGGGAATCATGGGTCTGATGTGCTAAACAGAAGTGAAGCAAAACCACAACACGATACTTCGTTTCATGAAAATCCATAGGTGTAGGTTGGCAATGGTAGCGTCCAGAATGAAATTTTCACTCCGCAGAGGAGTGTGCGCTGATATGAAACTTCCTGGCAGGCACAAGTCCTGCGTTACAGTCGCGGTCTGGCACACAGTTTTAATCTGCCAGAAAGTTTCAGTTTCAATGGCAGGGTCATCTCAATCATTTGCAAGCGTGAGAATTCCACTGCGGAGACAACATTAGACAACCATATGTACACACGGCACACTTTCCAAACACCTCGGGGGCTTACGCGCTAATGCGTGCCTTTGGTAGTGCTTACATTGGGATCCCTCGGTAGGTATAAAGCTTCGATTGGCCGTGAATTACAGTATGACACTCTGCTATGGAAAGACGTTGCCGTGGGTTCAAAGCGAGCGAGAAAAGACCTCAGTTCCCAAGAAAACCTCACAACACCTCTGTTGCAAATCACTGGCATCCCATTTTATGTAGCCGGCCAGAGTGGCCGTGCGGTTCTAGGCGCTACAGTCTGGAACTGAGCGACGGCTACGGTCGCAGGTTCGAATCCTGCCTCGGGCATGGGTGTGTGTGATGTCCTTAGGTTAGTTAGGTTTAATTAGTTCTCAGTTCTAGGCGACTGATGACCGCAGAAGTTAAGTCGCATAGTGCTCAGAGCCAACCCATTTTATGTAAACCGCTTCATGAACGCCAGCAGAATTTTGATGCATAAGTGCGGCGATCTGATACGGACACTTGGACATCAAATTTATAGAAGCCTTTAAGATAGGCAAGCAGGACATGCTGAACAGTTTAACTTATCATCGACAGAAAACAAGTACATAAACAACAAAAGAAGACCGCCAAGAAACACACTGATCAGTCAGAACATTATGGCACCCTACCTAATAGTCGGTATGTCCACCTGTGGCATGAGTAACAGCGGTGTCGCGTCGTGACAAGGAAGCAATGATGCCTTTGTAGCTCGCTTGAGAGAATTTGCATCACATATGTACACCTAGGTCACTAACTTCCCGTAAATTCCGGGGAGGGGGGCGATGATCTCTGACGCAACGTTCAATCACATCATAGATATGTTCGATCTGGTTCAGATCTGGCTAATTAATGGGCCAGCGCTTCAACTGGAACTCGCCACAGTGTACCTCGATCCACTCCATCAGACTCCTAGACTTGTGACATGGCGCATTATCGTGTTGAAGAATGCGACTGCTGTCGGGTAACATGATCGTCAGGAAGGGGTGCACGTGGTCTGCAACCAGTGTACGATACTCCCTGGCCGTCATTGTGCCTAGTGTGAGCCATGGGTGCCCACGTGAATGTTCCCCAGAGAATAATGGAGTCGCCGCCAGCTTGTCTCCGTCCCGCAGTACAGGTGTCTAGGAGCTGTTCCCCTGAAAGACGACGAATTCGCGCCCTCAAGGCGGTATGATGATGAAGGTATTGGGATTCATAAGCTAATTCAACGCTCTGCCACTGCGCCAATGTTCAGTGCCCACGGTCACGTGCCCATTTCACTCGCAGTTGCCTATGTCGTGCTGTTAACATGGGCACATGCATGGGTCGTCGGCTGCGGACGCCCATCGTTAGGAGTGTTCGGTTCTCTGTGCGTTCAGACATTATTGTACTCTGCCCAGCATTACAATCTGATGTTAGTTCCTTCGCAGTTCGCCGCCTGTCCATTTTACCAGCCTGCCCAGCCTACGACGTCGGCAATCTGAAATGATGTGTGGCCCCCCAATCCCACGACGTCTGGACATGGTTTCACCTTGGTTTCGCCACGTGTTGAAGACATTCGTCACAGCACACATCGAACACCCAACAAGTCGTGCAGTTTCCGAAATGCTCGCGCCAAGCCTCTGGGCCATCAAAATCTGCCCTTTGTCAAACTCAGACAGATCGCACACCTTCACCATTCTACACACTGACAGCACTCTTACTGATACTACATGCACTGTGCGCGTGTCAGAATAGCAGTCATTCCTCGTCAGGTGGGGCTACTATCGTCTGGACTGGTTTATAGCGATAGTAGATCGGTAATCGGTGTACGTACATGGGACAGTTGTTGTCCTAGGTGGCCCAGAAGACCACTTAGCTTGGTCCACATATGAGATGGAGAGACATACGTTTCCAAAGAGGAGACGTAGTTAGATAGCGAGCCTTAGCCCGGTCCACATATGAGATGAAGAGACATACGTTTCCAGAGAGGAGACGTATTTAGATAGCGAGCCTTAGCACGAAATCACTTAAAACTGACAAGCTGGATCTCCAAAAGATGTCGCTTGAAACGTTACAGGGCTCTTCAGGGATCCTGAATCGCTGCTGAAATATCTTTGGTCCACCATGGCACCGGCCGGTGGGGGAGGGGCCTGTAGAAATCGGAACAGCAGTTTCAGTGTCGTGGATGATCGCGTTGGAGGCATCTTGCATAACCTCGTCAATGCAATCTGGCAGAGTTTGGGCGAAGGTAACAGCAGAGAAATACAACTGCCAGTTGTCTCTTCGAAGCACCCAATGAGGTAGTCAGTGGCAAGGAAGCGACAGGATCACTGGAAAGCGTTCACAAAGAGCTTCATATAATGGTCAGTGCAGTGAAGCTACGAGATTGAGGGAAGAGTTCGTTAGACCGATATCTTAAAAGTGCCATGGGTAGCTAAGACGTGGCTAGGAGAACCGTCAATGAGTAGGGAAAGATGATTGTAGATAAGAAGCTGGTCTAATAGAAGGCGCCTATCAAATGAAGTAGTATTCCCCTACAGAGAGTGGTGTGCCCCTAAGTCCCAGGTAGGGGGAAAAGGGAGGAAAGATATTGGGTTAAGGCAGTCAACTCAAGTAAGTGGTCTGCATGGAGCTATGTAAACGTTGAAAATGATCATTGGAGTCATTTTCATATGCACTGCTATTGCTTCCAACGTAATATGAAGGGAAATCCACTGACCACATCTGTCCACATACGCAGACCCATCCAAATGCCTGGTTCTGACATAATGCACGATAACACAGAGCATTGCAGGAATGGTCATCGGTGAAGTGCATGTCCTCTAGAGCAATACGAATATGCAGAAGAGGTGGAAATAAGGTGTTATAGTTGTGGCAGGTGGCGTCAGTATCCACTATAGTGCCAATGAATGACCACATTACAGGTGTCCAGGTTAGGCATGAAAGGGTCAGGAGACCGGTTATACACCAGAATCGCTGCCTGTCACTGATAGGGGTGGAACCACACCAATGAGAATGGTTTCAGAGTCGACAGCTTTGGGGGATCACACGCCTCTGGGATCACTGGAGTAGCTTTGCCCCGATTCGTCACCATCACCATCACCATCACCATCTTCTTCTTCGTCTTCGCAGACTTTGGTGGCCAGGATTCTTGAGAGGGGCGACCTGCGACGAACATGGGGACATACAGTATGAAGAGCAGGCAACCCTGGAACCCACAGGTCCTGGTTCATTCAGCCAATGGCTGACGTCGTGCCTCTGATCTGTGGGTTTCCAATGAAAAGGGTCCTAAGACGGTGCTTTGTCGCTGGTAAATGCGAGAGGAAAAATCTGCTCCTCGAGCCACTTGTGACAAGTGGTTCCCAAGGGTAGTCCAGTGGGAACCACAGGAGAGAATGGCGCTGGGGGAACTGGTTTCAAAGAAATTGAGGTACTGGGAATGACTGCTGTGACTTCACATTATTGGACATCATATCATCAGGATATAAGCGTTCATATTTTTTGTATGTCTCAATATACAGAAGGCGGCCAATAAATTTATATTCCTATATTTGCTTTTCTTTCTTGAAGACTGAGCGTACCAGTGAATGTGAAAGAGAGTGCTATGTGCAGTTGGTACAGAAAGCTGGCTATTCACAAGGGCTACCTTCGAAGATTAACTGTCCACAGTTACCACATTTTGGGCCACTGTGCAATGGGTTGACATATGATCACAGTGCAATCAACGAAAGCACGTAATGTTTCTCGTAATACCTGTAATCCATGGCTTCACCCTTCAAAGTTTAAGATAATGGCGCCTGTATCTATTCTATTACCCTTGGGACCTATTGGACATGTACGCTTTGCCATTCAAGACCAGCCTCTAGTTCCTCGTCTGTTTCGAGAGTGAGACCTTAGTGGACGATGATTGCCGGCATAATATTCAAAGTATTGATTCAAATGGCTCTGATCACTACGGGGCTTAACTGCTGAGGTCATCAGTCCCCTAGAACTTAGAACTACTTAAACCTAACTAACCTAAGGACATCACACACATCCATGCCCGAGGCAGGATTCGAACCTGCCACCGCAGCGGTCGCGCGGTTCCAGACTGTAGCGCCTAGAACCGCTCGACCACTCCGGCCGGCTTCAAAGTATTGCCTGGGGCAATGGTCACTGGTATGACACCCACCCGTTCACGTGCCTGAAGAGCTGTAGGTTATCAACAGAAGAGACTTTAATCAATAGTAATCCATTCCACATTTTTCCTACTGACCCAGCTTCTCCTAATTTATCTTTTATACGTTTCAAAAAAAAAAATGTCTTTGTCGGAGTAAAAGCGTCTCCATCAGTTCCGTAGACTCTAAGTACTGGATAAATTGTTTCGCCTCTACCCAAAGGGTAGCCAGTGTAGCGAAAGCAGTAATGCTGTAACTGTACGCATTGAAGTTTCGATTTCTATCTGAAGAAGCAGCCGGATCAGAACTGCCATTGTTCTACTGTAATTTAATACTTTTCATGTGCGAAACATGCGCCCTGATGCCACCTACTCCAATCAAGGGCTCTCCCCACACGCGCCACACAGCCGCAGCAGAGGCCTATTGGCACAATGGCCATTGCCAGGACTCCTGATGTCCCAGGAAGATCTTCTCCTTGGCATGCGTAAGGAGCTAGAAGCTCAGCCACCAGCAGAGTGATCTCCGCTTTGTCAATGGGCTCAATCACAAGGGTACACATGAAGCACACCATGTCGGACTGGCTACTGGACCGGCTCTGAAGCGCAAATATGAGACTACGCAGATACCGTGTGCAGATGGTCTTCAAAACTGCATAAAATAGGCGATATTTCAGGAGTTCTTCCCCAGTCGGTCCACACTAGAGCAAAATTTGGAAAGTGAATGTCAAATCCAGAAGGAGACCACAAATTACTTCAGCCAAAAGGTGGTGAACGAAAGAATATTCCAAGAAAGGAAGCCAGAATCTAGGGAATGGCCGGACTGACATCAAAGGCTGAGAAAGAGAGGAAGAATAGAGTTGAGAGGCTGCAGCACACGAAAGGAAGGATGGAGATGCTGCTATAGCTTGGGGCCCATGCTCACCACGCCCGTACTCTCGAGGGTCTAGTGCCCCCTGTGGGGACTGACGAAAGGCCGTCTGGCATTTCGAATATTTGCGTATAAATACAACTGTCCTGTACAGGCGATACGATACTTTGCAATGATATTATTTTCAGTGCTATGTGCATAATTGTCTTAGTAAAGTTGAGGTTAATATTTAGCAAACTACTTTTAAATTACGACGCCATAAAAGGCGTTCCTATTCCTGTTGACGGCCGCCCACTTGTTACAACACCCCTTCTGCGAAAAAATGGAAAGACATGAGCCTCTATCCGTCATGTCACATATTCCATTCATATTTGCTTCCACATGTTATCTGTTGTGCGCCCTAGTAGTGAAAATGTTCGTTACAGGCCTAAAGCATGGAAATTTCATCATAAATGAATTCCATCTGGGATAGTAGACATGGAAGATTAAATAAGAAATAAGTAATGATAGGCCCAACCATTGAAAATGGTGTTCGAATCGCAGGGCGGATAGCTGATACCCACCAACGAGAACCTTTCAACGAAATCGACGAACAGACAAAAATTAATGAAAATACTGTTGGTTGCTGCCCGTCGATTTAACTTGTGGCGAAGCATTGTTTGGATCCCAGGGTAGAACTACCGCTGTCACGATAAACTATCGTGATCAGTGAAATATGAATTTCAATGGTTACCTCTGGTAAAACTGTATATTAACTGTGTGCACATGAGTTACAGTGCAGTAGGCCACACGTCATTTCATTGCTGGGTTATAGGTACATGCGCGCAATATAAAGTTCACAGCCGCGCGGGATTAGCCGAGCGGTCTTAGGCGCTACAGTCATGGACTGTGCGGCTGGTCCCGGCGGAGGTTCGTGTCCTCCCTCAGGCATGGGTGTGTGTGTTTGTCCTTAGGATAATTTACGTTAAGTAGTGTGTAAGCTTAGGGACTGATGACCTTAGCAGTTAAGTCCCATAAGATTTCACAGACATTTTTTATCCTGCCTCGGGCATGGATGTTTGTAATGTCCTTAGGTTAGTTAGGTTTAAGTGGTTCTACGTTCTAGGGGACTGATGACCTCAGCAGTTAAGTCCCATAGTGCTCAGAGCCATTTGAACCATTTTATAAAGTTCACAAACAAATGGTTCAAATGGCTCTGAGCACTATGCGACTTAACTTCTGAGGTCATCGGTCGCCTAGAACTTAGAACTTATTTAACCTAACTAACCTAAGGACATCACACACATCCATGCCCGGGGCAGGATTCGAACCTGCGACCGGAGCGGTCGCTCAGCTCCAGGCTGTAGCGCCTAGAACCGCACGGCAGTTCACAAACACCACACAGTTATGAGTACATGAACCACCATCCTTCGAGAGTAATTGTTGTAACCGGACGTCAGTGCATATTCTTGGTGCTCAGGGGAGGAGGCGGAGGATATTAGAGTTTAACGTCCCGTTGCCAGCGAGGTCTTTAGAGATGGAGCACAAGCTCGGATTATGGAAGGATGGACAGGGAAAGTGGCCGAACCCTTCCGAAGGAACCATCCCGGCATTTGCTTTAAGCGATTTAAGGAAATCACGGAAACTATAGATCTGGATTTCCGTATGGGGATTTGAACCGTCATCCTGCCGAATGCGAGTCCAGTGTGCTAACCACTGCGCCATCTCGCTCGGTCTCAGAGCATTAGAATAGAGCGATTTGAGATGTGTGTTTCGTATTTCGATTGCACGCTGCTACTGAATTAGGAAGTTGAGTACGTTGCATCTCAATGGTGGTATGCTTTTAAGGGGCTCCGGAACGCCCTATACTTGCAATGTTAAAATAACGCTTATAAATTACATCTTTCCTCACAAAGTATTTGAGGTAGGAAGTTGAACTTTTTACAGATTATTTATTGGAATATGGGCTACAACTTAACACAGGGATTTTACAAAATTGTAGTTCAGTTATTAAAGACGATTTTTTTTCAATTGTAGTGAAAATTCACAACATTTTTTTTGCAATTTTTTATTTATATATTCAAAAATATACAGTTTTTTGGAAAAAAGGCTGTGTTAAATTATGCAGAAGGTACTGTGTAACATTTACTGAAAGTTTGAAATAAATATGTTTGGAAGATCCTTAGAAAACATGTAATTAGTATGAGAAAATAAAAGTTTTGGGAATCGAGCGACAAAGATTGGATTAACTTTTTAGTGCATTCCAGGTCCATAGGATGGATTATCTTCATCCTCTGCAAACTCCTCCTCCAGCTTCCTCTTGTTCCTCCTCCTGTTTACTCTTGCTTGTATTTCTAGACTCTTTACAGCCCTGTCTGCAGCCCGAAGGCGTTCCTTGTCTAAAGCAAGCATCGCTCGTACCATGTTAGAACCTATCTTCATTCCCATATTTCTAAATACCTTGCACCTTACAATGTTGCCATAATTGAAAGTCGCAACAGCATCATACACACCAAAGTGAAGTGTTTCTATTCCAACAAATACAGTCTTGGGGATTCTCGACCATATAACACTATTTACACTTTCATTGGGATTTTGAGTTTTTCCGTGAATACACTTTTTCAACAGTTCAGGTGCTGCTAAGTCTCTGAAAATAGGTTTTATCACCTCCATTATTGCATGAGGCAGACTATGCTTATGAGTGTACACTTCACCAGTTAGCAATCCTTTGTTATATTTACACCAACTGTCTTCTTCTTTGGGACACAAGCTATGTTGGGGATTTTCATCGTCTTTATTGTTTACAGTAATAACACATACCTTTGGCTTTCCAACATTTCTCCTTTTCTTAAAAGCCTTCAGAGGATTTCTAATAACTTTACTTTTACTCATTATTATACTTCAACAAAACAGAGACTCAAGAAACAGAATTAATTACGAATATTTTCGAGATAACGACAGAGTAAATAAACATGAAACAATCGACAATCACACCAGCGATATATATTGAACCATCACAGGTTAGCCACAACACATACTTTATCTCACATCACTAAAATGTACCTGATGAACACGGACGTTAATAATAACACCATTTGACAGCAGTTTAACGGCGCCACAGTGGGTCACGCCCATGTAGAACACATTTCAAAAAAAATTTAAAAATAGTTGTAGTCTTCGGAATTGAATAAATTATATATCTATTAAAAGGTAATAGTCTGCAGATTCAGAAAACGCAAAAAAGTAAAAATTGAACTTTTCATGATTTTGAGCCTTTCCGGAGCCCCTTAAGAGGAAAGTTTACGTGGGCTGCAATGGATCTTGGATCTAGTGGTATCTTATTCGTTTTCTCTCATGGGGATTTTTTTTTACTATGCAGGCAGAACATTTACGAGGGAAACACATAGTAACGAGACATTTAAAACGAGTGAATATCCATGATCGAGGCCGGCCGCGGTGGCCGAGCGGTTCTACGCGCTTCAGTCCCGAACCGCGCGACTGCTACGGTCGCAGGTTCGAATCCTGCATCGGGCATGGATGTGTGTGATGTCCTTAGGTTAGGTTTAAGTAGTTCTAAGTTCTAAGGGTCTGATGACCTCAGATGTTAAGTCCCATAGTGTACAGAGCCATTTGAACCATTTTTTTATCCATGCCCGAGCTATAATTCATCAAGCCAAGCTAAAGTTTTCCGGGCACAAAAACGTGCAGTGAGAGTTATATGTGGTGTGAACTCAAGAACATCCTGCAGAAGTCTGTTTAGGGAACTAGGGATACTAACTACTGCTTCCCAATATCTTTATTCCTTAATGAAATTTGTCATTAAAAATAGATCACCTTTTCAAACCAACAGCTCAATTCATGGAATCAATACTAGAAATAACAATAATCTTCACAAGGATTTAAAGTCACTTAGTCTTGTACAAAAAGGTGTGCAGTATTCAGGAACACACATTTTCAATAACTTGCCAGCAGCCATAAAAAGCTTAACAACCAATGAAATTCAGTTTAAGAGAAGCCTAAAGGATTTATTGGTGGCCAACTCCTTCTACTCCATTGATGAATTTCTTAGTAAAATCAGCTGATTTGTATGTAAGTACAACATAACTTCTGCACAATTTCATTGCAGTAATGTGTTCATTGAAAATTTGTGTGTGTGTGTGTGTGTGTGTGTGTGTGTGTGTGTGTTTTAGTATAATCTAACTTCTGCACCATTTCAGTGCAGTAATGTGTTTACTGTAAATAAGTATTACAGTAGTTGTATTACCTTATAAATAAATAAAAAACTTTTTTATTTTAAATTCAGTGCATTAGTATTTGTAAAATGAGTCTTAGTGTTCATTAAAAAATGACGATCATTCCACTTGGGACCTGTGGAATGGTACATTACCTTATTTGTTTTAGTTGTAAATATTTGTCATGTATTGTTTTTTTTCTGACATGATCCACATCCTGGAGGACCTCCTCACTACGGATCAATTGGAATGAAAGTAAATCTAATCTAATCTAATAATGCGAAGCAATGATCTCTGCTTCATGCGGTAGAAACTATTCCCCATGATACGTACGGCGATAAACTGCATATTACCCATCGCTGAGGACGTTATCAAACTGCTCATGTCAGAGAACTTAAATCAGTAGTGCAGGATAGCAGAGCAAGTGGCATTTTCGTTCATTTCTGATTACATGAAAATATAATGTGCGCTTACTACTGTTTCTCTTGCCAAGGGTCTGACAACTCGTCGATATCAGTTGCTTTGGAGACAATCTCTAGCCTCATATGGGTGATAATAGCGCTTGAAGAAGCGATCGTACTGATCGGAAATGCGTTAGCGAAACCATGGAAAGCCTATGTCAGAATGGCAACGTGGAGATTTAAACCACTGCTTAAAGGGAATTCGGGCCGAGTGATTTCCACACTGCACCATCTCACTGAAAACGTCGACAACTGAGATGAGGATAGCAAACACTGAATAAGGATAACCTTCACAGACCTATTGCAACTTGTGAAACGGATGCCAAGTAGGAATAAAACTGCCACCAGGAAATAAATAACAGGAGATAAGATACGGAAGCGCAACACAACCCCCACCAGTGATTTTACTGTCTAAGTAGGAACTTCAGAGAGTAACACACTGATGTGTCGGCAGAAGTGCCGACACCGTGTGGTTAGAGAAGACCGAAATGCACGCTATAAGCTCACGCAGGATGGCGTGAGGTCTGAAACAGGATACGTAATGAATGCTATAAAGAAAAGTACGTAGCTTCTGGAATACTTAACTTTAATTCATAATTGTACAACATCGCTCTTGATGATACAGAGGTATTATAGCAATTGAATACGGCGCCTTGCTAGGTCGTAGCAATTGGCTTAGCTGAAGGCTATGCTAACTATCTTCTCGGCAAATGAGAAAGTCTTCGTCAGTGTCTGTTGCTAGCTACGTCGGCTGTACAACTGGGGGCGAGTGCTAGTACGTCTCTCTAGACCTGCCGTGTGGCGGCGCTCGGTCTGCAATTACTGACAGTGGCGACACGCGGGTCCGACGTATACTAATTGACCGCGGCCGATTTAAATGCTACCACCTAGCAAGTGTGGTGTCTGGCGGTGACACCACACACACTTTGTCCCACGTCAAGACCGTTGCCCAAAAAGAGTGGCGCACTGTTAAATGAGAGACCATGTTCCGGGTTTCCTGCAGGGAGAGTTCTGCTGCTGTACGGATAACAATCGAATACCGAGCGAGGTGGAGCAGGGGATAGCACACTGGACTCGCATTAGGAAGGACGACGGTTCGAACCCGCATCCAGCCGTTCAGATTTAGGTTTTCCGTGACTTCCCCAATTCGCTCCAGGCGAATGCCGGCATGGTTTCTTTGAAAGGGCACAGCCGATTTCCGATTTCCTTCCCCTTTCTTGACATCATCCGAGCTTGTGATCCGTCTCTAATGAGCTCGACGTCGACGGGACGTTAAACCCAATCTCCCTTCCTTGATAACAAGTGAACCACAGTGAACGATGGAAATGACGTGGCAACTGCAAACGTACTCCAAATTTGAAGTAGGTGGGACAGTACGAGTCTTGCGGGAAATCGTCTAAATAGCAAACAGGTTCACCGTGCAATTCTGCCGATGTATAGAAAGAACGAAGTATCGCGTCTAGCCGTAGTGAAATGGCGCTAACAGTTTTACCAAGACCGCACAGACGAGGTTGATACTGATAGGGAAGTGCAGATATTGCACCATGCGATTTCCGTCTCCAAGAAGATGAAAGAACATCTGCGGGAAAAGAGATTTTCCAACCATGAGGACGCTGACAGAACGGTTCTCCCACGAGTGGATTTCTGTCGCTCAGGAATTGGATGGCTTGCGGAACGTTCCGATCGTTGTTTACAGAGACTTTGTCACTATGTTGCAAAATAGTGTCATTTATCCGTGTCACTCTGAAATGCAGTGCAGCATTCAATAAAATTCATTTGCCCTGCCATATCAATGTGTAAATTAATTTTTGAACTCCCCACGTAATTATATAGCACAGGAACGAAGATAAGGTCTACTTCGTGCCTGATTTCATAAGCGGGTGAAATAGCTATGCAAATTAGGAGTATGCTATGTTGGTGCCACCGCTACACGAAATATCAGCGAGAAACCGCTGTCCGCGTGACGCGCTGTCAGTTTAGGTTGAAGAAGCGTGACTCGACAGCAGAAACAGCCACGCGTCACACGAAAGCCGTCACTCAATAAACGTGTTTTCGTCCTCTTTTTCAGCGTGGGCACCTTCATTGGACTTTTTTACCTCGACAGTTCTAACAAACTGCGAATAAAAGCTAATGCATGCGAAGTGGTACAGTAATTTCCTGCATACATTACACGGTTTTTATTTTTTCAACTATACAAAATTTTATGCTTATCGTAAATCATTACAGAATCTATACATATTGCTTATTTACCGTCCCTCTGCAGAAAATACTGAATTTATGGAAACAAATAGCTTAGAAAAAATCTGTACAGTGGAGCTGGAAAGATAGTAACAAACTGGGAGAAAACAAAATAAAAAGAGAGAGCTTCAAATTGATGGGGGTGACTGTTGCAGCTACATTGCTTCCTCGATCATTACGTGTTGTTCTCCGTTTTACCATGTGCAACTTAGTAGCAAGTGTGCGACGTGATGTTATTCTAGAACACGATAATACCTCCTACAGCGTAAGACATGTTCCACCTCCAGGGCCGCCTGATAGCACACTGTGTGATTTGTGGAGGGTTTTTGTGTACTGCTTCACAATTAACGGTAGGGAGAGGTAGGCTACAGGGTTATACGGCAACTGCCGTCGTAGGAAACCTCAACAGGAACAGAGTTGACTAGCGAACAAGTGAAAACAGTAAACAGAAGATACAGTTATACTATGTGGTCAGAAGTATCCGGTCACCTGGCTGAAAATGACTTACAAGTTCGTGGAGCCCCCCATCGGTAATGCTGGAATTCAGTATGGTGTTGGCCCTCCCTTAGCCTTGATGACAGCTTCCACTCTCGCAGGAATATGTTGTCAGGTGCTGGAAGGTTTCTTGGGGAATGGCAGCCCATTCTTCACGGAGTGTTGCACTGAGGAGAGGTATCGATGTCGGTCGGTGAGGCCTGGCCCGAAGTCGGCGTTCCAAGACTACCTAACGGTGTTCTACAGTATTCAGGGCAGGACTCTGTGCAGGCCAGTCCATTACAGAGATGTTATTGTCATGTAGACACTCCGCCACAGGCCGTGCATTATGAACGATGCTCTATCGTGTTGAAAGATGTAATCGCCACCCCCGAATTTCTCTTCAACAGTGGGAAGCAAGAAGGTGCTTAAAACATCAATGTAGGCCTGTGCTGTTGTAGTGCCACGCAAAACAACAAGGGATGCAAGCCCCTTCTAAGAAAAACATTACCACACCATAACACCACCGCCTCCGAATTTTACAGTTGGCACTACACACGCTGGCAGATGACGTTTACTGGGCTTTCGCCTTACCTACACCCTGCCGTCGGATCGCCACATTGTGTACCGTTATTCGTCACTCCACACAACGTTTTGCCACTTTTCAGTCGTCCAATGGTTCCGCTCCTTACACCAAGCGATGCGTTGTTTGGTATTTACCGGCATGATGTGTGGCTTATGAGCAGCGGCTCGACCATGAAATCCAAGTTTTCTCACCTTCCGCCTGTCGTAGTACTTGCAGTGGATCCTGATGCAGTTTGGAATTCCTGTGTGATATTCTGGATAGATGTCTGCCTTTTACACATTACGACCCTCTTCAGCTGTCGGCGGTCTCTGTTAGTCAACAGACGAGGTCGGCCTGTACGCTTTTGTGCTGTATGTGTCCCTTCACGGCCAGCCGCGGTGGTCTCGCGGTTCTAGGCGCGCAGTCCGGAACCGTGCGACTGCTACGGTCGCAGGTTCGAATCCTGCCTCGGGCATGGATGTGTGTAATGTCCTTAGGTTAGTTAGGTTTAAGTAGTTCTAAGTTCTAGGGGACTGATGACCACAGCAGTTGAGTCCCATAGTGCTCGGAGCCAATTGTCCCTTCACGATTCCACTTCACTATCACATCGGAAACAGTGGACCTAGGGATGTTTAGGAGTGTGGAAATCTCGCTTACAGACGTATGACACAAGTGACACCTATTCACCACACCACTTTCGAAGTTCGTGAGCGCCCCATTCTGCTCTCTCACTATGTCTAATGACTACTGAAGTCGCTGATATGGAGTACCTGGGAGTAGGTGACAGCACAATGCACATAATATGAAAAAAATATGTTTTTGAGGGTGTCCGGATACTTTTCATCACATAATGTTACTTGTATTTCTGCAAAAGTATGAAAAATCTTTACAAATAATGGAGCAAGAAATAGTGCCCAGCTAATACAATTGTAAAAAGGATGAGGCTCTCTGGACGAAAGAATGAACGTTGGTGTCGCAGCTACGACTAGGTAACATCCGTGTAGCGTCATGCAGCGAAGTGCGAGTGGACTGTGTGGCTGCCACCGGTCCGAGTGCAGCCGTGGTACGGAGCTATCGGAGGCGTGGCTCAGTGGGTATGCTCCATTGGGTCCTCCGGATCGTGCGTGACCACTGTCAACATCTGATGGAAACTGGAAAATCCACTGCCAACTTCTAGATGTCAGGAGGATGGTACTGATACGTGTTACCACAACATTTGTGAAGGACTAAGTTCTGTGCCTCCCCTTCTAACAGCTTTGAGTGAACAGTGGCCGCCATCTTACGACAAGCAGTGAATGAACTTACTCCAGACATCCTCGCAAAGTTATGGTGTGGATTGGAGTATCGTTTAGATGTACACTCCTGGAAATGGAAAAAAGAACACATTGACACCGGTGTGTCAGACCCACCATACTTGCTCCGGACACTGCGAGAGGGCTGTACAAGCAATGATCACACGCACGGCACAGCGGACACACCAGGAACCGCGGTGTTGGCCGTCGAATGGCGCTAGCTGCGCAGCATTTGTGCACCGCCGCCGTCAGTGTCAGCCAGTTTGCCGTGGCATACGGAGCTCCATCGCAGTCTTTAACACTGGTAGCATGCCGCGACAGCGTGGACGTGAACCGTATGTGCAGTTGACGGACTTTGAGCGAGGGCGTATAGTGGGCATGCGGGAGGCCGGGTGGACGTACCGCCGAATTGCTCAACACGTGGGGCGTGAGGTCTCCACAGTACATCGATGTTGTCGCCAGTGGTCGGCGGAAGGTGCACGTGCCCGTCGACCTGGGACCGGACCGCAGCGACGCACGGATGCACGCCAAGACCGTAGGATCGTACGCAGTGCCGTAGGGGACCGCACCGCCACTTCCCAGCAAATTAGGGACACGGTTGCTCCTGGGGTATCGGCGAGGACCATTCGCAACCGTCTCCATGAAGCTGGGCTACGGTCACGCACACCGTTAGGCCGTCTTCCGCTCACGCCCCAACATCGTGCAGCCCGCCTCCAGTGGTGTCGCGACAGGCGTGAATGGGGGGACGAATGGAGACGTGTCGTCTTCAGCGATGAGAGTCGCTTCTGCCTTGGTGCCAATGATGGTCGTATGCGTGTTTGGCGCCGTGCAGGTGAGCGCCACAATCAGGACTGCATACGACCGAGGCACACAGGGCCAACCCCCGGCATCATGGTGTGGGGAGCGATCTCCTACACTGGCCGTACACCACTGGTGATCGTCGAGGGGACACTGAATAGTGCACGGTACATCCAAACCGTCATCGAACCCATCGTTCTACCATTCCTAGACCGGCAAGGGAACTTGCTGTTCCAACAGGACAATGCACGTCCGCATGTATCCCGTGCCACCCAACGTGCTCTAGAAGGTGTAAGTCAACTACCCTGTCCAGCAAGATCTCCGGATCTGTCCCCCATTGAGCATGTTTGGGACTGGATGAAGCGTCGTCTCACGCGGTCTGCACGTCCAGCACGAACGCTGGTCCAACTGAGGCGCCAGGTGGAAATGGCATGGCAAGCCGTTCCACAGGACTACATCCAGCATCTCTACGATCGTCTCCATGGGAGAATAGCAGCCTGCATTGCTGCGAAAGGTGGATATACACTGTACTAGTGCCGACATTGTGCATGCTCTGTTGCCTGTGGCTATGTGCCTGTGGTTCTGTCAGTGTGATCATGTGATGTATCTGACCCCAGGAATGTGTCAATAAAGTTTCCCCTTCCTGGGACAATGAATTCATGGTGTTCTTATTTCAATTTCCAGGAGTGTATCTTGTGCTTCCAGTAGAAGGCACATTCAACATTTGTGAAAGATAAATGACAGTTTTGATTCTAACCGCACTTGTAGAAAGTACCTCAAGGTTGAGTATGCCTTCACGGAAAAGAGATACCCTGGTAAAACTGGATGGTTCTTTTGACAATAAAACTTTGTAGATCGGTGCACAAGTTGCAATTTATTCCTTGTTTCTCTGTTGCTTCATGTAGATGTATTTTTGTGAAATCGCATGAATATTCTTGAAACACCCTGTATAATTAACTGGCTAGGTAAGTTATAAAGTGTGTGACTTGCAAGAAACAGTTATTTAAATTTATTACTATCCTAATGTTACATTGTGACTTCATGTCTCAACGGTTGTCAGGTGTAAGTTCGAAGATTCGAGATTCAATGCCAAGTTGGTCGCAAAATTTATTTTGTCGCTTCCCTCTTCTTCCACCTCTCACAGTGATTTGTTAATGTGAAAATTGCAAAGTTGCACTACCATTCGGATTCGACGTTAAGCTGGAAGGGCCCTTAGAATTGGCTGGCAGTTCAACATTTTTTCTAGCAATCCAGACAAGGTTTTCCAAGACTTCCTTATCCCCATCCTTTCTCGCATCCACCCCAATCTCCATTTACTCCATATCTAGCAGGGATAGGGGTGTTCTAGTAACATCATGCCTACAAAGTCTGTCTGAAATTTCTCCAAGTATTCCGCGGTTATGCTTATACATGTCACTAAACTCAGACCTATCGAAATAATGTGGAACGAGTCTGTTTTCAGGATATGTATACGTAATTAGTTTCAACATTAATAAACAAATTTTTCAGTCTTACTCACGCAACTAACCTTAATAACTAGTTTTTCTGCAGGCTGTCAGGCGTTAACTAAAAATTCTCTAAATGCTGTCACTGGCAGAGGACGTAATTCACAAAAGTTGCAAAAAGGACATTGGCCTTCAGGAAAATGAGAATAGTATTTATGAAACTTTCCTCTGTGGTGAACTAATTACGGAATTTCGGGTAAAAGTGGTAGAAAGTGTGGAGTTCCATGAGCCAGTGATGTTCACTGTAAACGTAGGCTACAATAAGGCATTTTGCGGTGAAAATCTTACCGTTCAAATAAATCTGGAAGCAATTAGATCTACACTTTCCACATTATTTTACGACGCCCTGCTTTGTTCAGAGTTCTGCAACAGACATATGGCTCTGAATCCACATTTCCTGCTGTGTACAGGGTTCTGCAATTGAGAGTTGGCTCTGAATCCACATTTAATCACGAACTGTGGACCGGAAAGACTTTTATTCTCCCATCAGCTGCGTGTTTGGAATGGGAGAGTCAGTGGAAGCAATTCGTTGTCTGAAAAATGTTTTCGTGGACCATAAATCTACGTGGATGACACTCTTAACAACTTTGATTACGAATATACCGTCAGAAACCACGTTTATCCGTTCACGTCGTTTGTTTGCCTGTGGAGGAGGGAGCCTTTCAACACGATAAATCAGCTCTTCTACACAGCTATACGTTCGCGCCAATACAATGTCTGGCAAAAAAGTGAAGCACCGAGAAGGAGAGGAGGAAACGAAAAGAAATTTTACGGCTTGAGACGGTATGTGATGCTATTTCAGTGTTTACGATATCGAGTCAAACTTACAAAGAACTTGGCAGGATGACGTTGCACCCTGTGTAGACTTCATGCATGCACTGATTCGTTTCGGAAGGGTGTCGTAAAGCCGCCGTGTCCTCTCTTTAGGCAACCTGACCGACAACTGTTGCTACTGGTCCTTCATAACCCGGATATTGGCACTGGGACGGAGTTGACGTCTGAGATGGTCGCACATATGTTCTATAGTTGAAGAATATGGGCCCGCATCTCGTGGTCGTGCGGTAGCGTTCTCGCTTCCCACGCCCGGGTTCCCGGGTTCGATTCCCGGCGGGGTCAGGGATTTTCTCTGCCTCGTGATGGCTGGGTGTTGTGTGCTGTCCTTAGGTTAGTTAGGTTTAAGTAGTTCTAAGTTCTAGGGGACTGATGACCATAGCTGTTAAGTCCCATAGTGCTCAGAGCCATTTGAACCATTTTTGAAGAATATGGGGATCTTGTGGGGCCACGGGAGTACCTCAAAATCACGCAGGTATTTCATAGCGACACGTGTAATTTGCGAACGAGCATTTTCCTGTTTAAAAGTGTCACCACGGCACTGTCAAGTGAGGTGTAACACTTTCTGTCACCGGATATTCGTGTTTTATCGTTGCGCTGTGAGAGTTCCCTCAGTTACTACCAGCCGTGATCTGAGGAAATACGCGATGGTTCCCCATACCATGACGCCTGGAGTAACATTGCTGTACGTCTCCAGAACACTGTAAAAATGGGACCTCTCCGCAGGTTGCCGCTAAATTCGCCGACGATGATCACCCGGGGCAGTACAGAACCGCGAGCCACCGCTGAGAACGATGTGACTCCATTCACAGAAGTGCATGTTTCCGGGATACGGATTCATTCCAAAGCAACCGTTTGTGTTGTGGTATCAGTGGGAGCCTATGCACGGGACAGTAATTCCCTACTCCAACTACTGCTAGTTTTAGACAGGTGGCCGGGATGACACAGAATGTTGCGTTGAGTCCATTACTTGATCTCGGATGCATGGTGCAGGTTCGAAGTTGTTATGGTGTGCTAGGTGTAGAGCATGGCGACCCGTCCTTGCTGCGGTGAGACGAAGTCGACCGGAACCTTGACGGAGTGTGTGGTGTCACCGCCAGACACCACACTTGCTAGATGGTAGCTTTTAAATCGGCCGCGGTCCGTTAGTATACGTCGGACCCGCGTGTCGCCACTATCAGTGATTGCAGACCGAGCGCCGCCACACGGCAGGTCTAGAGAGACTCCCTAGCACTCGCCCCAGTTGTACAGCCGACTTTGCTAGCGATGGTTCACTGTCTACATACGCTCTCATTTGCAATGACGATAGTTTCGCATAGCAAGGCGCCATATTCAGTTACTATAATCTGAACAGATAATATTGTGAATCATGTACCGTCAAGAGCGACGTTCATCATTAATGGATTAAAGTTAAGTATCAAAATAATTACGTCCGCTTTCTGAATTCTCATTCCTTGTCATGTTCCAGACCTCACGTCGGTATAGTTTTTCCCTCCTCACGCCAGCCTGCGTGAGCTAAAACGCGTGCATTTCGGCCTCTGCTAGTAACACCGTGTTGGCTCTTCTGCTAGCACAAAAGAGTGTATGCCTGTCTCACGTTTCCATGCACTCCTACATCAGCCACTGTCACATCCGTATGCCCAACAAGTCTGGATATTGTATGAATCGACCATCCAGCCAAACTGGAACCCACGATGAGATCTCTTTCCAACTTTGTCAGGTGCTAATAAAGCTGTGTCACACGAGGAGGCATCATCTCCGTGTTTTTCAAAGTGATCACGTAACGCCAGACGCTGTTCACATCCATTGTTGGCAAAGAGTTGCAACTCTAATCAGTTACATAACTGCCGATGGTGTGAGCGTGTACGAAATTACTATAGCAACTTCCATAATACAGTTTGTGGTTCTTTAGCGGATACAGGAGCGAGGAGCAGATGTGGTTCGTGGACAGAGAATTCAGATATTAATTGAGTCTACATCTAATATCAAATAGTCGACCAGGCTTTTGACATGACCCCACAGAAATAAATCCATCAGATTTGAATCCGGAGACCTAGGAGACTTGGCACAGCCCTCCTCCACCTATCCAATGTTGACCATACCTCCGAGTTAGAAGCCGGCACACTAGTAAATGAAGACTTTGTTTACTGTAGTTGCAGCGTCAGTTGCTAACAGTAGATTTGAATGTCGAAATATATAGGATGTTTCAGAAGTGATGGTCAATAATTCACACATGGAAAGTACACGCCAAAAGTAGCTAAAAAGCTCCAATAAACATGGGTCCGCAAATCGACTGTTGCCGAGGTATCGCATTAATTCAAGTTGGGAACCAACTGCAAACACCCCTGGATACCGCGTCATATACGTTAGTGTCTCAAAGCTTGGGATCACCTATCTGTTTGTTTACGCTTGTGCAACTACTTTAGCGGTTCTAGGCGCGCAGTCCGGAACCGCGCGACTGCTACGGTCGCAGGTTCGAATCCTGCCTCGGGCATGGATGTGTGTGATGTCCTTAGGTTAGTTAGGTTTAAGTAGTTCTAAGTTCTAGGGGACTGATGACCACAGATGTTAAGTCCCATAGTGCTCAGAACCATTTGAACCATTTTTTGCAACTACTTCCCTCCCCCGTTATTCACCTACCGGGAAGTGGAAAACCGCCTAAAAACCACATCCAGGCTTGCCGGCATACCGGCCCTCGTCGTTAATCCGCCGGGCTGATTCGATCCGGGGCCGGCGCGCCTACCTGAGTCCAGGAAGCAGCGCATTATCGCTCTCGGCTACCCTGACAGGACATGTTCATGTAAAACTGACTCAAGGAAACGATGATGCCGCACTGGGATTCGTCGAAAGAACGCGAAGGAAATGTAATTCATAGAGTAAATAAGTGACTTACAAAATATTCGTTCGATAGATTATTGAGTACCGCTTCTCAGGCTGAGATTCTTGCCAGGTGGGATTAAAAAAGGAAGTCTGGAAGATCCAAAGAAGAGCGGCACTTTTCGTCAGGAGTTCACTTAGTAAACGAGACAGCATTATGCACATGTTCACTGAATTCTAGCAGAAAAAAAACACACCCGCCAGGATAGCCGTGCGCTTGCATGGGGAGGTACGTCCGCCCCGGATTGAATCCGCCTGGCGGATGAACGACGAAGGTCGATGTGCCGACCAAACTGGATGTGGTTTTTAGGCGGTTTCCCACATTCACTAAGTGAATACGGGACTAGTATACTCAGATTACTCCTCAGTTACACGACTCGCAAACATGTAGAAAATTTTCGTCTCTTTCACAAGAATAATACTGCATGCAGAACGTTGGGGTGCACACATTCCGTCCTGGGGGGTAGCGCTGTGGTGACAGGAAGGGCAACTGGCCACCCCTTAAATTAACTACATCCGTTAATAACCATACCGACCCTGTGCCGTTCTGTGACAAAAGCACAAGAAAAAGAAGAAGAGTAGACGTTACATAACGGAGGGATTTTGAGAGCGTACGTTACACAAACAGTTAGGCAAATGTTACTTCTTCCAACCTAAATTTCGCTAAATAAGGATGGTGGGAAAATAAGGGAAATTCGAGCTCATGTGGAGGCTACCAGACAGTTCTCACTCACCATTCTAGAATGGAACAAACATGGGGGAAAAATTTTAGTGGCACTGGGAGCAATCTCCACGACGCACCGTTAGGTAACTTGTGGAATACAAATACAGATGTAAACTCGACAATGTGGAATTCCGTAAGGTTTGATTTTCCTAGGAATTACGCCTAAGACGTCCGTAGTTGAAAGTACGAGTCTTGATTCCTTGTGCTGGTGATGTTTCTCGTTGCAAGAAGTTGCACTATCGCAAGATCCGTTTCATACTAATGTCTTCCATATAACATTAAAAGAACTATTCTTTAAATGTGAAATGTTGTGTCCCGAAATATATGAATCTTGTTCGATATAGCTAGGGGCAGGGGGCACGGGTAGAATCGCGTATTTACGTGAAGAGAACTTCAGCTTTGACGGAAGAAGACCTGCGCAGCTACGGGTCTGCATGATCGTTTCCTTGCAATGACGCCTTGTCTCGCACATTGTCTACACAGCGGCACAGTGCAGCCAGTAACCACCAAATACGGAAATGAAGCCATACTGGTAACAACGTACTGTCAGAATTACGGCCCTGAAATCGCGAAGCGTCGATTGCTGTTTCTGATATCTTGGAAGTGTACTTTTTTTATCGTTAAAAGGTGAGGTCAAGTTGCTGATGTTTCTTTGTAAGACCTGTTTCCCATAAAGATCCCGCCGTCGGTGAGAAATAAAATCCTAATGCTATTTCCGGGCTTCTAAGATTTTTATCGTGGTCTTCGACTTACTATGGGTAAAGGCCTTCTGCTTCGCATTTCTGCACAATCTGTTACGAATTGGTTTTGTGCTCGGTCGTTCTACAAACTGTGCAAATTCTCAGTTCATTCAGTGATCAGACTGCCAAGTGGAGGACATCAAATTAGTATAGTACATTTTCTTTTAGTCAAGTCATGGAGGATAACACTGTTATGTAGTTCTTCAAGCAGGCAAAAAGTATTCGTTTCACAAGGGAGGTAAATACAGGGCTATTACAAATGATTGAAGCGATTTCATAAATTCACTGTAGCTCCATTCATTGACATATGGTCACGACACACTACAGATACGTAGAAAAACTCATAAAGTTTTGTTCGGCTGAAGCCGCACTTCAGGTTTCTGCCGCCAGAGCGTTCGAGAGCGCAGTGAGACAAAATTGCGACAGGCGCCGAGAAAGCGTATGTCGTGCTTGAAATGCACTCACATCAGTCAGTCATAACAGTGCAACGACACTTCAGGACGAAGTTCAACAAAGATCCACCAACTGTTAACTCCATTCGGCGATGGTATGCGCAGTTTAAAGCTTCTGGATGCCTCTGTAAGGGGAAATCAACGGGTCGGCCTGCAGTGAGCGAAGAAACGGTTGAACGCGTGCGGGCAAGTTTCACGCGTAGCCCGCGGAAGTCGACGAATAAAGCAAGCAGGGAGGTAAACGTACCACAGCCGACGGCTTGGAAAATCTTACGGAAAAGGCTAAAGCAGAAGCCTTACCGGTTACAATTGCTACAAGCCCTGACACCCGATGACAAAGTGAAACGCTTTGAATTTTCGGCGCGGTTGCAACAGCTCATGGAAGAGGACGCGTTCAGTGCGAAACTTGTTTTCAGTGATGAAACAACATTTTTTCTTAATGTTGAAGTGAACAGACAAAATGTGCGAATCTGGGCGGTAGAGAATCTTCACGCATTCGTGCAGCAAATTCGCAATTCACCAAAAGTTAACGTGTTTTGTGCAATCTCACGGTTTAAAGTTTACGGCCCCTTTTTCTTCTTTGATAAAAACGTTACACAACACGTGTATCTGGACATGCTGGAAAATTGGCTCATGCCACAACTGGAGACCGACAGCGCCGACTTCATCTTTCAACAGGATGGTGCTCCACCGCACTTCCATCATGATGTTCGGCATTTCTTAAACAGGAGATTGGAAAACCGATGGATCGGTCGTGGTGGAGATCATGATCAGCAATTCATGTCATGGCCTCCACGCTCTCCCGACTTAACCCCATGCGATTTCTTTCTGTGGGGTTATGTGAAAGATTCAGTGTCTAAACCTCCTCTACCAAGAAACGTGCCAGAACTGCGAGCTCGCATCAACGATGCTTTCGAACTCATTGATGGGGACATGCTGCGCCGAGTGTGCGAGGAACTTGATTATCGGCTTGATTTCTGCCGAATCACTAAAGGGGCACATATCGAACATTTGTGAATGCCTAAAAAAACTTTTTGAGTTCTTGTATGTGCGTGCAAAGCATCGTGAAAATATCTCAAATAATAAAGTTATTGTAGAGCTGTGAAATCCCTTCAATCATTTGTAATAACCCTGTAGAATAATTATGTGGCTTTCGCACATGCATCTGACAGACATTTCTTTATTTAAGCGTTTGTGAATTTCAACTATAACATTTTCTGTAATGAAACCTGCTGTTAAAAATCCATTAGTCACAGAATATGGCAATATTCACAAATACGCTAGTAAAAGGACACATGATCTCCTATGAATCTAATATTCCTTAAAACTAGGAGTGATATACACTGAAGGGCCAAAGAAACTGGTACACTTGCCTAATATCGTGTAGGGCCTCCGCGAGTACTCAGAAGTGCCGCAACACGACGTGGCATGGACTCGACTAATGCCTGAAGTAGTACTGGAGGGAATTGACACATGAATCGTGCAGGGCCATCCATAAATCCCTAAGAGTACGAGGGGGGGGGGGGGAGATATCTTCTGAACATCACTGCAAGGCATCCCAGATATGCTCAATAATGTTCATGTCTGGGGAATCTGGTGGCCAGCGGAAATCTTTCAAGTCAGAAGTGTGTTCCTGGCGCCACTCTGTAACAATTATGAACGTGTGGAGTGTCGCATTGTCCTGCTGGAATTGCCCAAGTCCGTTGAAATGCACAATGGACATGAATGGATGCAGGTGATAAGGCAGGATGCGTACGTACGTGTCACCTGTCAGCGTCGTATCTACATGCATAAGGGATTCCATATTATTCCAACTGCACACTCCCCACACCATTACAGAGCCTCCACCAGTCTGAACAGCCCCTTGCTGACATGCAGGGCCCATGTATTCATAAGATTGTCTCCATACCCGTACACGTCCATCCGCTCGATACAGTTTGAAACGAGATTCGTCTGACCAGGCAACATGTTTCCAGTCTTCAACAGTCCAATGTCGGTGCTGAAGAACCCGGGCGAGGCGTAAAGCTTTTTGTCGTGCAGTCACCAAGGGTACAAGAGTGAGCGCATATCGATGATGTTTCGTTGAATGATTTGCATGCTGACACTTGATGGTGGCCCACCATTGAAATCTGCAGCAATTCGCGGAAGGGTTCCACTTCTGTCACACTGAACGATTCTCTTCAGTCGTCGTTGGTCCCGTTCTTGCAGGATCTTTCTCCGTCAGCAGCAATGTCGGAGATTTGATGTTTTAGCGGATTACTGATATTCACAGTACACTCGTGAAATGGTCGTACAGGAAAATCCTCTCTTCATCGCTACCTCGGGGATGCTGTGTCCCATCTCTCGTGCGTCGACTATAACACCACGTTCAAACTCACTTAAGTCATGATAACCAGCCATTGTAACAGCAGTGTTCGATCTGACAAGTGCGCCAGACCCTATTGCCTCATATAGGCCTTATATAGGCTGACCGCAGCGCCGTATTCTGCCTATTTACATACCTCTGCAGTTTAATACGCATGCCTATTCCAGTTTCTTTGGCGCTTCTGCGTAAACAGCCACAAAATTACACTCCTGGAAATTGAAATAAGAACACCGTGAATTCATTGTCCCAGGAAGGGGAAACTTTATTGACACATTCCTGGGGTCAGATACATCACATGATCACACTGACAGAACCACAGGCACATAGACACAGGCAACAGAGCATGCACAATGTCGGCACTAGTACAGTGTATATCCACCTTTCGCAGCAATGCAGGCTGCTATTCTCCCATGGAGACGATCGTAGAGATGCTGGATGTAGTCCTGTGGAACGGCTTGCCATGCCATTTCCACCTGGCGCCTCAGTTGGACCAGCGTTCGTGCTGGACGTGCAGACCGCGTGAGACGACGCTTCATCCAGTCCCAAACATGCTCAATGGGGGACAGATCCGGAGATCTTGCTGGACAGGGTAGTTGACTTACACCTTCTAGAGCACGTTGGGTGGCACGGGATACATGCGGACGTGCATTGTCCTGTTGGAACAGCAAGTTCCCTTGCCGGTCTAGGAATGGTAGAACGATGGGTTCGATGACGGTTTGGATGTACCGTGCACTATTCAGTGTCCCCTCGACGATCACCAGTGGTGTACGGCCAGTGTAGGAGATCGCTCCCCACACCATGATGCCGGGGGTTGGCCCTGTGTGCCTCGGTCGTATGCAGTCCTGATTGTGGCGCTCACCTGCACGGCGCCAAACACGCATACGACCATCATTGGCACCAAGGCAGAAGCGACTCCCATCGCTGAAGACGACACGTCTCCATTCGTCCCTCCATTCACGCCTGTCGCGACACCACTGGAGGCGGGCTGCACGATGTTGGGGCGTGAGCGGAAGACGGCCTAACGGTGTGCGGGACCGTAGCCCAGCTTCATGGAGACGGTTGCGAATGGTCCTCGCCGATACCCCAGGAGCAACAGTGTCCCTAATTTGCTGGGAAGTGGCGGTGCGGTCCCCTACGGCACTGCGTACGATCCTACGGTCTTGGCGTGCATCCGTGCGTCGCTGCGGTCCGGTCCCAGGTCGACGGGCACGTGCACCTTCCGCCGACCACTGGCGACAACATCGATGTACTGTGGAGACCTCACGCCCCACGTGTTGAGCAATTCGGCGGTACGTCCACCCGGCCTCCCGCATGCCCACTATACGCCCTCGCTCAAAGTCCGTCAACTGCACATACGGTTCACGTCCACGCTGTCGCGGCATGCTACCAATGTTAAAGACTGCGATGGAGCTCCGTATGCCACGGCAAACTGGCTGACACTGACGGCGGCGGTGCACAAATGCTGCGCAGCTAGCGCCATTCGACGGCCAACACCGCGGTTCCTGGTGTGTCCGCTGTGCCGTGCGTGTGATCATTGCTTGTACAGCCCTCTCGCAGTGTCCGGAGCAAGTATGGTGGGTCTGACACACCGGTGTCAATGTGTTCTTTTTTCCATTTCCAGGAGTGTATATGGCAGTCTACCAGAAAAATTTTTTGCCAATCACCAGTATTAATAGTGGTTTGAGCGGAGATTAAAGTTGTTTCTTCTTGACATGTCGTTGCTCAGTGCGTTCCTGTCAATTTAAAACAGGCAACTAACTTAAGATCAAGCAGGTGTACGAGGCTTGTCCAGAAAGTAAGTTCCGATCACTCGCGAAATGGAAACCACTAGGAAAATGCGGTAAAGCTTGTACAGATGTGTTGGGCGGTGTTTCTAGTATGCCAATCGATCGTGTCGCGTCGCTCTTTTCAGTTTTGAGTGGACAGTGAGCACGTAAAGATGCGTAGGGAATAGCGTCTCCCGCCAACTATGGGGCCTGGGTAGCGATTTCGCCTGTGTCATGCAGCCCACATAACACAAGTGTCGAGCAGTTCCTTCTTCATGCCAATACTCGGCCGCATATTGCAGGGGCAAAGAAGGCGCTCCTGCAGCGTTTCCGATGAGAAGTGTTTGATCACCCACAATACAGTCCATAATTGGCTCCCCCTGAGTCTCATCTCTGCTCACAAGAACCGCTGGCTATGAAGACACAATTTTTCCACAGACAACGAGCTGCAGACCAGTGCAGATAACTGGGCAAAAGCACAGGCGGCTGCTTTCTATGACGAGGAACTAGGAAGTTGATACAACACTACGACCGATGGAACTTACTTTCTGGACAACCCTTGTATTTTACGTTCTGCAGAAGTGTGTTTTCCAAGGACCAATTTGATTAAGACTGTGAACATCTATTTGATGCTGCATGCCACGTGAGTTTTTTGTTCATCTGGTCAGTAAAGAAAGGGACATTGAAAAGACATATTATCCAATCATTACCTTTTTGTATCAGCAAATAATTTAACTCTCAGAAATATCCTGTATCCATTGCTAACACATCTTTTAATTTGTTGCTTTGCAGATAGCACTAGGTAAATTTATTTTGCCTTCAAAAGACAAAATATCGCCGTGGAGTTCGTGTACAGTGACGTCTGTAAAAGCCAATCACACATCAGCCGTAATAGTTTTCGAGTAATTTAATAAAAAAAGCTCACAATTTTTATATTTTTAAATTTTTTATTTATTTATCTTATAAAACAGGGATGGGCACGAATTCGGCAGGTGAGTAGTGCTCTTGCTCACAAGTCGTAGCCCTCTCACTTGGCTGCACACTGCCCCCACCACCATGCCACACTGTCCGAGCTTGAGAAGGGTGAAGAGGGGGAAACTGTGAAAGCACCGCATTTAGTTGGCAATGCAGCTGCACTGCATAGGACTTGATTTCATATCCAAACGAAAAAGATCATACACAAGGAATTCTGTATTTTCGTGCTCAGGTTGCCATGTAATCGTGACTTATTTAGTTTCATAATCAATAACTCCTTTCACACACTTATGTTCATCAAAATATTTTATCACGTTGGCAACGTCATTATGGAGTCGTGGAAACTCTCCCGGGGAAAACAACATAGACCTCCTGGGTAACTTTAACGTAAAAGAATTTGAAACTTCCTGTCAGATTAAAACTGTGTGCCGGATCGAGACTCGAACTCGGGATACAGTTTTAATCTGCCAGGAAGTTTCATATCAGCGCACACTCCGCTGCTGAGCGAATTTCTCATTCTGTAAAAGAATTTGATTTTTTAACAGGAGTTACGTTGTGGGCCAATCAGTTCCATGTGTACGTGCACAGGGGCACTTTCAGCTGAAACGGCAAACCGTCTCGAAAAATAGCTCAATAACAGATATAAGATAGGCAGTGTCCTCTAAACGTTTAGAAAGTTATCTTTTTAATTCTTTCAAGGCCACAATGATTTCTTCAAATATCGCGTTTTCTTTAACGCCAATGAGCTTAGGGAAACAGACGCCATTTTTGTCAGGATTTGTCCCTTCCACAATACCATTTTCTTTTCAAATATATCCCCATCAAATAAGAAATAAGCTGTTTCTCATGTTGCAGTGTCTTACTGTGGTCAGGATGCAGTCAAGTATACGTAAAATTTGAGATCTGCAATCCATTCTGGATGTTCTAGTTTACGTTCCTGCTTTCCTTTTTCCTTCATAACTTCAAGAATAGCAGGTTTTAAGCCGAAAAATCGAAGCAGGCACGTCTCTTGGCTTAACCAACGTACTGTACAGTAAAATATAGAGTCTCCATACTCTCCGTTCACTTTCATGAAAAACTGTTGCACCTGACAGTGGAATAATGCGTGCAGCCTCAGAAAATTTGCTATGTATACCGCCAGTTTCATCACGTGCTCCATGCCTGCAAATTTAGCACAAAGTGCTTCTTGATGTTCAGAAAGATGAATCCCATCTGTCGATCGTTGTAATTTCCTGCCTTTCGTTGTCAACTAAGTCTTTAAATTGATTCTGTGTGGTGTTGTAATGTCGTTATATGACAAATTTGCGGTACTTGTCGATTATGTGATTGTATAATCTTATGCAATATTGAAAATTTACACTTCTCTTTTGTCATTCACATTCATTTTAAAGACTTGTGACGATAGATCGCTAGACGACCTCTTTTTGTGCAAATATCGACTGGAACTGTGAACCTCCTTTATACCACGAACATGCTAAATGAAGTATGCTACACCGAGTGCTTCCGGGAAGGACCGAGGAAAGGCGAGACGGGCCCGTCTCGGCTCACATGCGCCAGCACATGGCGCTCACCTGCAGTTTGGCATGCCTTGGCAGATCATATTATGCCATGATTTTAGTTTTACAAGGTGTCACCAGGTAATAAATAACTACCGTTGGCCATATAGCAATAAGAAAAGCATTGTAGTCGGAAAATGATTAGCAAAAATATGTCGTAGCAAATAAAACACTACTGGCCATTAAAATTGCTACACCAAGAAGAAATGCAGATGATAAACGGGTGTTCACTGGACAAATACATTATACTAGAACTGACGTGTAATTACATTTTCACTAAATTGGGTGCATAGATCCTGAGAAATCAGTACCCAGAACAACCACCTCTGGCCGTAATAACGGCCTTGATACGCCTGGGCATTGAATCAGACATAGCTTGGATGTGTACAGGTACAGCTGCCCATGCAGCTTCAAAACGATACCACACTTCATCAAGAGTAGTGACTGACGTATTGTGACGAGCCAATTGCTCGGCCACCATTGACCAGACGTTTAGCCGGCCGTGGTGGCCGAGCGGTTCTAGGCGCTAAAGTCTGGAGCCGCGCGACCGCTACGTTCGCAGTTTCGAATCCTGCCTCGGGCATGAATGTGTGTGATGTCCTTAGGTTAGTTAGGTTTAAGTAGTTCTAAGTTCTAGGCGACTGATGACCTCAGCAGTTAAGTCCCATAGTGCTCAGAGCCATTTGAACCATTTGTTCAAAGTGCCGTCAATGCGAACAAGAGGTGACCGAGACGTGTAACCAATGGCACCCCATACCATCACGCCGGGTGATATGCCAGTATGGCGATGACGAATACACGCTTCCAACGTGCGTTCACCGCGATGTCGCCAAACACGGATGCGACCATCATGATGCTGTAAACAGAACCTGGATTCATCCGAAAAAATGACGTTTTGCCATTCGTGCATCCAGGTTCGTCATTGAGTACACCATCGCAGGCGCGCCTGTCTGTGATGCAGCGTCAAGGGTAACCGCAGCCATGGTCTCCGAGCTGATAGTGCATGCTGCTGCAAACGTCGTCGAACTGTTCATGCAGATGCTTGTTGGCTTGCAAACGTCCCCATCTGGTGACTCAGGGATCGAGACGTGGCTGCACGATTCGTTACAGCCATGCGGATAAGATGCCTGTCATCTCGACTGCTAGTGATACGAGGCCGTTGGGATCCAGTACGGCGTTCCGTATTACCCTCCTGAACCCACCGATTCCATGTTCTGCTAACGGTCATTGGATCTCGACCAACGCGAGCAGCAATGTCGCTATACGATAAACCGCAATCACGGTAGGCTAAATCCGACCTTTATCAAAGTCGGAAACGTGATGGTACGCATTTCTCCTCCTTACACGAGGCATCACAACAACGTTTCACCAGGCAACGCCGGTCAACTGCTTTTTGTGTATGAGAAATCGGTTGGAAACTTTCCTCATGTCAGCACGTTGTAGGTGTCGCCACCGGCGTGAACCTTGTGTGAATGCTCTGAAAAACTAATCGCTTGCATATCACAGCATCTTCTTCTTGTCGGTTAAATTTCACGTCTGTAGCACGTCATCTTCATGGTGTAGCAATTGTAATGGCCAGTAGTGTAAGTCGTAGTACAGTCAGAAAATGACAGAAAACATTAAAATTAAGGAATGGAAACATGAGAAAGGGTTGGGATATAAAAGTGAGAGAAATTATATTATAGCGTAGAATGACATTACAAGTAAATCCAGATCTCAGACACAGGAACTGCGAACAACAGTAAGACGCAAAAATGAGGCAGACTGAATCTATAAATAAATCCGAGAAAAATTTAAAATATCGTCAAGGAGGAAGAAATGGTCTATGTATCTGTTTAGAACAGAGCTACGGGTTTTTTTAGGTAAAACGAAATTTTGTAGTTGCAGCCTCTGGTTTCGCGAAATCCTGCTGCATTATGTTTAAGCATTTGTTAACATGCTACTAACTGCAAACAGGGATGAAAATTTAAAGGCAGTACAAAGGGCTGTAATTACTTTCAGTCGTTGCTTTCTTAGTAAGTGAGGAGAACTGTCATTGCTGGACGAAATAAACGTCATAATTTATAATGCTAAACGGCAATATACACTGCGTATTTCTGATGGTATTATTACTACACAGCTAATATGAATCAAACGTCTAAAGATTCTTTTCAGACAGATTTATACACTTATATTGAAGTGATTTCTCTTCAAAAAAGTTCGTTACTTGTGCCTGTGTTTGCCTTAAAAATCAATATGTTAGGAATATTTTGCCTTGAAATAAAAAAGAAAAGTAATACTAACGCTTAATTTGATTGTGATCTGAGCAAAACCCATTTTCCTGTAAACAAATTAAGCGTCCGTCTTTTTTTCTTTTTTTTTTTTTTTTTTTCAAGGCGAAATATTCCCAACATATTTATTGTTAAGGCAAACACGGACACAAGTAACACGCTTTCATAAAGAAAAATCACCTCTAGATAAGTGTATAAATCTGTCTGAAAAGTATCTTTAGACGTTGGATTCATATTAGATGTGTAGTAAACACATCAGAAAATACGCATTGTATATTGCCGTTTGGCGTTCATCTTATTATAGGAATTTTTCCAACTTTTGGTGTTTACGGATGGTTTGACAATAAGAGGTAGCGGAAAATTGTCTTTCTTTCAGCAGAAACTTTCAATCGAGAATACTTTTCTCCACGCAGTGCTGTTTCCAGATGTAAACAACAATCTCGTTATGCCGCTATTCAGAACACAATGGCAGTTCGTTGTTCTGTGAATTTTAGCCGGGCATTCAGAGCACGTCTCTCTTCCAGAAAAAGTTTGCTGTGCCGGAGCTTATAACGAAATTCGTGGGGAGGGATGGTGGGGGTGGAGGGGAGGGGAGCGCAACAGACTTAAAAAGCCTGCCAGGATATTTAGAGGGTAACTGAGGAATCTGTCTGTTCTATATGTCAATTAAAAATCGATCCGATTTCAGCTGTAAATTTAAGCTGAATTAATGTAAACGAATACACGAAGAGTGATAGTACATTGCTACCGCGGCCTGAGTCTTTTCCGCATGAGTTGTTGCATAGACGGTAATACTGTGTATTAAGTCCATTCCTCCCACTACGATGTTTCGCGAAGCTGTGAGTGCCAAGCTTCACTAAATTATACAGTATTGATGGATTTACATCGACGTACGTACTCTTTGAACCATAGTGAAGTGCATGGCAAAGTGCATTGTGCTAGTTATTAGGTTTTCTTTCCATTCCATTCAATCTTTTATGGAGTGCGGAAAGACTGACTGTGTAGCCCCGTCTATGTGCGTTGTAAAATGTGTAATCTTTACCTCGCGATCCATACGAGAGCAATACGTATGGAATTGTAAAGTATTCCACAAGTCATCATTAAAAATTAGTTCTTTAAGCCTTGTAATTAGGCTTTCTCGGGATAGCTGGGGTCTATTTTGAAGCGTCTGTCAGTTCAGTTTCTTCAGCATCTCCGTGACAATCTCCCACGGGTGACACAAACACGTGACATTCGTCGTACCCTTCTCTCTATATATTCAATATCCCCTGTGTTAACTATTTGGTACGGGTCTCACACAACAGGGCAATATTCTAGCACGGGACATTGGCGTTTATTGATCGAATTTCCCTTGCATTCTGAGCATGTGATTAATTTCTGCGAATCCCACGATTGTAAAGTTTTACTTGTTTGTTCAATATATTTTCTGAGGGTAATAAATAACTAAATAAATAATTAATCTTCGTGGAACAGATTTTTTGAGCATGATGACAAATATCTTATTACAACAAGAACATACCGGATTCAAGCTGTTTGGGTCACACAAGTTAGAGTGTATTTTCAGATGACTGTGTAATCTATTTCGAGAGCTCCATCATTTACAACAGCCAGCGGACGCAGAGAGTTGTCGCAGTGCAACCGTCCTCTGTCCTGGTCTCAGTTACGTGTTCCTCCACAAACATTTAAGAAAACCCTTTGGAAAAGAAAACAGGAGATGTGCTTCGCCGTTCTTGTATGCCTGAAGTTATGCACCATCTCTAAACACGTCGGCATAAGTAAATTTTGGAAATTTATGGTAAGGTCTGATGGCACCAAACTGCTAAGGTCATCGGTCTCTAAGCCTACACATTACTTAATCTAACTTAAACTAACTTTCGTTATGGACAACACACACACCCATGCCCGAGGGAGGACTCGAACCTCCGACGGGGGGCGCCGCACGGACCGTGACAAGGCGCCTTATACCGTGCGGCTACCCCGCTCGGCGTACATGGATGTTAAGCTCTAAACTTACTTCCTTAGTGAGATGTCTTCTAGCTTCTACACAAAATTTCAAATTTTGCTGTGAAACAGTGATTCCACTTTCTCCCAAGGAGCGATTTATCACTGTGTCGTACAGGGTGATCAGTTTAACGTCCTGTTCATTCACATTTTTTGGTTTTATAAACGTCTTCAGCCCTTACATTTGACACTATCGTGCCGTATTTCTTGACCAGCTCAGAAAAACAAAAACTGTTCATAAACTCTGCATCTTTTCTACGAGGGCAGTTCAATAAGTAATGCAACACATTTTTTTTTCTGAAACAGGGGTTGTTTTATTCAGCATTGAAATACACCAGGTTATTCCCCAGTCTTTTAGCTACACAACACTATTTTTCAACGTAATCTCCATTCAGTGCTACGGCCTTACGCCACCTTGAAATGAGGGCCTGTATGCCTGCACGGTACCATTCCACTGGTCGATGTCGGAGCCAACGTCGTACTGCATCAATAACTTCTTCATCATCCGCGTAGTGCGTCCCACGGATTGCGTCCTTCATTGGGCCAAACATATGGAAATCCTACGGTGCGAGATCGGGGCTGTAGGGTGCATGAGGAAGAACAGTCCACTGAAGTTTTGTGAGCTCCTCTCGGGTGCGAAGACTTGTGTGAGGTCTTGTGTTGTCATGAAGAAGGAGAAGTTCGTTCTGATTTTTGTGCCTACGAACACGCTGAAGTCGTTTCTTCAATTTCTGAAGAGTAGCACAATACACTTCAGAGTTGATCGTTTGACCATGGGGAAGGACATCGAACAGAATAACCCCTTCAGCGTCCCAGAAGACTGTAACCGTGACTTTACCGGCTGAGGGTATGGCTTTAAACTTTTTCTTGGTAGGGGAGTGGGTGTGGCGCCACTCCATTGATTGCCGTTTTGTTTCAGGTTCGAAGTGATGAACCCATGTTTCATCGCGTGTAACAATCTTTGACAAGAAATTGTCACCCTCAGCCACATGACGAGCAAGCAATTCCGCACAGATGGTTCTCCTTTGCTCTTTATGGTGTTCGGTTAGACAACGAGGGACCCAGCGGGAACAAACCTTTGAATATCCCAACTGGTGAACAATTGTGACAGCACTACCAACAGAGATGTCAAGTTGAGCACTGAGTTGTTTGATGGTGATCCGTCGATCATCTCGAACGAGTGTGTTCGCACGCTCCGCCATTGCAGGAGTCACAGCTGTGCGCGGCCGGCCCGCACGCGGGAGATCAGACAGTCTTGCTTGACCTTGCGGCGATGATGACACACGCTTTGCCCAACGACTCACCGTGCTTTTGTCCACTGCCAGATCACCGTAGACATTCTGCAAGCGCCTATGAATATCTGAGATGCCCTGGTTTTCCGCCAAAAGAAACTCGATCACTGCCCGTTGTTTGCAACGCACATCCGTTACAGACGCCATTTTAACAGCTCCGTACAGCGCTGCCACCTGTCGGAAGTCAATGAAACTATACGAGACGAAGCAGGAATGTTTGAAAATATTCCACAAGAAATTTCCGGTTTTTTCAACCAAAATTGGCCGAGAAAAAAAATGTGTTGCATTACTTATTGAACTGCCCTCGTACAAGTGGAAACGTAAAAGAAGAGTGTAATGAGTAATTTATTCATACTGGTGACGGACAGTTCTTTCAGCAAAAATTTCCTACGATATTTCATTCCCAGATATACGGTCACCATTTATTATTATTATTATTATTATTATTCTCAAAGGCATGAAAACTACAATGTTGTGTTCCCAAGGCATGAATAGTTTATCCTTCCTGTACTTTCCAGGGGCACTGCATGAGAAATATCCGCTGTAGTTGGTCTACTGACAGTGTATGATTAGACCGACTTTCAACGTTGTCATTAGTTTAATAATCCCTGCTACCGGAAGTGGCCACTATTCATTTTACATCCAACACATTAGCACATCCACCCTCATATACCATCTGCCCAGTCACTGCAGCATCTTATCAAATACCATATATGTCAGAATTAGAGGCCCAACAGTCTGAAAAAGCAGCTAATGATGTTTGTGGCGGCAGTCTACACAAGAAGATCTACTACTCAAAAAGTACGTACCGGCAGCCAATTATTTAATGATGGGCGGTATTAAGCGCATACGTTCAATGTTACAAACTAGTCATTCTATAACTATTTATTAACACATGTCTAATATAAGCTCAGTCATAATTTATTTCACTTTCTGACAAAAAAATTAGCAGCAGTTCCGTCCAAAAGTATTTTCGGAACATCGCTTTTCGTTGTCGATCTACCTCCGACCATTTTATTCTCATGAACTCAACATGGACATCCATTTCCGTTACTTCACACTGATCCGCTCGGATTCCCATCGATTGCTTCAATTCATCAGTTGTTGTGGTCTTCAGTCCGAAGACTGTTTTGATGCAGCTCTCCATGCTAGTCTAACCTGCACAAGCCTCTTCACTTCTGCATAAGTACTGCATCCCAGGCCTTCGCACTTTCACCCTTTTGAACCTGCGTACTGTATTCAAACCCTGGTCTCCCTCTACAAATCCACGTCCTCCCCCTCCACCCCTCCCCCGCGTCCTCATATGTTTCCATTACCAAACTGAATATTCCTTGTCGCCTCAGGATGTGTCCTATCAATCGATTCCTTCTTTTAGGTTGTGACCTAAATTTACTTTTTCCTCCAATTTGATTCATTACATCCTCATTTATTCCATCTACTTATCTGATCTTCAGCTTTATTCTACAGCAGCACATTTCAGAAGCTTCTAGCCTCTTCTTCTCTGAACTGCTAATCATCCACAATTAACTTACGTACGAGGCTATACTCCAGACAAATACCTTCAGAAAAGACTTACTAACAAATTAATATTCGATGTTAACAAATTCCTCTTTTTCAGAAATGCTTTTCTTGGTATTGCTGCTCTGCATTTAATATCCTCTCCACTCCAGCAAAACAATCTATTTCTTTTAGTTGCTCACTTCCAAACCTAGTTTCCTCAGCATCGCCTGGTTTAATTCGATTACACTCCAGTCCCCTTGTTTTGGTTTTGTTGGAGTTTATCTTGTACTTACTTTGCAAGACACTATCCATTCAGTTCAATTGCTCTTCCAAATCCTTTGCAATCTCTGATAAAACTGTAATTTTGTCGCTAATCCTGAAAATATATATTTCTTTTTCATGAACTTTAATTACTTTTTCGTATTTCCCTTTTTCTCGCTTACTACTTGCGCCATGTACACACTGAATAACATCTGGGATAGACTACAATCCTGTCTCACCCCTTTCTCACCTACGACTTTCACGTTCTTTGAATCTTATAACTGGAGTTGGTTTCTGCACAAGTTGCAAATAATAATTTGTGCACTTTTATCCCTGCTGCCTTCAGGATTTCCAGAAGTATACTCCTGTCAACACTGTCAAAAGCTTTCTCTAAATCTACAAGTTCTATAAACGCAAGTCTGCCTTTCTTCAACTCATCTGCTACGGTAAGTCGTAGGGTGTAAATTTCTTTAGGCCTGCTGTTGTGTTATTTTTCACTCAAAATGACTACTACAAATAGATTGAAAACTGTGTCATCCCACGTCGGTGGGCCAACAGCAGAAGCTGTTGCCTTTGTACTTCTACGTTACCGAGCGAGGTGGCGCAGTGGCTAGCACACTGGACTCGCATTCGGGAGGACGACGGTTCACTCCCGCGTCCGTCCATTCTGATTTATGTTTTTCGTGATTTCCCTAAATCTCTTCAGGCAAATGCCGGTATGGTTCGTTTGAAAAGGGCACGGACGACTTCCTTAGCCATCCTACCCTAATTCGATGAGACCGAAGACCTCGCAGTTTGGCCTCCTACCCGAAAACAACCCAACCCCCTTCTACGTTACCGCAGGTTTTGTCATGCTTGTAACCAACACTGACTGCCGTTTGTTCTGCAGCAAACTACACGCTGTGGTCTCTGGAATGGGAAATAAACTACATGTTATCATACACGAGGAGTATGTTTCCTGTAGTAAAGTCAAGAGGATCCAAGACCTTAAGAAGAATAATTCTCTTCTATAAAAATCATCATCATCATCATCATCATTTGAGCCTGATTATGCCTTTCAGCGTTCAGTCCCCTATTCAGCGCTAACATTGGTGCCTCTTCTGATGTTAAGCCTATTACTTCAAAATCATTCTTAACCGAATCCAGGTACCTTCTCCTTGGTCTACCCCGACTCCTCCTACCCTCTACTGCTGAACCCTTGAGTCTCTTGGGTAACCTTGCTTCTCCCATGCGTGTAACATGACCCCACCACCTAAGCCTGTTCGCCCTGACTGCTTCATCTATAGAGTTCATTTCCAGTTTTTCTTTGACTTCCTCATTGTGGACACCCTACTGCCATTGTTCCCATCTACTAGTACCTGCAACCATCCTAGCTACTTTCATATCCGTAACCTCAACCTTACTGATAAGGTAACCTGAATCCACCCAGCTTTCGCTCCCATACAACAAAGTTGGTCGAAAGATTAAACGGTGCACAGACAACTTAGTCTTGGTACTGACTTCCTTCTTGCGGAAGCTGAGCGCTCACTGCATTAGCTTTGCTACACCTCACTTCCAGTTCTTTCACTATGTTGCCATCCTGTGAGAATATGCATCCTAAGTACTTGAAACCGTCCACCTGTTCTAACTTTGTTCCTCCTATTTGGCACTCAATCCGTTTATATCTCTTTCCCACTATAAAAATAAGAAAAAACAGTATTCTGTTTTTAAGGTCATTTTCACGTAATATTTATTCCGTAGGGTGTTTCAATATAGAGATTGAAGAACTGACATTGTGCATTCCCTTTGCATCAATCCGTATGGGCATAGCTCTAGAAGGGATTTTCACTGGTCATTTTTGTGCCAGTGAATGAATAGTGATTCTCCCAACTCCGTCCCTTAACTCGCGAATATGAGAGTGTAAGATAGGACAAAAATTCAAACGACGTAGATTTTAATTATTTCTTGTTCTTTCTTCCTTCATTAGTGTATCCGTACAACGATACTTTCGGGGTTTTACTACATTCTAGCTGACCTTTTGTCGATTTCGTCTCGAGCCGGGAAACGCTGCGGGCGCTTTGAGCGGTAAGGGGTTATGGCGTGCTTAGGGAGCCCTGCGGTAATTACGGTGAGACGGGACTCCCTAACAAGCAGCCCTCGCACAGATTCCCATTAGACTGATAATTATGCCATTAAACGTCCCACCAAGAAAACGGCGCTAACTCTTCTCTTTGTTCCGGGTCTTCATCGCAGTATGCTTCAACGTAAAGACTAATACACCAAAGAGTTCTTTAACAAAGCTCGACGGACTGTGAGGTTTTGATTGGCAGGATAACGTTACAAAGCTTATTATTGTATCTCTTAAAAGGAGTCCTTTAGCATTGGGAACCTTCAAAAAGACTGGTTGCGCCTGAGCCCTTGCGACTGTAATCAAATACTGAATGTACATTCGGCAGCGATAAAAAAACTTCTTTCTGCCCGAAAGTGAGTGGAAAAACAGAAAATTGTATTTGTATCTCTATGTTATTTTATATTTTGATACTGTCTAATACTGTTTTAAGTTTTAAAAGCAGTAAATGTGAGAAACTTGGTTCCTGTCACAACTGCGTCAATGGAATAGGAGCAGTAATACAAAGATTATTCATTTTTTGGATTTGCAGCTCTTGCATTTTTTTCAGGTTTGCAGTTCAACTTTTTGGATATAGGTTCCGTCTTTTATGCAATATACTGTTTTCCCTTGTTACCTAAACAGATTAGATTAGATTAGTACTTGTTCCATAGATCATGAATACGACACTTCGTAATGATGTGGAACATGTCAGGTTAATGAAAGGTTTCTACACAAGATATTACATTAGACAAAATATTACATGACACTCAATATTTTTAATTTTTTTTGTGGGCGTTGGGAAATTACCCACTTACTATACCCAAAAATTCATCTAATGAGTAGAAGGAGTTGCCATTAAGAAATTCTTTTAATTTCCTTTTAAATGCTATATGGCTATCTGTCAGACTTTTGTTACTATTAGGTAAGTGACCAAAGAATTTTGTGGCAGCATAATTTACCCCCTTCTGAGCCAAAATTAGATTTAACTTTGAGTAGTGAAGATCATCGTTTCTCCTAGTGTTGTAGCCACGTACACTGCTATTACTTTTGAATTCGTTCGGATTGTTAATAACAAATTTCGTAAGTGAATATATATATATATTGTGAGGCTACAGTGAAGATTTGTAGCTCTTTAAATAAGTGTCTGCAGGATGATCTTGGCTGAGCTCCAACAATTATTCTGATTACACGCTTTTGTGCAATGAACACTCTTTTACTCAATGATGAGTTACCCCAGAATATGATGCCATACGAAAGCAGAGGCGTGGTAAGCTAGTTTGCTCATACGTATATCGCCAAAATTTGCAATGACCCTAATAGCATACGTAGCTGAACTCAAACGTTTCAGCAGATCCTCAGTGTGTTTTTTCCAGTTCAACCCCTCATCAATGCATACACCTAGAAATTTTGAATATTCTACCTTAGCTACAGATTTCTGATCGAAGTCTATATTAAATGGTGTCATTCCATTTACTGTGTGGAACTGTATATACTGTGTTTTGTCAAAGTTTAATGAGAGCCCATTTGCAGAGAACCACTTAATGATTTTCTGAGAAACATCATTAACAATTTCACCAGTTAATTCTTGTTTGTCGGGTATGATAGCTATACTTGTATCATCGGCAACAAGTACCAGCTTTGAATCTTCGTGAATATAGAATGGAAAGTCATCAGTATATATTAAGAACAGCAGAGGACCCAAGACCGAACCTTGCGGCACCCCATTCTTGATTGTTCCCCAGTTTGAGAAATCACCAGTTTTTCGCATATTATGTAAACTGTTTATTTCAACTTGTGAACTGTTTATTTCAACATTTAAACATGTTTCGGCACCTTTGTGCCATCATCATTTGTTAATTGAAAACCGTAAAAAGCGAACATAATTTAGTTTGTAACTGATCTAACAAAATGAGGCCTAAAGACAGGTTTTGTTCGTTTTTGTTCTTACCTTAATTTACAATATACGGTTTTGCAAGACCATCTGTATAGTTTCCTTTACTTTACGTCTAGTGTCACAAAATTTTTTGTCAACAGATTACCGGTTTCGGCCGATAATGACCATCTTCAGATCTGTTTTATAAAAACAGTGTCCTAATGTAAAACACATCTGAAGATGATCATTATAGACCGAAACCGGTAATCTATTGACAAAAAATTTTGTGACCATAGATGTAAAGTAAAGGAAATTTATTCTATATACGGGTCACTCTTATTCGCGACTATGTCGCAGCTTGTGGAACATCTGTGTAATGTCCTGCACTGATAGCTTCTCATCTGCAAACCAGACGATGTAATAATGATTTTTATCAGCGAGTTAACACATGTCTTGTTTTTAAAAACGTGATTTTGATGTGGAAAAACGTTTTGCGTATATATTTGTTATTAGTCACGTTTTGTTGTTTTGTGCCGGCCTGAGTGGCCGAGAGATTCTAGGCGCAAGAGTCTGGAACCGCGCGACCGCTATGGTAGCAGGTTCGAATCCTGCCTCGGGCATGGATGTGTGTGATGTCCTTAGGTTAGTTAGGTTCAAGTAGTTCTAAATTCTAGGGGACTGACGACCTCAGAAGTTAAGTCCCATAGTGCTCAGAGCCATTTGAACCACTTTTGTTGTCGTTTTGTGGCAAGTTCCTATGGGACCAAATTGCTGAGGTCATCGGTCCCTAGGCTTACACACTACTTAATTCAACTTAAACTAACTTACACAAAGGAAAACACACACACACAGCCATGCCCGCGGGAGGACTCGACGCTCCGACGGGGAGAGCCGCGTGAACCGTGACAAGGCGCCCGAGACCATGTGGCGCCTACGTTTTGTTATGACACATTTTTCTTCTCTCGCTTTCTAAGAGCACTGTGTGTGTGTGTGTGTGTGTGTGTGTGTGTGTGTGTGTGTGTAAGCTCCTTTAGCTGTTTGTGTTGCCTTTTCTGTAAAGTCCCTTTAATGTGTTAAATAATATGCCTTTGCAGAGTGTGGTGTATTCATTTAAGCCGGCCGGAGTGGCCGAGCGGTTCTAGGCACTACAGTCTGGAACCGCGCGATCGCTATGGTCGCAGGCTCGAATCCTGCCTCGGGCATGGATGTGTGTGATGTCCTTAGGTTAGTTAGCTTTTAATTAGTTCTAAGTTCTAGGGGACTGGTGACCTCAGATGTTGAGTCCCATAGTGCTCAGAGCCATTTGCACCATTTTTTTGTATTAATTAAAAATGTTTGCCTTCAGATGTTGCGTTTTTTATGTGGAAGTTTCCTTCTCCTGTTAGTTTGTGGTATGAGCTGAGGTTGGATTTCAGTGTTTTTAAATCTGTTGCTATTGTAGTTGCGCCGTTTTTATGGGTTGTTAGGTGGGCAGAAAATTTGCTATGGGCGTTGTTGCTTTGTAGGGCTCTGCCCACACACACACACACACACACACACACACACACACACACACACACACACACAAATTGCACATTTTCACCTACTATAACAACATTGACCACAGAATAGGCAACATATTAAAGAAACTGTGATTTCAAACAGGATACAGGCAGACAACACAAATACAGAAAAACTGATAACACAGGAGACTCCCGCAGATAAATTCAACAGACGAGGAATATAGGAACTCACACTCAACGCTTGCTAATCACTATACCTAGAACAAAAATGCAGGGATTTTAAAACAAGATACTCAGAACACCTCAGAACCTTTTAGAGTAACAACACCCATTTGCTGATCACCTAATAGCCTCTCACACGCACCCAGGAAAAAGAGAGATTAAAGTAAACAAAATGCAAATTCGGCGCCAAACACACTCGGGGAACAAATGAACGCCGACGGCGTTAGGCCACACAAGGATATCGTTCACAGCACGTCTTATGAACTGAAAAGGCGTTCGTTAAACCAAAATTGTACAAACTACAGGGTGATTAAAGTTAAACTTTCAAACCGCAGTAGAAATAACACCAATGCTCAGAATGACGTCAAATTCCAACGGAATATTATCGGAGAAGGCGGAAAACGTATGGCAGACGAAAAATAAATAGTTACAAAATGTGGCAATAGATGGCCCTGTAAGCATCATAATTTAATAGCGGTCGATTACAAATGTCAAATGAATCATACAACAATGCCTAAGGTGTATGTTTGACGTTAAACAAACTGTACATCTCAGTGTGCTTGGGTGTTGTAATGGTACTTGCATAACGTAAACATTGCGGCACCTCACCTCAACCTCTCGATACCAGCAATATTCTACTGTGTTTCTGTAAAGTAGTTAACATATTTCTGAGACAACATTCAGATTTGATTTCATTAATGTAGAGGTGCTTTGATACATCGATATGTTTATATTGCAATGATATTATTCTTATGTGTATTCTTTCTTTTGTCACTAGGATCTTTGTCGTACTTGTAACTCTGTTTTTTGGGCGCGTAAGCAGTTATTAGAAAAAGTCAAGTCTTGGTCGTCACGTTGAAAAGACGCAAATTGCAGTCAGTTTATGAAATGTGAACTTTAACAGTGAGGAAGATATTTTCAAGTATGTTTATATTGTGAAGTGATGTTTTGTGAGTTACGTGATATTGCAACGAAAGTAATAAAAAAGAAGTGTAACTTAAATTCGGAGTGCTGATTACTTTTTTTTTACATCACCATTGTGCTAAATTTCAAAAGTTTAATCTTCAAGAATGGTTTGTGAAGCGCATCTATAAAACTTTTGAATATCGCAGAATAACACCTAGGCCTCTCTGCATCCGAGCTTGGAATCATTACTACCTAGATTTTCGATGATTGACCATGAGTTCACAACGAGACCAGCGTGGGAAACACGAAAAGATGAGTGCCTAGTTTATCCATTATTTCATGAAATGACTTCATTAACTGTGCTCTAATGACACCTGCCACATAATGTAACTTTGTTGTTCCCCGAAAATGCAATATTTAGCAGCGTGAGCAACACTACAATCATAATTAAATTTTACCTTTGTTGTGGTAGGGTTGTTAGAGTGTACAGGTGTGATACTGTTAGTTACCGTAAGCCCATTCACCACGGCAAGTTCATATTACATCGGATGGGAAAAATCGGTTTTTAATTGTCCTGAGACCAAAAACCGTATAAAAAGCATGAATAAAAGTCAAATCGGATTATTAATTTCCGCGTGACTGGTGCAAAACATGTTCAATATGCTGTCCACCATTTTCTGTAATAAGGTGAATTCGAGAAACAGCAAGTTCCACAACTGATCGAAGTGTAACCGGGGTCACATTCTCGGGGTCACGTTCAAAATGTGTGGCGCAATGCGTGACTTCAATGCAGCTAAGTTTGCTATCGGAACACTGAACACAACATCGTTCAGTTAGCTCCACAGCCAGAAGTCACACGGACTAAGATCAGGGGATCGGGACGGCCAGGCTGTAGGGAAATGGCGGCTGATAATACTAGCATTTCCGAAATGGAGCTTTAGCAGCTGCTTAATTGGATTTTCAATATGCGGAGGTGCGTCATCTTTCATAAAATTGATCCCATCCACATCCACGCTGTTGGAGAGCTGCAATGACGTGGTTGCGCAAAAGACACTCATAGCGCTTACCAGTGACGGTACAGGTAACAGGACCGGAAGCACCTGTCTCTTCGAAAAAATATGGCCCTATGATAGATGATGACGAAAACCTTAACTACACAGTGACCTTTTAGGATGAAGCGGTACTGGTTGATTTACTTGTGAATTTTCCGTTTACCATATTCGATAGTTCTGTGTATTGACATATGCTGTCAAATGGAAGTGGGCTGCGTCTGTCCACAAAATCTTCCACGGCGAATCATTGTCGACTTCCATGCGAGCAAGAAATTCTAAAGCAAAGGTCTCTCTTGCTGGCAGGTCAACAGAAAGCAACTCGTGCACATGAGTAATTTTGAATGGATAGCAAAGAAGGATGTTTCGTAGGATTTTACACCCCGTGATCAAGGGTATGTCCAATGTCCGGGCAATTCTCCATGCACTACACGTTTGCACACCATCACTCGTCTCCTCCTGCACTTCTGTGGCCACTGCTTCCACTGACGTCGAATCAATTCGTTTCCTCTCTCTACCAGGCGATACACCAAAAGAACCCGTCTCTCCGAATCATTTTCTCCAGACCTGCGGCAGTCATCGGACCAACGCCTTTTTTCAGAGCATTCAGTGTCCGGAACTTCTGCAGAGCGACGTATGTAAAGTCATCATTCTTGTGATACAGCTTTACAAGCAGAGCGCGATCCTGCATTGAGACAGTCACGGCGAACGCCGCAGACGCGACAGGAGGAAAAGCCGTGTACCCGGCGTGTTTATACTAACTTCAATGGGTGGTGCGCATGACAGGTGTCTTCATTTCCGTATTTTTACACATACAGCGCCGTCTATTGATCAATTTCCACACTTTTTTTTTTCTTCTGGCACACGTTATCTCCCTTCTCCGATAAAATTCCGTTGCAATTTGACGTTATTCTGACCAGTGGTGTTATTTCTACAGCGTTTTGAAAGTTTAATTATAATCACCCTGTATATTTAATGTGTGTGTGCAGTACTCTTAGAAGGCGAAAGACCAAGGATCTGTAACAACAAAACGTGGGCAATAATAAATATACCAGGTGATCAAAAAGTCAGTATAAATTTGAAAACTGAATAAATCGCGGAATAAGGTAGATAGAAAGGTAAAAATTCACACACATGCTTGGAATGACATGGGGTTTTATTAGAACCACAAAAATACAAACGTTCAAAAAATGTCCGACAGATGGCGCTTCATCTGATCAGAATAGCAATAATTAGCATAACAAAAAAATGGTTCAAATGGCTCTGAGCACTATGGGACTCAACTTCTGAGCTTATCAGTCCCCTAGAACTTAGAACTACTTAAACCTAACTAACCTAAGGACATCACACACATCCATGCCCGAGGCAGGATTCGAACCTGCGACCGTAGCGGTCTCGCGGTTCCAGACTGTAGCGCCTAGAACCGCACGGCTACTCCGGCCGGCTACTTAGCATAACAAAGTAAGACAAAGCAAAGATGATGTTCTTTACAGGAAATGCTCAATATGTCCACCATCATTCCTCAACAATAGCTGTAGTCGAGGAATAATGTTGTGAACAGCACTGTAAAGCATATCCGGAGCTATGGTGAGGCATTGGCGCCGGATGTTGTCTTTCAGCATCCCTAGAGATGTCGGTCGATCACGATACACTTGCGACTTCAGGTAACCCCAAAGCCAATAATCGCACGGACTGAGGCCTGTGGATCTGGGAGGCCAAGCATGACGAAAGTGGCGGCTGAGCACACGATCATCACCAAACAACGCGCGCAAGAGATCTTTCACGTGTCTAGCAATTTTTTTTTTGGTTCTAATAAAACCCCATGTCATTCCAAGCATGTGTGTCAATTTTTACCTCTCTATCTACATTATTCCGTGATTTTTCAAATTTATGCTGACTTTTTGATCATCCGGTATACGCAAAAAAAATTTTCCGCATCAAAGTCACGTTTCTAAAAACTAAGACATCTGTTAACTCGCTGATAAAATTCACATTTACACCGTTTGGTTTGCAGATGACAAGCTATCAATTCAGGATGCCATACAGATGGTACTGCAAAACCATATAATGTAAAATTAAGGTAAGAACAAAAACGAACAAAATCTGTCTTAGGCCTCATTTTCTCAGATCAGTTACAACCTAAAATAAGGTCAGTTTTTCAATAAACAAAACCCACTCACGATGGCACAGAGGTGTCGAAACATGTTTGGCTAACAAGAAAAAAAAAACTATGTATTGCATAAAAGGTGGAACCTATATCCACCAATAATAAAGATTTTTAATAATAGCAGTAGTATTTGCACTTTAGCTGAATGGTCAGCGCGTCTCAGTACCATGCAGCGGGCCAGAATTCGATTCCCCGCCGGTTTGGAGATTCCTCCGCTCGGGGCCTGGGTGCTGTGTTGTTTTCATCATTATCGACACGCATGTGGAATCAACTTTTAACTCAGCGGCCGAACTTTCCCTGGTGGGGACCCTCGGTCATCAGTGCCACACTATAACATTACCGTGCCGTGAAAGATGCTAATGTTACCCTCTGAGAGGATTTCAGCGTGTGTCTAATGGAAAAGGGTATCGGAATGTAGCCGGTCGCTGTGGCGCTTCAGTCCGAAACCGCGCTGTTGCTACGGTCACAGGTCCGAATCCTGCCTCGGGCATGGATGTGTGTGATGTCCTTAGGTTAGTTAGGTTTAAGTAGTTCTAAGTTCTAGGGGATGATGACCTCAGATGTTGAGTCCCATAGTGCTTAGAGTCATTTGAACCATTTGTATCGGACTATAATTACGAATTTTGTGAAGTTGACATTAAAACTAAACGGACCTTAAGCTTGGGAGTTAACAGAAATGGTAAAATTATATGTGAATAAAAAAATGAGCGGTCGACAGCCTAATTACGCACATTAGTTGGAGATATATATTTGAAAAAATTGGGTATTAGTTATTGAAGTTACTTTTGTTAAGATTTCCCTTTGAATGACAAACAGGATACAAACTGACACAGTGCACCTTGTACTGTGTGTAGCAGAAGTTACCAATAACACACACACCAGTAAATTATGGGGAGCAAAATTGCACCGAGCTCATACTAATGACGGCCACACTCAATAGCATTACTTAATCAAAATACTGAAACATCACTGCATGAAATGAAAAACTAATTTTGGTCATGAGGGGCTTCTATCTTGACTGAAATGAGTAACAGAAATGAAGATGAATAACATCTGAAATACAGTGTTTAAGCTCCTCTGCAAATAGCAGTTTTCCTTAATAACAGTAATAGTTAAATTTTTCCTTAACAACAGGACAATATGATGGGGACCCATAAACTGGTATATTTTCACTAGCCAAGGTTCTTTGACTATTAAAAAAGTAAAAAAAAAACTATCTGCCAAAGCTAATCATTCACTTAAGTTACTTTGCAAGGTAATAAAATACAATACTGGGTAGCGCCATAGCTACAGAAACATACATTGTTCGAAACCGCCGAAGAGGCGGAGTTAATTTCTAACTGTAAATTGCTACAAACAATTTTTTGTTTTCGGAAGGACAGTAAAGAAGTTGCTGTACTCCTACTGGGACTCTATTTCAATTAGGAAAAAAAGACAGATTTTGCAGTGGGGACGACGATTAATTTTGAACTGTTTAGAACACGTGTGCCATACCCCAGGTAGATCAAAAACAAGCGGCGTCCTTGCCGCCGAACAAAGACATCACGCAAGCGGTAATGCTCTTATTCCAAAGGATTCAGCAGGCTAGTGAAGCTTTCCTGGATCAAGTCCTCGCTTTGAAGACACTCCCTCCTGTTACTGTGGGGATCGGTGCCCAGCCTAGCCGCCCAGTACAGCCAAGCGCATCGGCACCACCACCGTTTCAACTCTTTGACAAGAAAATCGAGCTTTGGGCCTGCTACATAGTCCAATTAGAGCAGCATTCTGCGGTGTACAACGTCTGAGACGATCAGGAGCATTACCTCTTCCTGATGGCCAATGCGTGACCCGCGATCTACCAGCTGCTACAACTGTTACATACGCGAGTAGAACGTCACTTAGTGCCCTATGATTCCTTGAGCAAAAACTTAGCTGATTATTTCGACGCTCAATACACATTTCTGCAGCTCGACACAAGTTCTTAGCTGTCAGAAGCTACATTCCGAAACCTACAGGGAATAGATAGATAGACTCCAGGGCCTCTCCCAGGCTGGTTTCAATGTGCAAACTAACAATGCAAGTTCCATTACGCGTCAACTCTTGTCTGCAACATGATTTTAGTTCATTCCATCACAAAGGTCTCCGGCAGGATCTCCTGAAGCTCAAAGATCCTTCGCCTGACTCGTGCCTTTCCATCATTAGGGCTTTTGAGCAGACTGTCAGAGCAACAGCTTCTATCGAAGATCCAGCTCTGATATTTGCTTCCTGTCTCGACTGGGATGCTTTCCGACAGCGGTTGGTACCCAAGTCCGAAAAAGACCCTCCCAGGACACGCCGTTTCAAACAAATACCATCTGGTAAACAATGTTTTGTCATCAATGCCGTTTCCACAAGGTGAAGTGTACTGTCTGCAGTAAGTGTGGCCGCAAAGTGGAAGTGCAGGAGCGACAAACTTCAAAGTCAGTTGACTGGGCACAGGAAAACCCTGTGGATGAACCTTCCCAACTACATCCTCCAAAAGTATGACTGGCAGAGGACGTCCTCCTGCAGTCTTCTCATCTGCTGTCTATACATGTCGAGTTGGAAGGCAAACTAGTCACCTTCCAGATTGACATGGGGTCTTCAGCTATGGTAATCGACTGGGTTACATACCAAGCCGTCGGGTCTCGTCTACTGTGCCCCTTCATGACAAAGTTATGTAGTTTTAATAGCGACCTCATTTCAGCTGCAGCGTGCTTCCAGACCAGGCTCCGCCATGGCACCAGAGTAGCCACAGCTACAATTCTGGTGGTTGCAGCTCCTGGGGCATCTAACCGGCTTGGCCTAGACTTATTTTATACTGTGGGCCTCGAGGTTCATAACACCGCTTAAGAGGGCCAAGACCTGGCCGTCTGCCCCTGTACCACCGACCTCTTAGCTAAATTTGGACCAGTGTTCCAGAAGCTGTCGATGGGGGTTGTAGGATTCTAGACAAATATCCCCCTTGTACCCACTGCAGTCCCAAAATTTTTTAAGGCAAGCAGTGTAGAGTTTGCTCTCCCCCATAATGACTGTGGAGAAACCGTCGGGCGCTGCCTGAATTTGTGGTGACTTCAAAGCCACTGTGAGTGCCCAGTCTGTAGTCGCCGCATATCCCATTCCCAAACTTGAGGACATTGTTTCCCGTGTCGCTCGGGTAAGGTATTCACCAAAACCAACCTTTGGGATGCTTATCCCCAGCTCCCATTGGACGAAGTCTCCCAGCAGATTGCGATCATAAACACTCCTTTTGGATTGTTCAAATATGCGCGGCTTCCATTTGGCCTCGCTAGTGTCCCAGTGATCTTCCAGAGGTTCTTGGAGCAACTCTTAAAGGACTTCTCAGGGACAGTGAACTACCGCAACAATACTCTGTTCACTGGAAAGAATACAGCTGATCTTGCCTGGAACCTCGACTTTAATGGTGACGAAACTTCATTGTAATCTTGACAAATGTTCCTTTTTCGTCAGCCACGTCTACTGTTTGGGGCACAACTTCAGCGCATGAGGTATATGGCCTACGCCGTGGCATGTATCTGCCATCCAACAACTGCCAGCCCCCACAGATGCATCCCAGCTCAAGTCAGCTGAGCTGCTATTGACGGTTGACGTAGCCATTGCGGAGCCACTGCATCACTTGCTCCACATGAACGTGGCCTAGAATTGGTCTTCCCGATGTGATAAGGCGTTCCATGACCTGAAGCAGGCCCTCCTTAGGCCTGCTTGCCTAACGGCTTATAATCCAACGAAACCACTGGTGTTAGCGCCCGACGCTCCCGACTACGGGATCGGATCAGCTTTGTCCCACATTGAGAAAGGCGTGGAGTGACACATCGCATTTGTCTCTCAGAAAGATCCACACGGCAGCACAGAGGAACAACGGCCAAATAGATAAAGAGGCTTTGGCTATCATCTTGGCTATCATCTTCGTCATCAAAAGCTTCCATGATTATATATATGGTCGCCGTTTCACGCTTATGACGCTTCATAAAATCCTACTGCATTTCTTCAAACCTTCAGCAAAAATACACGGCTCGCCAGCTGCGACGGTGGGCTCATCCAATATAGCTCTAACACTGCCCATCGCATTTGCCTGTTGGTCAAGACCCAGAATTTGATGAGGATCTGGAAATCTGTTTTCATGTGGACGGGGAGGTTGCCGACGTCATCGCCCTTCTCTCGAGCAATGTACGCCTCTTGGAACAAGAAACGAATTACAGTAAGGGAAAATAAATTTTGTAATGTGAACATGATTGACTCATAGGATGAGTAAAGCTATCCCTCCTTATACGACTATGGCATATCACATTGCTCGTATTCTCTCCCCCCCCCCCCCCCCCGCCCCGTGAACCGTACGTGCAACCACAACGGAGGGGTATCTATTGAGAGGCCAGACAAACGTGTGGTTCCTGAAGAGGGGCAGTCAGCCTTTTCAGAAGTTGCAGGGGCAACAGTCTGGATGATTGACTGATCTGGCCTTGTAACACTAACCAAAACAGCCTTGCTGTGATGGTACTGCGAACGTCTGAAAGCAAGGGGAAACTACAGCCGTAATTTTTCCCGAGGGTATGGAGCTTTACTGTATGGTTAAATGACGACGGCGTCCTCTTGAGTAAAATATTCTGGAGGTAAAATAGTCCCCCATTCGGATCTCCGGGCGGGTACTACTCAAGAGGACGTCGTTATCGGAGCGTGGAATGTCAGATCCCTTAATCGGGCAGGTAGGTTAGAAAATTTAAAAAGGGAAATGGATAGGTTAAAGTTAGATATAGAGGGAATTAGCGAAGTTTGGTGGCAAGAGGAACAAGTCTTTTGGTCGGGTGAATACAGGGTTATAAATACAAAATCAAAGAGGGGTAATGCAGGAGTAGGTTTAGTAATGAATAAAAAAAATAGGGGTGCGGGTAAGCTACTACAAGCAGCATAGAGAACTCATTATTGTGACCAAGATAGACACGAAGCCCACGCCTACTACAGTAGTACAAGTTTCTATACCAACTAGCTCTGCAGATGACGAAGAAATTGAAGAAATGTATGATGAGATAAAAGAAATTATTCAGGTAGTGAAGGGAGACGAAAATTTAATAGTCATGGGTGACTGGAATTCGATAGTAGGAAAAGGAAGAGAAGGAAACGTAGTAGGTGACTATGGATTGGGGATAAGAAAAAATGGTTCAAATGGCTCTGAGCACTATGGGACGTAACAGCTATGGTCATCAGTCCCCTAGAACTTAGAACTACTTAAACCTAACTAACCTAAGGACATCACAAAACACGAGGCAGAGAAAATCCCTGACCCCGCCGGGAATCTAACCCGGGAACCCGTGCGTGGGAAGCGAGAACGCTACCGCACGACCACGAGCTGCGGACGGATAAGAAAAGAAAGCCGAAGCCGCCTGGTAGAATTTTGCCCAGAGCATAACATAATCACAGCTAACACTTGGTTCAAGAATCATAAAAGAAGGTTGTATGCATGGAAGAAGCCTGGAGGTACTGACAGGATTCAGATAGATTATATAATGGTAAGACAGAGATTTAGGAACCAGGTTCTAAATTGTAAGGCATTTCCATGGGCAGATGTGGACTCTGACCACAATCTATTGTTTATAAACTGTAGATTAAAACTGAAGAAACTGCAAAAAGGTGGGAATTTAAGGAGATGGGACCTGGATAAACTGACTAAACGAGAGGTTGTACAGAGTTTCAGGGAGAGCATAAGGGAACAATTGACACGAATGGGGGAAAGAAATACAGTAGAAGAAGAATGGGTACCTTTGAGGGATGAAGTAGTGAAGGCAGCAGAGGATCAAGTAGGTAAAAAGACGAGGGCTAGTGGAAATCCTTGGGTAACAGAAGAAATATTGAATTTAATTGATGAAAGGAGAAAATATAAAAATGCAGTAAATGAAGCAGGCAAAAAGGAATAAAAAACATCTCAAAAATGAGATCGACAGGAAGTGCAAAATGGCTAAGCAGGGATGGCTAGAGGACAAATGTAAGGATGTAGAGGCTTATCTCACTAGAGGGAAGATAGATACTGCCTACAGGAAAATTAAAGAGACCTTTGGAGAAAAGAGAACCACTTGTATGAATATCAAGAGCTCACAGAAGGGAAAGCAGAAAGGTGGAAGGAGTATATAGAGGGTCTATACAAGGGCGATGTACTTGAGGACAATATTATGGAAATGGAAGAGGATGTAGATGAAGATGAAATGGGAGAAATGTTACTGCGTGAAGAATTTGACAGAGCACTGAAAGACCTAAGTCGAAACAAAGCCCCGGGACTAGACAACATTCCATTAGAACTACTGATAGCCTTAGGAGAGCCAGTCCTGACAAAACTCTACCATCTGGTGAGCAAAATGTATGAGACAGGCGAAATACCCTCAGACTTAAAGAAGAATATAATATTTCCAATCCCAAAGAAAGCAGGTGTTGACAGATGTGAAAATTACCGAACTATCAGTTTAATAAGTCACAGCTGCAAAATACTAACGCGAATTCCTTACAGACGATTCGAAAAACTGGTAGAAGCCGAACTTGGGGGAAGATCAGTTTGGATTCCGTAGAAATATTGGAACACATGAGGAAATACCGTCCCTACGACTTATCTTAGAAGCTATATTAAGAAAACACAAACCTACGTTTCTAGCATTTGTAGACTTTGAGAAAGCTTTTGACAATGTTGACTGGAATACTCTCTTTCAAATTCTGAAGGTGGCAGGGGTAAAATACAGGGAGCGGAAGGCTATTTACAATTTTTACAGAAACCAGATGGCAGTTATAAGAGTCGAGGGACATGAAAGTGAAGCAGTGGTTGGGAAGGGAGTGAGACAGGGTTGTAGCCTCTCCCCGATGTAATTCAATCTGTATATTGAGCAAGCAGTAAAGGAGACAAAAGAAAAATTCGGAGTAGGTATTAAAATCCGCGGAGAAGAAATAAAAAACGTTGAGGTTTACCGATGACATTGTAATTCCGTCAGAGACAGCAAAGGACTTGGAAGAGCAGTTGAACGGAATGGACAGTGTCTTGAAAGGAGGATATAAGATGAACATCAGCAAAAGCAAAACGAGGATAATGGAATGCAGTCGAATTAAGTCGGGTGATGCTGAGGGAATTAGATTAGGAAATGAGACACTTAAAGTAGTAACGCAGTTTTGCTATTTGGGAGCAAAATAACTGATGATGGTCGAAGTAGAGAGGATATAAAATGTCGACTGGCAATGGCAAGGAAAGCGTTTCTGAAGAAGAGAAATTTGTTAACATCGAATATAGATTTATGTATAAGGAAGTCGATTCTGAATGTATTTGTATGGTGTGTAGTCATGTATGGAAGTGAAATATGGACGATAAATAGTTTGGACAAGAAGAGAATAGAAGCTTTGGAAATGTGGTGCTACAGAAGAATGCTGAAGATTAGATGGGTAGATCACATAACGAATGAGGAGGTATTGAATAGAATTGGGGAAAAGAGGAGTTTGTGGCACAACTTGACTAGAAGAAGGGATCGGTTGGTAGGACATGTTCTGAGGCATCAAGAGATCACTAATTTACTATTGGAGCGCAGCGTGGGGGGTAAAAATCGTAGAGGGAGACCAAGAGATGAATACACTAAGCAGATTCAGAAGGATGTAGGCTGCAGTACGTACTGGGAGATGAAGCAGCTTGCACAGGATAGAGTAGCATGGAGAGTTGCATCAAATCAGTCTCAGGACTGAAGACAACAACAAGAATATGTTTTTATGACTTGCACCACTATGCGGACGCATTAGTTCTCTTGAAGTATAAGAGACCAAAGCAGACAACGAAATACTAAATTTATTTGTTTTTAATTTTCAGTTATTATTAATTATATAAGGTTATATAAGATTTGTTCTGATAAAATATATTTTAATAAGGTTTGAAATGATTGTTACTTTTATCAATAATCCAATTGAATTTCTCAAAATCACAAAAAAATGGCGTCACTGATGTTACAAATGGCTCTGAGCACTACGGGACTTAACATCTACGGTCATCAGTCCCCTAGAACTTAGAACTACTTAAACCTAACTAACCTAAGGACATCACACAACACCCAGTCATCACGAGGCAGAGAATATGCCTGACCCCGCCGGGAGCGAGAACGCTACCGCACGACCACGAGCTGCGGACTCACTGATGTTACATATTTCCGTGAAAATATAAGAAATATGCCTAGGTTTGGAATTGAACACGGAATGCAAAAATTCGGAACTGCGCTGTTAGTCAGTACGCTATCTAGTCACTTGGTTTAATGTTGCACGTGTGAATTGAGAAAGTAGCATAAAAGGACTGACCGTTATTTTCTCGGAAGCTATCCAGTGTTAGAACCTGAGACAAAACAGGTGTCCCTCTATTTTCACCTTCTTCCACCAAGCGAAATTTCGAATGTGTATCGACCTATGGCAGGGCCCCTTTGCTAGCCGCGCTTTCCAACAAAATGTGAAGATTGGAATAGGTGCATTTTTTCATTCAGTTGTTAGAATTTGGAACTAACGTGAAGCTCATCCAACAGCTACAGAAATGACCGTCATATAGAGCTAATGACTTATTTATCCTCACCTCGCGGGTCAGGGCTTGATTGGTGAGCGCTATCTAAAGTACAGGGTGATTCAAAAAGAATACCACAACTTTAAAAATGTGTATTTAATGAAAGAAACATAATATAACCTTCTGTTATACATCATTACAAAGAGTATTTAAAAAGGTTTTTTTTCACTCAAAAACAAGTTCAGAGATGTTCAATATGGCCCCCTCCACACACACGAGCAATATCAACCCGATACTCCAACTCGTTCCACACTCTCTGTAGCATATCAGGCGTAACAGTTTGGATAGCTGCTGTTATTTCTCGTTTCAAATCATCAATGGTGGCTGGGAGAGGTGGCCGAAACACCATATCCTTAACATACCCCCATAAGAAAAAATCGCAGGAGGTAAGATCAGGGCTTCTTGGAGGCCAGTGATGAAGTGCTCTGTCACGGGCTGCCTGGCGGCCGATCCATCGCCTCGGGTAGTTGACGATCAGGTAGTTACGGACAGATAAGTGCCAATGTGGTGGCGCTCCATCCTGCTGAAATATGAATTGTTGTGCTTCTTGTTCGAGCTGAGGGAACAGCCAATTTTCTAACATCTCCAGATACTGTAGTCCAGTTACAGTAGCACCTTCGAAGAAAAAGGGACCAAAAACTTTATTGGCTGAAATGGCACAGAAAACGTTCACCACCTATCAGGAGGTTTAACACCATACTTCGTTCGAAATGCACGCTGAACAACTGTCGTCGATTCACTTCTGCCGTACTCAATAACACAAAAAGCTTTCTATTGAGCGGTCGCCATCTTAGCATCAACTGACGCTGACGCCTAGTCAACAGCGCCTCAAGCGAACAAATGTACAACTAAATGAAACTTTATAGCTCCCTTAATTCGCCGACAGATAGTGCTTAGCTCTGCCTTAGGTCGTTGCAGAGTTTTAAATTCCTAAAGTTGTGGTATTCTTTTTGAATCACCCTGTAATTCGTTGGTATCAAGCCGAAGGGCATCGATCCGGATCCGACTACAAATTTCTCCAATACTTGTATAATTTCGTCATTTAGTGAGATCACATTCTGCATTGCACCTGGACTGCGATGACAGTAGTTCAAAAATGGTTCAAATGGCTCTGAGCACTATGGGACTCAACTGCTGAGGTCATTAGTCCCCTAGAACTTAGAACTAGTTAAACCTAACTAACCTAAGGACATCACACACATCCATGCCCGAGGCAGGATTCGAACCTGCGACCGGAGCGGTCTCGCGGTTCCAGACTGCAGCGCCAGAACCGCGCGGCCACTTCGGCCGGCGATGACAGTAGTATCGGTTGGCAAAAACTCCCCACAGCGACTTCGGGTGTCTAAGCGATTAAGCGTCTAAGATGACTCGAAAGGTCAATGGAACGTATTTCTCATTTGTTAGCTGTATAGGTTTGATGTCAAAATGTTTAATTTATTCCATTAACTTCACTTCATCTATTTTCGTTCCCTTACAAATGTTGCAGTTTTTGAAGTTCTTCCGTAGTGATTTCAAAAGTGAGACGTTTAGCCGCCATGTCTGTTTGTCCTTCTGCTTTCTCCCTATTTATGTGACCCTCAACCATTTTGTTCGCAAGTGCCGATAAGCAATTCTATCAGGAGACATGTTGATGTAATGTGTGCAGCATCTACAGGGTGTTTCAAAAATGACCGGTATATTTGAAACGGCAATAAAAACTAAACGAGCAGCGATAGAAATACACCGTTTGTTGCAATATTCTTGGGACAACAGTACATTTCCAGGCAGACAAACTTTCGAAATTACAGTAGTTACAATTTTCAACAACAGATGGCGCTGCAAGTCATGTGAAAGATATAGAAGACAACGCAGTCTGTGGGTGCGCCATTCTGTACGTCGTCTTTCTGCTGTAAGCGTGTGCTGTTCACAACGTGCAAGTGTGCTGTAGACAATATGGTTTATTCCTTAGAACAGAGGATTTTTCTGGTGTTGGAATTCCACCGCCTAGAACACAGTGTTGTTGCAACAAGACGAAGTTTTCAACGGAGGTTTAATGTAACCAAAGGACCGAAAAGCGATACAATAAAGGATCTGTTTGAAAAATTTCAACGGACTGGGAACGTGACGGATGAACGTGCTGGAAAGGTAGGGCGACCGTGTACGGCAACCACAGAGGGCAACGCTCAGCTAGTGCAGCAGGTGATCCAACAGCGGCCTCGGGTTTCCGTTCGCCGTGTTGCAGTTGCGGTCCAAATGACGCCAACGTCCACGTATCGTCTCATGCGCCAGAGTTTACATCTCTATCCATACAAAATTCAAACGCGGCAACCCCTCAGCGCCGCTACCATTGCTGCACGAGAGACATTCGCTAACGATATAGTGCACAGGATTGATGACGGCGATATGCATGTGGGCAGCATTTGGTTTACTGACGAAGCTTATTTTTACCTGGACGGCTTCGTCAATAAACAGAACTGGCGCATATGGGGAACCGAAAAGCCCCATGTTGCAGTCCCATCGTCCCTGCATCCTCAAAAAGTACTGGTCTGGGCCGCCATTTCTTCCAAAGGAATCATTGGCCCATGTTTCAGATCCGAAACAATTACTGCATCACGCTATCTGGACATTCTTCGTGAATTTGTGGCGGTACAAACTGCCTTAGACGACACTGCGAACACCTCGTGGTTTATGCAAGATGGTGCCCGGCCACATCGCACGGCCAACGTCTTTAATTTCCTGAATGAATATTTCGATGATCGTGTGATTGCTTTGGGCTATCCGAAACATACAGGAGGCGGCGTGGATTGGCCTCCCTATTCGCCAGACATGAACCCCTGTGACTTCTTTCTGTGGGGACACTTGAAAGACCAGGTGTACCGCCAGAATCCAGAAACAATTGAACAGCTGAAGCAGTACATCTCATCTGCATGTGAAGCCATTCCGCCAGACACGTTCTCAAAGGTTTCGGGTAATTTCATTCAGAGACTACGCCATATTATTTCTACGCATGGTGGATGTGTGGAAAATATCGTACTATAGAGTTTCCCAGAACGCAGCGCCATCTGTTGTTGAAAATTGTAACTACTGTAATTTCGAAAGTTTGTCTGCCTGAAAATGTACTGTTGTCTCAAGCATATTGCAACAAACGGTGTATTTCTATCGCTGCTCGTTTAGTTTGTATTGTCGTTTCAAATATACCGGTCATTTTTGAAACACCCTGTACGTTAAAAACGTTATTAAACATTTCCAACAATCTCCAAGATGATGTGGAATCACTGATAGACTCGTCCACTGAGTCAGATGCTTCCACAAGTATCGTGCTAACATATCAAACTGTTTTACCAATTACACTTCGATAATTATCATATGAATTCTGTAACAGCATAGGGGCATCGTTAGTGTGGTACAACCGGGAAATAAACTACGAGAAATAAGCACGAACTGCAAGTTACTGTATAGAAATTCCATTACATGACCACTGAGGGCAACATATTCTTGTTACTTCGGGTTCTCCTCTATCTTGAGTTATCTGTAAACTGAAAAACTCCTTCATCTGGCTCTGATCGTTATGAGCAAACGATTCTTTTCGTCTGTTTGGTTTTTATAGGATGAATTTATAGAATGAATGACAAGTTTGTTTAAGAATGACATATTCGAGATGTTATTGTCAGTACTTGTTATTCGTTGATTCAGATTCTTATAACAGCTGTTTTTCGTTTCACGTTATAAGAAGCTGGAATAGAACTTGCGCAGCAGTCATTCCTGAACTCATGATATATATCAGCTGAGGAAACGTATTCTACCTATCGCTAGTCTAATGGGAAAACCGCAACACTGTAGAATACGTTAGGTAACTATCTGACCGTCGATTTACTTCGGCGACTCCCGCCGGAGGTTCGAGTCCTCCCTCGGGCATGGGTGTCTGTGTTGTTCTTAACGTAAGTTAAAGTAGTGTGTAAGTCTAGGGACCGATGACCTATGCAGTTTGGTCCCTTAGTTTTTCGCACACATTTGAACGATTTACTTCCTTGAGTGTTTGAGAATTCTCCTGGCAAATTTACTAGAAAATGTCTTGTAATGTAAAACAAATATTCTGAATGATTCTCATTTAAGGAATGTTACAGAGGTAGCAAATTTATGTTATTGAGTCCAAAAAGCTCGTTCCAACAGAAAATGCGGCTTACTTCACTCTGTACGTTGTGAAGTCTCCACCTTGGCAATCATTGGGATAACAAGGGAATGCCGTCTAACACAACTGTATGCTAGCTTAGCGGTAATATGCTGAATGACTGTCATTGGAGTTTAATTGACAGATGTCGTTTTTGCTGAATTTATTTGAAGCTGTGCAGAATGTTTGTAATCTTGTTTTTCAATGTCACCATGAATCCTCTCGACTATGTAGTAGGACGTTTCTCTCTTCATTTCATAAATTCGTAAAACCGAGGAAAGTGTGCGCAATACTCACCACGTTCTTTTCGAGGCGGATATAGCTCATTCACAAGCATTCGGCATCTTTAGTGGCAAAAGCTGCAGTGCAGCCCACGTCTGCTGGCACAGAGGCGTCGTAGCATCCAACCCGCTCAAGGAGGTTAAAATCAAACCTCCTTGACAGTATAAATTTTAACCTAGCCTATCGTAATCACCGCCATCCCGCCAAGAAATGACGAAAAATGTCGGACACATTTTTGAGCAACCTGTCGGCCAGTGTCATAAGGCCGTCTCTATCGACTGCGTCTGGCGACCGCTGAAGTGCCACTCTGAACACAACCTTAGTCGTGAGCAAGTGTCATGTGTCGCAGTAGATGGTCCAGTAGCGAAGTATAGACGAGTGAGAATATGTCTTCCTCGCTGGAAGAGCTGTTGTGGCTAATAACGAGACGGTGAAATTCGTTTGCAGTTTGAGTGCCAGAATGAAACAATTTAAAAATAAATATTAAGCAGAATAGATAGTGGGCACAGATGTAGACCGAGAGATGAATGTCCTTATCGATTTCCTTTATTCACTCGGTTTTTAATTAACTTAAAGATAACAGTTTTACGAAACGACTGCCGGCGTGTTGTAAATCTGGAAATAGAACAACATGGCACGAAGATTGTCTAATACCTAATACTGAAATTAAGCGGGCTAAGAAATTAGTCTTTGTTTGAGTTTGGCGTGGGACACATTACGTGTCTGTCGCTTATGATGAAATGGTGATTATATTTTGACTTTGTTTTTTCTTTAGATTCATGGGTACTGAACGGAGAATAAGGACTTTCAATTATGATATAATACGGGTGATTAATGTATAATATATAGGGCCTACATCCTAGTTTAGGTGAAGTAATATGGGTAAAATGGCAGAGCACGTACATGATCGACCGTGGAGATAGCTCAGAACTGTTTCACGAATATCATCTCATAGAGACAATTCCAAGTGTGTGTTGCAGCTGTGGGCAAGGCACATCGCGTATTACATGTTTTAAGATTCGGAACAGATGTACTTCTTTTGTTACATTAATGTGAAACTTTGACGGTTCAGTACTTTTACTGTTACATCTTTAGATACTGGTGTATGTTGTCTCAGGAACATGCATACAAGCCAATAACCTTAGGACATACACTGCCATTTGTTGATTATACTTAAGCTTTGGAATACCTGCGTACATATCTCGGAGAATTTGCTTAGTGTAGGGATAGAACGGATAGTTTGTTGCCTGTGGCTGCGTTTCCTGCCGGTGGAAAATTTTTAGGGTAAGTTCCTGTGGTACCAAACTGCTGAGGTCATCGGTCCCTAGGTTTACACACTACTTAATCTAACTTAAGCTAACTTACGCTAAGGACAACACACAAACACACAAACACACACCCATGCCGCGGCTACCCCGCTCGGTTCTGCTGGTGGAAATCCACTAATAAAACATAGTAAATGTCATTCATTCCTTCTACGTGCGAAGCACGCGCGTTTACGCCATGGCCCCTAGCCAACGGTACAATTTGTGAGCACAGCAACGGCGAAGAAGCGAGTTCTCTACTCTTTAAAATAGGGACCTATCAGCTAAGGTAGCCACAGAAGAGAACGTCGGCACTAAGTATCGTTGGGGTTAACTTTGGGCTGTTAACTCAGTCAATAAAAATAAGATGTTAACAAATCTAATGAAGAGGTAGCCGAGCTGATTTGTAGAAGACGAGGTAGCAGACTTCTAAAGGAGCTGTCACGGGAATCATGAAATGTTTGGACTCTTTATCAGCTGGACGAATACCGACTGGATATTACAGTTATTCAAGAGATGAGTTCATCAGGTGAAGGAGTGATAGGGGAAAAGGATCACATGATATTTCACACCTGCCCAAAGAAGTGTCAAACGTTTATCACTTGTTTCATTGTAAATAATAGTACAAGAAGCGTATTATTATGGACTTTCAGGTAAAATCACACAGATAGAGCAGGCTCAGAATCAGAAACAAATTCTTCAACTATAGACTTGTGTGTGTTAAGGCCTCAAAAAATGAGAACGATGATGAAGAGGTGGATGCTTTTTATGATGGTCTGGATGAAGTATACAGTTAGTGTCCGAGAGGTAAGACAATTTTTGGAGATATAAATGCTAAAATAGAAAAAGGAGCCGAATATGAGTCATATATTGGAAACTATTATTTACACGATAATTCAAATGACAATGGCATCAGGTGCTGCAGTCATGGACTGTGCGGCTGGTCCCGGCGGAGGTTCGAGTCCTCCCTTGGACGTGGGTGTGTGTGTTTGTCCTTAGGATGATTTAGGTTAGGTAGTGTGTAAGCTTAGGGACTGATGACCTTAGCAGTTGAGTCCCATAAGATTTCACACACATTTGAACATTTTTTTGACAATGGCATCAGATGTGTACCCTTTGCTTCCTTCAGGAATATGGTAATGGGCAGTAAAACTTTTGAACACAAAAAATGCATAAAATGACGTGAAAATCTCCAGACAAATACTTTTGACCAAATCGACCATTTTCTAATACATGGAAAACATCTGTCCAACCCAACAGATGTTAGAAGCTATAGAAATTTTTAACTGACTCTGACAGCTGCGTTGTAATATCAACAATCCGAAGCATAAAGCAAATGCAAGTAAGGTTCTTGGATCTCATTCAGGAAAATGCCATGTTGATAAGCTCACAGAGACCGCAACTGTCCAGAGATCTTCTGACCTACTCAAGGTAGTCCTGGCACAATTTACCAACAGTGAGAGGATAGAGAGAATATGGAAGAACTTAAAAGACACCCTTAGAAAAGCTGCTGACGGGAGTCTATGAAGATCAGACTGAGATACGCACACTGACTGGTATAATGATAATGTACCAAAGTGATAGGAGATAAAACTTAGGTCTACCAGAGAATTCAACAGGTAAACCATACTCTGACTTCTGCGGAAGATTACAGAATAGCAAGAAGAGAAGAAAAGAGGCTGCAAAAAAAGACAAAGAGAAAATATGAAATGGATAAATGAGGTGAGAGAATGTTATCAATAGTTGAGTAAGAATCAGAAGGATTTTCACCCTAGGACGAAATTCATGTGGAAATACAGGTGACGATTTTGAATAGCGATGAAGCTCAACACTTTGACGTAGTGCTAAATGAAGGTTTAGCTGTGCACCACTGAATCTTACCCGCTGCAAACACAAGGAACGCAGAAACGGGGGAACCAGCACCAAGTGCTGAGGAAGCAAAGACAACCGTCAATAAGTTGAAGAATAATGAAACCACAGGAATGAATATAATACTAGCAGAACTGGGAAACAACGTATAATAGGAGTTTGTCAGACATTTCGTCAACCTTATAATTAAGGTCTGGCCAGATGAAAGTATCTGTGATGAATGGAACATAGGTATCACATACTCAATATACAAGAAAGGTGATAACATGATATGTTCTAACTATAGTGGAAATTGATGTATCAAGGAGAACATACTGTGGACCAGGTCTCCACGATGAAGAAAACACTTGAAAAATGTAAAGAATTTGACATTGATACACATTTTCTCTCTATTGGCTTCAGATCAGCCTATGACTGTATTGATAGAAGGGAACTGTATATAGAAACAGAAAAATTAGACAGTCCGAATAATTTTATAGTCTTAGTGAAGGCTGCTGTGGAAAACATCAAAAGTCAAATGAGACGCGAAGAGTTTACTGTGGTTGATTCAAAATCAACACTACAAATAATACCTGTCACCAGTTAGGAATGGGATTATAGGCAGGATAGCGAAATTTGTGATGTTTGTTATGTTGTTGACGTTCAATTCGATTCGGTCTCTTTCTGATCGACAGTCCTGTCCATGTTGACTGCGCATGCGAAATAGAATATGTTAGCTGTGGCCACAAAAAATGGAGAAAGACAGGGAGACGGTAACAGAACTAAAATTCCCAGTACCTTGACGTGGCGAGACATGCGGGTAGGTAGCCGAGCGGTTCTAGGCGTTTCAGTCCAGAACCACGCTGCTGCTACGGTCGCAGGTTCGAATCCTGCCTCGGGCATGGATGTGTGTGATGTCCTTAGGTTAGTTAGGTTTAAGTATGTCTAAGTCTAGGGGACTGATGACCTCAGATGTTAAGTCCCATAGTGCTCAGAGCCATTTGAACCATTTTGAACATGCGCGTAGGCGGCCATACATGGTCCCAAACAAACAAAGCTCCGAGTAGGAATTAACAATCAATCACTCAAATGACACTGGAATAATCTTCTGCGTAAGGCCAAGGCTCATAAAAGGCTCTCGTACTATTGATGATGATGATAAAAATGATGATGATGATAAAAATGATGATGATAACGATTATGATGATGATAACGATTATGATGATGATAACGATTATGATGATGATAATTTTACAGCCGGCGTACGTATCGTGTGACGTAAGAATAATGGTTTATAATTTTCAAAAAGAACTGAAACAAATCTCTGGAACAATGGGGATCTTTGTCGTATTGTGCCCCAATGCGTAAACTGGGCTAGCAGAGCTTAAGAAAAAGAACGTACTGACGTACAAACGGTTCACCGTTGTTGACCCAAAATCAATACTACAAATAACGCCTGTGTCACCAATTAGGTGTGGAATAATAGGTTCTTGTTGTTGTGGTCCCCACTTCGAAGACTGGTTTGATGCAGCTCTCCATGCTACTCTATCTCGTACGAGCCTCATCTCCGAATAACTGCTGCAACCTACATCTTTCCCAATCTGCTTGCTATATTCGTCTCTTGGTCTCCCTATACAATTGTTACCACTCGCACTTCCCTCCAATACTAAATTGGTCCTTTGATGTCTCACAATGTGACCTATGAACCGATAACTTCTTTTGGTCGTGTTTTGCCACAAATGCCTTGTCTCCCCAATTCTATTCAGTATCCTCTCATTATTACGTGATCGACCGATCGGATCTTCAGCATTCTTCTGTAGAACTACATTTCGAAAGGTTCTATCCTCTTTTTATCTAAACTATTTATTGCCCATGTTTCACTTCCATACATAGCAACACTCCAGTCAAATATCTTCAGAAAAGACTTCCTAACACTTAAATCTAGATTCGATGTTAACAAATTTCACTTCTTCAGAAATGCTTTTTTTTGCCATTGCTAGTATGTATTTTATATCCTCTCTACTTCAGCCATTATCAGTTATTTTGCTGCCCAAATATCGAAACTCGTCTACTACTTTAGTCCTAATTTAATTCCTTTGGCATCACCTGATTTAATTCGACTACATTCCATAATCCTTGTTTAGCTTTTTTTGATGTTCACCTTATATCTTCCTCTCAACACATTACCCATTCCGTTCAACTGCTCTTCCAAGTTCTTTATCGTCTATGACAGAATCACAATGTCACTGGCAAACCTCAACGTTTTTATTTCTTCTCCCTGAACTTTAGTTCCTGCTCTAAATTTTTCTTTGGGCTCTTTTACTGCTCGTTCAATGTACATATTGAATAATATCCGGGGTAAGCTACAACCCTGTCCCTTCTCTGCCACTGGTTCCCTTTCATGCAACCCGGAGGGTTGAATGGTCATGTGAAATGTGTGGCCTTTCCATGCGTATGAAAATCGATAGCACTAAATCTTCATTTGTAACAACACAAGAGGGAAAATAACGGAGGCGGCCGTACATCAAAATACGTATTGTTGAAATGAGAGATACGTCTAAACATAGAAAATCAATAGCGCTTACTGGCATATTTTTCTCACGCTATTGCCACAGTGACCTTTGTCAATCACATAATCATCTTCATTCACAACAACATGGTAAAGATACTATGCGAGTACGGAGTAAACAGCCACTGGTGACAAAATAACGGATCGTCTCTGGTAATGCGCAGCGAAAAACATAAAAGGGTTCATCAATCAGCAGCCGTAAAATTTTTCCTCAGTTATATTGAATTCGACGACGATCAATCTCTCCATGCCATTATAAAAGTGTTGCCATCAAACAGGATGACTGATTGAAATGCATACTGCTTGTAGTTAAAGGAACTTGATCAAGCGATGCGTTCTCATTAGCAGTCCCCCAGGACAAATTTTTTGTATCATGGGTGCTTTTTCCTGATCCGGTTTTAACTAAACTGTCAACCAACGACTGTGAATTACTTCGATAGGTCTAGCCTTCTCGGAATGTGAGATCTTCACTAATGAGTAAGGCGTGCATTGGAAAGTTTAGAACATAATCTGAAAAGGACTCATGGAGAAACTTCGCTCTATAAGCAGCTGCTCAGATACGAGGCAATAGGATAGTGGCAGTTAACACTTTCAGTACAGTCAACACGATTGTCCATGCATTTATTCCATCAGTACACAAGGCATCATGCCCGAATCGAGATATTCTTTGTCAGGTGCTCGAAAGCATGTCCTGGCTGCTGAATCTGTCAGATTGATGTGAATCGGTTACTATGAAAATGTTTATTTACTTTTATGGACAGATAAAAATGACTTGATGCCACTCAGGGGAAGCAGATGAACTTACACCATGACTGTAAAACGGGGCATAAACAATTATACTGTGGTACGCAAACTTATTTTCTCCTCTTCAGTAAGACGACGGGGAAGACCTTTTAAATAACTTTCCTCTTCTGAAATATTCTATAAACTAAATCAATGATATACACTGCTGGCCACCGTAAATGCAACACCAAGAAAGACAAGAGGTAGCACAACAAAATTTATTTTGTAGATAACATGTTGACCAAGTATCAAATGATTACGTTTACAGACGTCTGTGACATGTGGTTCCTGCCTGAATCAGTAGCCAGAGTAGCCGCCATTGTCGGAGATCACCGATGCCACACGTCTCGGCATTGAGTCAAAGAGACGTTGGATGTGTTCCTGGGGTACAGCAGCCCAAGCAGCTTCCACACGTTGCCAAAGATCATCTGGTGTGGCAGCTGGGGATGTAATCTGGGTCACTCGTTGAGCAACCATGGACCACATGTTTTCTATCGGCAAAAGATCCGGAGAACGAGCCGGCCAGGGAAGCAATTCAATCTGGTTATTGACGAAGAACCTTTGGACAATGCGTGCCACGTGTGGTCGCGCATTATCCTGTTGAAATATGGCTGTGGCCGAGCCCTGAAGGTAAGGAAGGACAACTGGCTCCAGCATCTCGGATATGTAGCGCCGGCTATTTAACGTACCGGCAATGCGTACTAGAGGCGTGCGAGAGTAATATCCAATAGCGCCCCATACCATAATACCCGGTGCAAGACCAGTGTGGCGGTGCATAATGCAGCTGTCCAGCATCTTCTCTCCACGGTGTCTCCACACTCGAATCCGACCATCGTGGTGCTGCAGACAGAAGCGTGCCTCGTCAGTAAAGACAACGTCATTCCATTCTGCCGTCCACATCAGTCTGTCATCACACCATTGGCGACGGAGACGTCTGTGGTTCTGCGTCAATGGTAGACGAAGCAATGGACGTCTTGCGGACAGACCACTCTGCTGTAAACGGCGTCGAATGGTATGCGCAGACACTGGATGATGTGTTACAGACGCAATGTGCTGTGCTATGGTTCGGGATGTCACTGAGCGATCCGTCACTGCCATGCGCACAATTTGCCTATCAGCACGTGCAGTGGTGCACCGAGGTGAATGCGATCGACCACGTCGGTCCGTCGTACCCTCCTGCATCCAACGGTCTCACATCCGCGTTACAGTTGTTTGGTATCGTCCAACACGACTAGCGATTTCTCTGTATGATAATCCACAATCTCGGTAAGCCACTATCCTTCCTCTGTCGAACTCGGATACTTGATCAAACGATGTTCGCTGTTGTCTACGAGGCATAACTGATCGTCTTGTGAAACAACCACAAGGTAAACACACGTGCCGAACGTACACTCGTCGAAATCGCCAAGCCTTAAATGGCGCTATGAGGTGGCGCCACAGGCGCGCGTGATGTGCGTCTGCGCTGAAATTCTAATCAGTTGCATATCTCATCGCTGCAAACCCATGGTGTAAATTTCACTTGATTCGGATGCTTCCTTCAGGGTGTTGCATTTACGGTGGCCAGCAGTGTATTTAGCCTCGAATATGATTTTCTGACACGGTTCCTTTATCGTGTGTGAAACGAATAATCCCGTATGGACTTTTCTGTACTTGGTCTCTGTCCACCTCGTATTGGACCCGGTGGCTTCCATTGCAGATTACTCTTGTACTTACCCGTAGTTCACGAAGATATGGCTACAATGAAAGGGTGCCACGACGAAATTCACATTAGGCAGGGCTCTGTTAACTTTGATTCGATTCTTGTAGTCTCAACTGAAAAGTCAGCCTGCTCATCTCGACGCGTTAACCCAATTCATGTCATTTATTATACAGTGCTGCAGCTCCAAGCAGACGCAGTCTGTTTCGAAAACGTGTAAAGTGTAAAGTGGGATCCACAGCCACTGCAGTACTCAAACGAACACACTGATAGATAACCTGAAAACATGGCCAAAGATGCATTTCTCCGAAGAAAATGAGTCATTGATAACAAGGTCGTTTAAATGTTCATTCGGGCAGTGGTAACTACAGATAAAACTTAAACAAAATGATGAAAGTTGTAGCTACACAAAGGCACTGTTAAATTAAAAAAAGAAGAAGAAGAAGCTGTGGATGAAGAGAAGAATCCAACGAAAATCAGAAAGAAAAACTACACATGAACGTCCCGTCGACGTCAAGAATCATACGGCTCCTATACGCAGACTGAGATGGCTTTGATATAAACGATATTTTGTTTTCATTAAATTTTTGCATTTTGGGCAAAAAATGTATAGAATAGATGGAGTCATAGGAATATCACAATGATAGTGTAGTACCTTATGAATGAAAAATTAACTTTGAAAACCTCGGGCATAATTTCTGCTGTATTTATTGAATGTCGACTAAGAGCACATACGAAAGCATGCTCCCATCAATGTTTTAACCGTTGTAAAAACAGTTCATTTCATTTTTTTCACCAGTTAGCTACTTTGGTCAGAAACGAAACAGTAATCTAAGGGCCGGCCGCGGTGGTCTAGCGGTTCTAGGCGCGCCGTCTGGAACCGCGCGACTGCTACGGTCGCAGGTTCGAATCCTGCCTCGGGCATGGATGTGTGTGATGTCCTTAGGTTAGTTAGGTTTAAGTAGTTCTAAGTTCTAGGGGACTGATGACCACAGTAGTTAAGTCCCATAGTGCTCAGAGCCATTTGAACCATTTAGTAATCTAAGGTCTTGGTACACGGCTATGGCTCGTCACCACAAATGTTCAAATGTGTGTGAATTCCTAAGGGATCGAATTGCCAAGGTCATCGGTGCCTAGACTTACACTCCGCGCGGCTTTTCACCACAAGCGACTAAGTCGTTCTCATCTGCTGGGAAGCATATGGAAAGTGTTATCTGGAATAAAAGAGGGATTCCCGTTGCTGATTATCTTCCGGTTTGCAAAAAATTATTCGCAAAAACTATGCAGGCATAGTGAACCAACTACACTCCTGGAAATTGAAATAAGAACACCGTGAATTCATTGTCCCAGGAAGGGGAAACTTTATTGACACATTCCTGGGGTCAGATACATCACATGATCACACTGACAGAACCACAGGCACATAGACACAGGCAACAGAGCATGCACAATGTCGGCACTAGTACAGTGTATATCCACCTTTCGCAGCAATGCAGGCTGCTATTCTCCCATGGAGACGATCGTAGAGATGCTGGATGTAGTCCTGTGGAACGGCTTGCCATGCCATTTCCACCTGGCGCCTCAGTTGGACCAGCGTTCGTGCTAGACGTGCAGACCGCGTGAGACGACGCTTCATCCAGTCCCAAACATGCTCAATGGGGGACAGATCCGGAGATCTTGCTGGCCAGGGTAGTTGACTTACACCTTCTAGAGCACGTTGGGTGGCACGGGATACATGCGGACGTGCATTGTCCTGTTGGAACAGCAAGTTCCCTTGCCGGTCTAGGAATGGTAGAACGATGGGTTCGATGACGGTTTGGATGTACCGTGCACTATTCAGTGTCCCCTCGACGATCACCAGTGGTGTACGGCCAGTGTAGGAGATCGCTCCCCACACCATGATGCCGGGTGTTGGCCCTGTGTGCCTCGGTCGTATGCAGTCCTGATTGTGGCGCTCACCTGCACGGCGCCAAACACGCATACGACCATCATTGGCACCAAGGCAGAAGCGACTCTCATCGCTGAAGACGACACGTCTCCATTCGTCCCCCCATTCACGCCTGTCGCGACACCACTGGAGGCGGGCTGCACGATGTTGGGGCGTGAGCGGAAGACGGCCTAACGGTGTGCGGGACCGTAGCCCAGCTTCATGGAGACGGTTGCGAATGGTCCTCGCCGATACCCCAGGAGCAACAGTGTCCCTAATTTGCTGGGAAGTGGCGGTGCGGTCCCCTACGGCACTGCGTAGGATCCTACGGTCTTTGCGTGCATCCGTGCGTCGCTGCGGTCCGGTCCCAGGTCGACGGGCACGTGCACCTTCCGCCGACCACTGGCGACAACATCGATGTACTGTGGAGACCTCACGCCCCACGTGTTGAGCAATTCGGCGGTACGTCCACCCGGCCTCCCACATGCCCACTATACGCCCTCGCTCAAAGTCCGTCAACTGCACATACGGTTCACGTCCACGCTGTCGCGGCATGCTACCAGTGTTAAAGACTGCGATGGAGCTCCGTATGTCACGGCAAACTGGCTGACACTGACGGCGGCGGTGCACAAATGCTGCGCAGCTAGCGCCATTCGACGGCCAACACCGCGGTTCCTGGTGTGTCCGCTGTGCCGTGCGTGTGATCATTGCTTGTACAGCCCTCTCGCAGTGTCCGGAGCAAGTATGGTGGGTCTGACACACCGGTGTCAATGTGTTCTTTTTTCCATTTCCAGGAGTGTATATGCCAAAAAAGGAAAAAAGTGAGACGAGACCTAGATTCGGAAGAAAGGAAATCATGTATCATGAAGAAAATGCAATCGCTCGCAAAGATATTTCACAATGGCAAAACTGAAAGAATTTTTCAACATTCACCCTCTTTAACAGATTGGCTAGCCGCTGAATTCGATTTGTTCCCATGCGTAAAGAAATTACTGTTGGTAAGAGTTTCGCGTCCATTGAGGAGGTAAGGGTACCCATTGTACGGTATTATACAGCTCTTCCAAAACCATATTCAATGATGGAATCTACTATATGCAGAAACGGCAGTCAGTGTGCTCTTACCTAAGTGCGGAATATGAAAAAAAAAAGTAAAAAGTGCAACTTAGACCTGAAAACTATAACGTTCACCGCACGCTGCGAAGTTTTTACATCGTCCTAACATACGGCAACATGTTTTAGACGTACCTTGACCGAAATAGTCATTTCTGATTCTTTTGGTAATAGGTAAAACATTCATTATAGATTTATAAATTTGGAAAATATCTAATTAAGGATGGACAGGTTACGACCTTGCCAAAGAAGAATCCCATTATAATTCTGTGGCTAAGAAACAAGCTTAAAATTGTAGTCTTATCCTCAACAACAGCGTCGTTTTCACACGACTAAAGAAACTAATACAGAGTTCCGTGTGTATGAATTAAAAATCAAGGAATATCACTGTTAGTGAAAATTTATGGAATAATAAATAAAATTCAATACGTCAGAGGAAGGCAACGGCAATACTACTAAGCGTACTAAAATACTGTGGTGTTCCAGTCAAACTTGTAGCTTTACTTTTATGTTTTTAATTGCAAGGTACTGATGATCTGTAAGCAATTAAATATTACGATGAAGCTAGTATGCTTATATTAGTTATCGCAGCCACTTATGAACTATGGATGAATTCTGAATTTTAAGTGCCGCATGTAATGTAATTGATTTACTGCCTAATTTGGCATCCAGGTGGTAGATTTTGCTGTACCACAAAATAAGGGTAAAATAGGAAACTGCTCATATTAGGGAAGGATGAGGAAGGAAATGTCACCCGGGAATTTTAAAATAAATATTACCCAACAATTTTCTCTTGACAATATAATATGAAGGATTAGTCTTGCACTTAAGTGGCCATGTAAGCTGTAATCAGGTTTCTGCTACTGAATTCAGAAGTATTAAATTTAAATATCAACATTTCACGGCCCTGTCAACAACTGTACAAATATTAATTTTAATTTTAATAATCAACAGCCTCAGTTGCACCGTTTACCTAGAATTTATCTAGGTTCTGAAGAAGGTTGTTTTATCCCGACTGAGACCTAGGTAAATTCTAGGTAAACGGTGCAACTGAGGTTGTTGATTATTAAAATTAACATTATTATTAAATTTATCAGATTTTAATGATACGTTGAAATATAAGGTAGTATCATATATTTGTATAAGAATGTCGTAACGGAAAAATGCAAAATGGCTATATTTCCAACAGTAACTTTCTATCAAGCAAAATAACTCTTTGAGTTATATAGTTGGTTGTAAGCTGTGCCAAAATATCGTCTCTTTTGATTCCTTGTCTTTTGTTGTTTATGTTGTTTTAAATTAATGTTATTTTACTGTAATTGTAGGAAGCAAGGGATTTCTTTAAATCTATCTCCGACAGCGTCGCTTCGTTCCAGTAACTAATGAATAAATACGCTCCGTACGTTAATACTGTTGCCATTCAGAACTACATTGAATAGCACTGTCACAGGAAAAGGAAATTAAAAAACCTCTTTGGTTTCATTGTCAATTTTCAGTGCTCACAATAGACCTATCTCCGTTGCTGTTGTTTCCTGAAAAATATTACTCCCATAATCGAAGTTATTGAGGAAGAAAATGATTTTTCGCAGAGGCAGGCATTTAGTAATGGGAACGCCACGCCATTACGCTGATGGGCGGCTCATTGCCAATAGTTGGGAAATAGCCGCCAACGCTGCCTGACCCATCGCCGTCGACATCATTTTCGCAACACCAAAATGATCGCACTCAGCACCTGTCTTTGTCAGAAGTAGAACTGTGACGATATAGCAATAAGGGCGATATGCATACCTCCGAAAATCTCGATTACATTCTCCAGTCTCTAATCTGACTATATACACTGCTGGCCACCGTAAATGCAACACCCTGAAGGAAGCATCCGAATCAAGTGAAATTTACACCATGAGTTTGCAGCGATGAGATATGCAACTGATTAGAATTTCAGCGCAGACGCACATCACGCGCGCCTGTGGCGCCACCTCATAGCGCCATTTAAGGCTTGGCGATTTCGACGAGTGTACGTTCGGCACGTGTGTTTACCTTGTGGTTGTTTCACAAGACGATCAGTTATGCCTCGTAGACAACAGCGAACATCTTTTGATCAAGTATCCGAGTTCGACAGAGGAAGGATAGTGGCTTACCGAGATTGTGGATTATCATACAGAGAAATCGCTAGTCGTGTTGGACGAAACCAAACTGTAATGCGGATATGTGACCGTTGGATGCAGTAGGGTACGACGGACCGACGTGGTCGATCGCATTCACCTCGGTGCACCACTGCACGTGCTGATAGGCAAATTGTGCGCATGGCAGTGACGGATCGCTCAGTGACATCCCGAACCATAGCACAGCACATTGCGTCTGTAACGCATCATCCAGTGTCTGCGCGTACCATTCGACGCCGTTTACAGCAGAGTGGTCTGTCCGCAAGGCGTCCATTGCTTCGTCTACCATTGACGCAGAACCATAGACGTCTCCGTCGCCAATGGTGTGAAGACAGACGGATGTGGACGGCAGAATGGAATGACGTTGTCTTTACTGACGAGGCACGCTTCTGTCTGCAGCACCACGATGGTCGGATTCGAGTGTGGAGACACCGTGGAGAGAGGATGCTGGACAGCTGCATTATGCACCGCCACACTGGTCTTGCACCGGGTATTACGGTATGGGGCGGTATTGGATATTACTCTCGCACGCCTCTAGTACGCATTGCCGGTACTTTAAATAGTCGGCACTACATATCCGAGGTGCTGGAGCCAGTTGTCCTTCCTTACCTTCAGAGCTCGGCCACAGCCATATTTCAACAGGATAATGCGCGACCACACGTGGCACGCATTGTCCAAAGGTTCTTCGTCAATAACCAGATTGAATTGCTTTCCTGGCCGGCTCGCTCTCCGGATCTTTCGCCTATAGAAAACATGTGGTCCATGGTTGCTCAACGAGTGACCCAGATTACATCCCCAGCTGCCACACTAGATGATCTTTGGCAACGTGTGGAAGCTGCTTGGGCTGCTGTACCCCAGGAACACATCCAACGTCTCTTTGACTCAATGCCGAGGCGTGTGGCAGCGGTGATCTCCAACAATGGCGGCTACTCTGGCTACTGATTCTGGCAGGAACCACATGTCACAGACGTCTGTAAACGTAATCATTTGATACTTGGTCAACATGTTATCTACAAAATAAATTGTGTTGTGCTACCTCTTGTCTTTCTTGGTGTTGCATTTACGGTGGCCAGCAGTGTATTATTTACCTTTTTCCTATGTCATTGAAGAATTTGATCATTGAGAAAAAATATCCTCGAACTCTTTATTCTTCAGTAGTAGTAGCAGCGGTGGTGCTTGTAGTAGTATAGTACTTTTTTAATCCGTTTCGTGGATCGCTTTTAGAATGATATTGAACAAGTCTTGGTAATGCGCTTTAAGAACAAAAAACATTCTTCATATACAGGGTGATCAGAAACAGTCTGAAGAGCTTGTAGGGCGTTTGCAGGGTAGGTTGTGCTGAGAAATAATTTTTAAGAAAAAAATTCGATACGTTACGCCGTTTCCGAGTTAATTATCATAGAAGTTAGCAAATCAGGCGGTTGGACGAGCAGATTCAAGCAGCCCGCCAGATACAATTAGTGTCAGTTGTTCTCGTAGCACACGAGACTGCTCAGCCTTTGGCTCGGGTTCGATTCTTACTACCGTTCAAATGGCTTGGTTCAAATGGCTCTGAGTACTATGGGACTTAACATCTGAGGTCATCAATCCCCTAGAACTTAGAACTGCTTAAACCTAACTAACCTAAGGACATCACACAGATCCATGCCCGAAGCAGGATTCGAACCTGCGACCGTAGCAGCCGCGCGGTTCCGGACTGAAGCGCCTAGAACCGCTTGACCACCGCGGCCGGCCTTTGAGTGTCGCAAAATTGTCACAACTCTAGGATTCTACGGATAATTACCTTAATATCACGTTTCCTATGACTTTATTAGGTTACAGTATAGCACAGAAACCTTATGCTAAAGATACATTAATTTTATAAAATTAATCATATTTTAGAAACTATGGAAAATTTAGTAAACGCTACATAATTTTCTAAATCAGCACTATGAATAGCCCTAACATAATATTTAATAAATTATGAAGTGTATTCGGGAGTTGCGAATACGGTACCTCCTCAGCTATATGATATTACTGGAAACGAGCGTAAATTTGCGCCGGACCGGACTCGAACCCGGATTCCCCGCTTTATGGAAGCGGTCGCCTTATGTGCTTCGGATATACGAGTACGCTTCACGGGCAGAGCCATACTTTCAAATGTCCAGTGTCAGCTTCCCATAGAGCTCCTACAGTTATGTGGTTCCCGCACAGGGAGAGACTTGTTTAGTTTTCTCGTCAGATTGTCTTTCGTTTGGCATGAAATGCTGGGTGGCAATTATTGAACTATATGAAAAGAAACGTAAATTAGTTACAAACTACGGCGTGCATATACTTAATTCAACATGTAAACGTCACTACAGCTATTCAGATTTAGATTATAACATGTTTCGATATGCCTGCCATCATTGGAGATTACGTGGCTCAGACGAATATGAAATTCTCCATGACCCGTTGAAGTTTCGGAATATCGATGCTGTCGATGACCTCCTGAATGGCCGTTTTCAGCTCAGCACTGGTTTCGGGGTTATTGCTGTACACCTTCTGTTTTATATAGTCACACAAAAAGGAGTCGAATGTGTTCAGATCTGGAGAATATGGCGGCCAATCGAAACCCATGCCAGTGGCCTCTGGGTACCCCAGAGCCAGAATACTGTTCCCAAAGTGCTCCTCCAGAACATGAGACACTTTCCTGCTTCGATGCTGTCAAGCTCCGTGTTGCATGAACCACATATTGTCGAAATAAGGGTCACTTTGGATAATGGGGATGAAATAATCTTCCAAAACCTTCACGCACCGTTCGGTAGTCACCTTGTCATCAAGGGATATCGCAACGATTATTCCGTGACTGAACGTTGCATACTATACAGTCACCCGTTGAGAGTGAGGGACTTCTCGATCGCGAAGTACGGATTCTCGGTATCCAAAATGCCGCAATTTTGCTTATTGACGAACCCATCCAAATGAAAGTGGGCTTCGTCACTAAACCAAACCATACATCCGCATACCAATTGTCATCACGTCCCGTGGCCAACCGTGAAATTCTAACGCCCTAACGCAAACCGTTCAGAAGTTAAGACGATTTTATTTCATATTGTTCAATAATTCAAATTGGTTCAAATGGCTCTGAGCACTATGCGACTTAACTTCTGAGGTCATCAGTCCCCTAGAACTTAGAACTACTTAAACCTAACTAAGCTAAGGACATCACACACATCCATGCCCGAGGCAGGACTCGAACCTGCGACCGTAGCGGTCGCGCGGTTCGAGACTGTAGCGCCTAGAACCGCTCGGCCACTGAGACCGGCTTGAGCGACTCACATGTTATTTACATACCCTAAACAGTGCAGGATACAGTAAATATTTCATTCACCTGTACGCAATTCGTCGTACGTAAAATGTGATCAAAGACAAAAATGAAAGAGAGAAAAGACATATTTCTCGCGTTGCTAAGGAACTTTTTATCGCGGCATATTAATGTGGGACTGTTTCCTACCTCGACTTCCGTTCTTACTCGGCGACCAATTTCACCAAAATCGATGAACTCGCCGGCAGTAAGCGAGAAGTTTCGAAAAGGCGTATTCTTGCAGTCGTCCGGAAAAAAACACAATACGAACTATATACGCTGAAATTTGTGTCAGTACGAAATACGATCAGTTGGTGATGCTCATTTTCAACGCGTGAGCAAACTCAGTTTACAAACGTCTTCAGTCATTCCATCCGTAGCTTAAAACACCGGTTTCCCTGATCCTGCACAAGAGCTCTGCCAATTTTGCCTCTCCGCTGGCGAAATTTCGTGTCTGGTTTTTCGTATACACCACTGCTGTGGTCTATTTCTTAGAAACTTGTTACTATTTACAAGTACAGTCGAAAGGCGATTTAATGCGGACAGACTCCATTCAGACTGTGTATTTGACTGCAGTATGTTGGTGGGTTGGTTGATTTGGAGCGTAAATGGACTAAACCACAGGTTCATCAGTCACCTGGAATTTATCCGTAGCGGGAGTACGTACCCCTTGAAATTGGCAATTAAATGAAGCGTTGCTACAGACGAGCACAAACTGTAAGGAGACAAAATCGTGTTTCTCAGTCGAGGAGAACGTGGCGGTAGTTCGCAGTAGCGTGGAGTGTTTGCCAGCAGCGAGAAACGCCGCAGTGCGTTCCGCAGAAAGACAAACGGAGGCCCTGCTCCGTGCGGCCGGCAACTACTAAACATTTCATGAACCCCAGGCGCTCAGACGGCAGAACAATCCTATTATCGTTGGCTTCCTTCCTTTCCTCCTTTTGCTTTAGCCAAGTGGAATTTAATCCTGGCGCCTGTTGCACGTTGGAAACAGGAGTGGATCACTTCCTGTAAAATAAATGGAAACAATGCCCATCGATATCTCTTACACAAAACTGTGAACAACCATGAAATATAGTACCTGCTGTATGCTATTACTTGAGGAGAGTGAGAAAAGCGAAACACTGGAGCTCGCCTTTCGGTGGAGAATGTGTGTTTTACACCGATAAGCCAAAACATTTATGACCACTGCCCCTGCAACGGTGGACGCGGCCGTCTGGTGGCGTTGTGAGAACGTGGCGCTGTAACAAAAGTATGTCAGCGGAGCGAAGACATGGGCTGCAAATGGGGAAATCCATTGAGATATGCGACTTTGACATAGATAAGATTACTGTTACGTACAGCCTATGAACGAATTTACATGTACGTCTACATACATACTCCGCAATCCACCATACGGTGCGTGGCGGAGGGTACCTCGTACCACAACTGGTATCTTCTCTCCCTGGTCCACTCCCAAACAGAACGACTGCCCATATGCCTCTGTACGAGCCCTAATCTCTCTTATCTTATCTTTGTGGTCTTTCCGCGAAATATAAGTTGGCGGCAGTAAAACTGTACTGCAGTCAGCCTCAAATGCTGGTTCTCTAAATTTCCTCAGTAGCGATTCACGAAAAGAATGCCTCCTTTCCTCCAGAGACTCCCACCCGAGTTCCTGAAGCATTTCCGTAACACTCGCGTGATGATCAAACCTACCAGTAACAAATCTAGCAGCCCGCTTCTGAATTGCTTCTATGTCCTCCCTCAATCCGACCTGATAGGGATCCCAAACGCTCGAGCAGTATTCAAGAATAGGTCGCCTTAATGTTTTATAAGCGGTCTCCTTTACAGATGAACCACATCTTCCCAAAATTCTACCAATGAACGGAAAACGACTATCCGCCTTTCCCACAACTGCCATTACATGCTTGTCCCACGTCATATCGCTCTGCAATGTTACGCCCAAATATTTATCGACGTGACTGTGTCAAGCGCTACACTACTAATGGAGTATTCAAACATTACGGGATTCTTTTTCCTATTCATCTGCATTAATTTACATTTATCTATATTTAGAGTTAGCTGTCATTCTTTACACCAATCACAAATCCTGTCCAAGTCATCTTGTATCCTCCTAAAGTCACTCAACGACGACACCTTTCCGTACACCACAGCATCATCAGCAAACAGCCACACATTGCTATCCACCCTATCCAGAAGATCATTTATGTAGATAGAAAACAACAGCGGACCTTCCACACTTTCCTGGGGCACTCCAGATGATACCCTCACCTCCGATGAACACTCACCATCGAGGACAACGTACTGGGTATATCGCGAAAACGGCAAAGCTGGTCGAATGTTCTCGTGCTACTGTCGTTAACATCTGCGGATAGAGGTAGGACAGTGAAACAACCACCAGGCGCTAAATGGTTGGACGTCTACGACTCTTCACGGAACGTGGGGTTTGGAGGCTTGTCTGCCCTGTAAAATAGGACAGATGGTGACCTGTGGCATCTCTGCCGAAAGAGCACAATGCTGGTTCATGCAAAAGCGTTTCGGAGCAGACCGTCCATCCTACATTGTTGAACATGGAGCTCCGCTGCAGACACCCCAACGTGTTCCATGTTGACCCAACGAATTTGTCAGTTACCGTTTCATTGTGCACAGGACCATCGAAATTCGTCCGTCTATCAATGGAAACGTGTCGGCTACCCAGACGAATCATATTATTGCTACACTACGTCTATGGTCGTCTTTAAAAACGCCGTCATCGATGTGGACGGAGGTTCGAAACGTGCTGCGCGCCACGGACGCAGGCTGGTGGGAGCAGTATTATGCTATGGGAAACATTAGCCTGCGCTTGCATGGGACATGCAGATGGTGACAGCTGCGAACCACTTGCATATCTTTATGCTTGATGTCTTCCCCGACCTTTCAGCAGTATAACTGTCCTTGTCTCGGAGCAAGAACCGTGCTGCAGTGGTCAGAGGAGCATTATAGTGAACTTACGGTGATGTTTCGGCGACCAGATTCGCCTGATGTAAAGCCTATGGAAGCCATCTGGTTCGCTATCAGGCGTACGTAAATCAGCGGCCCGTTATTTACACGAATTACATGACCTTTCCGTAGAAATCTAATACCACATACATTCATAAACCTACCAACAAACTGTTAGATCTCTGATACGCAGAGTCAGTGATGTATTTCGTTCCAAAGACGGAAACGCAAAGTATTGAGCAAGTGGTCATAATGTTTCGGCTCACCATTGTAAGAAACCAGTACCATTACCGGTTCTCAGTATATATATCAACGTACCATGTTCAATTTTCATCCACCCTCATTCGGATAATTCTTTCGTGATGCGTCGTTTCTCGTTCCTCGTTTCTCTCCTAGCAATGAATTATTGTCTGCCATTTGATTTATGTACATCTGGGATTATACAGGGTGTATAATAATTAATGGTGTAAATGCATATAGCTGAAAGTACACGATACTAGAAGCAAAAAAAGAAAAAAGTAGTATATCGGTAAACATGGGCTCTAAGTTGCATACCTTAAGACCTATGAACACTTGTCCATATTCGATGTTGTTGTTGTTGTTGTGGTCTTCAGTCCTGAGACTGGTTTGATGCAGCTCTCCATGCTACTCTATCCTGCCCAAGTTTTTTCATCTCCCAGTACCTACTGCAGCCTACATCCTTCTGAATCTGCTTAGTGTATTCATCTCTTGGTCTCCCATTACGATTTTTACCCTCCATGCTGCCCTCCAATGCTAAATTTGTGATCCCTTGATGCCTCAGAACATGTCCTACCAACCGATCCTTTCTTTTAGTCAAATTGTGCCACAAACTCCTCTTCTCCCCAATTCTATTCAATACCTCCTCATTAGTTATGTGATCTACCTATCTAATCTTCAGCATTCTTCTGTAGCACCACATTTCGAAAGCTTCTATTCTCTTCCTGTCCAAACTATTTATCGTCCATGTTTCACTTCCATACATGACTACACTCCATACGAATACTATAAGAAACGACTTCCTGACGCTTAAATCTATACTCGATGTTAACAAATTTCCATATTCGATACTGTAATACAAATCTCTCCTACTGCCGGCCGCTGTGGCCGAGCGGTTATAGGCCCTTCAGTCCGGAACCACGCGGCTGCTACGCTCGCAGGGTCGAATTCTGCCTCGGGCATGGATGTGTGTGATGACCTTAGGTTAGTTAGGTTTAAGTAGTTCTAAGTCTAGGGGACTGATGACCTCAGATGTTAAGTCCCATAGTGCTTAGAGCCATTTGAACCATTTTTTCTCCTACTGCATGCTCTCTGCATCCCATATTTTAAGATGTGGTATCATGGACCAAAACAAGAAGCAATATTCAGTAAACATGTGCTCTAAAGTGCATACCTTAAGAGCTATCAACACTTATTAATCTTTGCAACTGTGAAACACCTATCTTCTTCTGAACAAATGCTCATAGCTCTTAATATATCCACTATAGAGCTATTGTTTAATATATTTTTTTTCTTCTTTTGATCTACCTCCACCCAAAATATGGAAAGAAGAGAGACTGTAGCAGAAAAGACTCGTTTCACTGTACAGAAGGTAAAGAAGTACTCTTAGCTCTTAAGGTATGCGTTCTAGAGCCCATGTTTACTGAGACTTTTTCGTTTCTAATATCGTGTACTTTAAAATGCATGTGCATACATCATTAATTATGATACATTCTTTATAATTGTTATACTTCATATCTTCGTGTATTGTTTCTCCCAAATATTTGTATGACATGACTGACTGGCTGTCTGGGACTCATTAGTCTGTAAGCGAACGCATGCTTCGCTCTTAAGTTTAAGAATATAACTTTACTTTTCTCTATGGTCCTTCGACAAGCCTGATACTTTGTCGAGATGAAACTGAATAAAGGCTGGAATAGTTATGGGACAGAAATTAGTCATATATAACTGCGTCCTCTGCCCAAACCCTGAGATTGCAACTAATACTGGCCGCTAAGTATGTAATGCATGCCAAAAGGGCAACCATTCCCTGCGGCATACGGCCCAAGATAATGTGCTACATCCCCGACCGTCAAGAAAGTTTCTATCCATGAAAAAACCAGTATGATGGCATTTTCTTGAGCAGGAGTTGATGTGGAATTGAATCTAAAGCTTTTCGAAGGTTTAGAAACAACACATCAATTCTATTTCTTCTAACCATGACACAGAAGATATTACTTGGGACGAGGGTAAATAATGTCTGAACTAAGTATACGGTGTAGTGTTCTAGTAAAAATACAACTGAGTTATAAACTTACCAGCCAGAAAATTATGACCACCGACCAGCTATCGATATAAACCCGTCAAAGCGATAGCAGCGTCACCTGGCGAGGAACGACTGCTAGTCAGACACACGTACGGTGCATGTAGTATCAGTGAGTGTCTGCAGTCTGGAACCGCAAGACCGCTACGGTCGCAGGTTCGAATCCTGCCTCGGGCATGGATGTTTGTGATGTCCTTAGGTTAGTTAGGTTTAACCAGTTCTACGTTGTAGGGGACTAATGACCTCAGAAGTTGAGTCCCATAGTGCTCAGAGCCATTTGAACCAACCATATCAGTGAGTGTGCCGTCCTTGTGTAGAATGGGGAAGGCGCGTCACCTATCTGAGTTTGACCGAAGGCAGATTATGATGGCTTGGATGCTCGGTACGAGCATTTCAGAAACACTCGTGTGTTCGAGAAGTGGTGTGGTGAGCGTCTTCATCTCGTGGCAAAACATAGGTGGAACCACGTCCAGATGTCGTGGGGTTGGGCGACCACCCCTCATTACAGATGTCGGTCGTCGTAGGCTGGGCAGACTGGTAAAAAGGACAGGCAGCGAACTGCGGAAGAACTAACATCCGACCTTAATGCTCGACAGAGTACAAGTGTATCTGCACACAAAGTGCACTGAACACTCCTAACGCTGATCCTCCGCAGTCGACGACCCAAGCATGTGCCAATGTTAACACCACGACACCGGCAACTGCAACTGAAATGGGCACGGGACGTTGACGCGATGGCAGAGAGTAGCATGGTCTGATGGATCCCTACACCTTCTTTATAATGCGTATGGGAAGGCGCGAATCCTTCGTCTTCCAGGGGAGCAGCTCCTTGCCACCTGTACTGCGGGACGGCGACATGCAGGCGGTGGCTCCATTATGCTCTGGAGAAAATTCACGTGGGCATCCATGTGTCCAGTGGAGCTCGTGCAATGCAGTGACGGCCAAGGAGTACCGTAGACCGGTTGCAGTCCGCGTACACCCATTCATGACGATCGTGTTTCCCAACGCCAGTGGCATTTTTCAACATGATAATGCACAATGTCACAAGGCCATGAGTGTGATGAAGTGGTTCGAGGAACACAGTGGCGCCTTCCAGTTAATCTGCTCGGCCCCCTACTCGCCAGATCTGAATTCGATCAAACACATCTGGAATGTTATTGAATGTGGCGTCAGCGCTTATCGCCCCCTTCTACGGAGTTTGCAGATATGTTGCCAACACCTCCAGCGACCTACCAAGGACTTATTGCTTCCATGCCACGACGCGTCGCCGCTGTTATCCGTGCCAAAGGTGGACATAACAGCTGTTAGGTAGATAGTCATAATGTACTGGCTGTTCAGTGTATAAGCCAGTAATTCTGTGGGTCATCTATGCCAGGGCTTCACAACATACGTGCTCGCGGAGCAAGCTGTGAGCAGCAAGGCGCGAGCACGGAGCAGCGCGAGCACGCTACCCCCACTACCGGAGCAGAGCGGAGAGTGGGGAAAGTCAAGTGGGGCACACAACAGCTGCCGCCAGTCAATGTAAATCCGCGGCCACCTGCAGGGATATCACTCACGAATTATTACTGCGACAAATGAAACAAATAAAGGAGAATGTACACGTGCCACATAATTTTATTAGCTTAGTGTATGCCTCTACCATCTGTAGACACTGAAACTAAAGAATTCCACGACAATCCTATATTTTCAACACTTTCTTCAACACTACTTAAAATATCACCTCCGGTTGTAGTGTTCTTCATGGCTACTACATCGAGGAGCTCCTCCCTCACCTGAAGATCTCTATTAGCACCTCTAATAAATATGGCAAGCTGCGCTGTTCCAGTGATATCAACACTTTCGTCCAGAGCTAGAGAATACGCCATAAAATCTTTACAGATATTTGCAAGCTGGCTCTGGACGTCATCTGCCATGTCCTGTATGCGACGCATAATGGTCATGTTAGATAATGGCACAATCCGAAACTGTTCAACTTGAGATGGACACAAATGTTCCGCTGCAGCTACCAAACATTCTTTTATTAAATCGCCATCAGTTAAGGGGCGCAGGGATTTTGCTAAAAGCAAAGCAATTTTGTAACCCACTCGGAGCTGCCTCAGCTGATTTTTCTTCGTCGTCCAGATCTTCTTCGGATAGCTTCCTTTTAAGTTTAATAACTTCCTGTGCACGATCTGGTCAATCACATTTTCCACGTCCGTAGTCTTTCGCGTGGTACGACATATAATGTCGCTGCAAATTAAATTTCGTAAAAGAATTCAGCGTTTTGTGACATACTAAACATTTTGCAACACCATCTTTTTTCAGTAAACAGATACAATTCCTCCCAATGGGGGTTGAACTGCGAAAACATGGTTGGGGTTACACAACGGCGACTTCACATGATTCTTAACCAGCGAAGTGACTGTTACGAGCTGATCGTAGTACCCAAAACGTTACACAGTCGGCGCGAATTCAATAGGCACGCTGCGGCCCTATTCAAACGTGCGCGCGCATTTCCCCTCCCACTCCTCCCTCCCTCCCTACTCAGCGACCTTGCAGCTGCTCGCGAGCACTTGCCTGAGCAGACGCGAGTACTCGCGCTCAAAACCGGCCAGTTGTTAAGCCCTGATCTATGCGTATTATAATGGGCGATCAAGAATATTCCGTTTGAAGGTGTTGCTGCAGCGTGTATGCAAAGTAGAGCAACTCCAGTGCGGGTATATAAGCACAGACATGCAGCCAAGGAATTAATGTGGCATTCGTGTCTTTGCGACGTGCGTGCGTTAAATACGGAAACGTGAACTAAGAAGATGTTATTACAAAATGCGTCCATAAGGCACCAACATGCTGATATTCTTTTCATGGCTGCGAAGGACAAACGCCGTTAGATATCCATCGGAGAATGAAGAATGTGTATGAGGCAGCATGTCTGTCGAAAACCAACCGTTGTGGAATTATGCCCCAAGCTGTGGTGGTGCTTCATGACAACGCAGGTCCGTACGAATGTCGTAACGGAGAAGTTACACCAACTCAAGCGGGTGACATTCGAGCACGCGCCCTGTAGTCCTGATCTCTCCCCGTACAAATATCATGCCCTAGTTCCTTAAAGAAGGCCTTGGAGGGTTGACGATTCCTGTCGGACGATGGTTTGCAGCAGGCAGTCACGCTCTTGTTGACGCAGCGGGAAACTGTGTTTTACCAAATGGGAGTGCAATGATTGCCTCAACGCTCACGGTGATTTTGCCCGATTGGCATACCGATTCTGGAATGTACGGCCTTCGAACGAGAGCATCTTGATCGCAGCCGCTTATACTAAAGTCCCCAGCCGCGTTTTTCCTCCAGTATGTTATGGCTAATCTCAGGAACACTGCAGGTATTTCGGTATGCGTTTCACATATAAAGAGCGTGATTCACGATGAAGAGTTCTGTGTCTAATTTATTATCGCTACGTCAGACAAGTCGTCCGGTCGTAGGTACTTAGTGCTACCAGTGCAAAGACGGGGTGGGTCGCCAGTTTCTACTCCCATTGTTACAGATGGATGTGACCGAGTTATTTTCTAATCATGCGGAACATACACTATGCGATCAAAAGTATCCGTACACCTCCAAAAACATAAATTTTTCATATTATGTACATTATACGGCCACCTACTGCCAGGTACTCCAGATCAGCGACCTCAGTAACCATTAGACAACGTGAGAGAGCAGAATGGGGCGCTCCGCAGAACTCAAGGACTTCGAACGTGGTTAAAAAAATGGCTCTGAGCACTATGGGACTCAACTGCTGTGGTCATTAGTCCCCTAGAACTTAGAACTACTTAAACCTAACTAACCTAAGGACATCACACACATCCATGCCCGAGGCAGGATTCGAACCTGCGACCGTAGCAGTCGCACGGTTCCAGACTGCGCGCCCAGGACCGCGAGACCACAGCGGCCGGCACTTCGAACGTGGTCAGGTCATTTGGTGTCACTTGTGTCATACGTCTGTACGCGAGATTTCCACACTCCTGAACACCCCTAGGTTCACTGTTTCCGATGTGATAGTGAAGTGGAAACGTGAAGGGACACGTGCAGCACAGAAGCGTACAGGCCGACCTCGTCTGTTCACTGACAGAGACCGTCGATGTTTGAACAGGGTCGTAATGTGTAATAGGCAGACATCTATCCATACCATCACACAGGAATTCCAAACTGTATCTGGATCCTCTGCAAGTACTATGACAGGTAGGCGAGAGGTGAGAAAACTTGGATTTCATGATCGAGCGGGTGCTCATAAGCCACACATCACGCCGGTAAATGCCAAACGACGCCTCGCTTGGTGTAAGGAGCGTAAACATTGGACGATTGAACAGTGGAAAAACGTTGTGAAGAGTGACGAATAACGGTACACAATGTGGCGATCCGATGGCAGGGTGTGGACATGGCGAATGCCCGATGAACGACATCTGCCAGCGTGTTTAGTGCCAGCAGTAAAACTCGGAGGCGGTGGTGTTATCGTGTGGTCGTGTTTTTCATGGAGGAGGCTTGCACCCCCTGTTGTTGTGCGTGGCACTATCAGAGCACAGGCCTAAATTGATGTTTCAAGCACCTTCTTGCTTCCCACTGTTGAAGAGCGATTCGGGGATGGCAATTGCATCTTTCATCATGATCGAGCACCTGTTCATAATGCCCGGCCTGTGGCAGAGTGATTACACGATAATAAAATTCCTGTAATGGACTGGCCTGCAGCCGGCCGCTGTGGCCGAGCGGTTCTAGGCGCTTCAGTCCGGAACCGCGCTGCTGATGCGGTCGCAGGTTCGAATCCTGCCTCAGGCATGGATGTGTGTGATGTCCTTAGGTTAGTTAGGTTTAAGTAGTTATAAGTCTAGGGGACTGATGACCTCAGCTGTTAAGTCTCATAGTGGTCAGAGCCATTTGAACCCTATAGACCACCTTTGCTCCTTTGGGATGTTATGAAATGCCAGGCCTCACCGATCGACTTCGATACCTCCCCTCAGTGCAACACTCCCTGAAGAATGGGCTGCCATTCTCCAAGAAACCTTCCAGCACCTTATTGAACTTATGCCTGCGAGAGTGGTAGCTGTCATAGAGGCTAAGTGTGGGCCAACACCATACTGAATCGCAGCATTACCGATGGCGGCCCCACGAACTTTTAAGTCATTTTCAGCCAGGTGTCCGGATACTTTCGATCACATAGTGTATCACTGCTCAATGGATATGGAGCAAATTACAGTCTGGAGTAGAGCTAATACGTTCACAGATTGTGCAGAGAACCTGGCAAGGATGCTATCGGACGCTGGGGTGTTATTAAGTATTAGCGTTTTAAGGTGCCTGTCAATGCATGTAGTACTAATTAATGTGTCACTCATCCTAGCAGGAGTACTGTTGGTGAATGGTGACACTAGTTCTTTATTTCCCTTTCCAAACGGACATTTGAAGAGAGGATTTAGTATTTCAGCATTTGTTTTGCTATTTTATATTTTGGGTCCTCTCCCCACAAATTTAAGATTTTTTTCCAGTAAAAGCCATAAAGTGCGACCAAAATTTGTTATGGTTTTGAGACGGATCCTGTCGTACTGTTTTGCTGCTGGTGTTATTGAGTACCTCACAGTTGTGATAGCCGAGCGCATCCAGACTTTTTAGCTTATTTTTGTAGTCCTATGTAGCATTGTCGTCATTGTTACTACGTCTGCTTTGCGATTACTGTCAATATCCTCAAAGGGTTGGATGTTTGTTCCTAAAAATTCTTATTTGTTCACATCATGGGCAGCGTGATGAATAATATGGTCTACGTAATTTTCAGATAAAGCTTTTGTAAGTACACTCCTGGAAATGGAAAAAAGAACACATTGACACCGGTGTGTCAGACCCACCATACTTGCTCCGGACACTGCGAGAGGGCTGTACAAGCAATGATCACACGCACGGCACAGCGGACACACCAGGAACCGCGGTGTTGGCCGTCGAATGGCGCTAGCTGCGCAGCATTTGTGCACCGCCGCCGTCAGTGTCAGCCAGTTTGCCGTGGCATACGGAGCTCCATCGCACTCTTTAACACTGGTAGCATGCCGCGACAGCGTGGACGTGAACCGTATGTGCAGTTGACGGACTTTGAGCGAGGGCGTATAGTGGGCATGCGGGAGGCCGGGTGGACGTACCGCCGAATTGCTCAACACGTGGGGCGTGAGGTCTCCACAGTACATCGATGTTGTCGCCAGTGGTCGGCGGAAGGTGCACGTGCCCGTCGACCTGGGACCGGACCGCAGCGACGCACGGATGCACGCCAAGACCGTAGGATCCTACGCAGTGCCGTAGGGGACCGCACCGCCACTTCCCAGCAAATTAGGGACACCGTTGCTCCTGGGGTATCGGCGAGGACCATTCGCAACCGTCTCCATGAAGCTGGGCTACGGTCCCGCACACCGTTAGGCCGTCTTCCGCTCACGCCCCAACATCGTGCAGCCCGCCTCCAGTGGTGTCGCGACAGGCGTGAATGGAGGGACGAATGGAGACGTGTCGTCTTCAGCGATGAGAGTCGCTTCTGCCTTGGTGCCAATGATGGTCGTATGCGTGTTTGGTGCCGTGCAGGTGAGCGCCACAATCAGGACTGCATACGACTGAGGCACACAGGGCCAACACCCGGCATCATGGTGTGGGGAGCGATCTCCTACACTGGCCGTACACCACTGGTGATCGTCGAGGGGACACTGAATAGTGCACGGTACATCCAAACCGTCATCGAACCCATCGTTCTACCATTCCTAGACCGGCAAGGGAACTTGCTGTTCCAACAGGACAATGCACGTCCGCATGTATCCCGTGCCACCCAACGTGCTCTAGAAGGTGTAAGTCAACTACCCTGGCCAGCAAGATCTCCGGATCTGTCCCCCATTGAGCATGTTTGGGACTGGATGAAGCGTCGTCTCACGCGGTCTGCACGTCCAGCACGAACGCTGGTCCAACTGAGGCGCCAGGTGGAAATGGCATGGCAAGCCGTTCCACAGGACTACATCCAGCATCTCTACGATCGTCTCCATGGGAGAATAGCAGCCTGCATTGCTGCGAAAGGTGGATATACACTGTACTAGTGCCGACATTGTGCATGCTCTGTTGCCTGTGTCTATGTGCCTGTGGTTCTGTCAGTGTGATCATGTGATGTATCTGACCCCAGGAATGTGTCAATAAAGTTTCCCCTTCCTGGGACAATGAATTCACGGTGTTCTTATTTCAGTTTCCAGGAGTGTATTTCGCAAGAATTGCGCACTTTCGAAGTTGCAATGATCCCACGAAATTCTAACAGGGAATACATATAGCTATATTTTCCTCGTTCGATACACGAGTGGAGCAGGATATGGAGTTGCTAACACTGGTAGATAATAGATCTGTCATGCACCATACCATGTCTTGTGAAATATTCGTACATTAGAGAACGATTTGCCTCAGACAATGTGAGACACATGCTGCGTATATTACATGTCACGAGTTAAATTCAGTATTTTATCCATCCTCGGCAACTGTAGTGGTATTAACGAAATAATATGCAACCAGTTGCATAAAGTAAATTTAATTTCTTTACCGGTTTCAGGCACTTGGTGCCCTTCTTCAGAAGGCTATACATATCTCATTATGTGTGTCAAGAATAAGATGCATCAGCAAACTACCGTTGTCCTGTGGTTCATAGAGTCTCGGTAAAGAAATTAGATTTCTTTTCTGCAACTGGCTGCTTATAATTTCGTGACTAGTTAAAACTGTGGCAGTCAGAGATTCGAAAATTTTGCTGTCAGTGCGCTGACAATTACGACACTAAAACACAACTCACTGCGTTACTGGACGCTAAAAATGTGAAAACAATTTATATCCGAAAGAAATATAATAAAATGCTTATAGCCCGACAAATATAACTAGATAAATGTTGTGAACCCAAAAACAGTGATTTTTATACTTAAAGAAGGAAATAGACAAATATTTTCTTGTACGCAGGGTAAAAGACAAAGGGAAAGCTAAATATATATCATGGTAGTCTCCTGTTCAGACAAAAAATATAAAAACAATAAGCATAAAAGACATTCCATCCATGCGTAACAGAAACAGAATCGAAGCCATTCATGAGAAAGTGCCTCCCACATCGGTACTGGAAAAAACACTGGAGAAATAAAAAACTAAGAATAACTTATTACTGGGAACTGGGGTCCACTGTGACTTAGGTAGAAAATATTTATTTAGTTTTTATAAATTTGGTGTAACATGGTTTTCTTATAAGTCGAGGCGTAACACATGAACTTTATTCGTTAATAAACTCATATCAATCAAATTAACTAAACACCTGAATAGCGAAAATGTATAGCGAGAGAAGACGATCAGTACTTGTATCAGTGGAATTTCCAAATGTTGATCATTTACAAAAGTGACAAAATTCAAATGACAACTTTCACTATCAGTTTTGCTACCAATTAGTAAATTTTGTCGATAATGTACACTTTTTTTTGAATAGTTGGTAGCCTGGTGTAATATTTATATTTTCTATTTGGTGGTGAAGGTAAACAATTTCGTTATCAAAGTGAACTGCCTCTTCCGAAGTAGTAGCCACGTGTCTGCACAGCAGTTCGAACCAAAAACTTGATATTTTTTTCGCTGCGCTGTTTCTATCACGTAGCACCACTGAGAAACGTTTGCGGCCATCTATCGGTAACCGCGCGAAAGTGCTTCGCGCATTTTGCCAGTGGCGGAACCTAGCGGCGACGCACGAAAGTGCTTCGCGGGACTCTGCCCGTGGCGGAACCTAGCGGCGCCGCGCGAAAGTGCTTCGCGGGGATTCTGCCTGTGACGGAACCTAGCGGCGAAACTTGGAACTGTATTCCCCAACTGTTATAGCCTGTCATCTAGCGGCAGAAGCATAAAGCAGCTACATCTGCAGTGCGTGGTTCAAATTAATATTTTTCAGCACGCGATGCTGGAAAAACAATGCTAGCGAGCGTTATCACGTGTAGGACAGCCCGCAACAGATGTCGTTTCACACTGCTTCGCAATCACGCAGATATTGTAATAACTTTTTTTTTTATAATGGTCAGGAGCGTTACGAAGATATACAAAAATAGACACACCTGTTACAGCTTTACATTAGTTCAAATGTAACTGTAGCAATACTCTACTCCTAAGGGGGTTTATATTATTGATAGTAATTAATACGAGAAACCTGGTTCACAGTAATTTTAATAATGATCAGATAATTTCAAGAAAGGAAATATGATAATTTGCAACAAACCAAATTCTGAAAGGTCTCTGCCTACAAAACGCAGGAGGGAAATATAGTACTAACATCAAACTGACATGGACTAACAAATTCTAGTATTTTATTCATAGCCGTAATTTTCAGCAACTTTAGTATATATTTCAGAATAAAATTCAGTCCTCAGTTGGAAATGTATTTCATTTCGCTTTACCGGTTTCGAAAAATTAATTTGTCATCTTCAGAAGCCTACAGAATTAGAGATGTTATAAATATTGAGACTTTGGCTATATATGTATGTAAAGTATAAGTCGTATATTACAGAAACTTACTTATTATTGGTTTGGCAGGTGTCAATATCTTCTTCAAAGAATCATAATGACATGATCAGTCTAAAAATGTACATGTTGTATGTGATTACTATAAATACAGACTCACAGACTGATAATTTACAGTAACTTAATCACATCTATGTGCATGACAACCTGTTCTGCAAGCAGCAAGGAACATACATAAAGCACGTAAGAAGTATAACTAAGATATATGGAGTTATATACAATACATTTGAAAAAAAACACACACATGGCACATTGTTCTAATATATGAGAGGAATGGCCTAATTTTCACATTTTATGAGAGATTCTATGCACTCAAAATAGTGTTTAGTTCTTAATACAAGTTGTTCATTCAACAATTTTTTTTGAATTTAGGTGATAATATTTATATATTTCGAATTCTTCTAAAAGGGTCATTTTGCAGCCCTTGTCAACTAAATGCAATATTTCCATGTTTAGCGAAGATGGAGTATCTAATCAATTCTGTCTCTAGCATCTCTGTGTACATGTCAGAGTTCACTGAAATATTCAGCCAAACAATGTGTGACTTACCTTTACCACAGGAGTCTGCCCATATCGTAACACTTTCACTAACAAAATTTCTGCTCATTCTTACCTGCTGCCCTGTTCTGAGATCATGCCAATAATATTTAAATCCATCCTGCCCATATAAATTACAACCCATCTCGTCATTGAAGATCTATTTATCCCATTCTTAAGTCCATGACATACTGTTTTCAGCAAACTCCAATCTAGCCTGTTAATGTTTAGGTGTTAGAGCGGATTTCTGCAGTCGTTTCTTGAATGCAAGATGTTTGTCATGTAACAGAATTTGTTGTACATCTCTGGCAGTTAATGGCAACTATAAATCAGTAACAAGGTAAGAAGAATAACAGTTTGCGGCCCTTGCTTTGCGCAAAAGTAACCCTAAAAGCCTCAGATACTTTTATTCTTTGCTCATTTTTTCCGTTCTGTCCATATCGTGCTCCCAATCTAACGAAAATATCAAGCACTGTACTTGAACAGTTCAACTTCTTGGCAGTTTGATGATTAGAGTGTCCCAGTTCACTTTACATACTGGTTTTTCCTTTTTCATCACATGACAACTGTTTTCTGACAAGGGAACCTCCCCATCACACCCCCCTCAGATTTAGTTATAAGTTGGCACAGTGGATAGACCTTGAAAAACTGAACACAGATCAATCGAGAAAACAGGAAGAAGTTGTGTGGAACTATGAAAAAAATAAGCAAAATATACAAACTGAGTAGTCCATGCACAAGATAGGCAACATCAAGGAGAGCTTAAGCTCACGAGCGCCGTGGTCCCATGGTTAGCGTGAGCAGCTGCAGAACGTGAGGTCCTAGGTTCAAGTCTTCCCCTCAAGTCAAAGTTTAATTTTTTTTTATTTTCAGACAATTATCAAAGTTCAGGCCCTAACACATAATCAATTTCGCTCTCCAAAATTCCAGGACATGTTCAGATATGCTTGGACATATGCAGGATTTGACGGTCTACACACGGAAAAATTTGAAAACGTTAAAAACATATGTTTTGACAGAGCACAGGGAAAACTGTGCTACTGTGAAACCGTTGCATTCATTTGTTGCAGTTTATGTGACAAACTCTTATGTTTTCATCACTTTTTTGGGACAGATTATCACATCCAAAAGAAAACCTAAATCGGACAAGGTAGAAGAATCTTTTTACCCATTCGCCAAGTGTACAAGTTAGGTGGGTCGAAAACATATTGCTGTCATGTGACGCACATGCCGTCACCAGTGTCGTATAGAGTATATCAGACGTGTTTTCCTGTGGAGGAATCGGTTGACGTATGACCTTGCGATCAAATGTTTTCGGTTCCCATTGGAGAGGCACGTCCTTTCGTCTACTAATCGCGTGGTTTTGCGGTGCGGTCGCAAAACACAGACACTAAACTTATTACAGTAAACAGAGACGTCAATGAACGAACGGACAGATCATAACTTTGCGAAAATAAAGAAAGTAAAATTCTCACTCGAGGGAAGACTTTAACCTAGGACCTCTCGTTCCGCAGCTGCTCACGCTAACCACGGGACCACGGCGCTCCTGAGTTCAATGTATCCTTCAAGTTGCCTATCATGTGCATGGGCTACTCAGTTTGTATATTTTACTTATTTTTTTCATAGTTCCACACAACTTCTTCCTGTTTTCTCGATTGATCTGTGTTCAGTTTTTCAAGGCCTATCCACTGTGCCAACTTATAACTAAATCTGAGGGGGTCGCGATGGGGAGGTTCCCTTGTGAGTGGCATTGTCACAATCGTGGTTTATGTACACAACTCGCTCTGTCACTAATGGCATCTCTTTTCTGTCTGTAATAAGCACGTTCAAATGGCTCTGAGCACTATGGGATGTCTTGTCTTGTTATATACTGCGCTGCTGGTGCGGTACCATTTGACTGTATTTGTCAGTAGACAGGATTTCATACTAATACTATTGTATAGATACTGTGCAGAATTATTGCAACTGACAGTGTTAATATTCGTGTAAACATTCATGCGTTTATATACCAGGGCAGGCCACGGCGTGCCCAAACTTCACGCGTGCAGCCAGGGGGGGGGGGGGGGGGCTAGGCATTGTTTACCATTCACCCATTCACTATGTGTTCATGATAAGAGGGGCGTTCACAAGTCCAGTTGTTGATTGCACGAAAAGAGAGACCAGCTAGCTATATCTGCCGTCACAATCCTTTAAAATGAATGGGAATGACTGAAGAGAGATATGAGAATTCTCAGTTCGCATGCGCGACGACATTACAGTACTATGCAGAAAGAATTTAAGGATTTAGTTGACAAGCAAAAAATTACATCGACCGACAGACGGGATTCGTTGTTCTGTGCACCAAGTAGCACTTTGTGCTAAATTTACCGCCACGGACCACGTGAAGAAATGCGAATAGTGAAATTTCTGAAGTCGCATACGTTATTGTATTATCATTTGAGCCGGCCGCTGTGGCAGAGCGGTTCTAGGCGCTTCAGTCCGGAATCACGCGCCTGCTACGGTCGCAGGTTCGAATCCTTGTCTCGGACATGGATGTGTGTGATGTCCTTAGGATAGTTAGGTTTACGTAGTTCTAAGCCTAGGGGGCTGACGACCTCAGATGTTAAGTCCCATAGTGCTTAGAGCCATTTGAACCATTTATTGTCATTTGAAATAGTTTCCAATAGAACTGACTGAAGAGTATGAAAACTCCATATATTAGTGAAAGTACTTTGGTTGAGTCAAGGGGCATGCCTAGAACGATTTTTTGATTTAAATCTCGCTGTTGTTGAGTTTATGAAGGGAAAAGGACTGCAGGAACGAAAATTAGAACATCCTAAATGAAGTGCAGACTTCGCAATTTAAGTGGACACGACTGCACACTGCCCACAGTGAGACACTGCAAGACAACTTCTTTCTGAATTGATGGAAATGTATTTAAAAGTGGAACACATGACAAAGAAAGTCCAGTTCCCCAAAGTCACTGGCGTTAGAGAAAACATGCGGGTTGAAGAATTCGTTGCGGCCTTGAAAGAATTACAAGGATAGTTTATATAGGTTTCAAGGATACTGTCAATCTTACATTGCTTGTGTGCTGTTTTCAATTGAAACTTTCCCTGTGCATGTACAGACGTAGCTGATTGGCCTGCAAGGTAATTCCAGTTTTATTGACAAATCTTTTTACATTAAAACTGGCAAGAATGTCTATTGCTTTCCTCAAGTAGAATTCCCAAGTCTTCATAATGAGGATGCGAAAGTACTACAATACTTCGATAGACATATTTGTGTGAAAGACGTTTTTTCGGTTATGGAACAAAATATGTCAGGATTGTATGGGAACTTGAGTGCGAAACTCTGGTACTGTTTGCGTTTGTCCGTATGCCGACAGTTTGTAAGAAAACTGTAAATTTGTGGTAAGATCTTATGGGACCAAACTGCTTAGGTCATCCGTCCTTAAGCTTACACAGTACTTAACCTAACTTACGCTATGGAAAACACACACCCATGCCCGAGGGAGGACTCGAACCTCCGTCGGGGGAAGCCGCGCGGACAGTGAAAAGGCGCATTAGACCACGCGGCTACACCGCTCGGCCCCAAAGATTGTGCCAGATAATAATTGTGTCATGTCTTCAGAGCGCTCAAAATTGTTAAATAACGCTGAAAATTTGTTTTGCTTGTGATCTGCATTCTTGAGAAATGTGAAACATAAATCGAAGTCGTATGCAGTGCGACTGTAATACCATTTTAATGCGGCGCGCTCGGAGTTTTCCCCTCTTACCCCTCCATGCTCTGTAACAGCGTGTCGTGGCGGTGGGGGAAATGTGAAGCGAGGCTGGGCGCTTTGGCACTGGGGCCCATGCACAGATCGCGAGACAAAATCTTGGCCACCCCTGTTCTATACTGATTTGCAGTACTGTACATTGTAGTTATAAGTATACGTTATTAAATTTGTGGGTGATATGAGATCATACAGCCTGTAAATTTCAGTACACAGAGCAGTCACCTCTAAACACGTGGGCACTGACAAGGAGAGGCCGCCAATTGTGAAATTCAGATTCGATTCATACTGCGCATAATAAAAGCTCATGGCCAGAGGTGTAATGTGGCAAAGCACCAAGATGCACTTGTCAGCCGTTGTCGAGAAAATCGACAGTTAAAAGAAACCGTTGCGGTGAAATACTCTCTACGATTAATAATATATATACAATTCCCGGCAATCAGTTGCAACAATTATGCATATAATAAGTTGTTGAAAGTCGTTTGTCGTGGAAAAACTGGCCACTTCGAACTTCATTATGTTTTCCGCAAACAAAGTTGTATTTCACAAATTTTGTTAATTATCTTCATAATGTTAACCACGTATAGTTAACGGAAGACGTAGAAACGATATTCCGAAACGAATACGTATAGCGTAAGTCAAACGTTCGAATTAGAATAGAGACCCCACGAAACAAATTTGCTGTGGCAGGTATGAAATATAAACTCCGTTACTCGCTCGTTACACTTTAAGAACCGACGTTGAATGGGCCGAAACGAGCCGCCGCATAACTAGCGTAGTTGCCTGCTAACTTCGAAAGAAGGTAGATGCGGTCCCTAGCGCAACTTATAACATCGTCGAAAATCAGTGCGGACGGGAGAGCTTTGGTACACCCTGTTAAACAAACGGAAAAATGGAGGCGGTACAATTGGAGAGCGATCCGCCTTCACCAACATGCATAAGCAATTCATTAATATATATATATATATATATATATATATATATATATATATATAAAACTAATAATAAAAAAATTGCATGGCGCGAGATTCGATCCGGTGACCTTCGCATTACGGACGCGAGTGCTTACCGCTGCGCCACGACGCTGTAGAAAAATCATTCCTCGTAGAGAGTATTTCACCGCAACGGTTTCTTTTAACTGTCGATTTTCTAGACAACGGCTGAGAAGTGCATCTTGGTGCTTTGCCACATTACACCTCTGGCCATGAGCTTTTATTATGCGCAGTATGAATTGAATCTGAATTTCACAATTGGCGGCCTCCCCTTGTGAGTCGAAATGAAGTTGAGTGAAAATACGGGTATGTCACTCCATGCTACTTCAACTCTACGCCAGCGTTAGTTCAAAATGGTTCAAATGGCTCTGAGCACTATGGGACTCAACTGCTGAGGTCATTAGTCCCCTAGAACTTAGAACTAGTTAAACCTAACTAACCTAAGGACATCACAAACAACCATGCCCGAGGCAGGATTCGAACCTGCGACCGTAGCGGCCTTGCGGTTCCAGGCTGCAGCGCCTTTAACCGCACGGCCACTTCGGCCGGCCCAGCGTTAGTTAACAGCAGTGGCTGGCGAGTGTTGGCGAGCCAGTTTCTCGGCAGTCCATGAGCAGATATTCTCAGTGTGTAAGAGAAAGTACTGCCCATGCAACAATCGGTTCCCCTCTATATCGTCGTGGGTCACGTCAACACGGTTAACGTGCGGACTCATGTTATCGTGTTGAAAGATAGTTTCATGTAGACGTAGAACGTAAGGCACAGCCACATACGTGAAGGTGCCTTGTGGAGTATACAGGGTGGAAAGTATTTAAACCGACAAACTCTGGGAGGTTGTAGGGGACATCAAAACAAATATATTTCCTTAATGTCATTTTTTCCTATGAGGATTATTGAAACCGGTGGAGGCTGTATTAAGTTCTTCATTTGTTAGAGGTTCAAATGGCTCTGAGCACTATGGGACTTAACATCTATGGTCATCAGTCCCCTAGAAATGGTTCAAATGGCTCTGAGCACTATGGGACTCAACTGCTGAGGTCATTAGTCCCCTAGAACTTAGAACTAGTTAAACCTAACTAACCTAAGGACATCACAAACATCCATGCCCGAGGCAGGATTCGAACCTGCGACCGTAGCGGTCTTGCGGTTGCAGACTGCAGCGCCTTTAACCGCACGGCCACTTCGGCTGGCAGTCCCCTAGAACTTAGAACTACTTAAACCTAACTAACCTAAGGACAGCACACAACACCCAGCCATCACGAGGCAGAGAAAATCCCCGACCCCGCCGGGAATCGAACCCGGGAACCCGGGCGTGGGAAGCGAGAACGCTACCGCACGACCACGAGATACGGGCTATGTTAGAGGCTGTATTACGATCTTCAGATCTTAGAGGGCGTATTACGCTCTTCAGTTGAAGGCAATCGCTACCCGCCAGTGTAGTAGTGCATTGTCTCTGTTTACTAATGGAGCGGTACACCTGGAGTGAGTACACTGATATGGTTGGTGCGTACTGCGTAGCGCACCACAACGGACGAACTGCACAGCGGGTTTATCAACAATAATATCCTAATCACCGTATCCTGCATCGTACGACCTTTGCTGCTGTGTACCAACGTTTACGTGAGACCGGATCATTTAGCAGATTACCTAAACAGGGACGCCGCCGCACGGTAAGAAGCTGCAATTTGATGAAGCTGTCTTGGAGCATGTGAAGGGGCATCCTTCAATCAGCGCTCGTGCAATTGTACGTAACATGGGGACGAATCAGACGAATGTAAGAACAGTCCTTCGAGAGCAATTGTTACGTCCATTTCACTTACAGTGTGTCCAAAACCTGGAACCAGTTGATTATCCACCCAGAGCACAGTTTTCGCAGTAGTACCTGAAACAGTGTGAAATGCATCCTACATTTCCATCCTCTGTGTTGTTTACTGAGGAAGCAACGTTCGGGCGTGATGAAGTCTCCAACATGCACAGTTCGCATGTTTGGAGTGAGGGTAACCCATGTCATAGTTACTAGCGCTCATCAAGTGTGGTTCTTCGTCAATGTGTGGGCCGGTGTTGTTGGGGACTGTTTAATTTGGCCGTATCTGATACATAGGCCATTAAATGGCAGGCACTATTGGAATTTTCTCGCCAGAGCACTGCCAAAATTGCTGCAAAACGTCCCGTTCCCTACAAGACAACGTATGTGGTTCCAACATGACGGGGCGCCGGGACATTTCAGTCTTCGTGTGCGTCCATTCCTGGACCGACGGTTCCCAGAAACGTGGCTTGGCAGAGGCTGGGTGTTTGTTGGTTTAATTAATTTGCCGCCAGAGAAATCTTCCTCTTACGGTTAAAATACTCCTCATAGGAAAAAATGACATATGGGAAAAATATTTGTTTTGATGACCCCTACAACCTCCCAGAGTTTGTCGGTTTAAATACTTTTCACCCTGTACACTGATAAGCCAAAACATTGTGGCCAATGCCCACCGCAACTCCGGATGCCACCTGGTGGCGTTACGGTAAAGTGACCTGGTATCGTAAGTATGTAAGCGGAGCAGATATGGACAGGAAATCACCCTAACGAAGAAATGGGCTGCAAATGGGGAAATCCACTGAGATAAGCGAATCTGACAAAGAGCAGATTATTATTACAGAGGGCCTGGCCTGTGAACGAGTATCTCAAAAACGCCAAAGCTGAACGAATTTATACTTGCTACTGTCGTGAGCATCTACGGAAAGAGGTAGAAGGACAGTGAAACTACCACTAAGCGCTAAATGTTTGGACGTCCGCGGCTCTTCACATAACGTGGCCTTCGGAGGCTTGTCTGCTCTGTCGAAAGAGCACACATGTGTTTCAGAGCACACCGTTCATCGTACATTGTTGAACGTGGAGCTCCACAGCAGACCACCCCTGTGTGTTCACATGCTGACCGCCGGCCGGGGTGGGAGAGCGGTTCTAGGCACTACAGTCTGGAACCGAACGACTTCTACGGTCGCAGGTTCGAATCCTGCCTTGGGAATGGATGTGTGTGATGTCCTTAGGTTAGTTAGGTTTAAGTAGGGACTGATGACCTCAGAGCCATTTGAACATGTTGACCCAACGATATCGTCGGTTACGATTGTAATGGGCACAGGAACATTGGGGTTCGACCATCGGTCAATGGAAACGTGTCGACCCTTCGGGTGAATCACATTTTTGCTACACTAGGTCGATTGTCGTCTCCACAAACGCCGTGATCGACGTGATCGATGCCTCGGAACGTGCATCGCACCACGGACGCAGGCTGGTTGGAAGAGTATTATGCTAGCGGAGGCATTCAAAAATGGTTCAAATGGTTCTGAGCACTATGGGACTCAACTGCTGTGGTCATAAGTCCCCTAGAACTTAGAACTACTTAAACCTAACTAACCTCAGGACATCACACACATCCACGCCGGAGGCAGGATTCGAACCTGCGACCGTAGCGGTCGTGCGGTTCCAGACTGTAGCGCGCGGATGCATTCCCCTGCGCTTGCATGGAACTTGTGGTAGTAATCGAAGACACGCTGATAACTGCGAACCACCTGCATCCTTTCATGCTTGAGTCTTCCCCGACGACGATCTCATCTTTCAGCAGTATATCTGTCCGTGTTTCGGAGCCAGAACCGCGCTACAATGCTTTGAGGAGTATTGTAGTGAACTCACGTTGATGGCTCTGCGACCAATTCACCTGATGTAAATTTCTATGGAACCAATGTGGTTCGTTATCGGGCGCCATCACCGCATACGCAAATCAGCGCCCGTTATTTACGTGAATTATATGACCTGTGCGTAGACATGTAATTCCACATACTTCCACAAACATACCAACAAACTGTCGGATCCCTGATAAGCAGAATCAGTAATGTATTTCGTTCCAGAGATGGACAGACAGGCTATTAAGCGGTGGTCATTTCTTTTGAGCTCGTCGGTGTATATTTAGATGTAGAAGAGGTTGCCCCAGTTTACGGCAATGCAAGCTAGAGGTAGTCGTGTTTTGATCGTGCCAGATGCAGGGGCGTATGGCGATGACAAATGCAACCCGGCACCTTCGTGCTCCCCCCACCCTCACCCCCCAACCCCTCCACCGAGCCTCGTCAGTCGCGTTAGACCATTTTAATGTGGCACTTCGAACCGAGAGTCATCTGAAACGACGACGACGACGATGTTGTTTGGCTTGTGGGGCGCTCAACTGCGCGGCCATCAGTGCCCGTACAAAGTCTCAATCTTTACACAGTCCAATTTAGCCATTTTCACGAATGATGATTATGATGATGATGATGTAATGGTGAGGACAACGCAAACTCCCAGTCCCCGGGCAGAGGAAATCCTCAATCTGGTCGGGAATCGAACCCGGGACCCCCCGTGAAACGACGAGGTGTTGCCCATCCTGTGACACTCCGCAAGCCTCAATACAGTGCATAGCTGACGGTACTTCCTAACAATATAATTGATTAACTGTCTCATTCCATTCACTTATTGAACGAGTTCAAAATGACTGTCGATATGCCTCTTTATCGACCATAATTAACCTTATCTTATCCACACGATCACTTCGCAAGATGTACGATAGTGGCAGTAGAATGATCGCACAATCTTCTTCGAATACGCATTTTTTTATTTACCAAACAGGTTTTCCTGGAATTACGCCATCTTTCTTCCAAGGATTCCGTTTTAAGTTCCCCGAGCAATACCATTAAACGTTCACATGGACTATACTGACTTCTTATCGTTCCAGCATTACAGGGTTATTACAAATGATTGAAGCGATTTCACAGCTCTACAAGAACTTTATTATTTGAGATATTTTCACAATGCTTTGCACACACATACAAAAACTCAAAAAGTTTTTTTAGGCATTCACAAATGTTCGATATGTGCCCCTTTAGTGATTCGGCAGACATCAAGCCGATAATCAAGTTCCTCCCACACTCGGCGCAGCATGTCCCCATCAATGAGTTCGAAAGCATCGTTGATGCGAGCTCACAGTTCTGGCACGTTTCTTGGTAGAGGAGGTTTAAACACTGAATCTTTCACATAACCCCACAGAAAGAAATCGCATGGGGTTAAGTCGGGAGAGCGTGGAGGCCATGACATGAATTGCTGATCATGATCTCCACCACGACCGATCCATCGGTTTTCCAACCTCCTCTTTAAGAAATGCCGAACATCATGATGGAAGTGCGGTGGAGCACCATCCTGTTGAAAGATGAAGTCGGCGCTGTCGGTCTCCAGTTGTGGCATGAGCCAATTTTCCAGCTTGTCCAGATACACGTGTCCTGTAACGTTTTTTCGCAGAAGAAAAAGGAGCCGTAAACTTTAAACCGTGAGATTGCACAAAACACGTTAACTTTTGGTGAATTGCGAATTTGCTGCACGATTGCGTGAGGATTCTCTACCGCCCAGATTCGCACATTGTGTCTGTTCACTTCACCATTAAGAAAAAATGTTGCTTCATCACTGAAAACAAGTTTCGCACTGAACGCATCCTCTTCCATGAGCTGTTGCAACCGCGCCGAAAATTCAAAGCGTTTGACTTTGTCATCGGGTGTCAGGGCTTGTAGCAACTGTAAACGGTAAGGCTTCTGCTTCAGCCTTTTGCGTAAGATTTTCCAAACCGTCGGCTGTGGTACGTTTAGCTCCCTGCTTGCTTTATTCGTCGACTTCCGCGGGCTACGCGTGAAACTTGCCCGCACGCGTTCAACCGTTTCTTCGCTCACTGCAGGCCGACCCGTTGATTTCCCCTTACAGAGACATCCAGAAGCTTTAAACTGTGCATACCATCGCCGAATGGAGTTAGCAGTTGGTGGATCTTTGTTGAACTTCGTCCTGAAGTGTCGTTGCACTGTTATGACTGAATGATGTGAGTGCATTTCAAGCACGACATACGCTTTCTCGGCTCCTGTCGCCATTTTGTCTCACTGCGCTCTCGAGCGCTCTGGCGGCAGAAACCTGAAGTGCGGCTTCAGCCGAACAAAACTTTATGAGTTTTTCTACGTATCTGTGGTGTGTCGTGACCATATGTCAATGAATGCAGCTACAGTGAATTTATGAAATCGCTTCAATCATTTGTAATAGCCCTGTATGTCGCTGAAAGCGTCCAACGTCTGTTTTGTGGACTGCAAACATAGGAAAAATAATTCAGAATTAGTCACAATATCATCTTCTATGCGATTTTCTACACAGGTTTATTACATTTTCCCAGAATGTTTCCAAAAAAAATCTATGATTGCCACTAATCTTCCCTATTACTGATTTAACATGAACTTAACACTTTCATATCGCTTAATACTTATACAATGTGACATGTTCAAGATGAAATCGGATACTATCGGGTCCTTGCTCTTCGTAATAGGCGTTATCTTATGGTTATCCATTTTTCAAGATATCTGCCATTCACTACATCAAGTGAAATTTTTGCCCAAGTCTTTACGTATATCGTAATGATCGTCTGAAGGCGTTGCTTTCCTGCAAACACCAGTTTCGTCGTTAACTGTCTTATACTGCTGCTTATCTTGCCTGCTAAATCGCTTATATGTATTGAAAGCGTTATAGATCCATTTATTCTTCCTTTGGTATTTCCAATTTTATTTCCGTTTGTCTACAAAATGTGCCTCTTCGTATGAAGTGTTGTGATCTGCTGTTCAAATACCAGTGAACTCAGATTCCTCAAGGAATCGACCACCCATGTATAAAACAGAATCAAACGTCTGACTACTTTACAAATGAGTTAATGTGTTATATATGTGATGTAAATCACGTAAGTGAGAAGGTGTTTAGAAGAGGTTGGAAGTTATGCTTTAAGTTTGCTTGAATTCATTAGGTGCTCTTATTATCCAACTCTGTATAAATATAGTCAGGATATTTCGCACTCCATTTGAAGCAAAAGCAAGTATTTTACGCATCTCGATGTTTATGATGTCAGAGCTTCTGAAGCAAGTGTCGTGTAATGACATAATTTTGCTGGTAAATTCAGTAGTGTATGTGAATACTCTCTGTAAACTGTCTTGCGAATGGAGTAGGTAGTAAAGAAGTAATAAATTGAAGTGTCATGTCTGATGCTCAAGTTTTACTGGATGAACAGTGAAAATACAGTAAGAGATAAACCTCTTTCTTTTCATCATTTTGTGGGAGGTGTCAGTGAGAACGAATTTCGTAAAGATCTGAAATTACGTGTAAAGTTTGCTGGAAGTCGCTAATTGCTCTCATTCTCAAACATTGGATGAATGAAATCCGGGTATTTGCGACTCGTCAGTTACAAGGCGAACACAAAGTCTGTAACTGTAATGAAACTGCCGATCAAAAGGTGTCCGTCCTAAGGCCACACTATTTCCTTGCCTACATGTCGGTGCTTATGCGGTGTGATTGAACTGCCCCTACTACAGGGTTTTATGCAACCCACAACGCCTTCAAGTACCACGTGCAAGGTTTTCATGCACTCTGACCCATTATTAAATGGGCTATTCAAACTATTAATTACAAATAAGGACTTCGTTTGTAGAAAATCTAATGTAACTAATTGTTTACTGCGATAAGTTTTTGCTAGAGCCAGTGGTTTTCGAATTATTCAGGAAAAATGTAAGAAAGTGACCTTCAAACGCATTTTTTTTTATCACTCGAAGGCCGTTGCTCCAGTGAAAACGTTTTCCAGCACAAAATTTAATTGCAATAAATTTCCTACAAAAAGGTCCTGTTCATTTTTTTCTGTAGAAGTAATAGTTTGCGTGTAGCATGTAATTCTGGAATACTCGATAGTACCAGATGGTTATATTAAACTTTCGCTACCTGAGGGGGCCCTCATGAAAAACGAGTTACCTTAAGACAATGAAACTTAGTGGAAACATTTGTAAGGGCATGTTGAAGAGAAATAACGAATAAATCATTGAAAGAAAAACATTTTAATTTCCACATGATGTAAGACGTGTATATTTCTATTGTCTACTGTCAAACCACAATTTATGAAAGGTGTTTATATTTTATTAATAGGATTAAGTAGGAATAATTAATATTTGTCATGTTGGAAATAATTGTGGAAGCAAGGAATGTCTGCACCAAAGTATTGTTGGAAAGAGAGACCGCACATTGATATAATTTTAAAAAGGGCGGGAGAGACAGCGTATGGATACATTTTGTAATGGTAACAGGGATTGTCTGCACCAGAAAGCATTGTTGGCAGGAGAGACCGCACTTCAGCGTTCGTAAGGAGTCAGTAGTAAGCGAGATGCGAAGCGAGTCGGTAGCAGGTCTGAAGCGAGAGGTTGAGAGGAGCGGTGTGCCTGCCAGCCACTAGCTATGATTTACAAGAGATTATAAACGGATGTACAGAGACATCAGCTAACTATTATCATAAGAGGAACTAATATTTTTGAATTAACTTTTTGAGAAACTCAAGACTACTGAAGGTATGTCTGCGCATTGCTAGTTGTAAGATTATTGTAAAAAGTAAGTCCCATTTGAATGTTTGTAAAATCATTTCATTCAGAATATAATTAATTTTTGCCAGCAATATTGCATTACTGATTATAATCCATCTCAAAAGCCATCAACGTAAAACTTCGCAAAATTTTATTGTTGTCAAGAAAAAGTTTAACTATGAATTCCGTAACTTCAGTCAAATTAATTAAAGAATAACGCCAGCTTTACTATTAAAGAATAACGTCAGCTTTGGTAATAAATACAGCCACTTATTATGACAGCCCACCAGCAGCTAATAGAGTATAGTAAAACAGAGTAAGTATATTCATGTCGCAGTTCGATGTAGCCGTCAGGTGGAGATCCAGTAACAGTAAAAAAGGTAAGGAACAGTTTTGGGCTATTGCAGGTGACGACTGAGGGTTCAAATGGCTCTGAGCACTATGGGACTCAACTGCTGTGGTCATCAGTCCCCTAGAACTTAGAACTACTTAAACCTAACTAACCTAAGGACATCACACACATCCATGCCCGAGGCAGGATTCGAACCTGCGACCGTAGCAGTCGCACGGTTCCGGACTGCGCGCCTAGAACCGCGAGACCACCGCGGCCGGCTAACGACTGAGGGCCACGACGACGACACATTCTGTGTTTCGTCGAAATAATCAGAAAATAACTTTTAATGAGCAGCATTTAAATTTGTATGCGAAGATAGAGAAAGAGAATTAATTTCAAAGGGAAGATTTCATTTGTTATTATTAAGCAAAAGGTAGAAATCCTAAGGGAAGGTTTCATAGTTGATTGTAGAAGGGAAGGTTGTGAACAAAAGAGGTATAGAGGAGACGGAAAGGTTTCAATGAGAGGGTAACATTTGGTAATTGCGCGCTATGTTTATGTACCAGGTCACAAACGTTGTTCAGTGTGACGACTATCTTCATCCACGATAGCCTGGATACCATTTCACTACTGTTTGCAGCACTTTTCGAACGGTGGGCTATGGAATGTCAGCTGTCACACCGCTCGTGCAGTGCTTGAAGGTCGGACATGCGTCCAGTATTCTTAGCCATGGCAACAGCAAATTCTTTAACAATTTGTGGCGCAATTGGCCGTATGCCTCCCCCAGGAGCAATTCTCAAATCGCCACTTAATTCCAAATTCCGAAGCATGTTCTTCAATGGCGGTTGGGAAAGAGTACCTCTCCGTATTCCTTTAATGCGGTGATACTTGTGAAAAGCAGCAGCACTGTTGCCATTTTCATGTCAAAACTGCTTTACGAGTAAAGCCCTACCCATCATTTTAATACCTATGTTGACTGTCTGCAACTGTTACCGCACACTGATGCTTGCGTTTGAACCCTACGTCGACGCACCAGAACCAGCGCCTAACGGTAAGTCGTGACACTAATATTGTTAACAACACATATCCTACAATGCACAGCCTCAACACCATTCCCGCTCACGTAACGAAAGTTTAACTATAACCACCTTCTAATATATAGGGTGGTCCATTGATCGTGACCGGGCCAAATATCTCACGAAATAAGCGTCAAACGAAAAAACTACAAAGAACGAAACTTGTCTAGCTCGAAGGGGGAAACCAGATGGCGCTATGGTTTGCCCGCTAGATGGCTCTGCCATAGGTCAAACGGATATCAACTGCGTTTTTAAAAATAGGAACCCCCATGTTTTATTACATATTCGTGTAGTACGTAAAGAAATATGAATGTTTTAGTTGGACCACTTTTTTCGCTTTCTGGTAGATGGCGCTGTATAGTCACAAACATATGGCTCACATTTTTAGACGAACAGTTGGTAAAAGGTAGGTTTTTTAAATTAAAATACAGAACGTAGGTACGTTTGAACATTTTGCTTGTTCCAATGTGATACATGTACCTTTGTGAACTTATCATTTCTGAGAACGCATGCTGTTACAGCGTGATTACCTGTAAATACCACATTAATCCAATAAATGCTCAAAATCACGTCCGTTAACCTCAATACATTTGGCAATAGGTGTAACGACATTCCTCTCAACAGCGAGTAGTTCGCCTTTCGGAATGTTTGCACATGCATTGACAATACGCTGACGCATGTTGTCAGGCGTTGTCGGTGGATCACGATAGCAAATATCCTTCAACTTTCCCCACAGAAAGAAATCCGGGGACGTCAGATCCGGTGAACGTGCGGGCCATTGTATGGTGCTTCGACGACCAATCCACCTGTCATGAAATATACTATTCAATATCGCTTCAACCGCACGCGAGCTATGTGCCGGACATTCATCATGTTGGAAGTACATCGCCATTCTGTCATGCAGTGAAACATCTTGTAGTAACATCAGTAGAACATTACGTAGGAAATCAGCATACGCTGCACCATTTAGATTGCCATCGATAAAATGGGTGCCAACTATCCTTCCTCCCATAATGACGCACCATACAGTAACCCGCCAAGGTCGCTGATGTTCCACTTGTCGCAGCCATCGTGGATTTTACGTTGCCCAATAGTGCATATTATGCCGGTTTACGTTACAGCTGTTGGTGAATGACGCTTCGTCTCTAAATAGAACGCATGCAAAGAATCTGTCATCGACCCGTAATTTCTCTTATGCCCTGTGGCAGAACTGTACACGACGTTCAAAATCGTCGCCATGCAATTCCTGGTGCACAGAAATACGGTACGGGTGCAATCGATGTTGACGTAGCATTCTCAACACCGACGTTTTTGAGATTCCGGATTCTCGCGCAATTTGTCTTCTACTGATGTGCGGATTAGCCTCGACAGCAGCTAAAACATCTACTTGGGCATCATCATTTGTTGCAGGTCGTGGTTGAAGTTTCACATGTGGCTGAACACTTCCTGTTTCCTTAAATAACGTAACTATCCGTCGGACGGTCTGGACACTTGGATGATGTCGTCCAGGATACCGAGCAGCATACATAGCACACGCTCGTTGGGCATTTTGATCACAATAGCCGTACATCAACACGATATCGACCTTTTCCGTAATTGGTAAACGGTCCATTTTAACACGGGTAATGTATCACGAAGCAAATACCGTCCGCACTGGTGGAATGTTACGTGATACCACGTACTTATACATTTGTGACTATTACAGCGCCATCTACCAGAAAGCGAAAAAAGTGGCCCAGCTAAAACATTCATATTTCTTTACGTACTACACGAATATTTAATAAAAATGGGGTTTCCTATTTTTAAAAACGCAGTTGATATCCGTTTGACCTATGGCAGCGCCATATAGCGGGCCAACCATAGCGCTATCTGGTTTCCCACTTCAAGCTAGACGAGTTTCGTTCTCGTAGTTTTTTCGTTTGATGCTTATTTCGTGAGATATTTGGCCCGGTCACTATCAATGGATCACCCTGTAGATCCGTTGAGCCAATCCAATATCTGCGAAGTCAGCAAAGTTACTCCGTACGATCAAACATTGCTTAATAGTCGACGATGTGCTACGATGCAGAACGCTTCTCTTAAATCTGAGAAGACGGAATCAACTTGTCCACTTGCATCTTTAGGACTACTGCAAGCTCTTTTTAACCTCGAATGAATTTTTCTCAATCCGCGCACGTCTTTTTTAATTTTTTTTTATTTCCTCCAAGAACGTCGTAATTCAAGAGCTTAGAATATGGCCTAGGTGTAGTCTAGGATCCTGCAACAAGGGGGGGGGGGGGGCGGCGTCAGCGATATCAGTTCTGTAATTCTGTACACCCTTGGTGTAAACAGGAGCCACCTGACCTCTTTTCCAGCCAGACAAGAGTTTTCGCTCCGCAGGAGATTCTCTATGAATGTGAGTTAGTAAAAGAGCTGATTCTGTAGCGTAATCAACTCTGTATGAAAGCTACTGCGCTTTCTGCTTCTATTCTGAGGCCCACAAACAAACAGTAGCAGTTAATTTGAAAACTAGCGCCAATACCTGAAATCGGGCTTCGTTTAGCAAGACATCCACGAGCATGTCGTGTGTGTATGAGTAACAAACACGAAGTAGTTTCAGGTAACGAGCGCTAATGAATGGCATTGTACGAACCACCGTGGAATAGTTCTTACACACACTGCTGTGTGCCTCAGCTACGTCTGTTGACAAGAACTCTGCTAGCCAGCACGGTTGTCTGCAATGCTCTTCGAGAAGGATCAATGCCCACAGTTTCTCGAGTAACTTAAGATTCAGGTGACATTGTTATGGTTATTGATACAATTTATCAAACCAAAAGGTATTTATACTTTTGGCGTGTTTAAAATTTTAACATAGTATCGCATAACCACAGTTCACTTCGAACTGATTTCGCATGAAATTTAGACTGGAGCGTCTAGTGAAACTTCGTCACTTGTATCTAGTGATTCAGTGGACAGCATCTTAATGTGTCTTTCAGCAATATTTATCTATATTGAACCTGCACGAAAACAAGGGCACATAGTCCTTCGTATGTAAAAGGTACGTAGCTGGCGTTCGTATCATGAATTTTTCAAAATTTCTGGTACATTTTACGCAATAAAGGAAGTTAAGAGTCATTTCTGTCTATCAAACCATTTTCTCTGTACGTATTCTGAAAGGAGCAATGGTGTTAGGTGGTTAAAATGGATAAACTGGCATACAGCACACTAATAAAAGTGTTCGTTTTTAGAGATTATCGCTAGTGGAAACGCAACCAAAGTTCGTGAAGGTCTGTAAGCTGTAAGTAGGCTGTTTAGGTTTTCTTATTGGTAACGCCACGTAGCGCTCTGTATGAAAATCACTGGCTGTGCTGTGTGCAGTCTGTGGATAGTTTGCATTGTTGTCTGCCATTGTAGTGTTGGGCAGCTGGATGTGAACAGCGCGTAGTGTTGTGCAGTTGGAGGTGAGCCGCCAGCAGTGGTGGATGTGGGGAGTATGATGGCGGAGTTTTGAGAGCGGATGATCTGGACAGAGACAGTAAATTTGTAAGACTGGATGTCATGAACTGATATATATATTATGACTTTTGAACACTATTAAGGTAAATACATTGTTTGTTCTTTATCAAAATCTTTCATTTGCTAACTATGCCTATCAGTAGTTAGTGCCTTCAGTAGTTTGAATCTTTTATTTAGATGGCAGTATTGGCGCTCGCTGTATTGCAGTAGTTCGAGTAACGAAGATTTGTGAGGTAAGTGATTTGTGAAAGGTATAGTTTAATGTTAGTCAGGGCCATTCTTTTGTAGGGATTATTGAAAGTCAGATTGCGTTGCGCTAAAAATATTGTGTGTCATTTTAGTTCAAATGGTTCAAATGGCTCTGAGCACTATGGGACTTAACATCTATGGTCATCAGTCCCCTAGAACTTAGAACTACTTAAACCTAACTAACCTAAGGACATCACACAACACCCAGCCATCACGAGGCAGAGAAAATCCCTGACCCCGCCGGGAATCGAACCCGGGAACCCGGGCGTGGGAAGCGAGAACGCTACCGCACGACCACGAGATGCGGGCTGTCATTTTAGTGTTGATCAGAATAGGTGAAGAGCGAAATGCGAAATGTCTGAGTACGTTCAGTTCTGCTCAGCTGTTTGAAAATCAAATAACATAGGGACTTACCAGCACAGTAATTCATTAATTTTTCTAAGGGGACGTTACAAAGCCTTCTCACGAATTTTTAATGGTTACGTAACGGGGAGCTTCATTCACGAGTGACTGTGCTTCTCTTGAAGATGAACCACGTGAAGAACTGCCCAGTCCTACAACTATAGCTGAAAACACTGAAAAAAGAAGCACTGAAAAAAGGAACATATCTGGGGCGCCTTGCAACATGCTGTTCAGAAGAGATCGCCGCCCCCTCGTACTGTTACGGATTTATGGATAGCCCTGCAGGGTTAATGGTCTCAGTTCCCTCCAGCACTACTTCAGACATTAGTAGAGTCCATGCCACATCATTTTACGGGACTTCAGCTTGCTCGCGGGGGCCCTACATGATATTAAGAGGGTGTACAAGTTTCTTTGGCTCTTCAGTTTATAACTGAATACGTCTTAGACATTCAGCTGAAATAATAACGTGGAGATTTTGCAGATGACAGGGCCACCACGTTCTTCAGATGGATACATCCCATCACGTATCTCCTTTCATTAAAATGAAATAGGTTTTCTTTTAGATGAATATAGCATTAACCTATGCTACTTCGTTACGCACGCCGTTTACTAGGCTACGCAAGCAATATTAATTTAAGGCAGAATATTTTATCTAGGAATAATAGTAAAATTATATAAATAAAATATAGGTGTCTACAGTACGACTCAAAAATACTTTTAAATGTTTCCAATAAAGGTGGAAGGCAATGTTAACTCGTTTAACATTGTTCCGTATCCAGGACCAAGTCTGTAATACGGTAGCACACATCGTGGCTAAATACTGGGTCGTTCATGCTTAGGTGTCCATGGACAAGGAACTTTGAGTCCATACGTGTTATTTGTAAGCCAAGGATGTTCCACGTTTAAAACATCAGATACAACTTCATGTTTCAAAGAGAAGCGCATATGGAAGCAAAATATTCAGCGATAGGAAGCTGCATTTGGTCCCGGAAGAGGTTCGAGTCGTCCCTCGGGCATGGGTGTGTGTGTTTGTCCTTAGGATACTTTAGGTTAAGTAGTGTGTAAGCTTTGGGACTGATGACCTTAGCAGTTAAGTCCCATAAGATTTCACACACGTTCGAACATTCGAAGCTGCATTGAAGGACGTAGCCAAACAGTCCTTGTTTAACAGTTAGAGAGCAGTGTCCGATCCTGGGATAAATTCCGGTATATACACTGCAGCTTCAAAGGGCCACGCCACAGCAGCCCGGAGCACAAGGACAGCTATCGAATAGAAAAAAATTGTCTTCACCCGTATCATGAGCTCAGTGATCTTGCAAACACACGAAACTAACAGACTCAATTAGGGAACAGAAAGCAATATTTTATTCAGTCAAAGGAAACCTGGCTTTATTCAGCAACAATAGCAGAATGGTTGAATGTAGACTGCAAAGCAAATGAAACATGTAATGAAATCAAATGCAAGCCTGATGGACAGGGCAGTTCAGGACACCGGCCAATGTTAATGTAATAAATACACTCTTGGCCATTAAAATTTCTACACCAGGAAGAAATGCAGATGATAAGCGGGTATTCATTGGACAAATATATTGTACTAGAACTGACATGTGATTACATTTTCACGCAATTTGGGTGCATAGATCCTGAGAAATCAGTACTCATAACAACCAACTCTGGCCGTAATAACGGCCATGATACGCCTGGGCATTGAGTCAAACAGAGCTTGGATAGCGTGTACAGGTACAGCTGCCCCTGCAGCTTCAACAGGATACCACAGTTCATCAAGAGTAGTGACTGGCGTATTGTGACGAGCCAGTTGCTCGGCCACCATTGACCACACGTTTTCAGTTGGTGAGAGATCAGGCGAATGTGCTGGCCAGGACAGCTGTCGAACATTTTCTGTAGCCAGAAAGGCCCGTACAGAACCTGCAACATGACGTCGTGCATTATCCTGCCGAAATGTGGGGTTTCGCAGGGATCGAATGAAGGGTAGAGACACGGGTCGTAACACATCTGAAATATAACGTCCACTGTTCAAAGTGCCGTCAATGCGAACAAGAGGTGACCGAGACGTGTAACCAATGGCACCCCATACCATCACGTCGGGTGATACGCTAGTATGGCAATGACGAATACACGCTTCCAATGTGCGTTCACCGAGATGTCGCCAAACACGAATGCGACCATCATGATGCTGTAAACAGAACCTGGATTCATCCGCAAAAAGGACGTTTTGCCATTCGTGCACCCAGGTTCGTCGTTGAGTACACCATCGCAGGCGCTCCTGTCTGTGATGCAGCGTCAAGGGTAACCGCAGCCATGGTCTCCGAGCTGATAGTCCATGCTGCTGCAAACGTCGTCGAACTGTTCGTGCAGATGGTTGTTGTCTTGCAAACGTCCCCATCTGTTGACTCAGGGATCGAGACGTGGCTGCACGATCCGTTACAGTCATGCGGATAAGATGTCCGTCATCTCGACTGCTAGTGATACGAGACAGTTGGGATCCAGTACGGCGTTCCGTATTACCTTCATGAACCCACCTTTTCCATATTCTGCTAACAGTCATTGGATCTCGACCAACGCTAGCAGCAATGTCGCGATACTATAAACCGCAATCGCGATAGGCTACAATCCTACCTTAATCAAAGTCGGAAACGTGATGGCATGCATTTCTCCTCCTTACACGAGGCATCACAACAACGTTTCACCAGGCAACGCCGGTCAACTGCTGTTTGTGTATGAGAAATCGGTTGGAAACTTTCCTCATGTCAGCACGTTGTAGGTGTCGCCACCGGCGCCAACCTTGTGTGAATGATCTGAAAAGCTAATCATTTGCATATCACAGCATCTTTTTCCTGTCGGTTAAATTTCGCGTCTGTAGCACGTCATGTTCGTGGTGTAGCAATTTTAATGGCCAGTAGTGTAGATTAGAGACCAACTATATAAACACAGGAAAATAGTTCAGTGCGAATTAAAGTAGTATATGTAGGCAGTAGAGATGGTTACGGCAGGGTTAGTATAGTGAGCAGAAGCCCCACAGTACGAGTGCCATATCTTCAGGTACTAAGGGTAAGTGGAGAGACAGCGAACTGCGGAAATGTTGGTACCAGATGGCTGCACGACGTGGCTTATCGTGACGGGTCTGGCCCATCTCTATACAAGACGATAAGGAAGCAATGCTGGCGGTATGAAGTAGAAAGTGAGATCGAGCTCCTCAGGATTGGAAATGTTGCATTCCACAGAAGATACGGATACTAGGAAAAAACCAGACATGTGCGATTAATACTCGTGCTCTCAGGCTTCCGTACGAACTTAATTATGTATATAGATAGTTCTTCCATCGCGGGGAGTCCAGAATAGCGACGATTTTTACCTGTTATCAATATCGATACTGGCAAGATATCGGTCCCAGGAATTCCAAGACTTCCGAGAAGTTTTAGTTTTAACTTTAAATTTTTTTTGTGTAATTTCGCATTCGTAACTGTCATTTTCATTTATTTTAATAATGTTGGAATTACATTAACATGCTATGGTATTTGGCAATTGCAGATGCGCTGAATCCGTCTGCAGTCGTCCCAGTTGCATTTACTGGTAAGATTTGAGCGAAGTATCCAGAGAAGCAAATAGTATAACCGGCCATAAGGCTTTGTTGTTACAGAAATGTCGAATTATTCCGTGTAACGCATCAATTACCAGTATCAATGAGCTCTGAAACAATAAGGTGTACGTGGATTGTCTGTATGTAGAGTGAGCAGTTTGAAGAAGACGTGCGATGCTAGCGCCGTGACGGGCGGCCTTGCACCTATCACCGCTAGATGGCAAAGCCATCGTTTTCACAGCGGCAGGGCAATACACTTCGCACTAGCTCAGTCAAGTAGCACGAAATATTTCTAGATTACACACGCAGACCTTCCTCGTTCATCACTTTATTACTGGAAGACAGATCAAAATTCTTGTAGGCCCTGATATTTTTTTCATTTCTTTTCCTTTCCCCCAGAGGGGGAGAGGGGGCTGACAGCAGCTTAATACGCCGCTCTACACCCGATAGAAGAGTTTAAAAAAATAATGGGAAGATAACAAACAAAAAACAATAAAATGGCGGAAAAGTTGAGGAAGTTAAAATAGAAAAAAACACGGGGTTGACGTTGCGGACGAAGACATACAGTAAGTACACAGGCACAATTTAAAAAACACGGGGACGGTATGGTTTCTATTCGCAACACTGTAAAAACGGGGCACACTACACTGAACACCCAAACACTGCACCAGAGATTCGAGACGAAAATAACGCACCACAGCCTAAGACAGATTGCGGGGGGGTGGGGGGGTGGGGGGGTGGGACCCGGACGGATGAGGGGGGAAAAAGGGTGGGGAAAACAAAAATGGGGGGGAGCCGAAGGAGGGAGAGGACACAGAAAAAAGGGGGGGGGGTAGGGCGGACGTGAGAAGGAGTGGGGAAGGCAGTGGAGGGGAAAGCAAAATGACTCGGGGAGGGGGGTGGAGAAAAAAAATGGCTCTGAGCACTGTGGGACTTAAAATCTGTCATCAGTCCCCTAGAACTTAGAACTACTTAAACCTAACTAATCTAAGGACATCACACACATCCATACCCGAGGCAGGATCTCGAACCTGCGACCGTAGCGGTCACGCGATTCCAGACTGAAGCTCTCCTGGTCCCGAGTTCGAGTCTCGGTCCGGCACACAGTTTTAATCTGCCAGGAAGTTTCATATCAGCGCACACTCCGCTGCAGAGTGAAAATCTCATTCTGGACCTCTTCCTGTTACTGAGAAGAAGGGGTCTGAACAGTCGGACAGACAGACAGATGGACAGGAAAAAAGTTGATCCTATAAGGGTTTCGTTTGTGCAGACTGAGGCGCGGAACCTAAACACTAAGGAGAAAATAAGCTTTTTCATTTTTGAGAGATTTGTCGACATTCTAAGTGTTACTGCAATCTAAAAGCAACAAATTTATGTAAGTACATAGAATAGTGACACTACCAGTAAATGATCATTGTTTTCGCCCCTTATATGTAAAAATATCAGAACAAAACTTCCAAGTTTGAGTGCTGCGGCTGCACTACTTGTGGTAACTGCGCTCAAGAAGTAAAGGTTACAGCAAGCGCACGAGACGTTCTCGTCTCTAGGTCGAGCTCCATATCCGATTACCTTCTTGCGTTTATTATTCTTTCTGCAGGTCATATAGATTTCTAAGGTACTCTCCCAGATCTCGTCGCAAGTTCTGTATGATTTATTGGTAGACAAGAGCCTCGCTGCCATTTTCTAGTGGCTGCTGACAACCTAGTGGTCAGAAACCTCCTGAAGATGGCAAAGAATCTGTTTGATGAAATATCGTATAGAACTTACGACATGAGCCAGGGAGATACCCGAGAATAGTGCAAGTTAGAAATACGCCGGGAAGAATCAGATCGCACATGCAGGACATTATAGGTAACGTCAGGAGAATTTTTTCTGGTGTTTCGAAAGATGTTTGATGTTTCATTTTTGCAATGTGTTGTTGGACTGATCCCAAACAAATACTGCGCATCACGCGTTTTAAGCGACGCCCACAGTCGATGGAAAGCGTAGGCTTGTTTTCTGTTACAAACGATATGAGTTATAATGAGGAATTTTACGTGCCAATTCAACAAAACGGTCCCAAATTAACCTAGGGAAATTTGCGTTTCTTCGGTGTGTATTAACAGGGACAGTAAAATTGAAAGAATAACCAGCTCTCCAGTAGTGACTGAGCAGCGATACCACTTCGCGGTAGCAGTCAGCATGGGCCCAGGTGCAGCTCAGTCACTGGTGGAGTACTGGGTATTCGTGTTTCACTGTCCCTGTTAATACATTTCGATAAAACAAAGAGCGCACTAGGCTAATCTTGGTCCGCTCTACCAAATGAGCACGTAAAATACCGCTTTAAATATAATGTTGCTCGTAACGGGAAACAGACGTTTTTCGTCGGCGTTGGGTGTTGCATGGAAGACGTGATCGACAGTAATTATTTGGGGTGTCGCTAGCTACAGACTGCAAAGAAAGAGACTGCTAATATCTGCTGAAACACAAAGGGAAATGTGCCTGACGTTTCTTAAGAGGGGCACACGGTAAATATTGTTGTGGCCTTCAGTCCAAAGACTGGCTTTGTTCAGATCTCCTGTACTAACCTGGTAATCCGTGCCTAGCAAGCAGACCTGCTTACTGCAGCTAATCCTTCGTCTTCGTCCACACCTTCCATTTCGTTTCAGTACCTCTCCAGTGGTTATCCAATGTATACATCTAATCTTCTGGATTCTTTTATAATACTACATTTCAAAAGAATCTATTTTCTTCCTCACTGAACTGATTATCGTCCATGTTTCACTTTCGTAGAAGCGTGCACTCCAGACAAATACCTTCAGTAAAACAGTTTTTAACACTTAAATTTATATTATATGTTAACAAATTTCTCTTTTCCAGAAACTCTTCTCTGCCGATGCCAGTGTGCATTTTATATATTCTCTATTTTTGGGTCTTAATCTACTCTTTTTTGGATCTCACATCCTAATCTAATTCCCTCAACATCGCCTGATATAATTCGGATAAATTCTATTTCATTTGTTTTATTTTTGTTGACATTCATAGCATCATGTCTTTTCAAGATATTATCCATTCTCTCAAATGCTCTACCAATTTCTTTGCCGACTCTAGTGGAATTACACGATCATCGACGAACCGCAGATTTATTGTTTACTCTCTCTGAACTTTAATTTCTTTTCCAAACTTCTCCTTGGTTTCCTACATCTACATCTACATTTATACTCCGCAAGCCGCCCAACTGTGTGTGGCGGAGGGCACTTTACGTGCCACTGTCATTACCTCCCTTTCCTGTTCCAGTCGCGTATGGTTCGCGGGAAGAACGACTGCCGGAAAGCCTCCGTGCGCGCTCGAATCTCTCTAATTTTACATTCGTGATCTCCTGGGGAGGTATAAGTAGGGGGAAGCAATATATTCGATACCTCATCCAGAAACGCATCCTCTCGAAACCTGGACGGCTAGCTACACCGCGATGCAGAGCGCCTCTCTTGCAGTCTGCCACTTGAGTTTGCTAAACATCTGCGTAATGCTATCACGCTTACCAAATAAGCCTGTGACGAAACATGCCGCTCTTCTTTGGATCTTCTCTATCTCCTATGTCAACCCGACCTGGTACAGATCCCACACTGAGGAGCAATACTCAAGTATAGGTCGAACGAGTGTTTTGTAAGCCACCTCCTTTGTTGATGGACTACATTTTCTAAGGACTCTCCCAATGAATCTCAACATGGCACCCGCCTTACCAACAATTAATTTTATATGATTATTCCACTTCAAATCGTTCCGCACGCACACTCCCAGATATTTTACAGAAGTAACTGCTACCAGTGTTTGTTCCGCTATCATATAATCATACAATAAAGGATCCTTCTTTCCATACTGCTCGCTCGATATACGGATCGAATAACGTCGAGGACAGGCTATAGACCACTCTCATTTCTCAACTACTGCTTCCCTTTAATGTCCTTCGACTCATAACAGCAATTGTGTTTCTGTACAAATCATAGATAAACTTGATCTCCGTTTATCTTACCCTTGCTACTTTAAGAAATTCAGAGCGAATTACAGACAACACTGTCAAAAGATTTCTCTAAGTTTACAAACGCTGTAGCGTTAGTACGTCGTTATCCAGTCAGACTTCTGCGGTAAGTCCCAGTGTCAGTGCTGTCTCGTGTGTTCCCCTACACTTATACAAGCCACCTTACTGTGTGTTGCGGTGGAGGGTAATGTGTGTACAGTGTCCCTTCCCTCTTTTCCTGTCATCCGCGTATGGTTCGCGGGAACAATTGTTTCTGGTAAGGGTCTGCGTGGGCTCGAATCTCTCTAATTTTATCTTGATGGTCTTCCTTCAAGATATACGCTGGTGGAGTAATACAGGGTGATTCAAAAAGAATACCACAACTTTAAAAATGTGTATTTAATGAAAGAAACATAATATAACCTTCTGTTATACATCATTACAAAGAGTGTTTAAAAAGGTTTTTTTCACTCAAAAACAAGTTCAGAGATGTTCAATATGGCCCCCTCCAGACACACGAGCAATATCAACCCGATACTCCAACTCGTTTCACACTCTCTGTAGCATATCAGGCGCAACAGTTTGGATAGCTGCTGTTATTTCTCGTTTCAAATCATCAATGGTGGCTGGGAGAGGTGGCCGAAACACCATATCCTTAACATACCCCCATAAGAAAAAATCGCAGGAGGTAAGATCAGGGCTTCTTGGAGGCCAGTGATGAAGTGCTCTGTCACGGGCTGCCTGGCGGCCGATCCATCGCTTCGGGTAGTTGACGTTTAGGTAGTTACGGACAGATAAGTGCCAATGTGGTGGCGCTCCATCCTGCTGAAATATGAATTGTTGTGCTTCTTGTTCGAGCTGAGGGAACAGCCAATTCCCTAACATCTCCAGATACTGTAGTCCAGTTACAGTAGCACCTTCGAAGAAAAAGGGACCAAAAACTTTATTGGCTGAAATGGCACAGAAAACGTTCACCTTAGGCGAGTCACGTTCATACTGAGTTGTTTCCCACGGATTCTCAGTGCCCCATATACAGACATTGTGACGGTTGACTTTCCCGTTAGTGTGGAAAGTTGCTACATCACTAAACACAATCTTTGAAACGAAAGATTCATCTGTTTCCATTTGAGCAAGGATAAAATCACAGAAATCGATTCTTTTAATCTTATCAGCTGCAGATAGTGCTTGAACCAATTTCAGACGATAAGGTTTCATAACTAACCTTTTTCTTAGGACTCTCCATACAGTTGATTGTGGAATTTGCAGCTCTCTGCTAGCTCTGCGAGTCGATTTTCCTGGGCTGCGAACAAATGCTTGCTGGATGCGTGCTACATTTTCATCACTCGTTCTCGGCCGTCCAGAACTTTTCCCTTTGCACAAACACCCATTCTCTGTAAACTGTTTATACCAACGTTTAATACACCACCTATCAGGAGGTTTAACACCATACTTCGTTCGAAATGCACGCTGAGCAACTGTCGTCGATTCACTTCTGCCGTACTCAATAACACAAAAAGCTTTCTGTTGAGCGGTCGCCATCTTAGCATCAACTGACGCTGACGCCTAGTCAACAGCGCCTCAAGCGAACAAATGTACAACTAAATGGAACTTTATAGCTCCCTTAATTCGCCGACAGATAGTGCTTAGCTCTGCCTTTTGTCGTTGCAGTGTTTTAAATTCCTAAAGTTGTGGTATTCTTTTTGAATCACCCTGTATATTGATTGATTCTTGTAGGAACTTTAACAGTAAACCATACTGTCTGCATTTTGAAACCATGAGTAATTAAATTGATTGTTCTCTAATACTCAGAACTTTCAGCCCCTGCGTTTTTGGCAGATGGAATTGTTACGTTTTTCTTTAAGTCAGATGTTATTTCACCTGTCTTACACACATCAAAAAAAGTTTTGCATCACCTCGGTTCCGAGAGTTCCGGAACCTGTACAGAAATTGGAATAGAGATCAACCTAAACGTCATTTTCGCCGTTTTTATTGCTCATGGAAATCACACATTGCATGTTGTACCACCATACAGCGAAACCTTCAGAGGTGGTGGTCCAGACTACTATATACACCGGTACCTCTAACACTCAGTAGCACGTCCTCTTGCATTGATGCATGCCTGTATTCGTCGTGGCATACTATCCACAAGTTCATCAAGGCACTGTTGGTTCAAATTGTCCCAATCCACAACGGCGATTCGGCGTGGATACCTCAGAGTGGTTGGTGGGTTATGTTGTCCATAAACAGCCCTTTTCAATCTATCCCAGGCATGTGCCGATAGGGTTCATGTCTGGACAACATGCTGGCCACTCTAGTCGAGCGATGTCGTTATCCTGAAGGAAGTCATTCACAAGATGTGCACCAAGGGGGCGCGAATTGTCGTCTATTAAGATGAATGCCTCGCCATTATGCTGCCGATATGATTGTATGGTTACACTATCGGTCGGAGGATGGCATTCACGTATCAGATCGCCGTTACGACACCCTCTATGACCACCAGCGCCGTACGTCTGCCCCACATAATGCCACACCAAAACAGCAGGGAACCTCCACCTTGCTCCACTCGCTGCACAGTGTGTCTAAGGCGTTCAGCCTGACCAGGTTGCCTTCAAACACGTCTCCGACGATTGTCTGGTTGAAGGAATATGCGACACTCATCGGTGAAGAGAACGTGATGCCAATGTTGTGCTGTCCCTTCGGCATGTTGTTGTGCACATCTGTAACCTTCTGTATGGTGTCGTAGTTGCAAAGACGGACCTCGCCATGGACGTCTGGAGGGTAGTTGCACATCATGCAGCCTATTGCGCACAGTTTGAGACGTAAAAACACGTCCTGTGGCCGCACGAAAAGCATTATTCAACATTGCTGTCAGGTTTCCTCCGGGACACAATCCGTAGATAGCGGTCATCCACTGCAGCAGTAGCCCTTAGGCGGCCTGAGCGAGGTATGTTATCGACAGTTCCTGTATCTCTGTCTCTCCTTCATGTCCGAGCAACATCACTTTGGCTCACTCCGAGACCCCTGGACACTTCCCTTGTTGAGAGCTCTTCCTTGCACAAATCATGCATTGTTGTTTAAATCTGTGGGTGGGTTTAGTGACATCTCTGAACAGTCTAAGGAACTGTCTCTGTGATAGAATATCCACAGTCAACGTCTATCTTCAGGAGTTCTGGGAACTGAGGTGATGTAAAACTTTTTTTGATGTATGTAGCTCCCATACGACGTGGGACAGCTTTGTCACGTTATACAGGGTGATTCAAAAAGAATACCACAACTTTAGGAATTTAAAACTCTGCAACGACAAAAGGCAGAGCTAAGCACTATCTGTCGGCGAATTAAGGGAGCTATAAAGTTCCATTTAGTTGTACATTTGTTCGCTTGAGGCGCTGTTGACTAGGCGTCAGCGTCAGTTGATGCTAAGATGGCGACCGCTCAACAGAAAGCTTTTTGTGTTATTGAGTATGGCTGAAGTGAATCGACGACAGTTGTTCAGCGTGCATTTCGAACGAAGTATGGTGTTAAACCTCCTGATAGGTGGTGTATTAAACGTTGGTATAAACAGTTTACAGAGAATGGGTGTTTGTGCAAAGGGAAAAGTTCTGGACGGCCGAGAACGAGTGATGAAAATGTAGCACGCATCCAGCAAGCATTTCTTCGCAGCCCAGGAAAATCGACTCGCAGAGCTAGCAGAGAGCTGCAAATTCCACAATCAACTGTATGGAGAGTCCTACGAAAAAGGTTAGTTATGAAACCTGAACGTCAACTACCCGAGGCGATGGATCGGCCGCCAGGCAGCCCGTGACAGAGCACTTCATCACTGGCCTCCAAGAAGCCCTGATCTTACCCCCTGCGATTTTTTCTTATGGGGGTATGTTAAGGATATGGTGTTTCGGCCACCTCTCCCAGCCACCATTGATGATTTGAAACGAGAAATAACAGCAGCTATCCAAACTGTTACGCCTGATATGCTACAGAGAGTGTGGAACGAGTTGGAGTATCGGGTTGATATTGCTCGTGTGCTGGAGGGGGCCATATTGAACATCTCTGAACTTGTTTTTGAGTGAAAAAAAAACCTTTTTAAATACTCTTTGTAATGATGTATAAGAGAAGGTTATATTATGTTTCTTTCATTAAATACACATTTTTAAAGTTGTGGTATTCTTTTTGAATCACCCTGCATATTCCCACAGATAACAACAATTCGGAAGGAATGTCATCTGCTTCAGGGGTCTTGTTTCGATTTAAATCTTTCAGTGCTCTGCCAAATTCTTCTCGGAATATCATGTCTACGATCTCATCTTCATCTACATCCCCTATTCCTTTCGATACAGCTGTCTTCAAATTCGTTTCCATTGTGCAACCCTCATATACAGGGTGTAACAAAAACGTAAGGCACAAATTGCAGGACACGTTCCTCATGTGTAAACGAAGAAATTGTGTTATATGAACATGGGTGTGAAAATGCTTTCCGTGTTATAACTCATGTTCTCCAATGAGTTTCGCTGCGATCAGATTGCAAAGTTTCACTATCGGTATGTATGGGTACATGTCAGTCCTCACGAAAATGTTGAAGCAAGTCAAAAACAAAGGTTTTCTATCAATGTTTGGTCCGGCGTTGTTGGCGACTGTTTGATAGGGCCTCACTTTCTTTCACCCCGGCTCAACGGACAAAGTTGTTATAATTTCATAGAGAATGTTCTGCCTGAGCTGATAGCAGATGTGCCTTTAGCTGTGCGACGAAACATGGACTTCATGCCCAATGGCGCACCTCCTCATTTTAGTTTTAATGTTAATTCTGACGGCATTCGAAAGCTCTTTTGTATGGAATCCCTGTACAAGATGTTCAGAGTCTCTGTGCCAGTATTATGGAAGGCTGCTAAACTATACATAATATTCCAGCGCATCCGAGGTTCATTACGATGGCTGGTTGATGAATGTATCAATGTCCGTGGAGTGCATATTGAACATTTCCTGTGAGAAAGAGTTGCTTGTGGTATTCTGATACATTCTGTTCGTGTATGTTTTTCATCATTAATGAGTTGTAGAAAATGAGTTGGTAATAAGGAAACAAAGCGTTTCCAGACCCATGTCCATATAACATAATTTCTTCGTCGACGTGTGAGGAATGTGTCCTGTAATTTGTCCCGTACATTTTTGTTACACCCCGTATATTGCTTCCACCTTTCATCCTTCTTTTACTTGTCTAGTACCGTCTTGCTGCCTGCGCTGTTGATACTCTCACAGCTACTTTTCCTTTCTCCAAAGGTCTCTTAATCTTTCTCGTAGACGACACTTATGGCTCCCATAGTTATGCACATGCTTTAACAGCATTGCACTTTCCCTCTAGCCATTACTGATTTGCCATTTTCTGTTTTCTGGGGCATAAACTTCCAGACAAATGACAAACTGCACGACGTATCGCGTAGAAATCAGAATTAAATTGAGTTTGACTTCTGTATTCGCTAATATGTTGTGATGCGGGAGTTTCAATGATGCTGACGTAAAGGACATCCATATCCGTGATTGGTATAACCACCGAGGAAATAAAATTCGTTATACTCGCTCAATAATGTAATAGTAAGCATAAAGCAAGAATTTTCAGTACACTGAAACGTTTATTAATTATATGCTCCGTTCGCAATACAGAAGGATGGGTGTTTCCATGACTGCTTCGCTGAGGAGGTATCACAGTACTGGTATGTATAGACCACAGGTCCCAATCTTATACATTGGCAACATTATCCCAACATGGCCAGATGTTGCTGCATACGATGTCCTTGACTACTACTTGTTGACAGTATAGTCAGTACGAATTTTCAAGGTGTAAACTGTAATATTATGGTAAAGTACTACAGCGGGAACGTTTATGTTGATCGCACAATCACTTGCAAACTGCTATAGAGCCAAAACTGTCACGATATCCGAAAGGAAATAAAAGATTAGTGAAATAGTGAAAGAGTTATTACTTACAAGGGGAGGCCGCCAATTGTGAAATTCAGATTCGATTCATACTGCGCATAATAAAAGCTCATGTAATGTGGCAAAGCACCAAGATGCACTTCTCAGCCGTTGTCTAGAAAATCGACAGTTAAAAGAAACCGTTGCGGTGAAATACTCTCTACGAGGAATGATTTTTCTACAGCGTCGTGGCGCAGCGGTAAGCACTCGCGTCCGTAATGCGAAGGTCACCGGATCGAATCTCGCGCCATGCAATTTTTTTATTATTAGTTTTATATATATATATATATATATATATATATATATATATATATATATTAATGAATTGCTTATGCATGTTGGTGAAGGCGGATCGCTCTCCAATTGTACCGCCTCCATTTTTCCGTTTGTTTAACAGGGTGTACCAAAGCTCTCCCGTCCGCACTGATTTTCGACGATGTTATAAGTTACGCTAGGGACCGCATCTACCTTCTTTCGAAGTTAGCAGGCAACTACGCTAGTTATGCGGCGGCTCGTTTCGGCCCATTCAACGTCTGTTCTTAAAGTGTAACGAGCGAGTAACGGAGTTTATATTTCATACCTGCCACAGCAAATTTGTGTTTGTGGGGTCTCTATTCTAATTCGAACGTTTGACTTACGCTATACGTATTCGTTTCGGAATATCGTTTCTACGTCTTCCGTTAACTATACGTGGTTAACATTATGAAGATAATTAACAAAATTTGTGAAATACAACTTTGTTTGCGGAAAACATAATGATGTTCGAAGTCGCCAGTTTTTCCACGACAAACGACTTTCAACAACTTATTATATGCATAATTGTTGCAACTGATTGCCGGGAATTGTATATATATGATTAAGCGTAGAGAGTATTTCACCGCAACGGTTTCTTTTAACTGTCGATTTTCTCGACAACGGCTAAGAAGTGCATCTTGGTGCTTTGCCACATTACACCTCTGGCCATGAGCTTTTATTATGCGCAGTATGAATCGAATCTGAATTTCACAATTAGCGGCCTCCCCTTGTTAGTTAAACATGACTGAGACTCCCAAGAACAGGGACATTATCGATTGTTCCCTTAATTTAATTTATTCTTCACTGTAAAAACTTCAGTACTGCCCGTGATATCAAGTTACAAATACGTCTGTAATACCTACTAGATCAGAGTTTCTCAACCTTTCTGAGGCCATTACCCCTGAGTGCAGTCAGATAACAGCTAGTTCCCTTCCCCCTCTGCCACCTCCAACGTCATCAACGTTAGTGCATAACTAGGTTATAGAAGGAAAAAAAAAATGTTTGACCACTTTTGTGTTTAGAATGACAACAGTTTCTGTAGGGGTTTTACAACATAATGAACTCATAGTTCTGCGTATTTCTAACAACCATTTTTATAGAATGATGAAGCACTTAGCAGTGAATCGCTAGTGTTACCTGTAACTTCTCTTCAGAAAAGAAAGCAAACTACCCGCACTGAGGATAGACACTTGTTACAAAATATGCATCACACTGGACTCGCATTCGGGAGGACGACGGTTCAATCCCGTCTCCAGCCATCCTGATTTAGGTTTTCCGTGATTTACCTAAATCGTTTCAGGCAAATGCCGGGATGGTTCCTTTGAAAGGGCACAGCCGATTTCCTTCCCAATCCTTCCCTAACCCGAGCTTGCGCTCCGTCTCTAATGACCTCGTTGTCGATGGAACGTTAAACACTAACCACCACCACCAAAATATGCATCCTCAGCACCACTCCGCTCCCTAGCGACCTTGATTCAGCCACACTATACTTCCCCATTCAAAGGCAACCGAATTAAAATGCGTGTTCTACACTTTACTGCTTGTAAATTACTTCATTCCTGGACTCCTTACTTCTGAACTAGTAGAAACTGGAAGACCCTAGGTTTGAAAACTTTAACCTACGTTTTTCCTATTAGGTACATTGTGCTGCCACCTACTGCCAAGCACTCCATATCAGCGACCGCAGTAGTCATTAGACATCGTGAAAGAACAGAATGGGGCGCTCCGCGGAACTCATGGACTTCGAACGTGGTCAGGTGATTCGGTGTCACTTGTGTCATACATCTGTACGCGAGATTTGCACACTCCTAAACATCCATAGGTCCATTGTTTCCGAAGTGACAGTGAAGTGGAAACGTGAAGGGACACTTACAGCACAAAAGCGTACAGGCCGACCTCGTCTGTTGACTGACAGAGATCGCCGACAGTTGAAGAGGGTCGTAATGTGTAACAGGCATACTTCTATCCAGACCATCACACAGGAATTCCAAACTCCATCAGGATCCGCTGCAAGTACTATGATAGTTAGACGGGAGGAGAGAAAACTTTGATTTAATGGTCGAGTGGCTGTTCATAATCCACAAATCACGCCAGTAAATGACAAACAATGCCTCGCTTGGTGTGGACAGCGGAAAAATGGTACACAATGTGGCGATCCGATGGCAGGGTGTGGGTATGGCGAATGCCCGGTGAATGTCATCTGCCAGCGTGTATAGAGCCTACAGTAAAAGTCGGAGGCGGTAGTGTTATGGTGAGGTCGTGTTTTCCATGGAGGGGGCTTACACCCCTTGTTGTTTTGGATAGCAATATCACAGCACAGGCCTACATTTATGTTGTAAGCAACTTATTGCTTCCCACTCTTGAAGAGCAATTCGGGGATGGCGATTGCATCTTTCAACACGATCGAGCACCTGTTCATAATGCACGGCCTTTGGCGAAGTGGTTACACGACAATAACATCCCTGTAATGGAATGGCTTGCACAGAGTCCTGACCCGAATCCTATAGAGCACCTTTTGGACGTCTTGAACGCCGACTTCTTGCCAGACATCACCGACCGACATCGATACTTCTCGTCAGTGCAGCACTCCATGAAGAATGGGCTCCCATTCCCCAAGAAACCTTCCTGCACCTGATTGAAAGTATGCTTGCGAGAGTGGAAGCTGTCATCAAGGCTAAGGGTGGGCGAACACCATACTGAATTCCAGAATTACCGATGGAGGGCGCCACGAACTTGTAAGTTCAAAAATGGTTCAAATGGCTCTGAGCACTATGGGACTCAACTGCTGAGGTCATTAGTCCCCTAGAACGTAGAACTAGTTAAACCTAACTAATCTAAGGACATCACAAACATCCATGCCCGAGGCAGGATTCGAACCTGCGACCGTAGCGGTCTTGCGGTTCCAGACTGTAGCGCCTTTAACCGCACGGCCACTTCGGCCGGCTAACTTGTAAGTCATTTTCAGCCAGGTGTCCGGATACTTTTGATCACACTGTAGTTACTGTTACGCCAGGCCTTCAGTTAGATGCATTATCCGTTGCCAAATGAATAATGAAGCAATTTATGTTCAATTGCGGGAAACACATGCAACTCTGAGAATGCATTTTGATGAGATATTAAAGTATATGAGATGTATACGTCTGTATTTTATTGTCATAGAAACATGGCACAAAGCAAAATGTTGCGTGGAAAGTAGAAAATGTGAGTAGGAGCTGTCCATACATGCGTTTCATGAGCTTTACCGTCAACCAAATCGTGTCACGGGTTAACGCTCGTATATGAAAGAAAGATAAGGACTGGAAACTTAGTTATCAGTGTTGCAATCTTATGAAATAGTAATAGTAATAACGATCCTTAAAAAACAATTTAGCTTCGTAACTGTAACACAATCGAATTCTTTTGTTTTTACCTCTTAGAAAATTTCAGTTTACGCCTCAGGGGATAATTACCCCAGATTGGCAACCATTGTACTGGGTGCTATGTAAGTGTCGAAAATAAACTATAAAGTTGACTTCACGGTAGCCATAACGGCGTCTCATGGTAAACGGAGACAGGAACATATGCGGGAAACTTAATAACAAATTACGCCTACAGCCTTTATAGCATTTTTATTATACCAACATCTTCATCATCAGCTAAATGTGATTTGATAAAAAACTAAGAAACGAGAGTAACATAGCATCGAGGTAATAACAGCGATTGTTATAAATTAGCAGGTGGCCGTTCGGGAAAGGAAACGTGGTAAGCTGTAAAACGAAACATCCCCGCTAACGTCTCATATGATCTAGGGAAGTCAAGGGAAATCTGGGTCGGCTGGACAAGCTAGGAGTACGCCGACCCTCTCAAATACGAAGCATTTGGCTTAAACTCAGAGCCACAGCACTCGGTAATGAAGTAGGAGTGGGAAAGGAAGCTTTTCCTTTGAACTGGCGGATAGGAATCAAAAGCAAGCAGAACTGAAATAAATCATTCATAACAAGATTATAGCTCAGATAACCCTTAATTTCTGTTTATACAGACAGGTGAGGCTTTAACCGTCTAATTAGTTTGCGATAAATGACCTTTAGAACTGAATTATTGGAAAGACTGCAGCCACGTTTATACACAGGCAGGCGTTTGGATTTTATTTTGCTGAAATCTGACCGATTCTTTTAGTGTCCCTTTTAATTATCGAAATCGACAGGTGGCTCAGTTCAATGCCGTTATAACATTTGCGTCGAAATACACTTAGTCGCTGAGTATGGTGCTACTATGACGAGATGTAATTTCAGGTAATTTCGTGTCTGCTACACGGCAACTTAATTCCAGCAGTTACAATGTGAATTGTATTATGTACTAAACTTTGTGCCGCGAAAACCCGTCTGACGCAAATTGAAGCGGATTTGTCCCCAGTACTTTCGTTTGGCTTCTGGCCATTAGTAGTTTAAATGGAGAAAGTTACTCCGTGTCCTGGCTGTAAAACATTTATTTAACTTTGTGTCTTTTTCATGTAGTGGCTTGCACGGTGCAGCTATTCTCCCTTCGGTAATAAAGAAGAGTTCACTGATGAAATTGGTTGGACTTTTCTCTCAAAAGGCAACACGCGGCTGTAAGTGCTTTCAACTAGAAATATACGTAATGAAAATATGACGCTTTTATTAAGGTATTTTGAATCCGTCTTTGCAACTATCTCACCCCTTCTTCCTCGATTTCTCCATTCTCCATTCCCCTTCTTTGCATTCACTGGTCACTCACCTTTTTTCTCCTTGTCTCTCCTCCTCCCCTCCCCCTCCAACCCACTACTACTCACTATTTAAACCTTCACTTTCAACTTCATCACTACTCCTTAATTTCTCTTAAACATTAAATAAATAATTAGTGATATAATTGAATGACATAACACACATATGATTAACTTCAGAATAAGAGAAAAATTTTAGATCAAAGGAAAAGTAATGGTTAAGTTGGTAACGCCACCACACCAAACACACGGAGACATGTTTACCGAGAAAGACACAAAAAACAGTAATGGTTCTAAACTGCGTTGTGTTACACATTAAAAAAATGCCTAGTTGTGCAAATCAATGTGGTGTTAAAACCAACTTTCTGGGAGGGAACCACAGCTCAGAGACATTACGAACAACAACAACACTCAATAACTGGACTGTTGACCCTGTAGTTTGGTCCCTCTACTCTCCAAACCAACCAACCACTCAGTAACCATTCAAATTATCATAAAAACTATAACAACGGAAAATAAACACTTCATCATTCTTGACTTTTAATTTGTTATAATCTTTATGATAACTTAAATGGTTTTTGAGTATTGTTATTGCTGTTGATAATCTGGTATTAAGCAGAAACCAACAGTGCCAAATGAAGGAATACATCAAAAACATGCGAAGAGACGACCTTTTTCTGATCAGACAGAAATACGGGCAGAAAACAGGACAGAAATACGACAAGTAAAGTAATTTTTTGTAATGAACTGTTTTTCGATCTAGCAAGCTTCCAGATTGTAAATATATTTCATTACAGACAAGTGGTAATGTTTTGTTTCAATAAAAGGTAACAAAAATATGCATTTTATTACAGTTGCAAAGACGGATTTAAAAGAAATTCAATAATAGTAACGATTCTACTCTGATTTCATGCTATTTTTGAATGAATGCAAAATGCATTATAAATCATCCAGGGAATATTTTATCCTTAATAAAATAAATTTGGACTGAGTAAAAAATGAACCAGGTGACAGTGAAAAAACTAGCACAGAACGTTTGAATGCAACTTACTGAAACATCTATTGTAGTAAGAGAGGCGTCTATTATACATTAGATTTCTTTTTCGAACTAAATTATATTTCTCCGGATGCAAGCCAGCATATCAGGGATGTTAGAGTTTAGTGTATCTTCGCCTTCAAAATGATTAAAGTATGTACACTAGCTCAGCAGGAAGAGAGGAAGAGGAGAGGGATAGAGAATTGAATATGTGTTAGCCTTTTGGAGGAAACAGCGCTGAAAACGGCTCTAACTATTTAGGAAAACAACGGATAATCTAAATCTCACAAGTTATACCGATATATGAAACTTTCTTCTTCAGTATGTGACTCCATTCTCATAACTACTGAATCTTCTCGTTTCGTTAACATTTTGTGTAAAACCCTTATGGGAAAGAGAGATAAAAGGTAAATGTGAAATCAAGCATATCCGCATCTGTAATTTAATTATGTGAATTTAAATAATAATGAAGACTTGAAGCTACATTGCAGCCACAATGAAGAAAGTCGTATGGCGTCTGCAGAAATCTGATAATAGCTTAAAAAACTGCCTTAAAAATTGTTCACCATCTGCATATCTGGAATCATGAGTGGGTTGAGATTCAAGAAACTAGGAACTGATAAGTTAAGTTCATAAATCAAACAAAACTTTCCGGTGAAATACAGGCTGATTACAATTAAACTTTCGCTAGTTGAGAGTACTCCTATGAAATAAGAGTGACCGTAGGCCAATGAAACATTGTGGTAGCATTTGAAAGACATGCGGAAGAGAAATAATGGATAAAATACTGACAGAACCACATTTTAGTCTTCACATAAGAGGGTAAAATTTGTTAATTGAGTACTATGTTTACGTTCCTGGTGTGTTGCTCAGTGTGACGTCCATATGCATTCACGAAAGCCAGGAACCGTACTAAATATTGGTCTACTGCTGCCCGAAACTCCTCTTACCAAATACCTCCTTGCTTTCCTCTAGTACTTACTCAACTTACAGATCTATTGCAGTAAGGCCGGCCGTTGAGGCCGAGCGGTTCTAGGCGCTTCAGTCCGGAACCGCGCTGCTGCTACGGTCGCAGGTTCGAATCTTGCCTCGGACATGGATGTGTGTGATGTCCTTAGATTAGTTAGGTTTTCGTAGTTCTATGTCTAGGGGACTGATGACCTCAGATGTTAAGTCCCATAGTGCTTAGAGCCATTTTTTACTCAGGTGGAATATTGGATACCTCCATCACTACACTCATCTTCAACCTCTATACCGTAGGCCCTCGGTAGCTGCGTGGTCAGCGTGACAGAATGTCAATCCTAAGGTCCCGGGTTCGATTCCCGGCTGGGTCGGAGATTTTCTCCGCTCAGGGACTGGGTGTTGTGTTGTCCTAATCATCATCATTTCATCCCGATCGACGCGCCGAAGTGATGTCAAATCGAAAGACTTTCATCAGGCGAAGAGGTCTCCAAATCCAATTGGCTCTGAGCACTATGGGACTTAACTTCTGAGGTCATCAGTCCCCTAGAACTTAGAACTACTTAAACCTAACTAACCTAAGGACATCACACACATCCATGCCCGAGGCAGGATTCGAACCTGCGACCGTAGCGGTCGCGCGGTTCTAGACTGTAGCGTCTAGAACCGCTCGGCTACTCCGGCTGGCGGCGGAATGTCTACCCGACGGGAGGCCCTAGTCACACGACATTATTATTATACCTCTATCGCGCCTTAGTCTCCCGTTGATAAACACTGTCCTTCAGGTAACCGCACAGACCAGAAATCACAAGGGTTCAAATCTGGAGATCTTTGTGGCCACGCACTTTAGAAAGATCTGCCAATGGTTCGGTTATCTTCAAATGTGTTACGGAGTAATCGAGTTATTTCACGGGCAATGTGAGAAGGAGCTCCATCGTGCACCAAAACAGGTGAGTCCAAAGGGTCTCTCTCCCGTCGAGCAGGGATCAAATGTTGGCTAAGCAGATCACAGTAACGTGTGCCGTTCACGCTGCATATTCTTGGTAATTGGGGTCCGAGTGGATCCTAAGTCACCGGTGTGGTGTCACCGCCAGACACCACACTTGCTAGGTGGTAGCCTTTAAATCGGCCGCGGTCCGTTAGTATACGTCGGACCCGCGTGTCGCCACTGTCAGTGATTGCAGACCGAGCGCCGCCACACGGCAGGTCTAGAGAGACTTACTAGCACTCGCCCCAGTTGTACAGCCGACTTTGCTAGCGAAGCTACACTGACCAATACGCTCTCATTTGCCGAGACGATAGTTAGCTTAGCCTTCAGCTACGTCATTTGCTACGACCTAGCAAGGCGCCATTACCAGTTTATATTCAGTGTAATAATGTATAAACAAGAGCGATCTTCTCCAATTGTGGATTAAAGTTAAGTATTCCAAGAACTACGTTCTTTTCTTTATAGGATAATTACTTTACCTTGTTCCAGACCTCACGCCAATCTTCGTGAGCTTAACGCGTGCCTTTCGGCTACCTCCGAGTGGCTTGGCTGTCTTGCTACGCCACTACAACCGGCGCCTAGCGGTAAGTCATGACACTAACGTTACTAACAACGCATATCTTGCAGCACACAGCAGAGCATCATTCCTGTACAGTTGGGTACCCAAAAGGTAAATCGTTTTCCGTCTACACTGGCTCAAGTAGCGAAAGCTTAACTATAGCAGACCTGTCAAATCAAAATAATAACCAAAGTAAAGACAATCTGTTCCAAGGTGCACATCTGTGAAATCAGAATCTGCTGCTGTGTATCACTCAGTACCGTTTAAATGCAGGACATGTATTGTAACATGTTCGGATGCACCTTACGTGCTGTCCATAAAGTGGTCGAGACGATGCTGCGGAAGTCTGTCCCAGTCTTATTAGCCAGCGAGAATCTGAGGTCAATCACTATATGTGGAGGACACTTTCAACGACACACTCTAAGTCTGAACTGATCACAAACATGCTCAGTCCCACAGCAGATTCCGCATGTTTTCAAATCAACTTGGCCAAGAAAAAAAAAATGTGTTCCATTACTTACCGAACGCCTCTCGTGTTATTGGCCCACCTCCCTTCTGAACACGTGCGACTTCATGCCTGAAAAGGGCATTTCTACCTGTTCAGCTCCACACACTCTACGGCGATTATAAGGCGTCAGACAATTTGTGTTTCGTCGGCGAAGAAAGCCTGCCACCACTGATCCAGTTTCAGTTCCAGGAGTTCCTACGTCCACTTTCTCAAAGAGCCGCGGGTGTGCAATATTGCTCGTAATGGACATTTGGAGGCCAAACCGATCGTGTGAAAATGGTTGCGTGCTGTCTGCGAAGACGCAAACCTCAGAACTGCTTACAAAAAGGCAGATCTCTTATACTCACCTCGTGGTACTTAAAAGTCATAATTTGTGGGTAGTTGTCATCAGCCGGTGTTGGTGACCGTGCGAGACCACTATGAGGCAGATGGTCAATGTCGTGTGTCCGCGATTGCCACTTAATGTTGGAATGACGTCTCTGTGGTCTACACCAACTCAGCGGCCAACTTTATGTCCAGATTCTCCTTGATGTAATAATTTACCAACAGCCGTATGTATTGAAATTTATTTTATGAACTTCTTATGTGCTACCAGTTTCGGCATTACATTGATGCCATCTTCAGGCCCCGCACGTCATAGTCGTAAAAACGCTATACACGGAAGGAGCCATATTACTGGATCTGTGAATATATCTACAATACATACGGCTGTTGGTAAATTTTTACATCAAGGAATATATGCCAGCCGTTGTCCCACGGTCCATAACGGATCAACGGAGATTATGTCTATATAGTCAACGGCCTTGCTGCAATGATAACACCGGATTCAGTCAGATCACCGAAGTTAAGTACTGTCGGGCTTGACTAGCATTTGGATGGATGATCGTCTGGGGCTGCCGAGCGCTGTTGGTAAGCGACGTGGGCTGAGCCCTTGTAAAGCCAATTTAGGAGCCACTTGATTGAGAATTAGCGGCTCTGGTCACGAAAACTTACAATGGCCGGGAGAGCTGTGTGCTGACCACATGTCCGTTCGTATCCGCACGCGGTGACGCCTATCGTCTGAGGATGACGTGGCGGTCGGTCAGTACCGTTCGACCTTCCGAGGCCTGTTCGGTCGCAGTTCCGGTGTCGACGCCCTATCTTGCCGGAAAGTGACGCTGCGCTCAGAATGAAGCATGAAACGACCCTTTGCAGCACGATGAGAGACTGAACAGTATTACAAGCCACACTGTCCTTTTTACAATTGGAGACACTGTGCAATCTACCGAACAGCTGACATTTACAATCAGATAAAACAAACTCTTTGAGTCATGAAGGTGGAGCAAACTTTTTTTGTAAGTTTAGTTTCTCAGGGCCAACGGCCTTGCCGCAGTGGTAACACGGGTTCCCGTCAGATCACCGAAGTTCAGCGCTGTCGCGCTGGGCTAGTACTTGGATGGGTGACCACCCGGTATGCCAAGCGCTGTTGGCAAGAAGGGTGCACTAAGCCCTTGTGAGGCAAACTGATGAGCTACTTTATTGAGAAGTAGCGGCTGCGGTCTCGGAAACTGACATACTGCCGGGAGAGCGGTGTGCTGACCACATGCCCCTCCATATCCGCCTCAAGTGTCGCCTGTGGGTTAAGGATGACACGGTGGTCGGTCGGTGCCGTTGGGCCTTCACGGCCTGTTCGGGGGGAGCTTAGTTTAGGTTTTTAGTTTCTCAGGGTATTTTCAGGCATGATACGTGTGTGTGTGTGTGTGTGTGTGTGTGTGTGTGTGTGTGTGTGTGTCTGTATAAGAAAGGAAAGACTCATTACGTTATGATTGAGTGAGACAAAATATTAGAAAATCATCTGGAGATTAATGCCAGTTAGCTTGTTCTGCTATGAAGTATCTTAGTCATCCTATACAACTTGTAGTATCGTTTAATATTAACAATTCTGACTTTTCCTCAGTCCAAGGCAGTGCATCTCTTGGTGGAAACCACAACAGTAATTTCGGCTCTATTTTTGTTAAGTTTCCTCTCTGAAATACACATGCACATATAGCGGATTAAAGACGCATACTGCCGTCGGTGCATTCGTTTACTTGCATAATTTCAAAAGGTAAAGTAGCGGTAACTACATCTAAACCTACACTCCGCACAGCACATGTGGCGAAAGGTTCTTTTGGACTACTGTCGCCGCGCGGGATTAGCCGAGCGGTCGATTGTGATTGACAGTCGGCACTCCACATACTGCCAGGAGTTTCGTTAGCTCATAAAAACGACCTGGTAGCAGTTTTACACCAGTTACACCTGTTCTAAAGCGACCATTGTGTTCTTTTAAATGGGTGACACATTTTTTCCAGGTGAGCTTATATATATATATATATATATATATATATATATATATATATATATATATATATATATATATATATGTGATTGATGATATCTCGTTTCAAAACAGGACGTATCTTGGTCCACATTCATCTGCGATCCCACTCTCTACTGCTCAAAACATTTCTACAAATCATTTACCATGAGACTATAATTACAGCTATTTTTGTCTTCTTGCGGAGGACAAGAATACATTTGCAGCACACTGGTAAATCACTGTCATTGGTTTGACCGATTCCGATGAAATTTTTCGCGATAAGCATACAGTGCAAGATCTAGAAGCAGCCACGCACCATTAGCCCACGAGAAACAGTTACTTAATAGTGTGAGCCGTCTCCATTGTTTTTGCGTCAAAGTAACAGAGATACGAGATGGGAGTGGACTTCACTGTTCTTGTATGTAATATTTGTCATGCGCAAACCAAGACGGACGTCAATATTCTTAGTATGGGTTGTAACGACACAGTTAACTCAAGTCAATAACATGAAATTAAAGACACTTATTTACGACAGGTAGTGCCACAGCATAATTTTCATTCGTGTATTTGTTGATTTCAAATGATAACCCAGTTTGAGGGATTTTGAAGTATGCGCCAGTATTCCGTAAATGTAACAAGTAACACGATGTGTTAGTAACGCAAGGAACTGTTTGTGTACATATTGCCATTTTATGTCTGAGCTATGTATTTGCAGATACATTATTTTTGTGATCAAGTCTTTCAAAAGTTAAATAAAACAAAAAAGTAGAATGTGTAATAAAAAAAATGTGAAAACATTTTAGTGTGTCTGCGTGAGAACTGAACTTATTGGGCAGAGACTTTATTTATCGGAGCAGCATGTAGGCTAATGGTCTGTGGAAGTTACTCTTAGGTCGCCGTTGTTGTGTGTGTTCTGAGTGCAGCTGTGTGAGTTTGTGATGATCAAGAAAAAGCATGTGGCAAAACACGGTTACTCCGGCTGTATATGGGAATGCCAGAAATAATTATTATAACATTGCAACGGAAACAATAAAAGAGAATATGGAAGTTGTTCATCTGCCACTGAAGCATGAGGTCTACAGTAACAGTCCAGCTATGTCCTATTTGTCCGTAAAGTACAGTTTCTCGACAACTCTTTTCGCTTTCGTTCTGCAATTCAAGAATTAAATACCGTGAAGACGACTTGTTTCTTTTATTAACTGTTATGACAACCCATTATCCTAAAATATTTTGGCACTAAAGTAAGAAGTTTTTCCGAACATACTGTTCAGCCATTTAATTAAACGGCTTTATTAGGTACACAGTACTATATGTATAAATATTTGTCTTGATGAGTTCATGATTAGTAATACAGGTTGCCTGTATGATTGTGAGAGTGATTACGACGCTAGGTTACTACGCGATTCAGTCCTACATTATTTGCAAACCCACGTCTACCTTCCAATATCCCAAATGTTTTCTTTCTTTCTAATTTTAAATTATCAGTACATGCTCGCAAAAGTGATACGTTATTTCCGTGTGTGCTTGAAATTTTTGTTACGACACGGCGTTGGATAGCCTGCTGCATTTGATGTTATATTTTTAATAAAACGCGTTAATTAAATAGAAAATCCTGACAGCCGCGTTACGGGATGCTGCATTTCCAGAGTGGGGAGCAATATTTATTAACTGGGCAAGTTAATTGAGAACTGTGTATAAATAGATTTAATGCCAAATTTTGGCGATAGTTATCAGAAAATTTCTTTACTACATCATTACATCTATAGATTTTGTATACAGTTTTCCAAGGAATTTTGTACGTTACGGAACGACATAAATCCCAGCCAAAGTATTTAGGGTTAAAGTTATGTTTAAACTTTCCTTACTAAAACTGTTGACCTGCTGGTCCACTGTTCGTGTGGAAAATACATACTTCGATCTCAGACTTACACAACGCAAACAGTTATTGTGTTAGAAGCGATTTTTATTAAAAACGAAATCAACAAACTATAATTATCAAAGTTTGACGTTGCTGCTTACTAAATATACTTTTTTCTGTTTGAAGAAAAAAAGATCAAAATAGGTAACATATTATGACAAACAATGTTTTATCCCTTGGGATACAACAGAACATATTGGGATAGACTGACAGGTCGTCTGTAATTATTGTCCGTACACTCAAGAGCAATCTAATAACATGTAGCTTCTACCGGTATTGGAGAGCGGAAACTCCATTTTCCACGGCGAACAGAATAGTTCACCGTATCAAATGTATGAGATCTCATCAGACCATGCCCAGACACGAGATATCAATTCATTTGACTGTGGTCAGCCACACAGGTACTACATGTCCGAGATGGTTTAACTTTTCCATGTGTCACCGTGTCACACATGACAGTGTTTACTTCGATTCGAGGAAAAACACGACCACCAGAGTCAACTACGTGACCAACAAGGCACTGATGACAGGAATCATCGTGTAGCATAACGGACTGTAGAAGTGGGTAAGTCCGCAGCTCGTGGTCGTGCGGTAGCGTTCTCGCTTCCCACGCCCGGGTTCCCGGGTTCGGTTACCGGCGGGGTCAGGGATTTTCTCTGCCTCGTGATGACTGGGTGTTGTGTGATGTCCTTAGGTTAGTTAGGTTTAAGTAGTTCTAAGTTCTAGGGGACTGATGACCATATATGTTAAGTCTCATAGTGCTCAGAGCCATTTGAACCTTATGCCCGCATCTCGTGGTCGTGCGGTAGCGTTCTCGCTTCCCACGCCCGGGTTCCCGGGTTCGGTTACCGGCGGGGTCAGGGATTTTCTCTGCCTCGTGATGACTGGGTGTTGTGTGATGTCCTTAGGTTAGTTAGGTTTAAGTAGTTCTAAGTTCTAGGGGACTGATGACCATAGATGTTAAGTCCCATAGTGCTCAGAGCCATTTGATTTTTGAGCCATTTGAACCATTTTTTGAAGTGGGTAGATGGGATGATGTCTAATACTATACTCCTCCATTCAGTACTAGGCAACAGCAGTCGGTTTGTTGCCATACCAGTCAGAATCATCTTCGACGAGGAAAAATCATTAATTTTTAACCCCTTCCCTATCATTCAGTTAGACGAAATCCGTGCCCTAGCGATTGGGAAAGGTACGTGCGAAACTGTCCATCATGATGTGCGAGACGATCGCAATGCAAGCCGACATGGAGATATCTGTTATGTCACTACGCGTTTATTTGTTTTGCGTGACACTGCTCTTGTAGAAGTTAACACTAATTTAATGCTTGTTCCTTTTACGTATATTATTGTAAAATTATATTTCGAACAATACTTCAAAACATAAATACAAAATATTACACGGAAACAACACTTTGAAAAGGAAGAAGGAAGGAAGATTTGATTTAACGTCACTTCAACATCGAGGCCACCAGAGACTGGGGAGGGAATCGGACGTGCCCTTTCAAAGAAATCATCCCAACATTTGCCTGGAGCGATTTAGCGAAATCACGGAAAACTTAAATCTGGATGACTGGACGTGGGTTTGAACCGTCATGCTCCCGAATGCGAGTCCAGCTTGATAAGAACTTCGCCTCCTCGCTCGGTGTAAGTAACACTTCAATAGTATTTATAAACTTCGTGGGCGTCTTCAGGTCTGCGTCTTCAGAAGGAAAGTAAACGTCATCAACAAAGAATATAATTACAAGAATAAATACTTCCCTTGAAAGAATTTCTAATAAGAGAATAACTGTAACACCAAAAATTAACAGTGCTGCACGGCATGGTACTTTTGAAAGCATTATGGTGGATGTAACGCCACTTTACACTTACAAGGGAACCTCCCCATCGCACCCCCCTCAGATTTAGTTATAAGTTGGCACAGTGGATACGCCTTGAAAAACTGAACACAGATCAATCGAGAAAACAGGAAGAAGTTGTGTGGAACTATGAAAAAAATTAGTAAAATATACAAACTGAGTAGTCCATGCGATGATAGGCAACATCAAGGACTATGGGAGTCAAGGAGCGCCGTGGTCCCGTGGTTAGCGAGAGCAGCTACCGAACGAAAGGTCGTAGGTTCAAGTCTTCCCTCGAGTGAAAAGTTTAATTTTTTATTTTCAGTTTATGTGACAAACTCTTATGTTTTCATCACTTTTTTCGGAGTGATTATCACACCCAAAAGAAAACCTAAATCGGGCAAGGTAGAAAAATCTCTTTGCCCATTCGCTAAGTGTACAAGTTAGGTGGGTCGACAACATATTCCTGTCATGTGACGCACATGCCGTCATCAGTGTCGTATAGAATATATCAGATGTCTTTTTCTGTGGAGTAATCGGTTGACCTATGACCTTGCGATCGAATGTTTTCGGTTCCCATTGGAGAGGCACGTCCTTTCGTCTACTAATCCCACGGTTTTGCGGTGCAGTCGCAAAACACAGACACTAAACATATCACAGTGAACAGAGACATCAATGAACGAAGGGACAGATCATAACTTTGCGAAAATAAAGAAAGTAAAATTTTCAGTCGAGGGAAGACTTGAACCAAGGACCTCTCGTTTCGCAGCTACTCACGTTAACCACGGGACCACGGCGCTCCTCAGTTCGCATTTTCCTTGATGTTGCTTATCTTTCTCATGGACTACTCAGTTTGTATATTTTACTAATTTTTTCATAGTTCCACACAACTTCTTCCTGCTTTCTCGATTGATCTGTGTTCAGTTTTTCAAGGCCTACCCACTGTGCCAACTTATAACTAAATCTGAGGGGGTGCGATGGGGAGGTTCCCTTGTTAGTACATTCCCACGTCGTTTCACTTCGTGTTTTGTTTTACGCAGACGTTGTATATTCTAGTTGGTTTTCGTTTTAGGCATCGGATCGTTGTCTTGGAAATGGACCCAGTGTTGGATTTGGCGTCGAGTAAGTGTTTGAACTAGTGATTGTTTTTCACGCTCTTCGTAGTTCGGCAACTGGACATTGCTTTAACGTTACCTCTGCTATATTCAATCAATGACAACTAAGGTTTCCTTTCGCTGACAGTGTATTAATTTTCGGATTATGTACGCATTGAATAGAGACATGTCCGAAACAAAAAAAAATGTTTGGCCCAACTTTCGTTCCCATGAGGCTGACTCGTGATGTTTACGTTTGATCCGCATTTGCTTCCACGAGTCACACTCATCGAATTATGGCAAGGGGTTAATTATCACCATCAAAAAAGAAGTTTGCGTAAAAAAGTTTTTGTTTGCTTCACGGTGCATGTCTGCAGTCCTGTTGCACACTGAGTACCGTAGCACGCCAAATAAAAATGGCGCAGCCCAGTGGGAAAAGTGTAATATCGTACAGTAAGTTGTTTTCTGGACACGAAGAGGAAAAACAGTGGAAGAGTCTCTGCTGACTTCGTGGAAATGTTCAAAAAATTACACATTACATGACAGTGCTCAGATGACACAGACGCTCCCAATGTGGTCAAATAAGGCTGAATGACGAACAACGAAGTGACAGAAAAAAATTTGTGTGAATTTCTAAGGGACCAAACTGTTGAGGTCATCGGTCCTTAGACCTACACACTACTTTAATTAACTTAAAGTAACTAATGCTAAATACAACACACACACACACACACACACACACACACACACACACACACACACACACACACACACACACACACACCCATGCCCGAAAGAGGACTCGAACCTCTGGCGGCAGGGGCCGTGCAATCCGTGACATGGCACCTCAAAACGCGCGGCCACTCCGAGCGGCAAAGTGACAGACAATCTCTCTGGGAATAAAGGGGAGTCACGAGAGAAGTGGAGGCTCTCGTGCTCAAAGGTCAATGTGTAACAATCGAGTGGAGAGAAGAAAAAATGAAAAATCAGGCACGGATCAATTTTCATAACCTTCCATCACATTTCGATCATGACAAATGTCACCTCTCGCCTCGACACATATTCGAACTGTAGGATAAACAGAGCTGAGCCCTGCATCGTCGGCCACACCTGTGTCTGGCCCATCATCTGCGCCCTGCGGGTTGCCGCTCCGTAACCTGCAGGCGCTCCTCCTGCGTCTTGCCAGTACTACCCGACCATGACGTATTGTACTCGGCTTCCCGTGGCCGTTACTGGAAACATGTGATGACTTTACAGTAAACAAGTACAGTAGTCACTAGGAAAAACGCATTGCACTGTGGTCTCAAGGCAGCTGTGCGTACACTATCAAGTGATTCAGCATGAGCCGGCAGGAGTGGCCGTGCGGTTCTGGGCGCTACAGTCTGGAGCCGAGCGACCGCTACGGTCGCGGGTTCGAATCCTGCCTCGGGCATGGATGTGTGTGATGTCCTTAGGTTAGTTAGGTTTAATTAGTTCTAAGTTCTAAGCGACTGATGACCTCAGAAGTTAAGTCACATAGTTCTCAGAGCCATTGAACCATTGATTCAGCATGTCCTTGTGAAATACGACGATAAAAACTCCCGATAGAATGACCGAGGCGCCATGACTCTCAAGTGTACTAATATTGTGATCGACTAAAACTTGATGTTTTTCTATTCGTTTCTGATCGTAAACATTCTGTTTGCAAGCTCAACTCTAGCAAACACCAGCAGGGACGACTATAATTATCCATAGGAAGCACACACAGCAACAACTGCTAGCAGGACCTATTCTGTGTCCGCGGGTCATCAAGAGCCCGCCGATATCTCACCACTGGGGTTAAATCTGCGGCGCAACCACCAGTGTCCTTATACACTGATACCGGCGAAAGGGCGTCAAGGGACTTCAAGTCCCGCAACGCACCTTCGCCGTGAGTGATTCAATAAATAAAGAATCAAAAGACCTACCGCAATCTTCACCAGTCCAGTTAGCCCAGTGGTAGTGTATATCAACTAGCATAATAAAGGGTCCAGTTGGAATCAGAGCTCCGATCCAGGCAGCTCGCCACGGTCGCGTACGGCGTCCCATCTGTTGGAGCTACGGCTGACTCTGACCAGGCCGCATCGCTCCACTACGTGGCCAAGAAGCCGTCAGCGCTCTCTCTGGGAACCAGCTATACAGTGTAAGCTGGTGCGAATTTCAGTTCGCCCTTTTCTCATATGATACACTGCGAACTACGGATGAACGGCAACAGGCAGATTCCATATTTCTACACTCAAGCTCATAAATTAAGGATAATTGCAGAATGTGGTGCCACACAACGTGGCACTACACAAAACTGTCGCTAATAGCATAGGCACATAGGGAACACACACGACACAGATCTGTAACGCCACGGTATTGGTGATAAGTTGAGAAAGCCGTCACGAAACATGTGCGTTACAAAACGCCACTGTTTCCTGCGCATGTATCCCGACATATGATCACCATGCACATGTGCGCAGGCCGCACAACGGGTTGGCATACTTTGAATCAGGTTTCGAGCAGCTGCTGGGGTATAGCCTCCCATTCTTGCACCAGTGTCTGTCGTAGCACATGAAGTGTCCTAGGGGGTTTGAAGACGTGCAGCGATACCGTGACCGAGAACATCCCAGACGTGCTCGATGGGGTTTAGGTCTGGAGAACAGGCAGGCCACTCCATTCGCCTGATATCTTCTGTTTCAAGGTACTCTTCCACGATGGCAGCTCGGTGGGGCCGTGCGTTATCATCCATCAGGAGGAAGTTGGGACCCACTGCACCCCTGAAAAGGCGGACATACTGGTGCAAAATGACGTCCCGATACACCTGACCTGTTACACTTCCTCTGTCAAAGACATGCAGGGGTGTAAGTGCACCAATCATTTTCCCACCCCACACCATCAAACCACGACCTCCATACAGAACCCTTTTAAGGACATTAAGGAGTTGGTATCTGGGTCCAGGTTCACGCCAGATGAAAACCCGGCGAGAATCACTGTTTAGACTCTACCTGGACTCGTCCATGAACATAACCTGGGACCACTGTTTCAATGACCAAGTACTGTGTTCTTGACACCAGGCTTTACGTGCTCTCCTGTGGCCAGGGGTCAGTGCAATGCACCTTGCAGGTCTCTGGGCGAATAAACCATGTCTGTTCAGTCGTGTGTAGACTGTGTGTCTGGAGACAACTGTTGTAGTGGCTATGGTAAGGTCCCGAGCAAGGCTACCTGCAGTACTCCGTGGCCGTCTGCGGGCACTGATTGTGAGATATCGGTCTTCATGTGGTGTTGTACACTGTGGATGTATCGTACTGTAGCGCCTGGACACGTTTCATACCTGCTGGAATCATTGCCACAATCTTGAGATCACACTTTGTGGCACACGGAAGGCCAGTGCTACAACCTGCTGTGTTTGACCAGCCTCCAGTCGCCCTAGTATTCTACCCCTCGTAACGTCATCAATATGTGTTCTCTGAGCCATTTTCAACACACAGTCACTATTAGAACGTCTGAAAACGTCTGCACACTTACTCGCTGCACCGTACTGTGACATGCGCCAACACACCTCTGCGTATGTGGACTGCTGCCAGCGCTACCGTGCGACTACCGCAGATCAAGTGCACCGCATGGTCATACCCCGAGGTGATTTGAACCCGCAAACCACCCAGCAGAGTGTTGTTTCACCATGTATCAGCATTATCCTTAATTTATGAGCATGCGTGTAGATTCCCGGAAAGCATTTGACACGGTGCCCCATTGCCTGATCTTAACGAAGGTACAAGCATATGGAATAAGTTTACAGTTACGTGAGTGGTTCGAAGACTTCTTAAGTAATAGAACTTAAAACGGCGGGTGTTCATCAGAGATAAAGGTATCGTCAGGAGTAGCCCGGGGAAGTGTGACAGGACCGCTGTTGTTTTCTATGTACTTAAATGTTTTGGCGGATAGGGTGGGCGGCAGTCTCCGGTTGTTTGCTGATGATGCTGTGGGGCACCGTAAGGTGGCGAGGTTTTTGATTGTAGGAAGATGCAAGACGATTTAGACAAAATTTCTAGTTGGTGTGAGTAATGACAGCTATCTCTAAACGTGGCAAAATGTAAGTTAATGCGAATGAGTATTAAGAACGAACGTGTAAAGTTCGGATATTGTATTACTAGTGTCCTGCTTAACACAGTCAATTTGTTTAAATATCTGGTCGTAACATTGTAAAGCACTATGAAATAGAACGAGCGTATGAGAACTGTGGTACGGGCGGCGTATGGTTTTCTTCTAGTTATTGGGAGAATATTAGGAAACAGGACGGTGATGCGACCTCTTCTTGAGTACTTCTGGAGTCCTTGGGATCCGTACCAGGAAGGACTGAAGGAAGACATAGAAGCAGTCCAGAGGCGGGCTGCTACGTTTGTTACCGGTAGACTCGAACAACACGTAAGTGTTACGGAGATGCTTCGGGAACTGAAATGGGAATCCCTGGAGGGAAGGCGACGATGATTTCGAGAAACAGTATTGAGAAAATTTAGAGAACCGTTATTTGAAGCTAACTGCCAAACGATTCTACGCCCGCATCTCGTGGTCGTGCGGTAGCGTTCTCGCTTCCCACGCCCCGGTTCCCGGGTTCGATTCCCGGCGGGGTCAGGGATTTTCTCTGCCTCGTGATGGCTGGGTGTTGTGTGCTGTCCTTAGGTTAGTTAGGTTTAAGTAGTTTTAAGTTCTAGGGGACTGATGACCATAGATGTTCAGTCCCATAGTGCTCAGAGCCATTTGAATTTGAACGATTCTACTGCCGCGAACACAGATTGCGCGTAAGGACCGCGGGGATAAGATATGAGAAATAGGGCTCATACGGGGCCATATAGGCAGCCGCTTTTCCCTCGCTCTATTTGCGAGTTTTAGTTGTGCAGAAGTATTGAATAGGATTGGGGAGAAGAGACGTTTGTGGCACAACTTGACTAGAAGAAGGGATCGGTTGGTAGGACATGTTCTGAGGCATCAAGGGATCATCAATTTAGTAGTGGAGGGCAGCGTGGAGGGTAAAAATCGTAGACGGAGACCAAGAGATGAATACACTAAGCAGATTCAGAAGGATGTAGGTTGCGGTAGGTACTGGGAGATGAAGAAGCTTGCACAGGATAGAGTAGCATGGAGAGCTGCATCAAACCAGTCTCAGGACTGAAGACCACAACAGCAACAACAGTTGTGCAGGAGTCATTACGTCACGACCTACGTAACGACAGCGTCACGATCAGTGTCATGTAAGACTACTGGTTTTGCAACTTTCAAACTAGATTAAGGCCGGCCACTGTGGTCGAGCGGTTCTAGGCGCTATAGTTTGGAACCGCGCGACCGCTATGGTCGCAGGTTCGAATCCTGCCTCAGGCATGGATGTGTGTGATGTCCTTAGGTTAGTTAGGTTTAAGTAGTTCTGAGTTCTAGGGGACTGATGACCTCAGATGTGCTCAAAGCCATTTGAACTAGAGCAAGAACAATTATTTCTGTTAGTATTATTTTCTGTGGAACTTTCTTTTTCTGTAGCGAGACTCTGGAATCATCAATCATCTGTGTGCAGTACAGACAACAGTCCAACCTACGGACACAGAACAAATATTCCTCCAAACCGAAGCAGCTGCGGAAATGTTACACATGTGTTAGGCCTCTCTGGACGACTTCTTAAGCCACATAATCACCGTAGAGGAATGCTGTTTCACTATGACGTCCGGACAAAGGATCAATGCAAGCATTGGGAACACGTCGATAAAGGTGAAGACCTATCCATTAATGTCCAGGGCGACGCTAAGTGCTTTTTGGGACTGCCGCAGTGAAGCGATTTTGTTGCTAAGGGACAAATAGTCACATGAGCAAACTACAGCCATATCCTGATGATGTTATGACAACTACCCAGGTCAGTATGCGCAGGATGCAGTCACGCGTGTAGCTTCTCTGGGATATCAAATTTTGCCTCATCCCACACCCCAGCATTCTTCTGATATGGCACCCAGTGGCTTCTCCCTCTTTTCTCGAATGAAGAAACCACTATGTGGCAGGCATTTCCAGCACCGCGATGAGGTACTGTCGAAGTGGACCTTACCTATTAAAGAAAAAATGCGGACTTCTAAAAATAATATCTCCACCCTGTTGGAACAATGGTTCGCATTGAAGAGTAAATATCTAGAGAAGGACTTACACCATAACCAAGTTCCATGGTCTCAGCTTAATTTTTTTTCGAGATGCTGATAAAAACTTTATTACTCCTCCCCCCCCCCCAAACACAGCCGGCCGGTGTGGCCGTGCGGCTCTAGGCGCTACAGTCTGGAACCGAGCGACCGCTACGGTCGCAGGTTCGAATCCTGCCTCGGGCATGGATGTGTGTGATGTCCTTAGGTTAGTTAGGTTTAATTAGTTCTAAGTTCTAGGCGACTGATGACCTCAGAAGTTAAATCGCGTAGTGCTCAGAGCCATTTGAACCATTCTTGAACCCAAACACACACGTTGTTGACTGAAAGTCACAGGAAGCAAAGATTATCATGGGCCCTTGTAGGACAGGAAAAACTCGCCTGAACTTATGAGTCGTCCCGAAGTTGGTACATGGTGAAGGCGCTGAAATACACCTCAAACGCACTTACCATCTGAGCAAGGTTATGACGGATGGTGAATGTAACCACGTGTGGCCGATATACAGAAACTTTGAGTCAGATCATTTGTCTTGTATAGAGTACCCTGGAATCGACCTTTGCTTTCAGCTTGAAAACTGAGTAAGAATATTTTTTATTTTGTTTTTCAATGATTTCGTATTGCTTCCAGCTGACATTCTCTTTATTTCATGTGCGAGTCTGCAATTTCGGTCTTAGGCCATTTTCAAGTATTTTATGGATGGTTCTTTAGTAGTATATTATGCTACGTACGTCCTTGCCTCTATGACTACATGTAATGCTCACAAAATAAATTAGAGAGGTATTTCCGATGTTAGGAGCACGTTACTTTCGAGCGCTTTGGAACAACTACTCGAAATTAACGTGATCCTAAAATAGCGAAAAGCCTCTGTAACTTATTATACGAACATTACATGCAATCATAGGAGCAAGGACGTATACAGCATTATGTACTAGTAAGGAATCATCGATAAAATTCCTGAAAATAGCCATTGGCCAAAATTGTACAATTGTATGTGAAATAAAGAGAATCACAGCTAAAAGCATCACGAAAACATTCAAAAAATTCATCGGAGCTACAGACCCTATCTCAATGAAAATTATTGAGTCGGAATGGCTTGAGGAATCCTCCACAGACAGAAGGACCCTTGTGAGTCTCTCCTGTCTCCCTCAGCTCCCTTAAATTCACTCGTATAGGGCAAATGTAAAACGCCATCGAGTGAGACGTGCTCATCTGAGACCCCATGGATCAGGATGGCTCACAAAGGAAGCACATATAAGTACATTAAGTATGGAAACCAGTCAGTTCATGGGTACGACATTAGAGAGACTCACTTTGTAGCATGTCACGGAAATTCAAATACATTCAACGTGTGGCCTTTGGTTACGAAACTTCTGAAGATGCTCGCTTCTGTCGAGTGAAACAGTCAATAAATTAAAGTTGTGGCCGTTCCATAATTTTAATTTCTGACGGTCATTGTTTTCCCTGCAGGTGACGTATGCGCTTGCTGAAGAATAATAAAACTGGAGGATCATGACTCAATACTTTCAAAAAAAAAAAAAAAAAAAAAAAAAAAAAAAAAAAAAAAAGGCAGAAAGGACGATTAGGACGCAACTTCCCGTCGACGACGAGTTCATTAGCTCAGGAAGAGAGGGATAAAGAACACAGTCAGCCGTCATCTTTCCGAAAGGATTACTCCGGCATTCTCCTCTGTATAGTTCGATGCTGACGACCGAAAGCCGTATTAAATCACGAGATGCATTCGCAAACTGCGAATACTGTACCACAACAGCTACACAATTTACTGGAAACATATGAAAATTTGTGTCACACGCGGACTCGAACCCGGGTTTCCCATATGTCGCAAGTGGTCGCGTTACCAAGTTCGGCTGCACGAGCACGCTTCCAACACCGACCAAAATCCCCATACGTCCTAGCATGAGTTTTCCATAGTGCTCGTTCTATTATGTGGTTCTCCCACAAAAGAGACTTCCTCATTTTTCTCTTTAGGTGGCGTCAAATACACTAGTGCATTCTAAGTGAAGAACTCATTTTTCATCTCCAGTGACGATTCATTTCAAAAAACATTTCAGTTTCATTTGGATGAAGCTCCAGTAGTGCTGAGAGATTCTCCTACAATTGTTTTAGGCACCGTTTCGCACATACTTCACAAAAGTTGAGCCTGTTATGGATCATGTCACATACACAACTAAGACTAATGTGCATTTGGTTTTCCACTTCATCGGAAATCACTCGTCGGTTATTTAAACTCAGGTAGTTTGAAACCGTCACAAAAATATACGCTGTCGGAAAAAGATAGTACACCTGGAAAGACGACACAGATTTTGATCTGATGACAGCATATGCCCCATGGGGGATAGTATGTTTCCTACTATGTAATGGTTCCAACGTCGTCCGCCAACGGATATCATAGTGATACAGGTACCAGAGCGCCATCTGTGCCAACCCTTTAATAAAGAATACTGAAAGTCAGAGGGTTCAGTGTGGTGGAAACGTGTGAAGCAAGCAGGCAGCCATGGAGACGCACACTTGCCTCCTACAGCCAACTCAGCGAGTTTGAAAGGCTTGCGATTGGTGAGATGGTCTTTTCGGAGAATTGTCACAGAAGTCGGGCGTGCTGCATCAGTTGCGCAACGATGTTGGTATCAGTAACCACGTGAACATTCTCGCAGCTGTAAACGAGGTTCTGGACGTCCATGCGGCACAAACGCCCGCCAGGATCGTCGTATTGTAAGGGCAGCAGTGGCAGATAGTACAGCTACCAGAGCACAGATAAGAGAGCTTGTGGGCCCAGAAGCGTCATCAAGAACTGTTGCGAAACGGTTATTAGCAGTGGGACTACGGGCACGCTCATCTCTAAAAAAAAAAAAAGGTTCAAATGGCTCTAACAAGGGAACCTCCCCATCGCACCCCCCCTCAGATTTAGTTATAAGTTGGCACAGTGGATAGGCCTTGAAAAACTGAACACAGATCAATCGAGAAAACAGGAAGAAGTTGTGTGGAACTATGAAAAAATAAGCAAAATATACAAACAGAGTAGTCCATGTGCAAGAAAAGCAACATCAAGGATAGATTGAACTCCGGAGCGCCGTGGTCCCGTGGTTAGGTGAGCAACTGCGGAGCGAAAGGTCCTTGGTTCAAGTCCCCCGTCGAGCAAAAAGTTTAATTTTTTATTTTCAGACAATTGTCAAAGTTCAGGCACTCACACATGATCAACTTCACTCTCCAAAATTCCAGGACATGTTCAGATTTGCTTGGACAGAGGCAGGATTTGACGATCTACACACAGAAAAATTTGAAACATATGTTTTGACAGAGCACAGCGGAAAGTGAGCGACTGCGAAACTGTTGGATTCATTTGTTGCAGTTTATGTGACAATCTCTTATGTTTTCATCACTTTTTTGGGAGTAATTATCACATCCACAAGAAAACCTAATCGGGCAACGTAGAAGAATGTTTTTACCCATTCGCCAAGTGTACAAGTTAGGTGGGTCGACAACATATTCCTGTTATGTAACGCACATGCCGTCACCAGTGTCGTATAGAATATATCAGACGTGTTTTCCTGTGGAGGAATCGGTTGACCTATGACCTTGCGATCAAATGTTTTCGGTTCCCATTGGAGAGGCACGTCCTTTCGTCTACTAATCGCACGGTTTTGCGGTGCGGTCGCAAAACACAGACACTAAACTTATTACAGTGAACAGAGACGTCAATGAACGAATGGACAGATCATAACTTTGCCAAAGTAAAGAAAAACTTTTCGCGGGAGGGGAGATTTGAACCATGGACCTCTCATTCTGCAGTTGCTCACGCTAACCCCGGGACCACTGCGCTCCTGAGCTGAGATTATCCTTGATGTTGCATATCTTGGCATGGACTACTCAGTTTGTATATTTTGCTTATTTTTTCATAGTTCCACGCAACTTCTTCCTGTTTTCTCTATTGATCTGTGTTCAGTTTTTCAAGGCCTATCCACTGTGCCAACTTATAACTAAATCTGAGAGGGGTGCGATGGGGAGGTTCCCTTGTAAGCACTATGGGACTTAACTTCTGAGGTCATCGGTCCCCTAGAACTTAGAACTGCTTAAACCTAACTAACCTAAGGACATCACACACATCCATGCCCAAGGCAGGATTCGAGCCTGCGACCTTAGCGGTCGCGCGGTTCCAGACTGTAGCGCCTAGAACCGCTCGGCCACTCTGGCCGGCCACGCTCATCTCCAGCTCGTCTTCCATTCACATCACTGCATCGGCGTGCACAGCTCGACTTGGGCTTTTAGAGGATCACTTGGAAGATGATATAGTGCGCCGTAGTCTTCAGCGATGAAAGCAGATTCTACCTTCACGCAAGTGATGGTAGTTCGCGCTTATTACGTCGACCTGGTGAGCGCTACCTCATAGGGTGCATCCGTCCAACAAACACTGGCCCAACAACAGGCTTTATGGTTTGTGGTGTGATAAGCTACAACTCTCGTTCACCTTAGATGTTTCTGGAGGGGATGCTAACCAGCACTCGGTACGTGCAAAATGTTGTTAGACCCGTTTTTTTGTCGTTCTTGCAACAGTAATGTGATGTTTCTTTTCAGCAGGAAAATCATCGTGCTTTACAAGACGTGCAGCAACTTCAAAATGGCTCTGAGCACTATGGGACTCAACTGCTGTGGTCATCAGTCCCCTAGAACTTAGAACTACTTAAACCTAACTAACCTAAGGACATCACACACATCCATGCCCGAGGCAGGATTCGAACCTGCGACCGTAGCAGTCGCACGGTTCCTGACTGCGCGCCTAGAACCGCGAGACCACCGCGGCCGGCTGCAGCAACTTCCCTGGCCAATGCAACCCGCAAACTTGTTTCCAATCGAGCACGTGGGAATGATGTAACGAAAAGTGACTCGTGCTACTCGTCAACCAACAACTCTTACAGAACTACGTGAACAGGTCGAGCAGGCGTGGAAATACGTACAGTATTCTCCATCTGTACGATAGACTGGATACTAGAGTCAGTGTCTGCATTGCTGCCCACGGAGGCCATACCACATATTAATATTTTTCAACGTGGTTCGATACCTGGTACCTCAGAACCGCTTTTACCGTTGATTTATGAATGTGATGTACTCAGAAAGCGCTGTTGCAGCAATAAGTGTTGAGTGAGCTGGAAACCTTTAAAAAAGTGTACTAATTTTTCGGGAGTGTAGTTATTTCTGTGTTTTGTCTGAAGGCACTGCGACAGTTGTTTTAAAAATATTTTGAAAAGGTATTCGGTAGATATTTTGCACTGTAGCGGCAGAAACACGGTATACCTTTATATTAGGTGGGTAACATCGTTTTTTCAGTTTACATCTCTTTTACGTCATATGAGTCTTACATCGGAAAGGTACTGGAGTGAGTACATAAATAATGCAATTTTAGTACTTGCTTGGTATGGAAGACGTCATCATACTCCATGAGATAACGTATAGACCGCTCAGCGTTCTTGCATTCGCGTTTTGTAACCACGGTTTGAGGACTGTAATTTCAGCACGAGCGAGATTTAAATGTGTCGTTAGTTTTGAGAAGAAATCTGTATATATCGAAACTGTACCTACAAAAATGAGCCGATATTGATTTTCAGCAGTTGAATATGTAAATGCTTACGCAAAACCAAATAAGATGTAACAACAGTGCGGAAAGTAAGACAAAGAATCTCGGATACAAATCCTGTCGAATCCGCGAGACGTTATACATACAAAATAAAGGAAGAGATAATGTACTGCTACGTCAGTGCTTTTTAGGTTACAGATCGCCGTGGGAAGGCGTGAACATATTTGCGGAGACACGAGCTGTGCTTTCAGGTATTGATAGGCTGTTGGCATTCACAGGGGAATTGTGTGCGGCCTCGGGACACCTGCCACCGAGACAGCTCAAAGCCCCGTTAAGCCCCACAGCGCTTCGTGTGGATCGGCCGCGCACACAACATTCTATACCGCGCGTATTTGTCGAAGTAGTAGCTCCTACGTATGTATCGCGTGTAAAGCAGGCTTTAGCGGGAAGTTCGCTCAACGGTGGTCTGTCAGAAATGCTGAGCGTGTCCCAATAGCTTTCTGAACGCAGTATCAGAGCAGAAATATGTGGAAAAATAATGTAATAGTATTTGAAGCATAACAAACAAGGGAGAGTTCCAGAGAAATGCCCATCTTTCTTTGAAACCATTATTTATAATTTTGTGGAAATAACATGTGGTGACATATTCTGTGGTAATGTAGTTTCTACAATGAAATGAAAACCATTAGCTGCTTACAGGCGTTGACATACTTCAACGGGGGACAGATGAAAAGGTGTGCCCCGACCGGGACTCGAACCCTGGATCTCCTGCTTAAATGGCAGACGCTCTAGCCATCTGAGCCATCGAGGACACAGAGGATAGTGCGACTGCATTATATCCATTACTCGCGGCTCGTTGCCGATTCCCGTAAGAGGTCGGGCACTGTTTGTGCATCCGCACCGAAGAAGAAGATGGTCAAGTGGGCGGTGAGCCTGAACTATATACAGGGTGGTCAGAAAATGTGTGAAATGCTTGTAGGGATGTTACAGGGCAGGTTGTACTGAGACATAAATGTTAAGAAAGAAATTCGATACGTTGCGCCGTTTCCGAGTTATTTAGCACTGAAGTTAGCCAATCAGATCGTCGCGCGCGTAAATTCAAGTTCCAGCTAACGAGACAAAGCACTCGTTGGGCAACACCGCCCCTGGCAGGCCGCTTGAATGCCAGCGCGCGACGCCCCGATTGCCTAAATTCTATGCTAAATAACTCGGAATTGGAGCAACGTATCGAATTTCTTTCTTAACATTTATGTCTCAGTACAACCTGCCCTGTAACATCCCTACATGCATTTCACACATTTTCTGGCCACCCTGCATATACTAAGATGGTATCTGTTCTTTCGGACATGTCCGAAAGAACAGATAACATCTTAGTATATAAATGTAGTTTCTCGAATCAGTGTCCATGGTTATTGGCTTCATGGAGGTGAGAGTGATGGGCGGAAGGCAGTAAATCATTAACGACACCTTTATGAGCCTTTTGTAATACTGGAGCAATCTGAGAAGCTCTCGCCTTATTAAAGTTCCTCTAAATATCCATCTGCTGGCACAGACATCAATGGGGGGGGGGGGGGGTCCCCTATCATGCTTCTTACTCCACTGCACAACGATTCTGGCCTTGTGTGGCGCAGAGGTGTCCTGCTGGAAGATGTCATCACCATCAGAGAGGACTTTAATCATGAAGGGACACAGGTGGTCCGCAGTAATGTTCATGTAGTTAACTGCTGCCATGGTGTCTTCGAGCACTACCGTAGGTCCCATAGAAGCCTAACTCGATGCACCCCATAGCATAATTCTGCTCTCACCGGCCTGCATCTGTGGCGCGGTGGAAGTTTCGAGCACCCATTCGCCTGTATCACGGCGTTTAAGGACCCAGTCATCGACCTGGTGTAACGAGAAATGCGATTCATTCGACAGGCGACTCGTTTCTATTAATCCACGGTGAAAACTCAGTGATGCTGTGCCCACTGCAATCACGATGTCGTCGCGTCAACACAGGGTCCCGTAAGGGTTGTGTGATGTGGACCCCGAAGTCAACAATGAACTTGAGTTCCAAAACTCTTGTGCCTGCGCAGCGTTCTACTCTGTCGTCAGCTCTGCCAGAGATCGTTGCCTATCCTGAATTACACAACGGGGGATCCTCCGACCGCTACGTTTTCTGATGAGACGTGGTCGTCCAATACTACTCACCCTACTCGTTATTTCACCCTCCTTTAATCACTTTCCATAGGTGCTCACGACTGTAGTTAGCCAACGGGCGGCCACCTTCGCCGCTTCAGAGAATCTCGTTGCCAACCGCAGCGCCACAACAATGTGCCCTTTGTCAAAACCTCTTATATCAGTGGATTTACGGATTTGCGGAACGAATCTTCGCTATAATGACGGTCCAATCCTATCTTTTCTGTGCACATTCTATCGCTACTGCTTCACGTGCCCACTACACAATTAGATGGCATTCCGCCTCGCGGCGGGCAGTGGTCATAATGTTTCGTCTCTTCAGTGTACGATTCCATCTTCAATTTTCAGACCCCAAAATACACGATTCTTTGATGCGACAGGATGTATCCTACCAATCGATTTCCTCTTTTAGTCAATTTATGCCAAATATTTCGTTTTTCCCCATTTCGTTTCAGTATTTCCTCATGACTTATTTATTCTACCCTTCTAATCTTCAGCATTCTTCTGTAGCACCATATCTGCAAAGCTTTTACTTTCTCCATGTCGGAGCTGCTTATCACCCCCTTTTCACTTTCGTACAGTACTCCAGTAAAGACTTCCTAACACTTAAATTAATGTTAGATGTTAAAACATACCTATTTTTCAGTAAAGCTTTACGTCCAACTGCCAGTCTACATTTTATATTATCCCTACTTTGACTATCGTCAGTTACTTTCCTGCCTAAATAGTAAAACATCTTCTGATTTCAGTGCCTCATTTCCAAATCTTATTTTATTAGCATACAATGACTGAATTCGTCTGTATTCCATTACCCTCACTTTACTTTCATTGTTGTCCATCTTAGAATCTCTTTTCTAAACACTATCCACGTCGCGCAACTGCTCTCACAAATCGTTTCCCTTTACTGAGAGAATAATAATGTCATCGGCTAACATCGAAATTTTTATTTCTTCTCCCTGAACTTGAACCCTCTTACCAAATACCTCCTTGCTTTCCTTTAGTTCTTGCTCAACTTACAGATCTGTTGTAGTAAGACTCTCCGTGTACAGTTCACAAGTTGTGGCGAGGTAGGGAAACTAGCTGGCTATATTATCCCGCTGCTGGGACTGGAATACTGCTGAAACAGGATGGTACAAAACACTAAAGCTGAATTCTTTTATCTTGGCGGCTCGCGCATGCCCGCCCAGACGCGGGAGATTGCTGCGTTGCCAGTTGCACACGACGCACGCGCCAAGAGAAACAGCGCCATAGTACAGTATAGTTCGCAAGCTTACGTTTAGGGGGGAGCGCGCAGTTTATGAAGTAAAGCCACCACGGCCGCATTAACCCTTTCGTTGCTACAGAGACGTGCTCCCCGCCTTCCGCGCTGTGCGCGATTTTGTCACTGCACTGCTCGCCTGTGCTGACACATGGTGTTTCCGACTGCTTTGACACACGTATCATTCGATTTCACAACAACTATTTGGCCCAGCAAATTAGATTTTTACACATCTTCTTGACTGATACCTTCCCCCCACTTCCTTTGACTGACTGAAGTGCTTTAAAATAAAGCCAAACTTGCCCGGTGTAAATAAAACTTTTATTACAGTCGCGAAAGACGGAATATTTCTCAATATTACATACGACACCTATGTTGTACTTAAATTAAATGAGATATTGTTATACAGTAAATTTTATATGAAATTTAGGTACCTTGTCCACATTTCATTCTCAACATTGTGGCAACTAAAATCGACCATACGTAAAGTATACGTTATGGACTTTTACCTCTGCAAACTCTTCAAAATTTCGTGCAATGGTTTACTACATTTAATGCTGCACAATAACTGGGTTGAACATCGAAACAAAATTAAGTCATTTATGGGGGGAAGGTATCAGTCAAGAACATGTGTAAAAATCTAATTTTTGGGCCAAATAGTTTTTGTGAAATCGAATGGTAAGTGTGTCAAAGCAGTGGAAACACCATGTGTCTGCACAGGCGAGCAGTGCAGTGATGACAAAATCGCGCACAGCGCGGAATTCGGGGAGCACGTGACTGCAGCAGCGAAAGGGTTAATGAAGAGACAAAGCACTAGAAATTTCAAAAAACTGCATTCAAACGAATAAAATTCGTGAAGTAAGACACTTCGATATTGTTTTAAAATAAAAAAAAATATTCAGCATCGCACAAGGTTTGAACTCGTTACCTATCGCTTTCTAATCCAACGCCTTAACCATTATGCTAACGCAGCTCGTCCTGCAATATTTCTCCATAAGAACTGTAACACGTCACGCAAAATTCTGACAAACACTGTTGGTATGCCTATAAATTACTCGCACTTCGTCGAAGTACAATAGGAAATAAACAATTACCGCTGTTCTTTATTGTGAAAAAGCGGTTCGTGAAATTGATACAAACACCTTTCCTTGCTATCGCCTGAATTAAGAGTCTTATTGCTTGTTTGGTTTAATTAATTAATAGAAAATGAAGCAATTGGCATAAAGAATGTTTTTTCCAAACTTTCAAAAAACAAAGTCTGCTATCAAGACATTGCTTTTGTTCTATTACTTTATTTATGACTGAACGTTTCTAAAACTGAAGACACTCGTCCGTGCTCTGTACTACAGTCGAGATCTGGCAACGTCGTTCTCTGTTCATTGGCTGACTGTATGTTCTGACGTCAGATGCGCAGAACGAACCTAAACTCGGCCGCCAAGATATATGACTCGCACTTTAGTCTGTCACACTGACGGGCTAAACTTCCTCATGCTGCACTACCTTGGTACCCAACGTCACAGAATTTGGGGCACTGTCACAATCAAGTTGGGCAGAGCCACTATAAATACTCAGACCACAGCAGCATCTTGTCTTAAACTACTAACGTCGGTGAGACTTCCACTGATGAGCCAAAACATTATGACCACCCGCTTAATAGCTCGTTTATCATTCTTCGGAACGAAATTCATCACTGATTTTGCGCACCTGGGCTACCACAGTTTGTTGGTGGGTTTGTGGAGGTAAATGGCATTACATGTCTACGCACAGGTCATGTAATTCGCGTAAATAACGGGCTGCTGATTTGCGTACGGGATGATGGTGCCTGATAGCGACCCAGACTGATTCCATACGATTTACTTCAGACGAATTTGGTCGCGAAGACATCAACGTGATTTCACCATAATTATCCTCAACCTTTGTAGAACGGTTGATTGGTTGAGGTGGAGTCCGTATGCCTCTATATTGAAGCGAATTGTGGAAGGTCGGCCTGTTACCGTTAATGTTAAAAATAAACCTGGCATGACCATTAAGCATAGTGGACTTGTCATATTTGTTTCAAATGACTTTAATGTAGGTGATGAGGCTTTGATATCTAGACTGCATGTCGTACATGCGGATTGTCATATTATCCATTGTCGTAATGTTAAGGATGAGGTGGCGTCGGACACGTCGGACTGTGAGGCCGAGGAAGACGTGGTATTCCTATCGTCGGATGAAGATGAGGAGGAGACTTCGCCGTGCACGTCCGAGGCGATGGATAGGCCGACGGAACACTTTGACTAGACCGTATTTCGGCCGTATGTGCAAGTGGCGAACAGAGTATACACAATCAGATGGAGTGCGGTTCGAATACGGCAAGATGGGGGCAACCGAAAAATACGATGAGAATGCACAGAACTTTACAACACTAAGACACTATGACATAGCAGATGAATTTAAGTTTTTCTGTAATAAATATGATGCTGTAATTATTAACAAGATCGTGACGTATGTTTATAGAATTAATGTACGGGTTGAGCGACTAACACTAGATGATAGAGCAAATAAAAAAATCTTTGAAGACCAAGGTGTACTGGAAAAGATACGTATAGCGTGTAGTAATAAATTGGGACCATTTAGTCTTAAGCCGGAACGTTCTTCTGGCGTTCCATGGAGAAAATATTCCAGAGACACAGACAATTAATCTCCTGAAAGATGACACAGCCGTCGGGGAAGACATCAAGCACGAAGAGATGCAGGTGGTTCACACCTATCAGCTTTTCTTCGATTACTACCACAGGTCCCATACAAGCGCAGAAGAATGTCTCCCATAGCATAATACTGCTCCCACCTGCCTGCGTCCGTGGCGCGCTGCCAGTTTCGAGCCGTCGTTCGCCCCGATGACGGCATTTATGGAGACGACCAGCGACGTAGTGTAGCAAAAGTGTTATTCACCCAAAGAGCCGACTCGTTTCCATTGATCGACGGTCGAGTCCAGATGGTCCCTTGCCCATTTAAATCTTAACTGACGATGTCGTTGGGTCGACATGTGAACACGTAGGTGTGGTCTGCTACGGAGCGCCGTGTTCAATAATGTACTACGGACGGTGTGCTACGAAACACTTGCGCCGACATGTGAACACATAGGTGTGATCTGCTGCGGAGCTCCGTGTTCAATAATGTACTACGAACGGTGTGCTACGAAACACTTGCGCATGTACCAGCATTGTGCTCTGTCGGCAGAGATGCAACAGGTCTAAACACTATCCTCGTCGCCCAACTGCTCTTCCAAGTCCTTTCCCGTTACTGAGAGAATAATAATGTCATCGGCTAACATCAAAATTTTTATTTCTTCTCCCTGAACTTGAATCGTCTTACCAAATACCTCCTTTCTTTCCTTTAGTACTTGCTCAACCTAAAGAACTGTTGCAGTAAGACCCTCCGTGTAGACTTCACAACTCGTGGAGAGGTAGGGAAACTAGCTGTCTGTATTATCCCGCTGCCGGAACTGGAATACTACTGAAACAGGATGGTACAAAACACCAGTCTGTCGCACTGGTGTGGTAAACTTCATGTTGCACAAGCTTGGTACCCAACGTCACAACGAATCTGACTTTACGGAGCAGACATGCCTCCGAACCCCACGTTGCGTGAAGAGTCGTGGACGTCCAACCATTTAGCACCTACTGGTAGTTTCACTGTCCTACCTCTTTCCGTAGGTGCTCACGGCAGTAGAACGTGAACATTCGACTAGCTTCGACGTTTTCTAGATACTCGTTCACGGGATCCACATAATAATACTCTGCCCTTTGTCAAGTCCGTTATATCAATGGATTTCCCTATTGGCAGCCCATATCTTCGCTAGGGTGATCCCCCATTAGTGTCTGCTCGGCATAAGTATTTTTATTACCCCGTCACGTTCCCGCAAAGCCACCAGGAGGCATCCAACGTCGTAGTGCGAAGTGGTCATAATGTTTTGCCTTATCAGTGCACTCGACGAACGCATGTTGGCCCAGTCTGGTCCGTCTCTTGTGCATATCCTTTAAATCGATCCCAAAGAATTTCAGGACATATGTTCACAACAGGCCGGCCGGTGTGGCCGTGCGGTTCTAGGCGCTTCAGTTTGGCACCGCGAGACCGCTACGGTCGCAGGTTCGAATCCTGCCTCGGGCATGGATGTGTGTGATGTCCGTAGGTTAGTTAGGTTTAAGTAGTTCTAAGTTCTAGGGGACTGATGACCTCAGATGTTAAGTCCCATAGTGCTCAGAGCCATTTGAACCATTTTTTCACAACAGAATATGTTTTTCATTGCATACAAGAAGCCATCGATTCATTCGAAAAGTATTGTCTTTGTAAACACCACAAACTAACAGCCAGAAGAATCTAAACAGGTACATTTTATGGATACGTTAAGAACCGTTCACGGAACCTTGTCGGTAAAACGACGAATATTGGCCATAAAATACACGGTGAATATCAGTCGTAAAACGGGAAAGAAGGTATCGTAGCGTTGCAAACACCATACTTCCTGATGGCGCAAAGGGCAATTCAGTTTGACGAGAGGCGTCGAGCTACACTCCTGGAAATGGAAAAAAGAACACATTGACACCGGTGTGTCAGACCCACCATACTTGCTCCGGACACTGCGAGAGGGCTGTACAAGCAATGATCACACGCACGGCACAGCGGACACACCAGGAACCGCGGTGTTGGCCGTCGAATGGCGCTAGCTGCGCAGCATTTGTGCACCGCCGCCGTCAGTGTCAGCCAGTTTGCCGTGGCATACGGAGCTCCATCGCAGTCTTTAACACTGGTAGCATGCCGCGACAGCGTGGACGTGAACCGTATGTGCAGTTGACGGACTTTGAGCGAGGGCGTATAGTGGGCATGCGGGAGGCCGGGTGGACGTACCGCCGAATTGCTCAACACGTGGGGCGTGAGGTCTCCACAGTACATCGATGTTGTCGCCAGTGGTCGGCGGAAGGTGCACGTGCCCGTCGACCTGGGACCGGACCGCAGCGACGCACGGATGCACGCCAAGACCGTAGGATCCTACGCAGTGCCGTAGGGGACCGCACCGCCACTTCCCAGCAAATTAGGGACACTGTTGCTCCTGGGGTATCGGCGAGGACCATTCGCAACCGTCTCCATGAAGCTGGGCTACGGTCCCGCACACCGTTAGGCCGTCTTCCGCTCACGCCCCAACATCGTGCAGCCCGCCTCCAGTGGTGTCGCGACAGGCGTGAATGGAGGGACGAATGGAGACGTGTCGTCTTCAGCGATGAGAGTCGCTTCTGCCTTGGTGCCAATGATGGTCGTATGCGTGTTTGGCGCCGTGCAGGTGAGCGCCACAATCAGGACTGCATACGACCGAGGCACACAGGGCCAACACCCGGCATCATGGTGTGGGGAGCGATCTCCTACACTGGCCGTACACCACTGGTGATCGTCGAGGGGACACTGAATAGTGCACGGTACATCCAAACCGTCATCGAACCCATCGTTCTACCATTCCTAGACCGGCAAGGGAACTTGCTGTTCCAACAGGACAATGCACGTCCGCATGTATCCCGTGCCACCCAACGTGCTCTAGAAGGTGTAAGTCAACTACCCTGGCCAGCAAGATCTCCGGATCTGTCCCCCATTGAGCATGTTTGGGACTGGATGAAGCGTCGTCTCACGCGGTCTGCACGTCCAGCACGAGCGCTGGTCCAACTGAGGCGCCAGGTGGAAATGGCATGGCAAGCCGTTCCACAGGACTACATCCAGCATCTCTACGATCGTCTCCATGGGAGAATAGCAGCCTGCATTGCTGCGAAAGGTGGATATACACTGTACTAGTGCCGACATTGTGCATGCTCTGTTGCCTGTGTCTATGTGCCTGTGGTTCTGTCAGTGTGATCATGTGATGTATCTGACCCCAGGAATGTGTCAATAAAGTTTCCCCTTCCTGGGACTATGAATTTACGGTGTTCTTATTTCAATTTCCAGGAGTGTATATTCCGTTCATCATAAGAATATACCTCATGTAGACATTACACCTTGTATTCTTCAGCATTCGCTGGAACCTCATTGGATTTCGTTTCATGTGGAGCAGAAGCCAATCTGCCTCGAGAACAGTCAAGTACGATAATGAGGATACGTTTTATGCTGTGCGTTACGGTTACATCGGCTCATCGATAATACGGGATAACAGCTTTACCGTCCCACTTACCTTGGAAAGCACTGGCCAGATACCTGGTCCAACTAACCTGCAGTGATGTGAAAAGCTCTAGTAAAGACGTAAAAAGAGACGAGCAGAGAACAATATAGCCTTGAATGTCAAATGGCTCTGAGCACTATGGGACTTAAAAGCTATGGTCATCAGTCCCCTAGAACTTAGAACTACTTAAACCTAACTAACCTAAGGACATCACACAACACCCAGTCATCACGAGGCAGAGAAAATCCCTGACCCTGACGGGAATCGAACCCGGGAACCTGGGCGCGGGAAGCGAGAACGCTACCGCACGCCTTGAATGTCATTGACTTTTTTAACAGAAGGAAATAATGGTAAATCTCAGGCGATACGCTCCTTAGGTGATCTGAAGAAAAACATGCTCCCCGTCGTAGCTAACGTAGTACTGTAATTAAAAACGAGAATGATGAAAATTCCTGACTTTAAGAAGGGTAATTTTTCTGCATGAGCTATGTGCGGCGTATAAGCGCTAGGGTTTCACCATGTAGTTAAATATTGAAGCCACTGAAGGTATTAAAGTCAGTCGTCTGCTCATCTCTGAATATCTCCCATATCTGATTCCGAGGAAAGCGGTACATTTCAATACTGCTACGCTGATAGCGAGGCCATCAACAAAAGAATCCCAAGCCACCAAAAAATCCACATTTGCTCCTCCTCCTCCTCTTTTATGACGTGTTGTTCTGCATTTCGCCATCGCTCGGCAGTGACATGTCACAAAGCTTCGCTCATTAGTTACTGCAAGAGAGGCAGCTTATATGTCTTGTTATTCTCCCGACAAATCCCTTAACTTGGCTCCAGATCAATTCTGTTGGTTCAGATAGCAGTGGTACGGCGACAACTGTAAAAATGCAGATTTGTACAGTGTGCTCGACGCCGTGAAAATCATTTTCCGTGTTTCTATGACGCTTATCACTCTGGCTCGTGTGACACCAAATCAGTCCTATAAAACACTGGGCATTTTCAAAAAAAGAGTATTTGATTTTTCATTTTTCTCCAAAAAAATTTAATTGTGTAATGTTTTCTTAACTTCAAAATCTGTGACAATCTTTTATAATATATCGATAATTAAAAATGCGTATTTGCAACGAAAACCATAATTCTGCGTGTAATATGTAATTAGAAACCAGAAGACGTGCACTTTTCCTGAAAAAATGACGGTTAAGTATGAGTTAATTACCACATACTGATAAATTTCATACTTAAATGATTTATGTATTCAAATGGATCAAAAAAAATTATTGAGGTTCGAAGCACCGCCACCAGCTCGCTCGATTATCAGTCGCCGACGCTACCTATTACGCTAGTCTTATGAATAAACCTACATTCTTTATATTTAGTACATCATGTTTCTCAACAAACATCACAGCTCAGCTTTCTCTGGAATGTTGTAAAAAACATTCAGAACGACTGCATTCCAGCCATTAGCAGTGTTCCGCGCGCATGTTTCACTACGAAGCAGAAAGCAGTGTCATCCATTTTCGCGGTACATACAGGGTGTTTCAAAAATGACCGGTATATTTGAAACGGCAATAAAAACTAAACGAGCAGCGATAGAAATACACCGTTTGTTGCAATATGCTTGGGACAACAGTACATTTTCAGGCAGACAAACTTTCGAAATTTCAGTAGTTACAATTTTCAACAACAGATGGCGCTGCGGTCTGGGAAACTCTATAGTACGATATTTTCCACATATCCACCATGCGTAGCAATAATATGGCGTAGTCTCTGAATGAAATTACCCGAAACCTTTGACAACGTGTCTGGCGGAATGGCTTCACATGCAGATGAGATGTACTGCTTCAGCTGTTCAATTGTTTCTGGATTCTGGCGGTACACCTGGTCTTTCAAGTGTCCCCACAGAAAGAAGTCACAGGGGTTCATGTCTGGCGAATAGGGAGGCCAATCCACGCCGCTCCTGTAGTTTCGGATAGCCCAAAGCAATCACACGATCATCGAAATATTCATTCAGGAAATTAAAGACGTTGGCCGTGCGATATGGCCGGGCACCATCTTGCATAAACCACGAGGTGTTCGCAGTGTCGTCTAAGGCAGTTTGTACCGCCACAAATTCACGAAGAATGTCCAGATAGGGTGATGCAGTAATCGTTTCGGATCTGAAAAATGGGCCAATGATTCCTTTGGAAGACATGGCGGCCCAGACCAGTACTTTTTGAGGATGCAGGGACGATGGGACTGCAACATGGGGCTTTTCGGTTCCCCATATGCGCCAGTTCTGTTTATTGACGAAGCCGTCCAGGTAAAAATAAGCTTCGTCAGTAAACCAAACACTGCCCACATGCATATTGCCGTCATCAATCCTGTGCACTATATCGTTAGCGAATGTCTCTCGTGCAGCAATGGTAGCGGCGCTGAGGGGTTGCCGCGTTTGAATTTTGTATGGATAGAGGTGTAAACTCTGGCGCATGAGACGATACGTGGACGTTGGCGTCATTTGGACCGCAGCTGCAACACGGCGAACGGAAACCCGAGGCCGCTGTTGGATCACCTGCTGCACTAGCTGCGCGTTGCCCTCTGTGGTTGCCGTACGCGGTCGCCCTACCTTTCCAGCACGTTCATCCGTCACGTTCCCAGTCCGTTGAAATTTTTCAAACAAATCCTTTATTGTATCGCTTTTCGGTCCTTTGGTTACATTAAACCTCCGTTGAAAACTTCGTCTTGTTGCAACAACACTGTGTTCTAGGCGGTGGAATTCCAACACCAGAAAAGTCCTCTGTTCTAAGGAATAAACCATGTTGTCTACAGCACACTTGCACGTTGTGAACAGCACACGCTTACAGCAGAAAGACGACGTACAGAATGGCGCAGCCACAGACTGCGTTGTCTTCTATATCTTTCGCATCACTTGCAGCGCCATCTGTTGTTGAAAATTGTAACTACTGTAATTTCGAAAGTTTGTCCGCCTGAAAATGTACTGTTGTCTCAAGCATATTGCAACAAACGGTGTATTTCTATCGCTGCTCGTTTAGTTTTTATTGCCGTTTCAAATATACCGGTCATTTTTGAAACACCCTGTATCAACAGTGAGACAATCGGAGCGCTTGCAGAGATTGTGACTGTACACGAGTTTGAAACATAAATTACGTAGCTGAAGTGTGATTAAGAGTTCGCACGTTAGAGAATGAGATAACATACTTTGTTTAGCACAACAAATTTGTTTTCTGGTTAGTACAACGTAGAGCACAACGCTTTCATGAACGTAGACTACCAAATATACGTCTCGGTTAAAGCCTGTAACAAGCCAATAGTGAAGATGCTTGCCATCTTTACAGAGACAGAGAGAGGAGAGATGTAAACATATGGAGCAGAACGTTTCATATTATCGACACACGCCGGCTGGAGTGGCCGAGCGGTTCTAGGCGCTACAGTCTGGAGCCGCGCGACCGCTACGGTCGCAGGTTCGAATCCTGCCTCGGGCATGGATGTGTGTGATGTCCTTAGGTTAGTTAGGTTTAATTAGTTCTAAGTTCTAGGGGACTGATGACCTCAGAAGTTGAGTTCCATAGTGCTCAGAGCCATTTGAACCATTTATCGACACACATGTATAAATGACAGGTGCCTTCACATTACATAGGAACGAAACGGGCTTCACATTCTAAACTGAGGAAAGATTCGGACTACTGTCTGATAGGGTACATATGCCATTCATTTTTATTTGATAGATACTTAGGAAAGTACAGTATCTTCCGTGATTCGAACAACATGTTCCTAAACTTGTAATTGTGAACTATGAAACATGTCCTATCTTCCGCAGACAAGTATGCGAGCGTGCATCGGTCCTAAGTCGTTCCTGAAAAAAGCCCTGTTGGCTAACAAAGGAAATTCTTTACGAGATAATTTCTCGTATAGGAGCAATACCCAAACTTGGTGGTCAGAATACTTACGAGCTATAGTTTATCATATTATCATACAGTGCTTCAGACCTATTGTACAAGCCCTTTTTCTCAAAAACATCGCAACCGATGTTTTTCGGCTTAAATGCGTTTTACGTACACATTGACTGCTGAGCCTTAGATTGCCTGGAAGATGTAGGAAACTGGAGAGCACCAACTCAGCTTCACAATTTCAAAACAGAACTTTACCGATAAACACATATTTTAAAAGGCACATTTATTTTCAACTTTGTGCCAGTTCGATAATACTGGTGAGTAACTCTTCATGAAGCTGAAGATTTCTACGCAACTTAAGAAAAGGAAAAGAAATTTTGTAAGATAACTTTTAAAATGACAGTGACGCAAACATTTTTCTTCAGTTTTGTACGTTGAATTAACTTTGTCAAAAAAATGGTTGAAATGGAACTGAGCACTATGGGACTTAAAATAGTGGTCATCAGTCCCCTAGAACTTAGAACTACTTAAACCTAACTAACCTAAGGACACCACACCCATCCAAGCCCGAGGCAGGATTCGAACCTGCGACCGTAGCAACAGCGCGGTTCCAGACTAAAGCGGCTAGAACCCCTCGGCTACAATGGCCGGCTAACTTTGTCATTTTAATACTCGAAAAATTATTAGAAAAATAATATACGTTTACTGTGGTTAGTACTTAAAAAGCTTTCATTTTGCTGTAAGCAGCATTGTTCCCGCCTTTGTGCATGAGAGGTCTCGAAGTATCTCTACATCTCAGGAATTTCTGTACTCTTCACAAGGACGCTGTTGATACAATGTGTTAATGACACGGATAAAAAAAAATTAATCGGGGGGACGTTACATGACGCGACCATACCGGCCACATCTCCGTCAGCCGAACGTCCAGTAAAAATTTAAGATGCTTCACGCCACCAAAAGAAAATGTATTGAACATTAATCCTGCTACAACCGCATCCCTGTTGCTAGTGGGACATCTAACAACTCAGCCTGTGCGCGTTGAAGAAATTCATCGCACAGCTCGCTGTTGAAGTGTTTATACACACATCAAAAAAGTTTTCCAAGACCTCGCTTCCGAGAGTTCCGGAACCTGTACAGAAAATCGGAACAGAGATCATAAACGTCGTTTGCGCCCTTTTCATTGCTCATGAAAACCACACGTTGCATGTTGTACTACCATACAGTGAGACCTTCAGAGGTGGTGGTCCAGATTGCTGTACACACCGGTACCTTTAATACCCAGTAGCATGCCCTCTTGCATTGGTGCATGCCTGTATGCGTCGTGACATACCATCCACAAATTCATCAAGGCACTGTTAGTGCAGATTGTCCCACTCCTCAACGGCGATTCGGCGTAGATCCCTGAGAGTGGTTGGTAGGTCACGTCGTCCATAAACAGCCCTTTTCAATCTGTTCCAGGAATCTTCGGTAGGGTTCATGTCTGGAGAACATGCGGGCTACTCTAGTCGAGCGATGTCGTTATCCCGAAGGAAGTCATTCACAAAACGTGCACTATGGTGGCGCGAATTGTCGTCCTTGAAGACGAATGCCTCGCCAGTACGCTGCCGATAAGTTTGCACCATCGGTAGGAGGATGGCATGGACCAAAGTTTTCGTCTACGTACGACGGGTGGACAGTGAAATATACACTACTGGCCATTAAAATTGCTACACCAGGAAGATTACGTGCCACAGACGTGACATTTAACCGTCAGGAAGAAGATACTGTGATATGCAAATAATTAGCTTTTCAGAGCATTCACACAAGGTTGGTGCCGGTGGCGACATGAGGAAAGTTTCCAACCTATTTCTCATACACAAACAGCAGTTGACCGGCGTTGCCTGGTCAGACGTTGTTGTGATGCCTCGTGTAAGGAGGAGAAATGCGTACCATCACGTTTCCGACTTTGATAAAGGTCGGACTGTAGCCTATCGCGATTGCAGATTATCGTATCGCGACATTGCTGCTCGCATTGGACGAGATCCAATGACTGTAAGCAGAATAAGAAATCGGTTGGTTCAGGAGGGTAATACGGAACGCCCTGCTAGATCCCAACGGCCTCGTATCACTGGCAGTCGAGATAACAGGCATCTTATCCGCACGGTTGTAGCGGATCGTGCAGCCTCTCAACGTTGAACCTGGGTGCACGAATGGCAAAACGTCATTTTTTAGGATGAAACCAGGTTCTGTTTACAGCATCATGATAGTCGCATCGGTGTTTGGCGACATCGAGGTGAACGCACATTGGAAGCGTGTATTCGTCATCGCCATACTGACGTATCACCCGGCGTGATGGTATGGGGTGCCACTGGTTACACGTCTCGGTCACCTCTTGTTCGCATTGACGGCACTTTCAACAGTGGACGTTACATTTCAGATGTGTTACGACCCGTGGCTCTACCCTTCATTCGATCCCTGTGAAACCCTACATTTCAGCAGGATAATGCACGACGTCATGTTGCAGGTCCTGTACGGGCCTTTCTGGATGCAGAAAAAGTTCGACTGCTGCCCTGGCCAGCACATTCTCCAGATCTCTCAAAAATTGAAAACGTCTGGTCAATGGTGGCCGAGCAACTGGCTCGTCACAATACGTCAGTCACTACTATTGAAGAATTGTGGTATCGTGTTGAAGCTGCATAGGCAGCTGTACCTGTACACGCCATCCAAGCTCTGTTTGACTCAATGCCCAGGCGTATCAAGGCCGTTATTACGGCCAGATGTGGTTGTTCTGGGTACTGATTTCTCAGGATCTATGCACCCAAATTGCGTGAAAATGTAATCACAAAAAAATGGCTCTGAGAACTATGGGACTTAACATCTATGGTCATCAGTCCCCTAGAACTTAGAACTACTTAAACCTAACTAACCTAAGGACATCACACACATCCATGCCCGAGGCAGGATTCGAACCTGCGACCGTAGCAGTCACGCGGTTCCGGACTGCGCGCCTAGAACCGCGAGACCACCGCGGCCGGCATGTAATCACATGTCAGTTCTAGTATAATATATTTGTCCAATGAATACCCGTTTATAATCTGCATTTCTTCTTGGTGTAGCAATTGTAATGGCCAGTAGTGTATATGTAAAATTCGTAAAATATTTATTGTCCTTAGGAAAGGGTTACTTTTATCATCGCATCACACTTCTGCATTGTAGATTAGAAAGAAAAAAGTAAGAGTCTCGACTTTTATCGATTGAGGTACAGGACCCTAAAGGAAGAGTGATAACTACGAGCTTTGAGGCATATTTATGTTAACACATAGAAATAACCAAGATGCTGCATTCAGGTCATACACATTACCACAGATCAATACGGAGAATTTGGTGTATTACCTGATTAACTGCGTATTACAGCGAAATGACGTTAATGATAATTATACTTTAGGATTTTTTATCTATTTATCAACATTGAAGCTCGATCGCAAAAAGTTGACTTCAGCCTCAAAACACACATTACTGTATTATGTTAGTTGATGCCAAAATTACCGTGTAATAGCAAATGACTTGAAGTTTTAACTCCACAATCGAAAATGGAGCTGAAGGACTGCGTCTAGGGTATGGCGGCCGTGAATACCAACTTTGCATTCCGTCTGAAATTCGTGCAGTTCCCTGTATTCATGTGTTTGACCAATTCACAAGGACTCGCTCTACGTGTCAAAGCTATGGATCACAGCATTGTCTTCTCCCACGACCACCGTTACGCGACTCTGTGTTGTGGCTACGAGGGAATCCCTTAATCCGTCCAGGATGCTGCCAACATCATCCCACACCTTTTTAAATGAAGACCGACCATAGATACACTCCTGGAAATGGAAAAAAGAACACATTGACACCGGTGTGTCAGACCCACCATACTTGCTCCGGACACTGCGAGAGGGCTGTACAAGCAATGATCACACGCACGGCACAGCGGACACACCAGGAACCGCGGTGTTGGCCGTCGAATGGCGCTAGCTGCGCAGCATTTGTGCACCGCCGCCGTCAGTGTCAGCCAGTTTGCCGTGGCATACGGAGCTCCATCGCAGTCTTTAACACTGGTAGCATGCCGCGACAGCGTGGACGTGAACCGTATGTGCAGTTGACGGACTTTGAGCGAGGGCGTATAGTGGGCATGCGGGAGGCCGGGTGGACGTACCGCCGAATTGCTCAACACGTGGGGCGTGAGGTCTCCACAGTACATCGATGTTGTCGCCAGTGGTCGGCGGAAGGTGCACGTGCCCGTCGACCTGGGACCGGACCGCAGCGACGCACGGATGCACGCCAAGACCGTAGGATCCTACGCAGTGCCGTAGGGGACCGCACCGCCACTTCCCAGCAAATTAGGGACACTGTTGCTCCTGGGGTATCGCCGAGGACCATTCGCAACCGTCTCCATGAAGCTGGGCTACGGTCCCGCACACCGTTAGGCCGTCTTCCGCTCACGCCCCAACATCGTGCAGCCCGCCTCCAGTGGTGTCGCGACAGGCGTGAATGGAGGGACGAATGGAGACGTGTCGTCTTCAGCGATGAGAGTCGCTTCTGCCTTGGTGCCAATGATGGTCGTATGCGTGTTTGGCGCCGTGCAGGTGAGCGCCACAATCAGGACCGCATACGACCGAGGCACACAGGGCCAACACCCGGCATCATGGTGTGGGGAGCGATCTCCTACACTGACCGTACACCACTGGTGATCGTCGAGGGGACACTGAATAGTGCACGGTACATCCAAACCGTCATCGAACCCATCGTTCTACCATTCCTAGACCGGCAAGGGAACTTGCTGTTCCAACAGGACAATGCACGTCCGCATGTATCCCGTGCCACCCAACGTGCTCTAGAAGGTGTAAGTCAACTACCCTGGCCAGCAAGATCTCCGGATCTGTCCCCCATTGAGCATGTTTGGGACTGGATGAAGCGTCGTCTCACGCGGTCTGCACGTCTAGCACGAGCGCTGGTCCAACTGAGGCGCCAGGTGGAAATGGCATGGCAAGCCGTTCCACAGGACTACATCCAGCATCTCTACGATCGTCTCCATGGGAGAATAGCAGCCTGCATTGCTGCGAAAGGTGGATATACACTGTACTAGTGCCGACATTGTGCATGCTCTGTGGCCTGTGTCTATGTGCCTGTGGTTCTGTCAGTGTGATCATGTGATGTATCTGACCCCAGGAACGTGTCAATAAAGTTTCCCCGTCCTGGGACAATGAATTCACGGTGTTCTTATTTCAATTTCCAGGAGTGTATTAATATTCCCCCATTAGGAAGTTCACAAAAAATATTTTCTGCAGAAAAAACTTAATATTTTTTGTTAATAAATTTAAAAAAAGTATTTCTTAAAAACTGTAAAATGGATAAAGTATATTTTAGTACAGTTGACTCTATTGGCATCATGTAACATACAGTAAAAATATTAAGGTCCTGCATCAGATAGATTTTTCAGTAATGGGTCCAATACTTGCCTAAATTAACATGGGTTAGATAGGCAACGTGTGGTCCCCTTAAGTTGCAGTCATGTGTCAAAGTTAAAGCTGGGGGAGCAACTGCAAAAAATGGTTGAAATGGCTCTGAGCGCTATGGGACATAACTTCTTTGGTCATCAGTCCCCTAGAACTTAGAACTACTTAAACCTAACTAACCTAAGGACATCACACACACCCATGCCCAAGGCAGGATTCGAACCTGCGACCGTAGCCGTCGCGCGGTTCCAGACTGTAGCGCCTAGAATCGTTCGGCTACTCCGGCCGGCTGCAACTGCATCAGTGGACACTTTCGCGTCCAGAGACTGTCGGCGACGCTGACGTGTTGTCGGTATTGCAGTTCGTAGGTATTCACCGGCTGAGAAGGGGTATGAGTCGGCTCGAATGGTAGTTTTCGTGTAATGTGTTCGCGTGCAGTCATTAGCCTCTCTGTCAGGATTCAACTGCAGTTTGCCTGTTCTGTAGGGCAAATGCTCTGTGCGAGTGCAGAGCGACAAACTGACTCGTTTCTAACAAAACGAAGGCCTCAATCGTGGCCAGCCGACTGGGCTCCTGTCTGGTACGTCGCTTGTATACCATCTAAAATGTAGGACACTACGGTATTATAGATCACTACTCCCCTCTCCTGTTTTTGGGAAACGATCTCAAAGTTCGTGACGCCCTATTGACTCAAATTGGCAATATCGATAGATAACTCTAAATTGAGCGATTTACATCATTTATATGTGGGGTCCGCAAACACGTTTTCCGTAACATCGAGAAAAGAGATTTTTACGACCGCCGCTTTTGCACCATAAGGTTAATGTCTTTCTACGAGAACCACGCTGGCCAAGTAAGAAATAGAACTGTCTGAGGAATGGAGGTTCGATACCCAGATGTATTCTGCATAAGTAGTTTCTTCCGTATCGAAATTACAGAGAATAGAGGTGCAAATGTTTCAAATGGCTCTGAGCCCTATGGGACTTAACATCTGTGGTCATCAGTCCCCTAGAACGTAGAACTACTTAAACCTAACTAACCTAAGGACAGCACAAACATCCATGCCCGAGGCAGGATTCGAACCTGCGACCGTAGCGGTCACGCGGTTCCAGACTGAAGCGCCTAGAACCGCACGGCCACACCGGCCGGCGAGAATAGAGGACTTTAAGGTACAACATTAGTAAGGAAGTTAAAGAAATCTCTCAAGAAACTTCGTTTTAGTTTCATTAGACGACGTCTTTCATTACCTGCTTACCCCGAATCAAAATCCCCAAAAGTTCGCGTAAATGCAGGAGGTGTTAAAATTGCTTTTGAGCAGTTAATTTTGAAATTTTTACTGAAGCTGTTACTGCCGGCATAATAAATACGTAGATAATAGAGCTTTAAGGCCCTCAAATTCTCTGTTTATAGTTCACAATCGTAAAATGGTCATTAAAATTTATGAATGTATGAAACGGATTTCATTGCCATCGTTAATTTCACACTACTTAATGGCGTGTCGGTAAAATACAAATTAGCCATTTCTTTCCCATATATTTGGGAATGTAAACGATTTATGGACTGCATGCATGATTTATTTTCTAGATTGCCTCTCTCGTCTGCGATGATGTAATAGGCGGCAGCTTGATTTGCGTTGCTGACTGTACAGCCTCGTTTATATTTCTCAATGCTCGAGGAATTGTGGAGATGATTTCTTAGACCAGTTCATTGCGATTTCGTTCCTTACACTATGTAATGATCCTTTACTAAGAGAGTAAATGAGCTGTGGAAAGATATAGTAAATAATGCGTAGTCTTGGAGCTGGAATCTAACTTTTCAAACGTTCATTTTTGAGAAACATTCTATTACTGCTTTAATATTGATTTCTTGTCGTTAACAAATGTTGTAAAACTTGAAGAAAATGTTTTCGAGATGATCGACATCGAAGCAGCACTTATAGAATCTCCTAATGTATGTGGGACTGCGTGTCTAAAAATAAATAAATTCAGTGCATAGCCTATTACATTATGAGTTACAGAATAAAGTGATGTAAAAATTTTATAATAAGTATAAATTGCTTGGACGTTTTAGCAATTACTTGGAAGAGTTTGATCACTTAGAGAACCATGTATAGCTTAAAACGCCATGTTACTGATACCTACTGATTTCAACAAAAATTATATCTAATTTAACCAGACAAATGCAAAATATAAAACAAAGGAGCGATAAAGAAAAGAATTTGTGGAGTTCAAAGAGACCAAAAAGAATTCTGAAAACCATTTTATTTTCGGTCGTTTTATCAACATTATTCTTTTTTGGGATTAGACGATGTCTTATGCATACTGCGTTAGGAAGAGCACTCAAAGCGCTGTTTTTAAGTTTATAAAATTGGCTAACGTGTTTTCCACTCTGTATAAAAGTTGATCGCTGCGTTTAGACTATCCGGTTGAATTGCGATTTCTTACACGTCTTGGTATTAGTAGTACACACTTAGTGATTTTGGAAAAATGTGCTCTCGTTTCATTTGAAACCGGTTAAGTTCAAAAATGGTTCAAATGGCTCTGAGCACTATGGGACTTAACTTCTATGGTCATCAGTCCCCTAGAACTTAGAACTTGTTAAACCTAACTGAGGACATCACACAACACCCAGTCATCACGAGGCAGAGAAAATACCTAACCCCGCCGGGAATCGAACCTGGGAACCCGGGCGTGGGAAGCGAGAACGCTACCGCACGACCACGAGCTGCGGACACCGGTTACGTGATTCTTCAATTCTCAGACTCGTACAAAAAGTCACCCAAGTGTAATGGAGCAACATCTCATCAGTTCAGTAAGTGAGTAGGGGCGTTGATATGCTGCGCTGACACTTCGCCATTTTTTAAAACATTAATACCATTGCTCAGGAATTTTGTTTCATTTGTGTGCAGTCGTGGACGTGTATGTTGCCCCACATGGTAATGAATTAGTGTTGCTTGCATAGATTTATGTTAGCACTCGTGGGTTTTTCATATAGTAATGCTGTTCTTCGGGAATTAATTTTGCTTGTAGGTACAATGATAGGTGTGCGTTTCACGTAAGATTAGATTCATTCTGTGTTGCATCCATATATATATGTTATCACGTAACCCCGTGTAGAGTGCCATATGTGACGGTCAGGTTTTCGTCTGAGATTTGAGGATGAGACAGTTATAATAAATTTTGAGCCGGCCGGTGTGGTCGTGCGGTTCTAAGCGCTTCAGTTTGGAACCGCGTGACCGCTACGGTCGCAGGTTCGAATCATGCCTCGGGCATGGATGTATGTGATGTCCTTAGGTTGGTTAGGTTTAAGTAGTTCTAAGTTCTAGGGGACTGATGACCTCAGATGTTAAGTCGCATAGTGCTCAGAGCCATTTGAACCATTTTGAATAAATTTTGACTGTTTCGTAATGCCATGCATTGTATTTTAATTGTAGTACGTAATGTGACTACCCTGTGACACTGATATATTTCCGAACTTCGTCTCGTACGGTTTATTTATGACTTCCACAGGTTATTACAGTACATAGGATTTGAACAAGGGTGTTAGTATAGTTTTCGGACGATCCCTACAGCCTCACTTACACTGTACATTATCATCGTCAATACTGATTATCGTCATCAATAACTTTTATATTAACTTGGTTAGTGTACTTTTTACACAAGATCGTTTCTTTTAGGAAGTTATGATGAAGGACGGTTGTTTCCTTCTCCTGATATCGTGATAACATTTCCTTCTCCTCCTCCTCTTCCTGTGTGACACCTTTACTTCTTAAAGAGTGTATTTTGAAATGTTGTAGCCAGTGTGGTTCGCGTTGTACGGCTCCTGAAGTACATCAGCGCCCACCTGAATGAAAATAATAATATCTTTCTCATTTCTAATGTAATATTTAACGAATGTTTATAAGTTGCCTATAATTAAGAATGTACATGAGATATCATAATTCCATGTATGGCGGTTGCCTGGTGGCTTAATATGTTTACTTTGCATCACACCGTACGGTGTGAGCATTTGGCCAGCTTTCACTGAGTAAGGATGTTCGATGGTGATCAGATATCATGTATCTATTGAAGTACGTAATTCGCTCAACGCGTCAGCCATACTCATACTACATCTTGTTACTGTATAAAATTTGTTTCCATCCATTCTTATGTCATTTCTTGTACCACAGATCTGAAGATGATGGGTAACGATACGCATCAGGAGTAAGTAAAACAATTTTAGCGACTAAGTAAATTATTTGAGCCAAGGATTTCAGGTCCAAAGTAATGAAACGACAATAGGGACTGATATAACATGAGGAAAACCAAACAGTTAATTCTGTTAGGTTCCAGCACATTCCATCATTCAAGAAGACATATAGTACAGTAAATTACAATATAGAGAAATCTGTATATGCTTACGGAGATTTATTTATATTTTTGTGTGACTCAAGATAACACTTTGAAATACAGATATACATTAATGAATATAGTGGAATTTGGGAGGCAATTCCAAATTATGTAAATGAATGAATTCGAGGTATGAAGAGAGGAAAAGTGCCTAGAGATAATGGAATTGGAACAGAAGTGGTTGAAGCTTGAGACAAAGTAATACAAAAGGGGCACACAAGAAGAAAATGAAATTACGTTACAGATGATGAATTATTGAGAGATGTCGGAGCTATCGAACTGTTAGGCCACTCAGTATCCCTGTTTATTGCCAGTTACATTTACAGGACAGTCGTCTTTATCCGTTATGCCTTAAATCTTCAGTTCCACTATTATCACGAAACACATTTCAGTTGATTTATGTGAACTACTTCTTATTTCAGGCGCTTGATTAGATTTTAGAATTTCTTTTACGGTGTGCGACATTCTACACGCATTTAAGAATTCTCTAAAACGTTTTTTTACTATTAAAAACAGTCTTGCTCACGATTTATATTTATTAAGGTGAACGGTTTCGACCACTGCTGTGGTCATCTTCAGATCTGCAAGTAGTATACAAAGCTTTAATTAGAGGGCTACATACATTAAAGAAAATACATAAAGTTATTAAGCTATAAAAAGATGAATTACCATTGAGTAGGAACCTCTTTCAGCTGGAGAATCACTACCGGAGAAACCAGTGCACGTCTTACTATATACAATGGAGGCTCCGCCAACTTCTGACGGCATGATGTCATTACTAACCAAAGAGTTATAAGTCGAATAACAATGTAAAACTTCTTAGTTAAAAGAACATTGTCAAGAAATAAAAATAAACACACACTAAACTTAGCTTATTAAATAGCTATCGTCAATTAAGAGACGTTAAAAGTATTTAAATATGTACGATAAATGAACTTCGGTTTGGCAGTACATGGGTTGCCCTCTCAAGGCCTGTTAGTGAACCATTTGGAACCACTGGTTGCCATGGTGAAAAGATATTTAAAATCTCGAGTGGCGCTCATGTAATGTTGCTTAGGTGCTTTTTGTAGCCCAGTTTAGGGTTGTTTCCCAGATCAATGGATCACGAATTTCCTTTATCAAATTGTTCGTCTCGCCTTCCCCTACACCATTGTGATGTGTTATATACGCTTATCGCAAACACCCTGTTAATTCCACCACTAATCTTAGGTGTCCTATAATTAAAATAATGCAAATTTTCTTAACGTTAGAACGTGTAACCAAATTCCAGTTACACTTGGCACCATTGGTGGGGTTTACATTCCCTCTGTTGCATGTAACTGAGATTGTAATTACGCCACGCTCACAGTGAAAATCGACCAAACTAGGGCATCAGCGCCACACACAGAGACGCAGATTAACAAAAACATGGATAGATCAACTGAATACGAATCACAAAGTTAGCTCCACTTCGTCTGAAAACCTCTCACAAGTCGCCCTCTGTGCCTTTAATAAGCAGGGATTATCCAACATTGGCGGAGCGGGCAATTTTCAGTTGCCTCGCTTCGCTATGAAATATACATCTGACACCGTTCGCCAGAGGTCCATATCTGCCGTTCCTCCATTCAAAGTGGATCTGTTTGTGACATCATGAGGTCGCTCTGTTCCAGTTCGTTAAGGGGACCACACAAAAATGAGAGCTTATGCACATAGGAGGGTAGTAGCATCGCAACGTCGCACGTGATACTGGGGCGCGCGTTTACCCGGTGTGTTTGCGTCGTTACTTCCGGGCCAAAGGCCGCATGGGAGCCTCGCTACAAAGCGCTTTCATTACGGCAACACCCCTCCTCGCCGCCCGCCAGAAAGGGGCTTCACTCGTTGGAAAATGTGACACGTGTTGGAAAATTACCGACTCCACTGGTAGTTACTTTGTTCCGAGTGAGAAACCGCGAGCAATCTGACTTTGAATGACGTCGCAAGAGAGAGAGAGAGAGAGAGAGAGAGAGAGAGAAAGAAGGTGCGGAGAGGGGGGAGCACGAGCGCGCAAGGGACTGCAAAACTGCACCACGTCGACGCTAAAGCGAGAATTAAGCTTTCTGATTGAAGTTCAGACGTAGCTTGCCTGTATATTACCTGTGGGACCACTCAGCAGACAGGATATATTTCATCCCCATTCCTACTGCTGCTTGTTCCTCCCTGAGCTATGATCACAGGTTTGAATACTTTGGGGATACTATGAGACGCGTTCTCTTCGTAAATCACTATAATGCGAGAGGCAGCAAATGATATTTATTTTACTAAATAATAACGATTTTTTTTCCATTCCTTGCGATAAGGTTCCTGTCTGAGCTCTTAGTCGTTTGATTTTATTTTTACGGTGACTACGCTAGCGATTTTTTGAGGGGAACCAATAACCGTAGCCTCCGTAGTAAAAACAAGTTATTGGAATTTCCTACACGGATGTTTCGTGAAATATTAGATATATTTTCTGGAGTATCGGTCAGCTGACACTTTTCTGCGTTTCTTCTACACCCGCTTTGATTAAACATGCTTGTCACCATCCATGCACCAAATCTTTTTGTATATTCGTTGTTTCCCGTTAATGAAAACTATTATGAGCCCCGCACACATGATTATTGTGCCAGTATTGCAGCTTGTCCCCTTCCATGGGGGGATGGGGAATGAGAAGAATACGATGTCAAATGTTCCTGTGCGAGGCTTTTTCATTTATTTTATTCTATATATTTCAAAGACAGTGATGTGTAAAGGATGGCGGATACGCATACATTTCAAAAAATGGTTCAAATGGCTCTGAGCACTATGGGACTCAACTGCTGAGGGCATTAGTCCCCTAGAACATAGAACTAGTTAAACCTAACTAACCTAAGGACATCACAAACATCCATGCCCTAGGCAGGATTCGAACCTGCGACCGTAGCGGTCTTGCGGTTCCAGACTGCAGCACCTTTAACCGCACGGCCACTTCGGCCGGCTACTCATACATTTAATTCTGAAATAAGTTATTAGAATTTTGTAAATAAATTATACACAACTGCAACCAGTCACTTTTTTCATTAGTAATGCTTTATTACATTAACCGGTTTTCGAACCCTTTCAGGTTCATCTTCAGATGATTTCGGGAGAATCCGGGAAGCTACATCATTATTGGTAGTAGCATAATGCTGGGTGCTGGTTTGCGACAGTATAGGCGGCTTTTTTCGTATCTGTCTGCATCCATTTTGAAGTCCAGAACACTTTCACACAAGCTATATTAGTTCACACTTTAACAGTGACACTTCACCAGCATCCAGCATGCGCTTTACAACTGTTGCATAAGCAACAGTTGTAAAGCGCATGCTGGATGCTGGTGAAGTGTCACTGTTAAAGTGTGAACTAATATAGCTTGTGTGAAAGTGTTCTGGACTTCAAAATGGATGCAGACAGATACGAAAAAAGCCGCCTATACTGTCGCAAACCAGCACCCAGCATTATGCTACTACCAATAATGATGTAGCTTCCCGGATTCTCCCGAAATCATCTGAAGATGAACCTGAAAGGGTTCGAAAACCGGTTAATGTAATAAAGCATTACTAATGAAAAAAGTGACTGGTTGCAGTTGTGTATAATTTATTTACATTAATATACAGTCACGGTTCTCAAATATCCGTAATGGATAAGCATAATCTATTAGAATTTTGTACCTATATCTTAAAAGAAATATCAAGTTTCTTTCCTGGAGTGTCCATTTGTTGGGACTTTGCAATGTTTCTGTTAGACCCTGAGACCAATAACGCTGCCCATCTTTGTACACATTCCATGTTCCCCGTTAAGGTCGTTGTAAGTCCGGCACAAACGATTATTTTCAAATATCGGCGGCTACAGTGTTTTGTGAGCAGTTTCTTTCGTAGAAAAACTGCAGTTCTCTACTAATCTGTTGACAAATCGAGACCTATCATGCTATTTACATGTTCCTAAACATATGCAATGTTTCCATTTCAATTCGTCTCGCATTGTTACTCCTTGTTATTGGTAACGCATGCCTAATTCCAATTGTTAGTTGTTATTTGCGTAGTCAGTTGCTACGAGATCTTTAGGTTTCATGAAATACACGGCTTAACACTTCGTGTCGTTACCAACATCACTCTGTTCTTGAAAAGTAGTTGCTATCATGATTATAATACAACAATGAGGAACATCGTCTACGAAGGCTTTAAGAGTGTAATATTAGAATAGACCTGAGATAAATCGCTTGCTAATCAAGTATTCAATAACAATACATAGATAATTAAATGTACTGATACTTAATAGTTAATTAAATAATAATTTTATGTTGGGTATCTTTATGGAAACTCTCATAGATACTGTATTAGATTATAATACTATCAATGTTACTACTCTAATGCTCTACTACTTCATAAATATATATAATTATGTTGTACTCCATAGGCATTTCTTTAATTTCTTTCCACATGCCAGGGACATGTTTGGGATACGTGGAACATGATTCGTGGAACTTAAAAAATGTAAAACAGTAACGGAATTCAGTATGAGATTTTCGCTCTGCAGCGGAGTGTGCGCTGATATGAAACTTCCTGGCAGATTAAAACTGTGTGCCAGGCCGAGACTCGAACTCGGGACCTTTGCCTTTCGCGGGCAAGTGCTCTACCAACTGAGCTACCCAAGCACGACTCACGCCCCATCCTCACAGCTTTACTTCTGACAGTACCTCGTCTCCTACCTTCCAAACTTTACAGAAGTTCTCCTGCGAACCTTGCAGAACTAGCACTCCTGAAAGAAAGGATATTGCGGAGACATGGCTTAGCCACAGCCTGGTGCATGTTTCCAGAATGAGAATTTCACTCTGCAGCGGAGTGTGCGCTGATATGAAACTTGCTCAGTTGGTAGAGCACTTGCCCGCGAAAGGAAAAGGTCCCGAGTTCGAGTCTCGGCCCGGCACACAGTTGTAATCTGCCAGGAAGTTTCAATAACGGAATTGTCTCACTTCCTTGGTCACACTGGAAACTACTTACCTTTCTTTGTTAGATAATTTACTTAGGATATCGCACTGCGCTCTACCTGCGAATAAGTTCTCAGTTAACGAGTACAGTATTTATATTCCGTACTGATCTTTTTGTCGAGCAAGCGTCATTGTGGTACTGAGTCTAGAAACACTCGGTTTATCTAGACATGGTTTTTAGGACAAGTCCTCGAAGTAAATTTAAAAAGTATAAGTGTCGACAGTTTCTGTAAACCGAATTCGTTTTTTGACTTCCAAACATGTGTGGGAATAACTCATCATGTCGTTCGGAATATCATCGGATCAAAACGTAGAAAAAGAAGAAAAAAACGATGATTAGAAAGTTATGGTTTGTACTATAATAGTTTTCAAAAACATGAATAGTAGATGAATAGTAGTAGTGGAATTAATTTCATAAATTACTACAGCAATGATTTTATTTTTTCATGGATAGGTGGCACGTCTAGTTCCCTAACTGTTGCTTGTCACCGTTTAAACAATATTTCTGACTGGTTAAAATAGAAAATAGAGTAGACTGGCTATTAAACGTCTATCGGATAGAAGAGACATAAGTTCCACCCACACAATCGTAAGTGTGCAATGCCGCTATTACAATATTAACTTCAGTGACACGCCGTCATTCACTAAAAATGTTTTTTTTTCCGACAGTAAAGGGTTCCATTGTCTAGTTAATGGCTTTCTTCGTATTTATATGAAGATTGAAATATTTTCGAATTTTTTTTTACACTTTGTCACTTCGGTCTTGCACAATTGCGAAGGCATCAGGTTAGGAATCCCAGCGTCAAAGTAACAGGATATATTCGATACACCTAATGTGGGGGCAGAATCATTGACCACAAGGCTGTAATTGGATCAAATATTTTTAGTGTTGAAAGGAATGTTAAGGAGAAAAGAAAAACATTTTTGCTTAATAAGTGCGGCAAGAAAAAGACTACAGGTCACCTGAGCAGCCACCATTAACCACTGATCTCTTATTATTATTATTATTATTATTAAGCATTACAATCCATGAAGGCTTTTTGCTGCAGAATGGACAATGTTGAACCACTTTGCTCTGTCTTTACAAGTAATTTGCCACTGTCTGTCATGTCCTAGTTTTCTGAGATCGTCTTGAATATTGTCCAAGTATCTCATGCGTGGGCGTCCAAGAGGTCGTCTTCCGGTGGGAATCTCTTCAGTCACTTTCTTGATGGTCCTGTTTGGTGGTGCTCTGATGACATGCCCTATCCATTTCAGTCTTTTGGCTTTAATTTTGGCCACTATATCGGAGTCTTTATATAATTTGTAAATTTCATTGTTATTTAGCAATCTCCATTCATCACTGATCCTATCTCTTATGGGTCCAAATATTTTTCTCAAAATTTTTCGTTCAAATATTCTTAATCTGTTTTCCTCTTTTTTTGTGAGAGTCCAGGTTTCAGATCCATAGGTGAGTACTGGTATAATCAATGATTTGTATACTTGTAGTTTGGTGTTCCTAGAAATTAACTTGCTTTTGAAAACTGTCAAGAGACTATAGTAGCATTTGTTAGCCTTCTGAATTCGTGATTCTATTTCAATTTTTATGGAGTTGTCAGAGGTTACTATTGTACCAAGGTAATTAAATTCGTTTGTCTTTGTGAAAGCTGTGTTATTAATTTGCAGTACATTATTATTTGATGGATAGCGGGATAAGATAAAGTACATTGTTTTGTCTGTATTCAGCTGGAGGCCTGTGCCATTTGTGGCTTTAATTAATTGTGCTGTAAGAAGCTTCAAATCATTCTCACTGTCAGATAATAATGCAATGTCATCAGCGTATGCTACAATATTAATTTTGCTTTCCAGTTGTGCTCCAATTTGTAGTAGCTTTACTTTTTGAATTATTCTATTGATTACTATGTTAAAAAGAACTGGTGAGAGTGAATCCCCTTGTTTGACTCCAGTTTTAACCTCAAAGTCTTCAGAAAGTTTGCTGGCTACTTTTATTTTGTATTTTGAGTTTAAAGTGCAAGATTTTATTAAATTTATCAATTTGTTAGGGATGCCAATCTGCCTCATGCACTTCCATAAATATTCCCTGTTGATACTGTCAAAAGCTTTTTTAAAATCAATGAAAAGCATATGTACATTTTGATTGAATTCATATTTCTTTTCACCCAACATCCTTAGGACATATATATTGTCAATAGTCGATCTGTTAGGTCTAAATCCACATTGGGCATCATCTAGGGAGTCTTCAACGTAAGGGCTTATCCTTGCTAACAGTATATTTGTCAGAATTTTATATGTTGTGTTTAGTAATGCAATTCCTCTGTAGTTTGAACAATTTGTTGGGTCCCCCTTCTTGTATATAGGGCACACAACTACTTCTTTCCAATCATGTGGGACCTGTTCCTGCTTCCAGATGTTGGTGATGATTTTGTGTAAGCAGTTTACAAAAGGAAATTTACTGAGCTTCCATATATCTGTGTCTATACCATCACTTCCAGGAGCTTTATGTCTCTTCAGCTTCTTGATGCTTTCTTTAATTTCTGCTAAGCTGGGCTCTTCGTCCGATGGGTCAGCAGTAAGATATTCATTGTCATCTTCCTGAGAGACGTTTATAGTTGGAGCATTTAGTAACTCATTAAAATATTCCTTCCATCTGTTAGCAATGTCACTTCTTTCTGTTAGCAAGGAGACATCTGGGTCTGTTATGAACTGTCCATAATTTTTTATATTCCCACTTTTAAACATATTTATGCTCTTGAAAAATCCTCTGGAGTCTGTGGTACGGTCATTCTCAGCTCTTTTTAATTTGTAATTCATAAAATCCCTTTTCTTTTTCCTAATGAGTTTCCTGGCAAGTTTCTGTTTCTCTTCAAAAATAAGTTTGTTTTGTGTTATTGGTTTTTGTAGGAATTTTTCCCTTGCTAATTTTCTATCTTCGATAGCGTTCGAGCACTCGGCATCAAACCAGGGGTTCTTAGTTGTAGTAAAATGTCCCAAAACTGAGGTAGTTGCTCGTATGATATTTTCTTTCAGAGCGTTCCAAGCTTGATTAGTATCATCATTGTTAATTTTACTTTCCACTTCAGGTTTGTGTGTTTCTAATTCTCTAATGTACTGGTTGAGAATGTTTGGGTTTTTCAGTTTCATTGTATTAAACCTAGGAACACCATTTAATTTAGACCATTTATGTCTTGAGAGTGAGATCTTGAACTTGGCTTTTACAAGAAAGTGATCCGAATCACAGTCTGCTCCCCTTTGACTTCTGATATCATGTATGCATTTATGATGTTGTTTTTCGATTAATACATGATCAATTTGATTTTTTGTGATGCCATCTCTTGAAGCCCATGTTTGTTTATGTATATCTTTATGTGCAAAATATGTACTTTTGATCAACATGTTTTTGGAAGTGGCAAAGCTAATAAGTTTTGTTCCGTTTTCATTACTCTGCTGATGTAGACTATGAGGTCCAATTGTAGGTCTATAATGAGTTTCATGTCCTAACTTGGCATTGAAATCTCCTAGAATTATTTTAATTGAATTTTTCGAGAATGTATCATATACCTGTTCCAATTTGTTGTAAAATTCTTCTTTAATATTGTCCTCTTTATCCTCTGTTGGAGCATGGCAATTTATAACATTTAAAGTCTTATATTTGCATTGAATCGTAATGTGAGATATCCTTTCATTCACTGCCTCAAATTTCCTATGCGCTAAAAAAATGTGGAATATCTGTTGACTAGATTCAGAAGTATTCTACAGTATGGCTTAGTCGTGCACGTGCCACGTAAGTGCCTGGCTTGGTTAATCAGCCGTGTTGAAAGTTGCTACAAAAGCAAAGGTAGTGCCATTATGGACTTAAACGAAGGCAAAAAGTTAAATGTGAAACGGAGAAAAGTTTGTGTAAGAAGAACAATGCGAAAAGCATTCAAAGAATTAGCAAGTAAAATTTTTTCTTTAGATCCTTAAAAAAAAAAAAAAACAGAAAGAAGTCTTACGTAAAATCAGTAAAGCCCATCAAAGTCTTCTATACAGTCGCTCTGTGACCGTGCTGGCACCTAAGCAGAAAATTGCTGAGAGAAGATAAACATTCTTTCACGACCGTGTCGTAATAGGTTTGCTGCACGAACACCTTAATAGTAGATACTAAGATACGCAATCTCGGATAGAAAACTAACTAAAATCGAACAACAGAGGAGATGCATCGGGACCTGGTGAGATAATTGTATGATTCTACGCAGATTACGCGCCAGAACTTGCAATGAAGTGTTGCAAGATACCGGAAAAATGCGTAGATCGTTCCCGTTTTAGAAGTCGTCATCGTTAACGTCAGTCTGTCGTAGAGTTACGAGACCCGTTTTGCACTTCTCTATCTCGACCTGTCTGAACAACGAAAATCTCCAGTAATCAACATGGATTCCGCACACAATGATCTTGTGAAAGTCACCTTGCTATGTTGTTCAATGTAATCGAGAAAGCAGTTGATAACGTCGTCTACGCTGAGACTGTATTGACCAAATGTATTCTTAAATTGCGAATACGATATCAGCTGTATAATTTATTAGCAACACACAAAAAGTTATGCCAGACCGAGACTAGAACCCGGATTTCCAGCTTAACCCGAGTGGTCACCTTAGCTTTTTTTTTTTTTTTAGTTTTGGTTTCACTTATGTCATGTTCTGTAGATCATTTTCCAGATTATTTTATGGATATAATGTTTAACAAGTTAGATTGCAATATTAATATATATATTTTACACACACATGAATAGTAATAGTATTAATATTACTGAAATTTTTAGTTCTACATGTGCAACTACATTTAGAGGTACAATTTTTTGGTTTCTTTTTTTACCAGTTCTGAAACAGAAACTCGGCCATGGAGTAGAAGGGGTTGTCCAAAAGAAATAATTTTAGGCTAGATTTAAAACTAGATCTGCTACCTGCCAGACACTTTATGTTGTTGGGCAAATGATCAAAGATTTTTGTTGCTGAATAATGTACTCTTTTTTGAGCAACTAACAGCTTCAATAAAGGATAAGATAGGACATTTTTTCCCTCTAGTATTGTACGTATGAACATCACTTTTCTCCGCGAACTGAGATGGATTATTTGTAACGAATTTCATTAGCGAATATATGTACTCGGATGGTGCAGTTAAAATACCTAATTCCTTGAAAAGGTGCCTACATAACGTCCTTGGGTGAACACGACTAATTATTCTCACTTCTTTCTTTTGTGCAATCAATACTCTGTGTCTAAGTGGTGAGTTACCCCAGAAAACTATTCCATAAGACATTACTGAGTGGAAATATGCAAAGTACGTTAGGAGGCTGATCTGTTTATTACCAAGACTAGAGATTATACGAAGAGCGAAAGAAGCTGAACTTAATTGTTTGAGAAGCTCAGTAATATGCTTCTTCCAGTTCAAGTTGTCATCAATGTGAATACGCAGAACTTTGGAGAAATCTACCCTGTTAACTGAGCCCTGTTCATATGCTGCAACAATTGTCGGTATGACACTATTCGGCGTACAGAACTGGATATAGTGAGTTTTTTTCAAAATTAAGGGAGAGTCCATTTTCTGAGAACCACTCAATAATTCTTTGAAAGACATCCTTAACAATATCTTCAGCCAATTTTTCTGGAATGGGATTTATTATAACACCCGTGTCATCTGCAAAAAGTATTAGTTCCACTTGCTGAACGTTACGTGAGAGGTCTTTCGCAAGAATAAGAAACAGCAGAGAACCCAAAATTGAACCCTGCGGGGCTCCCTTTGTGGTAACTCCCCATTCACTAGAATTTACTACCCTCCCAACGTTATTTGTGCTATTCAGCACAACTTTTAGCTTTCTGTTCATTAAGTATAATTCAAACCAGCTGTGTGTATAGTCTTCAATTCCATAGAACCTGAGTTATTGTAAGAGTGTAACATGATCCATACAGTCCAATGTCTTTGGGACATCACGAAAAATACCAACTGGCGATAATTTGTTATTTAGCGCTTGTACTATTTGATGGGTAAATGTGTAGATAGCATCCTCAGTCGAGTAACCCTTCCGGAACCCGAACTGTGACATGCCGAGTAAATTATTTTCACTTAAATGTGGGACTACTCTTGAATACATAACTTTTTCGAATATTTTAGAAAATTAAGTCAGCAATGAGATTGGTCTATAATTATTTAAGTCACTCTTGTCCCCTTTCTTATGAAGAGGTTTGACAATTGCGTATTTCAGTATGTCTTGAAAAATTCCCAGTGCCAGTGAAGCATTACATACATCACTAAGGACTCCACTTATTAAATTAGAACAACACTTCAAAATTCTGTTAGAGACTCTATCAACACCACATGAGCTCTTGCTTTTCAGTATATTTATAATTCCCTTAATTTCAGTGGGGGATGTTGGTGCTATTTCTAAAGGCCTAAAGTCCTGGGGAATGACATTTTTGACATATTTTTTTGCTTCTTCAACAGAACCCTTTAATCCTATTTTTGCTGCTACATTCAGAAAGTCACTGTTAAAAATACTAGCAACTTGTGAATTGTCACTCACAACATCACCATTTAGCTTTATTGCTATGGTATGCTGTATACTGTCAGGCTGCCCCGTCTCCAGTTTGACAATATTCCATATAGTTTTAATCCTACTATCCGCATTATTTATTTCTGTAAGAACACATAAGCTTCTCGACTTCTTAATGACTTTCCTTAAAATATATATCTTTTGTAGTAAGCAAGTAACGTCGTATCCTGACTTATTCTGGCCTGTCAATATATTTCCCTCTTCCTCTTACACAGTATCTTAAATCCCTTAGGAGTCCATGGCTTACTTGAGTTTGTAATGGCTTTTTTGGATAACGTTTCAGGAAAGCAACTCTCAAATACTGAGACAAATTTACGGTGGAATAAATTGAATTTGGCATCAGCATCATTTTCTGTGTGTACTTCGAATCCTGCCTCGAGCATGGATGTGTGTGATGTCCTTAGGTTAGTTAGGTTTACATAGTTCTAAGTTCTAGGGGACTGATGACCTCAGAAGGTAAGTCCCATAGTGCTCAGAGCCATATGAACCATTTTTGTGTGTACGTCATCCCATTCTACCTCTCCTTGGCTGCACTTAAGAAACTCTATATCCTGTTCGCATTAATAAGCCTCCTGCCTTGTATGAACCTGCCTGAATCCTGTAAGGTGCTATATGTGTTATTTCCATTAACTGTGCATCATGATCAGATAGCCCATTAACAACTGGGTACACATTAATTTTTTCTGCCTGACCTACTATCCTGCTGCACACGAGTTGGAAAATTTACAACAGATACTAGACTGAAACAACCAAACAAAGATTCTAGCTCATTTTTCCTATCCGTATCTTTTAAGAAATCTATATTAAAATCACCACAAACCACTAACTGCTTCATTTTGTCTGACAGGTAGCTCAATAATGCATCTAGATTTTTCATGACTAGCTAAAAGTTACCTTGAGGGGATTTGTAGATTGTTACAATTACTACAGTAGTGTATTGCAGTAGCAAAATCACAAGCACATGTTTCAAGGATCTGATCTACACAAAAACTATTTGTTTCAATATTCTTGACTTTGTGTCCAGTTTTTATATAAGTAGCTACTCTTTTTTCCATGTTGACTCTACATGAATAAGATTCTAATATGTAATCCCTTAAATTTAACGTCTCCATCCCTGCGGTTACATGGTGTTCAGAGAGACACAAAACATCTATACCCTATTTTCTAGACATACAGGAAGCTCATCTATCTTATTTTTCAGTCCTCTAACGTTCTGATGAAACACACAAATTTTATTTCTTCCGATACTGCTACAGACATTATGGCGCTGTTCTGTTTGATGGCGAGGGCCATGTTCTTATAGTAAGAGGAAGAGGAAACAGCCTGGCTAGCAATTCGGACTATAGTATTAGGTGTGACCTGTACGTAATAGGTGCAGCACTGTCTGCAACCGCACTCTAACCTAAAAAAAAGTGTCCCTCTGACTCCAGTAATCATCACTGGTATTTTGTCTTGTGTGCATGTGCATGTGGTCCCCCTTACATTTTCTGCAAGAAGAATCTATCCTCCCCCCCCCCCCCTATTCAGGAGCAGGCCATGACTAGTGTAACCCCACCTCCTAATTGCATCAATAGGCACAGCACAGAAATGAGATTTAGTTTCTGCCAACAGTAACCCCTTCAGCACAGGGCTGGTCATGGAGCTGCAATACATCCATAAACCCCACACGAGTGTGAGCTGTTGCTGCACGTATTACATCCAGGTCACATCTAATACTATAGTCCGAATTGCTAGCCAGGCTGTTTCCTTCTCCTCCTACTATAAGAACGTGTTCCTCGCCATCAAAATCTTTGCACAAGGCCCCAATGTTTTCTGTAACCTGGCTAAGCTTAGCACTAGTTTCACCATGCTTGTGACCTGGTACTCGACTCCTAGCCTATCCTGTAGCAACTGGCCTACACCTCTTCCGTGACTGCTACCTAACAACAGGACTCGTTTCTTTTTGCTGGACTTTACTCACGACCTAGCATTACAATTGTTACTACGAGTCTGCTGCACCGTACTTCGCTCAAAAACTGTTTGAGGCTCTTATAATTCAGGTAACAAATCAAACTGATTGCTCACTGGAATCTAAAAAGTGATTTCTGGGGCTTTCTCCTTCTGACTACGACTTGTTACCTGTTCCCAGCTCCCATTTTCTGTTTCCCCCTTCAACCTGTCTAATTTAAAGTACACCATTTTTAGTTCAGCCTGAAGGGCACAAATCTTTTTTTTTTCCTGTTCATGATTTTCTTGTTACGGCTACATAATCTACAACTCCATTGGTGAGCCTCGTCTGGCACTATAACAGCTTCCCCGCTACAATCTCCCCAGTGAAATACCAACCCATAATCCTGACATTTTACTCCCGTGCTCACTAATCTACAACATCTACATTTGTCACACATGGTGGCGGATTAAACAATACGAATTACACTACAAACAATACAAATTGCACTAGAAACAATTCCCCTACACCAACTAATAATTAGCAGAAAGTAACTTTGCTTGCGGTGAGATGAGCAGAGAACTTCTGGACGTCAGACGAATGTAGCAGCAGGCGAATGTAAACAGCGCGAAGTTAATAACTGGCGTAGATTATAGTGGCGGAAATCACGAAACGAGTAAGAAACTGAAGAGGCTCGACATTTTCTAACGACAAATTTGAACAGGCGCTATCACAGAATTATGTATAAATACTCTAATGGGAAAAGAAACACCACTTAACGACTTTACTGCACAATATGGAAAATTAACTGTACGGAAGTACAGAAACACAGAAAACACGAACCGAATGCAAACTATACACGCACCATACTCTTCACAATTATTGAACAATCACACAACTTACTGCGGTCGATAACGAAAACAAACCCACGCCAACAGCTTGCACTTTGGAACAGTTATCTTTTCACGAAAACTACGCAAGTAAAAGCGAAACCTTCAATATACAGATTAAAAATTAAAAGGAAGGTCAGCGTTGGTCGTAATATTGATGTTTTATTAATAACAAAATCGATTTTCGATCACATGGTGACCATCTTCGGTGCTGTACACATTAAACTCAGACACTGTTATCAAGTTATCAATAACCAAGACTGAGAAGCTATCACAAAGTACACAAGTTGATTGTGATAGCTTCTCAGTTTGGTTACTGAAAACTTGATACCAGTGTCTGAGTTTAATGTGTACAGCACCGGAGATGATCACTATGTGACCGAAAATCGATTTTGCTATTAATAAAACATCAATATTACGACCAAAGCTGACCTTCCTTTTAATTTAACATATATGGTCGTTGCGCACACAGCACTCCATGGAGTCGCCAATCAATTCAATATATAGATCACGACAGTTACTAATTTACTTATTTCAGCTACAATATTGCCTTAATAACCTTTTTTTCCACGAGTAAACACCTATATTTACAGCGCACTGAGTAAACACACACGCCTGCTCCAAAGAGCTTAAAAGCTCGGGTATCCGTGCCCGCCTCCCAAACTGATCCAAACCTCCATATATCACAGTGCCTACATCACTTAGTGCTGGCACATATTCCCGCATAAGGAGATACAACGTCATTATTATTGTTTGAGCCTGTCTTGACAGGTGTTACAAATTTGGCAATGTCTGTTTAGTACTAACGAATGTGCTTCGGACATGCATGCCACCTCTGTATGAGATAGTACCTGATTTCCATATTTTTACTGTTGCCTAGTAAATAAAGTATCAGAGTAACGAATATTACGCCACGTTTGTTATTGAATTGAGGGTTTATTACCAAATATACAGCAGCGTGGTGATCTTAACCCGGAAAAAGCATGAGATATGGCAGTTTGCTGATAGTGAGTATTAAGGGCTGTTAGTATTAAGAATACATATAAATGGTTGGTGGATAATGTTAAATGCTGTTGTACATACAAGGAGAATTGACCCCCACTGAAAATCCTCGCAACATTCAGGGGTAAAAAAAAATGGCTCTGAGCAATTTGCGACTTAACTTCTGAGGTCATCAGTCGCCTAGAACTTAGAACTAATTAAACCTAACTAACCTAAGGACATCACACACGTCCATGCCCGAGGCAGGATTCGAACCTGCGACCGTAGCGGTCCATTCAGGGGTATTTAGAAAGAATTAGCATGTGATGTAGGTCTTGCTGCTGATTCTCAAGGTAAACAGCTGTAATATACTGCTAGCAAATAATCAGAAAGACAGTTTGTTGTTGAATTATACCACTGGCAGTCAACGAATAAAAACAGAACCGTTAAATGTCTAGGAGTAAGCGCCGGGAGCTGTTATAAAAAATGGTTCAAATGGCTCTGAGCACTATGGGACTTAACATCTATGGGCATCAGTCCCCTAGAACTTAGAACTACTTAAACCTAACTAACCTAAGGACATCACACACATCCATGCCCGAGGCAGGATTCGAACCTGCGACCGTAGCAGTCGTGCGGCTCAGGACTGAGCGCCTAGAACCGCGAGACCACCGTGGCCGGCTGTCACTGTTATAGTCTCTTGTCCGAAGACTAGAATCTTCATACTAGTGTATATTTTGCCAGCCGACTCCTGCAACCTGCATTCGTTTGAACCCGTTTTCTATATTCAAGCCTTTGTGTTTCTCTACAAAATCTGTATCCGCACTTCCCTCTATTACCAAATGAACTATACCTTGATGCCTCAGGTTGTATTCCACCAACCTTTGACTTTTCATCAAGTTGTGCTGTAAATTTCCTTTCTCCCCGATTCCAGCCAGTATTTCTTCATCAGTTACATAATCTTCAGCATTCTACTGTAGCACCACATTTCAAATTGGTCTCGACTAGGCTATTCATACGATACGGTACGATATTGCAGTACCTGTATTATTCCGAATTGCAGTGTAAAGTTCCTTCGTACGTGCATGCAGGAACAGGCACTGCGGCGACTACAGCCTTGTGAAATACGTGAAATGTGTACGCACTTGCTAATATGAATAACAATCAACTGCGTAATGGAATGATGACAATGAAAATTTGTGCCGAACCGGGACTCGAAACCGGATTTCCCGCTTATTGCGAGCGGTCACTTCCCTTTCGGCTATCCGAGCACGACTCACGACCAGATCCAAATTTCCATTTGTCGTCAACCAGCGCGACCCGACACAAATTTTCATTGTCATCATTCCATTATACAGCTGACGGTTGTTCATTTTAGTAACTGCGAATACATTTCATGTATTATGCTATTTATCGTCCACGTTTCGCTTTCATTTCAAATGGCTCTGAGCACCATGGGACTTAACATCTACTGTCATCAGTCCCCTAGAACTTAGAACTACTTAAACCTAACTAACCTAAGGACAGCACACAACACCCAGCCATCACGAGGCAGAGAAAATCCCTGACCCCGCCGGGAATCGAACCCGGGAACCCGGGCGTGGGAAGCGAGAACGCTACCGCACGACCACGAGATGCGGGCCTCGCTTTCATTTCCTAAAACTTAAATTCATGTTCGATGTTGACCTCTAATTCTAGGTTAAACAGATGCCACTGAGTGTCGTTTGTAGAATGTCACGGAAACGTAAGAAGAAGGTTACTGAACACTCGTCAGGCTAATTGTTGGATTTGGTTCGTATGTCTGGGAACCTTACTATTAATAGAGAAGACAGGAGTTGCAAAGGAGAGTTACACGTTACTGCAAAGGTTTTTTCGTTCTTCTCTGACAGGCTTATAGGGTCGCTCTCAGAGATGCTTACAGTTAAAATGTCAACAGAACACACTTCAGTAGGAGTCAGGCAACGTATTGTTTCCTCCCAAATATTTATCATAAAATGATCGTGCCTGAAAATCGAAGAAACTAGATTTTCTTAAGAGTCTTACTAACATCTTTGTACCTGTTTAATGTTCTCGAATGGAACAGTAGGGGAAAATAAGAAGTGTACACGGCCTACCCTCCACTAGTCACCAAAAGGTGGCTTGCTGAGTTGAAATGTAGATGGGATGCCTACGTTGGTAGCAGCGAAAAGACAGCCCAGCCGAAATCTGTGCGGACGACGCTGCGCTGCTGCCCTGTTGGAGATCCCCGGGGAAATTCGCCATCCTGGGCGCACCGAACGCCAACCACAGGACTTGGAATCCGTGCATAACATCGCTGACTGGCCGCCACCACCACCGGCTTTCAGCAAGACTGCCCTGCCGTTTCCAGCGTTCACTGGGACTCGAGCTCTGTATTATTTTCTTCACTCATCCCACTATTGCTCCAGAAATAGTATCGGCTAGCCAATGTCAAGGTGGGTGAGTTGCAGTGCAGCAAATATCCTGCCGTTAGAGAGCTGTTAATATCACAACGAACCAGATGCTAACAGGGGAACCTCCCCATCGCACTCCCCTCAGATTTAGTTATAGTTTGGAACAGTGGACAGGCCTTGAAAAACTGAACACAGATCAATCGAGAAAACAGGAAGAAGTTGTGCGGAACTGTGAAAAAAATAAGCAAAATATACAAACTGAGTAGTCCATGGGCAACATAGGCAACATCAAGGATGATGTAGGCACAGAAGCGCCGTGGTCCCGTGGTTAGCGTGAGCAGCTGCGGAACAAGAGGTCCTTGGTTCATGTCTTCCCTCCAGTAAAAAGTTTAAATTTTTGTATTCAGACAATTATCAGAGTTCAGGCACTCACACATAATCAATTTCGCTCTCCAAAATTCCACGACATGTTCAGATTTGCTTGGACATATGCAGGATTTGACGGTCTACACACGGAAAAATTTGAAAATGTGAAAAACATGTGTTTTGACGGAGCACAGAGAAAACTGTGCGACTGTGAAACTGTTGCATTCATTTGTTACAGTGTATGTGACACACTCTTATGTTTTCATCACTTTTTTGGGAGTGATTATCAAATCCATAAGAAAACCTAAATCGGGCAAGGTAGAAGAATCTTTTTACCCATTCGCCAAGTGTACAAGTCAGGTGGGTCGACAACATATTACTGTCATGTGACGCACATGCCGTCACCAGTGTCGTATAGAATATATCAGACGTGTTTTACTGGATCAAATGTTTTCGGTTCCCATTGGAGAGGCACGTCCTTTCGTCTACTAATCGCACGGTTTTGCGGTGCGGTCGCAAAACACAGACACTAAACTTATTACAGTGAACAGAGACGTCAATGAACGAACGAACAGATCATAACTTCGCAAAAATAAAGTAAGTAAACTTTTCGCTCGAGGGTAGACTTGAACCAAGGACCTCTCGCTCCGCAGCTGCTCACGTTAACCACGGGACCACGGCGCTCCTGTGCCCACATCATCCTTGATGTTGCCTATGTTGCCCATGGACTACTCAGTTTGTATATTTTGCTTATTTTTTCATAGTTACACATAACTTCTTCCTGTTTTCTCGACTGATCTGTGTTCAGTTTTTCAAGGCCTATCCACTGTGCCAAATTATAACTAAATCTGAGGGGGCTGCGATGGAGAGGTTCCCTTGTAAGTAGACTGCACTGGTAACCTCGAAACAACAGGGAGAGACACAAAGTTCTGTTGTAGGGAAACTTTTCCACGTTCACAAGTGTTATGGTGCTAAGAAATTCCCAGAAAACTTTATGCTTAGTCAGTAGAAAATGGCGCCTTGTAGTGAATGCCTGGTTGAAGCAAAGTAGAAAAAGAAATGAAATAGAGCGGTCACATTACATTTAAACTGACTATCACTTAAATTCGTTTAAATAATTTGTATGGAGAGGTTTGCCTGATTAGAGCAGTAAAAAGAAGTTCGTCTCCGAAACATCCAACTCAGCGTTCTCTGAAACTGCGATAAGGTAAAGCTGCCATCGACTCATAGGTTCATTTGAGCACTAAAGTGCAAACGGCCTTACCGCAGTGGTTTGTTATGTTTTGTTTTAGGGCGCAAAAACAACTGCGGTCATAAGCGTCCAAGTCAAAGCTATAGAACTCTAAGACAGAGATGATTTAAAAAACGACCATACGTCAATCTCAAGTGACAAAATAGAAGACAGCTAAAAAACGGCACATAGTAAAAGGGCTAAAAAAAGACACCATACAGAAACGGAGGTCCAAAACTAAACATCAAATGGCGTTCGCCATATTGCCTTGGCGGATAAAAAGTAAAACGCGGTCGACATCCCGAGTATCATCTGATAAAACGGCCGATAACTCAGATGGTAAACCTAAACGGGAACGTAAAAGGTCAAAAAATGGACATTCCTTCAGGAAGTGGCAGACAGTTGAAGCTCACGCGCAATGTGGTGGGGTAGCGCCACTTATCAAATGATGATGGCTAAAAAGGCAGTGCCCAATACGCAGCCCAGTTAAAATAACCTCCTCCCAGCGGGAGGGCCAAGAGGTGATCGTCCAAGCTGCTGGGAGAAGCTCAAAAAGCCGGAGCTTATTCCCGTGAATGGAGGACCATTGGCGATGCCAAAGGGACACCCCCTCCTTTCAGACGGCAACATAGAAATCATCGGAGGGAAAATAGGAGCTCGCGACAGAGGTTCTATGACAGCAGCTTTGGCAACAGCGTCAGCAGCCTCGTTTCCTGGCCGACCCACATGACCAGGACCCACAGAAACATCACACTGGCTCCACCAAGAGTGAGCAGTTGACAGTTTTCCTGGACCAGCTGCACTAAGGGACGGGCGCTGTACAGCGCACATAGACAGTGCAGGGCACTGAATGAGTCTGAGCAGAGGACACAATTGAAAAGACTGTGTCACCGGATGTACTCCGTGGCCTGATACAAGATAAAGAGCTCGGTTGTAAATACTGAGTAGTGTGACGGAAGCCAATATCTAAAGACACGGGTGCCAATGACGAAGGCACATCCGACCCCACGGTTAGTCCGAGAGCCGTCAATGTATACAAAGATACTATCGCAAAGTTCCATGCGAAGGTTGTGAAACTGAAGGCGATAGACCGAGGCTGGAGTAGTGTCCTCAGGAAGCCAATGAAAGCCTGGGTTAACATGGGACGCTGCACAAGGCCAAGGTGGCGAAGGGTTCACACCCACTTGGAAAGGTGCAGGTAGTGCGAAGTTAAGCCGCTGTAGCAAGTGCCGAAAGCGGACTCCACGAGGTAACAGAGAAGAGGGACTCGCCCCATACTGGCGACCAAAGGAAGCATCAAAGAAGGAGACATAGGATGGGTGGGCACGCATGGCAGACAAACGGCATGCATACCTGCTGAGGAGAAAGTCACGGCAGTAGGACAGTGGTAGTTCAGCAACTTCAGCGTACAGATTCTGAACTGGGCTGGTGTAAAAGGCGCCCGTGGCGAAAGGGATTCCACGATGGTGGATAGTGTTGAGACGGTATAAGAGGGATGGGCGTGCATACGCATATAGTCAAGTTTCGAATGGACAAGGGACCGGTACAAACGGAGGAGGGTGGTTCGATCTGCACATTGAGGAACCGTGTACAGCGGGCTGCCAGGTAAGAGACATGAGAGGATCAAAAGAGTTTCCTATCGAGCATCAGCCCCAGGAATTTCGTAGTTTCAACGAAGGAAAGGGCTACAGGCCCAAGATTTAAAGATGGTGGGAGAAACCACTTGCGTCGCCAGAAATTCATACAGACGGTTTTGTCAGTGGAAAAGCGAAAGCCACTGTCGATGCTCCAGGAGTAAAGACGATCAAGACACCGCTGAAGACGCCGCTCACTAAGACAGGTCAGCGGGGAACTAAAATAGATGGCAAAATCGTCAACAAAAAGTGAGCCAGAGATGCCTGGTGGGAGACAGGCCATGATACGGTTAATGGCGACATCTACATCTACATCTACATACGTACTCCACAATCCACCATACGGTGCATGGCGGAGGGTACCTCGTACCCACAACTAGCATCTTCTGTCCCTGTTCCACTCCCAAACAGAACGAGGGAAAAATGACTGCCTATATGCCTCTGTACGAGCCCTAATCTCTCTTATCTTTGTGGTCTTTCCGCGAAATGTAAGTTGGCGGCAATAAAATTGTACTGCAGTCAGCCTCAAATGCTGGTTCTCTAAATTTCCTCAGTAGCGATTCACGAAAAGAACGCCTCCTTTAATCTAGAGACTCCCACCCGAGTTCCTGAAGCATTTCCGTAACACTCGCGTGGTGATCAAACCTACCAGTAACAAATCTAGCAGCCCGCCTCTGAATTGCTTCTATGTCCTCCCTCAATCCGACCTGATAGGGATCCCAAACGCTCGAGCAGTACTCAAGAATAGGTATTATTAGTGTTTAATAAGCGGCCTTCTTTACAGATGAACCACATCTTCCCAAAATTCTACCAATGAACCGAAGACGACTATCCGCCTTCCCCACAACTGCCATTACATGCTTGTCCCACTTCATATCGCTCTGCAATGTTACGCCCAAATATTTATCGACGTGACTGTGTCAAGCGCTACACTACTAATGGAGTATTCAAACATTACGGGGCAATGTTACGCCCAAATATTTATCGACGTGACTGTGTCAAGCGCTACACTACTAATGGAGTATTCAAACATGACGTGATTCTTTTTCCTATTCATCTGCATTAATTTACATTTATCTATATTTAGAGTTAGCTGCCATTCTTTACACCAATCACAAATCCTGTCCAAGTCATCTTGTATCCTCCTACAGTCACTCAACGACGACACCTTCCCGTACAACACAGCATCATCAGCAAACAGCCGCACATTGCTATCCACCCTATCCAAAGGATCATTCATGTAGATAGAAAACAACAGCGGACCTTCCACACTTACCTGGGGCACTCCAGATGATACCCTCACCTCCGATGAACACTCACCATCGAGGACAGCAAAGAGGACAACATTCAGGACGGAACCCAGAGGCACACCGTTTTCCTGGATAAAGGTGTCCGACAAGGCAGAACCCACACGCACCCTGAAAACTCGATCTTTTAAAAATGCCTGAAGGAAACAGGGCAGGCGGCCACAGAAGCCCCACGTGTAAAGAGTATGAAGGATACCAGTTTTCCAGCAGGTGCCATAGGCCTCCTCCAGATCGAAAAACACGGCTAAAGTCTGGGATTTCCGCAGAAAACCATTCATGACATGGGTGCACAAAGTAACAAGATGTACAACTGCAGAACGCTGCGCTCGAAATGTGCATTGGTCAGTAAATTGTGATACTCGAGCCACCATACCAGCTGGGCATGAATCATGCGGCCTTGGCGTACCTCCTCGAATCACATCGACGGGAATAGGTCCTCCTTACTCATCTTCACATAGGCCACAGCACTATGACGCATGACTTCTTGCACCGGCGAGACAACCCTCCAATGTGTGGGGCTTGTGGTGCACAGATAACTGTGCGACACATTTTACTGAACTGTGTTTTATTTTCCGAATTGAGGAGTGCGGGGGATCTCCCGACGGATCTGCCCTGTATTTTAGTTAACGTTCAAACAAAAGTAGTTAAAATTTTAAAGTTTTGTGAATTATTCAACATTTTTCCCAAGATTTTAGGGAGATGGTTTTAATGAATTAACAGGGAGACTGGCACATCCATTTTTTTGCAATTTGTCAGCCAGTGACATTTCCCTGTGTCTTTCTTTTAGCTCCTCTGTCGTTTTACTTGTGTTTTAATCTTCTGTATAGAACCTTTTACTCTTTCTGACAGAACGAGGTGGCGCAGTGGTTAGACACTGGACTCGCATTCGGGAGGACGACGGTTCAATCCCGCGTCTGGCCATCCTGATTTAGGTTTTCCGTGATTTCCCTAAATCACTCCAGGCAAATGCCGGGATGGTTCCTCTGAAAGGGCACGGCCGACTTCCTTCCCCATCCTTCCCTAATCCGATGAGACCGATGACCACGCTGTCTGGTCTCCTTCCCCAAAAACAACCAACCAACCAACTCTTTCTCTGTTGTCTTAGCGCGTATAATAACTATTTCGTAATTTTATCCACATTCGTTTCTTTTAAGGTGTGTAAGTGCGCTGACAACCTCGCCATTGAGCACCCGTAAGCTCCAAACACACACACACACACACACACACACACAGAAAATTCACGTTGAGTAACCATTGTACCTTAGAAATGGTTCAAATGGCTCTGAGCACTATGGGACTTAACGTCTGAGGTCATCAGTCCCCTAGAACTTAGAACTAATTAAACCTAACTAACCTAAGGACATCATACACACCCATGCCCGAGGCAGGATTCGAACCTGCCACCGTAGCGGTCGCGCGGTTCCAGACTGTAGCGCCTAGAACCACTCGGCCACCCCGACCAGCCATTGTACCTTAAAATCTCCGGACGCATACATAATGATTTTTGTTGTTTTAATGATTTTTCGCTAGATTACAACACCTACTCTATCGAACACCTTCCGAAACTAAAGGAAGACGGCATAAACCTGAGCGTCGTAACCTATCGTCTTCTAGATTCCATGGACGAACAGAATGAGCTGAGTTTCAGAAGATCACAGTTTTCGGAACCCACTATTCCTACAGAGTAGATTTTCGATCTCCAGAAACGTTATAATATCCGAGCATACAACTTGTTCCTCAGAGATTATCTTGCATTACAAATCAATTTTCAGGTGTTGCGACTACCTTCTATGCAGCAGTGTAGTCCGCAAATTATCTCATGCAGATACATGCGTTATCTACCCAAAAATTTACATGTCACTTCCCGCTGTCGACCGCTAATCAGTCGTTTCGGTAGCATTTTGCACTTATTGCCGTTTCCACAACATTTAGGCATTTCAGTGACACACTGATGTCATTGTATCCAAATTATAGAATCAGCGAGAATAGATGTAGATAATATAGAGCCTTTTCCTGCTGCCACATCGTCATTGTTGTTGTGGTCCTCTGTCCAGAGACTGGTTTGATGCAGCTCTCCATGGTACTCTATCCTGTGCAAGGTTCTTCATCTCCCAGTACCTACTGCAACCTACATCCTTATTAATCTGTTTAGTGCATTCATCTCTTGGTCTCCCTCTACGATTTTTACCCTCCACGCTGCCCTCCAATACTAAATTGGCGATTCCTTGATGCCTCAGAATATGCCCTACCAACCGATCCCTTCTTCTAGTCAAGTTGTGCTACAAATTTCTCTTCTCTCCAATTCTATTCAATACCTCCTCATTCGTTATGTGATCTACCCATATAATCTTCAGCATTCTTCTGCAGCAGCCGGCCGGGGGGGCCGAGCGGTACTAGGCGCTACAGTCTGGAACCGAGCCACCGCTACGGTCGCAGGTTCGAATCCTGCCTCGGGCATGGATGTGTGTGCTGTCCTTAGGTTAGTTAGGTTTAAGTAGTTCTAAGTTCTAGGGGACTGATGACCTTAGAAGTTAAGTCCCATAGTGCTCAGAGCCATTCTTCAGTAGCAGCACGTTTCGAAAGCTTCTATTCTCTTCTTGTCTAAACTATTTATCGTCCACGTTTCACTTTAAAAAATGGCTCTGAGCACTATGGGACATCAATCCCCTAGAACTTAGAACTACTTAAACCTAACTAACCTAAGGACATCACTCACGTCCATGCCCGAGGCGGGATTCGAACCTGCGACCGTAGCAGCAGTGCGGTTCCGGACTGAAGCGCCTAAAACCGCACGGCCACTCCGGCCGGCTGGAATTGTTAACTGGGACATTCAAGTGGTGGGTTCAGCTTTCTAATTGTAAAAGCTTTTCTTCCTCCACGCAATATGGACCCTCTACACGCGGTGTCTGAGAGTTGCGTCTTAGGTGCCGGGGTGGGGGACGCGGATAACAGTACATACACTACTGGCCATTAAAATTGCTACACCAAGAAGAAATGCAGATGATAAAAGGGTATTCATGGGACAAATATATTATACTAGAATTGACATGTGATTACATTTTCACGCAATTTGGGTGCATAGATCCTGAGAAACCAGTACCCAGAACAACCACCTCTGGCCCTAATAACGGCCTTGATACGCCTGGGCATAGAGTCAAACAGAGCTTGGATGGCGTGTACAGGTACAGCTACCCCTGCAGCTTCAGCACGATATCACAGGTCATCGAGAGCAGTGACTGGCGTATTGTGACGAGCCAGTTGCTCAGCCACCATTGACCAGACGTATTCAGTTGGTGAAAGATCTGAAGAATGTGCTGGCCAGGGCAGCAGTCGAACATTTTCTGTATCCAGAAACGCCCGCACAGGACCTGCAACATGCGGTCGTGCATTATCCTGATGAAATGTAGGGTTTCGCAGGGATCGAATGAAGGATAGAGCCACGGGTCGTAAAACACCTGAAATGTAACGTCCACTGTTCAGAGTCCCGTCAATGCGAATAAGAGGTGACCGAGACGTGTAACCAATGGCACCCCATACCATCACGCCGGTTGATACGCCAGTATGGCGATGACTAATACACGCTTCCAATGTGCGTTCACCGCGATGTCGCCAAACACGGATGCGACCATCATGATGCTGTAAACAGAACCTGGATTCATCCGAAAAAATGACGTTTTGCCATTCATGCACCCAGGTTCGTCGTTAAGTACATCATCGCAGGCGCTCCTGTCTGTGATGCAGCGTCAAGGGTAAACGCAGCCACGGTCCCCGAGCTGATAGTCCATGCTGCTGCAAACGTCGTCGAACTGTTCGTGCAGATGGTTGTTGTCTTGCAAACGTCCGATCTGTTGACTCAGGGGTGGAGACGTGGTTGCACGATCCATTACAGCCATGCGGATAAGATGCCTGTCATTTCGACTGCTAGTGATACGAGGCGTGGGATCCAGCACGGCATTCCGTATTACCCTCCTGAACCCACCGATTCCATATTCTGCGAACAGTCATTGGATATCGACCAACGCGAGCAGCAATGTCGTGATATGATAAACCGCAATCGCGACAGGCTACAATCGGACCTTTATCCACGTCGGAAACGTGATGGTACGCATTTCTCCTCCTTACACGAGGCATCACAACAACGTTTCACCAGGCAACGCCGGTCAACTGCTGTTTGTGTATGAGAAATCGGTTGGAAACTTTCCTTATGTCAGCACGTTGTAGGTGTCGCCCCCGGCGCCAACCTTGTGTGAATCCTCTGAAAAGCTGATCATTTGATATCACAGCATCTTCTTCCTGTCGGTTAAATTTCGCGTCTCTTCGTGGTGTAGCAATTTTAATGGCCAGTAGTGTTATGTTGTCGTAATGCGGACACAGAGCCATCTATCTGACGTTCAAAAGGGCGTTATCGTTGGCTATCGGGTCAAGGGTGGAAGTATTTCTGAAACAGCTAAGTTTGTAAGCTGTTCATGCTGCTGTGGTTAAAGCATGCAGTGCGTGGCAAAACGACTCTACCACAACCGGCGCCGAGACAACTGTGATACACCACGCGTCATAGATGACAGGGATGAACGACGGCTGCGGAGATGTGTACGGACGAATAGACGTGCAACAGCTGAGCAGCTGACCGGCGAGATAAACCGAGAGGCTACCAGCGGTATCTCCTCAACGACTACTCAGCGAATGTTGGTGCGTATGGGCCTCTGGAGCAGGCGCTTGCTTAATCCACTCGTGCTGACGCTGCCTATTGGCAATGAGGTCTGGAATTTGCACGTCAGTACAGCATCCGGACGTCCACTGAATGGGATCTACATCTACATCTACATTTATGCTCCGCAAGCCACCCAAAGGTGTGTGGCGGAGTGCACTTTACGTGCCACTGTCATTACCTCCCTTTCCTGTTCCAGTCGCGTATGGTTCGCGGGAAGAACGACTGTCTAAAAGCCTCCGTGCGCGCTCTAATCTCTCTAATTTTACATTCGTGATCTCCTCGGGAGGTATAAGTATGGGGGAGCAATATATTCGATACCTCATCCAGAAACGCACCCTCTCAAAACCTGGCGAGCAAGCTACACCGCGATGCAGAGCGCCTCTCTTGCAGAGTCTGCCACATGAGTTTGTTAAACATCTCCGTAACGCTATCACGGTTACCAAATAACCCTGTGACGAAACGCGCCGCTCTTCTTTGGATCTTCTCTATCTCCTCCGTCAACCCGATCTGGTACGGATCCCACACTGATGAGCAATACTCAAGTATAGGTCGAACGAGTGTTTTGTAAGCCACCTCCTTTGCTGATGGACTACATTTTCTAAGGACTCTCCCAATGAATCTCAACCTGGTACCCGCCTTACCAACAATTAATTTTATATGATCATTCCACTTCAAATCGTTCCGCACGCATACTCCCAGATATTTTACAGAAGTAAGTCCTACCAGTGTTTGTTCCGCTATCATATAATCATACAATAAAGGATCCTTCTTTCTATGTATTCGCAATACATTACATTTGTCTATGTTAAGGGTCAGTTGCCACTCCCTGCACCAAGTGCCTATCCGCTGCAGATCTTCCTGCATTTCGCTGAAATTTTCTAATGCTGCAACTTCTCTGTATACTACAGCATCATCCGCGAAAAGCCGCATGGAACTTCCGACACTATCTACTAGGTCATTTATATATATTGTGAAAAGCAATGGTCCCATAACACTCCCCTGTGGCACGCCAGAGGTTACTTTAACGTCTGTAGACGTCTCTCCATTGATAACAACATGATGTGTTCTGTTTGCTAAAAACTCTTCAATCCAGCCACACGGCTGGTCTGATATTCCGTAGGCTCTTACTTTGTTTATCAGGCGACAGTGCGGAACTGTATCGAACGCCTTCCGGAAGTCAAGAAAAGGTGGCCTTTTCAAATTTTATATCCCATCGGACAGATAGCTATTGGCGTGTATGGTGTGAAACGTCTGATAGCAAATGGTCCAGGGCGGAGGAGAGAGTGTTAAAGCATGGGTAATTTTTTCGTAGCATTTCCTAGGTGATCTCGTTAACCTAGAAGGCACAGTGGATCAGTACAAGTACGCCTCTATCCTTGTGGACAATGTCCATCTAAACTTGCAGTTTGTTTTTCCTGGACACCAATCAGCACACCAGCAGGCAACGCAACGTGAAACAAAACTCGTAGTAAACGTGCGTGGATCGAAGAGCATCAGAATCAGTATACCTAGTTGATCTCGTTAACCTAGAAGGCACAGTGGATCAGTACAAGTACGCATCTATCCTTGGGGACCACGTCCATCCCTACACGCAGTTTGTTTTTCCTCGAAACCAACCAGCACATACGAGCATGACAACGCAACGTGTAACAAAGCTCGTAGCAAACGTGTGTGGATCGAAGAGCACCAAAATCAGTATACCGTACTCCTCTGAGCACCAAAATCTCCAGACTGAAACCCAATCGAGAATCTGTGGGGCCACGTCGGTCTAGCTGTTCGCGGCAAGGATCGAAAATCGAGAAACCTAGCGCAGAAGGCTACGGCATTGGAGTCGGCAGGGTTTCATATTCCTATAGATACCTTCCAGAACCTCATTGACTGTCTTCCTACACATCTTGCGCTGCAAAAGGTGGTTGTTCAAGTTTCTGACAGGTGAACTTGTGCTACCCCACCGCTTACGCCTTTAGGTAATTAACCTGTATCGGTATGTAGGTGCCAAATGAAGACTGTAAACTGTCACTTGTTACACAAGGATTTTTTATTAACACTAAATTATGGCCCTACGGACTTCAAAAGTGTGGTAAAAAAATGTCGTGCGACGAGGGCTCCCGTCGGGTAGGCCGTTCGCCGGGTGCAAGTCTTTCGATTTGACGCCACTTGGGCGACTTGCGCATCGTTGGGGATGAAATGATGATTACTAGAACAACACAACACCCAGTCCCTGAGCGGAGAAAGTCTCCGGCCCAGCCTGGAATCGAATCCGGGCCCTGAGGATTGACATTCTGTCGCGCTGACCACTCAGCTATCGGGGGCGGTCAAAAGTGTGGTGGAATAGTGACCCTGTAATTTAATTTTGTGACCAGGTGAGATACGTATGTAATGAAAGTCAAAGATACCATAAGTTCTATTGTTTATTATAAGTCCCTACATAAAACGAGTGCAGTAGTTCTCACACTATCCAAATCGCCTCAACCTTTACCAACCAGTCGCTGGAACCTAATTGCAAGTAGTTTTTCAATGTGCCTCAATTTCACTAATACTTTATGGCAGGGGAAACGTCCACAGCATAGATGCCTTCGTTAAGCTACAGAGAACTCACTTTTGAGTTTATTTGTAACAACGAATCTAGGCCACATCTATATTTACACGGCTTGGATAAAAAATATAAGAACAACACGAGATATGCATGCTTGAACAAAAGTGCAGATGAGGTTGCCTTGTTATATTTGATCAGGAACAGCTCCGGTGCAATGCCCTTAATACGTTGCAAGGGCCGGTGGTGGTCAGAACAGTTTCCTTTGTAGTTGTGATTACGTCATCTCGAAGCTAGGTGAATGCCAAAGTAGACAAATTGCTGGTGGTGGGTGCTTCCCTAACTAAGTTAGCCAAAATTTCTGCTGTCTCGAGAGGTACCATATTGAAGATTTATACCGCGTACAGGGAAAACAGGAAAACATCATCCGCTATGTCACGACGGGGACGTAAGTGTGTGTTGAGTGATCTTGAGAGACGGACTTGGAAGAGGTTTGTGACGAAAACTAACAAGGGGAGGCCGCCAATTGTGAAATTCAGATTCGATTCATATTGCGCATAATAAAAGCTCATAGCCAGAGGTGTAATGTGGCAAAGCACCAAGATGCACTTCTCAGCCGTTGTCGAGAAAATCGACAGTTAAAAGAAACCGTTGAGGTGAAATACTCTATACGATTTGTAACTTCCTACAGCGTCGCGGCGCAGCGGTAAGCGCTCGGGTTCGTAATCCGAAGGTCGCCGGATAGAATCTCGCGCCATGCAACTTTATTTTTAGGATTTGTTATTTGTAATTAAAAATATATATATATATATATATATATATATATATATATATATATATATATATATTTGAATTACAAAAAACAAATAATAAAAAAAATTGCATGGCGCGAGATTCGATCCAGCGATCTTTGACTCACGAACCCAAGCACTTACCGCTGCGCCACGACGCTATAGGAAACTATACATCGTAGAGAGTATTTCACCGCAACGGTTTCTATTAACTGTCGATTTTCTCGACAACAGCTGAGAAGTGCATCTTGGTGCTTTGCCACATTACACCTCTGGCCATGAGCTTTTATTATGCGCAGTATGAATCGAATCTGAATTTCACAATTGGCGGCCTCCCCTTGTAAGACGACAATAGCTGCAATCACCGCAGAGCTGAATGTCGCACTCGCTAACCCTCTCAGCATCAAAAAAAGCACGAAGAGATCACCGTAAGCAAGCAGTTTCAGGCGAGGTGGAGTTCCAAAACCGCTCATCAGTGGTGCGAATGCCCATACCAGGGAAACGAGTGGCCAAAGCCTTAAAACCAGGACTATGGAGCAGTGGAACTAAAGTTATTTGGTCGGATAAGTTGTTTCCCACTGTTTCCCACTACTGGTCGAGTTTACGTCCCAGGAGCGAAACATCGCAGGGGTTCAGTGATAATATGGGCAAGCTATGTCGTGGTATTCCACCGGCCCCGTCGTTAGTCTGCAAGGTCACTGTGATATTCCTGGCTGTGGACGCCACTATTTTATCTTGCTAGAAGCTCGCCTTGATGCAGCTTGATACACGTGAAGTAGCGTATGGTACAAAAGTGAAGTGAGCTACAAGCAGCAGATGGTACAGTATGTACCATTCCCGTGGGAGAGTCCGCCAATTGTACTGAACTTTCCTCTGATTGGTCGGCACATTCGGGTGTTAGGCGCCAAAACGCCTAACGTCTCTTATTAATTGTTTATACACTTTTCATCGTATTTAACCCAGTTTTCAGTATGACAATCTGTCATGGTTACCCTACGAGTCTACCGGTTTTTTTATTAAATTTCACTAGTTTTGAGAAACATAAGAGTAACGATATTACAACCGAAGTCTTTGGACACCTTCGGGTCGCTTTGGCGCGCCTGGGAGACGAAGTACTTCAGCTGCGCTAGTCGCTCTGTTTCGGGTGTTCTTCAGAGCCGGACGTGTATCTCTGTTTCGGACGGACATGTTGCACTCTTTATCGGAAGTTGTCAGAAAAGTTACGGTAGTATTAAGAAAGCTATGTTGAGTGTTGTAGAAGACAGTGTAAATAGTGATATTTTAAAATATAAACAAACAGGGTACATTAATGAGAGGTGTCACCTACCATAATTGTCAGTACTACAGATCTTGCCCTCTGTAGATACAGAGACTAACCTGGGCAAGCAGCAAACATAAAAAAAAGCGCTAACACATGTTCAAGTTCGAGATGACAGCATAGCAGCCCCCAACGAAGGAGGTCCCACGACCGACGAGCTGTCTTCTGCGCTGGGAACACAACCCTAGTAGACAACAGTTGGTGCAAAGAACGGTTAGGGAATCTTAGTCAATCTCTACAGATCAAAAATGGTTCAAATGAGCACAACGGGACTTAACATCTGAGGTCATCAGTCACCTAGAACTTAGAACTACTTAAACCTAACTAACCTAAGGACATCACAAACATCCATGTCCAAGGCAGGATTCGAACCTGCGACCGTAGCAGTCGCGCAGTTCCAGAGTGAAGCGCCTAGAACCGATCGGCCATCAACGGCCAGCCTCTACAGATCCCTCCACTTCCAAATCTGACCTCCAACATGACAGCGTATAATTTATATCGCGTTACTGCCAGGGATTATGTGACCATTTTGGCTGATCAGATCCATCCCACGGCACAATGTTTGTTTTCATATGGTGATGCTATGTCCCAAGTCGGCAGAGCCCCTGTTCACACAGTCACATCGTCCAGGACCAGTTTAGTGAGCACCTCAGTCACCAGATCTCAATGTTATTGCGCTTCTTTGGCCTTATTTAGAGAGAAAGGTAAGTGATGTCTATCCATCGCCATCAATGTTAGCTGAACTTGTACTATCCCACCGCCTACGCCTCTAAGTAAATAACCTGTATCAGTATGTAGCTGTCCAATGAATACTGTACTATCGTTTGTTACAAAAGGATTTTTTATCAACGCTAAATCATGGCCCTACAGACTTCAAAAGCGTGGTAGAACAGTGACACTGTAATTTAATTTTGTGGCCAGGTGAGATACGTACGTAACGAAAGTCCAAGTTACCTAAGTTCTATTGTTTTTGTAAGTCCTTACACAAAACAATTGCAGTATTTCCACTGATGTATAACACGCACATGCTTAATAAGATACTATTAACTGACAAATTATCACAAGAACAAGAAACTTTTACGAGTAACTATGGTTGGCAGGGATTCAAGGCAAGGAATCGATAGGTAGGTTATTACGTTATTAATACGCTGACCCGTTTCCGCAATCTGACGACAGTGATTGCCAAAATTTGAGTTCATAAAATTGTACATGCCAAAAGGGCGTCTTCCACCTACTCATTAACAGTCTAACGTTTACTGAGTACATTGCGACTTATACACGCCGTCGACGATTGTAGATCTTATCACTGTTTTAACAGCGTCGTTGTGTTGTCCACCAGTGCTGCTGTTGGCGGCCAATGTATCGGATAGGATGCATGTCAATCCTGAAAAGCTACCTAACGCAAACTTTACATCATTGCCAGCTGGAGCTACGAAGTGAAATTACTAACTATCACAACGAATTCTGCGAGCAGTTTTCGATGTGGTTCCCCCACTAGCAGCACACGAAGACTCTCCTTAGTTTCTCCTGCTTTCCCTCGTAACATTGTCCTCGTCTTCGAGAGCCAATCCTGGCTTCTAAGGAGCAGTCATCCAATGACAAGGTCAATTCTCCTAGAGCGTCCTCCCACTTCTGAATAAATTTCCAAACATACTACGTCAGACCAGGCTGACCAATGAAATTCCTAGACCTACAGCTAAAGAAAGGAATTTGTTTTGGCTCTGCCCTGTCGGTGCCTCAAAAGGAATGGATTATTATGATACAGCATGTTTTTTCCTACGACCCTCTTCAGATTCCTATCTGCTTTATATACACATTAAAATTGCTACTCCACGATGATGACGTGCTACAGACGCGAAATTTAACCGACAGGAAGAAGATGCTGTGACATGCAAATGATTAGCTTTTCAGAGCATTCACACAAGGTTGGCGCCGGTGGCGACACCTACAACGTGCTGACATGAGGAACGTTTCCAACTGATTTCTCAAACACAAACAGTAGCTGACCGGCGTTGCCTGGTGAAACATTGTTGTGATGCCTCGTGTAAGGAGGAGAAATGCGTACCATCACGTTTCCGACTTTGATAAAGGTCGCATTGTAGCCTATCGCTATTGCGGTTTATCGTATCGCGACATTGCTGCTCGCGTTGGTCGAGCTCCAATGACTGTTAGCAGAATCGGTCACCTCTTGTTCGCACTGACTGCACTTTGAACAGTAGACGTTACATTTCAGATAGCTATACCCTTCATTCGATCCCTGCGAAACCCTACATTTCAGCAGGATAATGCACAACCGCATGTTGATTTCCTGTACGGGCCTTTCTGGATACAGAAAATGTTCGACTGCTGCCCTAGCCAGCACATTCTCCAGATCTCTCACCAATTGAAAACGTCTGGTCAATGGTGGCCGAGCAACTGGCTCGTCACAATACGCCAGTCACTATTCTTGATGAACTGTGGTATCGTGTTGAAAGTGCATGGGCAGCTGTACCTGTATACCTGTTTGACTCAATGCCCAGGCGTATCAAGGCCGTTATTATGGCCAGAGGTTGTTGTTCTGGGTACTGATTTCTCAGTGTCTATGCACCCAAAATGCGTGAAAATGTAATCACATGTTACTTCTAGTATAATATATTTGTCCAATGAATACCCGTTTATCATGTGCATTTCTTCTTGGTGTAGAAATTTTAATGGCCAGTAGTGTATATGAGGAACCAGCTACAGCTATTTTTAGGACGAGAAAGTCGTAGTATTACACTTACAGAGTCCTCGCACCTCGCCTGACACCTTCTGCCGAGAGCATAGACCCGTAAATACCTGTAGAGCTTTCACAGAGCCTGTATAGTGTCTATCGGTATATTGCTCTCCTATCGGCAGACTGACGACGTCTCCTCTGAATTCTCCACTTAATGCTTTCCACAACCTTTTCTCTAGTTTACAACGCCCTCACCACAGAAAAATGCTTTAGGAACGTGGGAGCGACAGTGATTCCGTGCAGAACTGGAACTCCTCTGCGGCCGTGGGGACGGACGCGGTGTTACGCTGTCCGCATCGTGTTTGGCTCGCAACAGGTGTTCCCTCGTCGTGTCCATTACACACAACAGCCTTCAGCGAACGTTGTCCTATCTAGCCGCGGCGTCACCTTTTGCAACGTGCGTTAAGTTAATGGTGCCTTGCGCCTCGCTTTTATCTCCTGTCTGTGAAATTGCCAACCTAGCAAACGCAATTCTCAAGAAATTAAACGCCTACAAGAACTTCATGTATTGGTAATCACTATTGGCTGATTTTAGATAAAAATAAAAGAATCCGCTATTTTCAAATCAAATTAATCCAATCTACATATCACTCTATATAATTGGCATATCAGATATCGATAATATAAAAGTCGATGAAAGTGGCAGTTTCCCCGTCTTTCAATCTTGCCACAATTTTTTCAGGAAGAGTGGCATAACGTTCCCATGAAAACCATACAGGGTCTATATTTATCCATTACGAGACGACTGGAATCAGTTATGAATGCCAATAGGTTTATTACACCATACTAAGCATGGTAATGTATTGCGATTCGGTGTTTCCATATTTTTGTCCAAACGCTGTGCATACACACTGAGCAAGCTAGTGGACGTATTAAAGTCGATATTTGGCATAAACGTTAACTCTGAAAAAACAGGAAAATAAAAACAAATGTTCTTAATTTTGTCCCCATAAAAACTGTCTAAGGTACAATTAATTTAAATGTATGATTTCCTTTCTAACATTGCCTGGCAGCTTCGCTGCAATGAACCACTAGAATGTCATGAATGAACGATCTATTCAAGTTTTTTTCAAAAATGGCTCTGAGCACTATGGGACTTAACTTCTAAGGTCATCAGTCCCCTAGAACTTAGAACTACTTAAACCTAACTAACCGAAGGGCATCACACACATCCATGCCCGAGGTAGGATTCGAAACTGCGACCGTAGCGGTCGGGCGGTTCCAGACTAAGGCGCCTAGAACCGCTCGGCCACAACGGCCGGCCGTTGAACTACATACTCACTAAAAGGCACATAAAGTGCCTCGAGAACTTTGACCGTCATTTTCTTACAAACGGTCGAGTATATACGGATAAGCCGAGACACGTCTTTGCTTATTTTGACCCCTTTTCCACTGGGCGAACTTAATGGGAAATCGGATCATGGCACTTGCCGTAAGCAGGACACGTCTAGCACCCGCCTTCTTACTTGCTCACCACTATAGGATGGGAGAAGTTCTTTTGGACAATATCTATATGTTGTGTACACAGTTCCGCGTAGTCAGCGCGTACACAACTTTCCCACTAGAGCGCGCCCCGCTAAGCACAACAGCGCAGGCGCAGCGCTCGTCCGTCTCCGCACTACGAGATGGCGCTGCCGTAGAGACGGACCAAATTCTGCTTCCGCCGATCCGCGTATTAATATGTAACGCAGCCAATGAGATTGCTGCTAACGTAGAACCTTTCCTCCTCGCGGATCACACTCGCGCAGTGATACATCAACGCTCGAGGTATTATAACGAGTGTACAGACCTCCAATTAGTCAGTCTGCATTTGTCTGCACCAGTCTGTACCAGTCTGCATTTGTCTGCACCAGTCTATAGTCAAGTTTCAGTCTGCACCTAATAAGATTACCATATTCCTGTACATAGCCATGTTGATAAATGTATAGGCACTTTTGTCAAGTATCAGAGATATATGTGAGAATAAGATTGATGTACCAATACCAAAGGAACTTCAGATTGTCAATTGTAAATAGCATCCAGAACCAAGTTAAGTAATGTTTATGCTTGTTATTATTTTAATAAATTTGTGTGAAAATTAATCGAGTTCTGTTTAAAGTTGGTCACCGTCAAACTGCTACTCTAAGCGTGCAAGTGGCATTTCTATCGTCTGACCTAACGGCAGAAGATAATCACGCCACGATAAGACCACGAGACATATTGCTGACACTCGCCTACTTCGTTAGAGCGACATGTCAAATAATTTGATGGTGTGTGTACTGAAGGTCTTACAGTAAGCACACAACACTATAGGATCGCACAGATCCGACTGTACAGGTTTAAAATGTAGTCGTTACACTTAGAGTCCTTTACTACACAGAATAACAGATTGGCAATAACTTAACGTTACACGGCATCTACTTTAACAGCCGGTGTGGTTCCTGTCAAAAGGCACAGCCTATTTCCCTCCCAACACTTTCATAATCCGAGCTTGTGCTCGGTCTCTACTAAACTCGCTGTCGATGGAACATCAAGATCTACTCTTCCTCGCTTCGTCATGACGCAGTAACTGAGTGCGGTGGTAGAACTAGGGTGATAAAATGTTATTAATCTCCACGGATGAGCATACGGAAATTTTGTTTGAAACAGTGAGGTGGAGGTTCGGTAGGAGACGAGTAACAAGCAGGGCGGCTGAGAACAAGGCGCAGAGGCCGGCTAACTCCCGGGCGCGCAGGAAGTTGCGAGCCCGCAGGTGGAGCCGTCAGCTTGTTAGCACTTTGCAGCTAGACATACGCTCGCGCCGACATTAACGACGGCCTCGGCCGTCACCGCCGCAGCTGCCGAACAATGACGGCCCGCGGTCCCGGCCTAATTGCTTCGCGTCACCGCCAGAGCAGTTCTCAAACTGGACGTGTGTCATGCAGGCGGCGAGTGCGGTGGAAACCGCGGCAACCCGCCGTGCTCTACACGGCCCTTCTGAGCTATTGTCCCTGTGACGTGGCTTGTGAAGCGGCAAGCAGGCGCTGTTTAGCGAGATCCCAATACCCTCGCGCTGTTAGCGCCACGTGTTGTCTCGCTCAAACAGTATGTGGCAGAGGTCGACTGGAAAGGCATTAGCACATTGGAACTCTGGTTGCAACAACACAAGTAGTAGCAGTTCATCATTTTCTGGTAGTGTTGTATGACGAAATCCTCCTGGGTCTGCGCAGGGTTCTCTTATACTGCACACGAACGAAGTGGAAAATGTAGCGAGGTAGCGCAGTTGCGCTAACAAGTAGGCCGTACGAACTCCACTTCAGGTTATCTGATTCGTATTGACAGGGTGTGTAGTGCACGGCCGTCCGGCCGGCGTGGCCGAGCGGTTCTAGGCGCTACAGTCTGGAACCGTGGGACCACTACGGTCGCAGGTTCGAATCCTGCTTGGGGCTTGGATGTGTTTGATGTCCTTAGGTTACTTAGGTTTAAGTAGTTCTAAGTTCTAAGGGACTGATGGCCTCCGAAGTTAAGTCCCATAGTGCTCAGAGTCATTTTTTGTAGTGCACGACTAAGACTTCAATATGTGTGGCAGGACGACACAACTCACAATCCTTTATGAGAAAATCGAGTTTGAAAATTACAGGCGTGCTTATGCTGTATGCTTTGTAGGGCCAGTAGCGTTAACAGTCAGCAGACGAGATAGTGAGCGCTTAGTTCTATAAGCGTGAGGCTTCTGGATCGAATCTCGCTCCCGGCACTATGTGTGTTTGTGAGATACCTGTGACAATCCTCGATGCTATGCTTCGATACTGTGTGACGACAAAGAACCATTTATGACGGCTAGTTGCCTTTCGTCCGAGGTCGCGTGCGGACCAGCTCCGCTAACGGAGTTGTTTACTCCCGCGTCGCGGTATCTGTGTTGTACGGACTCCATTAATATTGCACCCCATTACGTACTCTTATTGCCGTGCAAAGTTATGTTCCAAGCAGAACATTCACGACCTTGTGCTTATGAAATAGAACAATTCATTCGCGGCGACCTACGCCTGGTCCCACAACAAGTGATCGGTATTCACTTCTCTAACACCGGCACCATCATCTACATTAAAGTGACTACGGAGACGCCGCGCGGGATTGGCCGAACGGTCTAAGGCGCTGCAGTCATGAACTGTGCGGCTGGTCCCGGCGGAGGTTCGAGTCCTCCCTCGGGCATGGGTGTGTGTGTTTGTCCTTAGGATAATTTAGGTTAAGTAGTGTGTAAGCTTAGGGACTGATGACCTTAGCAGTTAAGTCCCATAAGATTTCACACACATTTGAACTTTTTTTTTTTTTACTACGGAGATGGCATGCGCTGACGTAATTCGACAACACTCACACGGACTGAAGTTCCAGCATTCTGATGGTCACACTGAGGACACGACGGTAGACCATGCTGGTTTCGGTCTCCGTCTATAAAAGACGCCTCACCGCGCCTCTTGCGATTGCGCATTCCGTCCGACGGGGTTGTCCACTTTCCACGTTACTGTATACTTTGGCATTAGAACCCCCGCTCCAAGGACTTCGCCAGAGCCCTGTGGGCCTGTCATTGCACGGACACCGCTTCTGTTGTACGATCTATACCGTCAATCTCGTCCTCTACATGCGCTGTGACATGGGTGGCGAAACATGGGCATCGGGCATTCATCTTAATGTTTCGAAATTGCAGGTTCTGCTCATTGAAGAGGGCCTACCGTAGAGATGTGTCACTCCTCTAAGCGTGGCCACCACCGTCCACTGCTTCTTGGGCATTTATTTTATGAATGATATTCGTCGCTGGCGGCAACAAACAGCAGTCGTCTCCTTCAAACGATAAGGGCTGACCTCGTTGATCACCAGCTATGTGTGGTACGAGAATGTCTGCCACACCTCTCATATTCCTCACGTGGCAGAAGTGTTCCCAGTCCAGATTTCCCTCACCCATCGTATGTTGATGGCGATGGGATCCTTTGTACGTACCGGGATGTTATTCAAAGTTCAGTATGCCTGTTTTGCCATCTCACGGGAGCATGGTGGAGTTGGGTTATTCCATGTGCCAGACAGAGTTACAGCACTTGGTGTTAGCTGCCAACTGAAAGTCCGTTGCCTGACAAGCCTCACTGGACTGCTTTTACATCAATATGAGCTGGTTTCCAGGTCAGGCCCAGTCAAGTTATCAAACATTCTACCCCCTCCCCCTTTTTATCACTTTCGGCATCTCTTTCTGGGATTAAGATACAGACTCCAGTCCTTACCACTCCCACGAATACTTTGGACAAAGACCGTCCACGACAAATTACAAATCTATCGGTCCCCCCAGTCCCACAGAAAACGATTTTCTCCAGATCATAAGGCGTCGTATGTGAAAGGTGGTGCATGCGGGCTTTCTCGACACCAGCGTCCAATCCACCTGGCATGTCACCGTCAACGGTAAACCGGTCAACCAATTCTGTTTGCACCGTATCCGTCACCCTGACATACCCGGATGTATTCACTGTGGTGTGGAGGACACAGGCGCCCACCGAGTCTCATGTGGTCCGTCGCCTGACGTCGGGAGGCTCGCACAGCTTTTCCTGGCTCTCCTTACCCTACAGACAGCTGCTCAGATCAGTTTCCAGACTCTTTTACTCCCGCACATGATGCTTTACCCTGCAACAAAAACTATAACTGTGAATTGGATACGCGACCATATCGTCCGCTATCTTTTTGGTCCCGATGAGAAATCGGAACTGGGTTATCGAACGTACTTAATAATCGACACTGCACACTTGTTCAGAACTCCAATTTCAGCAGTCCCTTCCACATTTTCTATGGGGCGCCTTTCATAACCTGCCTTCCATCTGGAACGTCCAAGCCATAAGAAGCTTATGTTTATTTCGCCGACATGATGCTCTGGACGAGCTAGAAACGGGATCGCCATCAAAATTTCACTTGTCACAAATGTAGACAGAATAATATAAGTAAAATGACTCCACTGATTTGGCCGAATGTTCTTGTGTATCCTTTCCTCATTTCCTATACCTTAAGGGAAAAATTTCCGGTTTTCATGTTAAAGATTAGGAAAATAGTAAATGAATTATTAAATATTGATACTTTACACGGCCATAATGAAAATATTGCAGCAATTACATGGGAATGAAAAAAAAGCAGAACCTCAATTCGATCGAGAGTCCTCGCACTAATGAACCAAGTGCTTACTTGCTCAGCTGCTGGCTCTGTGAACACTAGCGGCCTTACGAAGCGTGTAACATGAGCACGTCTATAATTTTCAAACTTGATTTTCTGAAAAACGGTTGCGGGTGGCATCTTCCTGTTTATATACACTCCTGGAAATGGAAAAAAGAACACATTGACACCGGTGTGTCAGACCCACCATACTTGCTCCGGACACTGCGAGAGGGCTGTACAAGCAATGATCACACACACGGCACAGCGGACACACCAGGAACCACGGTGTTGGACGTCGAATGGCGCTAGCTGCGCAGCATTTGTGCACCGCCGCCGTCAGTGTCAGCCAGTTTGCCGTGGCATACGGAGCTCCATCGCAGTCTTTAACACTGGTAGCATGCCGCGACAGCGTGGACGTGAACCGTATGTGCATTTGACGGACTTTGAGCGAGGGCGTATAGTGGGCATGCGGGAGGCCGGGTGGACGTACCGCCGAATTGCTCAACACGTGGGGCGTGAGGTCTCCACAGTACATCGATGTTGTCGCCAGTGGTCGGAGGAAGGTGCACGTGCCCGTCGACCTGGGACCGGACCGCAGCGACGCACGGATGCACGCCAAGACCGTAGGGTCCTACGCAGTGCCGTAGGGGACCGCACCGCCACTTCCCAGCAAATTAGGGACACTGTTGCTCCTGGGGTATCGCCGAGGACCATTCGCAACCGTCTCCATGAAGCTGGGCTACGGTCCCGCACACCGTTAGGCCGTCTTCCGCTCACGCCCCAACATCGTGCAGCCCGCCTCCAGTGGTGTCGCGACAGGCGTGAATGGAGGGACGAATGGAGACGTGTCGTCTTCAGCGATGAGAGTCGCTTCTGCCTTGGTGCCAATGATGGTCGTATGCGTGTTTGGCGCCGTGCAGGTGAGCGCCACAATCAGGACTGCATACGACCGAGGCACACAGGGCCAACACCCGGCATCATGGTGTGGGGAGCGATCTCCTACACTGGCCGTACACCACTGGTGATCGTCGAGGGGACACTGAATAGTGCACGGTACATCCAAACCGTCATCGAACCCATCGTTCTACCATTCCTAGACCGGCAAGGGAACTTGCTGTTCCAACAGAACAATGCACGTCCGCATGTATCCCGTGCCACCCAACGTGCTCTAGAAGGTGTAAGTCAACTACCCTGGCCAGCAAAATCTCCGGATCTGTCCCCCATTGAGCATGTTTGGGACTGGATGAAGCGTCGTCTCACGCGGTCTGCACGTCCAGCACGAACGCTGGTCCAACTGAGGCGCCAGGTGGAAATGGCATGGCAAGCCGTTCCACAGGACTACATCCAGCATCTCTACGATCGTCTCCATGGGAGAATAGCAGCCTGCATTGCTGCGAAAGGTGGATATACACTGTACTAGTGCCGACATTGTGCATGCTCTGTTGCCTGTGTCTATGTGCCTGTGGTTCTGTCAGTGTGATCATGTGATGTATCTGACCCCAAGAATGTGTCAATAAAGTTTCCCCTTCCTGGGACAATGAATTCACGGTGTTCTTATTTCAATTTCCAGGAGTGTATGTTACAGGCCTAATAGTGTCGGTCGTGTCATACACGCACTGTCAATATGAATCAAATCAATGAGGGGAAGTTCATACGGTCTCCTTGTAAGAGAATCCTATTGCACTCGCCTAGTTTACACAGACGTAAATCTTCACACAAGGTATAGTCCTACTGGAAAAAGAGAGAAAATTACTTCTCTTTATAAAAGGGGCAAAGAACGAATGCAATGAATTACAGAAGTATAACTCAACAGTCAGTCTGTTACAGAATCCCAAAGCATATAGTAATCTCAGACATTACGATATCAGACGAGGAAACGCAGCTAGTTAGAATGACCCAGTATCGGTTCAAGAAACATGATTCGTGCCAAGCAAAGCTCGGTATTTTTTCGCAAGCGATATCGCGCAAACAGTAGATGCATGTGAGCAGATAGATTCCGTTGACCGACATTTCCATAAGTCTTTTAATACTGTGCCACAGTTTCGACAGGTAATCAAAGTACCATTATCGAGAGTATCTTCTTAGATACATCACAAAGTATTTTAACAGATATAACGAAATACATTGAACAGAGAGGGAAATGTTCAACAGAAACAAAAGTAACATGAGAACAACAAACAGGGTCAGAGTCACTAATGTATTGTTCACTGCAGTGTGCACTGATACGACACTTCGCCGGCCGGAGTGGCCGAGCGGTTCTAGGCGCTTCAGTCTGGAACCGCGCCACGGCTACGGTCGCAGGTTCGAATCCTGCCTCAGGCATGGATGTGTGTGATGTCCGTAGGTTAGTTAGGTTTAAGTAGTTCTAAGTTCTAAGGGACTGATGACCTCAGCAGTGAAGTCCCATAGTGCTCAGAGCCATTTGAACCATTTTTTGATTCTAGTGTGAGTCGTTTACGAGGTATCTTATTTTGAAAAGTTTCCACATAGGCTCTTACTTGTGCCATTCAGTCTGCGTAGTTGCTCAATGTTCAAAATGGTTCAAATGGCCCTGAGCACTATGGGACTTAACTGGTGGTGGTGGTTAGTGTTTAACGTCCCGTCGACAACGAGGGCATTAGAGACGGTGGGACTTAACTGCCGAGGTCATCAGTCCCCTAGAACTTAGAACTAGTTAAACCTAACTAACCTAAGGACATCACACACACATCCATGCCCGAGGCAGGTTCGAACCTGCGACCGATGCGATCGCGCGGTTCCAGACTATAGCGCCTAGAACCGCTCGGCCACTCCGGCCGGCACAGTGTTCTTATATTTGCTTACGGTGGGCTTGTATGTTCCTTAAATGAACTTAGTATGTGACAGTCCAAGCGAGTGGACGATGGGACCTGCCAATGGAGAAAAAGCCGACACGCTCATGGTATATGTAGAGTGTAGGAAGAATGCAGTTCATTCTTGTATGGTGTATGCGCCAAGGTATTCCAATAGATGCCAACCGTCTTAGCAATTATTTATCAGCCTTTTCCACCATTTACGTGAGAGTGGTGGTGTAACACCCAGACAGCGTAATAGTAGGAAGTAAGTGACGACAGAAGAGGGGGAAATTAAAGTTCCTGCTGCTGTTGCAGTTGATCTGCACGAGGAAGTGGCATGAGTCAGACAAGTGTCCTACACATTCTCCATCGAAATAGGTTCCAGCCCTATCACATCGCTCTCCATTAAGAGCTGCACGGAAACGATTATGAGAATGGTGTTAACTTCTGTACATAGGCATTAGGACAGGATACTGCAGGTATATCATGGACCTTATTTACTGATGAAGCCACATTTACCAATCATACTTTTTAGCTGCAAACAAAACCATTCTTGACTCACGGTACGTTACATTTCTGTCTAGTCCTTCACGGATGAGCGAGAAATGTTTATATCCTCTCGGGTACTAGTTATGTGAGACTTTAAGATCCTGTATGGTGTTGAGCAAGGTCATACATCTACATTTACTCTGCAATTCAGAATTAAGTTCGTGGCAAAACCGTCCTGAAACTGTCGAGTCCCTTTGCGAACGAGAGTAATTGGATCCAGTCCAAAGCAAACAGCAACACTGCGCTACGCGCCAAGATAAACCAGTCTCGATCCTGTCACTGTCCAATCCCGATAGGTGCTAATAGATGCGGATGGCGTTCCTCGAAACCACTTTGTATCTTTGACAGAAAAGCTAATTATTTGAATATCCGAGTACGTAACAGACTTCAGGATAGAGTGACGTTTTTTGCATGCCACCTTCATGGTGTTCCAGTTTTGATGAGGAGCAGTGCGCGCGTGACATTTGTTCCCTCATCACTACTGTGGTAAAGTAAAGTCATGTAGCATGACTGGCTAGGAGACACCAAAGGTGAGGATCAGCAGTCTGAATGGGAAAGACGTTTTCTATCAAAAAATGGTTCAAATGGCTCTGAGCACTATGGGACGTAACATCTGTGGTCATCAGTCCCCTAGAACTTAGAACTACTTAAACCTAACTAACCGAAGGACATCACACACATCCATGCCCGAAGCAGGATTTGAACGTGCGACCGTAGCGGTCACGCGGTTCCAGACTGAAGCGCCTAGAACCGCACTGCCATACCGGCCGTTTTCTATCCTTTGCAGCTATAGGCACCTTAAAATGTGAGCCTTGTGTGTAGTTATGTGTAACTGTTAAGTGAAGGTGACTGTACTGTCTGTGTATGTGTGTGTGTGTGTGTGTGTGTGTGTGTGTGGTATGATGCTATATATGTGCTGGATCATGATAATGATGATGATGATGATGATGATGATGATGATGATGATAGAAGGGAGAGGTACCTTGTACCGGCACATAGCTTACTCCTCTGGAATAGCACCAAGGGGGGCACCGAGCTTCATGTCCCCTTCTGAAGGATGCCCTTATTTCACAAAACACTGCACAGAGTTTAGAATTTAATCGTTGATGTTGGCGCAAAGACTGGTGATCAGGCATTTTACGCCACCATTCATCCTGCCCCTCTGCCGTAAAGGCTAACGGCGAACATGAACGGTCACACATTCAAATTTAGGGTGTGCATAATTAAAGTTCCAGTTTCAAAACGGTGTAGAAACAGAACCACTGCTCAGAATGACGTTAAATTTTAACAGCATATTATTGACACCGTGGGAAACGTGACAGAACAACAAAGAAAATAAAACCGATAGATGGGTCTGTAAGCGTAAGAATATGTACACCAACAGACGTGCGGCACAAGTCTCCATGAAGAATGGTGCGCTGCTGGTAAAGAACTTTTGCAAGAACGGTGACTATGAGCCAGTAGCACTGCAGAAATTCCGGACACTCGAGGGTATGAAAAAAGGCATTGGTCCTATGTATGCTAAGGCTCTGGAGAAAATGATTACAAAATTAAAAAAGACAGGTTCTTTTGAAGTGCACTGTGGCAGAGGGAGGAAGGCAGTTGATCCGACGTCTGTCAGATATGTGGCCACATAATTGCAAGAGGTGTCAATCCGTGCTGCGCAAACATACAGTGAACTTATGATTGCCCGAACGTTGGACATGCCTTCGAGCACGGTGCACAAAATCTCACGAAACATCCTGCATTGCTATCAATACAAAATCACCCACGTTAGGGAGCTGCTACCCGTTGACTACCAGTAAGGCAGACGTTTGCTCTGCAATTCCTTGCTCCCATGGAAATGGGCAGTAAATGACCTCGGAACATTCTGTGGACAAACGAAGCTCATTTCAGTCTCCATAAACATGCTAATACGCAGAATTACGGAATATGGCCAACAAAAAATCCGAACACACATCAACCGTTCCCACTTCATCGTTCAAAGATATCCTAAGTCCTGCGTGTCCTATTACCTCTACCGTCACTGAAACGCTATGAGCGTCTTTTGTGCCCCAACGACATTCAAACCATTCAACAGTATGGATAGGATCATTTGTATGCTAGATGGCGCTCCTACCCTTGAACAGCCAGTGAAACTACTGCTGCGGAAACATTTCGGAAATGCTAGAATTATCAGCCGTCATTTCCCTACATCCTCGCCGTCCGGATCACCTGATCTTCATTCGTGTGATTCCTGGCTGTGGGGTTAGCACAAATATATAGTGTTCAGTGCTCCAATTATGAACATAGCTAAACTGAAGGCACGTACTGCGTAAATAATTTTGAACGTGCCTCTCGAGACACTCCGATGTGTCGCTCTCGATTTCAGCTTGTGGCAGAAAACGGTGGACAGCATGGCGGACATGTGCTCCAGTCTCACAACGATTAGAAAACGACGTCATTTAGCTTTTTATGAAGGTTTTCGCCTCAGGACGATTAAAATGCGATTTTCCCCATCCGATGTGGTACAACCTTGCCATGGAACATGGGCTCACCTAACTAACAGTGCTACAACTGTTGACTGCCGAACTTACGTAGTCATGCACAATGAAGTGCAGATGGTGCAATGTGTAACTCAAACTATAGCTATCGTATTGGAGTCATCTGTTACTTGCAGCCAACCTCATTTACATTAAGACGCTTACAGTACCATCTTCAGGTAAAGTTTTCATTAGTTTTTTTCTGTGGCGTTTACCCCTGTAGCAAAAATATGCTCGTCAAATTTGACGGCACCCAGAGGAGTAGTTATCTTTCTGTAGCGTTTTCAAACTGGAACTGAAATTATGAACACCGGATACTGACCGTTCCCGACGGTGTTTAACTTCGATGATCTGATCAGAATCTGCGTATCCACCGCGACACGCCTGTTTACTCTGGTGGTCTCATAGAACATGTCTTACATATGGAAATAACTGCTGCTGGAGCGGTTGGGCAATAGCTTTGAAGATTTTCTTCAAAAGCAGTTAGAGCATATCAGTGGAAATCTACTACTTACTGCAGGTGCTGTGACATCGCAGTGCGGCATCAATTGCACGGTCACTTACCTGAAACAGAACAGAAACGTATTAGATCATCGGTTTTTAGAAGCGTATAAATGTCATAAAACTGTGTCTTAAATCTTATCGAAGTATGTAAACAAGCCATTGAAAATCTCCGCCTCTTAATTAGTTTATTCACAAAACAGAAGCAGTTACATGATTATAAAGATTTGTTCCTTTAGTTGTTTGTGTTATTGCATATTATATCGGCTATCTCCATAGAAATGTTACCAAGGAGACATGTGAAATAGTCAGTAGTTGGTAGGTAACGATGATGTAGTGCTGTGTCCAGAGATTTTTAATATAGCGAAGAGAAAAATTAAGAACAGAACGGTTTTATTCAAATTAACTTCAAACGTATGAGTGTAATTACTTCTTAAAGTCTTGAAAAGGAAGAACGAACTTTTCAGAGATTCTAGATTACTGATGCCATAGTCGAGGAAAAAACTAAGAGAATATGTGGATCTGTCGTATGTGACGGAGCTAGACAGTATAATGTTGATTTTGAAACATTTTCAGATAGAAACTTTCTGGCTGAAACCTGCACGAACAGTAACCACATGAAATGGCAGCACACTTTGAAAATCAGCCTCGCGAAGCTGAAGTGTCATTGTCGGGGACACATCCGAAAAATGAAACAGTCTTGCAAGCAACGCAAGCCCTTTTTGTATATCATTAACCCTTTCTCTGCTGAGTTCGTGCCAGCAGTGAGCTGGCTGCCGGCAGCGAGGTGTGTCTCACTCCAGTTCCATCTGTGCTAGCCATTTCTGTGCCTTTGCTGTCACTAAAAATTGTCTGCAGACAGCAGGAGAATTCCGTCTGACTTTTCGTCGTTATGTTTTCCATTCCTGGGAGACGATCGCGGGAAACAGATGGAACGATTTTGTCGGTCCTGAGATGCTGAAACGCCGGGATCGACAACAGCCACAGTATCTTCATCCGGCGATGAAGGAATATTAAGCCATCCTCGTTGTCACTATTCTAAGTAACACTTCTAATTCCTCGTTCCATAATTCGCGTTTGCACATCTTTAAACCTCTTCGCAATACGATCTTGCTCTATAATCCCTAAAAAAGAAACGAAATTCAACTAATGTAGCTTCCACTGCCGTCTATCAGCAATATTACGACTTCAAGAAGCGCAATAGTTCAAGTCGTACATTCGTATTGTGTCAAAACGTCGAAATAAATTATCAAACATTCGCGTTCCTGGCACTATTGATTCCTGCCGCGTGTATTCGCTGTTAACACACAGTGCTCTCTAGTCCGCGACAGATATACAGGGTGAATCACCTAAAACATGCACCGAAAATATTCCGGAAATGGAAAGTGCTATTGACGTGCGCATTTCACAGAAAGGATTGGTAGTCAAGGGCTCGTACTGTTAGCCGATAGCCGGCCGGTGTGGCCGAGCGGTTCTAGGCACTTAAGTCAGGAACCGCGCGACCGCTACGGTCGCAGGTTCGAATCCTGTCACGGTCATGGATATGTGTGATGTCCTTAGGTTGGTTAGTTTTAAGTAGTTCTAAGTTCTAGGGGACTGATGACCATAGCAGTTAAGTCCCATAGTGCTCTGAGCCATTTGAACCATTTTTGTGTTAGCCGATAAACACAATGTAATAATACTTAGTGTATTTTTTGCCAACAAACACTTTTTTAAACGGAATAATGCCTATCGACACTAAAAAAAATGAAAAGTAGGGTAAATTAGAATGTCATTGATGTTTATTCAAGGATTGTAATGCGAGTCGTTTCCGAGATATCGTATTTTGAAAACTTTCCACATCGGCACTTACTTGTGCCATTCAGCCTGCGTAGATGCTCAGTACGATGTTGTTATGTTTGCTTATGGTGTGCTTGTATGTTCCTTAAGTGCACTTCGACTTGCTAGTCACTTAGTGTGTGACAGTCAAAGCATTATGAGACGATGGAGTGGACGATGAGATTTACCAGTGCAGAAAAAGCCGACTTGCACACGGTATATATAGGGTGTAGGAAGAATGCAGTTCATTCTTGTATAGTGTATGCGGTAAGATATTTCAATAGATGCCAACCATCACAGCAATTATTTATCAGCCTTTTCCACCAGTTACGTGAAAGTGGTGGTGTGACACCTAGACAACGCAATAGAAGGAAATAAGTGACGACAGAAGAGGGGGAAATTAAAGTTCCTGCTGCTGTTGCACTTGATCTGCACGAGAGCTGCACGAAAACGATTATGAGAATGGTGTTAACTTCTGTACACACGCATTAGGACAGGATACTGCAGATATATCATATACCTTATTTACTGATGAAGCCAGCTAAACCGCCGAAGCGGGCACTATTGGTCTGTCGACAATGCCCGTTGGCTTCGTCAGGTGGAACGTCAGCATCAATGGAGTGTGGAATAGTGAACCATCAGCTCATAGGCCTGTTTTTCACAGACGGAACAATGAACGCGCACAAGTATGGTAGCTTCCTGACAGACAATCTTCCACGGGCGGTAGAAGACGTTCCTTTGCAGACTATTAGAAACCTGTGGTAGCAACATGATGGCTGTCCAGCCCATACTACACGACGTACTACAGGATGTCTTCACAGATTGCTTCCAAATCGTTCCACTGGACGCAGGGGATCTGTACCTTGGCCGCCCTATTTTCCAGATTTGAAGCCTGGAGACTTTATCTGTGTCGAAAGCTAAAAGACGTTGTCTACATGGACATACCAACTACACCCGATGGTATGCAACGACGTATTGCTGCAGCCTGCTTGGACATCACCTCTGAAATGCTAGCACGTGTGCAGCAGTCGTTCCATACCAGACTGGGAGCGTGTACTGCCGCCGCCGGTGGTCATTTTGAACACAACCTGTGATGGTCAGTTCTCTCGTTACTGGTAAGGATCCACATAACTAGTATATGCAAATGTGTTATTCTTTAGTGTGTGCTACCGCTGGCATTAAACAAGTATCGGTGCGGCAACTTTTCAGATTACGATATCTTGTAAGCGACTAGCACAAGAGTCCTGCAACAAACACCACTGACATTCGAATTTACCCTACTTTTAGTGTATTAATGTCAATAGGTATTGTCCCATTTAAAAAAGTGTATGTTTCCACAAAAAATAGACTTTTAAGTATAATTACAATATGTTCATTGGCTAACAATACGAGCCCTTGTCTACCAATCCGTTCTGTGAAAACAGCACATCAATTGCACTTTCTATTTCCGCAATATTTGTGATGCAAGCAGTTAAACGGTTAACAGTGAAACACTGTACTAAATCTATTGTTTTATTATTTGATTACGACAGTACGTTGTAATATGTTAAATAAGACCATTATTTGGCACAGAATCAAATGAAGTCCCTATTGAATTACATTGAAAATCTTTTGAAGCATTTAGACGGTAACAACTTTTAGTAATGGCATTACTCCCACGTAGCCGATATGTGAGAATTGCTGTGGCGAGCACTGATGCCCTGTAAATCCAAAACCTTTTTGACTCCAAACTACATCAAATAGCCGATGCTGTCGAAGTTCGTATGGGTGTTACACGCTAACGTTCTTCGGGTGCCTCGTGGGCAGTTGACTGTGATCAAGAACGATACAAGAGTATAACAGTGATTTTGCTGTCGCAATACTACTATAAATAAGAGTCCGTTTTGTGATACTTCACAGTAAAAATAGATAAAGATCAAACTACGTGTAACGTGTGAAATAAAAGACTCAACCACTTTCTTGTAGGAGGAAAAATAAATTTGAACTTTATCATAAAAAAGAAACGCATGTGAAACCTCGTTTTCATCTAGTTAATTTTATTCGCTGTTGAGCGCTTGACTATGGTGTAAATAAAAGATGCATCATCAACAAAACCAAATAAATGTAATTAATTAATTATTTATTGTCTAATAAATCGGTTTTCAAACTACAGCTTACCACGACCATCAGATGGTGGCATTCACATAACATTGTGTGATGCAGGTCATTTCCAAAGTAGTATCAGTAGCGACGAGACATCAAGTTCTGATTAATTCCATTCTGACCATGAGTGAAAGCCTTACAGGTGGCACTACATAAATACTCGACACCGCATATTCCTGCTTATTTGACCAACATCATGCATAGACCCCACTAGAAAATAACACATGGCACTATGCAGGCGGAGGTTCAAAAATCAAATGGCTCTGAGCACTATGGGACTTAACATATGCGGTCATCAGTCCCCGAGAACTTAGAACTATTTAAACCTAACTAACCTAAGGACATCACACACATCCATGCCCGAGGCAGGATTCGAACCTGCGGCCGAAGCGGTCACGCGGTTCCAGACTGAAGCGCCTAGAACCGCACGGCCACACCGGCCGGCGCAGCCGGAGGATACAAATATTAAACTCTACCCCTATTCCATCATAGAGACTTACGCTTGCTGATATTTGGTTGTTAATAACTTATCTTAGGGAGAGTAGATTGATATAATGAACAAGAAATATTAAAATTATAGCAATATACCACTTTTTGTTACACTCGTATACATAATTTACAAGTAATTTGAGAGATACGCTCGCGTATTACATTTCTGGAGACCGAAAACCACCTCCTTAGGAATCAACATGGGTTTCTAAAATAACGATTCTGCGAAATCCAGCTCGCTCTGTTCGTCCACGAGACCGAGAAGGCGGTAGATGCCGTGTTCTATGACTTCCGTACAGCTTTCGATAAAGTTCCGTGCTGACGCCTATTGAACAAAATACGACCATACGGAATATCGGACCAATTCCGTGACTGAAATGAAGAGTTTCTAGAAAAAAAAAAAAGAAAAAGAAACACAGCATGTCGTTCTGAATGGAGAGAGGTCTTCAGATGTAAAAGGAACTTTGGGCCTACCCATCGGAGTGTTACAGGTCCATTACTTTTCACAATGTATATAAAAAATATAGTAGACAACATCGTAACTCACATGAGGCTTTTCGCGGATGAGGCTGTTTTATATGGGGAAGCCGCAACGCTAGAAAACTGTAGCGAAATGCAGGAAGACCTTGGGGCAGAGAATGTAAATTGATACTAAACATAAAGAAATGTAACGTACTGCATATACAAAGACAAAAAGACCCATTAATGTACGATGATACGATTACAGAACAGTCACCGGAAACAATTACTTCCATAAAATATCTAGGAGTACGCGTACGTAACGATTTTAAGCTGAACTATTACATAAAATTTAGATGCTTTACTGAGATTCATTGGTAGAATCCCCATGTAGTCCGCCAACAAAGGAGTAGCTTACAAAACACTTGTTTGCCCAATATTTGAATAGTGCTCGTCAGTACTGGATCAAACGCAGGATTGGTAGAGGAAATAGAGAACATGAAAGGAGAGCAGCGAGTTTCGTTACAGATATATTTAGCATGCACGAATACGTCACGGAGCTAATCAACCAACTCTAGTGGCAGACGTTATAAGCGAGGCGTTCTGCATCATGGGATGGTTCACTGTTGAAGTTCCGAGAGCGTACGTTGTTAGAAGGGTCAATATATACACGACGAGTCACTAACCATTGCCACCAAGAATAACTCCGAAAGTATGATAGGAGCTGAAAGGTTTGTGAGACAAAAGTTGCTTGGGACAACGTGGGCCACAATATGATGTTGGTTTTTTGTTGCTAGGTGGGGTTGCTTCAGAGATATGGTCAACTTTGTTTTTTGAAATGGGTTGTTATAGTTTGGTACTTATTTTCTGATAGCGGCTATCGAGTCGAATCCAATGATGTGTAACAGTAAGGCCTTTGAAGGTCAACGAAGGTCACAAAAGGTGGCATGAACGTCCATTTACGGAAGGTGTTCGAAGTGAAGACCATTGGTATCAATCAGTGCTGTAATCTTCTTATCATGAATTGAGTGTTATTCCTTCTAACTTCGGCACTTATCGAAGCACATGCTCTGACAATTCCGTCTCGCATATTTTCAAGTGTAGTTGGAATGTCTTTATAAACAATGTCTTTTACGAATCCCCACAAGAAAAAATCCAGAGGCGTCAAGTCTGGCGAACGAGCAGGCCATGAAACATCTCCTCCGCGTCCAGTCCAATGATTTGGGAATTGTCTCTGCAACTCATTTCCAGCCATCAGCGAAAAATGTGTCGGACACCCATTGTGTTGATACCACATTCTGTTCCTTGTCCCTAAAGGTATTTCTCCCAGTAACAAACCTAATATTTCTTGCAGGAATGTGGTGTACTTCCTACTATTAAGATTTCCTTCGATGAAATAGGGGCCTATAATTCTCTCCTCCAGAATCCCACACCATACATTCACCGACCACGGTTTTTGGTGTGCAACTTGCTGCAGCCAACATGGATTTTCAGTTGCCCAATAATGCATGTTGTGCACATTAACATTTCCACGGTTCGTAAATGTCGTCTCGTCAGTAAACAAAATCAAATTAATAAATGTGTCATCCTTCTGAATCTGAAGTTGAGCCCGTCGGCAGGATTCAGTGCGACGCATACAATCCGTACCAGTTAATTCTTGGTGCAGACTGATATGGTAAGGATGAGGATGATATTTACGGTGATGCAGAGCACGAATAACACTACTCTGGCTCATGCCAGATTCTCTTGCGATTTGACGAGAACTAACACAAGGATCTCGAACCATAGTGGCAAGAGTACCAATTTTCGTGTCCTCGTTAGTAACTTTCCTATGACGGATATGTTTCCGATGCGTTAACGATCCTGTTGTTCTCAATTTGTCATACACATATTTAAATGTGCGACGTGTAGGGTGAGTACGTTCCAGCTATAAGCCTCTAGCTCTCACTGAATTTCGTTGGCATTCTCCGTAAATGAGAAGCACATCAGCTTGTTCTTCGAAGGTATACATCATTCACATTCGCTTGTTACGACGATACTAGTCTTACCATTCCTGTTAGTGTTGTATTGCGAAACTGTCAAATGGTGTTTACATGTTAGTGGCATGTTAGATGGATACACCGTATTCGGCGAATATTTACTATTTGCACGATATACGAGAGAAAATTGTCAGAGCATGCGCTTCGATAACTGCCGAAGTTAGAAGGAATACCACTCATTTCACGATAAGAAGATTGCAGCACTGCATTGATAACAATGGTCATCACTTCGAACACATTCTGTAAATGGACGTTCATGACACCTTTTTTACCTTCGTTGACCTTCAAAGACATTACTGTTACACATCGTTGGATTCGTCTCGATAGCCGCTATCAGAAAACAAGTACCAAACTATAGCATCCCATTTCAGAAAACAAAGTTGACCTTTATATCTCTGACGCGACCCCACCTAGCAACAAAAAACCAACGTCATATTATGGCCCTCGTTGTCCAATGCAACATCTGTCCAACAAACGTTTCAGCTACTATCATACTTTCAGAGTTATTCTATGTGACAATAGTTAGTGACTCACCCTGTATACTGATTCCTCATACTTAAATCTCGGGAAGATAAAAGCAGAGAGATTCGAATTCACAGGGAGGCTGACCGGTAATCGTTTCTAACGCGAACCATTAGCGAGTGGAACAGGGAACGGTGGAATTGACAGTGATACACACGCCGGAAGGTGGTCTGCAGAGTATAGATGTAGATGTTGATATACCGTCGTACCAAGGACTGTAGTAGCTATCTACTGTTAAGATTAAGTTCTCGGTTTCTCAGCAGCATGTATCTACAAAAAGGAGAGGTCCTTTTTATACTCTTGTGTGAAGCTCAAGAATTGTTCATTAAATTATCTTGCAGGGAATATGTATGTGGTCCTGACAGAAAGGCGTGTAATAAGTACCAAGTACAATGCTTTAGAGCATTTGCTACTTATGGCGAATAAGCACTGTCTGTTAAAATGAACAAGACACTACCAGTATTGCGTCAGTAGTGATGCATCCTCAGGTGTTAGCTATCTAAAATGTCATGGCGTGACAAAATACTTACATTGTTAACATTAACAGGTGTTTTTGCTCATTATATCTTCAGGTAAGAATGGCTATCACTCGTCTTTTGCTAACTAAATTCTTATCATCGTTTTAACTAAAAATTAGTACAAATTCATTTGAAAGAGATAAGTACTAGCTATTTTTATCTATAAGAGAAACAACATGTAATACTACGTGCAGTCGACTTCAAAATTCAACTTAGTTTTAAAATACTGATGTTCACCGAGCGTGCTGGCTGACTTGTTGGCTCACTGCATTCACATTAGAGAAGATCTGATTTCCATGCAAGCTATTATGTCGCACGGATGTTTTTTATTAAACTTTTAAAATTATGGATTACAGACCGGAAGCACACCAGGTCCGATCTGCGTACCGAACGCAACTAGTAAAACACGAGCGGCGTTAACAAGAGAACTTCTAAACGCTTCATTTGGCAGCCAAACGAGGAGTGAACGAGAAAGTGCTGTCGCTAAGCTAGTTACTGATAAATGGACAACCACAAACGAGATTAGACCGCATTAATTACGGAGCAATTGAGGACCAGAGAAATTTGTTGGCGGTCACGTCGACAGATAGTCAGATAATACTCTGCAATCGGATTGTGGCACCAATACAAATAGATTTACGTGAAAATTAATTATGCTGCTACGAACACATTTCGATTACTTACACTTATGACTGTTTGATCGGTTGGTTACCTCTAGAGAGACATGCAAAGGTCCAAAATATTCAACTCCTTACGCTTCAATATACCTGCTATTTACTCGTATAATCCAATCTGTATCGTTCTCTTACACCGCGTCAACGAAGTTTAATAACTTTCACTGAAATTGAGGTGATTTCTGTTCTTTAATGTCGTCTCCTTCATATTTCTATTTATAAGCATATGAAGAAAGAACTAGATTTCAAGTTTAAATTAGAATCTGCCGAATAGTGTAAAAGCGGCACACTCTAACATGTGTTATGAGATTTGACATTACTGAATATCTACAAATCATGCAGTTTATATTAACTGAAAAGAGAGAGAGAGAGAGGGCGGGGGGGGGGGGGGGGGGAGGAGGAGAGGGACAGTTGGTGGGACGAGAGGTTAAACGAAAAGTTTCGTATCGTTTGTTAAATCAGTGACATGATGATGGTGGTAATGACCATGACGACGATGACGATGATATATTAATATGGTCGCACGAAATCCAAATCAGCGAAAGGGCTTCATAAAAATACTTAAATAACACCAGCGACAGACACTACAAGAAAAGCATTATGGAGAGCGGAGATAGTTACTGACAAAATTCGAGAGTCCACATTCCATTACCGTTCAACACACTTCTACCAGCACAAAGCACACATAACGACCATGAAGAGACTATCATAGTGTTTCAGACATATGCAGGAGGGATACAGACAGTTCTTTTCCCATGTACGATCCGTAAATGGAAGTGAAGACAAGAAAATAATTGTACCTTATAATTTGCCCACTGTTAGGCTACCACAGCGAAGAAACTCCAACAGGGAGTGGTGGAAGATAGAAAACGCTTTATTTGGTCAGAAAGCATTCCATGGTTTCCTATTTGGCTTCCGCATTAATGAGAAAACACTACTAATCCAACGCTTCAAAATGAATCTCACGTCCACAGAACTAAACTTTTGTCTAGCTGGTATCAGGAATAATTAGGAAAAATTAAATCTATGGGCTGCTCCACATATTTCCCCTATTCGAAACCCACTGAAAATCTCTCTAAGCACGTAGAAGGAAACGCCAGTTGTCAGTAATGGTATCAATGCCATCTAATCAGCATGTGGAAGTTACTGAGGTAAACACTGATATTCTTCTAATAGATCAAAACCCTTGTCCAGTCCAGGTGACAGCAAATTACCACTGTTATCGAGGTTCGTAAGCGCGTTAAAAGCCAACGCTCTTCGAATGTCTTATTGTGAGTTGATTGTGATGAAGACGGAATACACGAATATATCATGACGTTTGTAATGCCTTTATTGTCGTTATAGTACTTTGTCCTCCGATACTAGAAAGTAAAAATGAACAAAGATCAAAATATAACTAATGTGTACAATAAAAGACCACAGCCTCTTTCACTGAAGTCATAAAAATGAGTTTCAGCTAAGTGATCAGAGCTGATTGCAGCTTTATTGAGGCTGTTGTTTACAACGCTCTACCACTAAATTAGTGGATACTATGGAATCTACCAATGGATGAGAAAATTTTCCTACAGGCCTATTCTTCTTTCGATATACATACAATGTAAAGAATATGAAGAGTGGTGAAAATAACAGGACAATTTCCTATCCAATCAAAATCGTCACTTTTTACCCATTTAACGGCACTTACAATCCCTGGAATATAGTACACCAAAACAAAATACGTTATCATTCTAGCCTTTTTTTACCTAATGTCGTAGTCTGTAACAAACAGATTTAGCAATATTAGAGTGTAGCGAACAGAAGTTCTTTCGCTCCCCTATATACATGACGTATTTCTGGTATATCTTTTTCGGTCCAAACACTGAGAAAACTTTTCTCTTTTGAATGGTTACCATGTCTTTGCAGTTGACAAAACGCAGGAGTGTAACCTCTGCCTTATGTATCGCGCACTAAAGTGTTATTTATAAATTATTTCAATAGTCACAGTCGTCGTGTATCGCAGAGGAGGCTACAATGCGACGTTTAGAAATGGAAACTGGTCATACTTTCCACATATTTATACGCCAGGCTTCGCAAAAGCTTTTTCGATATCGAATGTTTGACACCGGCCATGGCTCCAATAAACTTCTGCAACATTTTCGCCCTAGAAACAGGCTGAAAGTGGAGCAATGTGTCAGTTTCAGACAAAACGTTCGTGCCGTACATTCATGTGGCTGCAGCCATTCCCTAACGGAGTCAAGATAAAAACAGAACGCAGGTACAGTGGAATTTATTCAGCAATTTTCCTTCTTTGGCTTTAAGCTAATCTAGTGGCCGAGCGGTTCTAGGCGCTTCAGTCTGGAACCGCGAAAGGTTCGAATCCTGCCTCGGGCATGGATGTGTGTAATGTCCTTAGGTTAGTTAGGTTTAAGTAGTTCTAAGTTCTAGGGGACTGATGACCTCAGATGTTAAGTCTCATAGTGCTCAGAGCCATTTGAACCTTTACGCTAATCCCTTGCATATACTGTCAAATACTGGAGAACATAACGCTTCCTCATCTTCGTCAGAGGTTTTCGGGAGGCAGAAGAAGCTTTCAACACGACCGTTCCCCAGTCCACACAACTAATTGAGTGAAAGACTGGTTTGAAATCAACGGAGACGATGATCAGTTGGACTGGTAGACGAAAGATGCTGACCTCAGTTTAATAGAGGACTTATGAGCAGAGATGGAGAAAATGATTAAGAGTAGAAGAACTGCACCAACAGCCAAGTCGGCGTTTAGCGATGCAGTTCATGATGCGTGTGAATAGAAGTCGCTGCAGAGTAACAGATTCACCAAGATACTGCATCTATTGTGTTATTTGGGAAAAAAATTTGTTAATGAAAATGAACATTTTATTTCCCTTTGATTAATTTTCTTGAGGATTTACGGAAAAAAGGAAAATTCATGTACCTTCAGTTTTTTAGATAAAGATGTAATACAACAAAGTCACAGACGATTGTGCAAAAACGGTTAAGAGAGAATGGTATATTAATATTATCATTAACCACCACAGCTACACAGTAAAGTAAAAGTACTTAAGGGCAGCTAGAACGGAATTTTTTATTCATTTTCGGATTTTTATCTCATTATAAAATTTGCAGTTTTCCAAATAATATATATATAACGTGCATTACTTCAAGGTCTAATAAAATCTGTAATTTTTTATATAAAAGGCTGTGGATTGCTGTGTTATAAACTTGAATGTGGTGGTCATGTCCAGAAGAGGATGGGCACCAGGTTGAGGAAGTTGAAACAAAGGTTGTGAGACAAGAAACTTTCTGATGGTAAAACCATAAGAGGCAGGCTGACAGACAAAATGACTGATGAACTACAGCAGTATTATAGGATGGCCATTAGAAATAATACTGAGGATTTGTTGAAAATGATGCAGGCAGTACGGGCTACCTTCTTCCACAGACTGTCAACTGATGAAAAACCAGTACACCACCTTTTCCCTGCTGGACCTGATTCGTGGTGCAGACTCCTCAATGCCCAGTACTCAAACAATTCATACAGCCATAAATATTCCATCCCAGCAGGAGTCATGGATATCATGAAACCTGTTTACAGATAACTGGCAAATACTGAATTACTGAAGAAGTGTCTGCATGGTCAGACTCAAAATCCTAATGAGTCGTTCAATAATCTTGTATGAACTCGCTTACCAAAATATGTTTTTATCGGACGAAGACACTACAGTAGGGGGTTGGTGAAGCTGTTGTTGCTTTTAATGTTGGCAACACTGATAGCGTGAAAGTGCTACAGCATATGGGAATTAATCCTGGAGCAAACTGCATCAGAGAACATGACCGGATGGACAAGGTTTGCATTGATAAAGCAGAGTATGCAGTACAGCTGGCCACTAAGGAGTCCAGAAAGAAGAAAAGAAGAAAAAACATCAAGAGGATGATATACAGTATGGTGGAGGGTGCTTCTGAGTGACTAAAAAATAAACGAATTAGGCATATATTAAGTGAGTTACAGTGTTTTGAAACTTTAGAAGCCGTTCCTGAAAATTTACATTTTCTGTTGCATTTTTCCCCAAAATCTCAGAAACCACTTCATGTAGAGTATTAAAACTTTCAGGGAGTAATAACATACATATCCTGAGTCTAATGAACTAAAAGAAGAACATAATGTTATGTATAATTAAAATTATTTACGATAACGTACAAAAAATTAAACAAAATTTTAATCGTGTAGTCAAAAAATTGTACTTCAGAAAGCAGTTGCTGAAATGCAATTATTATAGTCCAGCAGACTCAGAACATACAGTTTAATGTCCTGTAAAAGTTTCATGTCAATGGCTACAGTGGTTCCTGAAATATAGGTAAGCCAAGTCACTAAATTTACATTGTCGGGATTGGGCGTTCCAATTCCTCTTAAGCCAGCCAATACTACACGACTATCAACCTTTAAACGCTGCAGTTATCGTTGTCCTCCTAAGCTAATAACTCTTACCACGAATTAACATTCATTGTAGTGACAGAATTCTAACCCAGAACCTACAGATCAGAAATTTACCAACTTAAACACTACACCGTCCTACCAGTGACATGTGCTATATACCTGAAAGAATATGAATCACCTGAAAGCGTTTCGCCTGATTTGTATGCAACCCATGTAAGGTAACTGCCTTGCAAGTCCTCTGATCTCTTTTCGGTACAGTCGTTTGACTATACCAAATGGTTATTACACAAGGCCACAAGAGATAAATAGGTACGGCTATTAATTCAAATACAAATTAATATCATGATAACGAAAATTTTAGGAAACCCGTTTTAAGTGCTTTATCTGAAAACTACCTTGAGCAGTTAAACAGAGAACCGACTCGTGGCGATAACATATTGGACCTTCTGGTGACAAACAGACCCGAACTATTTGAAACAGTTAACGCAGAACAGGGAATCGGCGATCATAAAGCGGTTACGGCATCGATGATTTCAGCCGTAAATAGAAATATTAAAAAAGGTAGGAACATTTTTCTGTTTAGAAAAAGTGACAAAAAGCAGATTACAGAGTACCTGACGGCTCAACACAAAAGTTTTGTCTCAAGTATAGATAGTTTTGAGGATCAGTGGACAAAGTTCAAAACCATCGTACAATATGCGTTAGATGAGTATGTGCCAAGCAAGATCGTAAGAGATGGAAAAGAGCCACCGTGGTACAACAACCGAGTTAGAAAACTGCTGCGGAAGCAAAGGGAACTTCACAGCAAACATAAACATAGCCTAAGCCTTGCAGACAAACAAAAATTACGCGAAGCGAAATCTAGTGTGAGGAGGGCTATGCGAGAGGCGTTCAATGACTTCGAAAGTAAAGTTCTATGTACTGACTTGGCAGAAAATCCTAAGAAATTCTGGTCTTATGTCAAAGCGGTAGGTGGATCAAAACAAAATGTTCAGACAGTCTGTGACCAAAATGGTACTGAAACAGAGGATGACAGACTAAAGGCCGAAATACTAAATGTCTTTTTCCAAAGCTGTTTCACAGAGGAAGAGTGCACTGTAGTTCCTTCTCTAGATTGTCGCACAGATGACAGAATGGTAGATATCGAAATAGACGACAGAGGGATAGAGAAACAATTAAAATCGCTCAAAAGAGGAAAGGCCGCTGGACCTGATGGGATACCAGTTCGATTTTACACAGAGTACGCGAAGGAACTTGCCCCCCTTCTTGCAACGGTGTACCGTAGGTCTCTAGAAGAGCGTAGCGTTCCAAAGGATTGGAAAAGGGCACAGGTCATCCCCGTTTTCAAGAAGGGACGTCGAACAGATGTGAAGAACTATAGACCTATATCTCTAACGTCGATCAGTTGTAGAATTTTGGAACACGTATTGTGTTCGAGTATAATGACTTTTCTGGAGACTAGAAATCTACTCTGTAGGAATCAGTATGTGTTTCGAAAAAGACGGGCGTGCGAAACCCAGCTCGCGCTATTCGTCCACGAGACTCAGAGGGCCATTGACACGGGTTCACAGGTAGATGCCGAGTTTCTTGACTTCCGCAAGGCGTTCGATACAGTTCCCCACAGTCGTTTAATGAAGAAAGTAAGAGCATATGGACTATCAGACCAATTGTGTGATTGGATTGAAGAGTTCCTAGATAACAGAACGTAGCATGTCATTCTCAATGGAGAGAAGTCTTCCGATGTAAGAGTGATTTTAGGTGTGCCGCAGGGTAATGTCATAGGACCGTTGCTATTCACAATATACATAAATGACCTTGTGGATGACATCGGAAGTTCACTGAGGCTTTTTGCATATGATGCTGTGGTGTATCGAGAGGTTGTAACAATGGAAAATTGTACTGAAATGCAGGAGGATCTGCAGCGAATTGACGCATGGTGCAGGGAATGGCAATTGAGTCTCAATGTAGACAAGTGTAATGTGCTGCGAATACATAGAAAGATAGATCCCTTATCATTTAGCTACAAAATAGCAGGTCAGCAACTGGAAGCAGTTAATTCCATAAATTATCTGGGAGTATGCATTAGGAGTGATTTAAAATGGAATGATCATATAAAGTTGATCGTCGGTAAAGCAGATGCCAGACTGAGATTCATTGGAAGAATCCTAAGGAAATGCAATCCGAAAACAAAGGAAGTAGGTTACAGTACGCTTGTTCGCCCACTGCTTGAATACTGCTCAGCAGTGTGGGATCCGTACCAGATAGGGTTGATAGAAGAGATAGAGGAGATCCAACGGAGAGCAGCGCGCTTCGTTACAGGATCATTTAGTAATCGCGAAAGCGTTACGGAGATGATAGATAAACTCCAGTGGAAGACTCTGCGGGAGAGACGCTCAGTAGCTCGGTACGGGCTTTTGTTGAAGTTTCGAGAACATACCTTCACCGAGGAGTCAAGCAGTATATTGCTCCCTCCTACGTATATATCGCGAAGAGACCATGAGGATAAAATCAGAGAGATTAGAGCCCACACAGAGGTATACCGACAATCCTTCTTTCCACGAACAATACGAGACTGGAATAGAAGGGAGAACCGATAGAGGTACTCAAGGTAACCTCCGCCACACACCGTCAGGTGGCTTGCGGAGTATGGATGTAGATGTAGATATAGATGTATTAAAGATGACACAGTCATTACCCTTATGAACTCAATTTTATTACAATAAATGACGTTTCAAAAAGCAAGTTCCAACTTGAAGCTGGCCGCAGTGGGCGAGCGATTCTAGGCGCTTCAGTCCGGAACCGCGCTGCTGCTACGGTCGCAGGTTCGAATCCTGCCTCGGGCATGGATGTGTGTGATGTCCTTAGGTTAGTTAGGTTTCAGTAGCTCTAGGGGACTAATGACCTCAGATGTTATGTCCCATAGTGTTTAGAGCCATTTGAACCAAGGCGCCGTAACGGCTGTACTATACGTGAATACCATCCTCCGACCGATAGTGCAACCATATCGGCAGCATATTGGAGAGGCATTCGTCTTCATGGACGACAATTCGGGCCCCAGTCGTGCGCATCTTGTGAATGACTTCCTTCAGTATAACAACATCGATCGACTAGAGTAGCCAGCATGTTCTCCAGACATGAACCCTATCGAAAATGCCTGGGATAGATTGAAAAGGGCCGTCTATGGACGACGTGGCTCACCAAGCACTCTGAGAGATCTATGCCGAATCGCCGTTGAGGAGTGGGACAATCTGGACCAACAGTGTCTTGATGAACATGTGGATAATATGCCACGACGAATACAGGCATGCATCAATGCAAGAGGACGTGCTACTGGGTGTTAGAGGGACCCGTGTGTACAGGTATCTGGACCACCACCTTTGAAGATCTCGCTATATGGTGCTCCAAAATGCAGTGTGTGGGTTTCATGAGCAATAAAAAGAGCGCAAATGATTTTAATGTTTACCTATATTCTAATTTTCCGTACAGGTTCCGGAACTCACGGAACCGAGGTGATGCAAAACTTTTTTTGATGTGTGCATTTGGTACGGGTTCCACACATTTAAGCAATATTCTGGCTTCGGCCACACGCGAGTTTTGGAAGAAATCTCCTTTGTAGACTGTTTGGACTTTCATAGCGTCCTGCCAATGAACTGAAGTCGGCCACCAGATTTATCTACGACTGAGGCCAAGTGATCATTCCATTTCCTACACCTACCGATTTTACATCCAGGTATTGGTATGAAATAAACTTCTCCAATTCTGAATAACCGGTATTATGGTCATACGATACTATGGTTTTGGGTTTTGTGAAGTTCTAATTAAACTGTCGTATAACTTTCATTTAATTTGTGGGTGGTGTTGCAATTTTCCGGACAATAGTGTGGTAGCTTCTTTTGCCAGTGACTTATGCAATATGAGGCCTGAGAACCATACAGATACTGAGCAGTTCGTGATGATCTCCCATCCGTCCACGTTGCTTTTTGATGACGAGATGCTACACGCAATAAGGGTTTGGGAAACTCCACAACTCTGAAGATCTTGTGCTTTGCTTAGTATTCAATGTTGTGATTTATTATACGTAATAACATTATCACAAATTATGTGACACTTGATAGCGAAACTGGATGAAATGTCAACAAACCAACTGTGATAAATACACGCTGTTTGTTTATTTATAATACCACCGGATACATTTATTCTGAAGAACCAGTAGGTGATATTCGTGACAGAACTAAATTATTTATGATAATTTCTCTGGGAAGAAATGAAAAAATTTCACTCGGAAACTGAATTGCTTTCTCTAAATGCTTACACAATGCAATTACAATATGCGACTCTCATGTAATAATAATTTGCAATTACTTCTTCAGGGTGGTTTTGTGCTTTTATTAATGTTAACACTGCCTATTGAACAGAAGTTTGTAAGAGATATGAACTCTGGAAACTGCTCTGTGTTTCTCGACAGAGAAAGAAGTAAGTCATTCTTGTGTTCCTTTTAGATTCAATTTATTTCTCAGGTACAAAGATTCATGTTACGAACAGTGCATTTACGTTTCCTTTTTCACTCAGGACTTTACTGATTATAGGAAGGTACATTATTTTTATTTAGGAAAAAACCTTTATATTTACCCTTTTCTCTCCACAAATAATCATTAAAGGTGACAATTACTGCTATTCCGTAGCTAAATACCGTTGTTAGTAATGGACATATAAGGTGAAGCATTTTTATCATGAGCTGTGTATCAACTATAAGGAATGAAAATTATTATCTAAATCATGGTAAGTGTTTGTCACATTTATTGCAACTAGTCAGTGACCTACTCCTTGGCCACAGAGCTTATTCTGGTGACGTTAAATTAAACGACACTCTTTCTGAAACATATGTGGGAGACACAGTAGTTGTATCTTGTCATTGCATGGGCTAGAAAGATGGAAGATTATGTCTCGGGCCAGGCAACCAGAGTCGTAGCTATAGCTGCAGTCTCGATGCCATGAATATCCTGGGTTCGATTCTCGCCAATCGCCTTGTTTTGTTATGCAACACAAACTTATAGAATTGGATACAAATACCCACATCGTGAATAATAAGGAATAGCTCGAATAAAATTGTAGCTAAATTAACACGTACGCCGCTTAGTCGACGACTGACCTATGGGCAAGCTCCAGACAAAGTGTTCTACAACTAGATATTCGTAACGTGACAAAAATGCTGGTACTACAGTCATTAAGACTGTACTACTTCACTGTACCTAGAATCAATTATTTTCCTGGAAACCTAGCAGATGTGTTGCACGTATGACTTATTTATTTTCGTATTTATTTGTCGTACTGAAAATTATTACGAGGGTAAGAACGAGAGTACTCGACCTGGCAGTGAAAGGCTGTACTCTTTAATTGAGAAACGCAATTGCGTATTATCCTTTTAGCTCAATGTCCTTTGTTCAATGAGTTTTCAGTAAGTACACTCAATCTCTGAAGCGTAATGCTGGAAGGTTTGAAAAATCTCCATCTACAGCTGACACGTTATTTGCAGTAGACGCATAACATACGCGACTATCGAATTTTTTTGGATGTGGAAATAACTGAAGTTCAAAGGCTGTCAAATGGATGTGCCGCAATTCATAATTAATATATTCCTGTTTTCTTACTTCCAAATCGTCTTCGTCAACAAAGTGTCTTTTTATAATGAAAATTGATTTTTCTATATTTCTAATTTATTCTAAAGTTTTGAAAAAAGTAAAAATAAAAACATCCTGCATTCTCGTTAGTGTGATGTTATTCATTTCATTTCATTTTAGACACAATCATATAATGTGGTAACATTAAGTATCACTGTCCATCTTCAGATTCTTCAATGGGAAAAGAAAGAAATCTGCATTGTGCGGACGGTATATCATGGCAGTCGCCCGCGAGCGTTAACAAACTAGAGCTTTGACCGTCGAGTGGAGAGGAGCGCAGTGGCGGAAAAAGCCCTGCCTCCCTCTAAAAGAGCCAGCAATCTATCTCCGCGTTCTGTGCTCCTCCCAAAGTAGAACTAACATAATGATAATAGGGGTCGCGGATCCTTTCTGGTGTCTGAGAGTCGTAAATGAGCCCCGTCATTCTCCAGAATTAGTCTCTTCACTCAGTAGCTCGACTCTGGAATAACCTTCCCCATTGTGTTAGAGAACTAAATAACATCTCCAGCTTCAAAAGACGGTTAATGATGTATCTACTGAAGCAACAATAACGACTACGATTGTCCCATTACGCACTCGTTACCGCTATACATCCTTCTTTCCAACCACATTTTCCACATTTCCCAATGTTCTTAGCTGGTGCAGTCTCCTTAAATTTCCCTTCCCCAGAACTTGCTATATCAGAAAATTTATATTTTGCACACCTATTAATTATTTCATAATTGCAACTTCCTTTTTATTATTATTATTGGAATCAGCTGTAGTATAGGTTCTGCCAGTATTAACTTTCTAGCTCTTAGTCTTAGTCAGTACTGTTTACTCACATTGTCTCTACAGACACTATAATCATTTTATTACTATCTGTCGTACTAAAATATTGTTATTTAATAGGTAAGTAACTAAGATGTAAAATAGATACTGTCTGTGCGAAACCTTGGTGTGATGTTAGAGGGTGCCTGAAGTCCCTTATCTAATAAGCTTATTAATAAATAAAATAAATTTCCAAATAAGATAAGGAAATAACGAGCAACACACAACACCAATCAAAGCGTAATACAGAAAGGATTCGGTAGAGATAGCCGCGCAATTGTTTGCTGAGGCTAGCATTGTCTGCATATTAAATATTTTGGACAGTTCGATGTGCAGTTAACGTTCCTGCTTTATTGCAACATAAAAGGAAATAAAGTGGGAAAACGTGACTGATGTGACTAGAAATATCACAATGGGAAGGTATGGAATGTAGTACAGTGAGGCTAAATGAGAACTAATTGAGTTAATAAACAGTAGTATTGATACAATGTCAGATCCCGTAGCTCAGTGGTGGGCGTGTCTGAACGTTTGCGGAGGACCCGGATTCGATTCACGGTACTGTCAGGGCATTTTTTGTGGTGAGAGGACTGGGACGGGGTGCTCTTAGCCTCGTTAAGCCAACTGAGGAGCTGTCTGAGTGGAAAGTAGTGGTGCAAAGGTCTGGTAAGCTAGCAACGGTGTGCTAACCCCACCCTCTCCCATACCATATGTGAATAACACCATTGCCAGAGGATGACACGGCTGCCGGTCGGTACTGAATGGCCGGGCAGAGCGATTAGACTGAATATTGATACAAAAACCACCGCAGTCGCGCCAAATCTGAAGTTATTTTCTGACTAATGGATACATGAAATTCGTTTCAGTCTTAATCGTCGTGGCACGTCGCTATCTACGAGAGGTCAGAGCTGTTAAAAAGCGAGTTCACTCATGAAACAAGACAGCTCTTCCATGTGGTAGAACCGTTGTATTAACCAGTCGCTCGAATATTTAATAAGTCTGCGAATACCATATGCGACATGGAACTCGAAAAGAGTACAGAAGATGCAAATTAGACAAAAGGGGTTTTTACATGTTAGATGCACTGTGAGTGATAATACTGTAATGTGTAGCGTTTCTTCCATTACCGTAAGTACGGTAGGGGCTAATCTGTTTTACGTACTTTCCAGCACAAATTAGCGCCTAGTTTAACGCCCCAAATTAACAACTTCTAAATAAAATTTTGTAGTTACGTTGCGGCCTTTCCGGAAGCTTTGCTCTTGAACGCAAGCGGAAAACCTCCGCGCCCTAACGGCTACCAGTTTAATTAAACGCACAGCGCGAGAGGAGGATTGCTACAACGGGGCTCGCTACACCATTAAGCAGGGCGCCTGTGCCGAAAAGCTTCCAGGTCGCAAAGCTCGCAAACGGACCGCCCGAGTTGGATAACTTGCTTAAGTGGGGAGTATCCCTGCGGGCCAGCCAAAGACTGAAGTTGGACCCGCGCTTCAGCGGCTCAGCGGTACCTGTTGATGCGACAAGGGCGCGCACCGCCAGTCACCGCTACACGCGCAGGCAACCCAAGTTCGGCGTTATTCCGTGGAATCTCCCGGGGGATGAATCTATCCACAGAAGTTTATAAAAAAGAGGTAAAGATAATATACAAACGATTCTAAGATTTCAAAAGGCTATATTTTCGTTAACTCTGAACATATACAGGGTGTTACAAAAAGGTACGGCCAAACTTTCAGGAAACATTCCTCACACACAAAGAAAGAAAATATGTTATGTGGACATGTGTCCAGAAACGCTTACTTTCCATGTTAGAACTCATTTTATTACTTCTCTTCAAATCACATTAACCATTAGCGAGGATACATGCATCCACCCTCCGTCGCATGGAATCTCTGATGCGCTGATGCAGCCCTGGAGAATGGCGTATTGTATCACAGCCGTCCACAATACGAGCACGAAGAGTCTCTACATTTGGTACCGGGGTTGCGTAGACAATGCCCCCATAAATGAAAGTCAAGAGGGTTGAGGTCAGGAGAGCGTGGAGGCCATGGAATTGGTCCGCCTCTACCAATCCATCGGTCACCGAATCTGTTGTTGAGAAGCGTACGAACACTTCGACTGAAATGTGCAGGAGCTCCATCGTGCATGAACCACATGTTGTGTCGTGTTTGTAAAGGCACATGTTCTAGCAGCGCAGGTAGAGTATCCCGTATGAAATCATGATAACGTGCTCCATTGAGCGTAGGTGGAAGAACATACCGACGAAACTAAAATGAGCTCTAACATGGAAATTAAGCGTTTCCGGACACATGTCCATATAACATCTTTTCTTCATTTGTGTGTGAGGAATGTTTGCTGAAAGTTTGGCCGTACATTTTTGTAACACCCTGTATACACATCCTCAAAGAGAGAATCCTGAAGCTTCGGCGATAGTATTTGATTGTGTCGCGTTGGACTGTGCGTTTTCACTTCAGTCTGGAACCGCGTGACCGCTACGGTCGCAGGTTCGAATCCTGCCTCGGGCATGGATGTGTGTGATGTCCTTAGGTTAGTTAGGTTTAAGTAGTTCTAAGTTCTAGGGGACTGATGACCTCAGAAGTTAAGTCCCATAGTGCTCAGAGCCATTTTTTTTGTGCGTTTTCAGTACGCTCTAGGCATCAGTGCAGGTTGTTTACGATTAGTGCACACTTCGCATTTGCATTCAGAGGCGGAGATCGACTTGCAATGAAAGACCTAACAGAGTTCCAGAGAGGGCAGATTGTGGGGGCTCTTTTAGCTGGGTCATCAGTAACCAAAAGTCAACTTATTGCATGTTACAAGGGCAACTGTTTCAACAGTCATGACAGCCTACACAAAACATGAAGAGACATTATCATGTAAACGTAATAGTGAGCGCAAATCAAAACTAAATGACACAATGATCGTACGCTAACACGAACTGTGTCAAAACTACGACGTCCAAAGTGACTGCAGAGCTCAATAGCCATCTCCGAGACCCCGTATATATCGACACTACCCGCCATGAGCTCCATAAAGCAAATATTCATGGATGACCTGCTATACCAAAACCATTAGTGACGACAACCAACGCAAAGAAGCGTAAAACACGGTATCAGGGGCATAAATCCTGGACGGCTGCTCGGTGGAAACACGTCAAATGATCCGACGAGTTCACGTTTTCGTTATTTCCAACATCAGGCCGGGTTTGCGTATGAAGAACGCCAAAAGAAGCCTACAATGTTCATTGCTTGATTCCAACGGTTAAGCATGGAGGTGGAAGTGTGATGGTGTCGGCAGCCATATCATGGTATTTTGCTGGTTCCATCACTGCTTTCGAAGGCCGTGTTACAGCTAATGATTATGTGAACATTTTAGGTGACCAGGTGCACCCCATTATTCAAATGTTGTTCCCCAGCAATGACGCCATATTTCATGACAATAATGCACCCATTCACAGTATAATCGTGGTATGAGAAGCATGCAACTGAACTGTAGCGTCTTCTCTGGCTAGCAGATTCCTCGGACTTGAACATTGTCGTACCCTTGTGGGCGGCGTTGGAGCGCGGACTGCGGAGCAGATTTCCGCTTCCCTCGTCACGACACAAGTTAGAAGAGAACCTCGTCGAAGAGTGGGATAACGTTCCACTGGAGACTATACAATCATTATATGCCAGTATTCCAAGAAAAATCGCAGCTGTATTACGGGCAAATGGGGGTCCTACCTCGTATTAATTAACAATTCCAAAGTAAATACATGTGTTCACATTATTTTGCCTATTCCCTGTAACTCCACAGACTATATGAAGTCAATTACCAATAAAATTGGGGCGCCACCCTCATGATAGCAGAGCGTGTAGTTTTCCTGGAAGCTACAATTTGCTATATTTACTCTAATGAATCAGCATGGTAAACAAGAATCTTTGCTCACAATACTACAAAGCACTACCGCCGATGAACCTGACTCTAAATTAAACATCGCCCTTTCAGAAACGTATGTAAGAGTTGCAAAAGTCCCATCTTCACGCAGTGCGGTCTAAAGATGATGATAACGGAGAAAAACATCATTATCTACGTTATTAAAAAGTACTGTTCTAATCAACATCTGTCAATAAAGATTTAGATTTTACGTGATTTCGCTGATCTGTTAGGACGAATGGCTCGATGGTTTCTTTTAAAATGGCACGGTCAATTTACTTTTCCACCCTTGTCGTATACGGCGACATACGTCTATAAATATCCCGTTGTGGAGAGGACGTTAAACCCCAAGGTTACTTAATTTCTTCCTTCCTGACGAAAGGATATGTAAACTATTCAATATGTAACATGATAATAAGTAATATGTTTCTGCCAACTAGGAAGGGATATGAAACGTAGTTTGTTAAGTTAGTGGTTCAAATGGCTCTGAGCACTATGGGACTCAACTGCTGTGGTCATAAGTCCCCTAGAACTTAGAACTACTTAAACCTAACTAACCTAAGGACAGCACACAACACCCAGTCATCACGAGGCAGAGAAAATCCCTGACGCCGCCGGGAATCGAACCCGGGAATGTTAAGTTAGTGTGCAAATCACTGTACACGGCAATGAAATAGCTGATGCGTTAACGAAGAAAGTTATACAATGGAGAAAGCAGGTAACAAACTGATATTGTTCATAAGGCAGAGGATACTGATCAGATACGGAAAAAAGTTGCAATTCGTCCCAAGTGATAAGAAGACGTATCACGAACGATCTCAGTCTGATCTAGGTACCGCGAGCAGTGGTGTAAACAGGAATTATTATATCATGCGTCTTTCCTTAATCACAGTTAACTAACGTTACCAACGCATCAACGGACTTCGATACACTTAATGTGATTTGTGGGTACATGATGAAAGACCCCCAGGATATCGTAAAATTAATGTTTATTAAAAAACAAAAAAACAAAAAATTAACGTCTTTGCCAACTTTTCTGGTCGATCGGTGTATCATATTGTTTTTAAGTGTGCGGTAAGGCACAGACAAACGATAAAACATTCATTCAATTATTTGTACCATTTTTTGTTTTTACACACTCTCTCTCGTATGCAGAAGGGCGATGAAGATGTGCGACTTTAAATATGAAGTATTACGAGTTCTATGTATCATATGTGTGCCTGAATAATAGTATACTGAACAACAGTATCAAATATTTTTTGTTTATTGAAGTGAAAACCACATAAAGAGAATTTTCGTGATTATGACAACCGCCGGTGTTCTCGGTGTCCTCTGCCTGCAACTACGACTGAAACGTAAGCGAAGTCCGACAGCTAAGAAAAATTCAAATAAACACAGAAAATTTCTAATTATGTAATCGTATTATATCCTACAAAAATGTATTTTCATATGAATATTCAATAATATTGAGTAATAGTAATATTTATTTTTTATTTATTTATTTTATTGCTACAACATAGTGACTATGATAAAGAGGAAGACATCAATCACATTTCATTTGCCAGTGTAAACTGGAAGGACAGGTCAACAACATCACTAAGAATTATCAAGTGATTGAAACATGGAGCACTGACCACAATCTGTGTACGATCTCCGTATTGCAGTATATAGAACATTACGCAGCTTCTTAGTCGATATGATTGTGGCTATAGGAGACGTTTCTGGAAGAGAAGTCCATGATTTTAACGTTGAATGCTGACTGTAATCGCATTTCCTATATTTACATAGAAATTATTAAGCTCCTATAGCTAACTATATCTCTATTCTTTATGTCTCACGGTAATAATTTTTCTTCGGACCTATTACGTACGAGGACTATCAAGAAAGTAAGTTCCGATGGTCCACAAAATGGGCACTACTGTAAAAATCTAAAATGTTTTATTTGCAACAGCTAGCCACATCTCCCAGCTAATTATCTAAATAATTGCCGCTGCGACTTAGACATTTGTCCTGGCGTTGTACCAATTTTCAATACCCTCGTCATAGAAGACAGTCGCCAGTGATTTCCGCTAATTCTCTTCGCAGGTCTACAGCTGGTTGTCTGTGCCAAAATGTTGTCTTCATAGTCAGCGGTTCGTGCGAGCAGAGATGAAACTCAGAGGGTCAATTGCGGTCTGTATTGTGGGTGATCGAACACTTCCCACTGAAAACGCTGTAGGGGCATCTTCATTGCCCCTGCAGAGTGCAGCTGCGAATTGTCATGAAGAAGGAACGGCGTTGTTACGTGGGCTGCATAGCTTCAGGCGAAATTTCTCACCAGGCCCTCGTACTTGGCGGAAGACACTATTTTCTAGGTACATTTACGTGCTGACTGTGCGCTCAGAACTGAAAAGAGCTATGTGACGCGATCGACGGGCGCTCTACAGACATTGCCCAACACATCTGTGCAAAGTTTCATAGGATTTTTACAGTGGTTTCCATTTCGCGACCGATCGGAACTTGCTTTCTGGATAGCCCCCATATGTAGACGGCGGAATCAGGTCACCTACAACAGTGAAAAATATTTAAAAAACTGAGATACAAGTCACAAAAGGAAGTCCTAACTATCGTGTCGAAGTAATAGATAGAAGGTAAACTCTGGATTAACGGTCATGTCAAATAAGAAATTCTTAACGTTACTTTACAGGTCAGTTTCGGTATGGATGGGACAGGAAGTCAGTCGTCGTCCGTGAAACGAAATATCGTAGCGTCATCTAAAGTAACTTAGAGAAAAAATTTTAATTTGTGGTAGGTTTCTATGGGACGAAACTGCTGAGGTCATTGGTCCCTAAGCATACCCACTATTGAATCTTACTTAAACTAACTTACGCTAAGGAAAACACACACACACACCCATGCCCGAGGGAAGACTCGAACCTCCGACGGGTGGAGCTGCGCCAACCGTGACAATGCACCTCAGACCGCGCGGCTACCCTTCGCGGCTTAGAGCAAAAACAGACAGATATAAATCTGGGTGTCCGGACCAGGAGTTGAGTCCTGTTCCTCGCGAGTGCGTAGGAAACGAAAGAGGGCTAGGATTAGCGGTTAACTACTCTTCCCCGAAAGGGTGTGACACGGACAGCGAAGGAAATCAGTGTGTCCTTTACAAGGGAAGCATTTTGGTTACAACTGGAGGGGATAGCCTCGGATATTAACTGGCTTGTCTAACTCTCTCATATCTGAGAAAAAAATAAAGTTGTGTTTCAATGTCATTCGGACGAGTAGTCTACGATAGACTCTGTAGCGAGCGAAACATTTATTAAATGACGATTGAGGTATTCACTTAAATACGAGAACATATCTGTTGCTTGGTTTAATTTCACCTTTGGAGTCTCTATTACGAACTATTGATATTTATGTGAGTTCATGTGAGATATCTAACGGAGAAGAAATTGTATGTAACTTGCTCGCCTTTTTTTATTATACGTTAAGTTTACTTTACGAAGTGAGGCACCTATTACCATTGCATTACATACAGTTTTCGCAACTATCAGATTGTGTTCTCAAGAGTTAGCTCATTTACATGAGGCTTCTTTCTCTTCCCCACTAGAGGATACAGTCTGATTTGTGCGAAGTAAATTGTTTATTGATAGAAACATCTACATTCAGTATAAGTTACTGGTGTACCTGTATTCATGCCTAATATTTTAAAACTTTATTCAGATTATCGAATGTTGATTTAATGGGGCTGAGGCGATGAGGAATTTTCACCCCTAGATAACTCGATTCGACTACGGCTCTGTATTCGCAACTGATACTGAATATTGGTTATGAACTGTAGATTAAAACAGAAGAAACTGCAAAAAGAGGGGAATTTAAGGGGATGGGACCTGGATAAACTGACTAAACCAGAGGATGTACAGAGTTTCAGGGAGAGCATAAGGGAACAATTGACAGGAATGGGGGAAAGAAATACAGTAGAAGAAGAATGGGTAGCTTTGAGGGATGAAGTAGTGAAGGCAGCAGAGGATCAAGTAGGTAAAAAGACGAGGGCTAGTAAAAATCCTTGGGTAACAGAAGACATATTGAACTTAATTGATGAAAGGAGAAAATATAAAAATGCAGTAAGTGAAGCAGGCAAAAAGGAATACAAACGTCTCAAAAATGAGATCGACAGGAAGTGGAAAATGGCTAAGCAGGGATGCCTAGAGGACACTAGGGGCAAGATAGATACTGTCTACAGGAAAATTAAAGAGACCTATGGAGAAAAGAAAGCCACTTGTATGAATATCAAGAGCTCAGATGGAAACTCAGTTCTAAGCAAAGAAGGGAAAGCTGAAAGGTCGAAGGAGTATATAGAGGGTCTATACAAGGGTGATGTACTTGAGGACAATATTATGGAAATGGAAGAGGATGTAGATGAAGATGAAATGGGAGGTATAATACCGCGTGAAGAGTTTGACAGAGCACTGAAAGACCTGAGTCGAAACAAGGTGCCGCGAGTAGACAACATTCCATTAGAACTACTGACGGCCTTGGAAGAGCTAGTCCTGACGAAACACTACCATCTGGTGGGCAAGATGTGTGATACAGGCGAAATACCCTCAGACTTCAAGAAGAATATAATAATTCCAAGCCGGCCGGAGTGGCCATGAGGTTCTAGGTGCTACATTCTGGATTCGAGCGACCGCTACGGTCGGAGGTTCGCATCCTGCCTCGGGAATGGATATGTGTGATGTCCTTAGGTTAGTTAGGTTTAAGTAGTTCTAAGTTCTAGGCGACTGATGACCTCAGAAGTTAAGTCGCATAGTGCACAAAGCCATAATAATAATTCCAGTCCGAAAGAAAGCAGGTGTTGACAGATGTGAAAATTACCGAACTATCAGTTTAATAAGTCACAGGTGAAAAATACTAACGCGAATTCTTTACAGACGAATGGAAAAACTGGTAGAAGCCGACCTCGGGGAAGATCAGTTTGAATTCCGTAGAAATGTTGGAACACGTGAAGCAATACTGACCTTACGACTTATCTTAGAAGAAAGATTAAGGAAAGGCAAACCTACGTTTCTAGCATTTGTAGACTTAGAGAAAGCTTTTGACAATGTTGACTGGAGTACTCTCTTTCAAATTCTAAAGGTGGCAGGGGTAAGATACAGGGAGCGAAAGGCTATTTACAGTTTGTACAGAAACCAGATGGCAGTTATAAGAGTCGAGGGGCATGAAAGGGAAGCAGTGGTTGGGAAAGGAGTGAGACAGGGTTGTAGCCTCTCCCCGATGTTATTCAATCTGTATATTGAGCAAGCAGTAAAGGAAACAAAAGAAAAATTCGGAGTAGGTATTAAAATCCATGGAGAAGAAATAAAAACTTTGAGGTTCGCCGATGACATTGTAATTCTGTCAGAGACAGCAAAGGACTTGGAAGAGCAGCTGAACGGAATGGACAGTCTTGAAAGGAGGGTATAAGATGAACATCAACAAAAGCAAAACGAAGATAATGGAATGTAGTCGAATTAAATCGGGTGATGCTGAGGGAATTAGATTAGGAAATGAGACACTTTAAGTAGTAAAGGAGTTTTGCTATTTTGGGAGCAAAATAACTGATGATGGTCGAAGTAGAGAGGATGTAAAATGTAGACTAGCAATGGCAAGGAAAGCGTTTCTGAAGAAGAGGAATTTGTTAACATCGAGTATAGATTTAAGTGTCAGGAAGTCGTTTCTGAAAGTATTTGTATGGCGTGTAGCCACGTATGGAAGTGAAACATGGACGATAGACAGTTTGGACAAGAAGAGAATAGAAGCTTTCGAAATGTGGTGCTACAGAAGAATGCTGAAGATTAGATGGGTAGATCACATAACTAATAAGGAGGTATTGAATAGAATTGGGGAGAAGAGGAGTTTGTGGCACAACTTGACAAGAAGAAGGGACCGGTTGGTAGGACATGTTCTGAGGCATCAGGGGATCACAAATTTAGCATTGGAAGGGCAGCGTGAAGGGTAAAAATCGTAGAGGGAGACCAAGAGATGAATACACCAAGCAGATTCAGAAGGATGTAGGTTGCAGTAAGTACTGGGAGATGAAGAAGCTTGCACAGGGTAGAGTGGCATGGAGAGTTGCAACAAACCAGTCTCTGGACTGAAGACCACAACAACAAGAACTGAATATTTCGGAGGAACAACAAGCGGTGTATATCAGAAACAGTGAGAGTAGACATGCACATCTTATAGTTATCTGCAGCGGAAAGCTCTGGAGCACGTTCCAGTGAGACTCGTGGCGCCAAACAAGAGCCTAAGTAACTAATGAAAATAGAGAAAGCGGCACGCAAGCCACCGAAGTGGCAAAAGATTGATACGGTTGCTTAACCCTGGGACTCTATGTCATTTATTCAGTACGACGACACGCAGGTATCACGGTTGTCTGTCACGTGAGACATAGAGATCTATCTAACGGGCGATGGTAGATAATGATTAGATCAGCCACGGTCTTATTGCAAGCGTGGCTGACTTCACGTGTTACATAATCGTCTTCAAAATAACAAATCATTTGCATTACAGCATTCAGGTGTTTCATGGAAAGAATGTTGTTTGATTTTGTAAGAATTCATCAGAACTACTGTAATAGGGTGTGATGAACCAGTGACTCCCTCGTCAAATTATACGTACGAAATCTGTCACTTTATTATATACAGCCGGCCGCGGTGGTCTAGCGGTTCTAGGCGCTCAGTCCGGAACCGCGCGGCTGCTTCGGTCGCAGGTTCGAATCCTGCCTCGGGCATGGATGTGTGTGATGTCCTTAGGTTAGTTAGGTTTAACTAGTTCTAAGTTCTAGGGGACTAATGACCTCAGAAGTTGAGTCCCACAGTGCTCAGAGCCATTTTGTTATATACAGGAAGCGACGACAACATAAACTTTACAGAGGACTGACACATTCAAGCCTTTTATAAGACTTTAACTTCATACAGTTTACGTTTTGTGTAAAATTTTAGATATTTCATAACTGGCGTTTTTCAAGTACTTAGCATGAGAGGCAGCAGAGCACCGATGCGACGAACGTGAGTTGCGGGGATTCACAAGCTTGCTAACACTGTCTCCCCCTCCACACCATCACAGACCCAGAACACTGTCTAGCCCATGATGTGTCATTGCAGTCTACAGTGCCACAAAACTTCAAAAATGGTTCAAATGGCTCTGAGCACTATGGGACTTAACATCTGAGGTCATCAATCCCCTAGAACTTAGAACAACTTAAACCTAGCCATCCTAATGACATCACACACAGCCATGCTCGAGGCAGGATTCGAACCTGCGACCGTATCGGTCGCGCGGTTCCAGACTGAAGCGCCTAGAACCGCTCGGCCACACGAACCGGCGCACAAAACTTAATAAAATAGAAAATATAATGCGAAGTAACTATTCATATACCACAAAAATGAAATGAATGGATAATAATGATGATAAGAAGTGATGGAGGGAGGGAGGCAGGAAGGGAGGGTGGAGGAGGAGGAGGAGGAGGAGGAGGAGAATTAGAAGTTGCTCGGGTTAAATATGCCCAAGGACAGCACCAAAAATAACTGGATACTTGTTAAATACCGTATTTTACGGGTTATAAGAACAATTTTTTTCTTCGAAAAACTGCCTCCAAAATTCAGGTGCGTCTTATACTGGAAATTAATATAAAAATGTCCAGTGTTTGATTTAAAATTCCCGCCAGTCTTGAAAATGGTCATATATTCGATGCCGCAGATCTCCATCTGGCTACATTGGATTCAAGTGGCGGCAGCAGTGCACACCAATGCGACGAACATGAGCTGCTGCTGGGATTAGCAAGCTTGCTAACACTTTCCCTTCCCTGCATTGCAGTCTACGGTGCCAATGAAAGTGATTTGTGTTCTCGGCAACAGCTAGTTTCGTAATCGAAAGAGAAATAAAAAAAGTGTTCGTAAGATGCGTTCTGTAAGTAGAAAGTTACAGCATATACAGAAGAACATGGAAACAGAGCAGCGGAGCGGCATTGCGACCCTCAACCAACAGAAAAACACCATTAGCGACTGGCGGCCTAGTAAAGAAGAATTGAAAAAAATAAGGAAGATTAAATGTGCAGATAGAGGACTGAATGAAAAATGGCCAGAGCTAGAAGATGAAAAACTGAAATGGATTCAGGGACACCATCAAAATGGCACTGAAATTAATACACACATCAAAAAAAGCTTTGCATCACACCGGCTCCCATAACTCTTGAAGATAGACGTTGACTGTGGATTTTGTATCACAGACACAGTCCCCTTGACTGTCCAGAGACGTCACTAAATCCGCCCAAAGATGTGAACAACCATGCATGAACAGCGCCTATTACACGGAGGGGTCCGACAGCCGATCAGTTCCAGTCATTCCACCAGGAAGGAGGTACACGGCTCGTGTTGTCTGTAGTTCAACCATGCCTAGACGGTCAATACCGCGGTTCGATGGCGTCCGCATTGTTACTTTGTGCCAGGAAGGGCTCTCAACAAGGGAAGTGTCCAGGCGTCTCGGAGTGAAGGAAAGTGGTGTTGTTAGGACATGGAGGAGATACAGAGAGACAGGAACTGTTGATGAAATGCCTCACTCAGGACGCCCAAGGGCTACTACTGCAGTGGATGTCCGATACCTACGGATTATGGCTGGGAGGAAACCTGACAGCAACGCCACCATGTTGAATAATGCTTTTCGTACAGACACAGGGCGTCGTGTTACGACCCAAACTGTGCGTAATAGGCTGCATGATGCGCAACTTCAGTCCCGACGTCCATGGCGAGATCCATCTTTGCAACCACGACACTATGCAGTGCGGTAGAGATGGGCCCAACAACATGCCGAATCGACCGCTCAGGATTGCTATCACGTTCTCTTCACTGATGAGTGTGGCATATGCCTTCAACCACACAATCGTCGGAGACGTGTTTGGAGGCAACCCGGTCAGGCTGAACGCCTTAGACACACTGTCCAGCGAGTGCAGCAAGGTGGAGCTTCCATGCTGTTGTAGGGTGGCATTATGTGGGCCGACGTACGCCGCTGGTGGTTATGGAAGGCGCCGTAACGGCTGTACGATACGTGAATGCCATCCTCCGACCGATAGTGCAACCATATCGGCAGCATATTGGCGACACATTCGTCTTCATGGACGACAATTCGCGTCCCCATCGTGCACATATTTTGAATGACTTCCTTCAGGATAACGACATCGCTCGACTAGAGTGGCCAGCACGTTCTCCAGACATGAACGCTATCGAACATGCCTGGGGTAGATTGAAAAGGGCTGTTTATGGTCTACGTGACCCACCAACCACTCTGAGGGATCTACGGCGAAACGACGTTGAGGAGTGGGAAAATCTGGACCAACAGTGCCTTGATGAACCTGTGGATAGTACGCCACGACAAATATAGGCATGCATCAATGCAAGCGGACATGCTACTGGTTATTAGAGGTACCGGTGTATACAACAATCTGGACCACCATCTCTGAAGGTCTCGCTGATGGTGGTACAACATGCAATATGTGGTTTTCATGAACAACGAAAAGGGCGGAAATGATGTTTATGTTGATCTCCATTCTAATTTTCTGTACGGGTTCAGGAATTCTCGGAACCGAGGTGATGAAAAACCTTTTTTTTTTATGTTTGCACAAAAATTATTCAAATACACGGTCGTAAGCTGGCGCTGAGGTCGAACTTAAACAAACTTTAAGGGTGGAGTGGGTTTGTGCTACAGGTTTATGAAGCGTCGTGGACTTGGCATGGGAACCAAAACCAAAGTATCTCAGAAAATGTCACAAGAGTATGAGGAGTGAATATTAGCTTATTCAATATCGAAAGAAAAACAGGACGGAACTAACAGGAATATCTAATATGGACGAAACTCTTCTTAAATTTCATGTGCCGAGTAACAGAAGTTTTGCCATGAAAGGTGCTAAAATTGTAACTATAAAAACAAGTGGACATGAAAATGTGCACTACACTTTTGTCCTACGGTGTTATGCTGACGGTACTAAACTAATCCAATGAACATTTTCAAGAGCAAAACGATGCCAAAACCTTCTGAAATACCGCCATGCGTCGGTGTTCACGTAAATGAGTTGGAAAGACGAGGCTGGTGTGAAATTATGGATTAACAGAATATGAGAGAGAAGAAAAAGTGCTTTATTGAAGAATAATTCTCTTCTTGTGCTAGATCAGTTCAGTAGTCATTTGAAAAATTCTGTGAAAGAGAAATTTAGACAGGGAAACATAGAGCTTGTTGCTATTCCGGGAGGACTTACTTCACAACTGCAACCTCTGGATGTTTCGATAAATAAACCATCTAAAGTTTATGTAAGAGAGAGAAATGGAACAAATGGATGATGAATGAAATACAACATGAATTCAGGACAAAGGGAGTTTTAAAACGAGCGTCAACCAAACAAATGTGTCAGTGTATAAAACAAGCGTGGCCTAGAGTGAGAGAAGGCATTATGGTTAAATTTTTGAAGAAGTGAGGATAAGTAGCGTTCCCAATGACAGTGAAGAACATTTTATATATGAAGAGCACGACGATGACAAAGAGGAGGAGGAGTAGGAGGAGGAGCAGGAAGAGGAAGAGGAAGAGGAAGAAGAAGGTTCAGATGACGATTTTCAGGGATTTTAAAGGACAGTTCGGTTTTTTAAAATAAGAATTTTTTTTTTAATCTGGCTTTGCAGTATAGTAATAAAAACGGTAAAATTGTTATTTTTTTTAAAAAATTGCTTGAAAATTAAGGTGTGTCTTATAGTCCGTACCGTATTATAGTCTGTAAAACACGACAAACCATTAGGAAACCATGGTAAATCTTGACATATTTTCGACTTACATCCCTGGTCATACTTTACATACGAGATCATGATTTATGTTTAAATAATGTACTTACGGGCAATGGTTACCACGTCCAAACTTTCTCTCTAACGTTTTTTGCGTCATATTACCGGAATATCGTGCACGTTATTTGGGTCATAAAAATGCAAACCCCCGTGGTGCCGTATACCCTACAAATGAAATATGCATGGTGATGGCATGTCTGCGTCAGTTTCTGTCATTCAGTTACACAGTGGGATGCTCGGAGCTGTAATTTCATGTGATTTTAATACGTAGTGCTGAGCTTGAAATTTAAATGGCAATTCTTTTTCCGGAATCAGATTTACACTTTTTCGCCTGACAGTCAAACACAGTAGACAGTATAATATATAATCTGAATAGTAAAATAGTTCACCGCATAGCACCACTAGAGCATCTCTGTTAGCCGCTTTAGAGAGTATGAGAAAGAAAGCAGCAGCAAATAACTCGTTTCAATATACTGAGATTTTCAAGATACGTGCAGATTTTCGTGAGTTCAGAGACTATTTTAATGAAATTCCTCTTAATTTTCCATGTCTAGCGTGTGCTTCAATGGGTCAGTACAAGAAAATCTGAGGAATACGTGCTCAATCCAAGTCCAGTATATTTTCAAATACTACTATGAATCGAAATGTTGTTAACATCTGTACTTGAAAATTCCACACTATACCTTATGGATGAGGTTACCCGTCCATATAATACGTCTGTCTTGTTACGACGGTAAAATATATATCATCTGTCCTGTCGCCGAGACAAGTTTAATATGCCTGTCCCTGCTTATTTAATTTATTCTCGTATTTTTTCGCTTCTACCGGAAACGAGCTTCGTGGCTTAACTGAGAGGGACAAGTTTCGTTACGAAATAAACCTGACCATGTGCCTAATACGAACAAGTGTCACTGAAGTAATAACAGTACAAATCAAATTCCTTTGTTTTATTGTGCCTCGTAACACGTAACACACTACCCCAATCCCTACACTCATGCAGTCTTGTGTTAACATTTAAGCTCATTTCCCATTCATACTGAAGTAACCATTGCTACGTTGCGTTTGCACATTAATTTAACAGGTTATAGCTGATCACAGAAGATTTTTGTTTTACGTCCTACTATCGATATGTTCTTCCACGAGAGTTGTTGATTAACGAACACGGTACTGTTTCAACCACAGATCCTATAACTAATCCCCCGCACCTTTCCGCGAAATGACTGAACTACTCAAACACTTTCTCCTTCGAACCGCGTAACACTTTCAAATCTTAAATATATTTTCTACAAAATACTTCATACCGACCATCCGCGACGCAGCTGTTCGTGGCCACTGCGGGCTGAAGAACAACAAAGGCTCCCAGCAATACGGCAAGTGCCGAGTAGCGCAGTGGCATCGACGTTATACACAAAGACAATGCTCCCTCCAGGGCAAATGAACCCTCGGTTTCGAAAATTCCATAAGTGAGCAATAACTAACGTGTACAACACCGCTACTTCACAACATCAAAGACAGCAGTACGTACTACCGAGTCACCTGACTGAAATTTTAAAATTTTACATTTCGAAACAACAGCAGAACTTTGGGAAATTGTACAAAAAAGTTATTAAAATTTAAATAATCGAGAGGATCTGTGAAAGTGGGAGGCACTCTTTTAAGGTACATGTCGCACCCCGGCAAGAAAAGTGACACTACCCACAAAACGGCAGTTGTTATTTTTTGTCACTGAAAAATGGGTGTAATGTACCCCAACGTGCACGGAAAACGTCACATCTCACCTCGCAGTCTGTCCACTTCCGGACAGCTGTGTCAGTTTTGTTATAGGCTACTTCATGCTTCGCCACGGCAACAGCAGTGTCACTTCAACATTGCTACTGACAGGTGTGCATGGGTCATTCAACAACAGCCGCAAATTATGAGTTGCGAAGCCTTTCATGTATTAGGTAAGTTTAATGTAATTTTTGGTATCACTGGTTATTACAATGTCTGTTTTAGTACAATGTCTGTATCTTACATTACAATGCCCTTCAGACATGCATGCATGACTGAAGGAACAAACAATGTTTCGACGATTACAGCTGTTATAAATATTACGGCATTTCATGCGTTGCAGCATACAACAACTAAAAACGGAAATCTCTGCTATAAATAAAGATCATATTGAATACATTTACCCGGCGAAAAGTATTCCTACATTACTTTATATAAGGATATTATGATTCTATGTTTTCGTAAACTGTGTTCCTTAAACTGTACCTAATTGATGTTCCTTATTAATTTGTATAAATTTTCATGTATTACAATTCTGCATATTGCAGATTTGCAATACAACAATTTGAACTGGTTTTTCATGCTTTATTTTAACTTGAGTACTAATTATGCCTGATGGAGGTTCGAATGTCATATTATATTACAGAAATTAAAAGAACAAATATACTAAATAGGGAGAGAAAAGTGGCTAATGTATTACGTGAAGGGCCATTACAAAAATAGAAACAAAAAAACTGAAAATCAAGAAAAGTGATGACTCAAAAAAGTAATTAATAACTGCCTAAGAACACATCACATTTGAAGAGAACAGAACTACATATCGACATTAGTGGTGAATAAACTAAATGGAATTTAGTGGCAAAATTACTTATATGAAATTTAAACGGCGCTTATACTACTTCAATACAAGTTTTACAGATTTCTTTAATTCGATTTTTCTGAGGTATTGCGTTTTTGAGTTGTGTCACTGTTCTTGTAGGAATGCGGTAGGTTGAGATCCGTTATTTAGCCTTATACACGACGAAACAGAAGCTCTGAAAGTAGCGTAGGACTTGGACTTTAGAAGGGAATTTTCAAGGGAAATACTCTGATACCATCTAAGTAAAACACGTAATTTTGTCGATTGCAAAGAAAATAATTTGGTATTTCATCTGCGGCCAAGAGGATACTGCAATGAAAATTCATGGCATACGAAAACTTCGTGGCGAGTAGAAATTCAATCGCAGAAATTCCTGTTCGCGCAAGCTCTTCCGACTGAGACATCTGGGCGCGCCTTACGGTCTAACTCAGATTTTCTATTTTGTAAGGAAAAGACAAGAATCAGTGTAGAGTTGAAGTGCTGATGTAATTCGCGAGGAACTATCGACTGGCGACACCTACAACGTGCTGACATGAGGAAAGTTTCCAACCGATTTCTCATACACAAACAGCAGTTGACCGGCGTTGCCTGGTGAAAAGTTGTTGTGATGCCTCGTGTAAGGAGGAGCAATGCGTACCATCACGTTTCCGACTTTGATAAAGGTCGGAAAGGACGGATTGTAGCCTATCGCGATTGGGGTTTATCGTATCGCGATATTGCTGCTCGCGTTGGTCGAGATCCAGTGACTGTTAGCACAATATGGAATCGGTGGGTTCAGGAGGGTAATACGGAACGCCGTGCTGGATCCCAACGGCCTCGTATCACTAGCAGTCGAGATGACAGGCATCTTATACGCATAGCTGTAACGAATCGTGCAGCCACGTCTCGATCCCTGAGTCAACAGATGGGGACGTTTGCAAGACGACAACCATCTGCACGAACAGTTCGACGACGTTTGCAGCAGCATGGACTATCAGCTCGGAGACCATGGCTGCGGTTACCCTTGACGCTGCATCACTGACAGGAGCGCCTGCGATGGTGTACTCAACGACGAACCTGGGTGCATGAATGGCAAAACGTCCTTTTGTCGGATGAATCCAGGTTCTGTTTACAGCATCATGACTGTCGCATCCGTGTTTGGCGAAATCGCGGTGATCGCACATTGGAAGCGTGTATTCGTCATCGCCATACTGGCGTATCACCCGACGTGATGGTATGGGGTGCCATTGGTTACACGTCTCGGTCACCTCTTGTTCGCATTGACGGCACTTTGAACAGTGCACGTTACATTTCAGATGTGTTACGACCCGTGGCTCTACCCTTCATTCGATCCCTGCGAAACTCTACATTTCAGCAGGATAATGCACGACCGCATGTTGCAGGTCCTGTACGGGCCTTTCTGGATACAGGAAATGTTCGACTGCTGCCCTGGCCAGCACATTCTCCAGATCTCTCACCAACTGAAAACGGCTGGTCAATGGTGGCCGAGCAACTGGCTCGTCACAATACGGCAGTCACTACTCTTGATGAACTGTGGTAACGTGTTGAAGCTGCATGGGCAGCTGTACCTGTACACGCCATCCAAGCTCTGTTTGACTCAATGCCCAGGCGTATCAAGGCCGTTATTACGGTCAGAGTTGGTTGTTCTGCGTACTGATTTCTCAGGATCTATGCACCCAAATTGCGTGAAAATGTAATCATATGTCAGTTCTAGTATAATATATTTGTCCAATGAATACCCGTTTATCATCTAAATTTCTTCTTGGTGTAGCAATTTTAATAGCAGTAGTGTATTTATATGTAGGACCAAACTGAGGAGCAAATCTCCAACGCCATGGAACGTGCACGGGCCGCACGGAATGGCCGCGTGGTTAGAGGCGTCATGTGACTGGTTGTGCGGCCACTCCCGCCGGAGGTTCTAGTCCTCCCTCGGGCGTCGGTGTGTGTGTTGTTCTAGGCACCGATGACCTCAGCAGTTTGGTCCTTAGGCTCAAATGGTTCAAATGGCTCTGAGCAGTATGGGACTTAACATCTATGGTCATCAGTCCCCTAGAACTTAGAACTACTTAAACCTAACTAACCTAAGGACAGCACACAACACCCAGTCATCACGAGGCAGAGAAAATCCCTGACCCCGCCGGGAATCGAACCCGGGAACTCGGGCGCGGGAAGCGAGAACGCTACCGCACGACCACGAGCTGCGGACGGTCCGTTAGGAATTAACGCGCACGCACACGTGCACGGCCGGGCCAGCCGACAGTTTCAGTTTGTCAAAACGACCCATATAAAGAAAACACGAAGTTTATCCACTCACAGTGTAGCGACACGAATATTTTTATTTCTCATCACACAGACGAATTTGTGCTAATGCGGCAATATTATCTATAAGGGGCGATCTAAGCGTTTCCATTTGAGGGCACTGCTGCAGCGTATATGTAAGTAGCCGGGTATGTAAACACCGACATATAAATAAGGGATTAGTGTGGCATTCGTGTCTTTCCCACAAACGTGCTGTAAATGGGGGAACGTGAACTATGGCGACCTTATTACATTTGCGTCTGAACTAGAGCAATGTACTGTTATTCTTTTCTTAGCTGTCGAAGTACAAACATCAGTACACACTCAGCGGACGGTGAAGAGCGTGTTTGTCTGAAACCACCGTTCTGGAATAGAGCACCAAGTTACGCGCTTCGATCCTAGATATCACTAGATTGCAAATGTCGTAAAATGGATCAGTTGGCTTTGAGCACTATGGGACTTAACATCTGAGGTCATCAGTCCCCTAGAACTTAGAACTACTTAAACCTAACTAACCTAAGGACATCACACACATCCATGCCCGAGGCAGGATTCGAGCCTGCGACTGTAGCGGACCAGACTGAAGCGCCTAACGGCAAAACATCTTATTACAATGACATATCGCGAAACGAACTATAGCAAGTAGTGCCACTGTGTATTATCGTGCAGGGTGTAATAGACCAACGCTTTTTATTGAAAAGATGGTGAGTTTTTAGGGGAAAATGACGTTTCCTACAAATCGTAAAGAACGGGGTCACCAGTGAAACTCACATTGTCTGGAATATGTTGTAAACTGCAGACAATCGGGCATGCAGATGGAGTTCAAATGGAAAGATCGTCAAAATTTGTACGGTGCAATAAAGCTTTCGAACCAGAGCACACTTTGTTTACAGTACGCTCTGAGCGTTGCGCTGATTCGTATCAACGAAGAAGGAAATCCCTATTAATTATAGGTTACGTCACGCCTAAGGAAACTAAACGGTAATTTATAAGGTAATAATTATGCTTCAAAATGCAAGTTTGAAACTGTAGGGTTGAAAGTGCTAGTCTTTTTGTATCATATTTTAAATATAATTTTTTGCCGTTTCTAAATGAAAAGCCGGCCGAAGTGGCCGTGCGGTTAAAGGCGCTGCAGTCTGGAACCGCAAGACCGCTACGGTCGCAGGTTCGAATCCTGCCTCGGGCATGGATGTTTGTGATGTCCTTAGGTTAGTTAGGTTTAACTAGTTCTAAGTTCTAGGGGACTAATGACCTCAGCAGTTGAGTCCCATAGTGCTCAGAGCCATTTGAACCATTTTTTCTAAATGAAAAGTCGTGACTTTATAATATAAATAATGGTCTAGTTTGTGATTTATTAGGGAAGAACGCAATTACCACCGGCAGCTTCTTTTATTACACTGAAGAGCCAAAAAAACTGGTACACCTGCCTAATATCTTGTAGGGCCCACTAGAGCACGCAAAAGTGCCGCAACACGATGTGGCATGGACTCAACTAATGTCTGAAGTAGTGCTGGTAGGGACTGACACCATGAAACCTGCAGGGCTGTTCATAAATCTGTAAGAGTACGAGAGGATGGAGATCTCTTTTGAACAGCACGTTGGAAGGCATTCCAGATGTGCTCAATCAAGTTTGGTGGCCAGCGGAGGTGTTTAAACTCAGAAGAGTGTTCCTGGAGCCAGTTTGAAGCAATTCAGGACGTGTGGAGTGTCGCATTGTCCTGATAGAATTGCCCAAGTACGTCGGAATGCACAAGGGACATGAATGGATGCAGGTGACCAGACAGGATGCTTATGTACGTGTCACCTCTCAGAGTCGTATCTAAACGTATCAGGTGTCCATAAATGTTGAAAAGTGTGTGAAATCTTATGGGACTTAACTGCTAAGGTCATCAGTCCCTAAATTATCCTAAGGACAAACACGCACACCCATGCCCGAGGGAGGGTCGAACCTCCGCCGGGACCAGCCGCACAGTCCATGAGTGCAGCGTCTTAGAGCGCTCGGCTAATCCCGCGCGGCTGTATCAGGTGTCCCATATCACTCCAACTGCCACGCCCCACACCATTACAGAGCCTCCACCATCTTGACAGTCCCCTGCCGACAGGCAGGGTCCATGGATTCATGTGGTTATCTCCATACCCGTACACCCACATCCGCTCGATACATTTTGAAACGAGACTCGTCCGACCAGGAAACATGTTTCCAGTCATCAACAGCTGACGACCTAAAGCTTTGTGTCGTGCATTCATCGAGGGTACACGAGTGGACCCTCGGCTCCCAACACCCATATCAATGATGTTCCACTGAATGGTTCGCACGCTGCGACTTGCGGATGGCCCAGCACTTAAATCTGCAGCAATTTGCTCAAGGGTTGCACTTCTGTCACGTTGAACGATTCTCTTCAATCGTTGTTCGTCCCGTTCTTGCTGTATCTTTTCCCCGTCCCAGCGATGTCCAGCATTTGATATTTTACCGGGTTCCTGATATTCACGGTTCGCCCGTGAAATGGTGGTACGGGAGAATCCCCACTTCATCGCTACCTTGGAGATGCTGTGCCCCATCGCTAATGCGCCGACTGTAACACGACGTTCAGACTCACTTACATCTTGATAACTTGCCATAGTAGGAGCAGTAACAGATCTAACAACAGCGCCAGCCACTTGTCTTACGTATGAGTTGCCGACCGCAGCGGCGTATTCTGCCTGTTTACATATTTCCATATTTTAGCACGCATGCGTATACCAGTCTTTTTGGCGCTGCAGCGTACATGTGCAAAATGCTTCCCGTGTTACTCTACATGCAATGATACCCTGTTTATTTTCCCTCTCGTCTTTCCCATTTCATGAAAAAGAAACAATTTATTCAAAGCAAAGCAGGACACAAAATGTTTAATTATTCTAACATAATAATGTGAAATTTTTGGGATATTTACCAACGAAAAATCTGTATTAGAATGTAAACCTTGTTTACTGTTCCAATGACATAGACAAATGTCCTGTGTCTCCCACTATGGTGAAACAATAGTAATTTTGCGCCACCCCTGTGGTTTCACCCGTCATTTTAATTTATTTTGCATTTTTCCTAATAAGACTGAGTGGATTCCGTTCCACCTGAGTTGGTCACCGGATATCGAACACGGACTTATACATAAGAAACAATTAACATTATTCACCAGACTACGAATGTGATCACAGAATAATAAAAAACATGTTTATTTGAAGTAGAATTTGTACGAATATGTTTTAAAGCATGAAATTTCTAAAACTTACTACAGCGTAAACCAGAGAGATGAAGAGAACAAACTTTGCACAGGATACAGCGTGACTATTATTGAGCTATGTGAAAGGAAACGAAAATTCGTTACAAGTTACGGCGTGCACACACTTTATTCAACATGTAAACGTCACTACAGATATTCGGATTTACGTTATGACTCGTTAGATATGCCTGCCATCATTGGCGATGATGTGGCGCAGATAAATAGCGAAATTCTGCATGACCCGCGGAAGTGTCGGAACATCGATTCTCTCGATGACCTCCTGAACAGCTGTTTCCAGGGCACCAATGTTTTTGGGGTTATTTCTGTAGACCTTGCATTTAATACAGCCCCACAAAAAGAGTAGAATGCGTTCAGATCCCGAGAATATGGCGGCCAATCGAGGCCCATGCCAGTGGCCTCCGATAACCCCAGAGCTAGAATGCGGTCCCCAAAGTGCTCCTCCGGGACATCAAACATTCTCCTGCTTCGATGAGGTCGAGCTTCGTCTTGCATGAACCACATCTTGTCGAAATCAGTGTCACTTCGGATAATAGGGATGAAATCATCTTCCAAAACCTACACGTACCGTTCGTTAGTCACCGTGTCCCCAAGGAAAATCCCACCGATTATTCAGTGACTGGACATTGCACTCTACGCAGTCACGCATTGAGAGTGGGAAGACTTCTCAATCGCGTACTGCGGATTCTCAGTCCCTCAAGTGAGCCGATTTTGCTTATTTCACGTGCAAATGTTCGAGAACAACAAGAGACGTGCGCATGCGCATACTAATTCCCATCATGCCTCGGCCCAACAATGCATTCTGTACGTCCTAACGCAAACCGTTCAGAAGTTATGACGATTTTATTTCATATAGGTCAATAATTATCACCCTGTAAGTGGATTTCAATAATTACCAGATAAAAGTAAATTATTGAGTCCTCTGCGAGACATCGCAATCTCGAACCAGAAACCTCAGGCTAGGACCCACGGAAAGAGCAAATGTTTAGAACATGTGCAGCATTTATCACGTTATCTGTCAGGAAATGGTCATTTAGATTCACTGCCATCTAAATAAAAAGACTCCACTGAACTGTGGTATACTAAAATATATAATTTATGACGGAGTGATTTCTAAACACACACACACACACACTGTGTGATAGCCAGACGGGCACGAGAGACGAAAAGCTAAGGTTATTACAGGTACGTTAGTAGCACTCTGAGGTGGTCGGTAGGTTATTACGATAGGGACTCGACTTGTATATGATTACCAGGTTAAGAGCAACACATTAAGAAAGTGATAGCGGACGCCCGTGAAAAATGATGCAGTTTTTTTTTTAGGCCTCTGGAGAGTTTTCGTGATACGGTAAAATGTGGGCGCCCGCAAGGCCAGCGTGGCGTTACGTGTAGCACGCACACCCTCAGTCTGAATGGGCTCTCGTAATGACTATAGATAATCAGTTATGACGCTCGAGGGACTCGGTTCCTTCCCGTTTGCGCTTGTGCTGCGGCCGGAAAGTACGCTTCGTGTGCGGCCGCACTCACACTGCACTCGTCCTCCGCCCGTATCTCAAGGTCCCAGTAGTGTCCTCCACCACTCGCAGCGGCACTGTATTCCTCTGCATCCAATACGAGGGAAAAGTGGAATGTACACAGAGGTGGTGATAGTACCCACGAAAAGTAACTTTTGTAGCGTAGGTACCATTTCGCAATAACTTAAGTCAAGGTTCAACTTTTGCTACGAAATGGTTTTGATTGTACGGCTTTTTACAGGTGGTGTGTCAGAGTTTTTCGGTTAAACCCGTAGACAAGAACTTGTTCCGTCGCGACATTATATAATTCGGAAAGTACCGGGTGATCAAAAAGTCAGTATAAATTTGAAAACTTAATAAACCACGGAATAACTTAGATAGAGAGGTAAAAATTAACACATATGCTTGGAATGACATGGGGTTTTATTAGAACAAAAAAAAAGCAAAGTATTGCTAGACGCGTGAAAGATCTCTTGCGCGTGTCGTTTGGTGATGATCGTGTGCTCGTCATGCTTGGGCTCCCAGGTCCCCAGACCTCAGTCCGTGCTTTTATTGGCTTTGGGGTTACCTGAAGTCGGAAGTGTATCGTGATAGACCGACATCTCTAGGGATGCTGAAAGACAACATCCGACGCCAATGCCTCACCATAACTCCGGACATGCTTTACAGTGCTGTTCACAACATTATTCCTCGACTACTGCTATTGTTGTCTTACTTTGTTATGCTAATTATTGCTATTCTGATCAGATGAAGCGCCATCTGTCGGACATTGGCTCAAATGGCTCAAAAAATGGTTCAAATGGCTCTGAGCACTATGGGACTCAACTGCTGAGGTCATTAGTCCCCTAGAACTTAGAACTAGTTAAACCTAACTAACCTAAGGACATCACAAACATCCATGCCCGAGGCAGGATTCGAACCTGCGACCGTAGCGGTCTTGCGGTTCCAGACTGCAGCGCCTTTAACCGCACGGCCACTTCGGCCGGCTGTCGGACATTTTTTGAACGTTTGTATTTTGTTTTGTTCTAATAAAACCCCATGTCATTCCAAGCATGTGTGTCAATTTTTACCTCTCTATCTACATTATTCCGTGATTTATTCAGTTTTCAAATTTGTACAGACTTTTTGATCACCCGGTATATCGACAATTGAAACGAATGCAGAGTTGGAGAGGGTATATAAAAGGCTGGCTTCTTCACTTTCGAAATTTGATAAATGGACAGCTGAATACAAACGTGGCCTTAATACTACTAAAGATGATCGGCACGAAGGACGAACGAAAACTACGACCACGGATGAAAACAGCTTGAAAATTCACTACACTTTGTTTATTTACGTTTCTTGCGGATTTAATCATCCTGTTAAGCTAAAAGACTAAGGTCTACTCTTTAATCGGATCAAACAATATCCTACTGCGTGATTTGGAGTTGATGATGACGATGAGGTCCCATACTCCGCGGAGCATAGGGGACGATGCGGGAGGCCCGCACCGCTGTACGAGGCAAGGTCCTAGCGGAGGTGGTTTACCATTGCCCTCCTCCGACCGTAATGGAGATGAATGATGATGATGAAGACGACACAACACCCAGTCATCTCGAGGCAGGGAAAATCCCTGACCCCGCCAGGAATCGAACCCGGGACCCCGCATACGGGAAGAGAGAACGCTACCGCAAGACCACGAGCTGCGGACTTTGGAGTAGAGGGACATAAAATATTATGTCAATAAAGACAGCAGAGTAAATATTTCAGTAGGGGTTTTGTGTGGCTATCGTTTTAGTAACAAATGTGACGCTTTGTCTAATGCTCGCCAAATAGTGCAGCTAAATGCAAATGCCGAAGGGGCATGAAAATAAAAAAACAGAACACTAAAAATGGCCTTGATGGTTTTTTGAAACCAGACATGAGTTTCGAAACGACGCTTAAAATGTTTATGAAAAGGAGTCTTTAAAATCAGTGTGTATTCCCAGTTTTCTGTTATGGCAATGAGACAGGGACTTCTTATTGGATAAACATTAAAAAAAGTGAGAATTGAGAGTTCTCAGCTAACAGTGTGGTAATGAATGTTGGTAATTACTGAGAGAGCCACGTAAACGAACAAGTCGATCAGAGATCATGCTGCAGTGGATGAGGGTATTACAGTGTCCAGTCACATTTCTGTGACCACCTGCCAAAAGCCTGAACGAACACTTTTGCAGCATGGACCGGTGCTAGACGTGTAGGAAGGGAGACAATGAGGTTGTGGAAGTTACTGACAGGTATGTGGAGCCATGCCGGCTGCAGTGCAGTGGCCACTGCACTAGGTTTCTAGGTCGAGGATCCATAACGCGAACGGTCCGATAGGGCTGATGTCGCAGATTCTCGATTGCATTTAAATCCAGAGAGTTCGATGGCCAGGGGAGTACCGTAGCTCATGCTGGTGCTCTCCGAATGACACTTGTACACTGCGAGCTGTGTGTCACGTTGCGTTCATTGTGCCGAGGAAAAACAAACTGCGTGTAGGCGTGGATGTGGTCCACAAGGATAGCTCCAAGCCTGTGTTGATTCAATGGGCCTTCCAGAATGAAGAAATCACGCAGGGAATACCCTCCGATCTGGACCCTTCTGACGATTGTTGCAGTGTGTTTCCTTTCAGACGTTTCACGCCGTACACGTCAATGGCAATCTGTCTGATGGAGCATAAAATGTGATTCATCTGTAAAGATGATGATGATGTTTGGTTTGTGGCGCGCTGAACTGCACGGTTATCAGCGCTCGTACAAATGCCCAACCTTTGCTCAGTCCAATAGCGCCACTTCCATGAATGATGATGAAAGGATGAGGATGTAGGGAAGCAGCCTACTCATGCCGTAGTAAATTCACATCAGTCTTTCCATTGTGTGCCAGCCAGTCCGTTGTAACTAGCTCTGACGTCATAAATGTTGCGCAATACTTTAAAAATCAAGCAAATAACCTAAAACATTTCTAGCATGCCAGGAGTAATACTAAATTAATATGTGTTGAATATCAGTTCGATAACTTTAACCATTTTCGAAATTTGGACGTTTTTCTGTAAAAATCATTGGCGCAACAGAAAAGAGCTAGAGAGTTAAAAATTTATATTTAGATCCCTTTTTCATAATTATTTAATAGAAACAGTACTTTGGATCTCACAAATTAAGATTTTAGTTGAAATTCATGATTTTTTGGTTTTTGTCATAAAAATTAAGGAAGCAAGATAGATTAAGTAGGCTAATAAATAAGGCTAGGATGTTTATATTTAAGTAGAATGGAGATCCGCTATAACCATAAAGATGTGAGAAGTTTCATATGAATAACTATAAGACTATAGCGATAGCGTATCTCCAAAGGGCCAGTTAAGAGCTCGCCTACTGCGTGCAGTGTAATTAAATTAATTCTCTCGCCCAAAATATTTAACTTAGCCACATCAAAATTTTATTATGATTACTTACCTGTGTGCTGAATACGCATTTAAATTGAGAGCTTCATCGGCCATTAGCAAAAGAAGCTATGATTTATTCAATAACTTAATGTGGTGCATTATTAGCCCAGCGGCTAGTCGGGAGAGCCGATTTGATCAGGCGTTCCCTTAGCCGTCCGCACCGCGGCTTTATATATAAGAACGCTGCGCGAGGAAGCAAGGCCCCAGTTCTCTCCAGACGCTGAATAGCACACCATCTGTGTCGGGAATCGCGTCGCGTCGGTATCATTGCTATAAACGGCCTCGGATGCCGTAGTAAGTTACTCGGGATACGCGTAACCATGAAATCATTTTCGAGTGAAGTGTTAATTCTGGGATGATTTTAATTATCTAGTTTCAGTTTGCGTATGTCGTATTTTCACGTGCCGCCGCGGGACAAACATTCTACCATTATTTAGCGTGGCGTTTGATGAACCTAATCATCAAATTATGGCGAGCATTCATTTAAACATTTAATTTGGACAGTTATAGTTGCATCAGCGCATTAGACTCTGAACTGCTCCGTTAGTCAGATTGTGTGGATTCTTTTTTTTTCATCTGTGACTTTCAGAATACAGAGAACTAATTTTAGAAAATCGTTTTTGATTATGAATCCCAGACAATCTCCTAATTTCTCATAGCTATAAGCTGCAGCTATAAGTGTGTTTCTCAGATGAAGTGGGCACTAGGAATTCTAATTACAGGCTTCACGTTTTGCTAATCACTTTCTGGTTGCCAATATTGTAGTTAGAGAGCCAGTGTTGAGAACGGCAAAAGACAGCATAAATAACATTCTAAATAATAGGAAATGAGGTGTTTCTACAACCAAACAAATTTTATGAAACAGCAACATATTTTCCTACCTGCCGCCCCACATATGGTGCATCGGCCGGGAAATGTTTCAACATTCAAACATTTATAGAACAGTAAGTAAATTTTCCTACCTGCCGCCCCACAAGGACAACACGAACACCCAGTCACCTCGAGGTAGGTGAAAATGCCTAACCCGCCGGCAATCGAATCCGGGACCCCGTGCTCGGGAAGCGGGAACGCGACTGCAAGACCACGAGCTTCGGTCTCTGAAAAAGCCATCTGTTGGCACTCAGTGGACGTTCAGTTGCGGTACTGGCGTGAAAGTTCCAGCCTCCGTCGCCATTGAACAGCAGTCAGCGTGGGTGTATGAACCACACTCCTACTACGGAAGCCCATATGAAGCAACGTTCATTGCACCGTTGTTGAGAAGACACATTTGGTAGCCCCTGGTTCATCCGGGTGGTCAGTTACACAACAGTTGTACGTCTACTTGCCCGCACTCGTCTCCACAGTCGTCGTTGACCTTTGTCATCTATGACCTGTGGTGCACTACAGTTGCTTCTGCGCCAGGTTTAGTTGGCGCCATTTTGCCATGCTCGGTATACTTTCACGACCACACACGAACAGTTTACAGAGTCAGCCGTTTCGGAAATGCTTCCACCTTTGGTCCGAAAGCCAACATCGTGTCCTTTTCGAGGTCAGATAAACGGCTCCGTTTCAGCATTACGACGACTGCACTGTTTTCCGCGTTCCCCCGGCAAGATTTATGTACCCTCCACTGCTAGTGCTGCCACCAGCCGTCTGTGAGTGATTATTGCACGTTGACGTCGAACACAGGCAGTGGTCATCTTAATGTGACTGGACCGTGTATAGTAGTAATGGAAATGAAGTAGATGTGAGCGGGATATGTATCTGGGTGAATGGATGGTTGATGGACCAAAGACGTTCTTTGCTGCATTTAAGATGATGAGGTATGGCCAAGACTCATTTCTGTTGCCATGGTGGGTCTTGGTCATACCTCATCACGTCCGCCCCCGGTAGCTGAGTGGTAGCCGGCACGGTAGCTCAGCGTGTTCGGTCAGAGGGTTAGCTGCCCCCTGTAATAAAAAAACAGAGTTAGTCGATCAACAACGAACTTAAAACGGATGTCTTACGACGTCCGCCCCGAGCAGATGCAACGAACAAAAGCGAACAAAATGAAATTTGAAAAAAAAAAAGTGGTCAGCGCGACGGACTGTCAATCCTAAGAGCCCGGGTTCCATTCCCTGCTGGGTAGGAGATTTTTCTCCGCTCAGGAACTGGGTGTTGTGTTGTCCTAATCATCATCACTTCATCCCCATCGACGTGCAAGTCGCCGAAGTGGTGCCAAATCGAAAGACTTGGACCAGGCGAACGGTCTACCCGACGGGAGCCCCTCGTCACACGCCATTATTATTTATATCTCATCATCTTAAATGTCGTACAATATCTACACCAATGACCAAACTGTCGGGAGAGATACGAACTCTTTCATCTATGCCGACGATACAGCAGTTGCAGCCCAAGGACGTACATTTGAAGAGGTGGAAATGAAACTGGCTGCAACCCTCGAAGACCCGTGAAAATTCTATGACAACAACCACCTAAAGCCTAACCCACCCAAAACACAGGTGCGTGCGTTTCACTTGAGAAATAGACAAGCTAGAAGAAAACTGGATGTAAATTGGAGGGGAATGCAATTACAACATACATACACCCCTACATACCTCGGAGTTAAGCTTGACCGAACACTCACTTTCAAAGAGCACGACGAGAAAACAGAGATCAAAGTCCGCAGACGAAGTAATATGATACGCAAGCTCACTAACAGCTCATGGGGAGCTAAACCAAATGTATTGTTGTTTGTATTTACTTTAACTTATGGACTGGTTTTTTTCGGGTTCATAAACATTATACTTTTATCTGGTATTACTTTTATGCTGTAATTTCATGTACTGACACATTCCATGACCTTGGAGATTTGCTCCTCAATTTGCCCCTACGAAACTTGAAATGTAAATAAATAAATAAATCTGCCCTGGCCATATGTTTCTCCACAGCCGAATATGCAGCACAGTCTGGCAGAACTCTGCACACACCGAGCATGTTGATACTGCTCTCAACGAGACAGGCCGCATCATAACAGGTTGCCTACGACCAGTCGACAAGATCTGTCAGCTGGCAGACATAGCAACCCCGGAGATAAGACGAAGGACAGCGGCAGAAGTTGAAAAGAAAAAAATAAAAAAAAACAGGGAAACGATCCCATGCACCCCATGTTTGGAAGTGAAGTACCGTGTTCAAGGCTGAAGCCCAGAAAGAGTTTCCTACAGGGTGTTTCAAAAATGACCGGTATATTTGAAACGGCAATAAAAACTAAACGAGCTGCGATAGAAATACACCGTTTGTTGCAATATGCTTGGGACAACAGTACATTTTCAGGCAGACAAACTTTCGAAATTACAGTAGTTACAATTTTCAACAACAGATGGCGCTGCGGTCTGGGAAACACTATAGTACGATATTTTCGACATATCCACCATGCGTAGCAATAATATGGCGTAGTCTCTGAATGAAATTACCCGAAACCTTTGACAACGTGTCTGGCGGAATGGCTTCACATGCAGATGAGATGTACTGCCTCAGCTGTTCAATTGTTTCTGGATTCTGGCGGTACACCTGGTCTTTCAAGTGTCCCCACAGAAAGAAGTCACAGGGGTTCATGTCTGGCGAATAGGGAGGCCAATCCACGCCGCCTCCTGTATGTTTCGGATAGCCCAAAGCAATCACACGATCATCGAAATATTCATTCAGGAAATTAAGGACGTCGGCCGTGCGATGTGGCCGGGCACCATCTTGCATAAACCACGAGGTGTTCGCAGTGTCGTCTAAGGCAGTTTGTACCGCCACAAATTCACGAAGAATGTCCAGATAGCGTGATGCAGTAATCGTTTCGGATCTGAAAAATGGGCCAATGATTCCTTTGGAAGAAATGGCGGCCCAGACCAGTACTTTTTGAGGATGCAAGGACGATGGGACTGCAACATGGGGCTTTTCGGTTCCCCATATACGCCAGTTCTGTTTATTGACGAAGCCGTCCAGGTAAAAATAAGCTTCGTCAGTAAACCAAATGCTGCCCACATGCATATCGCCGTCATCAATCCTGTGCACTATATCGTTAGCGAATGTCTCTCGTGCAGCAATGGTAGCGGCGCTGAGGGGTTGCCGCGTTTGAATTTTGTATGGATAGAGGTGTAAACTCTGGCGCATGAGACGATACGTGGACGTTGGCGTCATTTGGACCGCAGCTGCAACACGGCGAACGGAAACCCGAGGCCGCTGTCGGATCACCTGCTGCACTAGCTGCGCGTTGCCCTCTGTGGTTGCCATACGCGGTCGCCCTACCTTTCCCGCACGTTCATCCGTCACGTTCCCAGTCCGTTGAAATTTTTCAAACAGATCCTTTATTGTATCGCTTTTCGGTCCTTTGGTTACATTAAACCTCCGTTGAAAACTTCGTCTTGTTGCAACAACACTGTGTTCTAGGCGGTGGAAGTCCAACACCAGAAAAATCCTCTGTTCTAAGGAATAAACCATGTTGTCTACAGCACACTTGCACGTTGTGAACAGCACACGCTTACAGCAGAAAGACGACGTACAGAATGGCGCACCCACAGACTGCGTTGTCTTCTATATCTTTCGCATCACTTGCAGCGCCATCTGTTGTTGAAAATTGTAACTACTGTAATTTCGAAAGTTTGTCCGCCTGAAAATGTACTGTTGTCCCAAGCATATTGCAACAAACGGTGTATTTCTATCGCTGCTTGTTTAGTTTTTATTGCCGTTTCAAATATACCGGTCATTTTTGAAACACCCTGTACAAACAACTGAAGAAATTACACGTTCGCTTTCCATCGCCGTATTGCTGGTGGTTTCCAACTACCCTCTCATATGTGAAAGACTTTGAACAGACGGCGGACTGGAGGGATGCGGTGCAAACAAAACATGAAAGGTTGGGGAAACATTTCTGGAGATGCAGCCTGCGAATGCGGAGAATCTCAAGATGATGCACACCTCTTTGTGTGGCCGAAGTTGTTTGAATCCTGCACATTTGAAGACCTGGCAGCAGCATATGTTCCAGCAATCAAGACTGCCAATTTCTGGGCCTCAAAACCAATTTGGCTTGTACAAAATCCTGTATATGTATCGTAGATATGTTTGATTTTATAAATAATTTTATTGTACTGTCCTGGATACAAAAATTATAATAATAACCAAAACGATGACGCAACGAATGCGGACAAATGACAATAGAAAACACAGAAGAGTGCGTATGGAACAGAAAAGTGTAGACAGGGCCTTTATCCTGCATTCTCATCGGGAAACAAAAACAGCAGCGTCTGTAGGCGGTTTTTAAAAGAAACTTACTGATTTTTTTGCCAATTTTTAATGCTTCATAAAACGTGTTTCCACTGCTGGACGCCAGAGGCAAAGTAGCGAGCGTAAGCGTGGGATATTGTACCTAAATGGCAAAGCAGATTTTAACTGTCGTAAATATCATGGTCAGTGTTTTTTTCCGATGCAAATGGAGTTGTGCATACTGATTATTTTGCAAAAGATAAATCATAACCGGGGAATACTACACAAGACTTTCGGACTACATGAATTAAAGGCAAAAAAGCGGAATCAGACATGGATTTCAAGCAGGCATCATTTTGCAATATGCATCTCCTCACAAATGTCAGACTATGCTAGTCGACACGGTGGTGCACCATAAACAACAGTGAATTATTAGGTCTACAACTTTGCTTCCGCCGTTTTGCAATAGACGGCAGTAGCGGCAAGTGGGGTTCAGGTGGTTGGTCATAGGTGTAATACAATAAACTTAGGCATCTGTAAACATAATGCCATTAAAATATTAGTCGATTTGTGATTGCATCATAAGGTTATTCTCGATTAAGTACGTCAACTTACGTCCTCATTTCGCGCCATTTGCGGGAAGTTTTAATTTTCTGCTTTGACATGAAGAAATCTGCGGCTGTCGCTCTTAAAATGCTGGGTAAGACCAATGCTGAGGGGGCTATTACTGGAAGAACGTGCAGAGAATGTTTCCAACGCCTTAAGAACGGTGATTTTGAAGTCGAAGACTGGCATGGCGGAGGTTCGAGTCCTCCCTCGGGCATGGGTGTGTGTGTTCGTCCTTAGGATAATTTAGGTTAAGTAGTGTGTAAGCTTAGGGACTGAAGACCTTAGCAGTTAAGTCCCATAAGATTTCACACACACTGGCATGGCGGGGGAAGACAGAACGTCTTCGTAGCTAGTTAAACAGACGAAGACAGTCACAGGACATCATTATCGAAAGCAGTTGATGCGTTCGAGCCCCGCACTGAAACACAACCGGCCACAATGCAGCGAGAGATACGCAAAGGTAATTTTGAAGCTGGTCAGTGCTCGACACCATGTCCAAAATCCCTCAAAAAATATATGGAAATGCTGAAATGAGAAGTTCTATCCTTCCCGCCGTATTCTCCATACGTTGCTCTCTCTGACTACCACCTTTTTAGATCAGTGGCATACAGTGTGGCTGACCAGCACTTCCGATCATATGAACACGGGCAAAATTGAATCGATTCATGGATCAACGCAAAAACCCCCAGTTCTTCCGCCACGGGATTCGTATGCTACCGAAAGATGTTCAAAAAATTTTCAAATGTGTGTGAAATCTTATGGGACTTAACTGCTAAGGTCATCAGTCCCTGAGCTTACACACTACTTAACCTAAATTATCCTAAGGACAAACACACACACCCATGCCCGAGGGAGAACTCGAACCTCCGCCGGGACCAGCCTTACAGTCCATGACTGTAGCGCCTCAGACCGCTCGGCTAATACCGCGCGGCTACCGGAAGATGGTAGAATGTAGTTGCCAGTGATGGGCAATACTATGAATCATAATTTGTTTGTAAATTTTTCACAATAAAGCCATGAATGTCGAGAAGGAAACGGCGGAAACAAAGTTGTAGACCTAGTAGTTATTTTCATGTTCTGTGGATCATAACTGCGACAGTTCGCTATGATGCTAAATGAGTCATATCAAAAATATGTTGTAAGGGTAATATATAAGGCAAACGTGCAAGCCGGGTTACGACTAGTACTCAGCATCCATGCCTCGGGCTTGGATGTGTGTGATATCCTTAGCTTAGTTAGGTTTAAGCAGATATAAGTCTAGGGGACTGATGACCTCAGATGGTAAGTCAAATAGTGCTTCGAGCCATTTTGACGTCCTTAAGGTACTGTCATCAGTGTCTAATAGCTAGTGCCTTATAGTTACATTCTATACATATGCAAACACAATTCTTCGCTATGGAATTCTTTTCTGGAGAAAAAAATGCACAAAATACGAACAGATTTTCAAATTACACAAGAGAGACATAAGAATAATAATTAAAAATAGTAGTCCTGCTCATTGCAAAGATCTGTTCAAAATACGCGGAGCCGGCCGTTGTGACCGAGCGGCTCTAGGCGCTTCAGTCAGGAACCGCGCGACTGCTATGGTAGCTATGGTCTACGAGACTGATGACCTCAGATGTTAAGTCCCATAGTGCTCAGAGCCATTTGAACCATTTTGAACCAAAATACGGGGAATTTTACCCACAACATGTAAGTATGTTTACCAATAAGATGTAGACTTAAAAAATTACGTTGATAATTCCAGAATGAAATTTTCACTCTGCAGCACTCTATGTGACGGACAGAGCACTATCCCACGAAACGCAAATGTTCCGAGTTCGAGTCCAAAAGCTGTGACAGACTCCTAGTAGCTTGCACAAAGGCAACCCATTGACAGCCCTCCGATTCAGCATGCCTACTATTAGGCGCTGTGGGAGCAGTGTAGCCTACCTGCCGTCACAGATTGTCTCTAGGAGGGCTAGAAGCAAAACGGCTGAAAAAGAGTAAGCACTGTTTATTGAAATGGATGAGATTCAAATTTCGTCGTTTTGAACGGTCTCTCTAATAGTATCACCGTGCACATCGGAAGAAAAATTGCCGTCGCATTGCGTTCCGAAGGGGTGTAATTATATTCAGTGGTGTTGCTGGCCCACGATGTCGTAAGAGGAGGGTTGAAATGTTTGGGACGAGGGGGTTTCCAGCAGTGTCAAAGGTTGTCAAGAATGCCGTCCCGTTGCTTATCCCACTGGGAACTGCCGTTCTTGATCGAAAAACGTGTTGGGATCAATGCCCATAGGGAATGGGTGGTCAGATTTTAAACATGGCTGCACAGCAACTGTTGAAATTCTTCACGATAAAGGATGACAGCCAAAACAGTTGCAGGATAAAAAATTTTTATTAAAATTCTTGACCAAGGTTTCGGTACATATAAATATACCTTCATCATAAGTAAAAAATCTAAAATTACATCATGCAATGGAGATTAATAAATCAATTGTGCCAAAGGCGTCGTCAATAATTAAGACATCTTCTCCATTTGTACAACATGACTGTGGGCACCTTGGTCAAGAATTTTAATAAAAAATTTTTATCCTGCAACTGTTTTGGCTGTCATCCTTTATCGTGAGGAATGGGTGGTATCATTGACACCATTTATACCACTTCTTGAGGTGTTTTCACGTCTGTTCTGAGCGGCGGTGTGTCTGACAAGCTCTCTTCAGCCACCCTTAAGAAAACCGCAAGATTTCAACGCTGGGCGTCGCGGATCTGAAATCCATCGCGGAGGCGGCCAAAGAAGGGTTGAATGTGAGTAATAGCAGCGAACTTACTATCGTATGACACATTGACGCTTTGATGGTCACAATTTTGATCAAATTTGGTGCCAATATAACATCATTAGCCAAATTTATACATCACTTGAAATTCTGAGCTCTGGCCTTTTTCTTTCCGCATATGTCGTCATCTTGCTGTTTCAAGCGTCAGCGAGCTCGAGGATGACGTCGCAGGGCGCCTCGGTCATGCACCATTACATAGGAATGTATGGTCACCTGTGAGCCGAATTTCAAACTTATACATCGCAATGGGTAACAATTACGGAGATTCGAAGAATTGTGTTGTTTGGTACACCACCACCACCACCACTACTACTACTACTACTATTAGTAGCATTATTATATTAGTAGTAGTACAACATATTTCATTACTACTGTACCATCTGTAGATTATGTTTCCCTTTGCTATAAAATAATGTATATGCCTACAACTAGTTTAGCAATGTATGGGTATTGTACTCAGAAGCAATCTTGTTGTTGAGCATGCTAAATTTATAATTTGGATACTACTTTCTAGTGTCTTTACATGTGTTCATTTTAGAATAATATTTCATCCTCGGATCCTATAGAAAATGTACCATGTCATCTGCACCACGCTCGTTACAACCCCACGGGCATGAATACACTATTTTACTCATAAATGGAAGGGAGGAAGATTAGTGTTTAACGTCCCGTCGACAGCGACGTGGTTAGAGACGGATCGTAAGCTCAGCTTACGGAAGGATGGGGGAAAAAATCGGCCGTGTGCTTTTCAAAGGTTGGTTGGTTGGTTTGTGGGATTAAAGGGACCAGACTGCGATGGTCATCGGTCCCGCTTTTCAAAGGAACCATCCCGGAATTTGCCTTAAGGGATCTGGGGAAATCACTAAAAACATGAATCTGGATCGTCGGACGTGGATCTGAATTGCCGTCCTGCCGAATGCGCGGCCAATGTGCTAACCACTGCTCATCCTCGCTCGGTCTTGTACTCAGTGTGGCATGCAGACTGCCTCTGAGATGCTCTAGGGGTGACAAATCGAGGGATTGGCCAGAGTAGACAAGGATCCGTACATTACTCAAGGCATTTGTGGTGTTGTTATAGGTCTTGCATTGTCCTGCTGGAATATGCCCACTGATACCCTTGTCATTAAGATAAGACAACAGCTGTTACCATTCTTGTACATACTGCCGAGCATTCAGAAGCCCTTCACCAGTAGCAAAAACAGTCCAATTAGTGATATTCAATACCTCTACTCACCATGATTACAGGAGTGGGACACATACAACTCTAGAAAATCACTGCTGCCTGTGATCTTTTACTGCTCGTCTATAGACACGTTGGCGTCACTTTGACGGCCACAGAGAGAAGCAAGATTCGTCACTCAACACCACAGAAGCCACTCAACATCCCAGTTGACCCTGGATAAACGCCATGCAAGTCTCTGTCCTCTGTGCTATGGTATAAGTGCCGCCCGACGCGTGGTATCTCGAGAACACAACAGTACGTGCAGTAAACTGTTTCCGACGGTTAGTGGTGACGCTCTGGCTGTATTTTTCACCCGTATTTCACGTATTGTCATCCATTTATTAGTCAGAATGAGTCTAAATATCTTATAATGTTATCAGGACTTAATTCTCCTAGAAGGCCCCGTGCCTACGTTTCTTGCCAAGCTCTTGTCCGGAGTCCGTCACTACTCGTTCTGCATGCATTTCACCACAGCCCACCGTCTGTGCGATCTCTCAGCACTATGCTGTCGTGTCCCTCACGCCCATATTTTGACCTTTCTCAGAGGAGGGAAATTGCGATAAGCAGCATAATCGCATCTTATCGGCACTCTATGTTGCGATTTTCACCTGGGAAGTGTCAGTGTCTTTAAACAATCCCACAGCTATCATACACTCACACTATTGTCTATCTGTAGGGATGACGGTTTTCTGTTGTTGTTGTGATCTTCAATCCTCAGACTGGTTTGATGTAGCTCTACATGCTACTCTATCCTGTGCAAGCTTCTTCATCTCCCAGTACTTACTGCAGCCTACATCCTTCTGAGTCTGCTTAGTGTATTCATCTCTTGGTCTCCCTCTACGATTTTTACCCTCCACGCTGCCCTCCAGTACTAAATTGGTGATCCCTTGATGCCTCAGAACATGTCCTACCAAACGATTCCTTCTTCTTGTCAAGTTGTGCCACAAACTCCTCTTCTCCCTAATTCTATTCAATACCTCCTCATTAGTTATGTGATCTACCCATCTAATCTTCAGCATTCTTCTGTAGCACAACATTTCAAAAGCTTCTATTCTCTTCTTGTCCAAACTATTTATCGTCCATGTTTCACTTCCATACATGGCTACACTCCATACAAATACTTTCAGATACGACTTCCTGACACTTAAATCAATACTCGATGTTAACAAATTTCTCTTCTTCAGAAACGCTTTCCTTGCCATTGCCAGTCTACATTTTATATCCTCTCTACTTCTACCATCATCAGTTATTTTGCTCCCCAAATAGCAAAAGTTCTTTACTACTTAAAGTGTCTCATTTCCTAATCTAATTCCCTCAGCATCACCCGATTTAATTCGACTACATTCCATTATCCTCGTTTTGCTTTTGTTGATGTTCATCTTATACCCCCCTTTCAAGACTGTCCATTCCGTTCAGCTGCTCTTCCAAGTCCTTTGCTGTCTCTGACAGAATTACAATGTCATCGGCGAACCTCAAAGTTTTTATTTCTTCTCCATGGATTTTAATGTCTACTCCAAACTTTTATTTTGTTCCCTTTACTGATTGCTCAATATACAGATTGAATAACATCGGGGAGAGGCTACAACTCTGTCTCACTCCTTTCCCAACCACTGCTTCCCTTTCATGCTCCTCGACTCTTATAACTGCCATCTGGTTTTTGTACAAGCTGTAAATAGACTTTCGCTCCCTGTATCTTACCCCTGCCACCTTTAGAATTTGAAAGAGAGTACTCCAGTCAACATTGTCAAAAGCTTTCTCTAAGTCTACAAATGCTAGAAACGTAGGTTTGCCTTTCCTTAATCTTTCTTCTAAGATAAGTCGTAGGGTCAGTATTGCCTCACGTGTTCCAACATTTCTACGGATTCCAAACTGATCTTCCCCGAGGTCGGCTACTACCAGTTTTTCCATTCGTCTGTAAAGAATTCACATTAGTATTTTGCATCTGTCAACACCTGCTTTCTTTGGGATTGGAATTATTATATTCTTCTTGAATCTGAGGGTATTTCGCCTGTCTCATACATCTTGCTCACCAAGTGGTAGAGTTTTGTCAGGACTGGCTCTCCCAAGGCTTCTGTTTTCTGTACTTACCGAAAATAAGTTCACGTAAGGATTAAATTTTAATTAACATGTCCGACACACATGGAAATACTACAGTATTAGCTTGGCAGCGTTCGATCAAGATGTTCGTAGTTTAAAGCGTTCCATTTTCTCCAGACATGTGCCAGGCTTCTCACTAGTCTCACATTATCTGGAAGCCATCACATACTTTCTTATCATTTTGTAATGGCTTTTCCTCCTTGTTCACAGCTGCGTTATCTGCACAATATTACATCTATGCCACTAACAGTGGTCGCTGAAGCGTTTACATGTCTTTATGCTGTATGTATTCTCACTGTTAGCTGAACTTGCAGAACTTCTTTTCATTTGAGACATCTTGGAGGAGTGACTTAAGGAACAATACACGTACGGAACACACTGTCAAATTATTTCCATCCTTTTCAATACCAATATAGTCTTAGTCCAAGTTACTGCTGAAGTGAAGAAAAAACTGTATCTATACGAGACAAAATACTCGTGGAAATGAAATGCTAGCAAATAATAAACTATAATTATCTGCAGGTAAATAATAGAAGTTACGGAACATGCAAAACTAGCAGTGTTCTTATAAGCAGCTGTGGCCGCCCCAACAGAAGCAATATAAGGTGTATGAAGTTGCCACCCGACAAATGTAATGAGCGATCAGAGAGACGGAGTGAATGGTCTATCGTGCTTGCACTACACGAACAATACACTACAGTACCTGAAAGGCGCTCAAATAAGCCCGCATACGGTTTCTACGAACCAGCGCGTTGATCAAAGGCTTTTCATCATCTCTGTGAGCTATTCACCCACAATTTCAAAGCCCTTACCTCGTTGGCGACGGCCATTCGCGTTACTGATGGCTTCGTTGCCACTGCGCAAGTCGTTCTTGTGTGTTTCGCAGTCGCAGCAACGTAAGCCATTGAGTGTAAATGAACTAGGGGTAGAACGCTAGGCCAAGAAATAAAAAGCCTGAAGTAATTGAACTCTCAAAAAAGAGAGTAATTCCTTCACAGTAAATGAATGAAAATGCTTTGTAACTATTCGTCGAAAATGTCTTTACTTAAGGGAAGTCGTACTTGCCAACTGGCTATAGTGAAACCCAGAACCCTTTTTACAAGACTTAACGTTTTGAATTGAAATTTACCCCTAAATCGAAGTGCAGATACTAAGGTTTCTGAGAACTGTAGTGCCCCAAAAGAAAAATCTGCATAAATTTAAACGCTGAGGACGTATGGAGTGTTCTAGCAGCAACGCATGATCGAGATTGTAGATGTATGGCGTTGGAGTGGGCTCTCTTTCATGGCTGAAAGCGTCGGCCATACGTAATGCGTAGGTAGTGAAGAGCTATTAGACGATATGGAACCGGGAAACCAAGTGTCATTATGTCTCATGGATTGCAAGGAATTAAATTCCAACATGTTTTAAAGTGGTGCAGAGTGCTCGATCTATGGGAAATGGGTTTATCACGAGTTTAGGTTCATACAAGCCATGCTGGTATGACAGTGATACGCTTGTGGAGCCAGTAAAAAGAAAAGAATCGAGCCCATCGAAGAGTGGATCGTGCAGTGTTTCAAGAGAAAAAATGATCACCATCTGCCCAAATCGCGCTGTAACCGACAATGCAGCGTTATCGATAGTAACTGCTGGAGTCTGACGCGTCTCAGGCGGTGTGGTCCAGTCTGCATCGACGATTCGCGCAATTACTGCTGTCTGGACTAGTATCACGCTCGCCGTCGTGTCGACTTCCGTTGTTCAGAAAGGGCAAATTATTGAGACTGCAATGAGCTCGTAGACGTCATCGCTGGCGTGCATGAGAGGCAAAATGTTGTGTCCCACTTTCGGTACTAAAGCAGTGATAGCTATGTGTCACATAGTACAATGCTGACCGCACTCTGGTAGGCTAAATAATTAAGCAGAGCGGAAAAATGCCTGGTGCGTTGGTTCGAGGAGCGATTGCATACACTCTAAGACAAAAACAGAAATGATGTTTACGATGTCAGAAAAATTAGAGAATTTATTCAAGAGAACGAGCTTCACAAAATGAGCGAGTCAACAGCGCCCTACTCCACCTCTAGCCCTTATGCAAGCAGTTATTCGGCTTGGCGTTGATTCAGGCTATGAAATGAAACGGCGTCCCAGACACTCACTTCTGAATGTCGGGCTTGGGTAGCTCAGATGGTAGAGTACTTTCCCGCGACAGGCAAAGGTCCCCAGTTCGTGTCTCGGTCCGGCACACAGTTTCAATCTGCCGGGAAGTTTCATATCAGCGCACACTCCGCTGCAGAGTGAAAATCTCATTCTGGAAATCACACATTTCTTCAACGGAAATTGGCAGAGTAAAAAAAAAATGTGTTGCATTACTTGTTGAACACGCATCACACTGCTTGTCTTCGTGCCTTTTAAGCCCTGCCTCGACTAACAAGATCACCAGATCTCTCCCCCAATTGAGAATGTTTGGTGCATTATTGGCAGGGCCCTGCAACTAGCTCGAGATTTCGACGATCTGATGCAGTGACTGGACGGAATCCGGTACGCTATCTCAATTGGGGAGGGATCTGGTGATCTTGTTGGTCAAGGCAGGGCTTGAAAGGCACGAAGACAAGCAGTGTGAGGGGTGTTCAACAAGCAATGCAACACATTTTTTTCACACGGACCGATACCTGCACAAACTGTCAAACCACCACCCGAGCCAGAAAAGAGGCATGATTAGTACGCTCGTAACGAGAGCAGGACGAATATGTGAGCCGCAACACCTCAAACGAGAAATGCAACACCTGGAAACTGTCCTGAGGAGCAATGGTTACTCCACAAATTATATTAGAAGTGTAACAGAGCCCAACCCTCGGCGAAGTAAGGAACCGGAAAAAGAATTGTCGGGTACGGCCTTTCTGCCATACATTCCCAGAGTGACGGACAGAATCGGCCGTATATTGCGCAAACATGGCGTAAAGACGATTTTCAAACCGACAAGGAAGATCAAAGAGTGTCTTAGATCGGCGAAGGAGAAAAGAGACCCACTTGCAATGTCGGGAATATACCGCATACCAGGCACATGCGAAAAGTTTATGTCGGAATGACTGGACGATCCATTAACACCAGGATCAAAGAGCATAAGCGACATTGCAGGTTGGGGCAGGTGGAGAAATCGGCCGTGGCAGAGCACGCACTGAATGAGACCGACCATGTAATAAAATTCGCCGACACGGAAGTTCTGGCTGTAGAGAAGCACTATCACACGCGCTTGTTCAGAGAAGCTGTAGAAATACAAAAACACGCGAACAGTTTGAACAAGAAAGAGGAAAGCCTTAAGGTCAACGGATCCTGGCTTCCCGTACTGCAGCGAACGACCGTCGCAGGTAGCAAGAGGAGAACCGCACCGGAAATGACCGCGGAGAAGCCCTCAGACGTTGGCGCGCCAGGTACATATAGCCTGCGCCCGCGAGCTCGGCTCCAGTTCACCACCGGCAATGGAGGGTGAAGCTTTGACAATGCCAGCCACTCGTGCTGGCGAAACGTCAGAAAAATCATTAGATGAACGTCGGCCGAAGAACCCGAGACAGAAGCCAATAGGCAGTTTGTCCACATTTTTTTTACTCTGCCAATTTCCGTTGAAGAAATGCGTGATTTCCAGAATGAGATTTTCACTCTGCAGCGGAGTGTGCGCTGATATGAAACTTCCCGGCAGATTAAAACTGTGTGACTCGAACTCGATACCTTTGCCATTCGCGGGAAAGTACCATCTGAGCTAAACAAGCACGACTCACGCCCCGTCCTCACAGATTTAATTCCGCCAGTACCTCGTCTCCTACCTGCCAAACTTCACAGAAGCTCTCCTGCGAACCTTGCAGAACTAGCACTCCCGGAAGAAAGGATATTGCGGAGACATGGCTTAGCCACATTTTATAATTTATTTATTTATTTTATTTCATTAACAGTACAGAGTAACCCACCACCTTGAAATGGTAAGGTGGATCGGATGCTTCTGAATCTAATAGCAAAGACTTCTCATTGTTACAGTCTTATTGGTATACAGTTGTTAATGCTTTTTTAAAATAATATAAAGAACATAATATATAAAGATTTCTCTTAGGTTACAGCGAATTGAATGCTTATCAATTGTTACTACCTAGTTGATGAGAATATAATTTAATTTATACAATGCAAATGTCAAAGAAAGATAAGAAAGGAAAAAATGTAACATAATGAGCGTGGTTAAGAATAATTTGTAACATAAAGAGGGAAGTGATATGCTGTATTTGGATGAGTAATACAGTCTAAGTAGCATTTGGCCTATTTCTATCTATTTCAGATGAGAAGGTCTCGGTACAACCTCGAGCTATTATCATCTGAAATGGTTTGTGCTAATGTATGCTTAGACATATTATACAGATGAAATGCTGATTGAGCACTTCATACATGAACACATGAATTTTAGCTTCATATGAGAAATACACTTATGTTTGTAGCTTGTTAGTTGAAATAGAATATAGTTCATTGCTAATTGAAGCCGGCCGGGATGGCCGAGCGGTTCTAGGCGCTTCAGTCTGGAACCGCGCGACCACTACTGTCGCAGGTTCGAATCCTGCCTCGGGATTGGATGTGTGTGATGATCTTAGGTTAGTTAGGTTTAAGTAGTTCTAAGTTCTAGGGGACTGGTGACCTCAGCTGTTAAGTCCCATAGTGCTCAGAGCCACTTTTTGCTAATTGAATGCATTCTTCCTTAAATAACTTAATACATTTCTGATATATGTAATTCATTGATTATAGCTTTGAATAGAGAAGAGAATATACTTCTGTCTGCACATATTAAGACGAGCAATACATGACTGCTTGTGTGCAGTATACTTTGAACACTATGCAGGATGCCATTGGGGAGGAGGATCCTCGGAATAAAAGTTCTTCGAGCCTTCTCAAAAATGGCTCTGAGCACTATGGGACTCAACTGCTGTGGTCATAAGTCCCCTAGAACTTAGAACTACTTAAACCTAACTAACCTAAGGACAGCACACAACACCCAGCCATCGAGCCTTCTCCTCCCAAGTGACATTACCTTATTACTACAGTCTTAGTATGTGGTGCCGGTGTTTATTTGTTTTATGATTGTTGTGTTGTTTGTGACTGTGTTGTGGAATCTCGTGTCATACATTGTTGGTTTTGGTCCCTTACATGTTGAACCCTTCTGAGTCATGTGATCTTAGTGTTCCTCCCTCGGTTTCGGAATCTGTGGTCGTGTTTGTGTCCTCCCATGTGGTATTTTGTGTTGTTTGTGCTTGTCTACACCTCCTTCCATATGGTTTTTGGCGCTTGTATTCTTCGTGCAGAGTGTTCGATACAATATCGGCTACGCTATTTATTTTGTTCCAGTCATCGGGATTACGTATTACTCTGGCGATGTCACTGTCATTCTGTATAGGTCTCACTTGTGCTGGCGTGTTGCACAGCAGTGTGACATGTTCTGGTGTCCCAGGTTCTCCGCACACGCATACTTCATCGTCAGTTAGTTCCATACCGTTTAAATGTACCGGATACGGCCCGTGGCCTGTCAGGAAATGGACCATCCCCCGGCTTGCGTCGACACGTTTCAGTTTAGTCTTTCGTGTACATCAGGAAAGAAAGAGTGTACTCGGTGACCCTTATCGGATGCATCCCAGTCTCTCTGCCATGTTTGAACCCGCCATTGTTTCATTTGTGTTTTGTTCATAATGTTGGTTCCTGTAATTTCGGTGACTTTATCGACCCTGTCCCTCTTAAGTGAGTAATGTGCAGCTCTATAACGTATTGTTATGTCTATAGGGCAGGTCCCCATTACAACAAAAAGTGCCTCTAGTGACGTGGTGTTGAAGGCTTAGCCACAGCATGGGGATGTTTGAAGAATGAGATTTTCTCTCTACAGCGGAGTGTGCGCTGATATGAAACTTCCTGGCAGATTAAAACTGTGTCCCGGACCGAGACTCGCACTTGGGACCTTTGCAAAGGCCCCGAGTTCGAGTCTCGGCCCGGCACACAGTTTTAGTCTTCCAGGAAGTTTCAATGCGTAATTTGTTGTGGGAGAGTTTCATGAAGTTCTTGTAGGTTGCGGCGGTATACCTGGTCTACAAAATGGCGACCCTAACACAAGTGCGTTCTAAACAGAGAGCTGCCATTGAGTTTCTTCTGGAGGAGTATCAGAGCATCGCAGATATTCATAGGCGCTTGCAGAATGCCTACGGAAACCTAGCAGTAAGCAAAAGCACAGTGAATCGTTGGGCAAGGCTTCTGTCATCGCTACAAGGTCACACAAAATCGTCCGATCTTCTGTGTACGGGTCGGACGCACACAGCTGTGACTCCTACAATGTTGGAACGTGCGGACACTCTTATTGGAGGTGAGCAACGGATCACAACCAAACACCACGCTGCTTGACTGAACGTCCCCGTTGGTAGTGCTGACACATTCGTCCACGAGTTGTGGTGTTCAGAGGTATGTGCCCGCTGGGTCCTAGCCGCCTAACAGAATACAGGGCAGCGAAGGACCATCTGTGTGGACTTGCTTGAGCGTTACGAGGCTGATTGTGACAGTTTTTGTCGAACATCGTCAAAGACGGTGAAACGTGGGTTCATAACAATGAACCGGAAATAAACGGCAATCTATAGAGCGGTGCCACACCACCTGTCCTCCGAAGAAAAAGTTCAAAGCCGCACCCTCAGCCGTTAAAGGCATGGCGATGGTCTTCTTGGACTCTGAAGGGGTTATTCTGTTGACGTCCTCCTTCATGGTGCAACCATGAACTCGGAAATGTATTGTACAACCATCAGGAAACTGAAGAAAATACTTCAGCGTGAGCTCACAAAACTTCATTGTACTATTCTTCCTCATCAACCCTACTGCCCGGATCTCGCACGTTACTACCTCCATTTGTTTGGCTGAAGTAAGGATGCGCTCTGCGAGGAGTATTACGTGGCTCGTGGGGAGGTTACTGGCGCAGCAAAGCGTTGGCTCTGATGTCGAGCAGTAGAGTGGTGCCATGAAGGCATACAGACCCTCCCAGTAAGATTGCGTAGGGCAGTTGCATTGAACGGGGATAGGATTTTGTAGCCAAAAGAGTGTGGAACAATATGGTGTATTACACTCATGCTCATAATTGAAGGAGAATTGCAGAATGTGGTGTCACAGAACGTGGCACTACACAAAACTGTCGCTAATAGCATAGGCACAAAGGGAACACACACGACACAGATCTGTAAGTCCATGGTATTGGTGATAAGTTGAGAAAACCGTCCTGAAACATACGTGCTACAAAACGGCACTATTTCTTGCACATGTACCCCGACATCAGTATGGGATATGATCACCATGCACACGTACGCAGGCCTCACAACGGGTTGCCATACTCTGGATCAGGTGGTCGAGCAGCTGCTGGGGTATAGCCTCCCATTCTTACACCAGTGCCTGTCGGAGCTCCTGAAGTGTCCTAAGGGTTTGAAGACGTGCAGCGATACATCGACCGAGAGCATCCCAGACGTGCTCCGATGGGGTTTAGGTCTGGAGAATAGGCAGGCCACTCCATTCGACTGATATCTTCTGTTTCAAGGTCGGTGGGGCCGTGCGTTATCATCCATCAGGAGGAAGGTGGGACCCACAGCACCCATGAAAAGGTGGACATACTGGTGCAAAATGACGTCCCGATACACCTGACCTGTTACAGTTCCTCTGTCAAAGACGTGCAGGGGTGTACGTGCACCAATCATAAACCCACCCCACACCATCAAACCACGACCTCCATACAGGTCCCTTTGAAGGAATTTAAGGGGTTGGTATCTGGTTCCTGGTTCACGCCAGATGAAAACCATGTCTGTTTAGTCGTCTGTAGACTGTGTGTCTGGAGACAACTTTTCGACTGGCTGCGGTGAAGTCCCGAGCAAGGCTACCTGCAGTACTCCGTGGCTGGCTGCGGGCACATGGTGAGATATCGGTCTTCTTGTGGTGTTTTACACTGTGGACGTCCCGTACTGTAGCGCCTTGACACGTTTCCTGTCTGCTGGAGTCGTTGCCATAATCGTGAGATCACACTTTGTGGCACACGGAGGGCCCGTGCTACGACCTGCTTTGTTTGACCAGCCTCCAGTCACCCTAGTATTCTTCCTCTCATAAGGTTATCAATGTGTATTCTTTGAGCCATTTTCAACACACACGCATCATTAGTACGTCTGAAAATGTCTGCACACTTACTCGCAGCACCGTACTCTGACATGCACCAACACACGTCTGCGTATGTAGACTGCTGCCAGGGCCACCGTGCGACGACCGCAGGTCAAATGCACCGCATGGTCATACCTCGAGGTGATTTAAACCAGCAAACCGCCCACCAGAGCGTTGTTTTACCATGCATCAGCATTATCCTTAATTTATGAACATGAGTGCAGAAACCTGAATAAAACGGACATGCTTTCGATAAAAGTGTTGCGTTACTTACTGAAAGCCCCTTGTAGAAACACTCGGCGTGTGCAGGTGGGAATTATCTTGCTGATATGTGAGCCCAGGATGGCTTGCCATGAGCGGGAACAAAACGGGATGTCGGACATCGTCGACGAACCACTGTGCTGAAAGGGCGCCACGGATGACATCCAGAGGGGTCCTGCTATGAAATGAAACGGTACCCCAGACCCTCAATTCTGGATGTCGGGCCATATGGCGGACGACACTCAGGTTGGTATCCCACCAATGTCCAGGGCGTTCTCCAGACAAGTCTTCGCTGGTTATCGGGGCTGCTCAGTTGGAAACAGGAGTCTTCACGGGAGCAACATGATTGGTGCCCTCCAACCAGCTCTTGATTTTGACGATCTAACGCGCTAGCTGAATAGGATTTGGCACTATATCAGTCAATGTAGTCGAATTAAATCGGGTGATGCTGAGTGTATTAGATTAGGAAATGAGACGCTTAAAGTAGTAAATGAGTTTTGCTATTTGGGGAGTAAAATAACTGATGATGGTCGAAGTAGAGAGGATATAAAATGTGGATTGGCAATGGCAAGGAAAGCGTTTCTGCAGAAGAGAAATTTCTTAACATTGAGTATAGATTTAAGCGTCAGGAAGTCGTTTCTGAAAGTATTTGTATGGAGTGTAACCATGTATGGAAGTGAAACATGGACGATAACTAGTTTGAACAAGAAGAGAATAGAAGCTTTCGAAATGTGGTGCTACAGAAGAATGCTGAAGATTAGATGGGTAGATCACATAACTAATGAGGAGGTACTGAATAGAATTGGGGAGAAGAGAAATTTGTGGCACACCTTGACTAGAAGAAGGGGTCGGTTGATAGGGCATTTTCTGAGGCATCAAGGGATCACCAATTTAGTATTGGAAGGCAGCGTAGTGGGTAAAAATCGTAGAGGGAGACCAAGAGATGAATACACTAAGCAGATTCAGAAGGATGTAGGTTGCAGTAGGTACTGGGAGATGAAGAAGCTTGCACAGGATAGAGTAGCATGGAGAGCTGCATCAAACCAGTCTCTGGACTGAAGACCACAACAACAACAACAACAACATAAGTCAGGACGACATCCAAAAACTCTCTAAACCAACGCCAAGCGGAATATCTGCTTGAATAAGGGCAAGAGGTGGACCAAAGCCTTACTGACTTGGTCAAATTGTGAAGTTCGTTCTCTTGAATAAATCATCCACATTTTTGAAATTTTCTGTACATGTACATCACATCTTTCGATTTCCGTTCCATTCAGATAATTCCTTCGTGGTGCATCGTTGTTACTTTTTTTTCTTGTAATGTATAATGAGGGCAATGTGAAGTATAACTGCTACTTCATGTTTTAGAGGTTGAGGTACTCCCTCCTCGTTTTTGAAACTTCTCGAGACGCCGGAAGCTTTGCATGGAAACCTTACTGAACTATGAATGATTTACCAGCGCACAGATATCACTGACGTTATCGAACTTTCCACCAAGTCGCTCTCATCTTGCTCGACGCCGTACCAGATGGAATGAGGTTTGGTAAACGACCGTATTGTGTCCATCTAACCATTATTTATCAGAACTCTGGAGCTAAGAGCTGATTCCGTGTGCGATATCTTTCGGAAGATAAAGTCATCAGAGAGGTGTCGCAGGAAAGCAAACGGCTGCAGATGATCAGAAAGTGGCTTCCTCTGTCATTTACTCTGAGAGACATGATACACGTATCGATGGACCTGATTCATTCCTTGTAAACACATCCATTTGCGAATATCTTCCCTACGTGCCTACACAGTGTCATGTTGGTAAGCATGTTCCAATACCTTCTGTAGTGTTCAACGTTATCAGCCCATATAATCGGCATTACCAATGTGTTCCGTGAATTACCTGTCGAGTGGACTTCTTTTCTTCATGCTTCTGGCGTCCAAAGATAGTGGTGTCCCTGCGGCAACGGTAATCTCAATTCTTTGTGCCGTGCATTGGGCAAAGGTAAACGTGTAAGGTGGTGTTTTTGTACACCATAGCCAATAGCATGTTATGCCTGCTCTTCCGCTGTCGTTCAGCGTAATACTGGCGAGAGGTGTAATCCATCTACTCGCTGTTACAACCTGCGCTGGTCTAGAAGCGACTCCTTAGCATCAACAGGTTGTTGTCCCGGTAGTGTACTCTGGCAGCGGCGTCATTTCCCGAAGAAAAGCGTACTTGACACACAATGGATACACTGGGACGTGAAATGCGGAATAGCTGGACTACTTCGGATACGGAATGTCCTACAAGTCAAGCACTTATCGATCTGTCCGCAATCAAATGCAGAGAAATCGTGCTTGTTGCCCATCCTGTGCTTCACTGTTGCGCTGACGAATGTTACAAGTTCTAATGGCATTCCAGTCATGTGATACAATCGCCACAACATCAGGAGTGCTCCCTCTAACAAAACGATTACCTAGAGTTCCATTCGTGACGACGACGGTTCAATCCCGCGTCCGGCCATCCTGATTTAGGTTTTTCGCGATTTCCCTAAATCGCTCCAGGCAAATACCGGGATGGTTCCTATGAAAGTGCACGGCCGACTTCTTTCCCAGTCCTTCCCTAATCCGATGAGAGCGATGACCTCGCTGTCTGGTCTCCTCCCCCAAACAACCCAACCCAACCCAACATAGAGTTCAGCTGGAAATTGCTTCAAGAAAATATTAACCTGTAACAGCTGGGATGTAGATGTTTTCGATCACTATAATTCAAAACTGTCTCTCTATCCAGGTTTACGAAGGATCAAGATACATCAACTCAAAGTTACAGGAATTCTGTCTAACGATTTATGTCAGCAGAACGGTAAGAAAGTAACGATATCCATGGAAACACAGATAGGATTCCGAAAAAGTGCAGCCGCTTACAAACTACAAAAATGGTTCAAATGGCTCAAAGCATTATGGGACTGAACATCTGAGGTCATCAGTCCCCTAGACTTAGAACTACTTAAACCTAACTAAGGACATCACTCACATCCATGCCCGAGGCCGTGTTCGAACCTGCGACCGTAGCAGCCGCGTGGTTCCGGACTGAAGCACCTAGAACCGCTTTTTGTTTACTTTTTTTGCATTTTGTTCGTTGTTGATCGTTGTGTTTGGTCGTTGCGGACGTCACATGACATCCGTTAAAGTTCGTTTGTTGATCCTTCCACTCAGTTTTGTTATTACAGACGCCAATCAGCTTTCTGACCGAACACGCTGAGCTATCGTGCTGGCGTCTGTATTTGTTCTATATTGTTCGTTGAATTTGTTCGTGGCGGATGTCCGATGATACCCGTTCAGGTTGTTCGTTGATCCGTTCACTCAGTTTTTTTTTTTTTTTTTTTTTTTATTACAGAGGGTAGCTAAACCCTCTGACCGAACACGCTGAGCTACCGTGCCGGCAGCTCGCCCTCTGCAGTATAAGTCCGTCAGCAGGAAATAAGGATATCAATGGCAGTTTGTTGAATTGCACCTGCCAGTTTTGTGTTGCGACGACTTCCTGAAGAAGTTAAGCTATTCCAAATCGGTAAATGTGGAAAACTTGTTAAAATAGATAGGGAGTCAGTGTGCAAGATAGACCCAACCTATCTTGCTGATTCTGACATGTATCTCTGTTTAAAATGGAAACCAATGAGAAATATATTAACACAAGTACAGAGGCATTACAGTACTTACGATCCCTCGATGCGCTTGTGATAAAGTTATTTGGAAATCAATAATTCAGTGGTCGTGTTTTACCACTGAAAAGTGTATGAGAGCGGGGTGAGGAACAATTGTATGGAGCAGAGAGAGTTCGTTTCAATTAAATTTTATTTGTATTATGTTAGAACATGGTGGGGAATACGATAAATAGACTGTCCATTTGAACTGGGACATAATTTTGTTTATGCATCTGTCTACTGTGGTCGTATTTACTGTTTTCCGCTTAAACGGATGAAATGGAATTCGGTGCTGATGGAGAAGTATTTGTTTCTGTCAGTTTATCGTCGAGGAAAATCATCTTAAGTTGAGGAAGGTTGACGGTTAGTCCGCTCGTAAATTTTTAACAGTTAGGATATGGGTACATGAATAATTCAGATGTCATGTACCTCTTTTGCAGTTTAGTTGCTCGACGTAAAGGTTACCTCAGGATTGTAGCCGTAGATAAAAATATCGAGAAAGTGAACCGGTGTCGATTAAAATGCAGGAATTATTGGAAAAAATGGTCATATTAGAAAAAGAACAGGGTAAATTTTACACAGATAGCTATGAGATAACGTTGTGCAAGATGTAGGCTGCATTTGAGTAATGTTGATCACATCGAATGCGACAGAAAGTTACTCGGAAATGTTCGAATAATTTTAAAACGAACGCATTTGATAATGTACAGTGATAATTTAATGTGGATGGGATGTGGTTCAAGCAAAGCCAGAAACAAAATAGCAATAAAAGACAGCAGTGGCTGCAAGTTTCTCGGCCTGCGCCAGAATGAACAATCTCGATCAGTTCACCGCAAAGGTAATGGCGACTGTTTTTTGAGATGCAAACGTAATTGTTATTTTTGTTTACTTTGTAAGGCGTTAGATAATAGCTGGCGAATATTACGCACGTCATATGAAAAAAAAATGAGATGAAAAAGTACTAGACGAGAAGCTTGGATTTCAAAAGAAGGAAAAGCGAATTTTTTGGGGACAATATAGGATTACTTTCCAGCAAAAGTGCTTTGAAAATTTTAATAAAAAATTTTGGATGATCCATGTGATTCACAAGGTTTGGTATCCTCTGACTTGAAGTTACTCACCCCCTTTTCTTCCAGCCCAGAGGGACTGTGAATGGAAAACGTTCTGCATCCATCGCTGATGAGGTACTTTGTAGATCATCCAGATTCGAACTTCAGGGACTGAATCTAAAAGCAAATGACGAGCACTGACCAGAAGATGGACTAGGTCGAAAATGAGTTCATGTTTGAAGTGAAATAAGCTGAATTTTGGTGAGGTCGAAAGGAGGCCGAAAATATTTCACATTAGCCTCGCAAATACTTGATACTAGCATACAATGATAAAGTGAGATAAACTGCTGGAAACAGTTTTACGAAGCCTGCGTCTCTACGAGCAAGTGTAGACTCAGACTGAGGAGGAATGGACAATGAGAGAATGAGAGTTATGAATATAAAAGTGAAGTAAAACAAACAAAAATAAAAACAAAATAAAATGGAAAGAAAATTTACTGTGATATAGAAACAAAACAGTACCCAAAATAAAGGAAGTATGTTCGTGAAACGAAAACATGCTGCTGTGTAAGAGTGAATACCTTCGACCTCGATCATATCACATGCTTTGATCCCCATTTATATACTGTCCACTTGGTGGTGGAGACGTTGCTGCCCAAGTTTGCATCAGTCTTCGACAGCGTCATGCAGAGATTATCCAGTGTGTGAGGAGGGTTCCTGTGACGATGAGCTGCCAGTTTCAACTGGTCCCAAGCTCATTCGAGTTCGCATCAGAGAATAGCATATGCCATTCCAATCGTATGATGCCTGACTCTTCGAGGATGTGTTGCTCACAGTGTGCTCGTATATTATAGTATTGAAAGACGAAAATTCATCGCCTAAAATTTGACCTTAGGACTGTACAGGGGGTTGTTGGATCTAGTCTCGATGCTGAACGACCCTCTACGTACCCTCCAAAGCGACGAGAGGCGTCCGACAGCCGTATCTGATACAGGTCCGAAACATGACTGGCCCAGTTCTCTAGTCAGACATGGAGTTGCATGCCTAAGAAACGCACTGATGCCTGACTGCCTCGATATTTTGCTACGACAGTCATTAATCGTCAAAAGAATCTTTGCTGAAAATCGCACGACGACACAGATGCAGGTTTCGTGCCAGAAGTTTCTTTCCCACCTTCTTTGCGAACCAAGGGGCTTGATGTTTATATTGTTGCCAAAAAACGAGTGCGCAGTTGGATTAGATCTTCAATATACTGTTTCTCACGGAAACGACTTTGTGGGGTCTTGCCCACTCGTCGCTAATAGGGTGCCTATGGGAAGCAGTGTTCTCGGAATGCTAACAACAATTTCAAACAAACTACATTAGTGGTTTTATTTCCAGAAAAGCAAATTGGCAATACTCATCTACATCTACATGGTTACTCTGCAATTCACACTTAAGTGCCTGAAAGAGGGTTCATCGAACCATTTTCATACTACTTCTCTACCATCCCACTCTCGAATGGCTCGCGGGAAAAAGGAACACCTAAATCTTTCCGTGCGAGCTCTGATTTCTCTTATTTTATTATGATGATCATTTCTCCCTACGTAGGTGGGTGTCAACAAAATATTTTCGCTTTGATTTTATCCATACTTTACGAGACGCAGTGTAAGACGCACGGGCGGTTTACGACGATAGAGGAGAGAGCCATGTGGTTAGATGTTGAACAACATAGGCGACACCATTTTAGAGTTTTTTATATTTTGACGACTATGTGGAGATGCACCTTGGAAGACACGGCTGAAACAAGGGAAGTAGGCACGATGTTTTAATTTTATTATCAATTTTATTGTGCCTGGTGCATGTTCCATTTTAGCGAGTTTTAACAGGTTCTTTTATTTTTTATTATTCTGATGATGGAAGCTTGACTTCCGAAACGCGTCAATCTTAGTGTTTTACACTATAAACAAGTGGTTGAGCCGTAATATTTTTTAACATTTAACATTAAAATATTTTCGCATTCTGAAGATAAAGTTAGTGATTGAAACTTCGTAAATAGATCTCGCCGCAAAGAAAGCCGCCGTTGTTTCAGTGACTGCCACCCCAATTCGCGTATCGTATCAGTTACACTCTCATCCCTATTGCGCGATAACACTAAACGAGCTGCCCTTATTTGCACTTTTTCGATGTCCTCCGTCAGTCCTACCTGGTAAGGCTCCCACAACGCGCAGCAATATTCCAGCAGAGGACCGACAAGTGTAATGTAGGCTGTCTCTTTAGTGGGTTTGTCGTGTCTTCTAAGTGTTCTGCCAACAAAGCGCAGTCTTTGTTTCGCCTTCCCCACAATATTATCTATGGGGTATTTCCAATTTAAGTTGCTCGTAATTGTAATTCCTAGGTATTTAGTCGAATTGACAGCCCTTAGATTTGTGCGATTTCTCATATATCCAAAATTTATCTGATTTCTTTTAGTACCCATGTGGATGACCTTGCACTTTTCTTTGTTTAGTGCCAATTGCCACTTTTCGCACCATACAGAAATTCCCTCTAGATCATTTTGTAATTGGAATTGATCGTCTGATGATTTGACTAGACGGTAAATTACAGAGTCATCTGCAAACAATCTAAGGGGACTGCTCAGATTATCACCTAGATCATTTATGTAAATGACGACTACTGCAAATGTCGCTAGCGAGAGGCGACGGCCGGCCGCGGTGACCGTGCGGTTCTAGGCGCTTCAGTCCGGAACAGTCCGACTGATACGGTCGCAGGTTCGAGTCCTGCCTCGGGCATGGGTGTGTGTGTTTTCCTTTGGTTAGTTAGGTTTAAGTAGTTTTAAGTTCTAGGTGACTGATGACCTCAGACGTTAAGTCCCATAGTGGTCAGAGACATTTGAGAGGCGACGTGAAGACAGTACAGTTATTGGTATGCAAAGAGTCCAAGGAAACACCTGATGCTGACCGTGTAGCACTAGTCACGTTGCAGACTCGGGCCAATCTTGGGCGGCCGAGGCTGGCAGGAGCTGTGTTTATACACTCCTGGAAATTGAAATAAGAACACCGTGAATTCATTGTCCCAGGAAGGGGAAACTTTATTGACACATTCCTGGGGTCAGATACATCACATGATCACACTGACAGAACCACAGGCACACAGACACAGGCAACAGAGCGTGCACAATGTCGGCACTAGTACAGTGTATATCCACCTTTCGCAGCAATGCAGGCTGCTATTCTCCCATGGAGACGATCGTAGAGATGCTGGATGTAGTCCTGTGGAACGGCTTGCCATGCCATTTCCACCTGGCGCCTCAGTTGGACCAGAGTTCGTGCTGGACTTGCAGACCGCGTGAGACGACGCTTCATCCAGTCCCAAACATGCTCAATGGGGGACAGATCCGGAGATCTTGCTGGCCAGGGTAGTTGACTTACACCTTCTAGAGCACGTTGGGTGGCACGGGATACATGCGGACGTGCATTGTCCTGTTGGAACAGCAAGTTCCCTTGCCGGTCTAGGAATGGTAGAACGATGGGTTCGATGACGGTTTGGATGTACCGTGCACTATTCAGTGTCCCCTCGACGATCACCAGTGGTGTACGGCCAGTGTAGGAGATCGCTCCCCACACCATGATGCCGGGTGTTGGCCCTGTGTGCCTCGGTCGTATGCAGTCCTGATTGTGGCGCTCACCTGCACGGCGCCAAACACGCATACGACCATCATTGGCATCAAGGCAGAAGCGACTCTCATCGCTGAAGACGACACGTCTCCATTCGTCCCTCCATTCACGCCTGTCGCGACACCACTGGAGGCGGGCTGCACGATGTTGGGGCGTGAGCGGAAGACGGCCTAACGGTGTGCCGGACCGTAGCCCAGCTTCATGGAGACGGTTGCGAATGGTCCTCGCCGATACCCCAGGAGCAACAGTGTCCCTAATTTGCTGGGAAGTGGCGGTGCGGTCCCCTACGGCACTGCGTAGGATCCTACGGTCTTGGCGTGCATCCGTGCGTCGCTGCGGTCCGGTCCCAGGTCGACGGGCACGTGCACCTTCCGCCGACCACTGGCGACAACATCGATGTACTGTGGAGACCTCACGCCCCACGTGTTGAGCAATTCGGTGGTACGTCCACCCGGCCTCCCGCATGCCCACTATACGCCCTCGCTCAAAGTCCGTCAACTGCACATACGGTTCACGTCCACGCTGTCGCGGCATGCTACCAGTGTTAAAGACTGCGATGGAGCTCCGTATGCCACGGCAAACTGGCTGACACTGACGGCGGCGGTGCACAAATGCTGCGCAGCTAGCGCCATTCGACGGCCAACACCGCGGTTCCTGGTGTGTCCGCTGTGCCGTGCGTGTGATCATTGCTTGTACAGCCCTCTCGCAGTGTCCGGAGCAAGTATGGTGGGTCTGACACACCGGTGTCAATGTGTTCTTCTTTCCATTTCCAGGAGTGTATGTACCTTGCGCGGAGCGGTCCGATTCCGCGCACCATTGGTCGCCGATTCTCCACAGCCTTCTGCTGGTGCGTGCCGCCTCTTCGTTCCAGGGTCTATGGTTATGCCAGAACAGACTTAACGTGTGAATAAAACACTGTGATGTAGGGTAATTCGGCGGGCAACTATCTAGGCTGTCAATCCTTCATGCTGTCAAACGACAATGCGCAGACAGTCAAAGCTTGGAAAGACAGTTTGAGTCATGTTGACAGACTAAACACTGCACACCAGCTTCATTGTCCCGCTCACGATTCGAGGCACACTGCATTTTATCGAACTGGGCTGAGAATGCAGGATTAGTTTTACCTACATTAGCGATGTACTCTGGGCGAAAGAGTACGTACAAACAGATTCCCAGAGAAAAAAATCACTTCGTGTTTTTAAACCTTTATTTGTAAAACGCAGTCTACAATCGATTTGCAAGTTTCGTCACAAGAAGAATTTATACACTACTGGCCATTAAAATTGCTACACCACGAACATGACGTGCTACAGAGGCGAAATTTAACCGACAGGAAGAATATGCTGTGATATGCAAATGATTAGCTTTTCAGAGCATTCACACAAGCTTGGCGCCGGTGGCGACACCTACAACGTGCTGACATGAGGAAAGTTTCCAACCGATTTCTCATACACAAACAGCAGTGGACCGGCGTTGCCTGGTGAAACGCTGTTGTGATGCCTTGTGTAAGGAGGAGATATGCGTACCATCACGTTTCCGACTTTGATAAAGGTCGGATTGTAGCCTATCGCGATTACGGTTTATCGTATTGCGACATTGCTGCTCGCGTTGGTCGAGATCCAATGACTGTTAGCAGAATATGGAATCAGGGGGTTCAGAAGGGTAATACGGAACGCCGTGCTGGATCACAAAGGGCTCGTATCACTAGCAGTCGAGATGACAGGCATCTTATCCGCATGTCTGTAACGGATCGTGCAGCCACGTCCCGATTCCTGAGTCAACAGATGGGGACGTTCGCAAGACAACAACCATCTGCACGAACAGTTCGACGACGTTTGCAGCAGCATGGACTATCAGCTCGGAGGCCATGGCTGCGGTTACCCTTGACGCTGCATCATAGACAGGAGCCACTATGGTCACAGATTCGAATCCAGCCTCGGGCATGGATGTGTGTGATGCCTTAGGTTAATTAAGTTTAAGAAGTTCTACGTTATAGGGGACTGATGACCTCATGAGTTAAGTCCCATAGTGCTCAGAGCCATTTGAACCATTTGAACAGACAGGAGCACCTGCGATGGTGTACTCAGCGACGAATCTGGGTGCACGAATGGCAAAACGTCATTTTTTCGGGTGGTTCTGTTTACAGCAATATGATGGTCGCATCCGTGTTTGGCGACATCGAGGTGAACGCACATTGGAAGCGTGTATTCGTCATCGCCATACTGGCGTATCACCAGGCGTGATGGTATGGGGTGCCGTTGGTTACACGTCTCGGTCCCCTCTCGTTCGCATTGACGGCACTTTGAACAGTGGACGTTACATTTCAGATGTGTTACGACCCGTGGCTCTACCCTTCATTCGATCCCTGCGAAACCATACATTTCAGCAGGATAATGCACGACCGCATGTTACAGGTTCTGTACGGGCCTTTCTGTGTACAGAAAATGTTCGACTGCTGCCCTGGCCAGCACATTCTCCAGATCTCTCACCAATTGGAAACGTCTGGTCAATGGTGGCCTAGCAACTGGCTCGTCACAATACGCAAGTCACTACTATTGAAGAACTGTGGTATTGTGTTGGAGCTGCATGGGCAGCTGTACCTGTACATGCTGTCCATGCTCTGTTTGACTCAATGCCCAGGCGTATCAAGGTCGTTATTACGGCCAGAGGTGGTTGTTTTGGGTACTGATTTCTCAGGATATATGCACCCAAATTGCGTGAAAATGTAATCACATGTCAGTTCTAGAATAATATATTTGTCCAATGAATACCCGTTTATCATGTGCATTTCTTCTTGGTGTAGCAATTTTAATGACCAGTTGTGTCAGCCCAAACAAATATCGCTCATCACGTCTTTCGTGCGGCGCTCATCGTCGACGGAGAGTGTGGGTTTGTTTCCCGTTACAAACGAAATTATTTTTAAAGCGGGATCTGACGTGCCCATTGTAAAGAGACGTCCGAAACTAGTCTAGTTCAATATTGTTTTTATCGATATGTATTAACAGGGACAGTGAGACACTAAGAATATCCAGTACCCCAGCAGCGCTGCTGCGTGGCCGTAGTCATCAGTGTGGGCCAAGGCGGTGCTGCCGCGACTGGGGTACTAGTTATTCGTCTGTTTTATGTATAGCACTAGCCTAATCTGGGACCTCTCTTTCGAATGGGCACTTGAATTTCCGCTTTAGGCATCATTTTATTTGTAACGGAAAACAAACCTTCCCTCTCTGTCGACGCTGCATGTGGCATGAGAGACGTGAAGAGTAGTATTTGTTTAGTATGTAGACTGTCCCGGTGTATTAGTATATAAAATTCTTGTCGGGTTTCCAGGCAGATCAAACTGACAAGGTCCGAAGGACTCCTGTACGTTGAAAACGTATGGACCTTGGTTAAACGAGCATATGCTGTCTCGGATGCTGAGAATTTACCGCATGAGCTGCAACATCTTAAGGAATTGTTCAATAATAACAGCTATACGGACCGACAAATTCGTCGTGCTTTTGAGTTTGGACCTATACCTGAACCTTCTGAAGACACCTTTAGGTCTGTGGCTTTTCTTCCGTATGATGGGAATGTGTTCGCCAAGATAGGTAGACTTTTGAAGAAATATGAGAGATGTGTTTTTCGTCCGCCGGCTAAGATTCGTGCACTTCTTGGCTCTGTTAAAGATGATTTAGGTCTGAGGAATTGTGGCGTTTACAAAATACCGTGTGAGTGCGGGAAAATTTACATCGGCCAAACTATTCGTACCGTCAACGACAGGTGTATTGATCATCATCGCCATACGCGATTACTACAACCAGATAAATCTGCGGTGGATGAGCATTGCATTACAGAGGGACACAGGATGCTATACAATGAGACGCAAGTAGTTTCAAATGCTTCGCGGTACTGGGATTGTGTTTTAAAAGAATCTGTTGAAATCAGACTAGCAGATAATAACATTAATCGTGATAATAGATACCGGCTAAGTAAAACGTGGAATCCTGTTTTATCAAATATAAAGAAACAAACCAGTAGTAGACTGCTGAACACAAAAAAAAAAAAACAATGACATCTGAATCTGCCGGCTATGAATCATTTGTAACGATGTATCGTTTTCAGCAGTATTCACCACCGGAGGCGCTGCAACTCTTTTTGCCTCAGGGGGCAGCAGGAATGTTTTAGCGCGTGCGCACTGTATCTAGCGCATGCGCTGTTGTACTTCCGATGCATTTAAAGATGCAGTTATTTGCAAGTTGAATCAGTTATTGGCGAAAGCAGCGTAGCTTCTCTCACCTGATGATGTTCAGATGACAGTTTGATCAGGCTGGAAACACGACAAGAATTTTATATAGTATTTGTTTAGGTTGACTCCAGCTACACATTGCAAACATGAAACTGCGGTTATCTGCCGAAAGAGAAGAGAAAATGCGCCTGACGAATCGTAGGAGGGATACACTGTATGTTGACAAGTGATTCTAGGAAGTGATTAAAGGTGAAATCGCAATTGGATATGGAAAGTGATCTTATACGGGGTGAAAAGTATTTAAACCGGCTAACTCTGGGAGGTTGCAGGGGACATCAAAAGAAATATTTTTCCCTGATGTCATTTTTTCCTATGAGGGTTATTTAAACCAGTGGAGGCCGTATTACGCTCTTCAGTTGTAGGTAACTGCGTCCACCAGTGTAATAGTGCATTGTCTCTGTTTACTAATGGAGCGATACACCAGGAGTGAGTACGCTGATATGGTTGGTGCGTACTACGTAGCGCACCACAACGAACGATCTGCACAGTGGGTTTGTCAACAACAATATCCTAATCGCCGTATCCCCCATCATACGACCTTTGCTGCTGTGTACCAAAGTCTGCGTGAGACCGGATCATTTAACAGATTACCTGATCAGGGACGCCGTCGCACGGTAAGAACGCTGCAATTAGAGGAAGCTGTCTGGCAGCATGTGGAGCGGGATCATTCACTCAGCATTCATGCAATTGCACGTCACATGGGGATGTATCAGACAAATGTAATAACAGTCCTTCGAGAGCAATTGTTACGTCCATTTCCCTTACAGCGTGTCCACAACGAGGAACCAGTTGATTATCCACCCAGAGCACAGTTTTCGCAGTGGTACCTGGAACAGTGTGAAATGCATCCTACATTTCCATTCTCTGTGTTGTTTACCGATGAAGCAACATTTGGGTGTGATGGAGTCTTCAACATGCACAATTCGCATGTTTGGAGTGAGGATAACCCACATGCCACTGTTACTAGCGCTCATCGAGTGCGGTTCTTCGTTGATGTGAGAGTCGGTGTTGTTGGGGACTATTTAATTGGGCCGTATCTGCCACCTAGGCCATTAAATGGCAGGTAATATTACAATTTTCTCGCCAGAAAAAATGGCTCTGAGCACTATGGGACTTAACATCTGAGGCCAACAGTCCCCTAGAACTTAGAACTACTTAAACCTAACTAACCTAAGGATATCACACACATCCATGCCCGAGGCAGGAGTCGAACCTGCGACGTAGCGGTCGCGCGGCCCCAGACTGAAGCGCCTAGAATCGCTCGGCCACTTCGGCCGGATTTCTCGCCAGAGCATTGCCGGAATTGCTGGAAGACGTCCCGCTCCCTACAAGACAACGCATGCGGTTCTAACATGACGGGGCGCCGACACATTTCAGTCGTCGTGTGCGTCAATTCCTGGACCGTCGGTTCCCAGAAATGTGGATTGGGAGAGGTGGTCCTGTATCATGGCCTGCTCGATCCTCAGGTATGTCCCCTCTGGACTTTTTTGTGTGGGGAGAGATGCGAAAGCTTGTTTACGCAACTCCTGTTGCATCAGAAGAGGATCTGGTTGCCCGGATAGTAGCAGCAGCAGGAACAATTCAGGATACTCCTGGAGTTTTTGCCCGTGTCACACAGAACATGATCCGACGGTGTAACCTTTGTTTACTTGTCAGGGGAGGCATTTTTGACAATCCACTGTAATTGAAATTGGATTGTGGTAATTTGTTGTCTCTTGGTCATAAAAAAGTGGAAAAGCGTTTGTTGGTTTAATTAATTTGCCGCCAGAGAAATCTTCCTCTGCCGGTTTAAATACTTCTCATAGGAAAAAATGACAACAGGGAAAAATATTTGTTTTCATGTCCCCTACAACCTCCCAGAGTTTGTCGGTTTAAATACTTTCCACCCTGTATACAGCATTTTTCATAAAACGTACATCACGAGAGATAAGTAACTTTGCCAGACGACGGAACGAATAAACAACGAATTATATCCCTTACTCACCGAAATATTATTTTCCTAACGTTTATACCGGCAGAGCTTTGCGGAGCAGTAGTTTCGTTTCCCAGTGTTGGGCGAGTCGGTTGTGTTATAGGGAAGCCGTCCCTGGCATGCAGCTCACCATCTGCCGCCGCGCTCCATCCATCATGCCGTGTCGCCAGGCAGCGACGCACCCAGCCGTAAAGTTGTAGTGCTGCCTAAGCTTTCTGAACGTTCCCACCAACCTAAACTTTAGTTGATCCCTTGTAAAATAATTTAAAAAAGCACTGTTCGTGATAACACTGTTGTCCCTTATTAGGACTATCTTTGCAGGACAACGTCATTGCACCGTATTGCTATTTCCTGAAGATGGATGAGGAAACGTATACGACAACAAAGGATGAATACAAAGTCATTAACACGCATATTGCTCTATTTCGGTACTTGTGTACACCGATGAGTCAAATAATTTTGACAAACTCTATAATAGCAGTGTTGTTCCGCTTTTCAAACACGATACAACATACACTACTGACCATTAAAACTGCTACACCACGAAGATGACGTGCTACAGACGCGAAATTTAAACGACAGCAAGAAGATGCTGTGATATGTAAATGATTAGCTTTTCAGAGCATTCACACAAGCTTGGCGCCCGTGGTGACACCTACAACGTGCTGATTTCCAACCGATTTCTCATACACAAACAGCAGCTGTCCGGCGTTGCCTGGTGAAACGTTGTTGTGATGCCTCGTGTAAGGAGGAGAAATGCGTACCATCAAGTTTCCGACTTTGATAAAGGTCGGATTGTAGCCTATCGCGATTGCGGTTTATCGTATCGTGACATTGCTGCTCGCGTTGGTCGAGATCCAATGACTGTTAGCAGAATATGGAATCGGTGGGTTCAGGAGGGTAATGTGGAACGCCGTGCTGAATCCCAAAGGTCTCTTATCACTAGCAGTCGAGATGACAGGCATCTTATCCGCATGTCTGTAACGGATCGTGCAGCCACGTCTCGATCCCTGAGACAACAGTTCGGGACGTTTGCAAAACAACAACCATCTGCACGAACAGTTCGACGACGTTTGCAGCAGCATGGGCTATCAGCTCGGAGACCATGGCTGCGGTTACCCTTGACGCTGCATCACTGACAGGAGCGCCTGCGATGGTGTACTCAACGACGAACCTGGGTGCACGAATGGCAAAACGTCATTTTCTCGGATGAATCCAGGTTCTGTTTACAGCATCATGATGGTCGCATTTGTGTTTAGCGACATCTCGGTGAACGCACATTGGAAGCGTGCATTCATCCTCACCATACTGGCGTATCACCCGGCGTGATGGTATGGGGTGCCACTGTTTACACGTCTCGGTCCCCTCTCGTTCGCATTGACGGCACTTTGAACAGTGGACGTTACATTTCAGATGTGTTACGACCCGTGGCTCTACCCTTCGTTGGATCCCTGCGAAACTCTACATTTCAGCAGGATAATGCACGACCGCATGTTACAGGTTCTGTACGGGCCTTTCTGTACACAGAAAATGTTCGACTGCTGCCCTGGCCAGCACATTCTCCAGATCTCTCACCAATTGAAAACGTCTTGTCAGTGGTGGCCGAGCAACTGGCTCGTCACAATACGCCAGTCACTACTCTTGATGAACTGTGGTATCGTGTTGAAGCTGCATGGGCAGCTGTATGAGTACACGCCATCCGAGTTCTGTTTGACTCAATTCACTTGATTATTACTACATGGCGCTCCGTGACCTGTCCTCCAGGGCTCCATCGCCCGAGCGTCAAGCGGAAGTCCATCGCATTCAGGAGTGCATTTTATCGGTACCGAGACGTCGCTTGGAGGGACTTTCGATCCGTGCTCGGTGCTTGGACAACGTCGATGGAGAACGTATTTGCATCCATCATGTGTCCAGCGGACATGTTCTTAATCGTCTATCCTTGATGACAGTGCTCCAGGATGGTGATGATCCGCCCTTGACGTCACAACAGGACATTGCTGCTGGGTTCCTGGAGCATTACCGCCTCCTTTTCACTGGCACGTCGAAGGACAAACGGACAGGAGAAGAAACTTAGCGACAGATGGAAACGGAGGTGGATGGTCCGGATGCATAGGCGTTATTGGAACCGCTAACGCAAGGTGACATACGAAGGGCACTCATGAAGCATATGGTGCATAAGTCCCCTGGGCCATAAAAGTTTAATTTTTTCGCGAATTTTCAGATTTAATGATGTCTCAATGGGTGTTGATGTATATTGAGCCCTGACAGGGACGTCCCGTCGCAATTGATGGTGGGGCTGCTTATACCAATACCGAAATCGGCAGGCAGTGTCAGCGCCCATCAATTTCGACCGCTCACGATGCTCAATACTGTCTATAGGATCTTTGCAAGGTCAAGACTGTAATATCCAAGACATCACCACCAGACTAGGCTTCTCTATGGGTTCGGAGCAACATAAATGCTATCCTAGGCGAATACCGTGACGCAATTTCTCTGACGGCATCTCGACACATGCATGCAGCGTTCGTATCAGTGGATTTTGATAGTGCCTTTGAAAGGATCAACCACGATTTCCTTGACTCTACCATAAGACGCATGCCTATACCTCAGGGTTTTACAACATCAAAAAAGTTTTGCATCACCTCGGTTCCGTGAATTGGCAGCACGCCCTCTTGCATAGATGCATGCCTGCATTCTTCGTGGCATACTATCCACAAGTTCATCAAGGCAGTGTTGATCTAGATTGTCCCATACCTCAACGGCGATTCGGCGTAGATACATCAGAGTCACAGCCAGTGAAGAATCGCTATTACAAGAGCACAGAAGCAGGAGGATCCTGCTCCATGGGATCCACAGAAGCATAGGCTTGCTTGTGCTGTCGGTCTGTGGAGTCCAACGCTGAAAAACGGTTGCTGATAAGCACCGGCGCCACAGAGGCCAGACGGGCTAAGGTATCACGTGGCGTCACCGTCGAAGAGGGTCTTCGAGTTGGCGAAGGAGAAGACCGTTTGCCTTTGGTGGCCTTTTTAGAGCCTTTCCTGTTAGAGAAAAATTTGGTTGTTGTTTGGTTGGAGGGACAGAGGAAGTCTTCACGGGAGTACTCCTTTTGTCCTTTCCGGGCTACCAGTTGTGTACCTGGTGGCTTCGCCCATTGAGTCGAGTGTTTGACGGCTTGTTGCACAGCTGGAATGGGGCATGGCGATGCTACCTGGACACTGGGCGATTTCACAACCTCAGAGCTGAATTGGAGGTCGCATGTCTGCGTGGCCATATCCTTCATGGAGCGAAGGATAACAAGAACAGAACTATAGGTGGCAGATGGGAAAATGCAGGGTTTGCAACTAGCCAGTACCTTGCGAGCGACTGGGAAAGGCCCTTTTTCCTTTACACAGATCTCTTGGACGGCCCGCTCTTCAAGATACATGGGACAATCCCGAGAGGAGGTGGCATGGTCACCATTGCAGTTGATACAGTGCGGAGGAGGAGGTAGACAATTTCCTTCGTACACATTTGGCTGGTTACACATTTGTAACCACAGGTTACACATTTGGCTGGGAGTCGACAAGACGTTCTAGTGTGACTGAAACGATGACACTGGTAGCAGCACTTTGGGTTCAGAATGTACGGCTGGACTGTGATAATTTCATAGCCTGCTTTGATCTTGAACGGAAGCACGATTCTATCAAAGGTGAGAAAAAGAGTGCGGGTTGGCATTAAGGAGCAATCTATCTTTTTCATTACACAATGGACGGCAATGACACTCTGATAGGAGAGGTAAGATTGGATTTCGGTCCTGGTTAGACAGTCAAGAAGCCTGGTGTTAATTACACCACAGGAAGAATTCAGAGTTCTATGGATCTCGACACGAACAGGGTAGCTGTGGGGAAGCGAGGCAGCAAGGGGTTGTTGTGCTTGAGAATCAGAAGTAGCAGAAGTAATCTCCAAAAGCAAAGTGCCGTTCCGTGAACGAGAGCAGGTTTTCACAGGGCCAGCAATTGCATCAACACCTTTCTGAATAATAAACGGATTTACTGTGGCGAAAGACTGACCGTGTTCAGTACATGAGACCATGAGAAACCATGGTGCAGCGGGAAGGGTCTTTGAATCATTTGCCTGATTACGTTTACGTTTCGTAGATGTTGATTGGGAAGATGATTGACTCATTGCGAGAAAATCCCCCATGATCTCCGATGGCGCGGTCCTTCCAACTGGGGGCACCCTTCACTAGGGGGCGCACCCACCTTAGGTGATTGTTCACACCTCAGGTCACACCTGCCGAACACCTGATAGACGGACCAGTCGGCAATTTGGGAAGGTTGCAGTTCAGGTAATCACCTCCCTGGGCCTGGCCTGTACCAGAGGGTAATTGCGAACCCTACCTGTCGACCCGGGGTTGGTTCATCTGTTACGCGTCAGACGCATGGGCCGGCCGTCTGGAGAGCACAGGGAGGAAGAAGAGAAAGAGGAACCTCAAATGCCGAAGCGGAGAAACGAGAGGAGACGGAAAACACAGAAAGTAAAAGGGAGCGAAAAACAAAGAGGAGACTGTTCCTACGTCAGTGACAAACAATGCAGAACATTCCCCGTAACACACCAGACATGTTCCCAAAGGGAGCGGAAAAAGAATAGCAAGAGGATAGACATGCAGCACGGAAGGGAAAAATTCTGCAAAGGCTGGGGACCCGTGGTAGCCAAGCACGAACCTGCCAAAGAGTGGCGAGCCCCCTGGGGGGATGTGGCGCTGTGAATGCAAGAAAGACGTATAGAAATGTTTCCCTATGTAACGTATTAAGAAGTGCATGAGCACCGGAGACATCGACTAGGTGTTGCATAGTAGCAGGTTCTCGTCTAGTGACCAAAATTATATCTAATTTGTTCCACATTAAACTAGTTCTGTATTAACGCATTAGAGTATCTACCCAGTTTCGCTGCTGTACAATAATTGCAGCCCACACTGGACCCTTCGGAGTAACTGTCTTTAATTATGACCACACGGTAAATTTAGCGTAGAGCAGACGTTGTTACACATCCTCTGCACCGTTCAGTAGTCGCACAGAAGTTTCTTTCTCAATTTCCATCCGTATCTAGATGCCAGCATCTACACCAAGCAGGCTGTAGCTAGCTTACTGAATGGGACAAGCATATTGATGTAACGAATGCTATTCGAAAACTTGTAATCGAAAATTCTAGGGTGGTTTTGTACCTTACCAACGTCGCAGTACATAAAAGTTTCTGTCAGTGGGAGTCATTAGAAGGGATTGTATCCGGTACACATGCTTCATGACAAGAAATACTGCTGAATTACGCAGCGCAGTTTCTGTTACGGTCGCCTGACGTCGCTGCATGGCAGAGTCGCCTGTGAAAGTAGCAACCTGATTACGGCCCGTAGGGAATTATTCATGTAACCTCAACGCACCTCCCATGGATGCACTATCGACGAGATGCAAATAAGCCCCCAAAGTACACGACCAGCTAAGTAATCAACTCTTTACTCTGCGTTGCGAAATTGTGATTTCGCTTTTTGTTCCTTAACTCCGGAGGACTCTTCGTTGCAACAACCGAATTTTACTCTGCTTTTACATATGTAGTTCCTCCTACAGTATTATTGCGTTGTGTGGTTACTATCTAAGACACTTCATGTACAAATAACACTCAGAACATTTTTGAACCTACAGACACAACACAAGATTCAATAAACATCCTTGTATCTCAACATAGTCACCCTGAAAATCAGTACACTTCGTCCAGTTACTTTTCAATTTTTAACACCTGCACTAAATTAAGTAAAGATTAAGATGCCTTCAAGTGACTTACCCAACCAGTTATTGGGGAACCTATATTTGAAAATGGACTTTTCACTTAGTGGCATGGTGACACTTGCAATTTTTCACAGATAAAAATAATTGTCAGATCTGAGAGAAGCGATATAAAACAGAAAAAAATTAAGATCGGCTGATAATTGAAACGAGGACATTTGAGAATGTAGTCTTACTCTCAACCACTTAGCAACCAATAAAACAAGAGTCGTTAGAGCGTGTAAAACAAGGCACTATTTCGGCTTTAGCCTCACCATTTGACGTGAATCCCTGTCAACGTAGTGATTATTTCAGGTCCGAGAATATAAAAGTATCACTAGAAGCCAAATGTGGTGATCACGGAGGGCTTAGGAGCTATTATTAACCGAGGACATGCAGTTCTGCATCTACGGTCCGAGACGTTTCTCAGATCGTATTATTGTGATAGAAGAGACGTTTCTACTTTTGCAAGATGTGAAATTTTAGCTTAGGCAACATCATTTAAAAAATTATTCCATTCCATCTTGGCGTGGTGCTACAGCAACATTGCTACTATTTAGAAAAAACAGTTGTAGATTGCAGTGTTCCTTATTAACTCAAGAACGACGCGTTTCGCCCTTTTGTTTATCCATAAGTTAAGCGTAGTAATCTCGCGATTGTTGCTAATGTCGGTGTTTCTCTTTCATCGTATATATACGGCTGCAGAAAACTGAATCGTGTCTGTTCCTATAAATTATTTATTAATGTCTCCAGTAAATTATAGTATAAAGTGCACCAAAAGGGATGGTAAATATTTTTGGCACACATTTGAGTAAACAGTGGCTACTTGTCAGTGGAAAGTTACAGCTGTTTGGAAATACGCGTATAAGAAACCATGCAAAACCATACAAAATAGAGTGAATGGCACAAGTGGCTGATGACATACATCACGAATCATTTAAAAAATGTACATTTAAAAATTTCGCACACAGCCTACCGACTTTTACACAATTAGTAAGACTCTTAGTAATATTCCTTGTAGATCTTATGAACTTAACTTGGTGCATTTTATCACAGTATCGTAGTTCATAATGCGAACGAATTACTCGTTTTTTGTAATTACTCTTCTGAAGTTCTTGTTTCTGACTTTGCCCTCCAATCCAAAGTCAGCCAGAGTTAAGGCTGTTGATTGCCGTAACAAAGGAATGTAGCCCGTCGAGTCGATACATAATGAATAAGATATGGGAAAGCTTCGCTACGCTGAAAGAATTTGCGTAGCCTTGTGCAGAAGGAAACCTTTCTAATAGTCGCAATTAATTTAGTGATAAGACTTCATAATTGAATCGGGTAAAACAATACGCCGAACTAACTGATGGTATATCCACATCACACTGCACGTTTATATAAAAAAATTTTTGAAAATTGTCTCAAGTGTACGTGGATTTTCGTCGCATTAGTGATGTGTTGGTGTCACTAGCGAAAGTAGCTCTATCACATAACAGCGTGGAACGAATTAAGAGGCGATTAGCAGTTTCCCATTGACAAAATTCCTGTTGTTCAGTTTGATCTACTTACTGTCATCGAAGATGACGCAATTCGTTTGTTGTTGTGACGCACTTCATTATGTGGATCAGCGGGGCGTGTTAGGCAAGTCACTTAAAATGTGCAATAAAATTAAAAGACGTCCTCAGGAATACTGCCAAGGGTGGGGAGGAGTAGGGGAATGTAAGGAGGGGTAGCGAAATAATAAAATTTCTTATCTAACATAATCGATAAGTATGAAGAGAGATAAATTGTATATGAGATCCACAAAACTCATTATATCCCAAAGGATTGATAGTTATCCACCCAATATTTGTTGTATGTGAACTCCTGTGCGATCTAAAAGTAAACGTGTTAGTGTGCTGTTATACTAACAATATATGTTATAACTTTAATTTGATCATATTAATGTAACTATTTTATAGTTAATGATTTGAATTTACAGTTACATATAATTAATTAAGCAAAAGGAAAGGCAGAAGTATTAAGTTTATAGTCTCGTTGACAAACTGGTCATTAAAGATAAAAAACACACAAGCTCGGAATGGGGAAATATGGGTTAGGAAATTGGCCGTGCCCTTTCAAGGGAACCATCCCGGTATTCTCTGTATAAGATTTAAAGAAATCACGAAAAACCTAAACCTGGGTGGTCGGACGGGGATATCAGCTCGTCGTCCACCGAATATGCCTCATTGGTCGTTTCAATTGCTCCAGCTATATGTAAACAGTGAATACAGCTGTGATAAAAACAAAAGCAATAATGAACCACTCTCCTGATAGGCTGTAAGCAGTTGCATTGCCTATAAACAGCCAAAATCAATCAGATCGTTACGTATTATGTATTATGTGATAGTGTATAAAAATACGTTTACTTAAAATTTGTTTAAACTTATTAGGAGTCTAGTTTAAGGCATTTTGTATTGTTACATGGAATTGTAGTGGAGCTGTAGGCTGAGGATGGAGATGGAAGAATGGACTGACAGTTGTTGGCTTCAACACCAGTCGCAAAGTCTGGAGTTTCACCATCCAAGACAGCAATCACGGGCAACAGACTAGTCAGAATGGGCTACTTTTGGGGTCTACTTGTGTATGTTCTGGTAAAAGTTGTGAGTGTAGTCATCTTCCATCTCCACGTGTTTATGAAATGTATAGTTGTTGTGTTTGTGTTATTTGTAACCATGTGAGGTGGACGTATTTATGACTCATTCAGATACACTGTAGAGCCAAAGAAACTGGTACACCTGCCTAATATCGGGTAGCCCCCCCCCCCCCCCCCTGATCACGCAGAAGTGCCGCAATACGACGTGGCATGGACTCGAATAATGTCTGAAGTAGTGCTGGAGGGAGCTGACACCATGAATCCTGCTTGGCTGTCCATAAATCCCTAAGAACACGAGGAGTGGAGGTCTCTTCTGAACAGAACATTGCAAGGCAACTCAGATATGCTCAATAATGTTCATGTCTGGGGAGTTTGGTGGCCAGCGGAAGTGTTTAAACTCAGAAGAGTGCTCCTGGAGCCATTCTGTAGCAATTCTGGACGTGTGGGGTATCGCATTGTCCTGATAGAATTGGCCAATTCCTTCGGAATGCACAAGGAACATGAATGGATGCAGGCGATCAGACAGTACCATTACGTACGTGTCACCTGTCATTCATATGTAGATGCATCAGGGGTCACATATCACTCCAACTGCACACGCCCCACACCATCATCGAGCCTCCACCAGCTGCAAGAGAGCCCTGCTGACATTCAGGGTCAATGGATTCATGAGGTTGTCTCCATGCCCACGCATGTCAATCGTCTCGATAGAATGTGAAACGAGACTCTTCCATCGAGGCAACATGTTTCCTGTCATCAACGGTCCAATGCCGGTGTTGACGGGCCCAGGCGAGGCGTAAAGCTTTGTGTCGTGCAGTCATGCAGAGTTCACGAGTGGGCCTTCGGCTCCGAAAGCCCATATCGATGATGTTTCGCTGAATGGTTCGCAGGCTGACACTTGTTGATGGCCCAGCATTGAAATCTGCAGCAATCTGCGGATGGGTTGCATTACTCTCACGTTGAATGATTCTCTTCAGTCGTCGTTGGTGCCGTTCTTGCAGGATCTTTTTTTGGCCGCAGCGATGAAGGAGACTCGATGTTTTACCCGATTACTAATACACACGGTACACTCGTGAAATGGCCGTACGGGAAAATTCCCACTTCATCGCTACCTCGGAGATACTGTGTCCCATCGCTTGTGTGCCGACTATAACACCACGTTCAAACGCACTTAAATCTTGATAACTTGCCACCGTAGCAGCAGTAAGCGATCTAACAACTGCGCCAGACACTTGTTTTGTACAGACGTTGCCGACCGCAGTGCCGTATTCTGCCTGTTTACGTATCTCTATATTTGAATAAGCATGCCTATACCAGTTTTTTTTTGGCTCTTCAGTGTATAAATAAGTGCAGGACGGCATGGTGCCGACGTAAGAGTGAGGAAAAGTGTACAGTGTAATGTTTCATCGAACTGAAAGAACGGCGATGCGCAGATAATAATTGTACAGCAGACTAACTTTTTATGACAAATAATTGGTCAGTTTAAAAAAACGACAAGGTGCCAGAAGTAAACAACAACGTAGATTTTTACGAGAAATATTTTTTTTCAATTTAATGGACAGCAATGTGCCGATAGTAGCTTAAAAAAGCACACTCTTCAGGCCACAAGTGGCCCACCGGGACCATCCGACCGCCTTGTCATCCTCAACTGAGGATGCGGATAGGAGGGTCGTATGGTCAGCACACCACTCTACCGGTCGTTATGATGGTTTTCTTTGACCGGAGCCGCTACCATTCGGTCGAGTAGTCCCTCAATTGGCATCACGAGGCACAGTGCACCCCGAAGATAGTAGCCTTAATAGCAATATAAAATTTTGTGCTTGAAACTTGACTAGTTGATAGTGGAATGCTGTAGAGTATTCTAGCAGAAACTATAGATTGTAATTTAACAAAAGACTAACAACAACATAAAGATGCAGAACAATGATACTTTGAAAGTCTTTACTATTAAAAGTACACTGTAATCAGTATAGAATGTGTAACTAAAGATCTACAATTTTGCGCTGTAAGCATATACGAATGTATTGAGGATAACAGTTTTTTCCTAATCACAAAATTATTATGTCTGTGATTACGTAAGTTAATTAATAATTTGAGAATGAAAAAATATAAAGTAGATCCAAGTTTTGAAAAATAATAACGAATCACAAGCATTGTAGAATGCTATGCCTCTTGAGAGATGATAACCGGAAACTGTAAAATATTTGAGTAAAAATTTGCTTCTTTCCAGAACTGATTGTTACCTGTGAGAACATTCCAGTTTTTGGAAAACTCAGAAGAAGGGGGATTTGTAATATTTCTGGCTCTGCAGACATCAAATTCAGCTACTAGATGCTCTTCTTAGAACAGTTGAGAAGGCAGCAGTGGGAAGATGACGTAATGTTCTGTGATGTACCGCTGACAGATGGTTTGTTCGGTACGGGTATAATCAGAAAGACCGCCTAAATTATAGCCGTTAAGCGCGATTGGCCGCTGTGTTTGGTAGTAGTGGGCAAAAATGATAAATTTCTGTTATCACTATGAGAAAAACTAAACAGTGAATTTACTTGCCTTTCATGTAAAAGCATCTCTCAACCGCAGCCTATCATTCCATTATTTCAATGTTAATTACCAACAGAATAATACACAATTGCTTAACGAAAAGGGACACGAAGCGCTTCGGAGATCTTTGAATCGCGCCTAACTTGGATGGTGGACAAAGCGTTTCGGCTGTAAGATAAGAGCTGGTTTGGCAGTCTCGGAAGACAGATGTGTGCCTTTGTCGGTATCGGTTAACAACTTAATTAGCAATCTCTAGTTATTTGGATATGTAGTTGAGAACATTTTAATAGTAATTACGGAAATGCGCAGTTCATTATTTTGTTTATTTTCTATGAAAGTGTCAAGAATGGAAGTTATTTGTGATTTATAAAGTGTAATATATCCCCCTGCGCGGTCTAGGGGTCTTGTCACGGTCCGCTCGGCTCCCGCCGTCGGAGGTTGAATCCTCCCTCGGGCATGGGTGTGAGTGCTGTCCTTAGCGTAAGTTACTTTAAGTTAGATTAAGAAGTGCGAAAGCTTAGGGACAGATGACCTCAGCAGTTTGGTCCCATAAGACCTTACCACAAATTTAAATAAATAAATAAATAAAAATAAATTAAAATAAAATAAAAAATAAAAATAAAAAATGAAAATTGTGCAGTTTATCGTACTCTGCTGACAACACGCTAGTGGCATTCAGTATAAAAAAGTACTTGAAAATTTAATTATTTATTAAAAATCAGTTCCTCGATTAGTGTTTATTACAACCTCAAGATCACGGATTGACGACCTACGTGCTGTTTCCTGCGCAGAGGACAACTGCTGAAGACTGCAGGTTGGTGAAAATTAATTACAACTAATGAATTCGACTCATGGCGGTGGAGCAAATACGCACCTTGCCTGAACTGAAATCTTAGTACAAATGAGATGAGTGTTAACACACTGGAGTTATGAAGAAGAGAAATTTTCGAGGAAAGGGGTTTATCACCGACGACTTACGAAAGAACGAGGCTGTACAGTCCTCTTAGTTTTTTGTATGGACAGCAGCAAACGGGAGATAATGATGATGATACCCGGTTGGATGAAGTCATAGGTTTAAAATATCTACAAGCACTGGGTTTTCAGTAAGATTTTGTAGCCAACAAGGTTTATGTGACATTGACTAAACACGACGTGTGCATACGACTAATGTATGCATCTGAGTGGAGAAATCGACAGAGTAGTAAGCCCTGTTTGAGTTGCAACGGTTCATTTTCAAAGCATTCCCCTTCAAAAGCCTAACTGTCCCTGGCACCATACGATACTATTTTATTGGCGAAAGGTGAAAAATGGCAAAATAACAAGTACCTCGATGTTAGATGACGGAATGAGATTAAAACGCTACGTATTTGAAGTAGCACGTCCTACGCGTGCATACAGGGCTTTAAAGCCCTCTGGACTTACGGGGGACGGTCAGTCGATCGCATGCGTGCATTGTAATGTCACTGACCACCTCGGGCCCTGTGCCCTGCAGATAGAGTCGCGCGCAACTCATCGCCCATCGGCAACGGAGAACCCAACTCGGCGAACAAAACACTATTACTTACGCGTGTTGAGTAGCTGGAACACAACCGTTAAACAGCCTTGAGCTCTCAACGCTGTGATGCTACAGGAGTATCGTAGCTAGCTGACAATGATAAGCCAGTCAGACAGTGAGCGAAATAGCCACCTCAAAATAAATTCGATAAGTGAAAAAGACAGATATCCGCGGTCAAACGATTGGAAATGAAAAACGAATTTACCATTATATTCGGAAGCTACAAGTAGACTTTAATTTATGAGACCGAAGAAACACACAAGATATAGAAGAACATGTTAAAACTGGCACACCTGCTATGACGACAGATCAATTGCGAAGTGATAATGAAACTGACTTGTTTGTCTCTGTCGAAGTATAGAAAACGTTAGTAAGTTGCCATGGAAGTAATAAAACCGTGTCAGTTCCGAAACAACAGAATCAGTCGCAACCAAAGCGCATCGCACACAAAGCTAAGGAAACGAAAACTTCCACGAACAAGAATAAACCGTAAAAAACAGAGCAAACGGGATACGAACCTGGAGCAGGCATCCACAGCAAAAAAAATTGTATTGCAGACAATGTGAAAATTGCCACAAAGGAACATGAAACTGGAAATCGATGGAAGTATTAAACTTCTCGGAGTAGCCTGTAATAAAAACCTGATTTAGTTGGAAGATAAAGACGTCTGACAGTGGTTGCCTCTAAGGTACAGAAATGTCCAGTAGTTACAGTAAATGTAAACCAGATAGCGCCTGAGGCAAAGAGGTTTTAGTTTTAAACCATTATTATTCGGGGTTGATGCAGATATATTCGTATTATAGAAAGTCGTGAACTCACGCGTAACCGAAGTACAGAGATACGAATCAATGATTAACATAGAAAATGAAGCAGGGACTGCTATCTTACGTAACATATACCGATGACGAAGATAATCATTACTAAGACAAACTTCCCATAAAACGTTACCTCGTGCATTATGACATATAATTGTATCCCGGAACTAATATAGATGCCAAGTCACCAAACAAACGACTGAGTAAAAGAGAAATTTTGATGTTGGCCACAAGAGAATAAATAAGAATGCTCCTAGCCGAGCTCACTAATGAACATGTTGAACAGATAATTGAAGGGGCTCCAGCAAAATAAATAATGTAAGTCGTCAGGAATGGACGGACTTTCTGTGGAGTTTTCTTCGTCATATTTACATCTCACTGCAGAACAACTAACACTGCTGTGCAACGAATTAGTAACGTGTGATGACTTTCGTATTGACTTCATTGGACTGTGCGAAAAAATTCATTAAAAATTAAAGTCTCCCATCGCTTTTTCGGTCTGTTTGTGAAGGCTAATCTCAGAAACTACGGTAGGTATTTTGATATGTTTTTCACAAGTAGCTAGGCTGAATCACTACTATATCAGTTATACTACAATTGCTAATGTCATAAACTGCACTCACGACTCCATCACGAAAAGGCTTTTTCAGTAACTTAAACTCCTGTGAGCCCCTCCGATCAGCCTAATCCCGCTTAGCAAACATAAAAACACGTGGGACAATGTTATTTCGAAACAATACACACAAATGAAGAAAATATGAAAATTACCACCGCAGTGTTTGATGACAGCATTATAAGAGATTCCACACATAATTAAATAGAGAAGATGTACACATCACCAGACTGGAGAAACATTTGAGAAAACGTTGACGTCTAAGTGACACGGTATGTGGTACTTAAGGAAGATATTCTAATGGGCGAACTGCTTTCAAACACCAGACAGCGAAGCAGTTCCTACTGCGAACACTACATCGCGATCGTTACGAAGCTCAAGTATGGAAATGGTCGCACAATAACGAGGCCGTCGGATTTTACTATGTGTACATCTTTCCTGCTAGGAAATAAGCTGATCAGGAATCAGCGTCTCCCTCTCCATCATTCGCAGTGCCTTTAGTGACATTTTGTGGTTTATACTCGATGGCATTCAACAGATTACTTCATCTTCTAATTACGCACATAAAAAAAAAGTTTTGCATCACCTCAGTTCCGAGAGTTCGGGAACCTCTACAGAAAATTGGAATAGAGATCAACATAAACATCATTTCCCCCATTTTTATTGCTCATGACAACCACACATTATATGTTGTACCACGATACTGGCCCAGATTGCTGTACAGACTGGTACCTCTAATACCCAGTAGCACGTCCTCTTGCATTGCTGCATGCCTGTATTGGTCGTCGATTACTATCCGCGAGTTCATCAAGGCACTGTTGGTCCAGATTGTCCCACTCCTCAACGGTGATTCGGCTAAGATCCCTCACAGTGGTTGGTGGGTCACGTCGTCCATAATCAACCTTTTCAAACTATCCCAGGCATGTTCGATAGGATTCATGCCTGGAGAACATGCTGGCCACTCTAGTCGAGCGATGTCGTTATCCTGAAGGAAGTCATTCACAATATGTGCACGATGGGAGCGCGAATTGTCGTCCATGAAGACGAATGTGTCGCCAATATGCTGCCTATATGGTTGCACTATCGGTCGGAGGATGGCATTCACGTATCGTACAGCAGTTATGGCGCCTTCCATGACCACCAGCGGCGTACGTAGGCCCCACATAATGCCCCACCCCAAAACAGCAGGGAACCTCCACCTTGCTGCACTAACTGGACAGTGTGTCTAAGGCATTCAGCCAGACCGGGTTGCCTCCAAACACGTCTCCGACGATTGTCTGGTTAAAGTCATATGTGAAACTCATCGATGAAGAGAACGTGATACCAGTCGTGAGCGGTCAATTCGGCATGTTTTTGGGCCCATCTGTACTGCGCTGCATGGTGTCGTGGTTGCAAAGACGGACCTCGCCATCGACGTCGGGAGTGAAGTTTCGCATCATGTAGCCTATTGGGCACAGTTTGAGTCATGACATGACGTCCTGTGGCTGCACGAAAAGCATTATTCAAATGGTGGCGTTGCTATCACAGTTTCTTTGAACCATAATCCTTAGGTAGCGGTCGTCCACTGCAGTAGTAGCCTTTGGGCGGCCTGCGCGATTCATGTATTCATGTCATCAACAGTTCCTGTCTCTCTGTATCTCCTCCATGTCCGAACAACATCGCTTTGGTTCACTCCGAGACGCCTAGTCACTTCCGTTGCTGAGAGCCCTTCCTGGCATAAAGTAACAATGCGGACGCGATCGAACCGCAGTATTGACCGTCTAGGCTAGGTTGAACTATAGACAACACGAGCCGTGTACCCCCTTCCAGGTAAAAATGTCGTGTGACTAGGGCCTGCCGTCGGGTAGACCGTTCGCCGGGTGCAAGTCTTTCGATTTGACACCACTTCGGCGACTTGCGCGTCGATGGGGATGAAGTGGTAATGATTTGGACAACACAACACCCTGTCCCTGAGCGGAGAAAATCTCCGACCCTACCGGGAATCGAACACGGCCCCTTATGATTGACTTCTGCCGCGCTGACCACTCAGCTACCGGGGCGGACTCCTTCCTGCTGGAGTGACTGGAACTGATCGGCTGTCGGACCCCCTCCGTCTAATAGGCGCTTGTCATGCATGGTTGTTTATATCTTTGGGCGGGTTTAGTGAAATCTCTGAACAGTCAAATGGACTGTGTCTGTGATACAATATCGACAGTCAACGTCTATCTTCAGCAGTTCAGGGAATCTGGATAATGCAAAACATTTTGATGTGTGTATACTGCCATTTGATTTCCGGTGATTTCCATTTCTTCCACAAGGCACCCCCTTTTCACACTACTTCTGCTCAAGCACACCGCTGGTCGTGGACAGTGTGCCCCTCCCTCAACGGCAAATAACGAACTTTCTCTCCATTGTTAACAGAATAACAAAAAGTTGACAAATAAATAATCTATTTCATGCTTTACATTCTACTAGTTGCATATAATTTGAATATGTAACTAAGCATTTGAAAACTTATTACTGAAAAATAATAAAGAAATTTCAGTTTTCCACAGACACCCATGTGGCACAATGCCTTCTTATAGGTAAGTCCTCCAGTGAAATGCTATGTGTTCTTCCATTTGATACGCTCTTTATACACGAAGTCTACTATAATTGTGCCGTTTTTCATGTCGTCAAGGTATAATATGTCGACAACTTAATAGGTCATCATTAGGTGTTCTCGATGACACAGAGTCGACTGAAAATTGTTATTAAGCAAAATTCTGGACAACTAATCATACCTGTATGATCTGCTATGTATTTTCTCGTATAGATCTTTTTATTTATACAGAGTTTCTGTTCTCTTACACGTATTTTCCCGTGTGAATGCCTGTTTCAGTAAGGGCGAGAAATCATCTGTAAATCATTAAGCACATGACTACGAAGTTACGTTCAGTAACTAATGCAACGCTTTTTTCTGAAAGTACACTACTGGCCATTAAAATTGCTACACCTACAGACGCGAAATTTAACCGACAGGAAGAAGATGCTGTGATATGCAAATGATTAGCTTTTCAGAGCATTCACACAAGCTTGGCGCCGGTGGCGACACCTACAACGTGCTCACATGAGGAAAGTTTCCAACCGATTTCTCATACACAAACAGCAGTTGACCGGCGTTGCCTGGTGAAACGCTGTTGTGATGCCTTGTGTAAGGAGGAGAAATGCGTACCATCACGTTTCCGACTTTGATAAAGGTCGGATTGTAGCCTATCGCGATTACGGTTTATCGTATCGCGACATTGCTGCTCGCGTTGGTCGAGATCCAATGACTGTTGGCAGAATATGGAATCAGTGGGTTCAGGAGGGTAATACGGAACGCCGTGCTGGATCCCAACGGCCTCGTATCACTAGCAGTCGAGATGACAGGCATCTTATCCGCAAGGCTGTAACGGATCGTACAGCCACGTCTCGATCCCTGAGTCAACAGATGGGGACGTTTGCAAGACAACAACCATCTGCACGAACAGTTCGACGACGTTAGCAGCAGCAGGGACTATCAGCTCGGAGACCATGGCTGCGGTTACCCTCGAAGCTCCATCACAGACAAGAGCGCCTACGATGGTGTACTCAACGACGAACCTGGGTGAACGAATGGCAAAACGTCATTTTTTCGGATGAATCCAGATTCTATTTACAGCATCATGATGGTCAAAAAAATGACTCTGAGCACTATGGGACTCAACTACTGAGGTCATTAGTCCCCTAGAACTTAGAACTAGTTAAACCTAACTAACCTAAGGACATCACACACATCCATGCCCGAGGCAGGATTCGAACCTGCGACCGTAGCGGTCTCGCGGTTCCAGACTGCAGCGCCAGAACCGCGCGGCCACTTCGGCCGGCATGATGGTCGCATCCGTGTTTGGCAACATCGCGGTGAACGCACATTGGAAGCGTGTATTCGTCATCGCCATACTGGCGTATCACCCGGCGTGATGGTATGGGGTGCCATTGGTTACACGTCTCGGTCACCTCTTGTTCGCATTGTCGGCACTTTGAACAGTGGATGTTACATTTCAGATGCGTTACGACCCGTGGCTCTACCCTTCATTCGGTCCCTGCGAAACCCTACATTTCAGTAGTATAATGCACGACCGCATGTTGCAGGTCCTATACGGGCCTTTCTGGATACAGAAAATGTTCGACTGCTGCCCTGGCCAGCACATTCTCCAGATCTCTCACCAACTGAAAACGTGTGGTCAATGGTGGCCGAGCAACTGGTTCGTCACAATACGCAAGCCACTACTCTTGATGAACTGTGGTATCGTGTTGAAACTGCATGGGCAGCTGTACCTGTACACGCCATCCAAGCTCTGTTTGACTCAACGCCCAGGCGTATCAAGGCCGTTATTACGGCCAGAGGTGGTCGTTCTGGGTACTGATTTCTCAGGCTCTATGCACCCAAATTGCGTGAAAATGTAATCACATGTCAGTTCTAGTATAATATATTTGTCCAATGAATACCCGTTTATCATCTGCATTTCTTCTTGGTGTAGAAATTTTAATGGCCAGTAGTGTGGATTCGTTTCGTTCAGAATTCTAATGCATCATATTATTCCTCACTCTTTTGGTTATAAAATTCTATTTTTCAACATAGTCTCCGTTCAATCCGAGGGCCTAACACAACATTACTGGGATGTCCTGTATGCCTGCATGGTACCACTCTACTGGTACACATCGGATCCAACTCCTTGCTGCATCAGTAACTTCCCCACCATCCATGTACTACTTTCTTCAGCGTACATTCTACACTGGGCCCTTGCGGATGGAATCGGTAGGTGCGAGATCCTGGCTTTCGCATGGATGAGTAAAAACAGTCCAGTGAAGACCTCTCGTGTGCACTGAATTGTGTTAAGCCTTGCATTGTCATGGAGAAGCAGCGACGTGTTTGTGTCCGTCAATCTCCTCGAATGAGAGTGTCCACACGTTCCAGCTTTGCAGAAGTCATAGTTGTGTGCGGCCTACCAGTGCGCTGGAGATGGGACAAGTTGCGCGACCTTGTAGCTATGATGACAAACGCTTCGGCCAACTACTCACCGTGCTTTTGTTCACCAGAAAGTCTCCATAGTGACTCTGCCAGCGCCTATGAATGTGTGCGGTGCTCTGGTTTTCCGCCAAAGGAAAATGAATGACAGCTCTCTGCTTGGAATGCACCTCCGCCACAGATGCCATTCTGAAGGTTACATATAGCACCGCCAAGTATGGAAACTTCATGAAACTGTAGAGGCTGAAGCGGGTATATGTCGCGCAACAAATTCCACATTTTTTTTAACCGAAACTGGCCGAGAAAAAAATGTTGCGTTACTTGTTGAACACTCCTCGTACAATATGAACGCCAATGGACAGTGAACCTGTATCAATTTGTGTTCTGTTGTGACGTCTTAATCTGTCCGTTTCCACAAGGAAAGAACAACACTGAACATACAGATTCGTAGTTTCAGGCAAGTCCAGGAAGATTCGCTTCAGCGAACAGAATAGGTAAGCCGAGTTATTTCCGCCAGAATTGTTCTCATATGGGATACAACGGACAGATTAAAACAACGTATATTTTAGCGGAACGGTTATTGAACCACAGCGGAGCGATAAATCCGTGAATATGAGAATCTGGAAAGATAAATCGAGATTTCTCGCTCCCCTCAGTTCGCAAGCTCTCAAACCGACTTCGCCCTTATCAAAGCACGCAAAAAAAATTGGAAAGAGAATGTATGCGAGTGTATGTGCTGCCTCAATAAAACACTACTTATCAGGATTAAGTTATGGCTTTTGTTTTTCGTAAAAACTGAATTTAGCATGCCTTTTCATGAGCTTCGTTTTGTTGTACGTAAACGATATATGTTTTTTTTTGGGTCACCTTTAAAGCCTAATACTCTAGACTTAAATTCATAGTGAGGGTTTCTTTGTATACCTCAAGTGCAACAAAAGCTGAGATTACTTCGCAGGACTGGTATCACCATGTTTTTGGTGACACGGTAGTCGTTGTTGTAATTGGAAATTCGTGGTAAGTTCTATGAGACCAAACAGCTGAGGTTGGTTCAAATGGCTCTGAGCACTATGGGACTTAACTTCTGAGGTCATGAGTCCCCTAGAACTTAGAACTACTTAAACCTAACTAACCTAAGGATATCACACACATCCATGCCCGAGGCAGGATTCGAACCTGCGAACGTAGCGGTCGCGTGGTTCCAGACTGTAGCGCCTAGAACCACTCGGCCACCCCGGCCGGCCAAACAGCTGAGGTCATCGGTCGCTAGGCTTACACACTACTTGATCTAACTTAAATTAACCTAGCCTAAGGACAACACACACACCCATGCCCGAGGGAGGGCTCGAACCTCCGACGGGGGGAGGTTGGTGTTGTAACCTAGCAAATTATTACGAGTTGTCACCTACATTGAAAGCGTAGCTTGCTTTGGAGCCGGTAGGCCAATGGGCCGAGCTAGCCGTGTATTTGCCTAACGCTGCGTGCAATACGCAATACATTCACTCTATGAATCTGAAGAAGTACTATTAAATATTAATCGATCTTTTTCATACTTACAACTGGAAGGCCTCAGACACGGCCAACCGATTCGGCTCAAATATAGCAGGTCGCTTGTGTACAACCTAAAACGAAGGAATCTAAGATATTTTGGGTCAATACCCCCGCGTTTTTGAGAAATCGCCCCTAAAGGTTATGACGAGCAATCGACTCTAAAATGGCGGGATCGATAGGTAATTGTAAATAGAGCATTTTTTATCATCAGCTATGGGGTCCGAAAACGCATACTTTTCCAGAAATCGAGTTAAGAAACTTTTACAACTGCCGGTTCTGTAACCACATGGTAAACGCTTTTCGCCGACAGCACCGATAGTCGCCGGTACGGTAGCTCAGCGTGTTCGGTCAGAGGGTTAGCTGCCCTCGGTTGTGTAATAAAAAACTGAGTCTACGGCTCAACACTAAACTTGAACGGGTGTCATGGGACATCCGCACCGAACAAATGAATCGAACAAAACGATAACAATAAAAAAGAAAATAGCGCAACGGCCAAGGTAACTGTCTGGGATTAGGAGAACCCGGGTTTGAATCTCGACGAAACCTAGCGGATGTTCTTCGTTTCGTTTGTATTTTTCCATATCTCAATTGATACGGATAGGAGGGTTAATAAGGTAAGTAAATCAATAAGGAATGATAATATTAAGGTCCCCACCCCCCCATGAAGCATGGACCTTTCCGTTGGTGGGGAGGCTTGCGTGCCTCAGCGATACAGATAGCCGTACCGTAGGTGCAACCACAATGGAGGGGTATCTGTTGAGAGGCCAGACAAATGTGTGATTCCTGAAGAGGGGCAGCAGCCTTTTCAGTAGATGCAGGGGCAACAGCCTGGATGATTGACTGATCTGGCCTTGTAACACTAACCAAAACGGCCTTGCTGTGCAGGTACTGCGAACGGCTGAAAGCAAGGGGAAACTACAGCCGTAATTTTTCCCGAGGGCATGCAGCTTTACTGTATGGTTAAATGATGATGGCGTCCTCTTGGGTAAAATATTCCGGAGGTAAAATAGTCCCCCTTTCGGATCTACGGGCGGGGACTACTGAGGAGGACGTTGTTATCAGGAGAAAGAAAACTGGCGTTCTACGGATCGGAGCGTGGAATGTCAGATCCCTTAATCGGGCAGGTAGGTTAGAAAATTTAAAAAGGGAAATGGATAGGTTGAAGTTGCATATAGTGGGAATCAGTGAAATTCGGTGGCAGGAGGAACAAGACTTTTGGTCAGGCGAATACAGGGTTATAAATACAAAATCAAATAGGGGTAATGCAGGAGTAGGTTTAATAATGAATAAAAAATAGGAGTGCGGGTGAGCTACTACAAACAGCATAGTGAACGCATTATTGTGGCCAAGATAGACACGACGCCCACGCCTACCACAGTTGTACAAGTTTATATGCCAACTAGCTCTGCAGATGACGAAGAAATTGAAGAAATGTATGATGAAATAAAAGAAATTATTCAGATAGTGAAGGGAGACGAAAATTTAATAGTCATGGGTGACTGGAATTCGGTAGTAGGAAAAGGTAGAGAAGGAAACGTAGTAGGTGAATATGGATTGGGGGGAGGAAATGAAAGAGGAAGCCGCCTGGTAGAATTTTGCACAGAGCACAACTTAATCGGCGGCCGAAGTGGCCGTGCGGTTAAAGGCGCTGCAGTCTGGAACCGCAGGACCGCTACGGTCGCAGGTTCGAATCCTGCCTCGGGAATGGATGTTTGTGATGTCCTTAGGTTAGTTAGGTTTAACTAATTCTAAGTTCTAGGGGACTAATGACCTCAGAAGTTGAGTCCCATAGTGCTCAGAGCCATTTGAACCATTTGAACCACAACTTAATCATAGCTAACACTTGGTTCAAAAATCATAAAAGAAGGTTGTATACATGGAAGAAACCTGGAGATACTGACAGATTTCAGATAGATTATATAATGGTAAGACAGAGATTAAGGACCAGGTTTTAAATTGTAAGACATTTCCAGGGGCAGGTGTGGACTCTGACCACAATGTATTGGTTATGAACTGTAGATTAAAACTGAAGAAACTGCAAAAAGGTGGGAATTTAAGGAGATGGGACCTGGATAAACTGAAAGAACCAGAGGTTGTACAGAGTTTCAAGGAGAGCATAAGGGAGCAATTGACAGGAATGGGGGAAAGAAATACAGTAGAAAAAGAATGGGTAGCTTTGAGGGATGAAGTAGTGAAGGCAGCAGAGGATAAAGTAGGCAAAAAGTCGAGGGCTGCTAGAAATCCTTGGGTAACAGAAGAGACATTGAACTTAATTGATGAAAGGAGAAAATATAAAAATGCAGTAAATAAAGCAGGCAAAAAGGAGTACAAACGTCTCAAAAATGAGATCGACAGGAAGTGCAAAATGGCTACGCAGGGATGGATAGAGGAGAAATGTAAGGATGTAGAGGCTTGTCTCTCCAGGGGTAAGATAGATACTGCCTACAGGAAAATTAACGAGACCTTTGGAGAAAAGAGAACCACTTGTATGAATATTAAGAGCTCAGATGGAAACCCAGCTCTAAGCAAAGAAGGGAAAGCAGAAAGGTGGGAGGAGTATATAGAGGGTATATACGAGGGCGATGTACTCGAGGACAGTATATGGAAATGGAAGAGGATGTAGATGAAGATGAAATGGGAGATGAGATACTGCGTGAAGAGTTTGGCAGAGCACTGAAAGACCTGAGTCGAAACAAGGTGCCGGGAGTAGACAACATTCCATTAGAACTACTGATGGCCTTGGGAGAGCCAGTCCTGACAAAACTCTACCATCTGGTGAGCACAGGCGAAATACCCTCAGACTTCAAGAAGAATATAATAATTCCAATCCCAAAGAAAGCAGGTGCTGACAGATGTGAAAATTACCGAACTATCAGTTTAATAAGTCACATCTGCAAAATACTATCGCGAATTCTTTACAGCCGAATGGAAAAACTAGTAGAAGCCGTCCTCGGGGAAGATCAGTTTGGATTCCGTAGAAATATTGGAACACGTGAGGCAATACTGACCCTACGACTTATCTTAGAAGCTAGATTAAGGAAAGACAAACCTAGGTTTCTAGCATTTGCAGACTTAGAGATAGCTTTTGACAACGTTGGCTGGAATACTCACTAACTTTGAGGTTTGCGATGACATTGTAATTCTGTCAGAGACAGCAAAGGACCTGGAAGAGCAGTTGAACGGAATGGATAGTGTCTTGAACGTAGGATATAAGATGAACATCAATAAAAGCAAGACGAAGATAATGGAAGTAGTCGAATTAAGGCGGGTGATGCTGAGGGAATTAGATTAGGAAATGAGTAACTTAAAGTAGTAAAGGAGTTTTGCTATTTGGGGAGCAAAATAACTGATGACGGTCGAAGTAGAGAGGATATAAAATGAAGACTGGCAATGGCAAGGAAAGCGTTTCTGAAGAAGAGAAATTTGTTAACATCGAGTATTGATTTAAGTGTCAGGAAGTCGTTTCTGAAAGTATTTGTATGGAGTGCAGCCATGTATGGAAGTGAAACATGGACGATAAATAGTTAGGACAAGAAGAGAATAGAAGCTATCGAAATGTGGTGCTACAGGAGAATGCTGAAGATTAGATGGGTAGATCACATAACTAATGAGGAGGTATTGAATAGAATTAGGGAGAAGAGGAGTTTGTGGTACAACTTGACAAGAAGAAGGGACCGGTTGGTAGGACATGTTCTGAGGCATCAAGGGATCACCAATTTAGTATTGGAGGGCAACGTGGAGGGTAAAAATCGTAGAGGGAGACCAAGAGATGAATACACTAAGCAGATTCAGAAGGATGTAGGTTGCAGTAGTTACTGGGAGATGAAGAAGCTTGCACAGGATAGAGTAGCGTGGAGAGCTGCATCAAGCCAGTCTCAGGACTGAAGACCACAACAACAATAACAATATTAAGGTAGGCAAATAAATTTCTCGAACGCCGAGAAACAGAACTGCCTGCTTCCGGTAGTGCATTGATAATGCATCTGTCTTGCAAAACACTTTTACAAACCAGAACACATCGTCGGTAACTTCCCTCTTTCAATCGTCTGTGACAGGCTCCCAACTATATATTACAGGGCTAGTCGAAGGGTGTACATCTTCCATTATTCAGATTATGCACCTGAACGATATGACACAACAAACAATAACTAGTTACTGTGGCATAAACAGACGAGCTAATTACTACAAAGAACATACAGTACTCGTCATATGTTACTTACGAAGAACACTGTATTCATTCACAAAACGTATTTCTTTCGGCGCATTAACGATGAAAAAAATCACTACATGTATCCACGAGGTTCGCGGCAGCCTAATGACGGAAAACAATTCTTTCCGATTGACTTCTATTAGGCTCGTGCTGGACACCTTCACTCTTCTAGGTGCACAACTACGATATTACAAGAGGCAACCGGGACAACATAACTCTCCCCGCGTGCATTCTGTCCCATTCCTCGTTGTAAACAAGCGTCGCGCGGTTGTTTATCTGCGATCCCTCGTGAGGAATTCGCAGCACTCTTACTCGGAGTTGTTTTCATGCGACAACGCTTAAAAGTTTAATACTTTACTAACTAACGGCATTATCATTCCTTATTGATTTACTTACGTTATTAAGCCTCCTATTCCTATCAATTGAGATATGGAAAAATACAAACGGAAAGAATAACATCCGCTAGGTTTCTTCGAGATTCCAACCCGGGTTTTCGATTCCCAGCCAGTTACCTTGGCCGCTGCGCTATCGGCACTATCGGCGAAAAACGTTTACCATGTGGGTACACAAGCGACAGTTGTAAAAGTTTCTTTCCTCGATTTCTGGAAAAGTTTGCGTTTGCGGGCCCCATACCTGACGATGAAAAATGCTCTATTTACAATTACCTATCGATGCCTTCAATTTTGGGTCGATTGCTCGTCATAACCTTTAGGGGTGATTTTCTCAAAATTGCGGGGCTGTTGATCCAAAATATCTTAGAGTCCTTCGTTTTAGCCGGCCGCGGTGGTCTCGCGGTTCTAGGCGCGACTGCGACTGCTACGGTCGCAGGTTCGAATCCTGCCTCGGGCATGGATGTGTGTGATGTCCTTAGGTTAGTTAGGTTTAAGTAGTTCTAAGTTCTAGGGGACTGATGACCACAGCAGTTGAGTCCCATAGTGCTCAGAGCCATTTGAACCATATTTGAACCTTCGTTTTAGGCTGTAAACAAGCGGCCTGCCGAATTTGAGCCGAATCGGCTGGCCGTGTCTGAGGCATTCCCCTTGTTAGTGTACCAAATTCTATGGATAAAATAACCATAATGTTAAAATTTCAATTCAATAACTTCTGTACTTTCGGAGATATAATTTGTTACCTAGAACACATAATAACCATGCTGGTATTGTGAAACTGAGTTAGGGACTGTAATGAATTCGTCTACAGTATCAATTGAAAGGACAACCAAGAGAATAAGTTAAAACTATGTAAATGTATGCGTGAGAAAGTTGATGTGCAATAGGGGAATTAGTGACGTACTGTATGTCAGAGTGAGCTTGATTTTATAAAAGGCAACCAGAACGGGCGTTGAGTGTTAAATTTATCAGTAATTTATTTTGTGGAAAAAAATGTATTTTGTTTTCATGAAATTTTATTTAGTTTAGCAATTACGAGATCTCTAGACTAAACTACTTATGGTAATTTGACTGGTTGAGATTAGACATACCGAGGGTATAGGAGTGTTCGAGATGACCTGAGTGGCTCCGTAACATACTAGCCAACAGGAATTCAGCATTTCCTGCGCGTTTGAATAGAGCTTTGTGCCTAAGCTCTATTAGTCGAGAGACCCGTTCGAGATCCGTCTTCTGGTAAACACGTATGTTAACAGTGCTGGTCAAATTTGTACTAAAATGAGGAAATTCGTGCGTTTGATCGGTTCTCGTGTCGTTGACGAAAAGCGACTACAGTACTGAACATTTGTTGAAAGTTTGGGCTTTGTGGTTTATTTTACGAAATATTCGCGTGTGAATATTTCAAGTCATACATAAAATCCGCGTGGCGTGTTCCGTGCAGATTACGGGACATTATGGCGAGCACTTCTTTATAAGAAGCCTACTGAACGACTGAATGTGTTAACTCGCAAATTATCGTGGATCAGTAACTGTTTAGGACGTTCAAAATATCGGGTCGGACTAAATATCTTCTGATTACTTTTGGGTATAAACTTGTAAATGAGACAGTCAGTAACATTGCATAACTGATGTCGGGATATTAAATACGCCGGCCCCGGTGGCCGAGCGGTTCTAGGCGCTTCAGTCCGGAACCGCGCGACTGCTACGGTCGCAGGTTCGAATCCTGCCTCGGGCATGGATGTGTGTGGTGTCCTTAGGTTAGTTAGGTTTAGGTAGTTCTAAGTTCTAGGGGACTGATGACCTCAGATGCTAAGTCCCATAGTGCTCAGAGACATTTGAACCATATTAAATACGAACTTGATAGCCATTTTCCGTGTTTTAAAGACAATAAACCAACTTAAAGGAAATTTTAGACATCTAGATAGTTTAACTAACTTTCAGCTGCTGCCCATGGACTAGAGTCATGCTGCCTTTCCGTGGTAGGTATTCAGTCGAATTTTCGTCAACGCTGCTTTTATCGGCTAAACCAGTATCTACTATTGCGTAGTGAAGGAGCGGACAAAATGACTCTGAGCACTATGGGACTTAACTACTGAGGTCATCAGTCCCCTAGAACTTAGAACTACTTAAACCTAACTAACCTAAGGACATCACACACATCCATGCCCAAGGCAGGATTCGAACCTGCGACCGTAGCGGTCCCGCGGTTCCGAACTGAAGCGCTTAGAACCGCACGGCCACACCGGCCGGCCGAAGGAGCGGACAACCTGAAACCTATTCAGGTAGATGGACTGGTTGTTTAAAGGATAGTGAGAGAGACACCCGTAATATTACATTAACGCGTTTCGTAAATGAAATAATTATTGTGATGGCGGCGTATCTTTTCGTTTGCTGTAGACTCCCACATTCCACTCCACGCGTCGTTATTTTCGTCCTTCCACTGTTTTCAGACGATCGTTTCGCTAAACTTCAACATTTTGCAAAAATGATCTGTCATCTTCTTGTTGGCACTGTCGCTGCCTCTCCTTCTCATACTCAATAAATGTAATTATTTTAATAGCGAGCCGTCACACCTGACCGAGAGCACATTTACCGTAATCGCTTTACTGCTTGTACCGCTTGGCAACGACACGCAATTTTTCAAATGGAACACCGATGTACCTACTCGCTTAATCACTTTCGTTCGCGTTACCGGCGAAATTATACAGTTTTTCTTATCTATTAATAATTTGGTCGATGGGAAAGTAGACAGAAGTTTTATGAGAACAATCTAGTTCGTAAATTTCTTGATTTCTATCTATGGGCAGTCTTCTTGCAGACCTTAGTGATCTGTATGTACAACACCAACTTTAATCGGAACAGTACTAACAGCATAGTGAAGTATGTCAGTCGGCGACTGACACTGTAAGACTGCAGAGAAATCTGTCATTGCCGGCCGCTGTGGCCGAGCGGTTCTAGGCGCTTCAGTCTGGAACCGCGCGACTGCTACGGTCGAAGGTTCGAGTCCTGCCTCGGGCAAGAATGTGTGTGAGATGTCCTTAGGTTAGTTAGGTTCAAGTCGTTCTAAGTTCTAGGGGACTGATGACCTCAGATGTTAAGTTCCATACTATTTGAACCATTTGAAATCTGTCAATGGTTCAAATGGCTCTGAGCACTATGGGACTCATCATCTTAGGTCATAAGTCCCCTGGAACTTAGAACTACTTAAACCTAACTAACCTAAGGACATCACACACACCCATGCCCGAGGCAGGATTCGAACCTGCGACCGTAGCAGTCCCGCGGTTCCGGACTGCAGCGCCAGAACCGCACGGCCACCGCGGCCGGCGAAATATGTCATTTTTTAATTTTACAGCGCGCGCAATGACCTCTGATATCTTCCGTGAATCGCAGGCGTCGCCGAAATTTCTAGCTTGGCTTCACAATGGCACTTATCAGCCAATAGTAGGCCAAACATTGATCATAAAAAGTCATTACAATAGCAAAAACGATTGGGGAGACTTTAATTTGATGACAATAAGGTCATGAAAAACTCCAGTCCTCACTAAAAGCAGGCACCGCGAGGAAAAACAGTATAATTTATTCTAAAGTCATCGTAATTAAGTCCCAAATGGTTCTATAAGCTGTCACAAGACTATTTATCAGTCTCAGAATGTTGTCACCAGATGAAGGCAGTGCCTCCTACGAACACGGTGTCACCCGTTGCCAATAAAGAAGCATAATGGCGCTTTCGGAAAGCGTCTCAGTTTGTGCCAACCGCCGAAGACGTGACATGTATCCATGACGCCGCTGACGCACGTTAGCCCAGGTAACTAAGCGTTATCGGCCTACTTCTGGGTTTCTGGTTTCTTCAGATACGCTACGGCTGATTTTCTCCCTCATCCTGTTCGTGCTCTGTTTCTTAATGCCCTTGTCGATTATGGTACGTTAAACCATAGCCTCCTTATCCTCCGGGAAATATTATTACCGCGACTAATACGATAAAGCCACATCATTCCAGCTTTACGTGCTTAACTGTGGGTCCAGGCGAGTAATGGAGGAGCATCCTTCCGTAATGTGGCCTTAAAGGGGCCGGTATGTGACGCGTGCCTCATGATACGGGTGCACCTGTGTCAGAAGCTGACGAGCGTTCCACCGTGCCACTCGGCCAATCTAGTTTGATGAGTTTGCTAGCGTTGCACTGCCCTACGCCCACAGGCACGTATCGGGCGGAATCACAAACAAAGCCTTCTGTCACGCTCTGGGTGCTGTTTGCCAATTCAAACCGGAATAAATTAAAATGGATACTGCGAGGGTAAATGAAACATAAACCGGAATTTTTGTTTTACGCGCCTTTTTGTTAACAGAAAGCGGCGCGTTTTATGCTCATAGTTACTTTAGTTTCCAGTGAATGTCCACAGCAAGAACGTTTTCGTACTGTTACTTAAGTCAGAATCGTAATGTCAGAGCAAGAGGCACCGAATTATAATTAAATTTCTCCAAATAGTGTGGGTAAAACCGTCTGAAACGTTTAAAATAATTCCGGCTCAGCCCGAGGACAACACTGCGGATCTTAGTGCATAAATTTGATTGTAGACAACAGAGTGACGTGAGATGATGAAATGTCGATCATACACTGCACGTATTAACATACATAGTCGCAAGAAAATGTTTTCCTTTTTATATTAAAAAACTAAAAACCCGCCTCGATTGCGAAAAAAGCACCTAGTGTTAAGTGTTAACCCAGGTTTCGGCGTAGATAACTACACCTTCTTCAGAACAACAATAAAACCCACAAGTGCCTAACAAGGGAACCTCCCCATCGCACCCCCCTCAGATTTAGTTATAAGTTGGCACACTGGATAGCCCTTGAAAAACTGAACACAGATCAATCGAGAAAAGAGGAAGAAGTTGTGTGGAACTACGAAAAAATAAGTAAAATATACAAACTGAGTAGTCCATGCGTAAGAGAGGTAACATCAAGGCTCACGTGAGCTGAGGAGCGCCGTGGTCCCGTGGTTAGCGTGAGTAGCTGCAGAGCGAGAGGGCCTTGGTTCAAGTCTTCCCTCCAGTGAAAAGTTTAATTTTTTTTTCAGTTTATGTGACAAACTCTTATGTTTTCATCACTTTTTTGGGAGTGATTATCACATCCACAAGAAAACCGAAATCGGGTAAGGTAGAAGAATCTTTTTCCCCATTCGCCAAGTGTACAAGTTAGGTGGGTCGACAACATATTCCTGTCATGTGACGCACATGCTGTCACCAGTGTCGTATAGAATATATCAGACGTGTTTTCCTGTGGAGGAATCGGTTGACCTATGACCTTGCGATCAAATGTTTTCGGTTCCCATTGGAGAGGCACGTCCTTTCGTCTACTAATCGCACGGTTTACCGGTGCGGTCGCAAAACACAGACACCAAACTTATTACAGTGAACAGAGACGTTAATGAACGAACGGACAGATCATAACTTTGCGAAAATAAACAAATTAAAATTTCCACTGGAGGGATTATTGGAACCAAGGACCTCTCGCTCCGCAGCTGCTCACGCTAACCACGGGACCACGGCGCTCCTCAGCTCCTGTGAGCCTTGATGTTACCTCTCTTACACATGGACTACTCAGTTTGTATATTTTGCTTATTTTTTCATAGTTCCGCACAACTTCTTCCTCTTTTCTCGATTGATCTGTGTTCAGTTTTTCAAGGGCTATCCAGTGTGCCAACTTATATCTAAATCTGAGGGGGGAGCTATGGGAAGGTTCCCTTGTAAGAAGACCTTTGTCAATGATTAAAAGAACACCAGAGCTATACATTTATAAACGAAAAAGAAAAGGAAAACACAAACAGTACATATGTACAAATCCAAAACCACTACTTATCTTAATGATGTACGCTCCACCTCCCACCGGCCGATGTTCGATGGGCCATGACCCGCCATAAACTGCAGCTACAAACGGTCGCTCACACTTAACACTAGGTGCTTTTTTCGCAATCGAGGCGGGTTTTTAGTTTTTTAATGTATTAACCAACGATTGCTGACGCGCTGCGATGTTGAAGGTTCTTAAAGTTTTGCTTTTTGACAAATTATACTTTTTATTCTCTGCAGCTCTTCCTGCTTTGCCCGCATCTCGTGGTCGTGCGGCAGCGTTCTCGCATCCCACGCCCGGGTTGCCGGGTTCGATTCCCGGCGGGGTCAGGAATTTTCTCTGCCTCGTGATGGCTGGGTGTTGTGTGCTGTCCTTAGGTTAGTTAGGTTTAAGTAGTTCTAAGTTCTAGGGGACTTATGACCACAGCAGTTGAGTCCCATAGTGCTCAGAGCCATTTGAACCGTTTTTCTTCCTGCTTTTCGGTAAGAGTCTTTGACGTAGCAACCTTCCTACAGACACAAGTATCGTCCGTTGAAAGTCTCATGCAGCCCTCAACGTTAATCAGTAGATCAGTAATATAATTTGTAAACAACAATGACTCTTTATCATTCCGTAGGCGTACTCCCAGCGCAAAGCGGTATAAAATGCCATTCTCTATTCGAGGAACATAACATAAGCCTAGGCGTCATCTTATATGGATTTTATGGATTAACAGAGACATCCGGCCGCGGTGGTCGAGCGGTTCTAGGCGCTTCAGTTCGGAACCGTGCTACTGCTACGGTCGCAGGTTCGAATCCTGCCTCTGGCATGGATGTGTGTGATGTCCTTAGGTTAGTTAGGTTTAATTAGTTCTACGTTCTAGGGGACTGATGACCCCAGATGTTAAGTCCCATAGTGGTGAGAGCCGTTTGAACCATCTGATTAACAGAGACAGGTGAGTTTCGCAGAATCTCAGTTAGTGAAATCCATGTTGATTTTTTTAGGATTCCCTTCTCCAGAAACAAAATAATGAATGAGCATAAAAGTATTCCACAGTTCTACAACACTGACGTCGGCGATATGGGCCTATAATTAAGTACATTAGTTCGACGACAGTTCTTGAAAACGAGAATGACTTGCGCCTCTTTTCCAATCGCTAGATAGCATTTGTTGTTCCAAGGATCTACGATAAATACTGCTATTAAAAGAGGAACAACTTCTTGCCCATTATCTGTACAGAACCTGCCATGAATCTCGCCTGGTGACAATTCCACTATTTAGCAGTTTTAGTTGACTGTCGATACAGCAATCGCTTAATCCTATACCTGCCACTTCAATCTACATCTACATCACTACTCTGCAATTCACATTTAAGTGCTTGGCAGAGGGTTCGTCGAACCACAATCATACTATCTCTCTACCATTCCACTGCCGAACAGCGCGCGGGAAAAACGAACACCTAAACCCTTCTGTTCGAGCTCTGATTTCTCCTATTTTATTTTGATGATCATTCCTACCTATGTAGGCTGGGCTCAACAAAATATTTTCGCATTCGGAAGAGAAAGTTGGTGACTGAAATTTCGTAAATAGATCTCGCCGCGACGAAAAACGTCTTTGCTTTAATGACTTTCATCCCAATTCGCGTATCATATCTGCCACACTGTCTCCCCTATTACGTGATAACACAAAACGAGCTGCCCTTTTTTGCACCCTTTCGATGTCCTCCGTCAATCCCACCTGGTAAGGATCCCACACCGCGCAGCAATATTCTAACAGAGGACGAACGAGTGTAGTGTAAGCTGTCTCTTTAGTGGACTTGTTGCATCTCCTAAGTGTCCTGCCAATGAAACGCAACCTTTGGCTCGCCTTCCCCACAATATTATCTATGTGGTATTTCCAACTGAAGTTGTTCGTAATTTTTACACCCAGGTACTTAGTGGAATTGACGGCATAGAGAATTGTACTATTTATCGAGTAATCGAATTCCAACGGATTTCTTTTGGAACTCATGTGGATCACCTCACACTTTTAGTTATTTAGCGTCAACTGCCACCTGCCACACCATACAGCAATCTTTTCTAAATCGCTTTGCAACTGTTACTGGTCTTCGGATGACCTTACTAGACGGTAAATTATAGCATCATCTGCGAACAACCTAAGAGAACTGCTCAGATTGTCACCCATGTCATTTATATAGATCAGGAACAGCAGAGGTCCTAGGACGCTTCCGTGGGCCACCCCTGATATCACTTCAGTTTTACTCGATGATTTGCCGTCTAATACTACGAACTGCGACCTTCCTGACAGGAAATCACGAATCCAGTCGCACAACTGAGGCCCGCAGCTTGATTAGAAGTCGCTTGTGAGGAACGGTGTCAAAAGCTTTCCGGAAATCTAGAAATACGGAATCAACTTGAGATCCCCTGTCGATAGGGGCCATTACTTCGTGCGAATAAAGAGCTAGCTGCGTTGCACAAGAACGATGTTTTCTGAAACCATGCTGATTACGTATCAATAGATCGTTCCCTTCGAGGTGATTCATAATGTCTGAATACAGTATATGCTCCAAAACCCTACTGCAAACCGACGTCAATGATATAGGTCTGTAGTTCGATGGATTACTCCTACTACCGTTCTTAAACACTGGTGCGACCTGCGCAATTTTCCAATCTGTAGGTACAGATCTATCGGTGAGCGAGCGGTTGTATACGATTGCTAAGTTGGGAGCTACTGTATCCGTAATCTGAAAGGAACCTAATCGGTATACAATCTGGACCTGAAGACTTGCCCGTCTCAAGCGATTTGAGTTGCTTCGCAACCCTTAATGTATCTACTTTTATGAAACTCATGCTAGCAGCTGTTCGTGTTTCAAATTCTGGAATATTCCATTCGTCTTCCATTCAATGTTGATACGATAATTAAAAGGTGAAACAACTTCGAAAGTCCGAATTCAGTATTCCGACCTTCTCTCTGTTACCCTCTGTTCCGGTATCTTTACAATCACTGTGCGAGTGATTTCGATGAACTTACTGCCTTCATTTAATGCCTATATTTCTTAGGATTTTTAGTCAGTTCTTTCGGAAACATTTAACTTTCAATATTCGGTCAAACAACAATGTGGCGTCCTTGATTCATATTAGCAGTGACCCATTCTTAGCTATTGCAAGTATCCGGTTCGACCACCATTAGACTAAGTTTGCTTAGCAGTGGTCTGAGGTTTGATGGCTGGCGTGTGCTGCCTGTAGTGCGTGCATTCACTCCTTGGGTAGCGTGCTCAGTGAACGCCTCGCGTCGCACTCGAATGCCTGATTATCGGTCGAGCTGCATTGACCGGCACGCTCGGGTAGAGCGCGCACACAGGTCGCGGGCCGCGGTATCTCTGCCGGAACAAATGCTACGCACAAATTACGCACTGTTTGCCAGCCTTCCCGGCGCGTGCATTCGAGCCTGCCTCATCACAGCCCAAGAGCAGGGAGCCGAAGAACCGCTTTCCACTAAGCGCTGTGGAGAAAACTGCCTTCAAAGGAGCCTATTGAGCCATTTGGAACAATAGCTAAACCACTTACAAGTTCGATTTGGATTTTAACGTCATAAGAAAATCTTTGTGTGTTTAATTTGAACCGGAATCGTAATGCAGATCAAATTTCGTCTTTGTGTCTGAAGATTTTGAATTGAAATAGTGAAAATACCGCGAATGAAGTACATAATAAGAGTGGTACTATAGCATAGTGAGGAGTGCAGTATTTGTGAAGTTGTTTCGTTACTTATTCCTCAAAGAACTCACTCTGATGGAAGCAACATAATACACACATCAAAAATAGTTTTGCATCACCCCAGTTCCTAGAGCTCCTGAAGATAGACGTTGACTGGGGATATTGTATCACAGACTCAGTCCCTTTGACTGTTCAGAGATGTCACTAAAACCGCCAAAGATGTAAACAACAATGCATGACCAGCGCCTATTAGTCGGTTTAGGTCCGACAGCCGATCAGTTCCAGTCATTCCACCAGGAAAGAGGTACACTGTTCGCGTTGTCTGTAGTTCAAGAATGCCTAGACGGTCAATACCGCATTTCGATCGCGTCCGCATTCTTACTTTATGCCAGGAAGGGCTCTCAACAAGGAACGTGTCCAGGCGTCTCGGAGTAAACCAAAGCGATGTTGTTCGGACATGGAGGAGATACAGAGAGGAACTGTCTCTGACATGCCCTGCTCTGGCCGCTCAAGGCCTACTACTGCAGGATGACCGGTACGTACGGATTATGGCTCGGAGGAACCCTGACAGCAACGCCACCAGGTTGAATAATGCTTTTCGTCCAACCACAGGACGTCGTGTTACGACTCAAATTGTGCACAATAGGCTGCATAATGCGCAACTTCACTCCCGACGACGATGGAAACCACGACAACATGCTGCGCGGTACAGATAGGCCCATGCCGAATGGACTGCCCAGGATTGGTATCACGTTCTCTTCACCGATGAGTGTCACATATGTCTTCAACCAGACAATCGTCGGAGACGTGTTTGGAGGCAACCCGGTCATGCTGAACGCCTTAGACACCTTGCTGCACCCACCTCAGTTCCGGTGTTTCAAAATGGTTCAAATGGCTCTGAGCACTATGGGACTTAACATCTGAGGTCATCAGTCCCCTAGAACTTAGAACTAATTAAACCTAACTAACCTAAGGACATCGCACACATCCATGCCTGAGGCAGGATTCGAAACTGCGACTGTAGCAGCAGCGCTGTTCCGGGCCGAAGCACCTATAACCTCACTGCCATAGCAGTGTTTCATTACACCATTTTCAGGCCACTTGACCAAAGTAAACTGGAAGGAATCCAACCTCGTGTGCAGTCATAACAGAAGTCAATATTAAATATTCGGTGTCCATAGAGCTCTGGTGTACGCGACTTTTCTATCCCTTCGTTCATCAATCGACGACTCGACCCGGCGAGCGACTCACTATCGCCGGCCGGAGTGGCCGAGCAGTTCTAGGCGCTACAGTCTGGAACCGCGCGACCCCTACGGTCGCAGGTTCGAATCCTGCCTCGGGCATGGATGTGTGTGATGTCCTTAGGTTAGTTAGGTTTAAGTAGTTCTAAGTTCTAGGGGACTGAGGACCTCAGATGGTAAGTCCCATAGTGCTCAGAGCAATTTGAACCATTTTTGACTCACTATCATGGTCAGTACGCGATGCATACGCAGGAGGAAGCAATGTTTAATGCCTCTCCTTCGAATGAATACTGCCTGAACGTCAATAGCACCCCTTTTCATGACGTACCAATATCTTTCTTGTAACATCTCCCATTGGTTTCTTGAGAACATATTTATCTCATTTTTTAGCTTTACTCAGTCCCACTTCTCTGTCAGGGGCATACAGTCATTGAAGTCCTCATTAGAGATCTAGAAATTTTTAAAAGGCGAAAATTTGAAGATCAGAACGACCGAGCGAGTCAGCCGAGTCGTCGGTTGATGAACGACAGGCCAGTGTCGTGTAAACCGGTCTATACGGACAGTGGTTATTATTTATATTGATTACTATTATGACTGCACAAGAGGTTGGATACCTCTAATTTGCGTTGATCAAGGGGCCTGAGGATGGTGTAATGGAACACTGAAACTGGTTGCGTAAATAAATCAAATGTAAAAGAGACATCTGCAGGTATTTTGATTTTAATTTCATACTGAAAAACCGAAGTCCTTGTAACTATATATTACAGGGATGGACATACAAAGATTACAGTCCGCTTGCTTTAATAAAAGTGTCTTCATTCGTTAACACAACGATACAGATGAACCGATAAATTCCTCTATCCCACGAAATAGAAGATGTTCAAATAGCTCTGAGCACTATGGGACTTAACATCTTAGGTCATCAGTCCCCTAGAACTTAGAACTAGTTAAACCTAACTAACCTAAGGACATCACACACATCCATGCCCGAGGCAGGATTCGAACCTGCGACCGTAACAGTCGAGCGGTTCCGGACTGCGCGCCTAGAACCGCGACACCACCGCGGCCGGCAATAGAAGATGTTGATTTAATTAAAAATGTTGTGTTCTGTCATGTAAACTAATATGTTGGAATATGTGAAGAATATAACGCCTCCGTGAGGTTCACACTGAATTGCAGAAACTACGACTTTTTTAAAAATGGTTCAAATGGCTCTGAGCACTATGGGACTCAACATCTTAGGTCATAAGTCCCCTAGAACTTAGAACTACTTAAACCTAACTAACCTAAGGACATCACACACACCCATGCCCGAGGCAGGATTCGAACCTGCGACTTTTTTAATAGTCATTTAGACAAACGTGTCATGTATATAGTCCAGTGGCTAGCATTGCTACCTCTGGATCATGGGGTCTTCAAGGAAACATTTGCACTGGAGCACAGACAATATTTAATTTAGTTAACTTAGATTATATGTATCGATTTTTTAAGACAAGAGAATGCAAAATAAAGCAATTAACACCGCTCTCTTGTCACAGCCAGTAGGCATCAACACTCTCATGTCATTCGTTGTCCTAGAAGGACGCAATATTTTGTGCGGCTCCACAGTTAGTCATATTAATATCTATTTGCAGAAAAGGGCGCAGAATTAATAAGTCGCTCTCATTTGTGAATTATCTGCAATTATTTACCTATAATTTTACGTATGTGTCATTTCTATCGTAATGTATATGTTAAAAAGAATATATGTTTTATTTAATCGTATGCTTTTCTTTGTTTTAGTAGTTTTTGTGGTGTCACCGCCAGACACCACACTTGCTAGGTGGTAGCCTTTAAATCGGCCGCGGTCCGGTAGTATACGTAGGACCCGCGTGTCGCCACTATCAGTTATTGCAGACCGAGCGCCGCCACACGGCAGGTCTAGAGAGACGTCCTAGCACTCACCCCAGTTGTACAGCCGACTTTGCTAGAGATGGTTCACTGACAAATTACGTTCTCATTTGCCGAGACGATAGTTAGCATAGCCTTCAGCTACGTCATTTGCTACGACCTAGCAAGGCGCCATTATCAATTGCTATTTATATTGTGATGCATGTATCGTCAGACCGATGTTCACCAATTATGGATTAAAGTTAAGTATTCCTGAAGCTACGTACTTTTCTCGATAGTATAATTACTTTACCTGTTCCAGACCTCACGCCAGCCTGCGTGAGTTAAACGCGTGCCTTTCGGCTTCCTCCAAATCCTGTGAATTGGCTCCTGCCCATTCACAACAGTTTTAGTCAATCCATTCTCATGATTGAAGCTGAGGTCAGATATCAGACTTTGTCTACAAAAAATATATAATGAGCCCTGGCTACGTTCCGTACATCTTCGGACGTACGAAGCTCGATAAATTCACGGCGTAAATTTTAATGTCTCAATTATCCTACCAAACAAACAACAATTACAATAATAATTATTATTATTTTACAAATTATTATTATTATTATTATTATTATTATATTATTTCATTTTTATTTGTTAAAGGTCCCAGGTTAGATTCCTCGCCGGGTTGGGGATTTTCTCTGCCTAGGAACTGGGTGTTTGTGTTTTCCTCATCATTTCATCACCATCATCATCATTCGTGACACTGGCTAATTGGACTGTGTAAAAATTGAAGTGTGTCAGAACTGGGACTTTGTACCGGCGCTGAAGACCGCGAAGTTGAGCGCCCCACAAGCCAAACATCATCATCATCATCGTGTCATGTATATACAATCCGTACACGCTACAATTGGACATATAGCATTTTCGGGTGAATTAGTTTATAAATGCTTTCTTAGAAACAGGTTTGAATCCAAACAAAAAAGATTGAAGTGTCAGGAGGCAAACCTAAATCCGGATTTCGGAAGATATCCATACTTCTACACCCTCAAAAACATACGTTTTTCATATTAGGTGCCTTGTGCTGCCACCTACTCACAGGTACTCCGTATCAGCGACCTTAGTAGTCATTAGATATCGTGAGAGAGCAGAACTCACGGACTTCGAATGTGGTCAGGTGATTGCGTGTCACTTGTGTTATACGTCTGTACGCGAGATTTCCACACTCCTAAACATAGGTATGTCCACTGTTTCCGATGTGGTAGTAAAGTGGAAACGTGAAGGGACACATACAGCACAAAAGTGTACAATCCGACCTCGTCTGTTGACTGACAGAGACCGCCGACAGTTAAAGAGGGTCGTAATGTGTAATAGGCAGACATCTATCCAGACTATCACACATCACGCTGGTAAATGCCAAACGACGCCTCGCTTGGTGCAAGGAGCGTAAAAATTGGACGATTGAAAAGAAGAAAAACGTTGTGTGGAGAAGGAGTCACGGTACATAATGTGACGATCCGATGGCAGGGTGTGGGTATGGCGAATGCCAAGTGAACGTTATCTGCCAGCGTTGAGAGGCGTGGTGTTATGGTGTGTTTGTGGTCAAGGTTTTCATTGGGGGCGGGGTGGGGGGGGGGGGGGTGGGGGGGAGCTTGCACCTGTTGTTTTGCGTGGCACTATCACAGCACAGGCCTACAATGGTGTTTTAAGCACGATCTTGCTTCCCAATGTTAAAGAGCAATTCTGGAATGTCGAATGCATCTTTCTACACGATCGAGCACCTGATCATGATTCACGGCATGTGGCGGAGTGGTTACACGTCAATAATATCTCTGTCATGGACTGGCCTGCACCGAGTCCTGACCTGAATCCTATAGAACACCTCTGGGGTGTTTTGGAACACCGACTTCGTGCCAGGCCTCACCGACCGACATCAATACCTTTCCTCAGTGTAGCACTCCTTGAAGAATGGGCTGCTATTCCCCAAGAAACCTTCCAATACGTTACTGAACGTATGCCTGCGCCAGTGGAAGCTGCCATCAGGGCTAAGTGTTTGCCAACACCATATTGAATTCCAGCATTACCGATGAAGGGCGCCACGAACTTTTAAGTCTTTTTCAACCAGGTGTCCGGATACTTTTGATCACATAGTGTACATCTACTAGTCACCAGTGGACGTGTGTCATAGCGAACTCACTGCACCTATATTATTTTGCAACCTCTGTGTTTTATTTAGGCACGGTAAACGGGAAGAACGGCTGCCAGTATAGCTCTACACTTTTCAACGACTTAGCAGCTCTGTCAAAATCATGATCGATACACAATACATATGTAGGAGGAAGAAATGTTTATTGCCTCCTGATGACATATATGCTATCTGAACGTCATTAGAACGCCTTTTCATTGCGTACCAGTGTCTTTCTTGTAACACCTCCCACTGATTTCTTGAGAAAATCTGTTTCATTTTATCTTTATTCAGTTCCATCTCTCTGTCAACGGCAGATGCTCACTGAGCACGTCTTTAGATACCTAGAAGATTTTAAAAGGGAAAAGATGTAAATCTCAAAACGGTGAATTGTGGGAAGTCCAACGGGGAACATCAATGAAAATAGTAGTAATAATACATCACAAGATTCATATGATGACTAGCTCAGTCATTATTGGCCCTTCAGTAAAAGACTAATTATTTTCGATCAAAAGTGAGGTAACTTTTAATGAAATCGTGTTGTACATCATCGTACTTTGGCTATCAATTTCCCCCTAGACACATTGCATCCCCGCAGTGTGATTCTGGAGATCTGTGTAATATCAGTGTGTAACTATGGGGACATATTAAATATGTTTGCCAGGCATAAATTTATTTAGATGTGAGACAAATCCATCTGTTTTCGTACTGTTAAAACACATCTCTAGCAAGGCGCATTATTCTGACTAAAGATTATTTCTTTATTTAAATAATCAGGCCGTGTTCCAGGAAATTTTATATCTGATTGCTGCAGAAGAATTGTAGTCGTATTTTTGAAGTCGAGGCAGTCGACAAGAATAATTTCTTTTACATTTGACTTGATCGTACAGATTAATGCACAGTGTTCTATCTGACAGGACAGGGAGTGTGCTACCTGCAAATAGAATTGGCGCGTTGGGGAACGGATGTTGGCCTGGTGGACTGGCCAATATATATAAGGCCTACAGGGGAATTTGAAAGTTCGTTTTGATAAATGACGGTTTGACTTGATGCCCAGTCTCCATCTCGAAAAAATCGATACACAAACAGTGAAAATATGGTGACAAGCAAATTCATACGATTGACAGATAGATCATGCCTGCGACTTTCCTTCTGTCGTTTAACTGATAACTGTCATCCAGTCACAAAACTAAATTCCCTCTTTCCCTGAAGAGCCACCAGCATCCACACACTCATTTAATTACTGTTGCGTTTCTGGTGTAAAGTGGTCAACTCACATTCCATCTGACGCAAAAAATGGGGTACCAAATTAGATTACCTCTTTTTTGATGTGTTCTGAACACTGCTCAGAAATCATTTTCCTATCTTCAATTGCTTGCCAACGGCCTTGCCGTAGCGGTGTCACCGGTTCGCGTCAGGTCACAGAAGCTAAGTGCTATCGGGCTTGGCTAGCACTTGGATGTGTCATCGTCCAGGTCTGCCGAGTGCTGTTAGCAAGTGATGCGCACTCAGCCCTTGTGTAGCCAATTGCGGAGCTCCTTACTGAGAAGTAGCGGTACCGTCGCGAAAACTGAGAACGGCCGGGAGAGTGGTGTGCTGACCACATGCCCCTCCGTATCCGCATCCGTTGACGTCTAAGGGCTAAGGATGACACGGTGGCCGGTTGGTACCGCTGTACTTTCAAGGCCTGTTCGGACTGTGTTTGTTTTATTTACAATTGATCAGCATTGAGGTGTTGTGACGTGCATACAACATAAAGCTTTCTTTCAGTTACTTCTGCTTGTAAATTTACTTTTAACCGCCGATCTTTCAATGGCGTATTTACACCTTCTCATTTTCGTCTGTAATTGGAGCTTGAGGATTTCATTTATGTGAGCCGTCTTAAAAAGAAGTAAGTCTGGATTTGAATTCATTTACCGGTTTCTTAAATGCTGACAATCAACGTGCAGAAGCCTTACAACCTTCCATCAATTTTTGGTGTATTTACATCCATGAAAATGATTTTACAACGTCGCCGTATTCCACGATAATTTTAACACATGAATGGTGTTTTGGTGCTGTGTGTACTAACTTAAGAAAAGTAAAATTTTGTTGGTGTGAACACAAGGCCGAGAAATTTTAGCTTAGCTTTTAATATGTATTCATTGTATTTAAGTTCTCATTACAAGTAAAGTGCGCATTATCGTACATGAAGTTTCAGTGGTCCGATGTGCTCAATTCTTCATAGTTTCTAGATGAAGACCTCTGATATTCACGTGGTTTATCATGTTGATCCCATGAATACGCAGTCACTTGGGCATATTTACGCACGCCCCTTGTGCAGAGAAAGTGTGTGTGTGTGTGTGTGTGTGTGTGTGTGTGTGAAATCTTATGGGACACACACACCCATGCCCGAGGGAGGACTCGAACCTCCGCCGGGACCAGCCGCAGAGTCCATGACTGCAGCGCCTTAGACCGAAAGTGTATGAGTTAGTAAGGTTTGTGCGAAAACCAGCGACAGGACTCTGAATAACTTATACCTCAAAGAATCGTGCTTTACTTGGACTTCGGCGCAAAGTCTGGTAGTCAGTAACATTAAGCCACAATCTCTTGTCTCCTCTCTCCTTGCTGGCTAAATGATGACGGCGAAAATTTCTTCCAATACCACGATTCGAACAGGCTATGTCCAAGTCGACCACCATCGCACAAGCATGCTTCGTCGACCTCGTCTACGAGGCAGGAGTCATTAAGTAATGAATATGCTGAACATTTTGATCGTGAATATTAATTTGTTATTTCCGTTTATCCACGCAAAGTGTATAATCGTCTATAAAGGTGGCGTGAAAAATGGAGCTTTCAAACATTATAGTCGTCGTCCACCTCCGTAGCTGAGATGTAAGAGTATGATTGCCATGTGGAGGATCCGTGTTCAATTCCCGGTACTTTCAAGGATTTTGCCTTGGTGAGAGGACTGGGACGGGATCCACTGAGTCTCATGATTCCAACTGAGGAACTATTTCAACGAGACGTAGCGTCTCCAATGTTTGGAAGGTCGACAACTGCCGGGAGCGCGATGTGCTGACACAATGACCCTCCATCCCTGCATTTGGATAACGCCACGTGACAGAGCTGGTACACAACATGTGGTTTTAAGGCTTGACCGCATCCGCCTCGGAAGCTGTGCGGTGAGCGCTGCGGATTGCAAAGTGAATAGGTACGGTTTCGATTACCGGCCAGGTCCGAGATTTTCTCCGCTCAGGGATTGAGCGTTGTGTTGTCCTTACTTTCGTATCGTCGTAACTGGCATTACTATCGAGATTATTGAGATGGCTGAATGGGTACAGACCGAAAGCCAATAAAATCAAAAAAGGGTCTCATAGCAAAGTTGTCTTTTTGAACTTTATTGTCTTTAAACCTTTCATACTCAGTGTGGGAATTTACAGTGCTATGTGGCCAAGAACAGGCATAGACGATCTCCACTTGTTATGAAAATATATTTCAAAAATGGTTCAAATGTCCCCTAGAACTTAGAACTACTTAAACCTAACTAACCTAAGGACATCACACACATCCATGCCCGAGGCAGGATTCGAACCTGCGACCGTAGCGGTCACGCAGTTCGAAACTGAAGCGCCTAGAACCGCACGGCCACACCGACCGGCAAAATATATTTCGTGTACCCAAATTATCTCATATGAATTCAGATTATATTGTCAATTGAAAGAGGAAATATCATTATAATCTTGCTAAAAGTATTTACCAATAGTTTTTTTTGTAAAACAGCTGCACTTGATTAATACAGTATATTCATTGCCTGATCGAGTTTTAAGTGGGGTAAGTATGATACAAAATCACAAAATTAGTCTGTATTTTTTAAAGAAAATAGCATCTGTTATGAAAAAACTGTATATCAGACAGTATTGACTGCTTTAAAATGACACTGTGTTTAAATCTTTGAAGTTAGAAACGTAGACTATAAGAAAATAAAAACGCTATCAGTTTTTCGATATCTTAAATGTAGTATGGCTGGTCCAAAATATGATACACATGTGGAATTGTTGTGTACACTTAAAATAGAAGATTGAGGTCTTATAATGAGATAGAGAATCCAAAAACATTATACATATGTATAAGTGGGCTTTATCTGTGGAGGTATCTTTGGTATGAAACTAACGTCACAGTGAACTGCAAAAATTATTCAGTTTCTTCTATTTTTAATAATATGAAGTCAACTGGGTAGGAACCGCTATAATTATATTTAATCTATCGACAATAATACAAAAATAAGAGATATACAAAAGATAATCAGTCTTTTTTTATGATTATCAATAGGACCATTAAACACAAATCAGATTCCTCGTTTTATAGTTTTTAACCCCAGTAGCAGCATCAGGAATTAGCAATTTCCCTATTACATCATTCTTATTACTAAGATAAATATCTTTTTCATTGAAGTTTAAATTTATTTTGTCCTGGTCAAAGAGTTTAGAAACTTAACTTCCAGGTCAATTTACGGTACTTTTTGTATGGTGTAGATACAAGCTAATGGAATCAGGATCCAGGGAAAAATAGTTGATATGCTGCGTTTTGCGGATGACATTGCTGTCCTAGCGGAAAATGAGGAAGAATTACAAGTAGTGTTGGAGGAAATGGAAAACACTCTTGCTACACGGTACAACATGAAAATTAATAAGTCAAAAACAAAAATCTTAGTTGCAAGCAAACAAAATAATCAAGCAATTACGAATATAAGGCTGAATGGAGAGAAGCTGAAAGAAATACAAGACTTTGTCTACTTGGGAAGCAGAATAACATCAGATGGTCGTAGTAGGAAAGATGTAATAAGTAGAATAAATCAGGCAAAGACTGCATTCTATAAAAGGAAAGGACTCCTCACATCAAATACGATAAGTCTGTCGTTAAGGAAGCGGTTAATAAAGACCTTTGTTGGGAGTGTGCTTCTCTACGGCAGCGAAACCTGGACACTTGGAGAGGACGAAAGAAGAAGGATTGAAGGATTCGAAATGTGGTGTCTGCGAAGGATGTTAAAAATTCCATGGACGGCCAGGATGACAAATGAAGAAGTCCTGCAGAGAGCGGAGGAAGTTCCAGTTCTTTGGAAGACGGTCAAGAAGAGGAGAGATATATGGATGGGACACATTCTGAGACATGAAAGTCTTCTCCACACTATAACGGAAGGCCTTGTGGAGGGCAAAAGGGCAAGAGGCAGACCTAGAAGAAAGTACATAAGCCAGATAATGCAGGACCTAGGATGCGGAAGTTTCACGGAATTGAAGAGGCTGGCCGACAATCGCACTGAATGGAGAGCTGCTGCAAATCAATCTTAGGATTGGCAACTTAAGAAGAAGAAGATACATCGGCAGCTGTATGAAATCCTCTTTCCTGTTTGAAACTGAGCCAAGATATAATCCACACCACCTGCATGTACTTTATCATTCGTTACAATCGAGTCCACTGTGAATTCGTTAAATAGATTAACATCTTCCAAGCTGTCATCCTTTTCAGACAGAAGTCGGAATCAGAATCTGTCTCCCCAGTTTCCTTCCTCTCGCCACATCTTTGATCATAGGCATAGCTTCCTAGCCCTTCTCCTTTTGGCATACTCCTTTTTTGTTTCAGTAATGAGTTTAGAATGTTTTCTTTGACAAAGGGTCAGCCCCATTACGTTTGGTCACAGGTTTTTACTGTCTGAAGGAATAAACTCCCCAAAACTTGCTAAAGTTTCACTGCTGCAAAGAGAAGTTACACTATTTCTTCAAGAACTATTAGCTTCAACTTCAACTCCATCACAGAAAGGTAACATGGCATCGTCTTCTGAAATGTGACTCAGCTAAGTGACATTAGTGGGTTCATTCACCTGTTTTGTGGTTGAAGCAAAATCTTTTATAGTATACAGCCTTCCTTTTTTGTTATGCGGAGATGTCCCACTACTAGTGCTCTAGCCCATATCTCAACATGTGCCAATTTAATATTCTATGATACAGGGGAAAAATAAATTTAAGATGTCTAGGGTCCTACATCACAACTTTTCATTCTATATCATTATGTCAGAATGTAACCTATACAAAGCGGACTCAGCACGAAGAACACTTGAAAACATTTGCATCCATCTAATTATTGAATACGACCATGTACGTGCAAAATTTGAATCTAGTACGCAGCTAACTTTAAAACCTAGCACAGTTTACACTCTCTGGTGCACTGATGTCAACGCTAGCAAGAAACTGTATAGGACAGTTTGACAAAAAAATTAGTGTATCACTTGTGCGCATCAATTATATCAAATTTTGGTACAGAGAGTATCATATTTAAGAATTATATTGCATGCTTAACAATTTTTTCGTTATAATAAATGTGTCCATAATGAAAAATCCAGCAGACAGAGCACAATCTTCTGTGTATGTAAGACAAATTTAGTAGATTCAAAGTCAAAATTTTCATAAATGTAGCAAATGATCTAGAATTGCGAGCACATTTATTTTCAGACCCATTGTGATGTTTGTCGAAATTATTTTTTGCCTCAAAAGAGAAGTGTATAATGGAAGAACAAAAAACTGTTTATAAATAATGGTAGCATAAATAACACTTGTGAAGGGTATGGTTTCTTTATGAATAGAATGGGTGTAAATATTTTTGTAAATTTTACCTGTGTAAGTTTTAGAACACCTTGCGCTATTTATTACTATAGAAGTTTTGTGTGAAAAGTGTACTGTGCCTTAGACGAGGAGTATGTGCAGCAGTCAAGGTTTACAGAATGAGCAGCTAGGTATTTGTCAGTCCAAAAGTAATTCAAAGCCCTTGCTCCAACAGCACGTCACATTAATCAGAATCCTGTCAGATGCAACTGTATCTTTACATGATCGTGAACCACTGCCTGTGATCGCACGAGATGCCTGGAAACCGCGCTATTATGATCCCTATCGTTGCAGTGAGCACGCCTCTGTGGTTATTGCTGGTCTCTCCCTCCACATTGCTGCCATCCACTGACTAACTAGCTTTCCTGGGCATTTACCTATGAGTTTTCCAACTGAAGGTGGTGCATGTAGCTAGTATGTTCCCTTTCGGCAGTTCTTTTGTACATAAATTATTGAATAAACCTGCGGTCACAGATTACATATGGTAACTTATTTACTATCAAACCATCTGTTCCTGTTCTTGCTTAATATCTGTTTCTTACTAATATTCAGTATCCTGACCAGGTCCCACCAACTCTGCAAGTATGAAATAATGTAATGATAGAAACCAAAAATTCTAGTCCAATGATAATAGCTACGACGTATAAAATTTTATTTTACACACTCAATATTTTGCGCGCGCAGTGAGCAAATGACTCTCTCAACAAAAGCTGAGGATCCATTTTCTTTGTACTCGCTATTATTTTTCCACCATTCAAGGAACATCAACTTGCGAGATGCTTCCATACATTTTTATATTACAAATATTTCCAAAAAAACAGAAATAACTTGTGGTGACCCAAGAAGTCTTGATCGAAAGTGTAATCAGGAACATTCAAGTTAACCTAAGCTGATAAATTTACCTACTCATTAAAGGCCAAATATTGGGTGCAATCAAGCTAAATCCTCCAGAAAGAGAATAACGAACCAGATTCTGCGAAAAAAGATATAGATAGTGAGGATAGGTAACGATGACAGCTAAAGACTATTCTACTTTGTTAACTATTGTTTACTGGGTACGGTTTTGTAGCGCCTGTCCGAAGTATTGTTCCTCCGCCAGATACAAATTTCCATATGTCGTCAGCAATGTATCAACAACCTCTACTTGTACACACTTTATATATATTCCAGTACCGAAGAGATGCTTTAAATGAAAGTTGCATGCCCGATGTCGACGGACAAATACGATATTGTAGTACATGGCCGAAGGAACATTGCATCGTAGTTTTGAGCAACACAGACACTGCAATATCGTGTTTGTACACCGATATTTATTTATTATTTATTTATTTCCTTATTTGCTGCCCCACCTTATTACTAAGACAGGTCGTGCTTTCACAATGCGAAATTGTACATGTACAAAATATGATACTTGTTTGTTATTTCTCATTTTTTTAAAATGATTAATAATATTGCAGCTTTAAATACTTGTGAACTTAAAAGTAATTAAGAAACGAAAATCTTAAAATTAGCCATTTATGAATGGAATTTATGAAGACAGAGAAATAGTTATGACATAACTTTCAGACGTATTACGAATTCGGAAAAAAATTTCTAAAACAAAGAAGATTCATACATTTATGATGGATAGATAAAAGAGAGCAAACATTTATGAAATTAACAAAATTTTGGAAAATCGAATTAGAAACCACAACCATATTTTTAGGAAGAATAAAATGGTTCAAATGGCTCTGAGCACTATAGGACTCAACTGATGAGGTCATTAGTCCCCTAGAACTTAGAACTAGTTAAACCTAACTAACCTAAGGACATCACAAATATCCATGCCCGAGGCAGGATTCGAACCTGCGACCGTAGCGGTCTTGCGGTTCCAGACTGCAGCGCCTTTAACCGCACGGCCACTTCGGCCGGCTATTAGGAAGAATAAATACAGAAGATAGTGCAAGAATGTTTCTTCACCAAGTGCGTATGACGGTGAGTGTCTTGGAATTGTCCATCAAGCTACCGCCCGCCAATCACAGCTCTTCATCTACTCTACATTTCCTAACAACTAAGCTTTAACCTCAAATTTTTAGGCTTTTGTGTTGCTTATTTAGGGTATTTCTTCATTTTAATTTACGGTCATGTCGGGATCAGTGTCATCACCTGATTGCATGTCGGAAACAGTGCTGCTTTCCAACCTGTGGATTCCTTCCTGTCTTTGCACATAGGTTCGTTGTCTGGCTCGGACATACTTTCTATAGGTCGCTATGGAAATATCGTCAGTGAGTGTGCTTATATCGTCCATTGGTCTTCGCCTCTGAGTTTTGCGTTTATGGTGTCTTGAATATTATTGAGGTTTCAGTGTATTGTGTGTCTGATGTTGGTATATCGTCCGCAGAAAAAGACGATGTGTTCTGGAGAGTCTTCTTCCCCGAATGTGCATGTTGATGTCTGCCTCAGATTCACGCGGTTTAAGTGCGTGGGATAAGGGCCGTGTCCTGTTAAGTGAACAATACCGCGGTTGGGATCTACATGTTTGAGTTTTAGTCTCTCGATTACATCGGCAAGGAACTGCAGTAGCCTGCGACCCTTGTCACTTGTGTCCCACTCACCTTGCCAGGTATCCATTCTCCAATTTTTAGCTGGCGTTTCGTGTTAATTGGTGCTCCAGTGATTTTTCGAACCTGGTCGTGCCTTCCCACATAGCAGCTCTATATCTTATCGAAATGTCTATAGGGTAGATTCCGAGCACCACACAGAGTGATTCCATTGAGGTGGTGCAGGAAGCTCCCTATAGTCTAAGTAAGCCGCTCCTTTGTCCTCGTCTGACGAGGGTCTGGTTTTTGATTTGCTCAACCTGTGAGCCCATGTGCTGGCGGCGAAGCTAAGTACCGACTCGAAGAAAGAAAAATGGTATGTCCGTGTAACTGACAAGGGGAGTTTAAATTGTTCTGAATTTAGTCTTGCCAGTTTGTGTAGTATTTTTTCTGCTTTGTTCATGGCAATGGGCATGTGTCCATCGAAATTTTGCTTTTCGTCTATGTGTACCCCAAGATAGCGTTTAATGTTTGTGTTCCCTATTTTTACACTAGGGATTCTCTGGAGAGACCCTTTCAGTAAAGTGTGTGTTGTTTTGCTATCGGCTACCTTGAGTTTGTTGTTGTGACACCATCGTGTAATTGTTTTGAGTGTTCCAGTTGCTCTTTCTGCTAGCTGGGACCTATTGTTAGCAGACACAACGACCAAATGGTCGTCTGCGTATGCGACAACTCCATCTGTCGTTATTGTTCCCTCCACTAGTTGCAGGAGGGGTTCAATAGTGATGTCCGAGAAGATGGGGCCCCAGAAGGCCCCTTGGGGACAGCCTTTTGTAACTCGTTTGATTACTTTTCGGCCGTCCATCTGCCATTCGACCACTTTGTTCTTACAGTAGTCTAACAGATTGTTGCATAGTGTTTCGGATATCTCCAGTTGTCTGAGCCTCTTGAACACTGCGGGCCACCAGAGATTGTAAAAGGCATCCGCAATGTCGATCATAATTTCTATTGCATATTAGGCCTGGTGTTGTTAGCAAACGGTAACGCTTTGTTGATGGCATTATCAATCGATTTTCCCTCTCTGACAATGGGAATGCTACTTTCAATTAAAATGTCTCACCTGTATGGAAGTACACATAATAGATGTACAAGTACAGGTTGTTAGCACATGGCTGACGACATTTCGAACTTGAGGTCTGGTCATGAGGCGTGCTCGGATAGCATCATGGTAAGGCGACCAATCACGATAAGCGCGAAACCAGAGTTCAAGTCACAGTCCGGCACAAATTTTCACTGTCGTCCTTCCATTACTCATCTTGTGGTTGTCCATATTCGCTACTGCGAATATATTTCATGTATTGTTTACTAGAAGTCTGAATTGTCACGGGCTAGTACCGTGTGGTTATAATTAAAGTGCAACTACTCACGGACGTCCAGTGTGGGCTGTAATTATAGTGCCGGCCGTTGTGGCTGAGCGGTTCTAGGTGCTTCAGTTTGGAACCACGCTCCCGCTACGGCCGCAGGTTCGAATCCTGCCTCGGGCATGGAGGTGTGTCATGTCCTTAGGTTAGTTAGGTTTAAGTAGTTCTAAGTTCTAGGGGACTGATGGCCTTAGCTGTTAAATCCCATAGTGCTCGGAGCCATTTGAACCATAACGTGAGTGAACAGGACTACTATTGAGAAGAGAATCGTACGCTGTCAGTGAAACAGCAATACCAGTGCTGCATTGAGAGAGTGTCACCGACTGAAAGGTTAAAGGAGCGGCCCAATGTCATTAAATGGTTTGAAGAAGATAACAATGAATTCTAAAAGACGAGTGAGCTTGACCTGCCACCTGGAAGATCGACCAGTATAAAATCTGCTTAATACCATTTCCACGGCGTTTTATCTCCAGAGATTTCAGAATTTACGCTTCATCTGGAAATAACAGGGAATTTTTACTGTCCTACTTGTAGTGTAGATACATATATTTGTTTAGGTAACGTAAGAACATTTAACACAGGTATGTCCGCACTGAAATTACTGTTGTGTAGTTGTTAATGTGAAACACCATGAGGTATGTTGTGTAGAGATTGGAAATCGTTACTTCCACTGTAAGAGCTGAATGGAGGATGAGCGGAGGCTCCAGGCAAATATCCGCGAAACCGCGGACAGTGTCCTTTCATCGGAAATCCATCCGGCAACGAGCCCCTAAACTCCAGCTGTAGCGAATACAATGCCCGAACAGAGAACTTCTCATTGTCTTTCAGCCAGTACAGTCACACAGAATAATAATACTTCATTTACATGGAAGGTATGAACATTACCAGGACGACTTGACCACTGCTGTTACTATGCGTAGAAACGCCTAGTATCCACTTACTTGCGTAGGTTTCCGACAGCGAAATCGGTTTGATAAACTAATTCTGGGTGTGTGACTGCATCGTGGTGTAAAACATCCAACGTTTCGGGCAAACCAACAGGTACTTCACGAGGGGGATTCCGCGATTCCGGATTCTACTATAAACTTTCTGAAGATGATCGGGTTTACTTACTGGTAAGAAACCCTACTAGCTCTGATGTGGTTTGTTACATAATAAATCCTTCGGCTTTTTTCCCGAGTAACATTTGTGAGTGTCTTTCACTGAAAATAGCAGCACTGTAGGGAAAATGTACTTCTTACGGAGTACCTGTCAGGTTTCTCATGAAAATATTTCAGATGATTCAATGTACATGCTACACTCCAGCATTTCCATGGCTGTGAAATGCTTTATTTAAAACTTCATCCTTATGTGAGTTTCTTTTCAGTATAAAGAAAGCCATTCCTACAATGATGAATGGTGTCAGTACCTGGTCACTGTTTAGTGTGATTGACATGAGAAGATTTCAGATCGAGATCTCAAAACGGCATGCCCAGAGGATGTGCAATTGCAGCGTATCGCCGTATTTCGGGATTTGGGAAAAGTCGCATCACGGACCATCACACCAACAGATGGCACAGACAGTGGCTTGTAGCTCTATGGCATCGGAACGAGTGGTGACTAAATGGACAAAGACAACAGTGTGGCAAGATGAGGAGGCTCGCAACCTTCAATTAGAATATCGTAGGATTGTAATTGGAAATTTGTGGTAAGTTCCTATGGGACCAAACTGCTGAGGTCGTCGGTCCCTAGGCTTACGCACTACTTAATCTACCTTAAACTAACTTAAGGGGCTCCGGAACGCCCTATACTTGCAATGTTAAAATAACGCTTATAAATTACATCTTTCCTCACAAAGTATTTGAGGTAGGAAGTTGAACTTTTTACAGATTATTTATTGGAATATGGGCTACAATTTAACACAGGGATTTTACAAAATTTTAGTTCAGTTATTAAAGATGATTTTTTTTCAACTGCAATGAAAATTCACAACATTTTTTGCAATTTTTTATTTATATATTCAAAAATACAGTTTTTTGGAAAAAGGCTGTGTTAAATTATGCAGAAGGTACTGTGTAACATTTACTGAAAGTTTGAAACAAATATGTTTGGAAGATCCTTAGAAAACATGTAATTAGTATGAGAAAATAAAAGTTTTGGGAATCGAGCGACAAAGATTGGATTAACATTTTAGTGCATTCCAGGTCCATAGGATCGATTATCTTCATCCTCTGCAAACTCCTCCTCCAGCTTCCTCTTGTTCCTCCTCCTGTTTACTCTTGCTTGTATATCTAGACTCTTTACAGCCCTGTCTGCAGCCCGAAGGCGTTCCTTGTCTAAACCAAGCATCGCTCGTACCATGTTAGAACCTATCTTCATTCCCATATTTCTAAATACCTTTGGCTTTCCAACATTTCTCCTTTTCTTAAAAGCCTTCAGAGGATTTCTAATAACTTTCCTTTTACTCATTACTATACTTCAACAAAACAGATACTCAAGAAACAGAATTAATTACGAATATTTTCGAGATAACGACAGAGTAAATAAACATGAAACAATCGACAATCACACCAGCGATATATATTGAACCATCACAGGTTAGCCACAACACATACTTTACCTCACATCACTAAAATGTACCTGATGAACACGGACGTTAATAATAACACCATTTGACAGCAGTTTAACAGCGCCACATTGTGTCACGCCCATGTAGAACACATTTCAAAAAAAATTTAAAAATAGTTGTAGTCTTCGTAATTGAATAAATTATATATCTATTAAAAGGTAATAGTCTGCAGATTCAGAAAACGCAAAAAAGTAAAAATTGAACTTTTCATGATTTTGAGCCTTTCCGGAGCCCCTTGAGCTAAGGACAACACACACACACACACACACACACACACACACACACACACACACACAAACACACCGATGCCCGGGGGAGGACTCGAACCTCCGACAGGGGGAGCCGCACGAACCGTGACAAGGCGTCCCAGACCACGCGGCTCGTAAGATTGTTCTTCTGGCTCTGATGAATAGACGGATGACAGCAGCTGAATGCAGGAAGAGTGTCGCAGCGAAACGTCAGGAACAGGCTAATGGAAGCTGGGATGAGATGTCGAGCTGACTTACATCGTTCGACTCTGACAGCACACCACTGGCAATAGATGCTTTCGTTACGTGGAGTTGGAGTCAACCGGGACATTGAGTGCATTCTGTGGTGTTTAGGGATGAGTCTTGCTTCTGTATCTGGACATGAAAATAGGACAGGTGTGGTTGTCGATGAATAAATATCGAATGCCTGCCGGTATGTTTCAAGAATTGTCGATATTGTCGTCATACCTTTCATGACAAGCGTACCAAGTTGAATATTCCAGCAGGACGGTACAAGATATCAGACTACAGTTCACTTGACAAAAGCCTTGAGGAATGTGCGGATCGTTGATTTACCTGCCCTGTCTCCAGGTTTGTCTGGATACGACAGGAGTAGTATACTTTTATTGTAACCTGCAGCCTGTACTCTTCATGGAATGCCTCTGCATGTGTTTCAGGCATGCCAAAGAGATACTTGAACGTGACTTCTGAAGCTTCGTTTCCATGCTACAACGAATACCAGAGTGTATTCGTCCCTATAGAGATCGCACCTCATGCTGATCCTAATGATGAACGTTAGTCCTGAATGGAATGGAAGTTTAATAATTTAATACACGGTATGTAATTAACATATCCACAAAATCTGATAAATACCGAATTGTTGCTTCATGGTTTAACAACTTCCATTTCTGGCAGTGCGTATTTCTACTCCCCCTTGAACCAGCTGCTCGTGTTGTGGCACAGGTAGCACAAAGGAGCTAAGCTGGGGTGATTTTTTTATGCCAAGATTAATTTTATTTTTAGCTCTCAATATGGTCGAGAATGTTGGTATTGCTTCTGAATTTCTTGGTAGAGCGCCAACATCATTCATGAGACTGTCCCATCAGTACTGCTATGAACTTCTCACTTGAAGACAAATAAAATGAAATGTCTGAACAGATTCAAGAGATCTTATCCAACACTGATTCCGTTAATCGGAATGGAATTACCCCATATTTTCAGACTTTTTAACAATATATTGTGTTACGTTGCTTTTCCGCACTCCTTCATGAGCATTCTCCTCTTGTTCACGGTGCCTTCCAGAAGTGCAATACGTCAACCATAAAACCTGGAACTAACTCACGTGACTCATGCGAAGATAGTTTTCAAACACACAGACGATAAAACCTGTCTGAAAGTAATAGCATACACATCTAACAGCCCATGATTGTGGATAATAAAGAGGAAATCGGGAATATGTAGCGGAATTTTCCACGTGAGGTACGGCAAAATGCCCTTTGCATGAAAAAGAAATGGAAGAAGAAACGAAGATCAATTCAGTGCCATTTAGTAGAAGATGCAATCTACTCCTTGTATCATAAAAAATGAGTATATCAGGGGCAAAGACAAGAAATATATAAGTAAGAATCACACACTTCAGTAAAACCATTTTGAATACTATTTTATCCCCGACCAGACTCCGGGGATTAATACGCACGTTTAATAACGAGTCTGTAGATTAACTAGTGTAGCTGTAGTTTTGATATATCAAAGTGTCTGAAGGCCAAACGACAGTGGTTCTCAAACTAGAACGAAAGTATTGTTTGAATGCTCTACCCCTAAATGCCCTCAAGTGACTCGCACAGATCCCCAACCAGGAGTTCACGTGACTTGTTTCATTTTCTGGTACATAAAGATTAAAATCTATCCCTGCCTTCATTTAATTCCTGTATGCAGATTACTGCTTCGATTTCCAGCATAAGGAATACTTTCCTCTGTCGCTGGAATCCCAGATAATTGCTACCTGTGTATATGTTGAAGCTGCTATCCTGTTTTAACTGTTCATAGCTTGTGCTATTGGGGCCTGCATTACCAAAGTTTAGGTAATCTGGTAAATATTCAGGAATGATCAAAATCACCTACAGCTAGGGCACAACAATGGAACTCAAACCTGAACAGAACAATGCAGGAAGTAATATACACATTGAAATTATCCCTAAAAGAACGGGCAAGTGCGAGTAGAAGTCGCACTCTGAGGGTATGTACAAAATTATTGTGTACGTGGATGATGATGATGATGATGATGATGATGGTAATAATAATAATTTAGTGTGGCTCATTGACCTTCTGCAATTTTTTCGGACGCCACTTCGGCGACTTGAGTCCCCCTAACAAACCCCAATTATTCAAACAGGGAAAGGTACCTATCCTTTAATGTGGAATCCGAAGTGTTGTTTCTGACGCCTTCCCACATCGTTGAGACCTGAAGGCTAGGTTAAAACGAAGACTGAAAACTCCACGATCCAATTGAGATTCGATACGGCGTGGTCTCTGTTCCCAGACATGTGGTTTACCGCTACACCACAATTCCCGACAGGTACGTACATATGGTAAAATCTTCTCGGTTTTCAAGCCGCGTCAGTTCCAATGAAATTCTCGAGCTTTCGATGGCTGGCTCCGCCATTGTCGTTAGGAGTAAAACTAATGACGACGATGTCGGAGCCAGCCATCGAAAGCTCGAGAATTTTATTGGAATTGACGCGGCTTGAAATTTTGAAATTTGTGGTAAGGTCTTATGGGACCAAACTGCTAAGGTCATCGGTTTCTAAGCTTACACACTACTTAATCTAACTGGAACTAACGTACGCTAAGGACGTCTCACACACCCATGCCCGAGGGAGGACTCGAACCTCCGACGGGGGAAGCCGCGCGGGCCGCATGGCTTGAAAACCGAGAAGATTGTATCTAATCACGCCGCCGCGAAAGACTCCGAGGACGCAGGTACGTACATAGTTTATCTATAGGTTTTCATGAGTAAGTTTGCGAGTATCGTAATATGTGCCACATATGGCCGTATCTTTCGACTCCATTGGCTTTGAAGCTTAAATTATTTACGGGCGCAAACTGACAGTAACTCCGTCCGAACAGGCCAAGGCCCAAGGGAGTGACCGGCCGCCGTCTCATCCTCAGTCTACAGGCGTCACTGGATGCGCATTCGGAGGGGCGTGTGGTCAACACACCGCTCTCCCGGCTGTATGTCAATCTACGAGACCTGAGCCGCTACTTCTCAATCAAGTAGCTCCTCAGTTTGCCTCACAAGAACTGAGTGCACCCCGCCTACCAACAGCGCTCGGCAGACCGGATGGTCGCCCCTCCAAGTGATAGCACAGCCCGACAGCGCTTAACTTCGGTTATCTGATGGGAACCGGTGTTACCACTGCGGCAAGTCCGTTGGCAACAGACCGCAGACCTTAGTATTTGACGTATGTTGAAATCTACTAGTTCCCGAGGAAAAGGGCCCTTAACACTCCGATGTACAGTCAGACAGACAGACGGACAACAAAGAAATCCTGCAATGGTTCTCTTCCCACCGACTTAGCTACGGAACAGTAAAAAAAAAAAACGATGAAAATTTTTCCGTCATTAAAGTGATGTCGCAACAATATCTGTCAAACGTTAATAGTTTAAACAGACTTAAAAATGGTTTACTTCACTGTATGCACGACTGATGGCACGTCATGTCTCTGTTACACATTAGTTTAAGTTACTTTGAAGGAATAACCTGGAAAACTGTAATCGAACAGCAAACTTTTCTACTCCACACTTTTGCAGTGCTAAGTTGTGTTTAACTAGGATTTTCTATTCATCCGTACACAGGGTTAAGAAAAATTCGCTCTCTATGGCTTCGCAGCGCGATTCCTCATATACTGCCAGTTCAGTATTGCGAATACATAGAAAGAAAGATCCTTTATTGTATTATTATATGCTAGCAGAACAAACACTGGTAGCAGTTACTTCTGTAAAATATCTGGGAGTATGCGTACGGATTTGAAGTGAAATGATCATATAAAATTAATTGTTGGTAAGGCGGGTGCCAGGTTGAGATTCATTGAGAGAGTCCTTAGAAAATGTAGTCCATCAACAAAGGAGGTAGCTTACAAAACACTCGTTCGACCTGTACTTGAGTATTGCTCATCAGTGTGGGATCCGTACCAGGTCGGATTGACAGAGGAGATAGAGAAGATCCAAAGAAGAGCGGCGCATTTCGTCACAGGGTTATTTGGTAAGCATGATAACGTTACGGGGATGTTTAGCAAACTCAAGTGGCAGACTCTGCAAGAGAGGCGCTCTGCATCGCGGTGTAGCTTGCTGCCCAGGTTTCGAGAGGGTGCGTTTCTGTATGAGGTATCGAATATATTGCTTTCACCTACTTATACCTCCAGAGGAGATCACGAATGTAAAATTAGAGAGCTTCGACCGCGCACGGAAGCTGTTCGGCAGTGGTTCATCCCGCGAACCATACGCGACTGGAGCAGGAAAGGGAGGTAATGACAGTGGCACATAAGCGCCCTCCGCCACACACCGTTGGGTGGCTTGCGGATTATAAATGTAGATGTAGATGTAGATGCAACAATGTCTGTCACAGAATTTCGTCCTTTGCATATTTCTGGCAGTAAATGGACGTTAAGGATTGGCAATCTGGCAAAACTGTAATCAAGTGTACGGTAACTACCTCAAGAGCAGAGCTTTATAGTTGGTGCAGTGCATAGTGTTTTTGGTTAGCATGCACGAGATCGAGGGTTCGATTTTGGGTCGAGCATTTTTTTTCCCCTAAAAGTAGCCTGCGTGGCACAGTATCTGGCGTCTTATTTGTCACACAGCGATTACAGCGTGCCTTCTACAAAACATTTGCATTTACGTACTAGAACACAGAAATGGAACTACAATCGTTTTCACTGGTCAGCTTTTGAAGGAAGCTTTTGCACGCAGTGGACGCGAGTTGCTTCACGCCACTGCATCTACTATACTCAAAACCTGTTTTCTGCGTACCGTCCCCCAATGGTCTCATCGAAATTATTTGCAAAGTACGTTGCTGGCCCTACTGGTGATGTAACGCCCTAAAGGAAAGTAATGAACCTGAACGTGAGAAGAATAATAGTTGGTATTAATCGACGGGACCACTGGGGGAGGGTACACGCAAAACAAGTTGGGAATCTAGTAGATGCAGTGGTGCTGGACAATTCACGACCACGATTCTTTAAAACGTGGCCGATGAAAACAATTGTATTTCCATTTCTGAGTTCGTGATATGCAACTGCAAATGTTTTGTAGAAGACCCAGAACAATCGCTTTATGACGATTAAGACGCCAGATGCTGTACCACGCAGACTACTTTAAGCAAATAAAAACAAGTAAGCAACGGTCCAGAACAGAACCCTCTACATCCTACATGCTAACCTGAAACGCTAGCCACAGCACCAACTGCACATCACTGCTCTATCTGCTGTCAAAGGTAAATACCGTACACGTTATTACAGTGTTGCCAGGTTGCCAACCTTTAATGTCTATTTCGCTGCAGTCCGGACTCGCGGGACTGCTACGGTCGCAGGTTCGAATCCTGCCTCGTGCATGGGTGTGTGTGATGTCCTTAGGTTAGTTAGGTTTAAGTAGTTCTAAGTTCTAGGGGACTTATGACCTAAGATGTTGAGTCCCATAGTGCTCAGAGCCATTTGAACCATTTTTTTAATGTCTATTTACTGCCAGAAATATGCGCAGGACGAAATTTTGTGAGGTACACTTTTATATTGCTAGTATGTGAGGAATCGCGCTGCGAAATTCGAATGAGCGAGTTTTTCTTCAGCCTGTATGTTGCTACTTCGCCAGAACGAGCATTGTTTTCTAGGTGAAAATTGTGGACGATATCTAATGCAAGAATTAATCATTCAGCAGGCAACAAGTACAAAATACAAGCATCCATTATATCATAGTTAACAAACCACATAAATGCAAGATTTCAAACAATATCTGATGTTGCAATAATTTGACACGACAGGTTTATGATTAAGGAGCGGTAAGGGACGAAATATCATTGAAATAAGAACATGGATTAGTGTAAATAATTAGGTAGTTTAAAAATAACGTGAGTTCCAAAATTGTTGATTATGATGTCGGATGTACGTAGCTGACGTCATATCTTAGGAAGATGAGAGCAGGTGTGAAAGCCTTCTACATGAAGTATGCAGTAACTGAAGGAACAGAATTAATTTGACTGAATAGATACACATCTTACTAGATTTTGTACCGATACCAGAGTTTTCCTACCTGGTTAATAAACAGGTATTTCTTGTTCAGTTGTTATCGAATGCGAAGGCAAGTTATTTGACGTTAACTCTAGATGTCGTGAAGCGTATATGCAACCAATTCCGCAGCAACAGCGGCTAATTTAACCTGCACAACACTATGTGTGTGTTGTATGAGTGTCAGTTTCAATTTCTTTTAAGCCCTCAACCGATCGTTACATGAAAACTTAAAACTAACATTTGGATAAGGTATCTGACTGCGTATTTGAAGAAGAATTTTACGAATGATACAGAATCTGACTTGTGCAACGGAATTTACTGCAATAGAGTACATGATATAATGTGATGTATCAGTGTCTCTGTTTTGGCAATAAGTTTTGCACTCACCTCTTTAGATGACTGCCTTTTTCCATGTGGTATACAGCAATTTGCAGCAGCATGCAGCAGCAGCGGTTGCAGCTTATTGTTACTAAGAATGAATTTAATAAAAAGGAGTTTGCCTGGGTCATGTTAACTACTAAATAACTTTTGAGAAGGGATTTTATTAATTAAGTCTATTTAAAACTTCAGAATCATCATGAACAAGTATTAATAATGACAATGACAAATGACATATGTGTCAATAATAGCTGAGTGCCAGATTAACAAATTATTTCAGTTTCAAAATTGCATTAACATTTAGTAACCACAGCATATTATTTAGATGTGGAGAATAATAATAATAATAATTATGTAACTCTTCAGGCTTTCCCGGCGATCTAATGACATCTTGGGCTGTCGGGTGTTCTGCCGGATATCAGCGTCGTACTTGCACGATATTTCGGTCACGTAGCTCGTAACCTTCATCAGGTGCGACCTGAGACTGTTCCCTTTCTTCTGCCGAAGCTTGTCCAGCTTCTTGATATTCTGATACATCTCCTCCCCGTAGAGACTTTTGATGTAACTCTTCAGGCTTTCCCGGCGATCTAATGACATCTTGGGTTGTCATTAGATTATTATTTTTTGGAGGATAAGGAGGCTTCTTTCACTGACAAGCAAAACATGGGATTATTGCAAACTCGGAATAAAAATCACGAGCCTAACCTTGCAATTGCTTACGCGCTATGCTTGGGAATTTTACCTTGAATTCCATCTACCAGCTTTGTTAGGCCATCTAAACTTCTCCTGGTTATATAAATGATATCGGGCCTTGCGTGTGGTAAGATCTTTCATCACTAACGTGAGAGCAGCGTGACACGTCTTCTGTGTCTCGACCGACATTAATACTTTCACTCTCGCAGACACACCTTGTATCACAACAATGCTTAGAATCGCGCTCCTATGTTTCGCCCTCAGATTGTTAATATCGATATCTGAGTGCTTACACAATACAAAGAATAACGTTAAGCTGGGTATATTGTTTTATGCAATGGAGATTTCTGACACACTCCTTACAGTCGTGCGTTCACAATACGCGATGAGGTGAAAGTAGAAAACGCTGGTAGGCCCATAGAATGCGAGATGTCGTTTATGGGAATTCAATTTTACGTTGTGTTACTTGGCTCACTATATTACATACATCAAAAAAAGTTTTGCATTACCCGGGTTCACTTTGACTGTTCAGAGATGTCATTAATTCCGCCCAAAGATGTAAACAACCACGCACGAGCAACGCCTATTAGACGGTGGGAGTCCGACAGCCGATCAGTTCTGGTCATTTCATGAGGAAGGAGGTACACAGCTCGTCTTGTCTGTAGATCAACGCCGGCCGCGGTGGTCTCGCGGTTCTAGGCGCGCAGTCCGGAACCGTGCGACTGCTACGGTCGCAGGTTCGAATCCTGCCTCGGGCATGGATGTGTGTGATGTCCTTAGGTTAGTTAGGTTTAAGTAGTTCTGAGTTCTAGGGGCCTGATGACCACAGCAGTTGAGTCCCATAGTGCTCAGAGCCATTTGAACCATTTTTTGTAGATCAACCATGCCTAGACGGTCAATACCGCGGTTCCATCGCGTCCTCATTTTTACTTTATGCCAGGAAGGGCTCTAAAAAAAAGTCCAGGCGTCTCGGAGTGAAGTATTTCGGACATGGAGGGAATAAAGAGAGACAGGAACTGTCGATGACATGCCTCGCTCAGGCCGCCCAAGGGCTACTACTGCAGTGATGACCGCTACCTACGGATTATGGCTCGGAGGAACCATGACAGCAACGCCACCGTGTTGAATAATGCATTTCGCGCAGCCACAGGACGTCATGTTGCGACTCAAACTGCTCACAATAGGCAACATGATGAGCAACTTCACTCCCGACGTGTTCGACACCATGCAGCGAAGTACAGACGGGTCCAACAACATGCCGAATGGACCGTTCAGAATTCGCGTCACGTTATCTTCACCGATGAGTGTCGCATATGCCTTCAACCAGACAATCGTCGGAGACGTTCAAATGGATCAAATGGCTCTGAGCACTATGTGACCTAACAGCTGAGGTCATCAGTCCCCTAGAACTTAGAACTACTTAAACCTAACTAACCTAAGGACATCACACACATCCATGCCCGAGGCAGGATTCGAACCTGCGACCGTAGCGCTCGCTCGGTTCCAGACAGAAGCGCCTAGAACCGCTCGGTCACTCCGGCCGGCGTCGGAGACGTGTTTGGAGGCAACCCGGTCAGGCTGAACGCCTTAGATACATTGACCAGCGAGTGCAGCATGGTGGAGTTTCCCTGCTGTTTTGGGGTGGCGTTATGTTGTGCCGACGTACGCCGTAACGGCTGTACAATACGTGACTACCATCCTCCGACTCATAGTGCAACCATATTTGCAGCATACTGGCGAAGCATTCATCTTCATGGACGACAATTCTCGCCCCGATCGTGCACATCTTGTGAATGACTTCTTTCAGGATAACGACATCACTCGACTAGAGTGGCAAGCATGTTCTCCAGACATGAATCCTATCGAACATGCCTGGGACACTTTGAAAAGGGCTGTTTATGGACGATGTGACCCACCAACCACTCTGAGCGATCTACGCCGAATCACCGTTGAGGAGTGGGACTATCTGGACCAACAGTGCTTGATGAACTTGTGGATAGTATGCCACGACGAATACAGGCATGCATCAATGCAAGAGGACGTGCTACTGGGTATTAGAGGTACCAGTGTGTACAGCAGTCTGGACCACCACCTCTGAAGGTCTCCCTGTATGGTGGTACAACATGAAATGTGTGGTTTCCTGAGCAATAAAAAGGGCGGAAATGATGTTTATGTTAATCTCTATTCCAATTGTCTGTACAGGTTTCGGAACTCGCGGAACCGAGGTGATGCAAAACGTTTTTTGATGTGTGTATATTCGTGTTACTGTACGAATCGCCGGAAATACTAAATCAAGCAGCAACAAGAGATGGTACAGTTGAAGAAACGCCATCTGTGAGGAGACTGCTAAACACGTAATTCTGTGGGCAGCCGCATGCTGTATCATCGAGCGTACGATGCCAGTCTCAAACGAGGACCAAGTCCAGATGGCCAGCTATTGGGCCTTGTTTGATTTAAGCCATTGTAGCATTGTTGTTGTTGTTGTGGTCTTCAGTCCTGAGACAGGTTTGGTGCAGCTCTCCATGCTACTCTATCCTGTCAAGCTTCTTCATCTCCCAGTACCTACTGCAACCGACATCCTTCTGAATCTGTTTAGTGTATTCATCTCTTGGTCTCCCTCTACGATTTTTACCCTCCACGCTGCCCTCCAATACTAAATTGGTGATCCATTGCTGCCTCAGAATATGCCCCACCAACCGATCCCTTCTCCTAGTCAAGTTGTGCCACAAATTTCTCTTCTCTCCAATTCTGTTTAATACCTCCTCATTAGTTATGTGATCTACCCATCTAACCTTCGGCATTCTTCTGTAGCACCACATTTCAAAAGCTTCTATTCTCTTCTTGTCTAAACTATTTATCGTCCACGTTCCACTTCCATACATGGCTACACTCCATACGAATACTTTCAGAAATGGAAATGTCGTGTGGCTAGGGCCTCGCGTCGGGTAGACCGTTCGCCTGGTGCAGGTCTTTCGATTTGACGCCACTTCGGCGACCTGCGTGTCGATGGGGATGAAATGATGATGAATAGGACAACACAACACCCAGTCCCTGAGCGGAGAGAAACGACTTGCTGACAAATCTATACTCGATGTTAACAAATTTCTCTTCTTCAGAAACGCTTTCCTTGCCATTGACAGCATTATTGTTTTGAAACTACTAATACTAATATTATGTTTCCATCTTACACCGTGTTTACCCCTACAGTATTCCTTGGGACCTTCCTTCCTTATTCCGTTTTTAGAGATGTCCATTTACCAGGGTTGCAGGCTTTAATATGTTCACCCTTATGTTGACGATTCATGTCTGATTGATTAAAAATACCCATAGCAAGGAGCTTATATATTTATACGGATTTGACATATTCATACGAAAACACTCCTGAAATGGCATTAAGCTCCAAAACAACTACAATTCTCCTGTGGAATAAAACATTTAAATTGCGAATGATGATAAAGTGAATTTGGCTCTGCATTTCGTAAAACATTAAGATTCTCATAAAACATGCTGTAGGAAGTTAATGGGCCATTAATTGTTTCCCTTGTACATACCATACCGCCTCAAAAATTTTCAAAGCCGTCTACTGCACAGCCTCATCAATCCAATATTGCCTTTTCCGGTAATATTAGAAATAACATTATTACCCAAGAAAATATAATATGCTGCCAAAAATGCCTGAGCCTTTGGGTTTCATATACAATGCTGAATGTGACCACAGAACCCGCTGAAAGATGCCATACGACAGCGTAAAATCATTACAGAGCGTCTGTCAGGCAATACACTTCGCCCGCATCTCGTGGTCGTGCGGTAGCGTTCTCGCTTCCCGCGCCCGGGTTCCCGGGTTCGATTCCCGGCGGGGTCAGGGATTTTCTCTGCCTCGTGATGGCTGGGTGTTTCGTGCTGTCCTTTGGTTAGTTAGGTTTAAGTAGTTCTAAGTTCTAGGGGACTGCCGGCCGAAGTGGCCGTGCGGTTAAAGGCGCTGCAGTCTGGAACCGCAAGACCGCTACGGTCGCAGGTTCGAATCCTGCCTCGGGCATGGATGTTTGTGATGTCCTTAGGTTAGTTAGGTTTAAGTAGTTCTAAGTTCTAGGGGACTTATGACCACAGCAGTTGAGTCCCATAGTGCTCAGAGCCATTTGAACCATTTTTTTGCAATACACTTCCTTGGTGTACTCCGCAGTCAGATACTCCACACAGTAGTGAATAGTGTAAAAATTTACTTTTGCGGACCACACAATATGGTTTCCTCAATTAGTAGCCAAAGTTTTTTGCTCCTCGCTCCACTTACTTTTTTTACAAAGGACTGGAAATACCAAGATTGTCTTATGCGAATGTAGGCTTTGTTGTTGGACTGCACTGACGAAATCAAATATTATAGGGAAATAAACTGAGTAATAAGGAACTTTCGTCAAATTTCTTATTTGTCATCCCTTGGCGAAGTGTCTGAGTCCTGTCAGATGCTTTTACACTCGTGTCTAAAACTGAAACAACAAACCACTACTTCCCCTCTTGTGTCTAATTCACGATATAATCATACAAACTGTGAACTGATGTTCGTACGATCGTGTCCTGCACGGAAGATGACATTCTGGTCAACGGACAACGACGCCAACGATGACGTCAGGGCACCTATCAAACGGTATAGTGTTGGTCGGATAGTCCCACATCCACAATCGCTATATACACAGTCACAGACGGTGCAGTATGGCACAGAGAAACTTCTACCAGGCTCTCTGCGGTAGAGGACACTGGGAAGAACGGAAGCAGAACTGTGCCAAACTGATGTGGACCGATGGCATAATATGAATCGTTCTGTTCTTTGTCGGATGTGGCAACAGTTTACAGAGTACCCGAAGAACCGGGCGGGGCCGACCACGTGTAACGTGTCTATTGACACATAGTCATCGTGGACTTAGAAAACATCATTCTTGTGAAACACACCTAGTTCTTCACTCGAACGAAGTGTTGAATGATGTTGGCAAGGAATTTCAAATGGATTCCATATTTCTGGATTTCCGGAAGGCTTTTCACACTGTATCACACAAGCGGCTTGTAGTGAAATTGTGTGCTTACGCAATATCGTCTCAGTTATGCGACTGGAGGTATGTATAATTGGTTAAGAATCGTATGACAATGGCCACACATTACCCCTTGGTATGACAAAGTCACGTAAAACTACATGTCGAATATACAAATATGACATGACCTCAGATACACACAACTCAGAGAAAGTCATTGAATGAACTGTTATGGAGGCACAGTTTTTTTTTAAAAAAATGGTTCAAATGGCTCTGAGCACTATGCGACTTAACTTCTGAAGTCATCAGTCGCCTAGAACTTAGAACTAATTAAACCTAACTAACCTAAGGACATCACACACATCCATGCCCGAGGCAGGATTCGAACCTGCGACCGTAGCGGCCACGCGGTTCCAGACTGAAGCGCACAGTTTTTTAGTTTAGTGTTTGTTTTCCTTGTTTGTTCCCTTTGTATTTAGATTAGTAACATCTCTTACAATTGCTCCCTTTACATTTAGATGAGCAACATCTATTCCAATCTTGTTTACAAACGTGTAAACTTCTTTGAGGACAATAGTCAGTTACAGTCTAATGATAGCTTTGTACACCGAAAATCGGTTAACGCAATAAATTAGTCTCGTAGAACATAAGCAGTATAGAGCATTTCATTTCGTATAATGTTGTTCTACGAAGAACCGATGAAAGAATCAATTAACACGTATTGCTAGTAGTTATCCACCGTTACATATTTGACTGTTCTACATCCCCAGCGCATAGTCACTAAATATAGGTTGTGCTCCCTGCAACACTTTAAATTTTATTACGATCTTGTGACTGCTATTTCATGTTCACTACTTTCGATTTTCTAATGATATGCCTGAGACTTCCTTCTGTGTGGCTTAACACAAGTGTGTGTTGCTCATTTAACTTCCTTACTTTAAGTCAAAGTGAGATAGAATTTATAAATGAGTTACTTGGGTCACTAGCTTGTCTTCGTATCAGGCCAAGTTTGGTTTAGTTGACACAAGATAAAAGAATCCTTAAGAGAGCAAATTGATTACAACACATATACACGCTTATAATCGCCACAATTTTAATCATCATTCACGGCGAAGAACAGCTGTGAGACAGATACGCTCGACACAAGATTGCAATCCCTGACCAATGAGTCGCTAAGAAATGGGTATTTATCAGCACAGACAAAGAGGGCTTGTAAGACTGCCACGTATATAGACTAAAAGACTCCGTCCAAACAGGCCTCGTAAAACCCAGTGGTACCGACCGATCACCGTGTCATACTCTGCCGATAGGGGTCACTGGATGCCGATATGTGATTGCATGTGGTCAGTGCTCCGCTCTTCCGACCTTTATTAGTTTCCCTGGCTGGAGCCGCTACTTCCCAATTAAGTAGCTCCTCAATTGTCCTCATAAGGACGGAGTGCACCCCGCTTGTCAAGTGCGCTTCGCAGACCCGGGCGGTGGCCGATCCAAGTGCTAGCCAAGGCCAACATTACTTTATTTCGGTGATGTAACGGGAACCGATGTTATCACTGCGGGAAGTCCGATGGCCCACGTATATAGGGGGTACCATAATAAATGGCGTACACGCACACAGTTGAAAAAACACAATACTAGAAGAAGAAAATACATGCAGTAAACATGAGCTCTAAAACGCATACCTTAAGAGCTATGAGCACTTCATTACTGTAAAACGCATCTCTTATACTGAACAAGTGCTCATAGCACTTAAGATATGCGTTTCAGAGCTCATATTTACAGAGAATTCTTTGCTTCTTGAATCAGAATATCGTCATAGCTTAAAAACCACTTAAACAGGAAAACCTAATGTCAGCAAAGTGTGCTTGCGAACCAACGTAAAAAGCATAATTTGACGATATACCATGTAGTTGTGGAGAAGTGTACATGTATTCCACTACAGGACGATCTAATTAATAAAGACAGCTGTCTTCAACTTAGTTAGGCGTGGATCCCCACACTCAGCCTGGAGAGAAAGATGCGGTCCCAGAGATCGAGGACCGCCCCCGACGGCGGCACAGGGAGCCTGCAGACCCCAGTTCAGACCCAGGCGCCGCTTCCCCACCACCTCCAGTAGCCGCCGCGCCGGCCACACCGAAGACACCAGGAGAGGAACGGTGGAAGGGGGTAACGGCTAGTATATATAGGGCGCCGAGAGGAACAGCACAGCATTCGTCAGGAACCACCTGAAGATGGCAGCGTGTACGTCTGCCGAAATATTGTGGAGAACTAAGTCGCTACCCGGTCGGATACCCGAGAACTGTTCAAATTGGAAATACGCCGGGAAAACTTCAGATCGCATATCAAGAGAAAGAACATCACAAATTGAGCAAGTCAATAAAGCGTGGGACCTCCTCTGGTCCTTACGCAAGCAGTTATTCGGCTTGGTATTGTTACACAGAATTCTTGGATTTCCTGCTTAGGGATACTGCGCCAAATTCTGTCCAACCAGCAGGTTAGTTCTTCAAAATCTCGAGGTAGATGGAGGAACCTTCACATAATGCTCCAAATGATCTCACTTGGGGAGAGATCTGGCGACCTTTCTGGTAAAGGTAGGGGTTTTCAAGCACGAAGACTAGCAGTAGAAACTCTCGCCGTGTGTTGGCGGGCATTACTTTGATGAAATGTAAACCCAGGATAGTTTGCCATGAAGGGCTACAATATGAGGCGTAGAATATCGTCGACGTACCGCTGTGCTGTAAGGGAGCCGCTGATGACAACCGAAGGGCTCCTGCTATGAAAAGGAATGGTAGCCCAGATCGCCACTTCTGGTAGTTAGGCCGTATCGTGGGCGACATTAATCTTGGTATTCCAGCGCTATCTGGGGCGTCTCCAGAGACGTCATTGGCCTGGGATCTCATTGACTGCAGTAGATTTGTCTTCAGTGATGAGTCCTACTTCGAACTGAGTCCTGAAGATTAGCGAAGACGTGTCTGGGGATGCTCCGGACAGTGGTGGGATACCAACTTGACCGTCGCTCACCATACAGCCCAACAACCAGGAGTGATCGTCTGGGGTGCCACTTTAAGGCAGTACACGTTTGGTTGTCATCCGCGCTACCCTAACGGCACAGCGGTACGTCGACGATATCGTACACTCCTTTCCGTTGCCCTTCATGGCAAGCCAAGCCGTCCTGTTATTACATTCCAGCAAGATAATACACGCTCGCACAGGTCGAAAGTTTCTGCTGCTTGCCTTCGTGCTTCAAAAACCCTACCTCGCCCACCAAGTTCGCCGAATATCTTCCCCAATTAAGAACGTTTAGAGCATTATGTACAAGTCCAAATATCTCGGGATTTTGACTATCTAACGCGGCAATTGTACAGAATTTGGAGCAATATACCTCAAGACGACATCCTACAACTCTATCAAATAACGCCGAACCGAATAACTACTTGCGTAAAGGCCAGTGGTGGACCAATGCGTTGTTGACTTGCTCGTTTTGTGAAGCTCTTTCTCTTGAATAATTCACCCAATTTTTTTGAAAGTGCAATCATTTGTTTGTCTGCACTTGTACACCACATCTACGGATTTTCGTCCTGTTCGAATAATTCCTTCGTGGTGCGTCGTTTGTTTTTTGTATTAGAGCGTACATTCACTGTGGAAATGGTAATACACAGCCCCAACCGTGGTTCTAACATTACTTGGACTGAGAACTTGTCAACAATAATTTATGTAACTTTCGATTTTCATTCAGGTAATAATTAAGAATATCAGTTACCACTGATAATCATTGGTGGACAAGCTGAACCAATCACAAGTGTAGCGTGAGCGGGCAGGCGCCAAACTGTCAGATAGTTCCCTACCAGTCTACGATCGGCTTTTGAGGAGGTAATACGTGAATCTGTGTATAACATGTGATCTCACGTAAAGACTGAAAAAATTTGTTGAAAATCTTCCTCGGGTGATGTACTCCTGCCATCTTATGCTAGTGTAAGCAGTCTATGAACGGTTTCCGGAGGGCCAAGGTGTGATTTAGTATGTGAAGTGCGATTTCGTGTAAAGACAGAACATATTGTTAAAATTTGTCTCGAAAACCAAATATGTGTCTGAATTCTAAGATCAGGAGAAAAATGTTATTGAGACTTTTTACGGTGCTGTGGAAATAATTAGTATCCGGAAACTTTACCATGAGTATTAATAGTAGACTGTCTCTAGGAACCGTTTTTATTTTCTTTTTATATTTGTGATTCTATGAATAAAAGAAAAATCAAAAGGTATCCCAATATATCGAAATTTCATTTTTCAGAAGCACTGAGATTTTTTTCCATTTGCCGCTTCGTTATGCACGTCAGAGCCAGCCTGTGAGGAATAAACCAATTGGGACGGCGACTGCAAGTAATCTTCAGAAGACAAGAGGTATGGCAATTACCTCCAGTCATGCTAGGAAAAATGGGGGCGGGAGTTATATTCAAAATTGCACAGCGTTTGTGGCACCTGGTACATCACTTTGATGGAAAGTGTTATATTGAGAAACCAAGCGTGTGGCTTAGGAGGGTTACAATCTGCAATGTTTAGGAATCCTATACACATCACACTTCGCATACTCTCATTGAACTTTACACTCGGCATCCCACGAACAAGCGCAACACTCATAAATACACTGAAGCGCCAAAGAAACTGGTATAGGCATGCGTATTCAAATACAGAGATATGTTAACAGGCAGAACACGGCGCTGCGGTCGGCAATGGCTATGTAAGACAACAAGTGCCTGACGCAGTTGTTCGATCGGTTACTGCTGCTACAATGGCAGGATATCAATATTTAAGTGAGTTTGAACGTGGTGTTATATTCGGCGCAAGGGCGGTGGGACACAGCATCTCCAAGGTAGCGATGAAGAGGGGATTTTCCCGTACGACCATTTCACGAGTGTACTGTGAATATCAGGAATCCGGTAGAACATCAAATCTCCGACATCGCTACGGCCGGAAAAAGATTCTGCAAGAACGCGGCCAACGACCACTGAAGAGATTCGTTCAACGTGACAGAAATGCAACCCTTCCGCAAATTGCTGCAGATTTCAGTGGTGGGCCATCAACATGTGTCAGCGTACGAACCATTCAACGAAACGTCATCGATATGGGCTTTCAAAGCCGAACGCCCACTCGTGTATCCTTGATGACTGCACGGCACAAAGCTTTACGCCTCATCTGGACCGACACTGGACTTCTGATGACTGGACACATGTTGCCTGGTCGGACGAGTCTCGTTTCAAATTGTATCAAAATGGTTCAAATGGCTCTGAGCACTATGGGACTCAACTGCTGAGGTCATTAGTCCCCTAGAACTTAGAACTAGTTAAACCTAACTAACCTAAGGACATCACAAACATCCATGCCCGAGGCAGGATTCGAACCTGCGACCGTAGCGGTCTTGCGGTTCCAGACTGCAGCGCCTTTAACCGCACGGTCACTTTGGCCGGCTCAAATTGTATCGAGCGGATAGACGTGTACGGGTATGGACACAATAGTATGGAACCCTGCATCTGAGAAGGGGACTGTTCAAGCTGGTGGCGGCTCTTTAATGGTGCGGGGCATCACCTGCATCCATTCATGTCCGTTGTGAATTCCGACGGACTAGGGCAATTCCAGCAGGACAATGCGGACACCCAACACGTCACGAATTGCTTCAGAGTGGCTCCAGGAACACTCTTCTGTGTTTAAACACTCCCGCTGGCCACCACACGTGAACGTTATTGAGCATATCTGGGGTGCCTTGCGACGTATTGTCCAGAAGAGATCTCCACCCCCTCGTACTCTTACGGATTTATGAACACCCATGCAGAATTCATGATGTCAATTCTCTCCAGCACTTCTTCATGCATTATTCGAGTCCATGCCACGTCATGCTGCGGCACTTCTGCGTGCTCGCGGGGCCCCTACACGATATTAGGTACGTATATCAGAGTCTTTGGCTCTGCAGTGTATATTACGCTTGGCATACGTATTGGGGAAACTGCCAGTAAACGGTGCGTAATCGACGTAACACGAAATATTTTGAGACACTTAACACTGTGTAGTGGATATTACGGCTGTAACTTGAAAGTCGGTTATTAGACAGTGAGCCGGCCGGAATGGCCGAGCGGTTCTAGGCGCTTCAGTCTGGAACCACGCGACCGCTACGGTCGCAGTTTCGAATCCTGCCTCGGGCATGGATGTATCTGATGCCCTTAGGTTAGTTAGGTTTAAGTAGTTCTAAGTTGTAGGGGAATGATGACCTCAGATGTTGTCCCATAGTGCTCAGAGCCATTTGAACCATTAGACAGCGATTAGTTGAAGTGGGAGGGATGTTGAACAATACGTATCTGGCGAGATCTATGAGTCTGAATTGTGATGCGTACTGTGATATATTAAAAACAGTAAGTGTCTAGATTCCCGAATGACTATTCATTAGGCGTGATATTATTTGTTATAAACAATGAACGTTAGGAGAGAAAACTACTTTTGAACTGTGGTTATGAAACAGATTTCATGATTATAAGGAATCATTTTAAACAACAGAGAATTTTGGCAAGCGGAGGGATGGCTAGTTACGAAACATTCCGATGAAATGAAGGGACTGTAGTAAATATTCGTTGAAATAATGAGTTAGAAGTATTGTTGTGGAACAACGTAGGTGATAGGTACTGTGAATGGATGTTTATTGCCACATTATTAACCTGATGAGACATGCAAATTGCAAGTGCAGTCGGCTGAGCTCTACGGAGAGCTTGTGCCGCTTTTAAGTCCGGCGACGCAGAGACGCGGTGCCGGCAACTGGAGGTGGTCAGGCGACAAAGCAGATCGGCGGGAGCGGCCTCAACTAGGCGGCGTGCAGTAGATCGCAAGTGAGAATTTCAGTGCGGATGCATACGATATTGCAGTGCTTATGTTATTCTTGATGGGCGTGGCTTCAACTCCATGACACTGCGTGGCTGGCACCTGACTTTGCAGTGATTAATGTAAGTTGTGCTTACACCCTTGTTAAAGACCTGAAGTTTTGTCATAGTTTCAGGGAAAGCGATCTCGCAATTTTTGGATATATACACTACTGGCCATTAAAATTGCTACACCACTACGATGACGTGCTACAGACGTGAAATTTAACCGACAGGAAGAAGATGCTGTGATATGCAAATGATTAGCTTTTCAGAGCATTCACACAATGCTGACGCTGGTGGCGGCACCTACAACGTGCTGACATGAGGAAAATTTCCAACCGATTTCTCATACACAAACAGCAGTTGACCGGCGTTGCCTGGTGAAACGCTGTTGTGATGCCTTGTGTAAGGAGGAGAAATGCGTACCATCACGTTTCCGACTTTGATAAAGGTCGGATTGTAGCCTATCGCGATTGCGGTTTATCGTATCGCGACATTGCTGCTCGCGTTCGTCGATATCCAATGACTGTTAGCAGAATATGGAATCGGTGGGTTCAGGAGGGTAATACGGGACGTCGTGCTGGATCCCAAGGGCCTCGTATCACTGGCAGTCGAGATGAGAGGCATCTTATCCGCATGACTGTAACGGATCGTGCAGCCACGTCTCGATCCCTGAATCAACATATGGGTACGTTTGCAAGACAACAACCATCTGCACGAACAGTTCGACGACGTTTGCAGCAGCATGGACTATCAGCTCGGAGACCATGGCTGCGGTTACCCTTGACGCTGCATCACAGACAGGAGCGCCTGCGATGATGTACTTAACGACGAACCTGGATGCACGAATGGCAAAACGTAATTTTTTCGGATGAATCCAGGTTCTGTTTACAGCATCATGATGGTCGCATCCGTTTTGGCTATATCGCGGTGAACGCACATTGGAAGCGTGTATTCGTCATCACCATAATGGATTATCACCTAGTGTGATGGTATGGGGTGCCACTGGTTACACGTCTCGGTCACCTGTTGTTCGCATTGACGGCACATCGAACTGTGGACGTTACATTTCAGATGCGTTACGACCCGTGGCTTTACCCTTCTTTCGATCCCTGCGAAAACCTATATTTCAGCAGTGTAATGCGCGACCACATGTTGCATGTCCTGTACTGGCATTTCTGGATACAGAAAATGTTCCACTGCTGCCCTGGCCAGCACATTCATTGAAAACGTCTGGTCAATAGTGGCCGAGCAACTGGCTCGTCACAATACACCAGTCACTACTCTTGATGAAGTGTGGTATCGTGTTGAAGCTGCATGGCAGCTGTACCTGTACACGCCATCCAAGCTGTGTTTGACTCAATGCCCAGGCGTATCAAGGCCGTTATTACGGCCAGAGGTCGTTGTTCTGGGTACTGATTTCTTAGGATCTATGCACCAAAATTGCGTGAAACTGTAATCACATGCCAGTTCTAGTATAATATGTTTGTCCAATGAATACCCATTTGTCATCTGCATTTCTTCTTGGTGTAGCAATTTTAATGACCAGTAGTGTAATTTCGTGTTTTGTGAATTATTACCATATAAAATAAGGCGAATGAGTTATTTTAACCACAAATACTCTTGGTGACTGAGAGTATTTCACTGTTCCATTTATTTCCTTCTTTTACTGCCACAAACTAAAAGAACAACGAGTAGAATAAAAAGGTTCCTTATAAGCTCACTAAAGCTGAACCAAAAGGCTTTGTTAAGACTGCATGGTGAGAGTACTAACCAGACGTAATTAGACAATGTGTAAGAGGAGGTTGCAGTCTATTACGTACACACTTCATTATGTATTTAAAAGATATCACTGAAGTTTATTTACGGACTATAGGGTTAAAACAGGTGGCCGAATAACATGCTGTTTTAAATTAATGTACGATATCATTCTTCTAGCCAGGGACAGAAGTCAATTCCTCGGAACGGTAAATAAGCTTAAACTACTGGAAAAGGTTGTGGAATGAAAATAAAAGTACAAAACTTAAAATAATGACCGTAAGATGCCCCTACACACACTCAGAACCTCCCTGCATTGCTGAAATCCAAAAATCATTAAAGATTTGAAGAATGATAAGGCTCCTGGTGTAGGTTCAGTAACTGCTTAAATGTGCAAAATAGTCTGTGCTGGAACAGTCAAGAAACTATATGGTGTCTTAAAAAAATATGGACAACAGAAGCTATACGAGAAGGTTGGAAAACAGCCTTAAGGAATTTCCTTCCTTGTAATGACTTACAAAATTCTTTCAAAAGCATTACCAAACAGGATCGAAAGCCCACTGGATCAGCAATTAAGAGAGTACCAAGGAGGCTTTAGACAAGGACAATTCTATGCAAAAAAAAAAATTTTAAAGCTGAAAGAACATTTGTGAACTTTAAATAAGCAAATGATTTGATTTACAGGGAGTCATTCCTCGATACCATGAAACAGTTTTGAACTGACAACAAGTAAGTGGCAATCAAAAGAGGCACTCTAATAAATAGAATAAGTAAAATTTTTCAAGTCTTTTTGAGATAAAAACTGGTTTAAAACAAGAGGATGGATGTCCCCATTGATGTCCGACCGCCTACTAGAAAAGTTAATCGGGAATGGAGGAAAAGAACAGAAGAAGAAGGACTCATAGTTGGGAGAAAAAGGGATAATGTGGGAATTTATTGCCAGCCGGGGTGGCCGAGTGGTTCTAGGCGCTTCAGTCTGGAACCGAGCGACCGCTACGGTCGCAGTTTCGAATTCTGCCTCGGGCATGGATGTGTGTGATGTCCTTAGGTTAGTTAGGTTCAAGTAGTTCTAAGTTCTAGGGGACTGATGACCTCAGAAGTTAGGTCCCATAGTGCTCAGAGCCATTTGGGAATTTATTGGTTGGCTTTTGCAGTCGATCTTGCCATC